>NC_091824.1:50079679-51335929 GCF_038994185.2 Dermacentor albipictus
TCTATGTCGTCACCTCCATATAGTCGTCGTGCGTTCGTTGTCATACCGTCGCCATGTTACCATCGTGCCCATTCCACCGTCGTCAGTCCGACTTTACCATCTGATCTCGTCATGTTGTAGTCACGCCATCGTTGTCATACAGTCGTCATGCATACGTTGTCAAACTGCCATTGACATGTCGTCGTACTCGTTCCGCCAGACAGGTAAGGGTTGATAAGAATCGAGCGGATTGCGTTAAGTTTGATACCGAACAATAAGTATTGATAAGGGTCAGATCGAGTATGAAAATGTTGATAACAGACAATAAGGGTTGATGAGGGTCTGATATAGTACGATAATGATGTTAACTACTGATAAGGGCTGATGAGCCTTATACTGGTCGGATCAAAATTCATAACATTGATAATGACACCGGGCTGCATGGAGATGAGCAAGTGGCACAATGCTTACATATATTTAGACAGCCCCAGAGGATTTTCCGTGTGAATTTTTTTAGCGCCTAACGCTCCACACTTTGTGTACTCAGCCTGCGAAAATTCATCATCAATATCTAAAGGTGATTATTGGCAACTTCATTCAGAAGTAGTCACTTACGAGTCACGAGTAGAAAAAAAAATCGACCACATTGACTGGTCTTTCTGGCAATACCACTGTAGATTCGTTTAGTGTAATTATTTTATTGGATTTTGGCAGAAATGTATGTTGAAATAAGACTATTTAAGCGCTAATACGTTGTACGAACGTTCTCGAATTATGCCAACACGTGCACAATTTTTGCAAGGAGGTGCTGCTCGTAAAAATTTGACACAAAGTGCGTTAGATACGCCTACACATTGGCGTTTGATTTCCTTATTGCCTCATTTCGGTTTGTTTTTTGAGCGAGACGTGAATCTTTGAAATCGGCCCCTGCGCCACGCTCGACATGAATTTTAGATTATGGGGTTTTACGTGCCAAAACCACTTTCTGATTATGAGGCACGCCGTAGTGGAGGACACAGAAAATTTCGACCACCTGGGGTTCTTCAACAATCACCTAAATATAAATACACGGGTGTTTTCGCATTTCGCCCGCATCGAAATGCGGCCGCCGTGGCCGGGATTCGATCCCGCGCCCTCGTGCTCAGCAGCCCAACACTATAGCCACTAAGCAACTACGCTCGGCATAGTGCCGTGCTACCACTTTACCAAAAGCTGCAGTGGCTGTACTGCTTTGCACAGTCGGCGCGCGCAATTTGGTAGAGTAACGTAACCACCCTAATCCTGTGGAGGTTCGGCGTTTTGCTTAGTCTTATAAAATTATGCGAGCGATCAGGCGGGAGTTTTCGTGGTTCACCATTTTATCGCATCCTGTCTTTTTTCTTTCCTGAAGATTTACATCCCTGCCTGAGAAGTTTGAAAACATTACTCAGAGCGCATAACCGTGCAATTATTATACACACGTAGTTTTTTAATTTGAATGAACTGGTAGAAAGTGACGAATCAGTGTCGGTAGTTCAGTGGAGCGGCCTCGATCAAAATGCGACGAAAGGGCATGCATCGGCAGCTAAGCGAACGCCTGTGGCTGAATTAAACTGACTTTAATTTCAAATTCAACACAACTACAGGATCATTGTCGCGGTCATCATTATTGCTGTCATTCTTCGCCTATATTATGTGCAGTGTAGGAAGCATATATCTGCTATTTCTTTCTCGCTATGGAACCGAGTGGACATATGGTTCTTCGTCTCCAATTTTTCGCGTCATCATACTTATACATGTATACCTCACCAGAAAAACACAAAAAAATGATCTGCTAGTCTAGTGCTGGAGAGGATTCGTTGGAGTGGCGAGATTCGAAAAATTTCGGTAGTTCAGTGTGGGCTGGCTGCCGCAAGATAAGAATAGTTGGAAATAGCGGTGTAATGGCGTTGTCTTAGTCCTTTGAGTGGACGTAACTAGGCTGCTGACGAAGATGTGAATACTCCCTATTTGGTGTAGGAAACAAATTGTTGCGAAGTTTGTACAGCACAAAATCAGCTAATTATGCTCCACATGGCACAAGGACAAAAACACGCGATACGAGAGATCTTGTTATATTAACACAGAACTCAATGAAAATACGTTTTTTGAAGATATTTACAGGGAACACAGTGGCATCGGGAAAATGTGGGTCTGCAGTGAATGAAATTAAATGTGGGGTTGTTCACACAGCTTTTCGTTCGTAAGTGTTCTTTGCCATTGGCGGTTTGCCTTCGCTAATAATATAGCCCAGCGTCAGGATTAGCAGAATAAGCTAATATTACGAAGACGTCTATCGCAAGAATTTCGTGTGAATTTGGCTCGTGTTTTTTCTGTATCTATATTACTGATGCATAAAAGGGACGCTTGTTTTTTTAATTAAATTCTCGGAAATCTAGCTCACGCTGGCTTGAAAGCTTTTGAAATTTTACGGAAATGCAATCGCTACTAGGGGTTTCTGGAATTTCCAACGCGTTGTTTTCTGACAAATATGCCGTATACATTGTAGGTGAAATAAATTGTATGCTTAGGTGGCACAATGCGATTCGAGTAAAATATTTTAAACTATTAAAAGGGTTTCCTCGCCATCAAACTACACTCTGCGTAACAATTCGTTAATAATTCTAAGTCTTCTGTTCGCGTACTCTTCTTTAAGTAGAATGTTTATTTCTGCTAAATATTTCTACGGTATTTTACCGGCACAACTACGAGTACCTTCCCTCTTTTGTATTATCGTAATTTTAATGACGTACACGTAGTCAAGAATTTCGGTGCAAATTTCTCTATGTTATGGTGAAACCACTCAAACTGCGAAATGTGAAGTGAAATGTGAAATGTGAAGTGTTAATAAACGCTTCTTGAATGTTTGACTGGAATGTTACTAATTACATTCTTTCTAATGCAGTGAAGCATCTCACCTCAAAAAACATGCACGAAGAGTTTACAAAGTGACACCTCTCTTCAACTACGCCTCCCTGCCTTCCCGAGAGGTCACAAACGGTAACAATTTTATCTTGGCTATTTATTTGGTCGTCGAAAGTTTCAGGTTGCGAGGATTAAAGCACCGAGGCCGAACACCGATTCAGGATTGAGGAGAGTTGTGAGCGCGAAAGGACATTAGAGCGGTAATTGCTTCGCAGCCGCTAATTGAGCCACGCACGCCACCTCAGCTCTGAAGTGAATTGCCCTGGGAGCATGACAGAACAACGCCGAATGTGAGAAGCCACCGTACTGACGCCAAGCTGCCATTAGCTTCGGGGTCAGGTCATAGCAGGTTTAGAAACTGCGCGTTTAGCTGCCGTACTTGCAGTCTTGTTTGGTAGCTGCGATTGCATGCAATGGATTGATCTGTAACCTCTAATGTATGGAGGCAATATTGTTTTTTCGATTAAACAAAAAGTTCGTTCCGTTAAAGCAAAGAAAACAAAGCGATTGATGCAATTTGCAAATACGTCAGAGATCACATAAAAGTAAACCAAGCTAACAGAGGACCCTTTTGAAGTCTGTAGCATCTTCCCAAGATTTATGGAATGCGTTTCCTTTTTCTGCACATGCAGTTGCCTCCAGGTGCACATATAGATTTGACACAGTACATGGCGCGCTCGTTAAAAGCGACTGAAGTCTTCACCTCTTACAAGTGCTAGTTGTGCATTCCAACCATTCAACAAACGCAACCACAAGCCTGCCAACCTGTTATTCGTATTTGCATCAAACGAAACAACCAATGGGCAGAGTTCGGGAGCCTAGAAAGAGTCAATGACAAAAACGATATCACACAGCGGATTGAGCCGATCTTTTTTTGCTGAAAAGGAAGCTTTACGACTGGTAGGCTCAGTGTAGCCCCTAGTCTAGCCAAGCAACTCGGTTTTCGTTTCCGCACCTTCAAACGACAGCCTCAGAATACCACTGCACCTAGATTTTTACGTCACGCATTGTCCTCAGCCTAGAGATGACCGCATGCTATGCCGGCTGCTGTCACGTTAAAAAAGAAGTTGTTGCAAAAACCATCGAAGATAATTCTCGAGATAATAGAAGTTGTGCAGACTGTAGACGTGGGTAATTGGAGATCGCTGGGACAGGCTTACGTCCAGCGGTGCATATAAATATGGGACGGTGATGCTGATGATGGGTAATGATGGTGATGATTGTGCAAATCACCAAAATAAAATTCGCCCCCCCCCCTCTACTATCAATAAATTAAAAGTATTCTTCTGACGCCAAAGGCTTTGTACTTGGTCATTCACCGTCTGCGCAAGAACACGTGCCCTGAGACGGCAAACTACGGCAGTCGACCGCCACGGAAATGGTCGAAAATGCCAAAGAAAGCTGTTCGCGCGAGATGATGGAAAAAGCGAGTGGAGATACGGCTTGGTCCTGGTTCGCTCAGGTCGAAGCGATCAGACAGCTTAACGGCATGAGTTCGCAGTCGTTGAAGCGTGCAACGCTTCTCGATGGGTTGCCGGCCAATATACGCCGTCTCGTCGCCTTGCCATCAACCGTCCAAGAACATTACGAGGAACCTTTAGCTCGGGAGATCCGATCAAAATGCATGGAAAAGGAGAAATTGTTTTTCTCGGAAACCACTGCACCGATTTTGATGAGTGCTGTTACGTTTAAAAATAAAAGACAATATTCCCCGACTCTGAAAAACAAATTGGTTATTTAGGGAGTCCACATTTTTTTTGTTGATGAATATTTAAATTTGATAAATACTAAAAGTAAAGTTTAAAAGTCTAACTGAACCATAAAAACGATACCGCTATCCATACGCTGCGCCCAATAATACAATAAAGGTCGAAGAAATTCATATTCTATATAGCGCTCTGAAATCTACTACTAATTTATGAATAATACTTTTGAAATACCCACGTAAAAAATGTAACGATTTCAAGTAAGCTGTGAGTTCACATGTGACATGTGTCTGCTTTAAGTGACGCAACAGTTCCAGTCCACGAGATCTGGTTTTAGTAAAGATTTGGTGAACTCCTGGCGAATTAACGGTTTGTAAACTTCACTGTTTCAAGTCAGAGATTTGCAAGCTTTGCGTTCTCTATTTATGTCTGTATTTTCTTTTTAGCATTTGAACCTTAGGGAATTCTTCAGAAAATTGAAGACATAACTGTTTTCTTCAGTCGCTGGAAGCTAACTCGTTCTTCCAAACGCAACAAATTCCGTCCGAATTGCTTCTTCTGTAGTCCCATAAAAGCATTTCTGCATTTTTCATGCACTTTAATGGGGAAACGGCACTGGCCCCAAGCTGAAGCTTCTTCTTACGATGGGCTTCGCTCGGCTACGCTATCTCATTAGGACGCGCAATACTTCTCGCTTCTGTGCCTTGGCCATGACACACTGGTTCTACTCTCGGTCGTTACTTCAATATTTTGCGCCGCCCTTCATTCTCGGTAACACCTGTTCGCAGTCCTGTCTTCCTAATTTAACGGTAACCAGTAACAGGGCCACCTTTACCCTGCTCCAGCCCACTATTTGACAGCCAGATTTCTAGTTTCGACGAAGTGGAACTCTTGTCCCAGGCGTCCGCCCGGTGCTTGAATTTGATAGTTCCGCGTGCCTCATATTCAGAGCTATTGCTTGTGAAACTTCGCTTACGTCACTGTCGAAGACGCCTGTAACACACTTTTCCCTTCTCATTCGAGAACCCTTGTAACAGCGACATAATCACAAAGCTACGAAGTAGGAGGTAATCTGGGGAAAATACGGGAAGACGGGAGATGGAAATTCAAGATAATGAGCAAAATGAGAGCAAGGTGAAAGCCGGAGCCAACATTTCTAAAGTAGACTTGTGTTTTTCAAGGCGACCTATGCATTCCTCGGCACGGTGTATATATGTACGCTTCTTTTAAAGGAGAGAGGTGGACAAGGTTGGTGGGCGAGGCAACGACCGATTATGTGTTAACGCCGAGGGTGTAGAATAAAGGTTCACTTCATCCTCCGGCAGAGAAGCTAATAGCAAGAAGTAGGAGGTAATTGGTTTACATTTCAAGGCCACTCCTGTTGTAACTAAAGGCTGATTGCAAAAGCGTGAAATTTGTATGTGCGCTTTTTTGGTCTAAGTTGCACACCTTTCACGGCATGCTGCAACAACAATAAGAAGAGCACATA
Source organism: Dermacentor albipictus (assembly GCF_038994185.2). Lineage (NCBI taxonomy): Eukaryota > Metazoa > Arthropoda > Arachnida > Ixodida > Ixodidae > Dermacentor > Dermacentor albipictus. The sequence goes on from NC_091824.1 coordinate 50,085,797, forward strand.
ACGTGCATGAAACTAGGTGGTATCTTCGTGAAAAGACCCTCAGCTCAAATAAGATGCGCAAAAGAATTGACTGAATACATCACTCATTAAGTGGCGAAATAAGTGGCGCCATTTAAGTGGCGCAACACACTTAAATGAAATCTCGCCCGAACACTCATTATCATCTTTCCCATCAACACCATGGACATCATCAGTACACGCAGCGTAGAGTAATCATCATGGGCATCACAACAGAGAGTCGTCATGCGATAACGTTGCTCTGGCACACCCGAAGTGGGCGCGGGATGATGATGAGTACATCTCACGGCTATTTCTGTAGAGGAGGACCGCGACAAATAGTAATCTAACCTGCTTATCTTTAAATGGTGCCCTTATCCACTGCCACATATTGGTGGCCCTGGATATGGACCACCATGGCACCCACATCCTGGTTTTCCCACCAAGATAACCTGCGGCTGGTGCTGCCACCCCTTCTGGCATACTTTGCGAGCAACGAATAAGTCACATTTTTGCAGCTGGAGGTTCACTTCCTCTTCCACTGGATAAGCTAATAGCAAGATAAGTACTGACTAACTGTTCAACTACTGTCCATAAGTTTCCTCAAAGAACTGTCGGAACCCCATGACAGGCCGTACGATGAGGTCGGTACCTTCCTCGTCACCAGATATGGTCGGCTCATCAGGCCTACAGCACGATGACACCGACGGCTCAGGACTCGGAGGTATGCGCTACCTCGCAGAGAATTGCGATATCTGTGCTGCAAAGACATCGAAGCAGCCTAAATCATTGCACTGCGCTAAATATCTTCAGTTCAGCCCCTATCACGTGGACAACTCCGCCAACCACTTCCTCAGCTCAAGCAGACATGGAAGGCTGGTGCGCAGTGCTTCAAACTACCGAACCTCACAATTTCATTGTTATTCAGCTATTTTCGCATGAGGCTAAACCACGTGTACTACGGGTAGATGTTGCCATGAACCTGCCTTTCTCGTCACCGAGTGAAACGCCGTACGATGACCCAAATGCTATAGTCCTGGCTTAATTTGGTCTCTGGCACACGATTTGATGCAAGCAGTCACCGATGCGACCAATTTCATCAGACCGCACCCGGGTACTGACATCTCATAATCCTTGATTCGAGTGCCCCTGATGAATACATCTTCAAACAATTATTTAGGCCCACTACCGTCCCACCAGGCCCCGCAAGAAGATATCGCCTCGGCCAGTGTACCGGCATCTATTACAGCCTCAGAGCCTGCCGGGGTGCGCTTCTATGGCCAGACTGTAGCACATAAGACTACCGCGCGTGAAGTCAGCGGTGTTAATCACCACTTGCGACAGCACAAAAACCACGAGGTGTCAGCCGGCGTATGTGAAACCACCGACCACAAAGACTTGCATCTGCGCTTCCACTCTAACTCTCAACTAAGGTTCCAAGTACATTCCTACCAAAACCGCGGAAGAGCCCGAGCAGCTGGCTGTGAGCACTCGTGACCACAATGCGACAGCTGTAGTCGCACCTCCGCAAAATCACTCGCACAGCTACCGCTCACTGTCACAAAAGGCACCACCATAATGCCAAATAAATCGCTCTCATCGTCATGACAATCGACCATGATTAGGCACTTACTACGGCCTAGCCCTTTCTAATTCTGAGAGCGCGTCTATTATGGCCGCGAATGCACCGCAAGAAATAAAAAAAGGCTTGAAGTAAAAAAAAATTCTAGTTTGTTTCAGTGTCGGAGACACGCAGGCTAAGGCAGACGGTAAAGAATTCTTTACCGAGGTTTTCGCGCACGTCTATATGGAAAGCAGGATATGTATGTGTAAGTAACGCGATACATGAAATGCAAGTTTAGACAGGTGCCCAAAATAATTACTGTTCATGCGTATTTTTATAGGTCACGTATCTCCTCCGTGATCGGCCCAAAAAGGCGTGCCTCGGATTTGCAGACACGTCACTCAGACCCACACCTCAACGTAGATGTTTTCGTCATGCGTCGCCATGAACGTCGTCGTCCGGCATTTACAGATTGGCTACCCGCTTCGTTCAGCTGTTGTGACTCTTTCCAGAGCAACAGCATTACTGTCCGTCGTTCCAAACAAAATTCAGCCTTCGACCGTTGTGCGGTAACCAGTCTCGACCACCGGAGTCTCTTGCTGCGTCCCGAGCACCCTTTACGTCCGCTGTACCAGCGAAAAGGAGCACTGGCCCTAGACTGCTTAGTGACCCAAATTTCCGACTTACCAATGACCGAGCAATCCGACAGCACCTGTACAAGTAGGACAAAGAAAGTCTCATCGACGCTAGTGCGATGCCTCGCGCACTGCTAACCGACATCCACGGGCATCAACAGCCAACCGCCAGTCAACCTGAACCTCATCCATCCGACGCCTTAACATTTCCCGCGACCGGACTTTCCGTTAACTCACTCTGGAACCCTTGGACAAGGGCATATACAGGGTGTTTCAGCGAACATTCCCAAATATTTTAAAAATTGCCTGTTGTATACAGTTCACTTCTCGTCCATGGATTGGTCTGCTCGAAGAGGTGGACATCACTTGCAACAAAAATGTATGCATGATCTACAAATTACCATAAATTCACTACTGAACTGTTGTACTAACTAGCTATATGGCAGATATTAAAATTTACGAATTCTAGCGGGTGAGACTGCAAGGCATATCCACTGCAAGATAGTTGTGCGAATGACGCCATTTACGAGATGGGCGCCGACAAGCTTGCGTTAAAAAAAGCATTGTCGTTCAATTTTCGTTGTTAACAAAACGTCGTTTTATACATTGAAGCCCAACAGTAAGTGGAACGCCACTGCATTTCTCTAAAAGTTTTGGGAAGTATTCTCTCCAAACTCGTTTCATCCCGAGAATTCGTTCCAAGGGGATCAGCCTGGGTAATCGCGGCTAGAACTTGTATATTGCAATATGTGCCATCAGGTAACTAGTTAAAAACGTAATTAGTTAATTCGTGTCAATTAGTAGATTTTGAATTTCAATTTCGTGTGCAAGTAACGTTCGCCATTTCCAGTACATCAGCACATGGACTATAATTGTGCTATCTGCCACAGGCAACTCCAAACATTTTTTGAAAGAGTTCGCTACGTAAAGGTGTCTTCGTAACACGATACTTGCACAATGTAGCAGATATTGCAGGTATTAATATTCCACAGTTTCAACGCTCTGTAAGGATATTGTAAATAATTTTCACCACCAGGTTCTGCTAACCGATATGGGGAGGGTACCTGTAGTAGCGCCCCCTGTCGATCGCAGGCAACAGCGTGCAAGAGGTTGGAACGCACAGAGGCACTCGAGCACAGAACTCGAGATAGCTGGCGGTAGAGGACAAGTACAACGTCAGGCCCCTCCGCCGCTGACGCTTCTCCAATGTATGTGACCGCGCTCACCTTCAATGGAGATCTCAAGAATCACGTTTTCCTTTGTCTGTTGCAATCTAGCATCATCCCTAGCACTTTGTTGTAAAATTTCTAGCGTCTTGAATGGTGCATGTCAAACAGCAGCGTGGCACGTTCTATGGGACCTGTAGAACGCGAACACGTGATCTCGTGCAAAACAGCAAAGCGAAAAAGAAAAGCTAATCAGACGCCGCAGTGTGCATATAAATAATTTGTGCCCTTATACCACTCAATAAGCATTTCCATCGTTCTTTAATACTTACACCTCCATGCAGGCCGAGGCTCGGTCTGGTTAAGGCCCACATGAGGTTTTCAATGATTTTTTATCACTCGCGAAAGGCTCGTCCTATAGCGAAGCAAAATTCATGACTGTCATCATGCCACGCGAATCGTACTAGCTACGGGAAGTGCAGAAGGGCCAATTTGTATTTAAATAGCAATACACGTAAGGCTGGTTTTAAAAGTTATTTAAGGAGCAGTTAACGGAGCAAGTCGGCATTAATTCATATTGAACAATCAGCACTAGAAAAGAAAACGACAAGGGAAGAACACGGCACGAGCGCTTATTGACAAGTAAAGGTTTAGTTCACAAAGTATATTATATAGTAAAACTATATAATTAGAAAAAAGAATTAGAGCGATAACGAAATCAGAAGAACCATGAACGTCAAAACATGGCTCTATCAGACACTCAACCAGGATACGAAAATGTGGTGTTGATACCACTCCAGAACCTAATAAATACAGCTCCTTCTTATGTCATGCTATAGAGGGTTAGCTGACAAAAATATTAATTTTTTTTTATCCTAGTCTCGCTGATTTTCCTCGCCATCTGGACCCCGTGTCGGAATACAGCCGTATGCTTTCCGTAACCGTACACAAGTGCTTTCGTTTTTGATCCGTGCTTTCACGTGGCGCTGTCCAGAAACTTCTGTCTTGGTACAGAGCCCCTACCGAGTGCTGCGTGCCGTGACTCCAGTTATATATAAAGTTGTCCCAGTCCATCCCAGCCCCGCATCTGCCCCCCATTCCACTGACGTTGTGCACATCGAGCGCCTCCGGCCTTGTTACTCTTCAGTTGACACCGACATTTAGACGCACCAGCATGGTGCTTCTGCCACCGAGGATACTGCCACAGGCATATTGCGTGTTTTTTTTTGGACGATGCGTGTGGGCGTATCGAAGAAGAAGCTCACAGATCTAGAAGCTTCTAGAAGCTCTTAGATCTCCAGCTGCCCGTTAACTGGCCAGCACTGCAGTTCTTTTTGTAGATGGGCAGTGTAAAGATACGTCAGTGTTTCATCGCTCGTTCGCGTAACAATATTTTAGCAGTCGTAAGGTCATTCGGTGAATGCTTTGGTTTAACCATAGTGATTGTCTTAATCACCACACCTGCTCGTACTTGAAAAAATTATATGACCCCACTTCGCTCTAATCTCGCAAGTCCTCACATGACAGCCACGATGTCATGTCAATAAAAGAGGGATTGTTTCATTCGTAAAATGTAGTAATTACCATGCCAGAAATTCTGAGACGTGGCGGTATTTGTTGACAAGGTCCTGCGTATGAGGAAAACACATTGCAGAGATGTCTATTGTTATCTTCTTGCTGTTCTCCATTTGTGCTAGATGAGTAACAAGCTTAATTTACTCAACCACTGACTGCTTCGTATAGGAAGAAAATAATTGCGGTGTTCACCACCGATGAGTGCGTTCCTAAATCCACTTCTCTACGACGAAGAAAACAACAGCCGGAACGCTACGGTGTCCTCGAGCAACAAATACCAGAAGAAGCTCATTTTTTTAAAAATCGCGAAATGGAGGACTGCGTAATACATAAAAAAATCAACTGTAGTGAAGCACATAGAAAAATAACAAAGGGAAACAAAATAAAACGCTATTCTCAAGCTCCCAGATATTTCTGAAATGTGCAGTGATGCATGCATTTAAAACGCCTACGTCTACAACCTTTGCAGATGTAAACAGCAATGACGTCGGCCTCTCTGAACAAATAGCTATTACGCTTTGATCACGCATTCTATGGAGAGAATCTTTATTTATTTTTTTTTTGCCCAGTGAACATGACACTCCAGGGTAAGGATCAAGTCGCGCTGAGAGAAGAAACTCCATGTTCGTAGGCGCGGGTTGACGAAAAAAAAAGAAAGGAAGAGAGACATTCATTTTAAAGCGACGACTCCTCAGGGCGCAGTTCTCTTCCTTGCACAGATGGCACATTATTCAGCGAAGCGGCAGTGACAGGCCATTATCAAGCTGCGCAGTGGCTAGGCTCTTACTCTACTTCATCGGCTCTGCTGCCAAGATACGTGCTGGTGCGAGGAAGCCTTTAAAACACTCGGGGCTTCAGTAGTTATAGCAGACAGACAATGTTGGAGACGGAAAAACGTACTGTAAAGGGCGTTAGAAAGGCGGTGTAAAATTAGGTCTTATAGTTCGCTCACAGACTAGTCCTTACTTGTGTTTTATCATGTGTGTTGTGCTCGTCCTTCACAGTGATAACTCTTGTATTAGGACGCGGAATAATTGTAAAGAAGGCGGAAACGACATCTATTTTTACAAAGCGTTTCACCAAGATTATTAGTTCAGCTTATCGATACATGCACTCAACTAAAACATCCGAACTATCCAGACATGGTAAAACCATTCAAACACGGGAACTGCAGATTAGAAAAAAGACATGTGTGCCACTGATGAAGCGTTTGGACAAAGCTGCATATGAAATTGATAATAGATCGCACTCCTATTACTTTAGTGGTTCTTTCGCACGAACCAATTTGCTAGGTTTATGTCACCCTGAGAACTACATTTGTTTTTTTATAAAACGCTAACATTCAGTCAGAAATGAAATATATTAAACTGGGTTAAGTTGCGGGTTTAAGTTGTCAAAGATACTCTGAGATTATGAGGGATGCTGTTCAGGGTCTGTAGAGAATAATCTCTGCGATTTGGGATTTGGACGGCCCATCCCCAAACTACGCGGCATGAGCATTCTTGCATTTCGCTGCCACCGGAATCCCAGTGTCGCGGCAAGGAGTCGAAGTCGAGTGATCTCGAGCACAAAATCTAAACATGATGGTCACCAGATCAAATGTTATTCCATAAAGCCTTCAAGTGGCGTTTAACCACTCCTCAAGGATGCCACTGGACATATCAATCAATTTGTTACGAAACGTGTGTCTAGTATGCTAGCACAACACCTTAAGAATACCTTCCAATCAAATTTCTTGTGCACCTTGTATGAATGGTTTCTTTGGCAGTGAAATGCTGCTTGGCTTTTTTTCCTCGTCGCCTTTCCTTCTGCGTTCAAACCAATTCAATTTCGCAGACAGTGCATAACATTCCATCACGCTGTTCGCTTAAAAACTTCGCATACGTACATTAACTTTTTTTCTGAAGGATTGGTCTAGTAAGGCAACTTCGTGTATTTGCTCGTTGCACCATAATAGCACAACGAAATTCAGTGGAATGTGTCAAGTCGGGCTTGCTCTTATCTCGTTGTGCATTCGTTTGAGCTGCGAAAGTAATAAAGGGAACAGCTTACTTTAACCCTTTCCCCCATTTTTGTGACAGTCTGTGATCGTGCCACTTTCAGCGCAGGCACGGGGCGCGCCAGCAAGGATAAACGTGCGCTCACGAAACGGAGTTACCGCGCGTGTTCGTCGCTGGACAGCGAATAATAAAGCCCACTAATACGCTCCGAGCTGTTGTGCGAGAGTTTTCGAACGTCTCAAGGTGCTATGCCGGAGCACTCAGGAGGAGCACACCTTGCGACGGCGGCGGTAGAGGGCTCCAGCTGTGAGAAAGTAAGATGGCAGTCGTGTTCCACGCCGGCACTCGCGCAGCTCAAGACCCCATAGATGTGACAAAATGGCTTATGGGCATTGCCGCCTTTGCTAGCGCTGCAGATGTGCTGTTTAAAGGTTGTGTTCTCTGCGAAAGTTCGCGAAGAAGCAACGTAACCATACATAAATATTATCGCTGCATCACATACAGTGTCTAATTTGTTTATTAAAGACAATATATGTCTGGAGGCTTAGTTCTCTTCGCTTTTGTTGACAATCTTCATCCTTCGTTCGTCCTCAATTTTTTTGTGCCTGCTGCCGAACTCTATTTTTGATACTAGCTTCACTGTAGCTTTTGGGACCAGACATATTGTTCATTTATTGCTATTTACTTTATTCCTTGTTATCTTTAGTTTCGCTTTCCTCTCCTTCCTAGAAAATATACAGGCGTTGTGAGCATTTTGGTGGCAGTTGCCAGCTTGATTCCTCACGTATTTCTGTCCCACTTCATTGTCTATGTAGGCTCAAAACGAATAACATTCCTCCACCTGTGACTACCGTTTCTTCTATCTCAGCGCGAGGCAGAACTGTGTCGCTTGTGGCTGAACGTCTACAAGTGCCTACCCTTCATGCATCGGCATGGTGAATAGACCATCGTGCAGCTTTAGTGGTTCTGAAGGGGCCATCAGGCACATATCTTGCTACTGTCCTTTGGATGACCAGACACGTTATCCACGTGCCCCTTATAGCCGACAAGACGGCGAATATATTTTGACCGCGCGATCTACCGCCATCCGCAGACAAAGCTACTACAGCCTTGCTGCAATGTTTGAAGGTGACTACATTGTGCAACTATCTTCGAATGGAGATTGAATGATGTTGCATGTGCGTGAGCACCATTTCTTTTCCCTGTTTCTTCCCACTTCCCCTCCCCCGTCCAGGGTAGCAAGGCAGGTGTCGCCTAATCAACCTCCCTGCCTTTCCCTCTCTCCATATTCATATTATGCTTACCTGATACCAACAGAAATTTGGTTGCAGTGAGACGCAGACGCTCCAATGCGGTCATCTGTCCCTTTTTGTGGAACCGGCTGCCGTGACTCCCTGGCTATGGCATTCGGCTACCGAGTGGGAGGCACAAGGGCTCGACTGCCGAGTGGAGCGGCCCCGCTCCGATGTGTGCGGAATTACGATAAACAAGTGCGCACCGTCCTTCTAGTGTACGCATATTCCCCTCTATGGTCGAAATTATTACGATGGCCCCCCGCTGAGGCGTCTATGTGTGGCGTCTGTATGGCTTTGCAGCTTAAACCCTATATTATATTTTTTGACGGACCCGCCATGGTAGCCCAGTGGCTATGGCGTTGTGCTGCAGAGCTCGACGTCAGCAGTTGCAATCACGGCCACAGTGGCCGCGCTTTGCACCGGCCGGCATTGAAACCGCTACCTTGCAAGAACGCCCGTCTATTGGGCACTGGGTGCTCGTCAAAGAACCCCAGGCATTGGAAAGTAAATCTGAAGCCCCCATCACGGCTTGACCTGATAATCAGCTCGTGGCTTCGGGACGTAAAACTCCAGTATCTCGTTATTTATTTTTTTGCCCGAAATAAAGAACCGCGAAAGCATTCGTCAAGTAAATGGAGTGCAGTCACAATTCTGTAAGTAACACAGAAGTTAAAATATATATTCGTTTTCGCACGCAAGCGTTTACAACTGACCGCTTTATGTGACTGGACGTGGCCTATAATATGTACAAGCTGCGAAGTCGAATACACACCCTCGAAAGCCCACACTGATCCTCTTTTTCTGCTGTTCATTGTTTAGCAAATGAGAAGAAGCGCGGTGTGCAGGTCAATGTAGAAGAAAGTGCGGAGCTATTCGTGTAAACACTAATGTAGTGCAGGCACAACAATGCTAATTTCTTTATTTCTTTATTTAAAGTACCCTCGAGGTAAAATTACATTACCAAGAGGAGTTGGTATCAGGAGAGTATTCTTGAATCTTTTGGTAGTTCCTGCTTACGGAAGATTATCTATGGGAGAAGTAAACACCAACAAATGTTCAGTAATGTACACAAGTCAAGAAATGCTACATAATATATAAAACAATGAATATTTCCATGCTATACATGTGAGCTGCGACATTCAAGAATGTACAGACAGTTTTTTTACATATACCATGTTAAATGAAAAGAGCACCTTCAGGAGTATTCCAAGCTTCCTGGCTGCTCAGATGAATGCCGTTAACTCGTTAACCCTTTCACTATAGACGTAAAAAGAATAAGAACGCAAGTAGCAAAGAAAACATGCTGCAATTTCTATCCCTCTCCCTTCTTTTCCATGTATAATTCTTCATTCTAACGACGCGCGAAAAGAACAAGGGGACTAGCCCTACCTTCACTTTGCCATCCTAGACAGGCCGCGGTAGCGCTTTCGGCCAATGAACGTTAACGTGCGAACAGGCTCGAGACGAAGTCGCACGAGAAATCGAAGAAACCGTCGATTTCCGCAGACCACTGCAAAAAAAAAAGGATGAACCATCTAAACCTCATCACCTAACAAAAATAGAGGTGATGCAAGCCGATCAATATACATCAAAACCTTGTGGTGCAAGGATGACGTGATAGAGAGAACGACCTCCCAGAGCCAATTTCACACGCTGACGGCCAGCGCCGTCCAGCTCGACTGTTCTTCACTTGGGATACGATGTGTTCCTCGGCACGTGCGAACCGGCACGCCCATCGGTGAAGAGTGAGCTCGGGGCCGTCGGCGGTCTACCCTCGAGCCGTTTGTTTACGCTCTGGGGACTCGATTTGCGACTGTTTTCTCCGTTCTTCTGCGTGGTATTCTTTTTTTCCGCCTTGTTCTGTCGACTTCCCCATCTTCTTTGCTTTTCGTCCTCCCAATCTCATCTATCGGACCCAAGTACCGGGTCGAAGAAGGGGACGGTCAACAAGTCCTGGGCGGGAACACTGGAAATGATGAGACCACGGACGTTTGTCATTCTTCACGATAACGATAGCTTTTGTCAGAGTATGGGTCGCACAGTCACTGGTGGCCGGAAATTCCGGGTAGTTCTACCGCAGCAAAAAACACGAAAATAATAATATATATTTGAGTCCGCCAGATATATATGTGAATTGAATGATTAGATATTTTTGCAAGAATGATGCCCAGATCAATCTTTCACTATTTTCAGGATGATATACAGCACGGAAGACTTCCAACGCAGTCAAAATACATTGGGTAAGTTCCTTTAACTATGCTCAATAATATTACGACAGCATTGGTGTGCTCATTATTCTTCCCCCTAGTACCTCCATGTGCTTTGCTACTAATCAGCTGAAACTCAATTCAGCATATTCCCAGATATTTCTGTACGAATACTATGACTCCATTTTATTTTTGCGTATTAATGCATATAAAGGGTCTTCCCTCTATACGTGGTCTTTCGGCGTACGCACTATTCTCCCACGCATTGTGTAGTTTGCTTCTACGGTGCCTGCATTCTCCATAAAGCTGAGGCAGCGCCTCCTCTATTTTTTCAATGGCAGCCAGATGCGGCAGATCCGACCATTCACCCCCCTCTCCTGCCGTCCTTTTCTACTTTCCCCCATGTGCTAGCATTCGCGTTTGCTTGGCGGCCGTGGGGGAGAGTTCCATCCCAATGGCGTCTCACGACGGAAGTCGGAGGACGACTGACAGACGCGTGATAACCTGACAGGCGCAGGGACGGAGCGCCTACGACTTCTCCACCTGAACGGCAGCGACGCGAGCTCAGGCGCATGCGCGACGCAAGCAGCCGGATCATCTGGGTAGCGTCGCATCGCGGTGGTGGTGTTGAAAAAGTTTTATTCATGAGCAGGCCAAAAGTAAAGAAAATTAAAAAGCAGCGTTGTGGGCGGCCTTAACGCTACCTGTTGTGGCGTGCAGACCATGATTCCTAGTCGTGACGTCCCCTGTCCAGGTCACCAGCCGAAGTTGGAGATCCGGCTCGGTGCTGGACAAAGCAGCCTCCCACTGCTGCGGACGGGTTAGCTGTCAAGAAGAAGGCGGTAAGTGTGCCGAGCAGGAGAATCGCATTCCGGCAACTCACTGAGTTAAGGCGCACCAACGGCTGCCATTGGAAACCGAGCGATCGCACTGGCATTGAAAAAAAATAGAGGAGGTAATGACTGAGGAGAGGGCAGGACTCAGGGATCTGCATTGATGCACCTTGTGCTTCGCTTACCACCGCTAGTGAGCTCCAAGCTTCAATAGCGAAATTGTCCTGAACACTTTCTTTTCATGTCGATATTGCAGTCTTCTTCCTGGATACGGTGTGTCGAACAAAATATATCCAAAAAAAAAAAACTGCATACCAGTCATATATAGTCTAAATGAAAATGAAACACTTGAAACGGACAAATTGGAGAGCACAGTTAATCAGGGTGAATCAGCGTGAATACAGATTAATACGTTATATCATATAGTTAACAATAGCATATATATATATATATATATATATATATATAAACGAGAAGAAAGGGGGTTAACCGAGGGACCCGATAATTATTAGTCATATAATGAGAAGTCAACAAACACTGACACCAAGTACAACATAGGGGAAATTGCATGTGCTTAATAATTGAAATAAAGTAATGATAAATTAATGGAAATTAAAGTGGATGAAAAAACAACTTGCCGCAGGTGGGAACCGAACCCACAACCTTCGCATGTCGCGTGCGATGCTCTACCAATTGAGCTACCGCGGCGGCGTTTCCCCATCCACTTTCTTGGGTATTTATGTGTACTAGTAGAACCCTGGGAGTGTTAGCCAGCGCCCCCACTCACAGACCTTGGCGGCGGACGTGGAACGTCTTTTTTGCCGCAGGCGTCACGCGAACGTGATCTTTTTCGGGTTAAGGCAACTGGTCAATAAACCCACATATGCTACCTGAAGGCATCAATGTTGCCGGATTCGAGACCCTCGTTAAGTAATAAACGAGAAGAAAGGGGGTTAACCGAGGGACCCGATAATTATTAGTCATATAATGAGAAGTCAACAAACACTGACACCAAGTACAACATAGGGGAAATTGCATGTGCTTAATAATTGAAATAAAGTAATGATAAATTAATGGAAATTATTGGTAGAGCATCAATTGGTAGAGCATCGCACGCGACATGCGAAGGTTGTGGGTTCGGTTCCCACCTGCGGCAAGTTGTTTTTTCATCCACTTTAATTTCCATTAATTTATCATTACTTTATTTCAATTATTAAGCACATCCAATTTCCCCTATGTTGTACTTGGTGTCAGTGTTTGTTGACTTCTCATTATATGACTATATATATATATATATATATATATATATATATATATATATATATATATATATATATATATATATATATATATATATATATACCGACAGTGAACAGCGGCCCTAAGACGTGGAACTGTTCCAACCTGTTTTTCTTCAAATCTCCGCACGTCAACTTTACGTAACCGTGGACGCAAGCATCGGGCAGTAACCCGCAGCGTTGTTTCAAAAGCTCAAAGAAACGCGCTCTTCCTTTATAGGGAGCCATTTTTTTTTGCTTTCAAAGCAAATAGCATTGCCTAGATTGAGCAGATTTTCTTATCGAATTGGCTGACAAGAGACGAGGACCATGATCCAGTGGAGAGGGATTCGATGGGGCCGAGCCAGCAGAGTGAAAGTAAATAACCGGCCGAAGAGGGTGGTGCCGGCGTCTGTGATTGATCCGCTTCCCGTTACCTAGCTTGCAGTGGATAACCGAAAATCGCGGTGGCGTGCAACGGAACGTTAAAAACGCCGCCAGAACGGATCCTCAGCAAAGAATAGCTGGCAAAGTGATGTTGCATACGTGCCGAAATGGCTCGATAACGCTATAGTGGCACGGGAAAATGTTTATTATACACGAATAAATCCATGCTCCACGGCCGCTCTCAGTAGCTAGTGCCAAAGCAATCCTTGGGCAGCCATTTTCTATTCCTTTCGGAATGACACAGCCTGCGTCTATTCAGAAAAAAATATCAGTTTTGTTCAGCATATTATTGCGCCTTTAACGCGTACACGTTACTTAGACGCTATGAGTTTTCGTGGTTCTGTCAGGCGAAGTGGGCGTAGCCGGATAACGTTTGATCAATGGCAGAGCACTATGGTGAAAAGAGGATAGAACGAGAAATAGTTATTCTTCTTTCGTTCTGTAAAATCAGGCATAATCAGTGCGCAAATATTAGTGGCAGCGAGTGAGAGACGTGCGAAGTGGGGGTGTCCCGAAAATGTTTCGACCAATCATGGTGGCCTGGTTGAAGAATTAGATAAGAAAAGTTTGGAATAACCTTACGTTATGGTGCCCCAGTCTCGTACGCTTCTTGCTTATCTGTGTCTCTAGCGCATTTTTCATTTCTTCACCTTTTTGTGTCAATAAATGTGCCTGATATAACAAGCCGCACAGGCATTTATTTATTTATTTGCACAATACTTCCATCGCCCGGAAGTCATTAAGCAAGGAGGACGCAGGGCAAATGTAGTTACAGAGAACACGTTTTTTTTAGATATTACACGTAACAAAGCACATACACCGCTTGTTCAGACACCACCGCAATGTTCTGTGAAAAATAGGTATACATAAAGTCAACAAAGGCACTCAAGAGATGCACAACAGATGCAGCCTATGCAAGCAGGAATTACAGAGTGACATCACAGCATAGAAAAACTTAATTGACTATGTTTGCCACATAATCTCACAAATGGCTTCATCTTCTTACTGTTTTGGGAAAGAAGGAGTAGTGGAATATGTTAGTTCTGTAAGTACGTTCCGAACAGGGTGTCAATACGAACCCTGACCACAACTTATGGCTGAAGTGAACTTGAACGCGAATCTATATATTTAGAAGTGTCTAAACCTGAACGGACCTTGAACTAAAAAATAATAATGGTTAGTGGTTTGCCACGAAAATGTTCAAGCATATAATTCGTAACGAATGCTCCATAGACTGCACAATTGTGCGAATAACTATACTTATTCAATCATAGCACCCTATTAGCAGATTATTACGACTCACGAATTGTGTCTTTTGTGAGAATGTGGTTGGACAAAGGGTATGTGCTGCTAACTACGCCCACATTAGCCGAGCCGTCTGCACTTCTGAAGTAGACCATGTCATTTATGTTCCGCGGCTGAAAAATTGATTTAGGGGCTCCGCGGAACTGACATTTTTGCGACGCTTCTAATTCGACCATTAGTTTAATTCTTAATAAAACTACATGTATTAGATAAAGATAGAGAGCGGTAGGGACTAGGTCGTCGAGGAGGAATATCAACGAGTTCATCTGTGTGACTTATTGTAACCGTAACGCTGCGGTCGCTTATGATCGCCCTCACCTTTCAGTGAGTGTCAATCGCCGCTATAAACGGGACGTGAAACTTGCTTTTGTTACGTGTCATGGTTCAAAGAACGTTTGGGGCGTAGCCAACCAGAGTACAACACTCTTAGAGTTGCAGGTTAGCAATTAGGAACAAAGAAAGCGCCTGTATTAGCGATACGTCGGTTGTTTTGCCTAGCAATGAAAAGCAGTTTTTAGAAATAATGCTCTAATCTATACTCTTCTTGATATGATGCATTGGTTGGCTTGATGGACAGTTTGCTTGCGCGATCCTGGTCTGCTGCTGCGTATTGAAGTAGGCGAAATCTTCCCAATAAAATTTAGTTGCGAGTTAGTGCTTGTACTGTGCTTCTGTGCCTTTTATCCCGCCTTGGAACTGCGCTTACCAGGGTCCCTATATCGTAAAACTATTCCAATGTTTCTATTTCAATCGCCTGACTCAAATTTGCATAACCACCGGCGCAAGCACCGGGCGGTCACCCGCAGGGTTGTCTGAACACACCAATAAAATGCTCTCCTCGTTTATAGGAGTTCACTTTTGTTTGCTCGAAAAACGAATAACATTGTCTACACTGAGCGGCTTGTAGTATCTAATTGGCTGACAAGAGGTGAGGAGAACGCTCAAGTGGAGAGGGATTCCATGGGGCAGAGCCAGGGCACTGAATATTGATAACCGGATGAAGAGGGTGGGGCCGGCGTCTGTGATTGGTCGTCTTTCCCTTATTTAGCTTGCGGTGGCTGGTAAAAAATCGCGGTGGCATGCAGTGAAAGCTTCAGAATGACGCCAAAACGGACCCTCAGCAAAGAAGAGTTGGCAGAATGAGGTGGTGAACGTGCCGAAAGTGCTCGAAAACGTTACACGGCCATGCAAGAAGTTTTATGATACTCAAATACACCCATGCTCTCCCGCAGATGCGAGTAGCCAGCGCCTGAGTGATCGGCGGCAGCCATCTTTTATTCCTTTCGGAACGGGGCAGCCTGTGGCTATTCAGAAGAAAATTCAGTCGTGTTCGGCATATTGATGCATCTTTAATGCGTACACGTCACTTTGAAGTGTTAAGTTTCGCGGTTTTGTGACGTCGCATGACAGGCAGGTGAAGTGGGTGCTGCCCGAAAACTTTTGACCAATAACCGGGGGCTAATGGCGAAAAGGTGTCGAATCAGAAATAACTGTTTTTCTTTTTTCTGTCAAATCATGCATAATCAGTGTGTACACATCATATCAGATGGGGAGGTATAGCGGTTTTCGTGACGTCGCGTAACAGACAGGTGAAGTGGTGGTGGTAAAAAAAAAGTGTTTGACCAATCGTGGAGGGCTGATATCAGAATTGGAATTAAGAAGTTTGGAATTGTTTTGCGTTATAGCACCCCAGTATTCATCTGTTTCGAGTTGCAGATATCGTTCGTGGAGTACGATATAGGTGCTTTTCACCACATGTCGGCAAGCTCACTCATGAGTAGACTGACTCAGCCCGAGCCGTGAGTCTACGTTTCAGTGAACTTGGCTGAGTATGAGTTTTGTTCAGTCCGAGTCCGAGCGAGGCCGGTTTAGCAGAACTTTCGCTAGACCGAGTCCGAGTGGAATCTAAGCAAAACATATATTTCGTGAGTAAGTCTGAGTGAGCTCTGTTTATTTTGCACACCTATAAAGGAAAACATCGCTAAAGTTACCGCGGTGGTGTCAGCATCGATGTAGGGTGCCACGTGCATCACACGAGTGCATAAAAAAAATGGCTGTGGCTTAGGTAATGTTAAGCCCAGGATGCGAAGCATACTAGCCTTTATTTTAGTTGTTGAACCACTGTTTAGCCTGGTGAACTGCTGTTGCTTGGCTATATTTGGTTCGGCTAGACGAAGAAACAACTCATGCATTACTGCTTCGCCTTCAAGAGTGGAACGCGACAGCGTTCCCGTCGCCCCGCCAAGGGGTGTAAGACAATGGGCTACAGGGCAGCGACTACGCGCCCCGCATTGGACGCAGTGAGCGTCGAGCAAAGCAGCGTTCGGCGCGGCAACGAAATGTGCGCCTGAGCAAGAGACGCACGCCTTAGAAACAGCTCGTTTCTAAGGCAACACCGCATTCACTAGAGGCGCTTTTGTACCGCTTTGAAGCATCGTACTCGTGGCTGAGTGGTAGCGTCTCCGTCCCACATTCCGGAGACCCTGGTTCGATTCCCACCCAGCCCGTCTTGCAAGAGTTGAGCCAAAGCCACTTCTCCTCTTTCGTGACGTCACGGTGTCACGTGGTTTCAAGGCGACACCGCCGCGCCTGAGGAGCTGGGTTGAGCTCTCGTAATATGCTTCGCATAAAATAGGAACGAGCAATGATGGGAACACGCCGCCGTCGTTCGCGTTGTCGTTGGGGTCCGCGCTACGCCTGCAATCGCCTTCCTTCACGAATCTATCCTCCTGTTCACGCGTCGCGCGTCGCCAGCATTTACGCCCCTCTTTATCGCAACACCGGCCGGCAGCGCAAGTTGGCCCCGCTAAGCCCAGGCTCATGCCGCCACGCTTCCTATAATCCCCCTCTCCGCGTATCTCCTTGCAGTGCGTTTGAGTATTTGTCGTGCATCGGTGGCTTGCTGGAGGCAGCTAGGTTTGGGAAGGAAGTGGGGGAAGGCTTGCTGGGAAGCGCCAGACATCCGGGCACATGGGAGTAGTGTGTGCTGTGTAAGCGGTCCCCTTTCACCGCTGCGGCCAACGTCAAACAAGGCGAGACGCTACGGTGCTGCCGGCTGCGGTGTTGCGAGAAGCGAGCGATACCGACATCTCCGAGTTTCTCGAGTTTGTTAGGCTCTGTAACTGTTTCCTTTAAGTTCACGCTCTACCCCTCCGCTGTTTTGCCTGCACTAATTTGCGTTGTTGCTTCCGTGCAGAAGCGGTGATGGATGGCGTTCAACGCGGCTGACGACTGAAAGCATGGCTCTGCTCGTTTGCTCGTCGTGCCGCACGGCGACACTTGGGTTAATTTCTATAATGAGTGGTACTCCTGTTTTTTATGCAGAGCGACCGGACTTCCCAACTGCTTAGTGTCCAGCACTTTCGTGAATTGTAGTTCGATTGAACATCAGCAACTTAGCTTTCGAGCGGTGACTTTCGAGCCTTCGAGGACGGGGAAAAATCTAGTAGGGAACATGGCACCAAGCAACTGGCCTAGGCCACCTAGGAAGCCGTGCAACCACTATTTCTCTAGGGCCTATCTGCCCGATTGCTGTAGGGAGTACAGGCCCTCCATGGTGTACAGGACTTCCAAAGATATTGTTTGGTACGCGGCGACTCTTAGTGGCGCTTTCGCCGCAATCGACCCTCACAATCGACCACAATTCACCCGTTCTCATGATCCATTCTCTTGCGCACGCTACGTCCACATTGCGGCTAAATATTACCCCTTGGGCATGCCATGGTGAGGCCTTATTTCTCATGAGCCATTCCTTCACATTTTTAAGAATCTGCTTAAAAATGGTCATGTCACGCTTCTCATCCAATCCTTTGCTTTCCTCCCTGTTTGGTGCTGGCGTTGAGCGCAATTGAGAATAAACAAAGATGCCAGCAGTGCCATTGTTCGAACAGCGCATCTGAACTTGTGGAACGTAGTGTTATAGACAAAACTACAGTTGATTGTGTTGACCGATCAGGACTCATGGAATCGACAGCGTCTATAGCTAAATGGTCAGCAACTCAAAAAACAAGACAGCGAGCCGAACTTTCAGCGGGGCCATCGTGAATCATACTTAAAAAGTGGTATTATCCAGAGTCAAGTTTCTTGGTACGCAATGTAGGCAGTGCCCACTTTTGTTTACCATGCAGGTGTTCATGCGGTTCCAGTATCAGAAGGGAATGAGTTCTGTCCTAAATTACCAAAACCTTCTGCGCACACCGCACCGCCACGCACATGCACGAATGCGCTCATAAGGACACAAGTAAAGATCTCCGTACATTTAAAAATCCCGTTGCACATTTTAGTGATGCTTAAGGGAAATAATTGCACCACTGGAAACATCACGCATCATACATATTTTCTTTCTTCCAAGGGATTATCATGCTCAGGAAATAAGTAAATTGCAGAGTGATTGCCGGCTAAGCACGCCAGCCTAATACCGCCTGCTGTACACCACCACGACTACCCCCATGACTACCTCCCCCCCCCCCCCATATAGGGCATATATTTTCTAAATGTTTACCGTTTAGAGTCCGTCTGCATGTGCGATACATTGTTCTCGCGTGAAACTATTTTATCTACTGATATGTTGCTTTCACGAGAAAGTCAGCTTTTTTAGTCTGTAGGGAACGTATGCTTGCCTGAGACTGATTATGGTGAGTTAGCCACCATGACCCTTGCTGAGCAAGATTTTGGTTAGCTTTACTCCGAGTGAGTCAAGCTCACCGTTTTGGTAAGATTGAGTCAGTGCGAGCCCTGCTGAGTAAAATTTGGTGAAGGCATATCCGAGTCAGCCCGGTTCACTTGTGTATTTTTAAGGATGCGTTGGCTTCAGGAATGCCAAAGGGATCGCTCGCATATATATATATATATATATATATATATATATATATATATATATATATATATATATATATATATATATATATATATATATATATATATATATATATATATATATATATATATATTCAAAGGCAAAGTTCTACTTCAGCCAGCGACACTGTCCCGTCTCAGGGCACGGGCAATATGTAGTCGTTTTAAGACGAGCTCCGTGATCACGTCAGCCTCGTCAAATGACACGCGTAACCGCAGGGATGGCTTTCGCCACCTGCGTCCGTGAAAACTTTCCTCCTGTTTGACATCGCGCGGCAGCTTGCGATGAGATGGGTCGCCCTCCCATTTTAGAGCTTGTGCTGTATCCTGCGCCTTAAGAACAAAATAGCACTCCGTCCTTTTTTGTCTAGTTCTCGTGGCGCCAAAGAAACATTCTTACCAAGCATTTCTTTCATTCTGAGGGCCAGAAATGTAGAGCTCGCGATTGTTATCAGACCCTTAAGTGAACACATTATATATATCTGGAATGGATAAACAATGTTCTACACAATATCTGCTTATAATTGGCATAGTTAGATTACAGAAAAACAGTTTCCTATCGTTCCGAATAAAGTGAGCGATATACTTGGCGTCACTTAAATAATAGTTTTTGTTCTCCAAGTATTGCATTGTTCCCCTATTCCCTATTCAGAGTAACTGCTTGCTTAGTTCTCGTGGTGCTGTTTGCTAAAGCATAATAATATGATATGTTTCTTTAAAAACAAACCTCAGCCTGTATGTTTGCCCCGTGTATTAAATGCCATCATCGAAGCACGTCCCCTGAGAAACACATGTCCTGCCGTGCGAGTAATTCATTGAGCTCAAGTATGTGACAGAAGGTTATCTTTAGAATGTGCCGCGTTGTACTAAGAAACGAGGTGTTTGATGGAAATGTCGTTTCCATGTTGAAGAAGCCTAAAACAGTGTCTGTGGTCTCTTTATTATCCAATAATCTTCATTCAAAGCTCTTCCTCCATTTTCTGGATGGATGGATGGATGGATGGATGCAATGAGCGTCCTTTTGGAGCATGGCGGTGGGCTGCGCTGCGCAACTATTGCTATTATATTGCGTATGTGCTACATATCTTAGAAAAAGAAAAAGAAACGGACAAATAACATGAAGAATTCCCATCACCAAACTTTCTAAACCACTACTGTGAACTTTGTTCTTGCACGTCTCCGTTGTATGTCATTTCTCTACTTTTCTTTTTCCAATCTTCCAATCTCCTCCTACTAATCTCTATGGAGGGCAGCTTTACTTCCTCTCTGCTCTCGCTGAACCCAAGGGTTTAAGGAGGCCAGAGCTGCCTAAATCAATCACTGCGCAGATATATTGACATTCCATTAAAATATGCTCCATGGTTTCTCAAGCTTTACCGCAGAAAGCAATACTTCTTCCATCTCGCTGTATAAGTGCCTGTTTTAAGGCATCTTGTCACTTCTAAAAGTAATGTGCTTCCCTTTGAGTTATCATAAATTGTTTTTTCTGAATTAGTTTTTTCCGCTGAAGTAGTTATTCATAGCAGGTTTTTTTTTCATTGCCGCCAACCATGACATTATAACAGCCACTCTGACTTTTCCTTGACGTTCTTTGTTGCCGCGTTGCTCACTCACATACATGCTGTTAAGCTCCCTAGTTCTTTTCCTACACTGCGAATCAATGTTTTTCATGTAAAAATATCTGTACACTCTCTCAGCCTATTTACTTTCTGCCATATTCCTCAGTCGTTCTTCACAATTAATTTTTTGCGAGCGTCTTTCACTTCAAAGCTTGTCCGGCCCATATCACACTGCACAGTTTCAATTCTAGTCTTCCTGTGAGCGTTCAATGCAAGGCGTCCCACAAACATTTGGTTCCGATCGAGTCCTGTCTTCCCCTGCCTTCAAACAAGCGACTGCATTTCCACATGTAAGTCCAAGGACCATTACACCGTTTCACATACCTCGGAGCAACTCATACGTATTGTAACCCCATAGCTCTCTGTGTTTCATAATAGCCGAATTTCTCTTCCTCTTTGCTGTTGTAGTTTTCTTCCGTGTTTCCATTTATCTATTGCCTTCGTTTATCCATATACCAGCGTATTTATATCCTTTTATCCGAAGTATTTCTTGGCCCCGAACTGACACTCTCTTTTCACTGTTTTCATTGGACACACTGACAACTAATTCTTTAACGCGAAAATTCAGACCTAAATCCTCGCCTTCCTGTCCACAGATATTAGCGAGACGTTGCATATATCTTTGCTTGTGAGCTAGCAACACACTCTCGTCCGCATAAAATAAACCTGGAAGCTGCTATTCTACCACTGTACCCGCCTATTTGTATGAGAGAATAAACCCGATATTACTTCCCTCTAGCGATGGAGTTTAGCACGGCACCGAGCCTCGACCGTAAAGTGCACTACATTGCGCAAGAATTGTTAGGCAGTCTCAACATCGCGCATTTATTCTGACTCTCGAAGGGTGTCGCTACCGTCGACCTTGTTGGGTGTCGATGGAGTGTCGAGTGGAGGAGTGCTTTAGAATACGGGAGTTATAATTTTCATGAAGAAGTTAAATCTTTCCGTGTGACCGTTCGCCCCCCATTGAAACACGGCCGCCGTGTGGGTGAAATGTAAAAAACACCCGGTTACTAAGACTTAAGTGCATCTGAAAGAAGCCCAGGTGGCCAAAATTAATCCAGTGTCCCTCACTACAGCGTGCCTCATAATCAGATCGTGTATTTGGCGCCGTACGGCAGCATAATACATTTTAATTTTTCTTTTTCTTCTGCAAACCCATGCGAATGCTACATGGCGTGCCACCTGGTGGAATAGTATGCAAGTACAATGTAAAGTGAGCCCGTATCGACGCTAGTGACGCGGACGAGGCGCCCATGTCATGCAAGAAAAAGAGGTTTAAGGATATATATATATATATATATATATATATATATATATATATATATATATATATAGATGACTGTTTATATATAGATGACTATAGATGACATATATAGATGACTGTTTGTCGCCTCTTTGTTTCAAAGGGAATGCCAATAAATAATCATCATCATTATCACCTTCTTTATTATCACCATAACGTGCCAGTTGTCACGCGATGTCAGATGCGCGACGTGTATCGTCGTTCCGTGCACGCTTTGTCTTGCAGTTGCATATTATTACACCAGGTGGCACATCATGTAGAAGTTGCTTAGGTAGTTGTACAAGGTAGCCAGAGATAGTTTGGGGAAGAAAAAGAAGATTAGGAGGATGTATACAAAAATGCTATAATAAAAAAAGAAACATGAACAGCATAGCGATGAAATCAATCAGGCTAGGTGTCTGCTCGTCACCATTCCGTTTCAAAGCGAATATCATTGAATCATTTTACGATCATACCGTGCCATTTGTCACGCGATGCGACATGCATGCCGCGTAGCGTCGATACGTGCAAACTTTGCATGGGAGTTATCTTCGGCTAGGTGTCCCGACATGTAGCAGTTTCATGTGTCAGTTGCATACTGCATGTAGCTGGACCTGGTTTACTCATGCAAGCTAGGTGACTATTTGTCACCACCCCTTTTCGAAGATTCCTATAAACCACCACCACCACCACCACCGTCACCATCATCATCATCATCATCATAAACAGCATTTGTATTGTGCTGTAGGTCCAACGATGTCACATGTGCGCTATATAGTCTGGATAGATGTGTTTACTCTACGGTGCACGTTATGGCGCCTCCTCGCAATGTATGAACCGCTGCCGAAGAAGCGAATATCGTAGAGGTAAGCACTCGGCTGCAACCAGGCAACGTTGGCTCAGCAGACCACTGTGCAGAGAGGGCGGAGGGGGGTAAATGGCGACTTTCACGAGCACAGTTTGACACCTTCAAGAAGAAAACAATACGGGCTTTGGACAAGGTGACCAACGACGAAAACTCGCTAGGATGACACATATAGTTTTTAGTTGTGGGGCAGCATAGGCTTTTGCGAATACAAATTGAAAACAAATAGCTAGTATCAAATGTCAAATCGTATATAAAAGAGTTAGACGCATACGAATATATTTACGACAGAATATTTACTTCGGTGTAATTAGGTACCATGGCCATACTGACTAATGCAAAAAAAGACAGTTAACTACGAGTGACAAAGGATCAACATTCAGCACAAGATAAAATAACAGCGCGAATAACCTCTCACCATCTTTGAGAGTCTCGCTGTAAACCAGCATTCCAAGAATGAATGGCTGCCTTGTGACTAGCGTTTAAAAAAACGTTAAGCAAATGGTTGACAAGAAAGACCAGAAATTCTTGAAAAGCTAAAGAAAAACTGTTGCGAGACATGTGCGATTTAGACGCATGTAATAGGGACCATTCCCAAGTCAGTTTATTTCAACGTAGGGACTGTTCCATCAATAATACAAAATACAAGGAAAAAGTGCCATCATCTTACAAGGAAAAACATTACAGGTTAAAGTGGGGGAGATAAAACTACCACATTACTAGACTTTAAAGAAATATAACAGACCGCAAGGAAAATAACATGTTTTGGTGCAGATTTCCCTCGCAAAATCTACAAGAAAGCTGGCATTTCAAATTTTATTGCTGCTTTGCTTCGCAAACATTTGTCGCTACTTCTGATGATTTTCGGATACTTTGCTTAGCCATACGGATAACAGTAACCATACTTTACCAGTCGATATAAAGGAAATGCTTGGCCAGTTATTATTATTCGAACACACTGAATAGTTATTTTCTGATACTAATACGAATAGTCAATGTGCAATGATTGTTTTGTCTTCAAAACTTCACGTATTCGCGCATCCCTAACAGTTTTACTTATGCTTTATTTCTTTTAAGTATGTATGATCGCTATGTGGTGACAGACATTTGAAGCTAGCTGAAGCGTCTGCTCTAGGCTAGTGTCCCAAAGGAAGTGGGAGATAACTTGTAGGACACGAATCCTTTTTGGCGCCATTCGAATGCCTGAGTATATTGTGAATCGTAAATCATGCCTCATAGTTTAACTTCTATGCCAACATTTCATCTGCAAGGAGCACGCTGCAAGCGAAAGTGGGACTTGTGCATGGACAATAAATACGACTAAGCGCTGTATGCAGCAGGTACTATATGCCGACAATAACGAAATTCTGAGGATGGCACGAAATCGTGGCAATCCTAAGGACTCAGTCCTACGTTGTGTCCGGGTTTGATTTCACTCATGACTGCGGCGACAACTACTCCTTCCTTTTTCTTATGCTTTCGGAGGAGTCCCAGACGTTTCTCATTTGTCTTTTCATGTTGCCATTTTTCGTTCCATTTTCACTAAGGAGCACCACGCATTTTCCGAACAAACAGCACTCGCAATGCCTGCTGTCGACAGGAAGAAAAAGATAAAGAAAAACGCCCATTAAATTGGGACCCCATTCGCGAAAAACAATAATAAAGAAGAACTGTAGCAAAGTACGCGGTGTCACGCCGTCCGGTGCACATTCAGGCCTATTGCAGCATTCGTTCGATATCGTCTCCAGGGTCCCACCCGGGTTCGCTGTCACATCTTTGAAAATAGGTCCCTTGTAACTCGCAGACACAACTTTTATCGAGAACACCACACAAAAAAGTGCGCAACATCTACAGCGACGGAGTCGAACGCCGTTGGCACATACCACTCTGTGATGTAGCAATCGGAAAAAAAGGGGAGGGCCATTCCGCTCTTTCAGTGTGTCTCGCCCATCTAACGCTCTCTCTCTCTCTCTCTCTCTCTCTCTCTCTATTTTCCCTCCTTCCGAGACACTGCAGCTGCTTGTGCCAAGTCGTAACAAAAAAATGTGCCGGGAGGTCTTCGTGTAATGCGCTTGCCAGGCAATGGAGTGTCTGGATTGCGACACGCCGGATTTCTCTCCGAGGCCAACCAGCTAAGCCGCCGAGTGATGTCAATCGAAATCAGCAGCTACAAGACGTTCCGTATCTATAGGGGACGGTTAGCCGGCGACATTCGTTCTCAGTTGCAAAGCACGATAGAAAATGAAGAGACACGACGGGTGGCGGACAAAGAAGTGGTCTTTCGAACCAGCCACTTTCATATCGCGCAATCGTCTCTAAAGCAGACACCACGGAGCCAGACGAAAAAGTGAGACATGGAGAATATATGCTCCTTTTTTATTGCTAAAAACAATTTGTAGGTTATTTTTTCTTTACTTTCGTCATTTTAATGCCCGATACAACAGCGGCAATGCCACAATATGCTCATACAAAAAAAAGGAAATGTAAAATACGCTGTTTTTTTTCAATTTTATTTAAAAACTTTATTTAGCTGGCACGATAAAAAAACTTTGCCACACTGAAAGGGAACACATCTGTTCGGTAAAACAGGTGTTCATCATCATCGGCCTCATATTTATGTCCACTGCAGCACGTTCGAAGGCCTTTTCCAAATAATAGTGGCTTGGAAACACTGGCTGATGCCTAATTATTCAAAGCGGCCACGCGGACCAACTGTTTTATCAACGCAGCCCCACGGGCTTGTGTTTCTTTATAGCGTCGCATATCTCCGCGTGTAATAAAAAAAAATAAACTTTCTTTATATCGGACAACTTCGCGCTGTCCTCAGCCAGAGCAACACTAACTCCTTAAACGTGCACAGAAGCGTGTCCCGCAGCTAGAGCAATCAACGTGGCCTTCCGTGTCAGAATTGCGGAAGACGCCACCGTAAACGACTCCAGCGTGCTCAGAGCCCAAGGAGAGCAGTCGGTACCTTCCACCGCAGGGATTTGCTTCGGCCCTTACGGGAGGACGTCCGCACTGACAGCACGCTCGTAACTCTCTCAGCACTGTGGGTGATCGGTGGCAGGAACGTCTCACACGCCTTCACTTTCTTCCGCCTTCCGCCTATCGCTACCGCACACGTGCCCGAGGCAAGCACGGCGTCTCAGCCACGCTTATAACGGTAACGAACTGCCCCAGACGCTCGGAACATGCGTCTGGCACCGTCCTACCGTCTCAGGTGCAGCGAAGCAGCATGCATTAACGTAGCCACGGGAAGACTCAACTTTGCTGCGGCTTTTATATTGTAGCTGAACTGCACCTTGGATGATGATAAGTATTTCCTTCATCACAGGCAGAAAAAAAAAATGTTACCATAAAGGTTCACGAAGCCAGCAGCTGATGACTGAAAGTCTGCTTAGCAGCGCCAGCAGCCACAACCTTGATCGCGGGGGACACGAAAGGCGTAAAATAAGAACGTGCAATCGCACTCTGGGCTATCTGTAATAGGCGGACGCGCGACGTGACAGAACTGTCATGATGTGGCTTACAATTTCTGTGATTTGTGACACGTTGCTATTCTACAGAGGAAACGCAATCATCACTAGCTTTGTTTTTGCTCTCCTGGATTGCTCTCCCGTATACTAGAGCTTTACGAAACGTGACGTGCCAGAGTGTAGAGTGCATTTGAGGCGCAGCTGCTTGCGAGTGATAGGCCTTGTGAGGTGCTGGCCAGTAAGACGACGCACATTGACGTTTGCGTTTCATCCTTGGCTATGCTGCTTTTATTACCCATTTGCCGGGCCGACCGATGCTCCGCAGGTCTAATGGCCGCCTAATAGAAGGAGAAACGCAGAATTACCAACGCTGATCACCTGTTTTTCTGTGATGCTAACATGACCGGGGCTTATCGTAACGCCGTTCACAACTTGGCGTTTTCCTTGAGCCGAGCCCCTTCATACATAAAAATGGTACTTCTTTGCCCGATGAAATCATATTGACTGCAAACCGCGCAATCAGATGCTTCTGAGTGGAGCAAGAAACTGTCTCCCCGAGAGAACACATCAAGTTCACGTCGCATGTATGGCAGAAGGAAAGCAAAGAGGATTAGAACTTGAAAGAAAAAGAAAACAGGGCAGACGGAATGAGAGAAGAAATATACGAGCCCTGGAGACACTACAATCACTACTAAAGCCACACACACATAAAGAAAAAAAATAAAATGCGTATTTCTCCTTGAGAGAAAACTGAATAGTTTCACTACAGTATTAATACAGCGTCAGCAAGCTTGGAGTCCTTGCTTGTCACTTTAAAATAGCCCTTTTATTTTCTAATAAATCTCATAGATATTTTAAAAGACTTCCTGTGAATGTTGTTATATTTCATGCATGAATTTATTGGCTGAATTGTTTAAATGTCTAGCCTTAGCTATTCTTCTAAGATCCCGTCGGTTCGGCACTTCCTCTAGAACATTAAGGCGCCCCTTATTCTAGTCTTCGGTAAAAAGGCCATGACAGCAAATTTTCGAGCTTGAATTATGCACTGCCGCTTAAATCCTACGCGTCCCGCAGAAAGCTCGCAGAACTTCAGCGCTTTCGGTGTAGCATAAAATTGTATTTCAATTTTTGAAGTCGCCGTTGAACCGTAAACCACCTGGTGAGACGGAATGGTAACTGATTCAATTAGTGCCCCCATATATGCCCCCCCCCTCCACTCAGGTAAAAACAAAGCCGATCTTGAAGGCAATACATTCAAGAACAGAAAACACTGGAAGTGATTGCAGGAGCTCGAAACACAGGCACATGATGGGCGCCATGTGTAGTTTCGCTTTTGCGTGTGCGTCTGGGCGGTTTTCTGCGACTATTGATCGCGCGAGTGATGGAATTGCGGCCACGATTCCAGGGCGACGCTCTTACGGTACCGCTCCGTGCCACACTGCGTGCGGAGCAAGACGTCCGATGTGGTCTCGAACTCTTTCAAAGCAGACGACACCGTGGTGCCTCCTCATTTCCATACGTCACACAGCCGTTGCAAAACGCATATCGCTGTTGGTGGGACAGGTTTAGAAGCACCGATTTCAAATTGAAATTTTAGTTAAAGTGTGCTTTGAGAGCCCAGCTTTCTTGTATGTCTAACCCATCGGGCCGTCTACATTTAGTTCCAATGAAAAACAGAGAACGGCCAGACGATCATGTCATGGCCTCTGTAAAGTTGTATTTGAACTGGCCTAACTGTCTGGGAAAAGCTGGTCATCAATGTTAAGCCTTAACGCATAATGAGGTCTCGCGCGACAAATACAACGAGACGCTTACAGGTGACTGCGCAGGAAAATGGCTGATTTTACCATTTATGCCGGGTGCGTAATGTGATTTAAATTGCACTTTTTTTTCATGTTTTACATGGTGTCACTCTTTAGACAACTAAGGACCACGGCATGTTTCTTTGCAGTGAAATTACCTTTTGAAATCATTTTTATTGTTTCATTTCCTACATTTGAGTAATGACTTGGAAAGTGTGAGGAATTTACCAAATGACGTCAATGAACCATAACTTTGGGGCGCTAGCTACATTTGAAAATTTATAGTACGCTTTGAAATAAGCATTGTTATACTTTTCACCAATCTCTTTTTTCAAGCGTCATACTCAACAGTCCTTCAGAATATGACAACACCGCTGTGCGCGCTTTTGTGTGTGGGTTAAAGCTCTCAGTTGCGTGTTTCTTTGAAATCTAATCCCTCATGGTTCCCAGAAGCTGCTGCACACCATGCCATTTCGCTCGAGGCAGGCAGTGATCAACGATGGAACCGTTGTCGTTAAGGCGCAAAGCCGCTCTATTTGCAAATGATAAGCAATATAGGCTGTCCTGATAGCCGGCGCAACCTTACTTTATTAATAAGCAGCCAATGTAGAAACGTAACTAGTTCGAAGAACACTCAGACGCGCTATGAGTCAGGTGCTAGAGCGTTTTTCATACAGTATAGCACTAATAAAAAGAAAGTAAAATAAAGAAACAAAGCACAGGCAGCGATGTAAACTAGAAAATCAATTGGCCGGCAACAATACGCTCGGCGAAGCGAAGAAGTAAATGGAAAGGTGAAATAGGGACAGAAATAAGATAAATAGTTCATATGCATGAGCAGATAAATGCACGCGAACAAGGAGCTATAGTAAACTTGATGGTGAGAGGACATTCTTTCAGTGCCGGCATTATCGGCATGCAAGCACGCACCGCTGTCTAAAGAGAAATAACTGAAATAACTGAGCACCTCTGGCGACCGAGCACACATTCCGTCTTCTGCGATGAAGCCCCGCTATCGTGAACTTCAGCCATGGCTGAACGGAATTCTTGAGGCGAGTAAAAAAAAAAAAAGCAGACGACTATTCTAGAAGCGTGGAGGGTGAGAAGTTGTTAGAGTGAGATGTGTTTCTTCCCTCATCGAACGCTGAGACAAAGATTCCGCTCCCCTTAGTTGTTTTACTCTGAAGAGTCACGTGTTTTATATTGCTGCTGTAGAAATAAATGTGCCTTCGCAGCACTGAGCATTTCACCTTCATCGAGCGCGAGGTGATTTGAGCGCGTGGGCTGATGTACTCTGTCACTACAGGACTTTTCCGAATAATTGTTACGATGCCTGATTAGGTGCAGTCATACTATTTTGCTTTCTACAGTGCGTTAAGAAAGCTTTTCCTTTTTTCGAAGGAAGAATCAGTTGAGGAGGGTAATTTCTTGATCGTGCCCTAAATGTGCCGGAGCATGATATGATTCTTAGTATTGTTTGACGCCTGCTTCTGAATGAAGCAATAACATATTAAACTATTTTTTTTCATATATGCCCACCACTCAAAAATCTTGCTTTTATCGGACCACTTACACTGGCAGCGTCATAGAACATAAGTGCCAGTATTTGCAGTTTATTTTTTTTTTCAGCGGGTAGTAGTTTGTTCTACACAACTTTTAGTTCTATCAAAAGACCTGTAGGCAGCGTGGCGTGTAGATCACGTGGTGGCAATATTGTCTGCAAAGTATCAAACAGCTGCACGCCACAACAGGAGCGATTTGGTGCACCTGTTTAGAAAACAAGAAACAGGCCAACCTAGACGCAGTAAGCGTAAAAGCAGAATGATTCAGGTTGTTGCTCGCCAATAAGTATGCAGATTTAGAACAAAGAGAAATAGAAATGCAACGGAAACATAGGGTGGTTGGCCAGAGAATCTCACCAGTTGGCTATCCTGTACCGGGCAGGGGAAAATGAATGCGAGATATCAGAGAAAAAAAATGGCTGTGGCTTAGGTAAGGTTAAGCCCAGGATGCGAAGCATACTAGCCTTTATTTTAGTTGTTGAACCACTGTTTAGCCTGGTGAACTGCTGTTGCTTGGCTATATTTGGTTCGGCTAGACGAAGAAACAACTCATGCATTACTTCTTCGCCTTCAAGAGTGGAACGCGACAGCGTTCCCGTCGACCCGCCAAGGGGTGTAAGACAATGGGCTACAGGGCAGCGACTACGCGTCCCGCATTGGACGCGGTGAGCGTCGAGCAAAGCAGCGTTCGGCGCGGCAACGAAATGTGCGCCTGAGCAAGAGACGCGCGCCTTAGAAACAGCGCGTTTCTAAGGCAACACCGCATTCACTAGAGGCGCTTTTGTACCGCTTTGAAGCGTTGTACTCGTGGCTCAGTGGTAGCGTCTCCGTCCCACACTCCGGAGACCCTGGTTCGATTCCCACCCAGCCCGTCTTGCAAGAGTTGAGCCAAAGCCACTTCTCCTCTGTCGTGACGTCACGGTGTCACGTGATTTCATGGTCACCGCCGCGCCTGAGGAGCTGGGTTGAGCCCTCGTAATATGCTTCGCATAAAAAATGGGAAAACAAAAGGAAAAGAAAGCTCACACACAATACAGAAGTTGAGAGGGAAAAATTCGCATTTACCCGAATTGGAGCAACAAGTTGCAAAGGAAAACCGTGCAAGTTTCTCAGAAAGAAAGCCTCGCAGTTGCAGGAAAATTTGTCCTAGTCCGTAACTCGAAACCTGGATCCCGAGGGAGACGTTGAAGATTTCACGAATCGTAGGCCCATTAGTTTGCTTCCAGTATTGTATAAAATATTCACCTTGATAATGTCCAGCAGAGTCAGGGCAGCAATTCATTTAATTTCATTTCATTTTTTTTTCACCTTAAAGGCCCGGAGGCATTACATAAGGGAGGGTTTTAATCCTTGTGACAATGTTAGAAGAAATGTACAGAACAGTAAAGAAACAACAATAAACAAAAAGAAGCCAGGAACAATTGTGAAAAAAGGGGAACATCGTGTTAGAGTAAGGGTAGGTGGGATTCGTAATTAAGCAATGTGGTTATTTAACATTTCGCGGAACATTTTATGGTCAGTGCATGACACGATATCTTCTGGGAGATGGTTCCAATGGGTTATAGCGTCGTGGAAGAATGAAGTGTACATGGCAGATGATCGGGTGTTAATGTTTGCTATGGGACGACTGTGGCTTAAACGAGAGCATGTCCGTAAGGGCAGATTTAATAGGGAATGCCTGGAGTGTGGATGGTAATAAAAGGTGTGAAGCAAGCAGAGACGAGAGATGATGTGGAGGGAAGGAAGTTATGGTAGTTCAAGTGTACGTTTTACACTCTTAGGCAAAGTTACACCCTTTGGCTTGCCCCTTCTGCCACACACCAATAATCGCAATCTGCCTTGATGCGTTTCCTTTCTTTAACGCTGCGAGCGCGGTTCTTTCCAGTAACGAACGGCACGCGCGTTATCAGCATAGAGCAATTTACACCCTTTGGAGTGCCTCTTCTGATAACAAGCGTGCCGTTCGTTACTGGAAAGTTCCGGGCTCGCAGCGTTAAAGAAAGGAAACGCATCAAGGCAGATAACGATTATTGCTGTGTGGCAGAAGGGGCAAGCCAAAGGGTGTAACTTTGCCTAAGAGTGTAGTGTGCTTATGCTGGTTTCACGAGAATAATTGGACGTTATAAACCTAGCAGCGCGATTTTGTAGTGCTTCTATGTCATAGGTAAGATATGATTGGGAAAGGTGCCAGATAGACGACGCATATTCTAACTGCGGTCTTACGAATGTTAGATATGCTAGCGTTTTTATTTCTGGTGATGCGGTTTTCAGGTTGCGTTTTAAGTATCCAAGGGTACGTGAAGTATTAGAACAGATAGTGTCAATATGAGTTGTCCATGATAGTGTCGATGTCATGTGAACGCCGAGATATTATTTGTAAGATGGGGCACGAATAATTGTAGCTGAATTTGTTGAATAGGTGTTACTGGTTAAGCTGTGGCTGCGGCTGAATGACAGAGCTTTGCATTTAGTAGGGTTAAGCGGCATGAACTATTTCTCGCACCATACTGCCATGGAATCGAGATCCTTTTTTAGTGCGGTAATGTCATTCG
Organism: Dermacentor albipictus; assembly: GCF_038994185.2. Taxonomy (NCBI): domain Eukaryota; kingdom Metazoa; phylum Arthropoda; class Arachnida; order Ixodida; family Ixodidae; genus Dermacentor; species Dermacentor albipictus. Next base: position 50,118,113 of record NC_091824.1, read on the forward strand.
AGCCTTTGATGGGGAATATAGGACACAGTCATCCACGAAAAGACGTAATTAATTCTTGATGTTAGCAGGTAAGTCATTGATGTAGATGAGGAAAAGTAGAGGCGATAAACCAGCGCTTTGTGGCACACCCGATGTTACACTGCCAATAGATGAATTATGGTCATTTGCAGAGGTAAACTTTGTGCAGCCCTTTTAAGAAGTTTTCAAGCCAGGTAAGCAAGCTATTTGGGATTCCGATAGATGCGAGTTTTTGAAGTAGGTGATTGTGGGAAATGCGGTCGAATGCTTTCGAGTAATCCAAGAAAATGACATCAATCTGCAAATGAAGATCCATGAATTGCAGAATGTCATGGGTGAACTCGGCAAGTTGGATTTCGCATGAATATAGTTTTCTGAAGCCGTGCTGGTGAAGGTAAAAGAAGTTGATAGATTCCAGGTGAGCCATTAGGTTGGATGAGATTATATGTTCTAGAAGTTTAGAAGAAATGCTGGTCAATCAATGAAGAAGTCTAGAAATCAGCGGAGTACAATCAACCTCTCTATGTGGCTTTCATAGACTATGAAAAGGCACTTGATTCAGAAGAGATACCAGCAAGCATAGACATATTGCGCTATCAAGGAGTACAGGAGGCATACCTAAATGTCACGGGAAATATCCACGAAGATTTCACAGCTACTTTGGTTCTCCACAAAAAAGTAGAAAGCTACGTATCAAGAAAGGGGTCAGGCAATGAGACACAATCCCTCCAATGCTGTTTACTGCATGCTTAAAAAGTGGTAGCCAAGCTATTTGATCGTGAAGGCCTAGGAGGGAGGATCAACGGTGAGTATATCACCGATGTTTGATTTGCAGATGAGATTATCCTGTACAGCAACAGTAGCGACAAATTTCAACAAATAATTGAAGACGTTAACCATGAAATTGTAAGAGTGGCTTTAAAGATTAATATGCAGAAGACAAAGATAATATTCAATAGCCTCACAAGGGATCAAGAATTAAAGATCGCCATTCAGCCTCTAGTTAGCCTCCAGTCTGTAGAGCAGTAGGTTTATATAGGTCGAAAGCTCAAAGGGGACCGTGATCATGAGAAGGAAATCCGCAAATAAACATGGGTTGCAGCGCATGCGGCAGGCACTACCAAATCCCGACTAGGTGCTTACCACTGTCATTGAAAAGAAAAGTGTACAATCATTTCATTCTACTCGTGCTAAGAGATGAGCAGAAACTTGACGGTCAACGAAGAAGGTCGAGGACAAGTTAAGAACAGCGCAAAGAGCGATGGAACAAGAAATGCAAGGCGTAATGTTAAAAGACAGCGAGAGAGCGGTGTTGATCAGAGACTAAGCGGGGATAAACAATGTTCCACTTCACATTAGGAGAAGAAAAAGAATGGAGCTTGGCAGGCCATCTAATGCGTAGAGCAGATAACCTGTGGACCACTAGAGTTACAGAATGGGTGGCAAGGGAAGGGAAGTGCAGTCGAGGATGGCAGGAAATTAGGTGAGGGTATGAAACTAGGAATTCTGCGGGCGCAATTTGGAGTCAGCTATCGTGAGAGAGGGGTAACCGAAGATCGCAGGCAGGAGCCACTGTGCTGCAGTGTACATAAAGATAGGCTGTTGCTGATAATCATTGTGGAGCTTAACGTCCCGAAACTTCGCAGGACATTATAAGCGACGCCGTAGTGGAGAGCTGGGAGTTATATATTACCACTCTAATTTCTTTACCTTGCACCCAAAGCAGTGTACATGAGCGTTTTACGTTCCGCCTCAATCCGAATGTGGTCGCCACAGCAAGTATCGACCCCGATGTGCAAATGTAGTCATGAAATCGTACAGTTAGTTTCATTGTATAGGTTATTAATTGCAACGTATTTCACGCATCTTTCCTCTCAAATATGAGAAAGTTATATGTGTTTTATGCCGAACACATGTAAAGAAAATGGAATTTGTATGTGTGATTCCGAGACAGCGATACGTCCCATATGAAATCCGTATGACCATAGTTTTATAGAATCAACGCAAGCAAGGCCATTGCCATTGACAGACATAACACTGTAACGAAGCACAGATTTGTTATATTTATATTTGTTGATTTATCCTACATTTTTCTAGCTTCATATCTATTGTCTTCTTAAAATGTAGAAATGGTTGCTTCAAGGAAAGCAGGAACTGCTATCAAAACAAGGAGTGATTTTGCCAACGACGAAAGCTTAATCTATCTTCTCGTAGTGATAGTAACAAAGGCGACCACAGCATATCGATGCTCACGAAGCAGCAATGAACACACCATGGTTGCGCATACTTTGCCGAAGACGACGATTGCCGAGGACTAAATTCCAACAGTGCTAGGCGCCATAACTGGAAGGCAACCACAACAACGTCGGCCGTTCCCAGCACTCTGATACACTGACCCGATTGTCGGAAGGGGAATAATGCAGTTTTACATTCTTGCCACTTCGTCTGCCTTTACGCCATGATAACGTCATCTTGTGAAACCCCACATAGAGCGGAAATAAGCAATAATAACTACAGCCGTAAAATTATGATGAAAACCCATCAACTCCTTTGGGTTTTCAGTAGCAGGCAATGCTTGTGTTGCTGAATGGTGATCGAAAACATAGTCGGTGATTCTTACATACAGAAGATATCCACAGACGATAACCAGCTTGTGTCAATGAGGCGTATTTCGCATCTTGTCTGATGCTTGCTAAACGAGGTCATTTCTCTTAAATAAATTTCTACGGCTATTTCTATCTGGCATTGGAACTTATCTTTCTATATACGCTAACCATGAACTTGACATGTAAAATAAGATTGAGATCCGCGATGTGTCCCTTCGTTTTTTCTTTTGAATCGAAGGAAAAATGGCAGTGTGCTTGGAGCTTCAGATAGCATGGTTTCCGCTATAGGTAGAATCTGAATGGTGAAAAGTGCTTTCTGTTTGAATAATCACTTATGAGGATGTTTCTCATAATTCTTTCGAGATACATGGTAAATGGCGTGAGGCCTAGTACCAAAATTGTAATGTTTCATGTCACAATTTTAAGTCATTTCCTAGCTGCTTAGCACGTTTTCTGGTAAAATGTTAATCTAATGCTACAAAAGGAAACATATACGGTAGTCGCAACCTCGAATGCCTATCCTGATGTAGAATAGCATTACACGCACTAGTCTATTGTTAACTCATCTGTTGATATCCACATTAATTCTTGGGATCAGTACTATGGTTCCGACATAAATAGAGAAGAAACAGTGGAAAATAATCCAGGACATCGGCCTTGGAATGACGTGCGTCCTGTAGGACTTTTATTAAAGTTTTTCCAATCTAATCGGCCTTGGAACGGTAACTGAAGAAAAAGAAAAAATAAAGCAATACGTTATTGCTTTACTATAGCAACGCACTAATGATTTATGTATAAGCTACTAGTCAAGTGTGCGAATATGTGCACAATATAATTCAATAGGCAATTGTTTATTGTGCCTGGGATTGCAACTGGCGTCATTAGCGCTTTTTTTCAGTGGTGCTTGAGAACACGACCTCTGTTACAACAAATCAGCGTAATACACGTTGGCAGCAAGCTGAGAGCTAACCACTGAGTGTAAAATATTTATTCTGTCAATGTTTTTACACTGCGTTTTGATAACCTGATTAGGGTGCTCAAATTATGTGCTATGACTTGAATGTGATTTTCCCGTTAACTGCTTCTACGTTTCATCTGCTTCCACGTATACCACTAAGGTTAAACACTGCAGACATTAACTCAAATGAGGCCCATCATATTAGCATGAAAATAAGTTTGCTATGCTAATATGAATTTTGTTATCCGATTGCAGAGGAAAGATGAAATAAGCAAAACCCACCCTCAAAAAAAATTTATCTTTTAGAAAAGCAACCGATTTTAACAGAGTACGCCCATAAATAACTACGCGACACTAAATAAGTGCAATCACCTCAGAAACAATCATTTTCCCTACGTGCACAGTAAGGGTATTGCTGGCTAAGGAGGCGCTAGATTAAGGTACGATGGCCGTACCTTGAATTAAACCGAAACCGACGCGCTCATTTCGGCCTGCGCCATATTCTCTCAGCCAATACACGTCGAGTGCCGCACCGGACAGGGCACAACTCGAGGTTTTGCGCCCTCACTGGCAGGGGGACCGCAACTGCTTAGCATGCGTGCCTTTCCGCTGCACATTAGAAAACGGAGCTGTCGCTGCTGTGTCCCCTAATTTCGACGTCGAGGTAAAGCACCCTGGCTTGCAGTACGCCAGACTTTGTGCCTGGCGTTAACTTTCACGCTCTCGGCATCTCCGCTTTTCCTGGGTGTGGGAACGGAATATGTGGCAGCATCGCCCCTGCCCTTTCTCCGCCATCTCCACTCTGACGCGCTTACATCTCGCGACGACTTAGGACTTAAGAATGCTGGCTCTGACTGTAATTGCGTCCAGAAAGCTGTCGGCGTCGCACCTCATTCTGCTGCGCGGGAAGGCTGTGTAAAAAAATCTGGGCGCTCTGGTCATTAGAGTTGATCCGCTTGGCGCCGGCTGCTATGCAGCCTTGGATGTCGCGTTGCCGGTTTCGTGGCTGCAACATAGTAACAGTTGCTCTCACAGAGAGAGGAGGAGACACAAATGGTGGTCTCTCACTTTTGCTGACCCTGTGAAAGAAAGCAATGAGCGACCTTGCTCACACGAGCGTCACTGACAGCAAACAACGTAATTGCTCCAGTGTCGCTGATCACGCACGCGCACGCAACACACACACGCACACACGCAGATATATATATATATATATATATATATATATATATATATATATATATATATATATATATATATATATATATATATATATATATATATATATATATATATATACATATATATATATATATATATATATATACACACAAGAAATTGCGGTAGATAAGTTATGTAATCTGCTATAGAGTAGTCGAACAGTGGTTTATTAGAAAAATAGATTGCGTGTGCCAAGTGAAAGTCAATGTAGTCCCAATGGCCGAGTTTTTGTGTTGAAATAAGAGACCTTTGCGGACATGACAGAGTTTATATTAACATGAACATGAAAGCTTTAGAAATTTCGAACTTTGTAGTATCGGCGGACGCAGGACAGGGGTAGTCGCTAGGGCAGGCCCTTGTCTTGCAAGATACATGAAATCAGGCCGTGGTAACTGCACTGTCGTGGCAGATGGCATAAGATATATTTCTCTCTTCGTAACCCATGACCACATCCACTGCGACGACTTCATTTTCAGTTTTTAGGGCGCGTTTATTGCGAACTCACTGCGTTTCCACTAGTCAGGGAAGCTACTTCGCGACACACAACTGTTACACGAGGCTTCCAAACCGCAGTTTCTCCGAGCAGATTTCGGACGCCATTTCTATGTGTGGTGAGCTTGTACTAGAAAGCTAGCTTATTGCTGATTAATTAGCTCGTTTGCCCCAGCCTAGCTCTTTTTCGTCTACAGGCCCGGCCAAGCATGCGTTCCACAACACTCATACATGGCATACCAGGATCGCTACCACGTGGTGCGAACTTAAACGCGCCGATACCGATGCCGTCACATAAACAATACATCAGGTATCAAGGTCGTGTGGATGCCTTTCACGACGGCGGCGACAGCCTCGGTGACCACTGTGCATGCTGACAGTGACAGGCAGCTCCAACTCTATCCATAGACCAGCAGTGTGCCGTGCTGCTTGTTTGCGTATACCCATGTTGTCTCTTGCATTCCTAGAGCAGTATTTGTTAACTCATTTTAGGACGATAGTACTTTCACACGTGTGGCTATATGCTTGCCACGTGCCACGATAATGAAGAGTTTCCGAAGTGTTTAGTTATGGTGCGGTATGTAGAGTAATTCAGTACCAGACGAAATGATGAAGAAATCATGTGATGAAGATGGCGGTACAACGACGACGGCATGAAGCCCATGTGATATCGATTCTTAAGTTATGGCGATTGCGTGACGACAACAGCGTGTCGACAGCGACATTAGGAAAATGAGAAGAGCATGACTGTATGACGACGACGGCCTCGGAGGACTGTATGACGACAATCCAATGAAGAAGTTAGAATGGCCACGATGGAACGACCACAGCGATGGTATGACGACGAGTACATAGTAGCATCTCTCTAGCGACGACGCAACGACAAGAATGGCGACATAATCACGATTGGTCCTAGCGCCCTTTCCACTCTCACCGTGTACTTCATAAACAGCAGTGGGGGTAAGGGCACCCCTGCTTCAGTCCCTTGTTGATATCAACTTTCCCCTCTCTCCTCATCCCTGCCCATCCAACGCAAATGGTATTTTCGAGGTGAACCTCTCTTAGAAGCTATAGACAATCATCGCTTAAGCCTCCCTTTTCCAGAATATCTCACGATATGTTGAGGTCTACGTTGTCATACGCTATTGTAATGTCTCAAAAGACCACGTATAACGGTCTCCTTTCTACTCTTGATATTTCAATGTACTGAGTAAGTACAAATAGGTTGTCATCCAAACGCCTACTTATTCTGAAGTCATTCTGAAGTCCTCCCAAAATGCCATTATTCTCTGCCCATGCTTGCAGCTTTAACTCAATTGCTTCCATTGCTAACCGGTATATTACCGATATAACGGTGAATGATCTACAGGAGTAAATTCTCTCTTTATCCCCGTTATCTTCATATATTAATTACATTCTATATGTACATTGTCGCCAACTGTCTCCTATTCGTCTATCTTTCAGAATTTTTTTCTACTGCTTTGAACAGTGCTTCCTTATTTTTTGATCCTAGTTCAATAATCGGCCTAACGAGAATCTCGTCTGGCCCTGTGGCTGCACACTTAGCAATTTTCTCTGCGACTTTCTTTCAGTTGAAATTTGTCAGCAGCAGTTCCTTTTCCATCCGGTTCTCTTTCATGCCCCTTTTTTGTCAGCTACAACCTCGTCATTGGATGGATGTATAGATGGATGGATGGATGGATGGATGCAACTTTCTTGATCGTCCGGCAAGGTTTAACGCGACCCGGGCTCAGGTCTCCCACGGGGAACGTCAATCCGCTGCCTCAACGCCACCTCACGGGCTTGCTGGACTGTCCACGTCTGGATTCTGAGGTCTGAGCTGCGCAGAGCGGTGGCCCACCTCGACGACAAGGTCTCCGGAGCAACTGCCATCCTTCCTATATCTACATTTCACTACCACACCATGTATTTGAGTGTGGCTGGTCCTTCCTGGCACAATGGTACTTATCTGGGAGGATACATTTCAGACGGGTAGGATTAGGGAAGGTGTTTGTCTGGAGCTGTCTCCAGGCGACGGCCTGCCTCCTGCTCAATTTGGGACTCGGCAGTGGGCATATCCTTCTAGCGCTTAGATATGCACTGGCTGTGTCATCGTATCTGATGAGCCTGTCCCGTCCTGCGCGAGGAGCGTTCACTATCGTGTGAGATGCGTTGCCCTGTTCAGCGCGGTGGATCATGTCTCGCGCCGTCCGGCGCGCCGTCTCCTTTAGGTTCGGGAGCGCATCGCCTTCTGTGGTGACGTGTGCGGGTAACCATATGATCCTCGAGTTCGCAGTTTCGGATCTGCCCGCTTTGGCGCGAATGGACAAGGCTTTCTTGGACATTCGACCTTTGGCGTAATTCTTAACTGCCCTTTGCGAGTCGCTTAGTACGGCTTCCCATTCCTGTTCTGTGACGGCCAGTGCGATTGGTACTTCCTCCGCTATTTCCGAGTGTTTGGTGTATACACTGCATGGGATTTTGATTTTGGAGTTTGTGTCTATGACTACGGCGGTGTATTTTTGGCCATTCGGGCATTTGGCTGGGTCGACAAAGCGCGCGTTTCTCTCCCTGCCGAATGAACGGAGCAGAGCCTCAGCTCTTCCCTTTCTTCTGTCTCGGTTGTTATTGGGGACACATTTCTTGGGATGTTTGCCACCGTAAGGGCGTCTCTGGTTTTGTTGAGGATTTGCATTTTCTGGACGTGCTGGTTGTGGTACGTTATGCCGAGCTTGTTCATAATGTGGCTTCCGTCGTGGTGGTCGACAGGCGTTGGAGCTGCGAGATGCGTTGTGCTTCGGCTAGTTCTTCCAGGGTGTTGTGTATGCTCAGCTGCGACATAATCTCGGTGCTCGCCGTTGGCTTGGAAAAATTCGGCTGTTATTTTCCGCATGCAATTCAATGCTGCGTCCCTTGCCTGTTTGTTTCCATCTTCATCTAGGAGGGTATTGTTCAAGACTTCCTGCCTAATAGTTTTATGTGGTTCAAAAATATTCTAGGTGTGGGATTCTTTTCCTCCCGTATTTCTGACGACCGACGTTCACTTTCATCTCTTATCTTTGCTCGCACCAATATATGAACAATAGATTTTTTCTCCCGGTACATCTCCCATTTTCTCGCTGCATCATCCTGCGGCAACTGCGCTTTTTTGCCAGCCTATGCTCTAGGGATGCTTTCTGTCGTTCAGCGGTCGCTGTTCATCCACCTGTTCCATCAGCTTTCGGTTTCTTTTTTTTCCTTTCCAACGAAAATGTTGCCTCTCTTTCCGTATTTCTGTGGTTGCTACACTTAGAAGCTCACTATATTCACAGTCTTTGCTTGGCCATTTGCGAAGTTCTTCCTCGACTCTTGTGACTATATTTGTTATTTCTTCAAAGCTGTGCTCCATGTTCTCTTTCCTAAATTCATATCCCATTAAAATAATGCGTTTACTTTCCCATTTTCAAAATGATGCGTCCCTCCCTATTTTGCTATACTCTTCCTCGTCGATGATGATTTCTCTCAACTGATCATGAATTCCTTCTGTAAACGCTCGATTCCCGGTTTCCCACTTCCCGTGTAGTCTGACCGTCACACAGTACCGGGAAAGAATGAAGCTTGCAGATTTGCTCTATCTTCTCAATGCGGTTTATTAATCCTGATTGAAACGGATCCAAAAAGACACTGGCATACTCTAACGTCGGTCTAATATAAGTTAAATCTGCAAGTAGTTTCACGGATGTGATTGCTAGCTTTAATTTTCGGCGAAAAAACCATAATGTTTTTTCTGCAGCTCCACAAATTCTGTCTGTGTGTGATTTCCAACCTAAGCCTTTCAAAATTGTTAAACCTATGTATTTTCTCATTTCAGCTTTGGTTAGAATTGTTGAGTTCATCTCATAATTACAATCAATAACATGCTTTGTTTTGTTTGTGATTCTGAGCATGGCTGATTTAGAGTCGTTAATTTTCATTTAACTTTTTGTGGCCCAGACTTCTACAGCTTTAAGGGCTTTACTAAGTGACGCCTGATCGATTTGGTTATTGATTTCATGATGTAATAAACAATCGTCTGCAAATAACCGTATGGTTATGGCGTTACTTATGTGATGAGCAATATCATTCGTGTGAACTAGAAAAAGAAGTGGTCCTAAAACGGATCCCTGTTGAACGCCTGAGGTTATTTTTAATTGTTTAGATTTGTTACCATTTATTTCAACGTATTGTGTCCGATCTGTAAGATATGAGCGGATCCACATAACAACATCATAATTTATATTCATTTCCATCAGTTTGTTAATTTATTCATTATGTACGACCAGATCGAACGCCTTCGAGTAATCTAAAAATATAGCGTCACCCTGCTTTCTATTGTTGAAGGAAGCTTAAAATCGTTGATCGTTTCTATCAACTGTGTGACAGTCGAAAGGTTCTGCCGAAATCCGTGCTGGTTGGGTTACAAGTGAACAGACCTCCTAAGTATTTATACGACGAAACTGTTTCAACTGCAGAATTCTTAATTATGTACGCGTTATGAAATAAATTGAGACTGGAACCGTATTTAACATGTTTAGTTTTCTCGATGTTAATTTTCATCTGCCATTTGCTGCACCATTCTGAAAGAGTCGGTAAGTCGGATTGCAGTGTTAGAACTTCGTTCTGATTTGCGATTTCTTTATATATTACGCAGTCATCGGCAAAAGGACTTATGGAAGACTGCATCTTAGTCGATATATCGTTTATATTGATTAAAGATAACAGCGGTCGTCCCAAAACTGATCCTTGTGGGACTCCAGACTTGACATACGTGTGGTGAGATACATGGTGTTCGATTTTAACACACTGAAGTCTGTTGGTTAGAAAGCCCTTAATCCAGATAAATGTTTTCTCATCTAGCCGTAGGCTGCGTAATTTTTTAGTAGACGTTGGTGAGGGACGCGATCGAATGCTTTAGAAAACTCAATAAAAATTGCATCGATGAAAAATGACCCATTGATGGAGTTGTGTAAATCGGTTACTAGCTCGAACAACTGGGTGTTGCAGGATCGCCTTTTCTGAAAGTCGTGTTTGTTTTCAAATAGTAATTTATTAGATTCAATGTCAGACACTATTTGACTGTATATGATATGCTCAAGTAATTTGTAGCAAATATATGCAAGAGAAATGGGACTGTAATTGTTAGCGAAGTGCTTGTCGCCAGATTGAAAGCAAACTTAAGGAATTACATGTGCAATCTTCCAGCCATCTGAAAGAGGTGCAGTGTCCAGTGACTGTTGAAAGATTAGTGATAAAACGTGACATGAATTATCTGATGTTAGCTTCAAAAGCATGGCGCTGATACCATCCGGCCGAGAGCAAATTTTGCATGGAAGCCTCTCTATTGCGCGTGCTACACCGCTTTCTGTTATCGAGATAGATGGAAACTCGTTCGAAATTCCTTGCACTTGAAGCATCGCAGATTGTAGCGGCAGCTCGTCCGAGAAGACCAAGCGAAATTCTGATTTAAATTTTCAGCAGTTGCTTCTATCGACAGTGGGTTACCCATTTTCACATTTGAGTCGTATGCTCGATAGCTTTTCTCTCGGGTTTATTACCCGCCAAAATTTTCCAGGGTCGGTGATCATCAGATTAGGGAATGTACAGTTAATGTAATTATCTTTAGCTTCGTTGATTGAGGTCTCGGTAAACGTTGAGAGCTTTTTGCTGTTTTCCCAGTCTATATTGGCATTTGATGTCGAAGCTTTTCTAAACGCCAGCTTTATCTTGTTAATAGTTCTCTTGACACCACGTGTAAACCAACGATCGTCTGCTTCGGAGGAGAGAACAAATTTTGGCACACAGCAATCTTTCATTTCTTTTTAAGGTTGTCTCTATATAAAGACCAGTTGGGGTCAACTGATCGGCTTTCGAAATTGTGCAGGAATTCTGCCACAACAGCCGTGAACATGGGGTTCATTTTGGCAATATATACACCAGCATAGTCAAGTATTGTTTTCGTTTCCGTTGTTTTCTTTGGTCGTGGTACCTCCATAGTGCAGTGAACGGCCCTATGGTCACTCATTTCTTCAAGAACAAGACTGTTTCCGTATTCAGGATGGTTAGTAACTATCAGATGCAGAATATTTTCACTTCGTGTAGTGTTTTTTACTAATTGGGAAAGGTTATGAAGGTGTACAGTTTGCAGAAAGTGGAGGTACTCTTGGCGATTATCGTTGCCTAGAACAGAACGGCTCAACCAGTCTATTGCTTGGTAATGAAAATCACCGGCCAAAACAAGAGTGGCATTCGACAACTTATTAGTGACCGGTTCGATAGCATCGTTGAAAAGATCTACAAAATCGGTCTGGCTATTGGGAGGTCGCTAGCACGAACCGAGGACACAGTGCAAGTGAAAATGATGCGCAGCGATACAAATAATTTCAAGCGGAGTCTTACCAGGTATAGAAGACGGCTAAAACTCTTTTTAACAGCAATCATTACGCCACCTCCCCGCCACACTTTTCGGTCTCTGCGAAAAACGACAAATGACTAAGGCAAGGATAGTTCACTATCAGCAATAAGCTCGGTGAGCCACATTTCTGTACCGATGATGATATCACCATCACAAACATGTATCAGTGTTTCAAGAGATATCAACTTTGTTAAGTAAGCTTCGGACGTTTGCCAGGAGTAATGAAACTTTATGCGCAGTTGGTCGGTAATGATCCGCTGCGGCTGGTAATTTATGCAAGGGCTTGGCGTGTTCTAGTCACTAGAACGACAGAATTAGACAGTTAGTCGTACCGAAAGGTGCCATCTTGCAGGTGTAGTGTGTTGAAACGGATCGTAAAGCGATCGTTTTCCTTCCGAATTCCCTTGGCAAAGTCTCGAAGCTTTTTACGTGCCAGCTGGATATTAGGCGAGAAGTCTTCTCCCAGCCACAATTTAGACGAAGCCAGATTCTTTAGTTTGGAAGCGTTGCGCAGTGCTTCTGCTTTTTATTTGTGTTTGAGAAACTTAATGATAATGGGGCAATTGAAACCAGACCGGGGTTGGCCAATCCTACGGGCATGTTCTATGTCTCCGACAGTTCATCTAGGGTGAGCCGAGAAGAAGTCTCTGACGACGCTGTCTGTTTTTTCGTAGCTTTCATTGTCAGTTTCAGGAAAGCTCTTTACAAGCAGGTTGTTTCTTCGCATTCTATTATCAATGTCAACTGCAACAACACCGAGTTGTTCATTTGCCCTGGCTACACTCGGCTTGACTTCTTTTACTGATTCATGCATGCCTTCGAAGGAGATTTATATTTGAGCCATACCACCCTATGCACCCTCCATGGCTGTTACCCTAGTTTCAATGTCAGTGAGGTCTATTTAAATTTTCTTTACCATTTCTATTGGTTTAGCGTGGTATTCATTGTCTAGGGAGAGAATGTCAGCAATCTTGGGAGCAGGGTTAGTCTGCAAATCTATGGCCCAAATCAAGAGTAAAGCAACAAACGAGGATAGTAACAGGCAAGGTCGAAGGCACGAGCAGTGGACAAAGTTTGCTTCGTAGTTGAAGCGTCTATATCGGACGCTTACTCGCTTACTGTGATCGAGAAAAGTGCCGATCGGCGAGCTACACGTGGACACATCAACACACATGTCGCATCAAGGCACAAGAAACTAGGAACAATGAAGCCTACAAAAGGCTATAAAATGAAGCCTATTTAAAGGCTATAAAGATTTAACGCCCCACACTGTTGCACGTGCCGAAACACGTGGCGCGAAAGGACGCTCCGAGTACCCTGCAAGCCCAAATATACACGAAACACATCCACCCGCACCAAATAAAAACAGAAAAAATAAAGCTAGCCAATTATTATTTAAAGGCTAAAAAATATCTGCAAACCAAAAGCATGCCAAAAAAACTTATGTTTCTGTTCCCGCGACGGAGCCCTGGAAAAACCCATCCGTCCGCCAGAAACATCGCATTGACAGGTTGGGAACTTGTGCGACAACGCCACCGCGCGGAAGAACACGGCCAGGGGCGCGCAGGCCTGGCCTCTGTGGTGGTTTCCGATGTACGAGCAGGGGCGGCTTCGTCCCGGGTTTCATAATTTCCCGCGTTTTGCGCTGCTGCAAGGTCCAACCGTGCAGCGCTGGGAATTCTGCGGTTCCTGTCAAAGGATTTCACGGTAAGTTTGAATTATCTTTGATTCTTTGTCGTGTCAGAAAGCTGTTCATCCACGTATCACTGATCCACTGCTTGTCCGTGCGCCTGCCTTTGTATACGGCACACTTTCTTGCTATAGGTTATTATTCTAGACCCCGAGCGAGTGCTCTTGTTAAGTTCAGCCGTCGTCATTCTTTCTGGGCATACAACTGAACGGCGAAGCTTGCTCTATAGCCCCTGGCAATTGAAAATTTGTCGCCGAATTGCCGGCTGGTGCTTGCTTGCCCCTTCTTCTAGCCACTCACAGAGCCGATGCATGTAGTCGATGTGCCTGTGCGGGGGTTATTTGCATGGTGTGCCGTTGCTCGAGTTCGTATCGGCATTGCAGCGGGCTCATGTCACCAGCGTACACCTCACAGCTGCTAATATAAACGCGCGAAAGCACGGCCAGAGCTGCCACCCGCGGCTTGCACTGGAGAACCGACGTTAGATTAGGCGCCGCTGTTCAGGACGCGTTCCAGCAGCACTGGGAAGTAGCATTGGCAAATCAGCTGCGGTTATCCCAGCAGGATTATCTTTTTTTGGGCTTCGCGCATTGTTTCCATGACTGGCGGCAAACGAGGCGCTGATAAGGCTGCGCTACTTCGGCAAAAGCATCACTCGTAGCCGCGCGCCAACCGGCATGGATTAGATATCTTGTTTTTTTTGTTTATCTTGATATCTTTTTTATTTCACACATTCACCTGCAGCCCTACATGCACTTAAGGTGAAGGGTAAGGGAAGAGTGACTAAGCGGCACGGCACGCTTGAAAGTATTGCAGGGAACACTGCTGATTATCCTGACGTTGCACGCGAGCTATCAAAAAGAAAGAAGACGAAGTGTCATAGGGTGTACACGCCTCAAAGCGCTGGTTGGCTTTGGAACGAGAGAAATATGCACGGCATGATGGCCTAACGGTTAGAGCACGGGACTGCTGTGCTTGGCAGCCGATGTGCAATTACACCGTCGGTCGCGCATTATTAAGGCGGAAGCCTCAAGGGGCTCATACCCACGATGGTGCGGGATACTAGGCTCCAAGAATTATGCCTTAAGGGCAAGCCTTCATCGCAATAAAAAAAAAATACTAGGCGTGCGGTACAGAAGGTTGTGCGAGCTTGCCTCGCGCCGATGCATGATCGGGCCACTGCTGTCACGTTCGTCGTCTTCTTCCACAGCCGAATCCCACGCCGCTCATCATGGCAAGATAAAGGAAAATTAAGATAGCGTGCATTCAGGCACTCGTACCCTCGACCTTAAGTGGAAGTAGAAACCACGATGTTTGGTGTTAAGGCGAACTTACTGTAGAGTTAAGGGCTTCGAGCCCACAGCCTTTGGAGTTAGGGCAAAGTTCATTAAGGTACAGTCAATTAAAGCACTGGAGCCCCTGACCTTCAGTGGGAGCAAATAAGTAAGAACACATTCGAATGAGAATGTGAAGTAACTTAATGAATGTCTGCTGGGCACGAGGGCTTTCGCCTGAAGTGACTGTAGAATTTTTTTTTTCAATTTGCGTGGGTACTTGTAAAAGATACTACATCCAGAAAGAGGCGAAATTGCGGTTGGAAGGCTAGTAGTGCTTTTGCACTAAAATAAGCAAGGAACTGCATCCTCGATTACTTAGGTCGTCCCATGAAATTCACACCACTTTATGTAACACTACTAGCATATCCGACAAAAGTGCGACCGAAAATAAGATATTCCTGAGCCGTCCGGCTCCCTCGAATCTATTCAAAGCCCTGCAGCTATATGTATTGATCATGGCTATTTCTACTACAGTAGCACGTCCTTGCATACTGACTTTCACGACTGAGAAATAAGGCACAAGATTTCCAAGTTCCTTCTTTTCGTGCATTTCAAATTCCTCCTTTCTTAACTCTGCAATTTTGCTTTTACATAGCCACTTCGCCATTGCGCATACATCATAAGAAGACCATGTATATCTGCCTCAGGCACGTACTTTGTACCTGAAGTTTTTCTTCGTTCAGGCGCTCATGAACTGGAATGAGATCGCCGATCAAGTTGTGTGCCATTTCGAGGATACTATAGGAGAAATTTTTCTTTATCGGACAGAAGCCCTACCCTCATGTATTACCCGAATAGGTGTGTTTCAAGAATTATTAAATTATTTGAACAGAGCAAATAGTGGGCTAACATGGACAATGGCTATGTATTGCCTTATATAGACTTGAGCGTGTTAAATGCGAAGCATTTCTTTGCGAACAATCGCCACTATGACAACATATATCTATCTATATGTAGTAGTCCATCAAAAGTAGCCTCTTGAGTAGCGCCGTTCGTAATGTTGCATGGTAACCACGGCTTCAGTAGTATTTATTTATTTATTTATTTATTTATTACTACAATGCCTGGTCGAAATTTAGTAGGGTGGGAAATGAGTGATACATGATCTGATGCAATAATATTGGCTGGCAAGAGAGAGAAAAAAAAGAAAAATGTATATAATGCAATCCATATACCCATGCACACAATACACAGATATATACCGATATGACATATCCATAAACACATACGCTCATACATACATACATACATACATACATACGGTATATACGCCCTCACTTCATATAAAGCAATAAGTTTACAAAGCAGGTTAGCGAAGTACAAAAGCAAAATATATATAAAGAACTAGATTTATATGCACAAGGTTGAGAGAAACTCAGCCAGGGAGGGCTGTATTACTTGGTCGTTTCTTAACAAATTACAATCGCGGATCGTTCTTGGGAAAAAATGAATATTTAAAACAATTTTTATCTGTTTGGTACGGTGTTAATGTTTGATCATGCCTTGTCTGATGTTATAACCTGAGGAAAATCGAATAACTGTAGATGCATCAACCTTAACATGTGTCGTTAGTATTTGATATAGAAATTTTAAACGTAAACGACGATTTCTCGTGGCTAGAGGTTTTAGATCAGCTCTGGTTAACAAGTCTGTTACAGATGCACGGTCAAAACGATTGCATATAAAGCGAACTGCTCTTTTCCGAATCATTTCCAACTTTTCAATATTTGTTTTTGTGAATAGATCCAAGATAACAACGCCGTATTCTAACCTAGGCAGAATGAAAGATTTATACGCAAGAAGAAGGACTGATGGAGTGGAGAGTTTCAGAGCCCTGCAAAGGAAAATAGTTTGTGTTGTGTGTTTGCTGTGACTTGATCGATGTGCTTATTCCATCTCAGATCACTTGTTATGAGGAGACATAAGTATTTATACTCTGTAACTTCGGTAAGAAAATTGTTATTGATGCCGTATTGATAAGTGAGGGGTAGTTTTTTGGGAGTAATTGTCATTGCTACTGTTTGTTCAAGATTCAGGGACATTTGCCAACTTTCACACCATGATGCAACCCTTTGAAACGCTTGATTTAATAGTAGCTGGTCAGATGTGCTTTTAATCTTGAAGTATAAAACACAGTCGACTGCGTATAGTTCAATTTTAACTGGGATGTTGTAAACTGTGTGTTTATAAAGATGAAAAAAAAGAGGGGTCCCAGCACCGAGCCCTGACGGACACTGGACGACACTGAAATTTGCCTGAGCATTGCTGCTCAAAACATGCAAATTATTAGCGGATAGTATAGTACGATGAAATCGAGGATATTAGCTTAGAGTTTTGTAGTACCAAGTTTAATTTATAAAGCAGTTATAAAAAGTGTAAAGTATCATGTGTCATTACGGGAACTTCCTGGCATCTAGAGTTTGCAGGTTCTTAGACCGTAATATGACGCGACTTCTTTTAGCAGTGAATGCTACAATTACATTTGTTTACACGAATTTAAATTATGCGTGACTCACCCTGTCTTAATGAATTTTCGTTTGTAAAAGGACTCCCCCCTACTCCCCCCCCTGTGCAGTAGGTTAACCATGAGCAAGAGGTCCGCAAATATGTCGCCAGTTCAGCTACCTGCACGTGACGAAAATCGTCTAATTTTTTTATCTTCTTTTTTCACTGCAATGCGCTAGTCTTGTCACGCATTTGAACGCCTTCGTTGCGAAAGCAGGTGCGACACTCGACGATGCGCGTACTTCACTGCGCGCTGCCGAAAAAAAGAAATACTGTCGCCACGAGTACCCTGCTGACGCCAAGGAAAGTAATTCAAACACAAATGATGCTTACGTCGACCAGCAGAGCGTGTGACGCTCTATAAACTACAAGCTCAATCATATTTATAGCCTTGACAAATGATCCCCATGAAGACAATAAAGCGCAAATAAATGACTACAGGCCGGGATGACAACCATGAAAATTGCTTCGAGCAGTGCCAATGCACACAGGATGGAGAAAAGAGGGCCGTCGCGTTTAATTTGCGAAGTGGCTCGCAAACGTGCGAGGCAAATGTGGAACGTACACAGCCTGAGCCGCTTAAGAAGCCTTGGCTCCCGTCCCGTTGGCAGGAGTTGCGTCACAGAAACGGCTTTGCTTAGTAACCCGCCGCGGTAGCTGAGGGGCTATGGGACTGCGTTACTGAATGGGATCAAGGCTGCGGGTTGGGTCACCGCCACGGCGGCCGTGTTAACAACCGGGTAGAAAGCAATAACGCTCGTGTACCTTCCATTACATGCAGGGTAACGAACCCGCGCACCTTGAAAATTAATGCGGTTTTCCCTTCTACGGGCGTGCGTTATTATCATGCGGTGGTTCAGGCACGTAAACCCGCGAAATTCATTTTTATACTTGCTTACTTCGTGAGGGAGTAAGTTCTGCAATTAGTTCTTTTTGCTTTATAAGATATCTAAACAAAAAAAAACTCTGGAGACCTCTTTCAAGCGTTGAGGTCGGACTTTCTTTGAAGCTAAACAAATTGAACAAAGATGATAAGGGTTCACTCAGTGCTGTCGATTCATGTGTGCCAATATAGTAAGTGCTGCACTTACCCACAGTAAACGTTGTGTGTATGCCACGTTCTCCATGGAGACATGCAGAAAGTGGATGAACTGCGCACCACGACGTCGACATATGGGACGAAGCGCATCGTCAAAATGTCCCTAATTCCATTTTTGTGTATGTCCGAAAAATCCCCGGTAGTGTAACCTTTTCTTAATCAAGTGCACAGTCGTAGCTTCCAGGTCTCATGAGAGCCTTCGATGATTGCATTTGCATATTGCTCAGCAGGGCGTTGCGAACGTACTTCTGATATGTGCTCCAGTTGTTCGGTATTGTTCAAGAGAGGTCAGAATTCTGCTTTAAATAGATGAAGACATGATGTGTAAGCGTTAGAAACATTGTTGACATCATCGATGTTTGCTAGCATCCCAAATTGTAATGCAGTACTGCCTTCAAAGGAGGTTGTTTTCTATTTCTGAGAAGATCTAAAGCGAAAACGGAGGGAAGGAGGGCGCGTGACAACACATTTTGCACCAGCCCCATCTAATGAATAAGTCTTGCGCACCCTTATAAATGAACGCTTACCTTTTCGCGTTTTCCTATTTGGCCTTTGGGTGCCCGTTTTGCACTCACATATCTACACTTCAATATAGACTATCCCTCTGGTTTAATATACACGCTCGTACACCCGGCGGCAATATACTGTGGGGCACGAGATCTGAGAAAACGCTTAATATCTCCACAACGTAACAATGCAGTCTGGCGTTTTCATTTCGGGCTTTGACTAGAATATGTTAACAACATTGTCGTATAAACTTTTACTGGCGTCTGCTGCAGGCTGCTGGCGAATCGAACGTTTTCGGAGATACAATGATCCGTAATATTTTGTCGCCGGTTGTAGGATCTGCCAGCATATGTCGTTCACAGCGTTCTCGAAACAAGACTACCCTGCTTGGGCGTGGTGTAGGCTATAGTCTAGGTGGTTATATCAAAGTGATTTCCGCTGCACCATAACTTTTTGCGTCTCCGTTGTCACCAGTAAACAATGGTTTTCCTTGCTGCTTGTGCTTTTACTTGCCACGACCTACACTGACTTCACATGAATACTGCATGCAGATTTATATTAGCGCCAAGAAACATTCCAAAGCTAAATTTAGCTTTTAGGTTGAATGTTGCTCAGTAACTTTCACTTCATTTTTATTGATCTCGACATCTTGACAACGCTCGTCTTGTTGTGTGAGGGTTTGATTGTCGCCTTCGTTTTCTTCGCACTGCTTCAAGTTTTACTCGACATCTTCTTTTCGGTTGGAGCATGCTGCACACTATCTCCCTGTGTGAAGAAGGCAAAGTGCTCTTTCAAGCATTCAAGTGCTCTTTCAAGCGCCATTCATAAAATTTTTCGATCAACAGCTTGTTCCAACAACGCTAGCCTTACCGTTGTTACTATTTGTTACTATTGTTACTATTACTTTCGTACCAAAACCACTTCAGTGCAGAAGGTGTCAAAGAATTGGACATGTGAGTGCTGTCTGCCGAAATACAACGATATGCCCACGATGTTCCGAACACCACGACACCGACACTTGCCGTGCAACAGAGCTCAAGTGCCCAAATTGTCAAGGATCGCACGCTGCGTCCTCAAAAGACTGTCCACGCCTAAAGAAAGAGCAGAAAATCTTGAGAAAAATGGCCAGAGACGGATAGTCACACAGAGATGCTTCTGAAGCGATAAGGCGACATCGCTCCCGGAAACGAAAGTCCATGAAACCCTCTTCCGGTACAAGGGAAATGTCTCGTCCGGCAACGCCACCTGCTGTTCCATCTGTCTCGAGTAAGAGCACGAATGTCAACGAAAGAAGTGGCCATGCTTCATCAAGTGATGCGTGGCCGGCACTGCCGAGAACATGCCACGCGCCAGAGCCACAGCAAATGACTCGCCATTTACAGTCAAATGTCACTACAGTTGACCAAATGCAAGACAAGGACTCACAAGTGATTGCCATGCTCAAATCGCTCAAGAATGTCATGCGTCTGCTACTGACGAACATGGACACTCCAGCTGCTCGTAGCGCACTGCAAGTATTGGACGCGCTGACTCCAGTACTTGAAAGCATCGCATAACACCATGGCCCGCCCCTCGCTGCCCTTCCACAAGGAAGTCAAGAAAGCATCTTTACTGCAGTGGAATGCCCGTGGTCTCAAATCAAGAATTTCAGATTTTAGACATTTTGTCTTCGAAAACCGTTTTCCCATCCTTGTAATTTGCGAACCGAACGTGCAGAATGCTATACGTATTTCTGGCTATGAGGCATTCATGTCCTCTACCTGTGGTGATGTAAGCAAGGTAATTGTATATATTAGAAGTGATCTGACTTACGTGTTGCACCCAGTTCCGCCTCACGACGACAACCAGTACGTTTGTTTAATCGTGAAATCGAATAAGCTTACGTTCACACTCGTTGCTGTGTACATTGCTCCTTCAAGTGGCTTCGACTCTAAACGACTACACGACGTGCTATCAGCGACACCCGGCCCTACGATTCTCACAGGAGATTTTAATGCTCACCATCCGCTCTGGGGGAGCCTGAAGATGGACTCCAGGGGAAGGCGAATAGCATCCTTTGCCACACAGCACGACCTTTACTGCCTCAACGATGGTAGTCCGACATATTTACGCGGGCCTACCTACAGCAGCTGCCTAGACTTGACCCTGGTTTCTCGGCTTCTTGAAAGAAACGTGCAATGGTTTACAGACATTGAAACACATGGAAGTGACCATATTCCGACGTACCTGAAGATCAAGGGACTATCGAAATACTCCTCCATGACGCTCCGGCGAATTGACTGGTCGGCGTTTCGGTCGCACATGGAGGGAGTATGTCAGCAAGGGAACCCTTCAAGTTCGGAACACGAAATTCAAAAAGCCATGCAAGAGGCTACGCGTAGTTTCCAGCCTTTCCCGAAATATGCAGAATTTGAAGCAGAACTGCAGCGACTACGAGCAATTCGCCGGCGGGCTGAACGAAGATACAGGAGAACTAAATCCATCCATGATCTCCGAGAGGCAAGGCGGATGCAAAAGAAGATTCAACGTCGCATCGATGCACTACAATCTCAAAGATGGAAACGTTTCTGTGAGTCCTTGGATCCACGTCAGCAAATATGGAGAACCGTGCGTGGGCTTCGCGTATCACCACAACAGCGTGTCCCTTTCAAAGCCCTCGCTTTGCACCAAGGTCGCAGCGAAATTGACATTGCTGAAGAATTTTGCTCAAGACTTTCCAGCTTGCAGTTCCAACGCGCAATTACTCCATGTGCTACTCCTGTGCCACGGGATTCCCGCATGGATGTAATTTTTTCGCTGGAGGAGCTTGAAGCGGCACTGGCGACTTGCAGGCGCTCTTCGTCACCTGGCCCGGACGGGGTTACCTATGCGGCGCTCGCCAATCTTGGGCAGACAGCATGACTCATGCTACTAAACCATTACAACGAGTCTTGGCGCAACGGTTTGGTTCCACGTGACTGGAAATGCAGCCGCTTGGTTCCACTTCTCAAACCTGGCAAATCACCGTTAAACTTGTCATCGTACCGCCCCATCGCTCTGGCCAGCTGCATAGGGAAAATAATGGAACGAATGATTTTGACTCGCCTGGAATGGTACCTGGAAAGTTACAACGTGTACCCACATGCTATGGCTGGCTTCCGGCGTGGGCGCTCATCCATAGATAATGTCATCGATTTGGTTACATTCGTTCAGCATCAAAAACGCTGGAAACGACTCACTGCTGCATTATTCCTAGACATAAAAGGCGCCTATGATAATATATCACATTATGCCATTATAAATGCTCTTACTGAAGCCGGAATCGGTGGCCGCACTTTTCAGTGGCTGTGCAGTTATCTGACCGACAGGCATTTCTTCGTGATGACCGAGGATGGCGCCACGACTCAACACCAAACGCGCCGTGGAGTACCACAAGGCGGAGTGTTAAGCCCGACGCTTTTCAACCTAGTGCTCGTTGGCCTAGTCCGATCCTTGCCCAACACAGTTCAGGTATCAATATATGCCGACGATATCTGCATTTGGGCGTCTGCCGTAACACGGCTGCAGGTACGAGCACGGCTGCAAAAGGCAGCTACGATAACATCTCTGTACTTGCGAAAACAGAACTTAGAGCTGTCTTCAGAGAAATGCTGCCTTGTTACATTCACTCGGAAGGAAATGAAGCGTTACAGTGTAAAGGTCAATGGGCAAGCAGTAGCAAATGCACGAAAACACCGCTTTTTAGGGGTAATTATTGACCGAGACCTATCATGGAGCCCGCATGTTTCATACCTGAAGAAGAGATTATTGACAATAATACATCTCCTCAAATTTCTCGGCGGAAAGTCATGGGGCACTTCGGTGCGGTCAATGCTGCAGCTGTATAACGCCTTGTTCCTCGGCTTCGCAAGATACAGCCTCCCTGTGATTGGCAACACCTGCAAAACAAACCTGCGTGTACTCCAGGGACTACAAGCTCAGGCCCTAAGGACGTGTCTCGGTCTTCCGAGGTGTGCGTCTACAGCGGCAACGATCGTCATAGCTCGAGATCACCCAATATCAACGTACTTGGCAACCGACGCTCTCAGGGCGCATATTCGGCACGTTGCCCGATTACCTTCTCACCATCTTGCCGCTCTACCCACAGAAAGGCCACACACAACTTTCAGTCGTTTAATTGATGCCAATCGCCCCTCATTGCCATCGAACTACATGCCTGCAGCAAGACCATCCTTACCTTTATGGTGCCTGCACAGACCTGACATACGCCTCACCATCCCAGGAATCATGAAGAAAGCCAACATGTCCTCGTTTGCCCTTAAGCAGGCCACGCTAGAACATTTACATGAGGTGCACAGTGGCCGCGTACACGTTTACATCGACGGTTCAGTTACATCTGCAAGCGCAGCTGCCGCTGTGCTAATACCAAGAAGATCCGTCAAGATACAGCTAAAGACGTCACATGTATCATCAACGACAGCTGCTGAACTCGTAGCCCTGCGTGCGGCTCTTCATTTTATTAAGGAGGAACCATCCCAGGCATGGTCAATCTTCTGTGATTCCAAGGCAGCCCTACAGAGTGTACTCTCAGCACTGCGCCATGGATCACATGAGCAGCTCGCCGCAGAGATCAGAGAAGTCCACCATCGACTAGTTGACGAAGGACACGATATAATATATCAGTGGTTGCCTAGTCACTGTGGCATACATGGCAATGATCGAGCAGACGCAGCTGCCCGATCTGCCCATGACGGCGTCAACTGCGTTGCCATTCCTCTTTCGAGAGCCGACGCAGCGAAAAAACTTGCCGCACTTGCGCGTGACCTGACATTAGCCCAGTGGAATTCATCCGATTTCACAAGTGCACGCCTCCATACTCTGGACCCTCATTTACGGCTCCATATTCCGTCCGAGCTTCCACGACGTGACTGCACCCTTCTTATCCGTCTGTGGCTTGGAGTAGCATTTTCAAATGCCTACTCTTTCCTTATCGGAATGGCCAACAGCCCACTGTGTGACTTCTGCGGGTGCAACGAAACGATCGAGCATCTTCTTTGTCAGTGCTCTCGTTTTAACCTACAAAGAACTGTCCTCTCAGCCACCTTAGACAAACTGGACAAGCGCCCAATGACAGAAGACAAGATCCTTGGAACCTGGCCTACGCGAACATCAGCGCGATCCGCTATGAAGGCGTTGCTGCGATACTTGAAAGACACGGGACTTTCTGACAAATTGTGACAGTACACTGTGTGGCGCAGGACTACGGTGACACTGCGTAAGACTAGGAATGCCTTTGCGGGTTGCGTGACAGTGCCCACAGAAATAGTTCGTGTGTACGTGCGTGTGTGTGCTTAGGTTTTTTTTCCTTTTTTTATCCTTCTTTCTTTCTCACCTATTGCATCCCCTTTCCCTTCCCCCAGAACAGGGTAGCCAACCGGAGATAATCTCTGGTTAACCTCCCTGTCTTTCCTTTGCCTTTCTCTCTCTCTCTCTCTTGGAGAGAACGCGCGCGAGATGCCGACGTCGTTAAGTAAATATACCGAATGTAAACCGAAGCGGTCTTGACACAGTGAAAGTGAATTGCTTTGAGGCCTCTTGAATGGCATGACGTATGCTAATATCTCAAAACTTTTTTCACTGATTTCATGCCCATAAATGCTGATGTGCCTCATCCCTGATGCGACATTGGGTTCTTGCCACAAAATAGAGGTTATTGGATGTCAGGTAGAATACAAGCTTAGACAACAGATATATAGTTGTCGAGGTAATTGACGAAAAGGCAAGCTAGTGCCCGACATAGCGTCAAAAACCCTTCCCACCAGGTGACACAACCCTCAGCGGGGCAAATATTAAAAATTAAGGAAATGAAATGTTGACTGATAAAAAATACAAAACGAGCAAACACAGAAAACAACCCTTTAAACACGCGTTACAGTGATGTACTGATACAAAAGATATTTATAAAGAAGCACACAAAGCAGCCCATAAAAGTAATAGAAAAAACATGCACATTATAAGTCACTGTAAAAAAGAAATAATGAAAAATGAAAACAATCAATATTTTATATTTCAAGGAAACCACTCATGTTATTGTGTTCATAAAAGAGAGAGGACAAAAGATACGTGGTGATATTATCTTTTACTTTGTGCGTAGACGAGCTTTCCACCGTCATAGGTATAACGCACGGACTACGGTTTATAAAATCCGGTATTTCATAGGTTAATTTTCGGGTGCGTTAATTAGCGGGTATTTTTTCTTATTATAATTTTGTGCCGGCAGTCATGGCGCTGTTTCCTATGGAGATGCCCATATAAAAATAAAACCGGTTCAGTCTTCAATTTTCTATAAAAAGCAAGGGCTAACTATCTTTTAAGGAAACTGTTAATACCTAATAATTGGGGTTTACTGAAGAGTGGCGCGGTGTGATTAAGGTACGATGTGCTTTCAATTACACGTAAAATGTTTATCTGTAATAAGAACAGGCTAGAAAAGTTGGTTTTGGTTGTAGTTCCCAATACTAGAAGGGAGCAATTCAAACGCGAATTTTTAATATTTGCCCCGCTGATGGTTGTGTCACCTGGTGGGAAGGGTTTTTGACGCTTTGTCAGGCACTAGCTTGCCTTTTCGTCAATGACCTCGACAACTATGTATCCGTTGTATAAGCTTGCATTGTACGTGACAGCCAATAATCTTTATTTTACGGCAACACCCCAATGTCGCATTACCGATGAGGCACATCAACATTTATGGGCATTAAATCAATGCTTTTTTTGCCAAGCGGCCAGTAAGCTTCTTAATCGAGGAGTGGTTCCAGTGGAACCTGAGATAGCAGATCGAACTTCATTGATGGGAAGTGATCAGTTGAGATTGGCTTTGAACCGCACGTCAAGAAATCCGTGGGTAATAACCAGTGTTGCGGAGCTACCACTCCTAAATTGGAATGACTGCAGAATCATTCCACATTTTCGCGACCCCGGGATGGACTGGGAATGAAATTAAGCGCCATTAGTCCGGAATGGAATTACGTCTTTTTCCGAAAATAGGGCGGTTTTTCCCAGTGCCCTGTTCTTTGCCAAATATGCCGAGTAACAACCAGCACACGTTCGAGCATTAGTTAGTCAGAGCCTCGAATTTAACAATAAAGCAGTATTTTGAAGATGGCTTGCGTGATAACAAACACGGTACGTTTATAAGCAGCGTGCCTACTAAAATTCTGTCCTTCTAGACTGAGTTGCTCCGAAGTTTGTCTCGACCCTTCACGTAACCGTGATTCTAAGCCGTTGGTATTCGTCGTAAGGAACCGCGGCGGCGGCATACGCCCCCCCCCCCCCTCCTTACACCGTGTGATTTTTTTTTTGTACTTTGGCGACGCCTTCGCCCCGGCCGCCTGCTGTCTCCCCGCCCTTCACTTTGTTTTTGCTTCGGTCGCCGTCGGCGACCCGGACGCATTTTCGAAAAAGCGCTTCTCTAAGTTGTGATGCGTATTGACGCTGACACGATGCTTGTGTTCACTGCAAGCTTTCGCATAGCAGCTTGCGTGCCGTCTCACCTCCTATTCCTCCCCTCTCCCCCAATCCTTTTGCAGTGCTGTCCCCTCCTCCCCCCTGTCTAGACACACGGACGCCTTTGCCCAAAAACCCGCCGTGGTTGCTCAGTGGCTATGGTGTTGGGCTGCTGAGCATGAGGTCGCGGGATCGAATCCCGGCCACGGCGGCCGCATTTCGATGGGGGCGAAAATGCGAAAACACCCGTGTACTTATATTTAGGTGCACGTTAAAGAACCCCAGGTGGTCGAAATTTCCGGAGTCCTCCACTACGGCGTGCCTCATAATCAGAACGTGGTTTTGGCACGTAAAACCCCAAATATTATTATTGCCCAAAACTCTGTCGGCGAAGGCCAACAGGTCAGCGCAGCACAGTCATAGACGATGAACTATGCACCCTCTCCCCCCATACAGAGAGAGAGAATAAACGTTTGAAGGCATTGGTTCGGTTAGCCAGCCGAACCGTTGCCACAGCGGTGCTTCCCCGAGCCATTTGCGGCGAAAAAAACCCGCGCTCGCTCTGTTCTAGGGAGTTGTGCTCAGTGTTGCCACGTTTGCCTATATATGGCGAAATTGGGCTACAAAAAAGATTTTGAGCATCAATTTGGGCGAGTTGGCTATGTAACTATATTTGGGCTACAAAAATCTGCGATATCGCTTTGTTTAGGCTATAAGTGGCGCCCTAATCCACTCTCCAGAGGTGGCTCTTATCGAATAGGAACAAATATCCAAGGCTATGTTCCCGCTGGCTGAACCTGCAGCGCGGTTGTGAGTGTGTACGTGCGCAAAATGCACCCCCTCCCCTCAGGGCTCTGTTCTCTGAGCCGATGGCTTCGATCTTTGATGCACTGAAATTTACACCACACTTCGCTGTGCTAACATTTAAGCCAGCTACATCGTCTCATCTACGTCTTATCGGTTTCAGACAACAGACACCCGATCACCGGGCATCAGGATCAGCCTGGGAGTAGAGGGTGCTTCACAGTACACTGTACTAACATGGCTATGCTCAGAAAGGGAGAGCAATAAAACTGTGTCGGGAGACCGTTGCGCCGACGAGAAAGAAGGGCATAGCTATGCTCAGAAAGGGAGAGCAATAAAACAGTGTCGGGGGACCGTTGCGCCGACGTGAAAGAAGGGAAGCACGGGTAGATGAAATTCTCCAGCGTGTTCATGGCCATAGCTTCAAAGTGAAGTATCACGCCGGGCACAGCTTTCGACCTACTCCACATTTCTCGCAGTAAGCATTACTGCCATTTTCCCTTATTGCGAGATGAACTTTTAAAGCGATAGCATGAAGGGATAGTTGTCACAGTGTATCCGGTGTCGGCAGACAGTGTTGTGGCCGTTGTCCGCATGAGAAAGATGATCCCGAGCCATGCACTCCTTTCGCGTGGCGCATAGGTGTTACTGAAATAATTAAATTTCTCAAAGTAATATGCGTCGGAAAATCTGTAAAGTACGGCTTGCACACAACTTACAGACAAGCTAACGTCAGAATGTAATTTGAATATACGAGAGAAGATATATCCCTTACACAGAAACTCACACAAACCCCCCTTTCAGCTGCCGTTTGACATCTGTCTTAGTGGGAGCGGCTCGTCGTGCTCGTTTCCTTGCAACACCATCCGGATGGAGCACCCATCCGTGGCGGTGCGGGGGAGCAAAATAAAAGAACCAGAAAGCTCGCCTTCATGCATAGCAACCACCGCCAGCGTTTGCACGAAAACTTTAGGGTACATAAGCTACAGTTGGGGGGCAGCGTAACAAGCAGTGAGGGACCTTTCAATGTTATCGCATACCATTCTTAAAGGCGAAGCTTCCTCCAAATTTTTCGGTCGTGCTTACATTCGATATAACTTTCGATAGGTTCACACTCTGCAGTGATTCGCTGGAACTGTGCCTCTGCTTCTAGGTCCACTTCTTGCTTCTTAGCTTGTCTTTCGAGCCTTCCCTCACGCTTGTTGAAATCGGACGTATGGATGTCTCGTTCATCTTTTCAATTGAACAATAACGTCATCGTATTTTTGCGACAACACCTACATCAATGTTCAATGCAATATACAGCACATTTGATGCTGTCAGGTTGGAAATTAATGTCTGCAGTTTCATCCACCACATTGAGCTCTGTTTTGTCAAATTCTTTTGAGGCATCAGAATTGCATCAAACCTTGGTGGTTTCTGGAAGTAGGGCACTTACAAGTTTGTTTGGCGGCATCCGACTTCTTTTTGTACGTAGATTCATTTACTGCTGCCCAGGTGCCCAAGTAATGAATAAAATTCCACTTTCAGAAAGCGATGTGCACCCCTACATGAAGAAGGCTGTGATCACAAGCAATGCAGGTGCCAGCCATTTGCAAAAGCGGATTGGCTTATGAGTTACTATTAAAAGAAGTACACTCTGGAATAACTCAGCAACATTGTTATTCAAATTCACATTCGAGTTTCAAAATTTAAGAAAGTGTGCGGAAAATCCAGGAAACCAACGTGGGCGATGGGTTTATTATTTTAGCAGACTGCGAAATACAGTACCGTGCCACTGCTGCTGAGTGTGTGCAGGTCATTCTCCGGTGAAGCAGTATTTTGTAGAGACGGGCAGAGACGTAGGATCCAAGTTGGCGAATGGTCGTGCAGCGATTATATTCAACTGTACGATGGTGCCAGCATCCGGATGGCCAGAAATCCGCGCGTGATCCGTCTATTATTTTAGCAGACTGCGACACGTCTGCACAATGCCCCTACTGCTAAGCGTGTGTCTATACATGTTATAGTTCTGCAAAAATTACGAAGTTGCGAAACGATATACCAGATTTTGAAGTTGGTAGTTAAGTAATTCTTATTTATGCTTACTCGGTATCAGCCCAAAGGTATTTCTTGTCAACTGTATACGGCAGCCCACGACCCGTGTGGATAAACGCCATAGTAGCACACACTAGTGTGAACGTGCAGAAAAATAAAAAAAAGGTGATGTGATCCTGACGCCCAGTTCTCTTTCTCGACGCATTTTTCTTCACGAGAAAAATCTTTGGTCGTAAAACGGAACATCACGCTTGCAATACTAATACAGCTAGGACAAAAGCGTAAAATTTTCCAATCCACCTGCTTCACATAAAAACATTCAACTTTGGTTTACTCATTCGAGAAAGCGATTTGAGACCACGTTCACGGTTTGAGTGTTTACCTAGTCGGCTTAGGGTGCCCAAGGGACCAATGGGGAAAGCAGGCTCTGGAAAGCAGGAGACAAGTTTGCCTAGGGAGGATGTTGTATCTACACTGTTATATTGCCTGCCATCTACAGTTTTATTTTCTATCCTCGTGTGTAGTCCGGCGCCTAGTTTTTGGAGCAAGCTTCCTTGAACTTTCTTACTCAATATCTCCTCGCTGTTACAGGGGGCTCAAAGTGATTCAACACTCCGCTTAACTTGGATAACACTGCATGGAAACCTATCCGTATTTGTGTTCTGTTTGTTTTTATTTAATTCTACTTGTGAGCCTATTGCTTCGCCCCAAACTGCTTTTCGGAGCGGTTCTTCTTTGCCAAAGACATAAAACCTTTCATGGAGATTCCTTTGCACCCCGAAGGCTCACAATTCTATGCTTTCTTTCTTTTTGTCGCAGATGTTCCCGCCTATATTGTTTAGCAATTTCCTTCTCATACAGCATGTGTCTTTGTCGCTACGCAAATTTCTGCACTGACAATCACCCCGCGGCAGTAAATATCTTACTACAACTACGGCTTGTCTTCATCACTGCATTTCACAACAGATGCT
The DNA here is from genome assembly GCF_038994185.2 of Dermacentor albipictus. Lineage (NCBI taxonomy): Eukaryota > Metazoa > Arthropoda > Arachnida > Ixodida > Ixodidae > Dermacentor > Dermacentor albipictus. The sequence goes on from NC_091824.1 coordinate 50,148,270, forward strand.
ATCGGAATAGTTGAAACTGGATCGCTCATAAACGTTTTCCCATAAGTCGGAGGTCAGTATGTGTAAAAGCGTTGGCGAAATGTGGAGGCAAGTAGTACTTAATGTGCGTATCAGAAGGTTTCAGTGCTTTCACAAGAGAACTTGTCCACGCCCTAGCTTATCATTGGTCTTAATTATTCTGCGTTCGTCAAAGGGTGCGATCTAAAGCACGTTCTGATACACAACTTTTCGATAAAGTCCTGGGGGTACGCCACTGTCATGTTGCACATTCTGTTACTCAAGCTGAACTGAGCTTATCGACGTAGGTTCGTCACTTCCATGGCGCCTACGCCATAACACTGTTTAACTGTACAATAAACAGCAACCCGGATGTCATATCTCAATCCCGTAAGTTAGCCGGTTTGGTAATGGGTACGCGTTCTGCCTTATTTAAAAGAAGTGCGATATTTACGCTAGGCAACAAATGCTGGGCTAAAATAAGAATGTTCAAGTTCTGTGAGCCGACTTAGCCGTTTTTAAACGAACCAGTTATTGTTTCTTTACCAGCGAAGAAATTTCAACAGTTCGTGTGCACATTTTCATCAGCAGTAAGCCAATCTCGTAACAGTGTTTGCAGTAGCCTTTAACTTGAAGTAAGCAGGTTTCACTCATGTTTTCTTATACGCCACTAGCGATTCTTGATCGGTATTCAGAAAAGGTTCTTCTGCTAGAATTAGCTTGAAAGAGAAGATTCCTGCCAACCCTGCTGCTACACGTTCACATACCAAGGATTGCCTGCCAGTCGCAAAGAGCACTTGAAAACAAGCGTCTATGAGAATTTGGCTTCTGATTCCTCGGCTGCGTCTGTGCAGTCAGCTTAGGCCCATATTCCAAAACAACGCGTCTTCAATTTACAATTGACAAAAGGACCCTTGAATGACTGAACCACCGAATAACGACTGCGCGTTTCACCGAAAGCTGTTGTCGCGTATCTGTCCTCCTCAGGTGCACAAGAGAAGTCTTCCCACCTCAAGTCCCATGGCACGTATCTATTTTTATGATCACTTTTCACCATCCATCAGGCTCAGGTAAAAAACAACAAAAAAAGCAAGCGCTTTACTTTTGCGACCACAAACTTTAGATAAAGGAAGCGACGAAAACACTCAGTTGCTTGGGAAACTGTGCAAATAAAGGAAACAAGCTTATCTGTGCTATTGTTAGAATAGAATTAAAATTCTTGCTTAACACTGACGATCTCGGACAAAAAAGCTGATTAAGTTCATCAACAGAAAGTTTTTAATCTAAACCGAGAACCTGCACAAGGCATGTATGTTTAGATTCCTAAGAGTTCCAAAATCTCAAGGCAGAACTTGCGTCCAACCAAGAACCGCTAAATATGGTATAAAAGTTCTGGTTTGTTTCTTGTTATTGTTACCGTCGTCGTTGTTTTGGTACTGTGTCCGACGCTTTCCTACAAAAGCTACGTCTCCTTCACCGTTCTGACGACCTACCTCGCGAATTCCTCACGCGCTTATACCAGGTGTCTCTTCTTGTACAAAGAACAACAAATAAGAAAAGTTTATCTAGGCATCGGAAATATTCGCAGCAAAGCGGACGTTACTAGCACACAAAAACTATTTAACGAAAATTTCGCTGATTAGCAAAAATGTGCCAAATGTGGTTTTACTTACGTCCGACACACGTTTTCCGAAAGAAAGGCCAAGTGGTAGCGAAGAGATGTGCGGCTAGGAGAAGTTCCATAGTTCCCAAACGTTTCGAGATATTTGTCGAGAAATTTACTAAATATCATCCTAATCTGATTAAAAACATTTATTTAAGAAATTGCTCACAGGAACGCCATTGTGTTTCACCCCACATATCGAGGTAAGATATCTCGAACGTAGTCCTAATCTTATAATTTCTGCAAGTAGAACTTACTTCACTACTCGTCTGCCTCAATTTGGGCGTTCCATGCTCCGTAAAGTGAGTATTTAAACAGTGAATTGGCATGTTTTAGAGAATTCGCGAAATAATCGCTGAAGTTTGCTAAATGCTAAATAACTGAATGCTGAATGACCGCCTACCCACCTAGCGCAGCAGCAACAACGACACGGGTCTAGATGCGGTAGCTTTTATTTGTTGTTATGAAAAAAAAAACTTGGAGTAATGGGCAGAGGAAGACTCAGACACCGGAAAAACTACTTGGCTAGCGGTGTTAAATTTGGGAACCGAATATTGCGTTCCATTACAGGCCAGAGTTTCGAAATTTCTGCTCGGTGGAGTTATTCTCAGACACTGTCGCCATGCGGTTTCAATATTATCTAACAAACTCAATGAAGTGATCGCTTGCGAAGAATATTTCTACTCGCATCTGTAGTACTAAGGGTTAGATTGTGAACGAGTTACGTCCGTGCGCTTTTGTATATAGGAAATAACGCTTTTTCTTGGGTCTTTATCCTAATAGTGGAACAAAACAATGTCTAAAATTTGCAGGCTTTCTATAGCTTTCCTAATCCCTAGGATTTCTTTGAAAGACACTTTAATCAGCAAGTGCCGGAACGCCGAAATTGCCGAACAAGGTTTTCAGTGGTCTTCAGTGTTTCTTCGCTCACCGGTATCCACCAAATAAGTTCATTTTCGGTAGTCTTAAAGACAAAAGAAACTGCCGTCACTTCCTGAAAAGCCATGCTCCATGCTATTAACTAAATTCATTGCAGAACTAAATTGATTGCACAAAACGTTCAAGACTAACGTGCAAACGAACGGATCTGTATTTAGCAAATCGATTGATTCCGTTCGTGGGCAAGCAGATATTTCGTCAATCTTACATTCCCAGCAAAGATAAGATTCTCTGAACGCTATCACCAATGAATAATCAGGGAAGCGTCTGTCGCCAATCTGCTGTGGCACATTACTTACCCATACTGAAAATTTCCTTTATTTTTTCCCATACCCTAAATTTGGAGAAAGAACCACAGACAAAAAGCTCATGAAAGTTTAGGTTGAGCGTGCCTGAGGTCCAACATAACTATATACATGACTGAGAAAGAGAAACTGAGCCTACAATAAAAGCAACAACATGATGCATGCATGAAAAGATTTGCAGTCACTGGCCAAGTCAAACGAAATCAAAGACATTTCGAAACCCATACGGGTTCTTTGTTCAAAATGCGGCGGACAAGACGAGTTTGACTTCGTTTGACTGGGTGAGTGACTGCAAACCTTTTTCATTTCAATGCCTGACCGGACGAATTTTCGTCGAAACCTTGACTCTGCTACATGCGTACAAGCTTACATTCAAACGAGCAGCAATCGAAAGAGTAAACATTCATGTATACGGCATTAAAATGTTTCATATTCTGAAAACAGTGTTACAAAATGCAACATTTCTGAGTATTAGTTCCAATAAATGAAACATTCTTGAAGTCCATCGGGAACAATTTACGCAAAACAAAAAAGCCTATATACTGGACAGTACATATCACTGCAACTGAGATAGAGCTGGCCATTTCTTTCATATGTGGTGCGAAATGTCACTACTTCAGCTGCGGCCACTCTAACATGCCGCCTTTCCCATCCCTTATACTAACGGCAGCATAAACGTGGCTGTTAAGGTTCCATGTAAGCAAGCTATCCCTTAGAAAAAGCCTGGAAGGCGTTCGGGCCTCTGATATTTCTCACTATGCCTTCCACACACTCCGTTGTATTTTCATGATCGACTAGGCTATCCCCAGAGGCTGTAGTAGAGGGATAGCGAGCGGAGTACGTGGAGAAATGCGCCAAATTAGGACACAGTGCGAAAGTGAGTCCAGAACGGACAACTGAACAGGCAACACTATTTTTTGTTTTATTGCTAAGCAATTATATGGATCCTCCAGGTGAACTTCTGTCGCCGTCATTGTCATCCTGATCTCCCTTGTGAGTCCACTTGTGGTAAGGTTCGCGGCTTCGAGCTATATGCTGTGGGTGCGACGGAAAGCATGCGAGGGTGAGTCGAGAAAGATGGTGGCTCGCTCTGGCGACGTCTCCCAGCGCGTGCAAGGAAGGAAGGCGGAGAGGTTTAGCCAGCAGTCGTTAGCCCGTGGTCGGAACCAGTCCACCCACGACGCCACGTTCTTATGCCAATATTTTCCCTGAATGTCATGAATCCAATATTTTCCCGGAATGTCACCAATTCTTTGCATTACCAAACGTGGTGATCAACAGCATAAAATTCCAATAATGACGCTATAGCAGTGCGTTGGGTACTAAAGCATCGCATCGCACTAAACAGCTCAAGCAGCGTACTCAACAATTATCAACGCTAAAGTTCTGCTCTAGCGTATCGCAATAAATTTTTGGCCAAGATCGTTTAGCGCTTGTATCCTTTCGCATCCTTTGTCTAGATAAAAAGAGAAACTTTATTGAAAGAAAGGTAGAGGGATTGGCCTGTGTGATGTCACTAGAGCCTGCTACTCCCCTCTGGGGAAGGGGCACCCTTTGCCTAGGCATCATTGGTCTATAAATGTGCGCAATAGCGCACCAGGCAAGCATAGGAATCCTATAACTAACGATGAAATACTACGTCACCCTTCTTTATGTGTCCAGGAGCGCATGCCATCATGCGAAATATTACTGACGCAGTGCTATATTGGAACGGCACCCAGTCTTTCTCGAATGAAGGACTTCGAATTTATTTTGGTTGGCCAGGTTTTTGATGAGTACTGTCAACAAATTTGCGCACACTAACAGACACACGCAGCTTGCCTTTCTGTCAAAATACGCAATAGCAATTTGGTTTCAAAGAATATCGAATGTCGTAGACTCTTTAGTGCTCACTTCGCAAGCGAACAGAGTGAGTAGCAAAATTTCTCGCCTACTTCAACGCTTCCATGCTTTAGCTCCCGCAGACCGCCATGTGCAGACGCACCCTCGCCTGATCCGTCATCTGCCGCATCACCCTTTCTTTTGTTTTACGCCACATCACTGTGATGAATTCGCCGTCACAGCAAGGGGACAATTTTCCGCCGGCGCATCTGCTTTGAATGTCAATAGCCCTTGCTGCTGGCCTTCACAATATTCTGCCGGGCAAAAGCAGGCTCATTGACTTAACGGCAAAATTTTCTGCTAGCACTGTTGCATGCTTCACGCGGAGAACTCTCAAGCGCAAGTTAACACTGAGCTGCTTGGCGGCACTGCCAAACACACATGCTAAAAAGTAAACAAAGATGAAGAAAACAGCCATAATAATAAGATAAAGCGGAGTATGAGAAATCAAGGACAGCGGTTTCTTTCCGGCGCTGAAAGCTTTCTGCTCACGTTTACCTCAAACCTTGTTACACGTAGCGCAGACAAATATCAAGGAATGGTAAAGTCAGTATTATTAAATTAACTAAGCTTTCAAAGCAGATGCTGGCAAACTAAGAGAGGAAATCAAATCAACATACCAATGAGTGTGATGTGCATATCAGATGACCAGACCTACGTAAACAGCTGACTTGCCCGTTTCTCTTTCAAACGAAGATGGAACATACTCCATTGCAACGTGGTCCCTTGTAAAAGGAGATGTTTGTGACACAAATATGGAGGAGCTGTTCGTGGGAACACGAAGTGTTTTATTTCATGTTCGCGCAAGTATAGCTCAACTATCGTTGAAGGAAACCAAGCTTCTACACGCCATGAAGTGAAGATCAAACGCAGGAAAAAATAATATTCAAACCTAAAATATAGGGCTAGTTAGTTAAGCGAGTAGTTGACAGAAACTGTTTCAAGTGCGTCTCAAAACAACTTCAGTCTGCATGCTATAATACAAAGGCAATTGAAAGCAGTTTGCTGCTCGTGCGATGCCACTTTTGTAAATAGTTCTTGCCACGAGGCAAACGTAAGCAGTAACAAGCTAAAAGAAACCGTGAATAGGCGAATTGCTGCGAGTGATTTCAATGGCCAATGAAAATGTAGACGGAAAAAAAAGAAACTGCCCATAAAATTACGATTTCGCAGACGGAATACACCCGCTGTAAAGGCCTTCTGTATTCTTCAGCGAATATTACTGCGATTCTGTTTGAAAAGCTTCCAAAGCGCCCAGTGAATGCAGACCCCATTTAACCACGCACATTGAACTTATGAATTGCCTCGTGACACCACAACTTTACCGGGATAAGTATCTCACAACTGCGTAAAGCGAACCGCTCCGAATTGGTGGCCATGGCGGTTATGATGAAAACTAATCTGGATCCTACCACTATACAGCCTCCTTCATCGCCCTCTCATAAACTCCTGGGCGGCATATCACCTGCGCGGCAGCAGTGATTCATGACAGAGCTCGTGAGATTTACCCGCTGGCAGACGAAGCCCGCCCGGGCGAGTCAGTCATCTCGTGGATTCTAACACCTCAGACGCGCGACGTGTGTCACTTCAGCCTTGGCCGAGCGTCGTCCACTGCTCGTGAGACGCGCAATGCGATAGTTCGCTTCGCTGAGGCGCTCCCGAATAACATAGGGACCAACGTAGCGGGCGAGAAACTTCTCGCACAACCCACGCTTCCGCAACGGCGTCCAGAGCCACACAAGGTCACCAGGATCGAAGGAAACGTGACGGTGACGCCCGTCATAGCGTATCTTGGACCGGTCCTGCGATGCCAGGGTGCGTAGCCTAGCGAGGCGCTACGCTTCTTCTGCTCGACATAGGATCTCACCAATTGATTCGTTGTCATGAGCGAAGTAGGGAAATATTGTGTCGAGGGTGTAGCGCGGCGGACGACCATAAAGAAGGAAAAATGGTCAGTAACCAGTAGTCTCATGTATTGCGGTATTGAAGGCATAAGTAATGAAAGGCAATATACTGTGGCAATTTTTGTGTGCTGGATCGACGTACATTGACAGCATGTTGGCAAGCGTGCTGTTTATGCGCTCGACCAGACCATTAGTTGGTGGATGGTAGGGCGTTGAATGGCGGAAGCTACATGAACGCCGACCAAGGGTTTCTTCAACTACGTCCGCGGTAAACTGTCGCCCACGATCGTTGATTACTATGCGAGGAGGTCCAAGTCGGTGTATAACATGAGCAGCAAGAAGATAGAAATTTCTCTAGCTGTGGCCGATAGCAACGCGGCGGTCTCACAATAGCGGGTAAGGTGATCTATGCAAACGATAACCCAACGATTTCCCGTGGAGGATCGCGGAAAAGGGCCCAGAAGATCTACACCAACTTGCTCAAAGGGGACGCCAGAAGGGGGAACTGGTTGAAGCAGGCCGTATGGCGCTCGTGGCGGAAGCTTGTAGCGCTGGCATTGACAGCAGCTGGCGACGTACCGTTCGATATTCTTCTGCATCTTAAGCCAGTAAAAGCGTTCTTGAGCCCGGTATAGCGTACGTGTGGAACCAAGATGACCGGAAGTTGGGTCATCGTGTATGGCGTATAATACTTGGTTGCGAACGTTCTTGGGGACAACTAAAAGGTAGAGTGCACCGGTTGTCGAGTGGCTCTTCCTATACAGTGCGCCGCCATCGCGTAGGCGAAAGCGACCGCCTGCAGGTGACTCCTGTGCTGCCGCGAAGAGCGGTTGTAAGCTCTCGTCCTTGTGCTGCTCGGATATTACGGTACCAATATCCGGAAATTCTGGGGACACAAAAGCGATGTATTCATCAAAGTTGTTCCCATCACAGTCAGTTGTTTGAAGTGGCAACCAAGAGAGACAATCAGCGTCAGAATGTCGCCGGTCACTTTCGCAGCAAATAACGAAATCGTATTCCTGTAGACGGAGGGCCCAGCGTGCTATTGAATCGAGTCCGTCTGAGGAACCGGCGTGGGCCAAGCCCATTGAAGCCCTCACCGAGATGGTCACACAGCTTGCCAGCCAAATTGGCCTGATAACGTCCAAGATGCCCAAGTTCGACGGAGGGCCCAGCGTGCTATTGAATCGAGTCCGTCTGAGGAACCGGCGTGGGCCAAGCCCATTGAAGCCCTCACCGAGATGGTCACACAGCTTGCCAGCCAAATTGACCTGATAACGTCCAAGATGGCCAAGTTCGACGCGCTAGAAGCTAATGTCAACCAGCTTATACTAACCACTCAAAAAGCTAAAAAGGGAGCCCCGTATGAGAAACCGTGCATGGCGAGTAGTCTCACGACTACCAACCTGAGCCAAGATGGCGGCCAGGCGTAAAAATAGGAAGGAAGATACAACGATCTTAGCCCAATGGAACTGCCGAGGAATTAAAGACAAAATAGGTGAATTACAGCAATACATAGATAATGCGGAACACAAACCGGATATCCTTGCAATTCAAGAAACGAACTCGCGACCAAAACTCGCGGGGTACGTCACATACACCGATCCCAGTGAGAAAAGCACAGCCATCCTAGTCCGAAGCAACATAGCTGCAACGCAGCACATTACCATTCAGAGAGGGTGTGAACACGTTCTCTTGGAAATTCACAGCAGAGGCATAGGAAGCAAAAACAACATCTTTATACTCAACGCATACTGTCGGCCCTCCAAGAAGAACCTCGACATAGAGGGCACATTACTCGACAGCAAGAGAGAGGCGGGCAGCCGACCCCTATTGATATTAGGAGATTTCAATGCGCCTCACACAATATGGGGTTACAAATTTTGCTCCAAGAGAGGCAGGGTGCTGGCGAACCTCATGGATCAGCACACATTAGCCCTACTCAACGAACCAGACACTCCCACCCGCATGGGCACAAGTACAACCCGGGACACCACTCCAGACCTTACCCTGCTGAGTGGAACCTTGGACGTGTCGTGGCAGAACACAGGCGCGAACCTGGGGTCGGACCACGATATCCTCAGTATTACGATCAGGGGGCCCGCCTCAAGTCCCGAATGGGAACAACAAAGATAACTGACTGGGACAAACTTCGAAAAAGGCAAGCAGCCGATGAAGACGAGGACACGAACAGCACCAAATCGTATGGGGAATGGGCTAAGGAACAACTCGAGCTGGTAGACAAATACACCCAGAAAATTGCGACCACACTGCAGACACCCTGTGTGGACGCAAAGCTTGCCCACCTTTGGGAAGCACGACACAGCCTCACCAGACGCTGGAAGAAACAACGACACAACAAGAAACTTCGCAAACGCATCCATGATCTCAACAAGCAAGCAGCTGAATACGCGTCCAAGCTGTGCAGAGAGAACTGGCTCAGCGTGTGTGATGGACTGCAGGGCACCCTTTCTACCAGGAAGACGTGGTGCCTCCTTCGTCACCTGATCGATCCTCTCGGCAGCAAGAGCGCCACTAATCGAAGCCTCACACGCACCCTCAACAACTATACTGGGGGTGCCGACAAACTCATCAACGACCTGAAGGCCAAGTACCTGAAAACGGAGAAGGGTGATATCGCGCCTCCCGACTACGCAGGACCTACCAATGAAGCGTTAGATAAGCCATTCACTGACACCGAGTTGATCTCGGCAATCTCCGAGAGCAACAGGGGCAGTGCACCGGGACCCGATTCCATTACCTACAAGTTACTTAACAACCTCGAGCACAAGGCCCGCAGACAGCTGCTCGAGTATATGAACCGGGTCTGGGAGTCTGGCAATCTTCCACACGAATGGAAAGAGGCAGAAGTCCGCTTCATACCCAAGCCTGGGAAGACACCTCACATCGACAACATGCGACCGATATCCCTCACGTCCTGCGTGGGGAAGGTCATGGAACGTATGGTACTTAAGAGGTTGCAGCGACATCTTGATGCCACCGATCAGATGCCAGAGACAATGTATGGCTTTAGGCAACACCTGGGCACCCAGGATGTTCTCGTACAACTCAACGAACTGGTAATTAGGCGAGCAACGAAGCAGGCGCCGCGAGCGATACTAGCGCTAGACCTCACAGGGGCCTTTGATAACGTCACACATGAAAGTGTCCTCCGCAACCTGTGCAACACGGGTTGTGGAGTGAAAACTTACAACTACATCCGAGACTTTCTTCGTAAGCGAACGGCAAGGATCAGAATAGGAGAGGAGACATCCCAACCGATCTACCTGGGGGATCGAGGAACGCCGCAAGGTTCGGTCCTTTCCCCCCTCTTATTTAACATGGCTCTCCTGCCGTTGCCCAAGCTTCTCGAATCAATAGATGGTCTGGGCCACGCATTATATGCCGACGACATCACCCTCTGGACTGCGAGGGCAGGGTCGGATGGCTGGATAAAAAACACGCTCCAAAAAGCGGCTGACACGATCAACAGCTATGTGAAGACATGTGGCCTTTGCTGTTCGCCTCAAAAATCGGAGCTGACCATTGTCAGACCACGTGCATCAAGTACACAAGCAGAAAATATAGAAATCACTTTGGAAGGGAACCGGATCCTCCCGGTACCACAACTCAGGATACTGGGCCTCCTGATCCAGGCAGACGGCAAGGCAACAGCCATGATTAGAAAAATGAAGCTCACGTCAGACCAAATCTTGCACATGATCTGACGAGTGGCTAACAGGCGGAGGGGCCTGAAGGAATCGGACACCTTGCGCCTCGTTGAGGCCTTTGTTATATCACGAATCGTCTACGCGGCGCCGTACCTGCAGCTCCTCAAGAAGGACGTCTTACTACTTGACGCAATAATCAGGAAAGCCACGAAGCAGGCCCTGGGTATTCCCATAAATTCATCCACGACAAAATTACTTTAAATGGGAGTCCACAACACAGTAGCCGAGCTCGTAGAAGCCCACCTATCCAATCAAAGGGTACGCCTTAGCCAGACCAAGGCGGGCAGAAGCGTCCTCCGCAAGCTAGGATGGCAAGAATCGCACTACACCCGCCACGACCAATTACCCGAAAAGTTGAGTGAGAAGTTGGAATGCAAACCACTACCACGCAACATGAACCCCACAAGGCATGCCGGATGACGCGACGCCCGCGCAAGAGCCATCTCCAGGACCCTGGAGGAAGACGACACTGTTTTATATACAGACGCCTCTCTATCGAAACGCTCCACGAGGGCAACAGTCGTGGTCACAGGGCTAGAAAAGCTGGTCACCGGCGCATCAATCTACACTCCGTCTTCGGAGGAAGCAGAAGAAGTAGCGATAGCTCTCGCACTCCTGCAACCAAACGTCACCAAGATCGTCACGGACTCACAAGCTGCATACAAGAACTACAGATCTGGCTGGGTGTCCCTTGGGGCACTAAAAATTCTTGGTAAAACTACGCCTCCTGAACAAGCTATCGAATTAGTTTGGGTCCCGGCTCACTCCTTAGTTGAGGGCAATGAATATGCTCATCAACAGGCCCGAGCGCTAAACTCCCGGGCCAACGAGGAGGAGGCAAGGGGATGGCAACCCATCACAAATTACAGAGATATAGTCAGATATTACAGGGACGGCAGGAAGACATTCCCGCACCCCCACCACTCCTTGACCAGAGCCGAACAAACAATATACAGGCAAATCCAGGCAGGATCCTTTCCCCACCCCTGCCTCCAGAACAAAATGTACCCAGAGAGATATAAGAACACATGTCCTCACTGCAATGCATTAGGCACCCTTCGGCACGTCATAGGAGAGTGCAATTTTTCCATAGAGCACTCCCCACCTATACCCATAACCAACCTCCCTGCTATCCCCACCCTTTACGAGCGATGGGAGATCATGCTGTCCAGCCCCGCCCTGGAAGACCAGCTCCGACTGATCCACAGGGGCCAGGCGGCCCTGGAAGCATATGGAGCCCGCGAAGAGGGAGCCACCCCATCAGACGCTTAACGCGTTTCAGTTCATAATGGACCAGTAAAGTTGTTTCTCTCTCTCTCTCCCCAAGCCAGCAAAGCGAATGATGACCTATCACAGTGAAGGGGTGGTGGTTCTTGATATATATATATATATATATATATATATATATATATATATATATATATATATATATATATATATATATATATATATATACCGGATACAGATAGGCCATGGCTGGCTGAAAGGAGTGGGCGACGAACAGTTCAGGCAGTGTTCGGGTGGACATGTTCGTCTACGTGCGCAACCTCATGCTCGGGTTATATATATATATATATATGCGTGTGTGTGTTACTAGCAGCAACACGGGATTTCTCAGAAGCGTTTCTCGAGATGTGCTTTTGCAATTTGGCCGGAAAATGGTATGTGTCAAGTAATAACAATCCCTCGCAACCTTTCCATGTAGTATATATGGTTATTTACAACAGGCATGCTTCTAAGTACCGCATCCGGTAAACGTTTCAGCGCCCCGTTACTGTACACCTTGCTTCGCTCATCGATTGAGGCCGAAGGACGACATCAGGAACAACGACAGCTTTACTCACAAAAGAAGAAAAAAGAAAAGAAGAAGCAATCAACGCTCTCGAATGCCCAGGGAAACCGGGCCGACCGTTCTACTATTGCATCACCATTCTCGAGAGCTTGTTCCAAAGTTCCTAACGAAAGAAGCTTCGCCGAAGATCTTTAGACGGCATGTCTTGAGCTTGCCTGAGAGACAAGGCGTCTCGTGGGAATTACCCTCTTATCTGAAGCTGGTCCTCTCCTATCTTAAAAAAATAAATGAATGTAGACGCCAGGCGTAGGCGTGACGAGCGGCTAAGGGAGCAGGGGCCGAAAAAAGGTTGGGAAATGTTTTGTTTCTTTCCTTCCCAGCACCGACAATGCTCGGAGCAACAGAGCGAGTTCCTCATTAATTCCAACCTCGCCTCGCTTCACAACTGACATTTCAGAGGCAGAGACGCGTCTTCCGTTTCTTACGCTGTAGGCTCAGTCGCCGCACGAGGCAAGAAAAGCAGAGACGTTGCAGAACATGAATCAACTTCCCGCTACACTTCGCTCGTCGGCCCCCCCCCCCCCCCCGCGGCATCCCAACTGTACTGCTATTTCTGTATATTCGTTCCAGCGTTCTTTTTCTGATTTCGGCTTTCTCGCAGTGCATGGTCGACGATCTATTTTGCGATGCCTTCTTTGCTCCCCTTGTAGCCCCATTCCTACGAGGTCAGAGCTGCCTCCGGAGTGCAGTACTTCAGCCACGCTTCGCAGTGACGCCTGTTCTTGCACGAGGGATTTGGTGCTAGAACAGACTTCGTAAACAGGGGTCTTTAGCGTTGCCCTGAATAATCCACTAACGTATAGCATAAACTAGAACTTCAGCATATGGTGATATAGTAAATTATAATGTGTAGAATAGCGTAGATGTCTGCGCTGACTGGTAGACAAGTGAGCTAGTGCGTATGATGACGTAAAATATACATTTGAATCCTTTTGTCACTAATTTAGAATAAATCAGTACTCGGCCAGTTAGCAAACAAGTTGAAGATAGGGGCAGAAGTGGGATTCGCGCCTAGTATATTTATTGTCGAAAAATGATATATATATATTCGGGTAAAACTACCGGCATGTGTCGGGAGCCTCGCATGCAGAATCCCTCGTCAGGTCTCACTTTGGGCGAACAAATATATAGTCGCTGGGCGTGCTAGTCTCGCCATTTTGAGCATGTCTGTACACCGTACCCATCGCTCGTTTCTTAAGTTTAATTATGCGAAAGGTAGCTCACTTTGTCACCCGTGTATCACAGTCCTATAGGAGTTTTTTTTTTCATGATTGTAAATAAAGCCCATCTGCGTTGCAGAAAACTGCAACCGATTGATTGATTGATTGATTGATTGATTGATTGATTGATTGATTGTACTGTCAAAAACCAGCATAAACATGAATATCGGCGTAATCTCAGCATAAACTTCCAACTTCTACATATTCACGTGGCGTCTCTTCCTTGATGGTTACGTGTATGAAGCATATATTTTATTTCATGCCAGCAGCATTACTATGCTGGTGGAACGCAAGTCCCGCTTTACTAAACGCTCCTAAAGTGGCAGGTGTTGTATTTAACCGGAGAGCACATTGCACGAGTGGATAGCTCTCGGGAAACGTCGGACTTTCTCTGGACGCGCATTGCTTATTCATCCCTGACGTCTTGCCTGGGCAACAGAAAACATGTGGAGCCACAACAGTGACGTCTCGTATCTCTGGGATGATTTTAGTACTGAAAAGCATATGGCTTACTCGCATACAATTTGTTTGCGAGACGCTACGTGCACGCTGTTTAAGCATTGTTGTCCGCGCCGGCACTGAAATTCGGTTATGTCGTAAAAAGCGAATCTGGACTAGCGACGAAGAACATCGTCATGAGAGGTGTTTCAGACGCGTTTGGAAACTGCGTTCGTTCTTTTTTTACACTCTTTTCCTCCTTTTTTCTTTGGTGACTGAAGCTTGCCCGCTCAGAGAAGGAAACCTGATTTCCAGCACGGAATAGCATGAATAACCCAAGACAAACATGCTGGTACCCTGGCAAAAAAAAAGTACTGGAAAAGCAACAACGTTTGCCAGGAGCTGTTACTTCCTCGCTAAGTGCCTTAATCTCAGAAATGCCTTAGCTGAATAATATACCAGTCGCTGCTTAGATGATGGCCACAGGATGTGGCAGCAAAACAAGTAGATGTTCGGTACAAGTGGCCCCGGATTGTTAGATGCATTGTAGTGTGTAAAAAAAAATACTGGTTTTGAGAAAGTGGAACCAAAGCAATAGGCAAGTATTTCACTATGCAGCAATCAAGCGCTAAAACACGCATAAAATCCAACATTTGAGTAGACGTATGTTCTGTCACTGCGTGAATAGAGTTCTCGATGAGGACGGGTTCACTTGAATTTAGATTTTCTGGGCGTATAGTACCCCATCTTCGTTTTTCCCACCGTTGATAATAATATGTCCCAACTGACATCTTTGATAATAAAGACTAGGCATGAGGTATATATTATGCAAGACCGAAAAACATCATTGAGCGTTTTTATCCAGGCTTTCAAATGTGTCGAATCGCAAAGATAAGATAGATCCTGATTTTTCATTTATTTGCAAGAAATGAAAAAAAAATTGTCACTATTCTGTTACCCGATACTTCACAAGCTATAAATATTTGATTCCGGCCACAGCGGCCGCGTTTAGATGTGGGCAAAATGCAGAAACGCCCATGCACGTAGATCTAAATGAGCATTAAAGAACCCCAGTTGGTCAAAATTATCCCGGTGTCCCCCGTACCATGTGCTTGATAATCATATCATGGTTATGGCCTGTAAGAGTCCCAGCATTTAAATTTTCCGCGGGCTAAGTTTATAGTTCAGCTTTCATCAGTGACACTAACGCACACTCATAGAAGCATCAGACGCAAAGAGAAGTGGGAGCCACCTCGACTTCGCACCCCGTATGGTTTCCAAGTGTTGCGCTCATGCTCATACTCAAAACTTATACTCATACTCAAACTACTCAAACTCATACTCAAAACTAACGAATGGTGCACAGAAAATGTGAACCTAAGCAAAACACTTTTCGTCAGCCATATTTTTTTCAGCATGTGGTGTGGTCAACCACGAGTTGGTGGGCTTTTTTGGTTTGCCGCTGTAATGACAAAAAAGGCATGCTAAAAAATTAAATTATAAGGTCTTACGAGCCAAAACCACTGTCTGAACATGAGGCACGCCGTAGGGGAGGACTCCGGAAATTTCGACCACCTGGGTTGCTTTAACGTGCGCGTAAATCTAAGTACACGAGTGTTTTCGCATTCCGCCCTCATCGAAATGCGGCCGCCGTGGCCGGGATTCGTTCCCGAGACCTCGTGGTCAGCAGCCCAACACCATAGCCACTGAGCAACCACGGCGGGTAAAAGGCATGCTGTGTACTTTCTTTGATCTTTGTTTTATTACTTCTAGTGTGAAATAATCTTACTCTAATTCTACAGTTTCTGTTATAGCATTGTTTTTACTTCTCAGTTTTTTGTATTTTCAATTTTCACTGTTGTTTTGCAATTCTGTGTGATTGCAATGCTGCATTGTGCGCTAGTTGATGATGCATGATGTACGTGAAAATTGCACAAAAGTTATTTTTTGCCCTTGATGTGGCCATTCTGTAAAGGGTCCCCGGGCCCCTTCAAGCTGCTTGACGGCAGCTTCTTGTCCAGGGTCTTTTTCTCTAGAATAAATAAAATGAATCTTGAATTTTTACGCCTTTAGTGGGCTTTGTTTTTCACGATGCTCCTGGGTTCTACTGGTGCTGCCTTTCTGAACAGCTCAAGACAGTGCAGGACATATATATCGGGTGCGGCTTGTGCGCATCTCTACGCGCCTATACGTCCTATTCTTATTGGTACTACCCCGACATATGTGCCGGCAGCCTGCTATATTCTCCACAGTACTACGCAATGAAAACGCGAATGAAACCTGAATATCCTCAGTTCGCCGACTATGCGCCTTCTAGCTCATCATTCCTTTATTAACCCCTTCAATTACGGCGTAAACATTAGAATCAATTAGCTTCCCTTGCCTCTTTCTTTTGTGTTCGTGGGCGCAGGAGCATGGGAGCTCGACGGCACGCATACTCCTCGCCTGCCAGCACCAGCTGTCTCTTTGAGGCGCCCCTCCCCTCGCTTGAGAGCTTTGTGACGTCCGAAGAAAGTAGAGGGGCTGCGGGTGGCGGTGAAGCAAAGTGCCACCTTTAGAACGTCACCTCGGCTCATGGTTACAGGGCGAGTTCTTCGCCTATAGCCGTTGCTTGCCTCTTGCAGAAATGCATCGTTTCTCTATGTCGTCTCACCCCTGCTTCGACTATACAGACTCCCACAGTGCGTGGAATCCACCTAATTTTTTTTCCCGACTCACTGGGTCACTCAGAATTCCCTCGTGTACACACGGTCAAGTCCTGACGTTAATTACTTTCTGGATAGCAAAAGCCTGTGTCCATATAAGTTGTGAATGTCCCTGGTTGCGATCTTATATGGCCACTTGTATTTCACTTATCGCGGAAGACGTAATTTGTAAGCGTATCGATAACGCACTACACCTTCCCACTGCCCAATATCTAATTGCTTGCGGCCTATGACACACGTAAATGCGACGATAATTGAGAACTTCGCAAGAGCACATATATGTGGGCAGCGACGGGACATTTGGTTTAACAAGGCTGGTGAGACACACAGACTCTACAAAAGCAATTTTCGTTGAAAGTAAAGCCCCCGGCCCTCTCTAATGGTTTGAAAAATTCATTTCCACACTTCCGCGAAAAGTTATCGCAAGTACCTCGACGCGGCGTCTCGCCATATTACAGTGCTGTTCGTTATTGCAGCCAGGAATGAATTTCCAAGACACAACATCCTTCTGCGTTGCGACTTGGCAAAAGTGTTAAAGGTTAAATGAGTCTACGTCAAAGCGTACACCGCCGCCGGCGGAACGCGCCAAGAAAAGAATTTGCACCCGGCTGCATTTGCTCAAGTTATGCGAAAAGTTGGAAGCACTCGAAGAATGAGAAAACGTAAAATTGAACGACACCTCCCTCGGCGTGCTCTAGCTGTAAACCGTCATGTCTTTCCTAAATTAAATTTTTTTAGAGCATTTGCGTGTTCCCCTTTTCGACGCCTTTCAGGCTGCAAAGAAACTTCGCGAAGTTATTACGCGAGAATAGAATCCCTCATCTGTAGCCTTGCAATTGCTTAAATTTGCCACGTCTCCTGTCAAGTGCTCCTCGCCAAGTTTTAATTTTTCTGCACGCCCACCAGCAACCCTGTCTGGCGGCTCCGGGAAAGGTATAGCTGGGAGAGAACAACATTTGTATTTTTTACTTGGATGATTGAGCCCATTGTTTACTAGAAAAGTTCAGATTGTTCAACGGCGATTCCCACATTGGCATACATTCTTTGGGGTGAATAGAATATTTGCCCAGCAGGTGCATCTTCATTGGTAACGAGCACCGTGTAAAAGCCGAGCCCCACACACAAAAGGACAGTGTTTGTTTGCGACATTCTGTGCATACTTCATCGCAGTCTTCATTGAATGGTTTCATTCATTCACCTAGCTACCAGGCCTGCGTTTATTCATCGCGTTAGCGGCATTCGCCGCACGAAACACTAAAGTAGCCCTTTTAAACATGTTAAGTTGGTACATACCAACAGAAAATTTGGTCGTCAATGGCGTAACACCATTGCAGTGGTTAACGAGGGTTGCGACTTAGGCATAAATGATCAGCGTACGCATAGAATTAAGTATTAATGTGGCATCAGACAACAACACCTAATATAACGCTTGAACCGAAATGAAGAAAACACCGATACTAAATAGCCCACTTAACCTGGGAAAAATATGCAAATTATACAATTTCACGTGACAAAAGCATGAGCTTCGTCCTTCAAGAGAAACTAAAGATGATATGGTCAGCATGTGGGGTATAATAAATGGCAGGAACTTTACAGCGAGGCTGTTCTAGGCGATCGTTGTGGCGGTGTCCACACAGCCGCTCTCAATGTGGATGAATACGTATTGAAATAACAATCAGAGCTGTCGCAATGAAAGTTGAAGGGCAATATTAAGCATGTCATGGGTAACTTTACGGCAGATATAAAATTAATTTTGTTGGGTGATAAGCTGTCTTGCTGTACAATACCAGTTTTCTGCAATAAGCACGTATTCAGATACTTTATTGGGTATCAGCAATGCGTTGTCCAAAAGGTATAGAGTGTATCAAGACTAACTTATAGTAATGAACTGTGTTTTAGGACAGACACTGAGGACTAATTCTTAAGCTGCAAGTGTATCGGGCGTGCAGTACGATTTAAGCAATTGTGCACTACTTGGTACTATCGACCTTAATGGGAAGAGTAAGATGTTGGCTCTTGGTGAACTGATTGGCGTATATGAAGTTTCGTAGGACAAATGTAAAGCGATCTGTTGAACAAGAAATTATGGGTACATTGCTAATGCTTCGATTAATAAATCATCCATAGGAACTGTTGCGAAGAAGCTGCAGATTTCCATAAAAAGACTTTTCTTACGCAAAGAGGAAGGCCGCCGAGACAGGGAAATAATTCTTGAACGCCCTAAACCTTTCCCAGAATATGAATACGATAAATCGTCGATAAATGGTGTGCGTCAAGTTTGCGAAATCTTTACTTCAACACTAAACATACAGCTGAGTAATGACGTTATTTCACGTGCGCATAAATTTTGCAAGTTTTTACACAAGTCTCGCGCCATAATCGAAAGCTTCGCAGGTTTCAAGTTAAAACACGCAGTTCCCGCTGCCAGGCAAACATTAAAATCGGCAGGAATTTTTGTGAATTTTTGTGACTCTTGCATGCCAACTTGCGATACCGACGGATTAGACGTCATGCTTCTACTCCTTTCAATTCTTGATTCCACTGTTCTCTAACAGCTACACAATGTCCGAACCGGTGGACGTGTTGTAGTGTGCAGCACATACGACATGGTGCGTCGTCGCGGTCAGGCCTTTACAGCTCGGTGCACCGGTGTGTTTCTACTTGTGATTTCTGCCAGCACCGCAAGCGCCCTTCCATGTTGCACCCCGGTTCCCTTCAGCATGTCAAGATTCATGCTGCCTCTTTGTACCGCGTGGACCTCAATCTGGTTGGGCAATTTCTAATTTCTTTTTCAGGGAACAAGTTGATTACCATAGCTGCTGACTGCGCCATACGATATGCCATCAGCCAGGCACTGCCGACAAGCTGTGCCATGGACGTCGCAGACTTTCTGCTTCACCATGTTATTCTCCACCACGGCGCGCCACGACAGCTCCTTAAATGTTGTCGACGACATTCTTCGTTACGGTTTGGCACGTCGCAAGCTAAACACAGCCTACTATCCAGAAACAAATGGCCTTACCGAGTGCCCTAATCACACGTCGATGACGATGCTGTCTGTGTACGTTCCCGCAGGTCATTCTGATGGGGACAGTACTTTGCCTTAAGTGACATTCGTGCGCAACTCGTCCCAATAAGACACCGCCGGTTTTCCTTCTTTTATCTGTTGTTTTTGGCCGCCAACCAACGTTGCCCTTTGAGGCTCTCCTGCCATAAGCTACGTATGCTCCAACAGACTACGCCAGCGTTGCTAGTGTTCCAGCCCAACAGCTAGCCAGATTGCACGGGATTGTCGTTTTGCCTCGCAGAAATTCCAAAACGCCGGCCACTACAGCCGGCATAGAAACATTCAGTTCTTCCCAGGCTCTTTCGTCCTTCTTTGGACGCCTTGCCGCCACGTGAGCCGGTCTTCGACTCTTCTGTCTCCCTACTCTCTGGCGTACAAAGTTTTCCGCCAGCTCACTGAAGTAACATACGAGATCGCCCGGGAGAATAGCAGCTCGTAATCTTCCGTACCATCTGTTGATATCGCGCACGTCTCCCGTCTGACGCACTACTTCTCAACAACAACCCTTGCCTTACCTAAGAGCTAAGATGGCGCTCCCAACGGCGGGGTGAATATATTATAAGCATTCCCGTGCGCTGCGCACGGGAAGCACTCTGCGCTAACCCTGGCATCATACAAGATGTGGACGTGCTGGGCAAGGTGCGCTGCAGTGACCAAAGGATGGTAAGAACTCGAATTAGCCTAGACCTGAGAAGGGAACTGAAGAAACTGGTACATAAGAAGCCGATCAATGAGTTAGCGGTAAGAGGGAAAATAGAGGAATTCCAGATCAAGCTACAGAACAGGTATTCGGCTTTAACTCGGGAAGAGGACCTTAGTGTTGAAGCAATGAACGACAATCTTGTGGGCATCATCAAGGAGTGTGCTATGGAAGTAGGTGGTAACACCGTTAGGCAGGATACCAGTAAAATATCGCAGGAGACGAAAGATCTGATCAAGAAACGCCAATGTATGAAAGCCTCTAACCCTACAGCTAGAATAGAACTGGCAGAACTTTCGAAGTTAATCAACAAGCGTAAGACAGCTGACATCAGGAAGTATAATATGGATAGAATTGAACATGCTCTCAGGAACGGAGGAAGCCTAAAAACAGTGAAGAAGAAACTAGGAATTGGCAAGAACCAGATGTATGCGTTAAGAGACAAAGGCGGCAATATCATAACAAATATGGATGAGATAGTTCAAGTGGCTGAGGAGTTCTATAGAGATTTATACAGTACCAGTGGCACCCACGACGATAAGGGGAGAGAAAATAGTCTAGAGGAATTCGAAATCCCAAAGGTAACGCCAGATGAAGTAAAGAAAGCCTTAGGAGATATGCAAAGGGGAAAGGCAGCTGGGGAGGATCAGGTAACAGTAGATTTGTTGAAGGATGGTGGGCAGATTGTTCTAGAGAAACTGGCCACCCTGTATACGCAATGCCTCATGACCTCAAGCGTACCGGAATCTTGGAAGAACGCTAACATAATCCTAATCCATAAGAAAGGGGACGCCAAAGACTTCAAAAATTATAGACCGATCAGCTTGCTGTCCGTTGCCTACAAACTATTCACTAAGGTAATCGCAAATAGAATCAGGAACACCTTAGACTTCTGTCAATCAAAGGACCAGGCAGGATTCCGTAAAGGCTACTCAACAATAGATCATATTCACACTATCAATCAGGTGATAGAGAAATGTGCGGAATACAACCAACCCTTACATATAGCTTTCATTGATTACGAGAAAGCGTTTGATTCTGTCGAAACCTCAGCAGTCATGGAGGCATTACGGAATCAGGGTGTAGACGAGCCGTATGTAAAAATACTGAAAGATATATGTAGCGGCTCCACAGCCACCGTAGTCCTCCATAAAGAAAGCAACAAAATCCCAATAAAGAAAGGCGTCAGACAGGGAGATACGATCTCTCCAATGCTATTCACAGCGTGTTTACAGGAGGTATTCAGAGACCTGGATTGGGAAGAATTAGGGATAAAAGTTAATGGATAATACCTTAGTAACTTGCGATTCGCTGATGATATTGCCTTGCTTAGTAACTCAGGGGACCAATTGCAATGCATGCTCACTGACCTGGAGAGGCAAAGCAGAAGAGTGGGTTTAAAAATTAATCTGCAGAAAACTAAAGTAATGTTTAACAGTCTCGGAAGAGAACAGCAATTTACAATAGGCAGCGAGGCACTGGAAGTAGTAAGGGAATACATCTACTTAGGGCAGGTAGTGACGGCAGATCCGGATCATGAGACAGAAATAATCAGAAGAATAAGAATGGGCTGGGGTGCGTTTGGCAGGCATTCTCAGATCATAACCAGCAGGTTGCCATTATCCCTCAAGAGGAAAGTGTATAACAGCTGCGTCTTACCAGTACTCACCTACGGGGCAGAAACCTGGAGGCTTACGAAAAGGGTTCTACTCAAATTGAGGACGACGCAACGAGCTATGGAAAGAAGAATGATAGGTGTAACGTTAAGGGATAAGAAAAGAGCAGATTGGGTGAGGGAACAAACGCGAGTTAATGACATCTTAGTTGAAATCAAGAAAAAGAAATGGGCATGGGCAGGACATGTAATGAGGAGGGAGGATAACCGATGGTCATTAAGGGTTACGGACTGGATCCCAAGGGAAGGGAAGCGTAGCAGGGGGCGGCAGAAAGTTAGGTGTGCGGATGAGATTAAGAAGTTTGCAGGGACGGCATGGCCACAATTAGTACATGACCGGGGTTGTTGGAGAAGTATGGGAGAGGCCTTTGCCCTGCAGTGGGCGTAACCAGGCTGATGATGATGATGATGATGATGATGATGATGATGATGATTCCCGTGCATGGGAGATGGCGCCAGCAACGGGATGAAGACGACCATCAAAGAAGCGCTCGTGTGGTGGTTGTTACGCCATCTCGGGTGCAGCTTCTCTCTGCGCATATTCCGTAAATACGTTTTCCCTTTAGTTTTGCCTACTATTGTCCCCCGCACAATATTCTGAAGTAGAATTTAGACTAGTAGGTGATACGGAGGAGCGCATAAATATAATTGAGCACATTATTTTTATAATGATGGAGCAACATTAGAGATCCAACCTCACCTCAAGAGTGTGAGTTATTTTGTCTTCTTGCAGCCTTGTTTTCTTGACATGTTTCACCGCCGACAGTACTGCATACGCCTCAACCGTAAGGATACTAGTTTCAATGTGCAGAACGTCCGATTCAGTTAAAGATAGCATCAGTAGCGCATAAGAATCACCGTCATGTGACCTAGATGCGACAGTGTAATACACCGGGCATGAGTACATCGCCTGAAGCTCGGGAAAGAGCACTCGAATGTGTTCCTCAGAGGCCTGCTATGTGGATTTCAGAAACGCTGTATCACATCCCACCAGCCGCCACTGCCGCGGCAGTAGTAGCTTAGCTGTAAGCATTGGCCGATTTTCCAGAAGTGGGACACTTCATGGTTTACTCATTTGCCTCGCACGAAGTGAGAAAGCCTCTCTTTCTGATTGTCGGGTACGAAATGGTGTGACAGATATATCGTTTATTGTAGAAATCATGGGGAGCAACAGCTGGAACTTACTTTCACGATGTATGCATTTACTTTTTTCCCTGTTGTTTACTGACACTTAGTGGATGAGAAAAGCAAGTGTAATACAATTACACCCCTCTCTTATGCTGTGAACCTCTCATTACTTTTTAGTATATACGCTCTGTACTCTTCAAGCATAGAGAGCTTACGGTTTCTCCACTGCAGTAGCACCAGGCGCCGTACCACGTGCACTCTGCACATGGGCATACATCAAATATCTTGAGGCACCAACGAATATCTCAGTGACTGGCATAAAACAGAATCCTCTTTCGAACCTTCATAAGGCGATGTTTCTGGTACTCATTGAATGTGGAGCTGCCGTATTTTTAATCACATCGCTCATTACCCAGAGAGTACGCGCAGGCGCAGGTTGGGGCACCTTTCAGTGCCCCAACCTGCGCCTGCGCACACTCCCGCTCATGCACCATCACAAGTAGTGAAATCGCACGGCCAGAAATATTTACAATCGCAGCCTTCTGATTTTGAAATAGTATCCTTAACTATGGCTCCGGGGATTGGCGTGGCAGCTCGATGTTAGATTTATAGGCGAGTAAACTTGATCTATCCCAGGGATTGTACGATGATCACTGGGTATATCCCAGACATGACATCATAACTGCACGAAACTCGGAGACTGTGTACTCAATGAAGATGACTTGGTGTAGGCCGATAATAACACCAGGGCCCGATATGGGTCCACGCAAGGAATTTCATGTCTCATCACAATTCATTTTACCGGATCTATGCGTTTGAGATCATAACTATTGGAAGGTTTGTAGCCGCATAGGAACTTGCTTAGGCATGAAGTTCTTAGCAAATGGGCATTTTAAGGGAACCCATTTCGTAAGTCTTAAATATGACCCACTAGCATTTGAAATGATAAACTGGAAGATTTAAAGAGGGCAACGAAAAGGAAATAAGCGATTGTTCTTACCTTTTCTTCTACTCACAAATATTGTTTCTTAAACGTAGCGTCACCTAATAGAAAGAATTGTGCGCTTTTCTCGCGGGACTAAGAGAATAAGGTAAAACTGCGCCTGCTCCAAGACAGCACCAACATTAGGCGCAGAATCAAGAAGCGCGACGGCGCAGATAAAGTAGTATGGTGGCTTATAATGGGACAGTGATGCAGAAATAGGCAACGAGACACTCGAGAAATGACCACCGTTTGTCTCTGAGTCAACCTGAGGGCTCGAGCCGGACTCGAGTCCAGGCAAGACAGATGGCCGGTCAGCCGCTGGCTACAGCCAATAAATTACGACCCGAAGGAAGTAACTCGTCTCCTCGCACGGTCCTTCTTGTATTTGCAATTCCTG
Organism: Dermacentor albipictus; assembly: GCF_038994185.2. Lineage (NCBI taxonomy): Eukaryota > Metazoa > Arthropoda > Arachnida > Ixodida > Ixodidae > Dermacentor > Dermacentor albipictus. The sequence goes on from NC_091824.1 coordinate 50,172,857, forward strand.
GCCCACACGGAACCGGAAAGAAGCGAGTGAGCAGCTAGGCAATCCAGACTCGTACAACAAGGTGGCACTGCCCTTCCTTACGGACCCGCATAGAATCTGCAGCATGCGCATAGGCAATGCAAGTAGAAGAGCGCCTTGCTGTCTTGCTTTAGAGTCCCTCTACCTCGGAACTCGCGCGTTTGGAAGCATTTCTAGACAATCCTCTCCCAAATTTAATTGGTCGTGGCCATACTCCCTCCGCTGTACTGCGTATACCGAGTAGGAGCTCGCTACGTAGTACAGAGCTTCTGCTCTGGTTTCTCGCGCATTTTAATACACGGCGAAATGTGACTTCAGTTTTTTCTGCGCCATATAGCGGATCGTTCAATTATGGAGACGGTACATTGAACGGACTTGGGTGTCGCGTGGAGAAAATGGAGATTCCGAGTCGTTCCCTTGGCTGCGTGTCAGCGAATAGAAATCAATGAGGCGCACCCACATACGGCTCGACTAGACTTGTCGCTGCACTCCTTATACTGTCCTTATGAAGGTATTGTACCCACGATATCCCTCGCGTCTCAAAAAAAGAGGCCATCAAGGAGTGGCGTCGAGTGCGTAAACTCCTAGAATAATGTATCCACACGGTCATATAATTGAAGGGGCGGAAGAAGGATAAAGGAGAAAGGAATTATGATCGCGAAATGCTCACATGTCGCGAGAGTTTCACTAAGGCAGCGCACCTATTACCGGTGAAAAGCGGTCTGTTATTCCGCTTTGCATTAACACAAGGTTGGGCTACATACAGGCTGTCAAGGCAGACAATTGATTGCAAGCTTGGCGACAAAGAACTGAGTCTTCGTGTAGCTAGCGGCGCTACAAACACACCATCAAAACTTCTGTAACTGACGAAGCATAAGCTCCGTAACAAACTTGATCTGATTGTTGTGTCATTTTTTTTTACGAATCTGACGAACAGATTCATATCTCGAATTGACTTCTATGACTCAACTAATCATTATGCACCCACTTTGATGCGGCGAACTGTTCCTTACACTTCAATACAAACAGGTTCATTACAGACGTGTAGGATAGCCGATGCAGAAAGGCACCTCATTCGAAGAACAAGCTATATTAATTTAAAACGCATTCAATAAAGTCGGCTTCCTTCGTAAAATGTGCGCACATTACATTATTCTCTGCGAATGCTCATGTCCCGCTTCGCTGAGACAGGCATGTGCTAGTGTGGACTTATGCCTCAGGAGCGAAGCAGAAAGACAGTTGACCCGAATCGACACCGGAAAAGGACCTCAAGCCGTAGCGTCACGTGCCACGCCCAGGGGCCGTCTTTATTTTCTTCTCGTGCGGGCGCGTGCTATTATGGGTTCTAGGCACCGCCCAAGAAAGGGCGCTACAGTGCCCCCCCCCCCCCCCCACCTAGACTGGAAGTCGAAACTGGTGTGAACGCCGCATATGGCACTCTAGCCCGAGGTCAGGTGGTGATGCGAGGCTTTCCATCGCAGCCTCCGCGTAAGCCGGCTTAAAACAGTCTGAGCTGACTGTCTCTTCACGGCCGTTCTGTAGTGAGGTAGTGGTTTTCGTGATATGGTTGAGGACGCGGAATGGGCCGTCGTGGGCGCGGGGAAGGGAGGCACGGACAGGGTCGCGGTGTGTGAAAACGTCTTTTAAAGTGGCCAGGCCGGGGAGCGCGACGATTGTATTGTTGCGGGAATGACGGGGCGGAGTGGGCCGAAGGTCTTTAACATAGTTCAGGTTGTAGGAATGCTTGTGGCTGGGCTGGTAGCTGCGTTGATGTAAATAAGTCTCCGGGGAGACGCAGAGAACTACCATATACCAGCTCTGCTGTAGAGCATTGTACGTTTGCCCAGTGGATGGGCCGTAAACGCAGGAGCACAAAGCGCAAGGGTCAACGGAGGTCGTGCAATTCAGGCGGGTAGCCAGGGGGGCTTTCACTTGTTGGTGAATGCTTTCCACTATGCCGGGGACACACGGGTGATATGCAGTGGTACGGCAATGTCTGGCGCCCAGAATGCGATTAAGGCAAGCGTACAGGGAGCACTCAAATTAGCATCCACGGTGTGTTTTCATGGTGCCAGGACAACCAAAGCGAGAAACCCACGCAGAAATGAAAGCTAGGGAAACAGCCTCAGTGGTGATGTCATGAATGGCAACAGCCTCCGGTCAGCATGTGAAAAGGTCGACCATGGCGAGTAGATGATGATAACATCGAGACATGGGTAAAGTGCCCACTATGTCAGAATGAACATGATCAAAACGACGGCCGGGTGAAAGGAAGGCTTGGGGAGGCGTCTTGGGGAGGCAGGGCCGACACGCGCTCGTCCAAGCACGCGCATCACCGTTAATTCCGGACCAGACATAGCGCTGTTTGAGAAGGCGCTGAGTAGCCCGAATTCGTCGGCGACATATGTAGTGTAGAGAGTGGAAGATAGTACGACCTAGTGCAGCTGGAACAAAAGGGCCGGGAAGATCTGCTGAGACATCGCACCTCAAAAGCTCAGGCGAGAATGGATGGGGCACAAGCCGTAGTCGGAGTTAACGGGCTTTTCTCGAAAAGCGGTGAGCACTCCGTCATTCTGTTGAGCGGAAGAGAATACTCGAAAGTTGGAGATGTAGGGTGTACTTCGGCTATACGAGAAAGGAGATCAGCGGCGGTATTGTCAGCACCTTTCACGTGGCGGAGGTCGCTTGTAAATTCCGAAATATAGGTGAGATTGCGATGTTCGCGTGACATGTACTTCGATGAGTTGGTGCGGCAAACACATGCCAGTGGCTTATGATCGGTCAGCTCGAAAAACTGGCATCCTTCCAGAAAATGCCGAAAGTGATGTATCGCAGTGTAGATGGCTAGTAGCTCTGGGCCAAGACGCTGCAGCTGATCTGAGCGGGAAGTAGCTTCCGAGAGGAAAAAGCTCTCCTGTCGGAGTTGATGCCCTACTGAAGACGGCAACGACGGCCATGCTGGAGGCATCCGCCATCAGCCGACTTCGGGATTTGCAGTGCGCACGGATAAGAAGTATGGCGTTTACGATTGCTTGCTTGACAGCAGGGAAGGCGGCATGGGCTTCTGGTGACGAAGAAATGACATAGGACGGGCCGGCGATTAATCGAAGGAGCTTGGAGAGTGGGCGATGGAGCTCGGCATAGTGCGGTATAAAGTGCCTTGAAAAATCCACAAGACCCAGAAATTGGCGTAAGCGGCGCAGTGTTGTAGGCCCGGGGTAATCCTGGGTGGTCTCGACGCAGGACGGCAGAGGGCGTATACCCCCGGATGATAGGCGATGGCCCAAAAACTCGAGCTCAGATGCGCCGAAAACACACCTCGAGGCGCTCACAACCAGACCGCACTGCTGTAGACGTTGGAACAAAGCACGTACTAGATGGTGCTCATGACCTTCAGACGTAGGGCTGGCCATGAGGACTTCATCAAGGTGCGCGAACACAGTAGGAAAGCCCCGCGGGAGCTCAGCGATGAACCGCTGGAAGGTTTGAGCCGAATCGCGGGGTCCAAAGGGCATGCACAGTACTCAAAAAAACCAAAGGGCGTAGTGATGTGCTCTTGGATATGTGGCGGGGTTGGATGGGAATTTGGTGGTACCTCCTAACCATGTCCATTTTGCTAAAACTGACGCAGCCGTCAAGGTGCGATGCAAAGTTTTGGGTGTGAGGTAGCGGATAACTGTCGTGGACAGTCTTGGTGTTCAACACTCGATAGTGTTGATCGGGATCGAACATGGGCATTAAATGCAGCGGAGAAGCCCACGCATTGGACGGCGCGAGTATAATGCCGAGCTGCAGCATGCGGTCGAACTCTGATTTGGCGATAGCTAGACGACCCCCAAACAAGCGGCCTGGTCGAGCGGCTGCCGGTGAACCACGGTTGACGATGTGGTGTGTCACCGCATGTTTAGGCGGCTGAGTGAGGTTGGCTGGCTTTGCTAACTCCGGAAAATCCACCAAGATTTTTCCGCACGCAGAAGAAGGTATCAGCGAGCGGATGCTCATGGGAGCAAGGACGTGCAGGACTCTAGAGATGGAGAGACGGGTCAGACCGTTTATTAGGCGATGACGCCGCACGCTGACCTCCAAGTCAAAGTATGAGAGGAAGTGCGAGCCGATGATCGGGTGAACTACGTCTGTGATGACGAAGACGCCTCAAAAAGTGCGGCGAAGCTGGGTCACCACTTGTAGGTTTATGTCCCAGGAGCGAAGGAGAAAGACAGCTGACCCGAATCGACGTTAGAAAATAACTGCGAGTCGTGGATTCGCGTGCAACGACCAGGCGCCGTCTTTATTTTATTCTCAAGTGGGTGCGCGCTATCCGGGTTATAGGCGTTGCCCAAGGAAGGGCGCTATAGTAGCAATTTTCACACAAGCGCTTAGCGGCTCATTCCGGCAGCGGCACCAAGATTGCTTCTGCTGCCTCTGTTACACTGCCGATTTGGTGGAGCGTGAGAGCACGTCTACTTGGCTTCTTAGTCCTTTAGCAGCCGAGCTGATAGCACGCGGATCGCGTCTCGCCGAGTTGCGCTTACCGTTTGCGAAATCTCGTGGTTCCTTGCAGCGCCTCACCGTGCGAAATCTGAGCGGAGCGTAAGCGGCGCTCAGCTAAACCTGTCTATTCAGAACGCGCCGGGAGGACGTAAGCTTGTAGCGAAAGAATTCACGGAAATCAATAAATGGTTGAGACGTAGGCGTAAGACTCTCTGAAAGGCGTGCGCTGCAAAGCGGTTTTTCAAAGCACAGCGCGAGGATTCAATAGCATCGCGTTCTTATGGCAAGAGTCTCCTTGTCGAGCGAAGCCTTCTGCCTGTTAAACCAACATCCAACCAGGGTACAACGTGCCGACAAGACACCTTTCTTACGCCACGCATTAGACAAGCAGAAACCGCAGCTGGAAATTTGTGATAACACCCAATAAACATTGCAAGTGGTGCCGAATCCCTTCACAAAAAAGAGTGATTCGATTTCTTCTATGAAGCACTCCTTCCGGAATTCTAGAAAAAAAAAATCCAAGAAGTGAGGAAATGTTCAACGTATGAAATTCCCTAGAAAAAGGAAGCAAGGCTGAAAATTTTTCTAGGCATACCGGAAAAAAAAAACTTTTTATTATGAGACAAGTTATAAGAAATCGCCAGTGCACGGTACCTCAACTTTGTCTCCCCAGTTGAAGTACTTAAAGAGCGCAAGACGGAGACAAAGCAAGGGACCAGACAAACGGATAGTAGTTTATTTCGACTCATTCCTTGCTATATACACAAAGTGAAATGACATAACCAGAGAGAAAGAGCGATTAAATGAAGAAGATATGAAGCACATGTGTCATATGTTGAGCCGATAAATTGAAAAGGAGCGCGAAACTTTTGCCCCTCTTCTTTGTCGTCAGGTGTTAGCTGTCTATGATGAAAAAAAGCACTTCTTTATCAGAGGGAGATAGGGAAGTGTTACTGTTAAAGGGTTAGAGAAGGGTTGCTTATGCTATCGCTGTCTTCGTAGGCGCGCATAGGAGGCATAAATGTGAATATGCAGACGTAATCAAATCAGCCGCATTATACCATAAGCTTATTTTCTGTTGTATTAGGCCACAATGCTTAATGACGAACACCCGCCGAGGTTGCTTAGTGGCTATGGGGTTGGGCTGCTAAACAAGAGGTGGTGGCATCGAATCCCGCCCCCGATGGCCGCATTTGCATGAGGGCGAAAACACCCGTGTACTTAAATTTAGGTGCACGTTAAAGAACCCCAGGTGGGCCAAACCTTTAGAGTACGCCCCTCCCCACCCCCCCGCCTCCCTACGCCGTGCCTTATAAGGCATGCCTTATAATCAGATTGTGGTTTTGGCACGTTATATCCCAGTTTTCTTCTTTTTTTAACGGGACAGCGTGTCTTTTGAAAACACAGAGTGCAAAAGCGCTGTACTTCAACCTGACTGCCGCATGTCTGCGCCAGACTTACCGCTTTAATTGAACGAATTATCCGTTCCAATTATAGGAAATTAATAAAACTGCTTTGGCCGAATGACTGCGATATATAACCACGCCACTTCATCTTACAAAAGAGTGCACATGACGGTGTGCCGCACTTATGCGCGGTACTCTTGCGCTAGAACTTTCGATCAATGACATGGAAATTGATTTATTTTGTTCAACGTCCCCATACTGCATGATAAACATGGCGAGCAGTGAATGGCTCCAACGTGCTATTTACTACCTGGGTTTCTGTAGCGTGCACTCAAGCGCTATGCGCAGTACACAATTGATTTTCCATTCCACCCCCATAGGAATATAGCCGCCGGGGCCAGTAATCGAATCCGTGCACTCGTTCTCAGCAGTATGGCGCCACAACCACTGAGTCATCATCGTCGCTAACCAATGTCCCTAAAAAGACGGCAACATATATTTACACGACAGCTGTCATGTCGCAACTCAGTGGGCTCCGCATTGCGCTGTTGTCTAGTACCATGCACTAAAATAGCGCTTGATTACCTTGCTAACATCGTGACGACCGCGTGCTACTATGGCTTCCGTCCTCTCCATATCGCGACTTCTGCGCACATTTGATTCATGATGGCGGTATAATTTTCTGATTTACGCAAGCTTAAATTGTTTTGGTTTCGTTTCTTCGAACAGCTATTTTTAATGTGCATTGCGTTATAACATGGTGATTTGGTGAAATTGTGTTGTAACACACTTGGTAATATGGCGTAAGTTTCTTTCGCCGTACGAGACGCCATCTATGTACTGTGTAGAGGAGGGAGTTAGTGACGTCCATCTTCTGAAAAGCCCAAGTGTGCTTTTATCCCATATGTCCACAACTGAAAACATACGGGTTTTTGTCCAGGATCCCTTACAATCATAAAGCGATGTAAATACTGGACATATGTGCAACAACTTTTTTTGTTGTTGTTGTTGTTGTTGGAGGGAAATAAAAATTCTACGCTTTTGCTTACTTGTGTTTCCTAGCTTATGCATGTCTAGTCATGGCTTTTCCGGGGCCAAAGAAATGAAATAAGTAAGCTTTTGAGCATGCCTTGCAAGAATGGCTTTCTCTCTCATGAATAACTTTTTTTTCAGTTATGCATTATTGCTAGTGAAGCTGCCAATCAACCATATTTACATTGTTTTAACTATTACCTGACTCAATATAAGAAATCAGCTATCTTGTGTATGTACAAGGCATTACACTTCTCGCGTGACAGATTTTGCTGCGGTACTCGCCAACGAATGCCTACGCATTAAAATACTCATGCGTTTAACCTTCTGTGGAAGGTACTGCGCAAGCTTCTTAGAAGGTACTGTCGGTCTGCAGTTAACGCCGGTTCCTGATGTTGCAATCGAAATAGTTGCGTGATGTACCCTGAAACATCAAAGCTCGCCCTTCTACTGCGTTCGATTGAATCACGAAATGGTTTTCTGGAGGCAGCCGCCTCATCAAGCGTTTCTGGCTGCTTACCACTCGGTGGGCTTCACTGGCTTAAATGTTGGACATGGCTACATCTAAAGCGATTGTGCTCAACCCGAAGTCATTTTTTTTACACAAGGAGTAACTTTATAAGAGCGCCAGAAGTGAGAATGCAAAGAAAATGTGGCTAACAAAGCTGCTACTTTTTGACTACCTGGAATGCGTGTAGTGGGAAAGGACACTATAAGATTAGAAAAAGATAATGTCACCGCATGCACCCACGCGCACTCTGAATTAAGCGGTTGTTTCTCGTTCAGTTCCTTACAAACGGTCATGCAGGCAGGAACATCTCAAAACATGCAGCTGTGCGTTTGCACATTTGCACACTGCAAACACAGGAGGCCGCTGTGTCGGGATCATCACTCCTAAAAGAAACATTTCTTGTTACAAATCCATAACGCTGTCCGAAGGGCAAGCCACTGATCTTTGTATAGAGGGCATTCACAGAGAAAGTGCTTAAAATTTTCTTCTGTGCCACATTTAACTGCGAAGACCTGAGGCCGAGTGGATGTATTTTTTATTTGTTTGTATCAATTGTTTCTTCTAGTTCTTTTAGATTTTTCCAACGACCTATTATCATTCATTGCGCTTATGTACATGAAATATGGCGCACAATCACGTGTAAGATTGCATGTAACATGAAAAATTGTTTGAGGCGCGAAACATGTAATAAAAACTTCACCCGTATTCTCATAATTTTCACACTTCAAGCAGTGAAACTTCAATGCATATATCGCAACTGCCAGCTGCCGCATTCAGGATCACTTCTCAGATGTAGTCAAGCCGCAAAAGCTTAGTGCTGCTATCTCGTGCAAGTAATTTTTTTTTACTGTGCTCAATATAAGAGAGAAAAAAGCATGGAAGCGAAAGTGCAAGCTACTTGTTTGGTACGCCTTGAATTTTTAATACCTGCGCAAAGTTTAAGACAACACGCAAACAAAGAAAGACAGACGGAACGACAGCTCTCCACGTTTACTTCAATTTCGCGCTGTCAGTACAAATCGAAGGAGAAGAAAATGAACACACGCCGTATTGCTATGTAACTCCTGTCAAGAATACATATAGAAAGTTATGGCGACAGTTTTTCTCACGGTTACATCCGAGGGTTTCACGTCATCAGAATGTCTATGCGCCCGCCCTTTCCAGGAAATAGAGAAGGCGGACTCGTAAGAGGGCATGTCGGTTCGACCTGCCGTGTCCCCGAGGTCTCTACATGAACTAACGGAACTCCCACGGACATAAAGCCCATTTGACAAACAAGCGAACGTGAACGTGACATGTAATTCTTATATGTTCGATTCATGATCAGCGCCACTCATTAGATGCTGGGCAAAGTCAGAAACCGGGTCCCGCTAAACGTTCCTCACACGCAGCCCGCATCTCCTCACCTGCGCAGAGTGAAAGTCTGTATCACTTGCGTCAGGCACAGCTGCCTGTCAATTAATGCTGTGATAGAGGTGGTGGACTCAGGATGAAGAGGAGCAAGTAGTCATCCTTTCACAAGTATCGATCAGGGAAATGGCAAGCTCTTTTATGCAGCTTGCCTCCCAAGCAAGCATAGCGAGAAAATTGAGAGATGTATTCCAGCAAGGAACCTACAAAACAAAAAGTATTCTCTCAGAGAATAACGAAAGGCTGTGGTGAACGCGTCTAACCGAGGGAAAATCTTGAAGAATGTATAACTTTGTGCTGCAGTAATATGGGTTTTCGGAATGCTTTGGAAGCACACCTCTGCCAGCCCTCTGATCGATCCTTGTCGTGGGTACTGACGCCACTCTCTTCGTCACTTATAAAGGCGACAGTCTTATGAGTGTCATCAGTTAGTCGACCTTGAAAGTCCTTGAGCGAAAACGTGTCGGCAACACGAAAGGTTAAAAAAGGCTACGAACCCTCGAGCTTTGGTGGGAGTTTACCCACGGCCATTTGTCGGAGTTTAATCCCCGTCATTTGGCGTTAACGAAGGCGAAGTTAATTGAGGCGCAGTTAATTAAGATAGTGTTAAGGCACTCGAACCCACTTCCTTTTGTGGGAATCGAACGCATGACAATTGGTGGGAGTAGAACGTACGACCTTTGATCGCAGGTAAAACCTCGGCGTTTGATGCTTGTGGAACCCTAGACCTTCGTCGGGAGTGAAACCTCCTAGATTTGTGGAAAATGAAGGCGAAAGCAATCAACAGGAAGTTTTAGCTCGGCTGCTCCTATGTAAATACATGTCAAAGGAAAATTCGTTTTCTCGGCAAGCACTATCAAATTTGGCAAGGTTTGTGGCATTTAAAAGAAAAACTTAAAATCTATACTGTTGGTTTGAAATCTTTAGTTTAAATCGTCTATTCTTTATTAAAAATTGGCAAAAGTTGGAAACTTTCAGAAAACTAAGCTGTCAAGTTTAAAACTCTATCACTCAGCAAGGAAAAATGATATCGCAATTCTGTGAACTGCATCTGATAGTAAATGTAAAGCGGAAAAAATTAATATGTTGCACATGAATCTAAACAAAATTCAGTAATATGGAAATACAGATTTTGCAGAACCCTTGTACACAACGTAACTAATTCTGGTTAGACATAAATTCACATACAAAATGTGAACGCTTTGAGTGGTCTAATTGATGCCGTTTACGGAACCACGAAATCTGTTCTTGCTGCAGAGCTATTTATTTATAAACTTCTTGCGACTGCTTTTTTCGAACTTTGGAATTTTCGAAACATCGTTTTGATAAAATTCAAGCCCTAAATCAACATTACACTTCGAACAGTCACCAGAATTTAACTTTCTCTCTCAAATGCAACAAATTTAATTAAAATCAGCCCAGGGGTTATCTTACAAAAATGCCTTTGTGTTTTAGATGTATTTCAATAGGCCGCGTCGGAGTTGGCCCGAACTAAGGTTTCCGCTTAAGGTACAGCTAATTAAGATAAATTCAGTTAACGTGCTCGAGCCCACGAATTTTTGGTTGGAGTCGAAGCCTCGGTCTTTGGTGGGAGTCGAACCGACCTCCTTTGGTGGTAATTAAGGCGAAGTTATGAAGGCGAAGACAATTAAGATATAGTCGTTTAGGCATTTGAACCGACGGCCTTTCGTGTTAATGAAGGCGAAGTTAATTAAGGCCCAGGTAATTAGAATATAGTTAATTATGGGACTCGAATCCACGACCTTGTGTGGGAGCCGGGTACTCGACCTTTGGGAATACACGCGATGACTAAGCAAAGTACACTAAGCGAATTAAGGGGAATGACTAAGCAGATTAAGAAGGCAAATAATAGATTTAGGTGAGATGAATAAGCGAAGTTTATTGGCATCGACACTTGGGCGTTCATATTCGTGTCGCCTTAGCGAAAAAATAAGAGGGGCTGTAAATTTCTTCAGACATATGTAATCGGATTGACGACACATAGCATTTTGAATACATCACTATTTATCGAGTTTTTATCAAATCAGAGCAGCCGCTTTCTGCGGTAAGCAGCCTTGTTCCTATGTTCCTTAATTGAATTTGAAACAACTTGTGTTGCTTAAGCCGTAATTGAAGCAGCCTCTGTCACTGCCGCATTTAAAAACGTATGGGAGTGTTTATGTACGCAAACCGCAGTTTTTATATGAGGCACACCTTAATGAAGGGCTTTGGATTAACTTTTACACCTGGGGTACTTTCACGTGCGGCAAGTTCAAGGTACACGAAGGTCTTGGCCTTCCGTCCCCATCGCAATGCAGGAGCCCTAGCCAGAATGGAACGCTTGGCATCGAGCTATGCAGGGTCACGCAATAGACACTAAGCCGCTGCCGTGGGTGCTGGTGCGGTGATGAATGAAGGACCCATTTTCTTTTTATTCGGCGGGATGCAAAAAGTGGTCAGGCACACGAAAATATTCTAGGCTGCATTAAACAGTATTGGACATACTTGTAATCAGTACTGACCGCAGTAATCTGCGCGCTTACTACGTGCCATTAGTACTGCCATAGACACATGCTACGAAGCAGTAATGCCGATTTGTCGGCGTCACAACTACACAAACGACGGTGTTTATTACCTTTAACCCCCCCCCCCCCCCCCCAAACTGCACGATTGGTTGTGGTAGACGCCGTACTTAGCGTACAATCTTAGCGCACAAGCGCTTTTGCATTTCGCCCCAATCGAAATGCTGCCACTGCGTCCGATGTAAGCGTTGTTGTTACTGCTAAACCAAAGGAGAGTAGAGACGTCATGGTACGGTGACTACACCTCTTCTATTTTATTTTCAATTAAAATAATGGGGAACAAGGGTAACCTTCCGCTAAGAGCACAAAAGGAAAAGCGCTCTGTCTTACGTTGAGGAGAAAACGCTAAGACAGAGCGCTAAGACAGAAACCTAACCGAGAACTGCATTTAAAAGCTCCGATGCAAATATATAACTAGCATTACAGCCTTGTAACATGAGTATGTGCAGCGCGAGCATACGGAGATAAAGCAAGGAAAGTCCTGTATCGCTCCTTACACCGTATTCTCGTGCTGTAAGCGCTTGGAGTGTAGCACGTGGACTGGGACAGAAAAACTGCTAGTTTGAGTACAAGCCACGTCGATTGAGTATAGCAGGAAGCACCAGTCGTTTATGTGCGAGCTGCAAACTGAATGACAAAAGTTTCTAATAAATGCGTTATCTTACAGGAAAAGAAGCAGCCGTGTGCACTAGAGAAAAACTAATACACAGGATCCCATCCACAGTGGTTTAAAAAAAGAAGAAATAATGGTAAAGAAATCAAGCCAAGAGCAAAGAGGTTATCAAGATGACAACGCTCGGTTTACTATCCTTCTTTGGAGCACAGGGAAAGGGGAGGTTAAAGGATAAAGGAAGAGAAAGTGTGCACACACCATTAAGTTGAGCTCAACCAAGGCACAAAACGAAAAACAGGCAGAAAGGCGTAGTCACTACAACAGGCAATAGCTTGAAGGGGGAGCACAATCTTGCGCTCTGGCAATCGATAAGGCTGTTTTCGGATCTTCTGTATACAAAACAATCGCAGCTTGTGGGGTTCTCTCCCCCTCAAAGAAGGCCAACACTACACCGAATATCAATACATGCATCGTACGTTGCGCCAACATAGTTCGTAAGCGGTTTAAAAGGACACAGATAACGTCCTTCAGAGAGAATAGTTCAGGTTACAGTAGACCAATCTTACTAGAGCTGCAAGGAAGGTGACCGGCTTCGTGCTGAGCAGCACAATCGATTAGGAGGCGGTTTATGTAGCCACCTAATCAGGTGACCATGTTGGTGAAGCGAACTGTTTGTTGTTTGAGCAGAAATATTTTTTTAGAAATGCAAGAAAAAAAACACCTTATCTATTCTTTGGAAAATCAGCGCAAGTTAAAAAAAAATCCTGTGCAATAAACTGAATTGATGACGACACAAGAAAAGCAGTATCAGTTATCTCAGCGTAAGGACAAAATGTGCACAAGGCGGGATAGTGCAGTTAATTCAAGTCATCAGGCACTTGAAGTAAGTTGCCTTCGAAAGCTATAACCCGTGATCAGCCCTCCTGCGCCGTTTTTACGTGCATAACGAAGCGAGGCTTGTATTGGCTCACAAGTGGCGTTGACATGGTCTCGCGAAAACCCGTTGCTCCCAGAGCAGAGCAGCAGCGGGAACAACTGCGCCAGTGCAGGAGCGTGAGTCATTAGCAAGGATTCCGCAACTCAAAGCCATTTCACTTCTGCCGACCGGGGAGGCAAAGGATAGGAAAGGGTTTCGCACAAGACGCCGCCGGCTTCGTTTACGTTCAATTCATTTTCAGAAAATGGACGGGACGACCATGCTTTGTGCGTTCCCCCGAGGAACTGGCAGCGTTCGACGAGCGGCGGCGAGAACTCGCCCGTGAAAATGCTCGCCGTCGGCGCGCCAATCCAGCCATTACGGCCTAAATATAGTCCGACATTGCGTGAGCGCGCGCACACGTTACGTCACGTTGGCGAGAACAACAGAGTCTATATTCGACCGATGGTTCCATGCACTGGCACCGCCAACGTAAGCGGACACGGCCAACGTGGTCCGGTGTGCCGGCATCTAACGACGCTCGCCCACACGCCGATAACGTCGCGCTACAAACGCGCCTTTAGAGCCGCCTGAGCTCAGGCGATTAGACAGCAACGAGGAAATCCCGAGCAGAGCAGTCCAGCACCGTTAGTTAGCTCTGGGTTACTTAACCATGACGAAGGTCAGATGCACGCAGGACAAGCTTCGCTTACCCCCATTGTCCGGTAAAAGAAGGGTTCGTAATTTACTTGTTTCCTCTCAGTAAAAGCTTTCACCTGTGACTAAGCGCCTCGTCCTGTTTTCTGTCTTTGTTTTTGTCTTAATGCGATTTTACAGTTTATTGTTGCAAGTAAACCATCTAGCGCGTTTGTCTATTCTTAGGGGCATAAAGACGCTGGTGTGGAAAAAGGCTAAAATTGACTACCTTGCTCATTTGGACCGCACACCACATGCCGGATGCAGAAAATGCACAGTGCAATCGCGAATACGTCATGATTGAAACACGAGCCACACAAAAAAAGAAAGAAAGAAAAAAAAAGAAAAAGACGGGCTTCGCCCGAATTGTGCTACCCACAGCGGCGTCCAAGTGGCGTTGGCGTTCCGCAGCTGTGCGCGAGGTCGCGAGTTCAACTCGCAGGCCCTGGGGCCTCATTTTGATGAAGGGGAATAGAAAAGCGGTCGTACGCATAGAATTAGGCAAAGGTTAGAGAGAGTGATCAGGAGCTTCCCACAACGATTTCAGTCCAAGTTTGTCAGTCTCGCGACGTCAAATCTCAGAATTTCTTTTGTTTCTTCTTCTAACAAAAAAAATTTGCTGAAGGCTTAGCTTGGTTAAGCCTGGAAGATTGCAAAAGCAATACCCTTGGCTGCGCCTTGGTTCGGCTGATGGTGTGGGCATGGTTGCCCTTTGTTAAACTCATGGCTATACATCATCCGACATAGCGCAAGGCAGCGCGCCGACCACTGCAAGAAGCCGAGCTGTAGCCCCAATTCTCCTCCTAGCGTGACGTCACACCAGCTTGCGCCCTCTCTCGGTAGCGCCGCAGTAGCGGCGCGCAAGGCTTCGCCTCCACCATTGATGCCGCGAGCTGGGGCCCCGTCTCTCGGTCTGGCGTGACGTCACATGGTCACGTGATGCGCAGCTGTTTAAGGAGGCGCCACGACCAGCGATGGGCCGAAAGTGCGAGCAATATTGCTTTCGCAAAAAAAAAAAACGCACCAGTTCGCTGGTCGCAGCATGAGGCCTGCTTAAACAAACGCGGCTAAATTACATCTTGATGGCGTACTCTAGAGCACTTGGTGGGCACCCAAAGTTTTGGGGCCATGTAGCCTGCCAGAAAATTACTAACGGGTGGAACAAAGATATTTTATATACGTTACTGGGCCTACATGTCGTCAACAACAACCATATCGTTGTTCTTTCACCGGCTCTGCCAAAAACACGCCGCTTAGCTCGCGACGGGCATCCCTAACCCTCAAGGTCGCTCAAGTTGGCGTGCCCACGGGATGAAATATATATGCGGTGAAGCCATGGCGCTGCTAAGAGCATCTGAAATATGCAATATTCGGCTTCATCAACATGCACAAGTGAAAAAAATGATACAGGAACATTGCACAAGGCGGGCGGCTCTGCCTGCACTTCATTAACGAAGTGTTGCTTACGCTGGCTGCTTGGCTTGCCACCAAAACAAACGAAGTCCTTAATTATGAGCGGCACACCCTTCTGTAATGTCTAGTATGACCTCTCCATCCTTGACCATGTTCTGCTTGCGGTTATTTTAAAACTCAGTATTACTCTTGACGGCGAATTCCGGCCCAGCCAAGCTTAGGTATGCCGTTCACTAATAGGAGTTGAAATGCATTTTAGGCTACTGTTCTGGCCGTTTAAAATGAGTGGCATTCCTATCCGTTGCATGGACGTCGTGGTAAGCGAGCGTTAGTAGCTGACCACCCAAAATTCCTTACAACGTGTTTCAGGCTCTAAAACAATGAAAAGCTTAGCTGCGTATGTTGTTATGGTATTTCTGGTAGCGTTCCTGTATCATATCACTGCAAACACATGTGCTCCAACAATAAAGGGCGCGCGATCCCTGTCCTATTCGTAATGCTTTAGGCGCATTGCGTTAATGAATGGCATAGTTAGCGGTGCTCTATAGAACACATGTAACAGAGGAATGAAACATTGCAAGGGTAGTATCAAAATAAATATTCACATAAACTCTTAACTAAAGATTATAAATAAAATTACTTTTAAAACCTTGCGCTTTTCTTGCAATCTTTATCTTCCGTATACACAAATTCGCTCGTCAAGTGGTTAGGAGATCGCAGCAGGCGAACATGGCAGGTGTATACAAGGAAAAATCGCCAGGGTAAATAGACCGACAGCCAACCATAGAACTTGTCATACCCTGATGCATCAGGTCAGGAAACCTGATTTTTGCAAACCAAGAATAATACTCCTGCCCGCAGCAACGTAACTACGTCATGCAACTCGTCGATACGTCCGTGCTATTCACAGCCTCACACAATTGCACCGATTATTTACAGGTTGGTACGAAAACTTAACCATGATAGCTTGCAAAGTCTTATTGCTTACGGACGCCAGTCACCCGTGCCTCTTGTTTCCTTATCGATCGTCACCCCTCTCGATTGCGTTAGCAGAGAAGACAGACTTTTATTCGGCTTGACAACAAACTCGCGTGAGTACAGCTCATCTTGGTGCGCAAGGCTCAGTGATCAATAAGGCGAAAGCGCAAGCACGTAATGAGGTCTCGGAGGGGCGGCACTTGCGACAAAACAAGCTCTTGGCGCACAACGAACAATCAGCCCATGTTAATGGGAAGTGGCACAGAAAAGAAGGGCAGTGAGGCTTGAAGAGGGAGGGCTGTTCAGTGGCATTGGCAAGACCATCCGTAGCGTTTTTACACTTTGTGACCGCCTATCTTATTTCCGCGCATAATATAGCGGCTGTTTTCTTTTTGGATGTATGCAGTGGCCCTTATAACATAACACTACTCGTATAATTATTATTTGTCGATTTTAAGGAAGGAATAAAAGTAGTGAAGAATGTATTTCACTTGCTAAGTTTTCTTAATCTAAAGGCCAGCATAAAGCACTATAGATGAGCACTATTCGCCAGTAAAAGCAACCAAGTGCTTATAAGATTTTCAATAACTTAAAGCGAGAACATTTGAGGAAATGTCAGCTTTACTAGAGCTACGACATATATCGTGAACAGAATCCTTTGGATGTTATATACACTGTTGTTGTACATAGGAATGAAAAAATTGTCACGCAAGTTGTGACGATCACGGGTACTATAACGTAAAGCTATTTCAATCTGCGTCGATTCCATTTCTGCCACGATCCAATCTCGACTGATGAAAATGTTTGCGGGTGACTCCCACTTGCCTTCCCGTCACGCGACATCATGGAAACTACAACACTCCCTTTCTGATAGAAGTGCACAAACTAATTATGCATGATGAGGGCAGCCAAAAGAAAAAAGAATGCTCACAATTCTACGCTTCTCTTGCATGAGCCCTCAGGTATTGGCCAAATATTTCGGGGCTCTGCCCACTTTCCCTGTTTCTGACGTAACGTACAAAAACCTCGCAAACTCACCACGACTTAGTAGCTTACGCGCACTAAAGATGCCGCACTATGCTTAACAGAAAGTCTTTCCAGGAATATTCGGAGACTTACCCGTTTCGAAATGAATAAAATATGACTGTCCTACGATCGCTCTGGCGCTGGCGACTCGGAGCTACCAACCAGAATTTATTTCTGTGCGTATAATAAAACATTTTGGGTGGCAGTATAATGTTATCGTGTCCTGTCCACATCTACTCGAGATCGCTCTGCCAACTTTTTTTCTGCTGATGAACTAGTGTTACTCTCTGTTGCATGCCACCGCGATGTTCAACAAGCCACAGGACGCTTAGCAAGGGGAAGCGGGCCAATCGCACACACGGCACCATCTTCGATATCCGGTTATGCATACGTTCACTGCGCTAGCTCGGACGCACTGAAACCGTCTCCACCTCAGCACGCTTCTGTATTTTTGTAAGCCAAAAAGATAACAAAAACCTGTAAAGGTAGGTAACGCTTTTTGCTTGCAAATTTAACGAAAGTGACTTCCTATGAGCGAGAAGAGCATTCGACTGGCCTAGTTTTGCGTTATAGGCAGGTTGCGAACGTAGTTCCCGCGCCTACTAGGGCGCCCCTCGCGGCGGCGAGCGCGGAACCGGCAGGATAAGACCGGCCCGCTTGCGTTCGGAAAGCCTGTATGTGCACTGTTTCGCGCGTAGCTGTTGCCTTTTCTGAGCAATGCCGAAGTGCAACCGGAGCTGTTGAGTAGTGGGCTGCAACAGCACGTACACCAACTCACGAGGAACAAAGTTTTACAGGTTTCCAAGCCGTCCGTATGAAGCAGAACGGCGTCAATACGGATAGCGCTCGTCCGACGGCATAAGCAGTTTTATGTTCCGGCGTTCTGCCAAGTGCGTTAACGCCGAATTCTTTGCTTTTACAGCAATTATGGCAGCAATGGGACACCTGCAGTCAGTGGCGTAGCTAGGTCGTCTGGCAACCGGGGCCCATAGGTCTTCTATCCACCCCCCCCCCTCTCCCGGTTTTATTCGAAGAAGGCGAGGATATCAACAATTTCCGTGTGTCTCCAGACGTATATGACACCCCCCCCCAAACTGGCCCATTGCACCCCCCCCTCCCCCGCTGCTACGCCACTGCCTGCAGTGCGTACCAGGATATGCAGCAAACAAAGTAGTTTGTTCCCACACTGTACCGCAGTAAAGCTGTGGAACTCTTTCCCAATCCTCTCCCATTCAAACAGCGCTAGGGCTTGCTGAGAGATTTGAGGAGGGGTTGCAGCCGGCTGAGCTGGCATACACCCTTCTGCGCCCAGCATATCAACGAAGGGGCAGTTGAGATCACCAAAATTTTTGTCAACTTGGTTTATTGGAACCTCCTTTGCACGCACTGAAAAATCGAAACATAAAGGTATCGCACATCCAGTAACTTGGGCGAAAATATTTTCCCAGCGTAGTCTAACACAACTGGTAAGTTCATCCCTTTCATTTTTTTTTTGGGGGGGGGGGGGCAGAGCAACGTTAGAATACCTCTGGTAGGTCTTCCGAGTCGTTCGTACGCCCGACGTTCTTGGATGAGATGTTTTGGATTTGTATTTGCCGTCCTGTATGTACAGGGAAACTACCGCGGCGTCCTTCCACTTCCCTGCGATGCCAGCACGGCAATCGCAGCTCCCCGCTAGGATTTGTCTGCTGTCGCCGATCTTCAAGAATCAATGTCGCCTATAATTTCACGCGTCCACGCCGTAGATAACGAAGTAACTTACGCTGAGCTTCACGCATCTCACTGGTGCATTATTTTTCGTTTGCGGAATAAACCTAGCAGTCACTTCCGATCAGCGCGAGTTCAACACTTCCCTCACGTCGTAGACGTGCCCCACTTCAAATAGACGACTTCCTTTCTCTTAATTCTTTTCACGAAAATAGCTATGAAGATTTTGTAATTCCCAAACCCTGTTAAAATTAATATCGGCACGCTGTTTCGCGCTATCGCTACCGTTTGACAGGACGCCAAACACGCAGCGCGGGCTGCTGACGCCGTGAGTAATCCTACCACATTCGCGCAACTATTCGTCAGATGGCGCTAGGGGTCGGAAAGACAGGGCGCCGCCTAGCACTTGCAACGTGCCCATACGGCCCCAGACACCAAACCACACATCATGGCAGACACTATCATACCAGGTGAGACTGAAGGTCTTGCGACTAAAGGCGAACGTGTCCTGGAGGTATGTATGTGTGGGTGGTGGTGGTAACAACTTTATTGACAATCTGGCAAATTCGTGGCCTGGGCCTAAGCCGCACCCGAGGAAATCCGGAAATCCTCTGTCTTTGCCGCCTCCCGTGCTTGCTGTAGGCCCATAGTTGATCTTCGAACTTTGAGCTGCGCAACGCGGCCGTCCGTCGCGCCGCAACTTCATCTGGCGAAACTGCATTTATTGTGCACATAACCTCACATTCCCAGAGAACGTGTGTAAGAGATACGTGAGCCATGCCGAATAGTTTACAGTTATATTCTGAATATATGGACGGGGTTGGGGAAGATCTTGGTTTGTGACTGCCTCCTGCCTATCGCTTGGGCCCTGTCGAGCGTGGGGTTTTGTGTCGAGTGTGTCGAGAGTGAGGTCGAGTGTGGGCCTCGAGTTTTGATAAAATTTGGTGATATCACACTACCTGGTCATTCTGCCCCTCTCTGTCCAAGCCTCCGTTGGATTTCCAACCATGAGAGAGGATCCTTCTACGCGAGCGCCGAATGTGAGACCTCGGGCAACTCGGTGGACCTCCTCGTTGAGGTTGGGTATGGTAGTGTCGGGGGACGTGTCAGCCAGGAACCACATAATGTGTCGTTCCTCCGTCTCCTCGGAGGTACACATAGTTCGCGTTGGCTTTGAGCATAGCCTCAGCTTTCGGCGAAATTCTGCCTTGTGCATAGTTTCTGACCGCTGTCTGTGAGTCACTGAGTACGTATCTGCAACTGGGGTTAATAAGCGTGTTGTGGACGCCCAGCTGTAGCAGAAGTTCCTTGCTGATGCTGCCTGGAAGGCCCAGTGCCATCTTGTGTGTTCTTCTAATGAGGGTGTTCAGTTTGGCATATTCGGCCGCGTACCAGTTGTGGTAGGCGGCCACATACGTAATGTGGCTACTAACGAAAGAGTGTATGAGTCTGACGACGCTGGCCTCCCTCATACCCTGGTGTCTGTTGGTGATTCTTCTGATGAGCCGCATTGTGTTCGTGATCTTAGGCTCCAAATGCCTGACCGTTTCTCTGTTGGTACCGTTTGAGTCTATGATGAGTCCGAGCACCTTAATTTGCTTCACCCTGGGTGTTTCTTGTCCATCTATGGTGCGTATGCAAATTTCTTCGTATGCAGCACGCTGGATGTAAGCCTTGGGGGGTCTTCCCCTAAGCGTAGGGTGGTAGAGGAAGAGTTCCGATTTTTCTGGCGAGCAGACAAGACCGGTTGCGACGAGGTACTCTTCCACCACCTCGACCGCGGTCTGTAACCACTGTTCGGTTTCTCCATCGCTTTTCTCGAGCACCCTGATCGTAATGTCGTCTGCGTATATTGTGTGATGCACTCCATAGATGGCGTTGAGAAGCTCGGGGAGGCCGATCATAATTAGATTAAAGAGCATCGGCGAGATGACCGAGCCTTGCGGGGTACCGACGCTGGCCATGCTTCTGTCTTCCGATGCGAGTTTTTCCAACGTTAAGGAGACTTTGCTGTTTGTGAGGAAATCCTGAGCATAGCTCTACGCTCTGTTTACTATATTGAGCGTGGCAATGCTGCGTAGTATGGCTGCGTGAGCTGCGTTGTCGAAGGCTTTCTTGAGATGTACCTCTTGTCTTGTTGTCGAGTATCTGGTATTTGATTTGCAACATTGCATCCTGCCTGGAGAGATGAGCTCGAAACCCGAGCATCGTGTCCAGATACGCTTTGACGTCGTCCAAGTGTGCGTTGATCCATGTGAGGAAGGCGTGCTCCATCAACTTGCCGACGCACGACGTAAGATATATTGGTCGAAAGTTGTCGAGATCTGGGGGTCTCCCGGGTTTGGGGATGGGCATCAGTTTTGCTCTTTTCCACTGGTCGGGGATGCATCGTCGGGTCCAGCAATCGTTAATGTACTTGGTCAGTTCGGAGATGGTCTCGTTGTTCAAGTTACCAAGGGTCTTATTTGTTACGCCGTCCGGTCCCGGGGCCGACTTGCTGTTGAGCTTTTGCAAAGCGGCCCAGATTTCCGCCTTGCCAAAGTCTCTGTCCAGAGTGAAGTTGGGTTTTCCCGTGTATTCCCCGTGTTGAATAGTGTGGTTCTGCGGGGCGTATCTGTCGCAGAGTACGGAAAGAATTTCTTCCTCGTCCTTGACGTGTGTGTGTATTGTCTTGCGCATGGTTTCTCTATGTCTTGCCTTGGTTTTGGTCGGGTCTAGCTGGTGTCGGAGCAGGCGCCATGTTTGACCGGTGCCAATCCGTAAAGGAAAAGAAGCCAGTACACGGCCGCCCGTGTTTCTCATGCATAGATATCGCTCTTTTTGCAGCACGCTTGATGCGACCGGAGTTAAATTTGGCCTCAGGCACGGTGTTCAGACAGGCACTGACCGTAAGTACATTTATCGATCCAAACGGGAGCGGCCGCGTTTCAGAGTGCTAAAGCGGTCAGAGTAGCTATATTGCATGAAACCCAATCTTGGGCGTATCGAAGCCAGCGGTGCCCCGAAATATTGGCCCCTACCCTCCGTAACTCTCATAAGAGGCCTGCTTAACAGCTACTAATTAAATAAAGTTTATTCACTCACTCAATCACTCGCTGTCGGTAGTTGTGAGCCTTGCCAGTGTGTCATTTTTATTGCAAATGGTTGGCGGTTACTCAATTGTGGCGTGCCCGCGTTCGGCCGGCAGGGTTGCAGGAATGGCTTGAAGATACTCGGGGAGCAATACAGTGGGCTGCCAAATTTGCTCCCACCACCTTTCAATAGGCCGCGCCCATCGCGAAGATTGAGCCAGCACGCTTGCGAGATTAGACGTAACGATCCCCACTAGTTGGACCGCAAGTCAAGCATGCATGCACACTTTGTAGTGCGTGCATAAGTGTCACTTCTTCACTGTTAAGTTGTTTGCGTACTGTATACTTGCCATACGCGCCGCAGTAGCATGCATAGGACGTTTCACGTACCCCACTGCAGCTCCGTCCCGGATACAGCTTACCTGGTAATTTTCTTTAGATGTTTAGGACACCGATTCTAATTGCGCAATTCAAGCCGACCAGTAGTGTAGTAAAGTCTTACTGGCAAGAATGCTAAGGCTACACCACCACATTCTAGGTGTGCAGTCCAAAATGGGACAAAATATGTATCGGTGTTTTATCCGTTCATTTAATTAACCATGTGTTCTTGAGTTATTTGTTCAGATAGTCATTTAGTTAGATAATTATCTCACCATTTCTATATATTTATTTATTCGGGTATTTACTTATTTAGGTAATAACTAGTTTCTCATTTAGTCTGTCTGTCCGTCCGTCCGTCCGTCCGTCCGTCCGTCCGTCCGTCCGTCCGTCCGTCCGTCCGTCCGTCCGTCCGTCTGTCTGTCTGTCTGTCTGTCTGTCTGTCTGTCTGTCTGTCTGTCTGTCTGTCTGTCTGTCTGTCTGTCTGTCTGTCTGTCTGTCTGTCTGTCTGTCTGTCTGTCTGTCTGTCTGTCTGTCTGTCTGTCTGTCTGTCTGTCTGTCTGTCTGTCTGTCTGTCTGTCTGTCTGTCTGTCTGTCTGTCTGTCTGTCTGTCTGTCTGTCTGTCTGTCTGTCTGTCTGTCTGTCTGTCTGTCTGTCTGTCTGTCTGTCTGTCTGTCTGTCTGTCTGTCTGTCTGTCTGTCTGTCTGTCTGTCTGTCTGTCTGTCTGTCTGTCTGTCTGTCTGTCTGTCTGTCTGTCTGTCTGTCTGTCTGTCTGTCTGTCTGTCTGTCTGTCTGTCTGTCTGTCTGTTAGTTAGTTAGTTAGTTAGTTAGTTAGTTAGTTAGTTAGTTAGTTAGTTAGTTAGTTAGTTAGTTACAATTGCGCACGCAGGAAGATGGCACTCATAAAGTTAACATCCTCGGCCCAACCTCGCCTCAGGCTCATCCTCTTCTCATATGGACTCTATATGAAACTTCACGGTGATGGTGACTGCGAAAATTCACCTGGAGAGTACTTAGAATGTTATAGCACCAGAACGATAGTAAAAATATAAAAATAAAAAACCTGAAAAAATATAAAAAGCACCTCTTGAAGTTCCAGCTAGCTTTGAACGAAGGAAATAGACGAATAAAAACGCAACTGAAGCGAGATAAGTGATCAGGCAACTTTATTTGTCATTTAGTCGGGTAGTATGTGCTGCATAGATAATATGTTTTTGACACCTTTAAAAACCTCCTATAACTCCGCGCTAACGTGTGCACTTTTCATTCAGTTTACGGTTGTGTTCAGCGTTGGTTTGTTACCTTCAAACCAAGAGTCGGCATCGATGGAGGTGGAAGTTAGGCCATATCTTCCACGTAATTCAAACTTTTTGATGTATGGAACGAAATTATGCGACATGAGAACTTTGTGTGGCATTTATCATTGATAAAAACTAACAAGTAACCTATGTACATTCCTTGAGCATTCTGCCTTGTTTCTGGAAACAACGTTTAATATAGCTGTCTGCACGAGAAAACCAATGAAAGAGATGCGCTTTTTGAACAGTTCACTGCTCGAGTTTTTGTTTTTGATTATTTATTTCCTCAAAGGTCTCTTGTTGAGACATTGCATGAGAGAGTGGGCAGTTAAATGCAAACAAAATAATACAACTTACAATGGGATGTTTTTGATGTTTTCATTGAATCTGAATGTTCTGATTGCAAAGCATTTTACATATTACACGCAGTTTGTACTTGCGAAAGGCCATTTACATTCAACGACAGAATTGACTCAGAAATCCCTTTGCATTCCTAGACGCCACGATAGCTTAGTTCTTGTTTGCATCCCAAACATGCAGCAGGTAAGTCAGATATTCTTAGGGTATAAACAGTAAAAAAACTGTCTTTTGCCTAGTTTATATCTCAAGAATATGTACCAACAGATCCATATCGCAACTATTTTGCAAGCATTCCTTCTCACTGTACCCGTTAAGAAAAACTGCCATGATACTTTCCTTTCTTGATCTCTTGGGTTAAACGCAGCTTCCTTAAATCAAAATCTCATCCAAAATACTGGCAAGCCTAAAACAGCATAATTTAGAGTAATATATTTTGGAGGAACCAGTTTCTGTTTCGTTCCGCAGGTACGTATGTATAATGACGGCATCAAGCTTCATGTGGTCAAGTGGAAGCAGAACATCGCAAGTTTTTCATACTCGTTCGGGCTCGTTCGGCAGATTGTTATGGTGGCGCTCGTTTCACGGTCACATGTGGCGCCATGAAATAAAAGTCAAAGAAGAAAATACTGTGTCAATATACCTTTAAACGAATTTACTGCTCCTGATAAGGATTCTCGCTATCTTCGTGTTATGTTGTTATTCAACTGAATGCAGCGTTCCGGGCCCGCAGAGGAAACGCAGAAGTTAAGCTCACTTACAAACAGGCCGTTTGCGCGAACTGCAGCGGTCGAATTTGAAGAGGATTTCCGGGTTCGTGGATTAACGATGTTGACATTTGCTCGGCGTCCAGCAGAGGTCACGTGAGAGGAAGCAGGAAAGCTGTCTCTGAATCCCTGCAGAAAGATAGAGAGTTTTTCGCACTCCAGTGGCCTGGTACTTGTCCCTCCGAGAAAAAAATACAAGCTCCACCGCGAGATTATTTTAAAGTTCCACCGAGGCAATACGGCGTCTCAGAGAGAAAAAAAAAATGCAGGAGCCACAAATAACATAGGACACCGCCCCAGCAAATCGAGCCCATTTCTCGGGGGGCTTATCGCCATAACAAACATGTGGCGGTTATTATTTCCGTTATAGATCCCTGAACGCAGTACTATACGAGGAAGGTTAAATGTGGGCTATTGACGATATCAAAAAATAGAAGATAAAGAGAAGGAAAGCGTAGGAAAACTTACGTGTCTTTATGTGAACGGTAAAAATAACATGAATGAAGGTTCAACTATAGCTGAATAGGACTGCAAACACGCGCCGGCTATTATTTTCGTTACAGTTCTCTGGACAATGTCACATGTTGGAAAAGGTTGCGAATAGAGAGAAAAGTATACGTAACCAAAATGTCATGAAGCGAATGCAAGCATAGCGGTAAATAATTGTTTTTATTCGAATCGTACAATATGTATGAGTGAGGCTGCACATTATTAACGGCTTTAAGGATGAAGAAATAATTTGCATCTGTCCCAGACCAAACCCACGTGAGGCGCCACAACGTGTGTGGCGCATCACGCGCGGTTAGCTATGTTGGCTGTCCATTCGTCCAAATAATAATGAATTTAGCGCCAAAAACACGATCACAGAAGGGTGGCTACATGTAGTCAGCACGAGCGTTTTTCTTTCCCCTCTCTGTGATTGTGTTTTTGGCCCTAAATTCATTATTATTTGACATGCACGAACTATTCCGACAGCAAATACTACCGGTCCATTTATCCATTTTTGTGGCTAACATTACCTATAGCCCTATGAGCGTTAAAGAGTGCCACACAACACCGCGCGTCGGCGGATGTCAAAGACCGAAGGCGCGACGTAGAACGCGATCTTAGGATAACGAGCCACTATAAAGTTCAAAGTCAATGTGGACCATGGACAGTCACATACCAAATTTCAGGTACCGCGATTAGAACAAAAGTTTACCAGACTTTTTGCATGTGCCATCATGCATTTGCGTATGATGATATCTGATAATCACTTGATAAGTTTTATCTCGCTGGAGAACAGTAAATTCATCTCAGTAGGCGACGAGGACATCGGAAAAAGTGCACTCAGCGCAAGAGGTTGAAGTTTGAAGCAATGAAGAGTGCTTAAAACTAGGAATATACGATTGTTAGGCTGCTCGCGCGAATAACGGCATTATGGCGACAGTCACGTTTAGCTTCTCTGATTTACAGGTACTGTAACCGCTCTTTGCCAGCACTCCTCTTTCAGTTCGATTTACTCAATTATTTATTATGGTCGAGGAACATATGTTGAACTTCAGACGAATTAAGGCCCGTGTCAGCTAAGTGCCTAGCGCGCTCAATGGAACTTATATTTTTTCGAAATTGTTTAAAGCATTAACAGGCATGTCATGACATATTTCAGAAGCACATGGCGTCAGTATACCAGTGACATTGTTCTATTCGGCAGCAGTGCAGACAAGTTACAAGAGATAATTGAGGACCTTAACTGAGAGAGTGTAAGAGTGATGTTGAAGATTAATATGCAGAAGACAAAGATAATGATTGATGAATAGCCGGGCAAAGAAACAATATTTCAGAATCGCCAGTAAGCCTCTAGAGTCTCTGAAGGAACACGTGTACCTAGGTTAATTAATCACAGGGAGCCCTCATCATGAGAAGGAAATTCACAGAAGAATAAAAGTGGGTTGGATAGCACACGGCAGACATTGCTAGCTCCTGACTGGACGCTTACCATTATCATTCAAAAGGAAGGTGTACAATCAGTGCATTTTACCAGTGCTGACATATGGGGCAGAGACATGGAGACTGGCAAGAAAGCTTGAGAATAAGTTAAGGACCGCGCAAAGAGCGATGGAACGAAGATTGCTAGGCATAACGCTAAGAGACAAAGCGGCTTGGATCAGCGAGCAAGTGGGTGTAGACGATATTCTACTTGGCATCAAGAGAAACAAAGTGGAGCTGGGCAGGACATATAATGCGCCGGTTAGATAACCGTTGGACCATTAGGGTTACAGAATGGATACCAAAAGAAGGGAAACGCAGTCGAGGACGGCAGAAGACTAGGTGGAGCGAGGAAATTAGGAAATTCGCGGGCGCTTGTTGGAATCGGTTGGCGCAGGACAGGGCTAATTGGAGATCGCAGGGAGAGGCCTTCGTCCTACAGTAGACATCAAACATGATGATGATGATGATGATGATGACGACGATGTGACTAGCGCGTAAACCTAGGCAAACATGTTTTCGCAAAGAGCGCAAAAACTGGGCCAAGAAAACGGACAGACGTCACAGAAACTCACACAGCGTCTGTGTCGTGTGCCTCTGTTGTGTGTCCCGTGTGTGCGCTGTTTGCTGAAGTATGTGCTGGTACCAGCAAACCCGGCTAGCCACAATTCTAAAGTGTAAACATGTTCTAATACTTATGATACAGGTGGCTTCCTCGTGGCAATGCAAAATAATTATTCTGTAAATAGTTTGTTAATCGGAAGTTTCCAGCTGTGAAATAGGTTATCTTAGGTGTTCTTTGGCTTAGATAAACTATTTGTGTCCTGTGCAACCGATGGTGGTGGTACGACCGGGTTTACGGTGACGCTAGCTGAGGGAATGGTTTGTCATGTGATTTGCTCTGGCTGGAATATACAGCCGAGGTTTCATTATTACGTTGCCACTCTGGAGATAAAGAGATGGTACGAAATGTTCTACCCCGTTGTGTGTGCTCGCGTAGAATGGCGCTCTCTAACTTTACTGTCACCATTTTTTTCAAGTGTAAATTTCATAAAATTTGTTATATTGGGTTGAGCAAACATTACATCTTTTAGTGCCTTCCATAAACCCCAGGTGTCGCATTTCAGGACACTACTGTTGCGGAACAATCAGTCGGAAAAGACCAAATAAATAAACTAAGTTCAACAAAACTTCGGAACCAAAGCACATTCTTGAGGGTCCATCGAACAATGGCACGTTGATAAAGTCGCAGTGTGTACCTTAATGGCAATATTGTTTTTGCACATAATTCCGTTGATTAGGTTCTAGAGAATTAAAATTATATGACAAATGAAAAATCGCATTTTCACTGGCTCTTGTACAATAATTCTACCCCGCTTCGTCATACTTCGCCATAGTACATCATACGTTGCACCATCTTTCTCGAAAGAATCTCATGATCACTTTTCAATTCAAGAATTCAGTGTTAAGTTTCGTTAACTTGAAGGAACTATTTGTTATTGTTTCACAATTACAGTATATGAAACAAATTAGAAAATGTCACTTTGTCAGTGTAAGAATATAAATATTATATTGATAAAAGATTAAACGCAGGAAAACATGCAAAACCAGCCGCGGCGCTTGTACTTATGGGGCTTGAGTACGCCCTCTTGTCTTTCCTTTGGCGGTATCGGGGCCTTCAGTTATTTAGTTCGTCAAGTTCAAAATTCTCTTAAACTTTCATTACCTTTGTCTTCAAATAAACATCATACGCCTAGAAAAAATGGAAAAAAGATAAACACGCGCACACATAAAGGAACAAGGGAGTGCCGATGTTGTAAAATTAGGCCGCTTGGCCATAGCAACTTCAATAGCGCCTCGTCCTCCTTTTAATCGTTTGAAATCTTTCATAAAAGGGTGATATTTTTTCAGGTCTTTTTGATGTTCCTATACATACTTTTTTTCATGGGTGCTCCTTATTGTGGATGCTGTGGCGCTATCTGTGGCGTATTGCCATGCAGGCTTGGGTGTTCGCTCCATGTGTTATGCCAGGAAGACGCTCGGCGAAAGTTGTTGGTGGTTGTGGTCTTGGCAGAAAGACCACGGGTGCGCACTGCCAAAAGCGGCAGGCCCGTGCTTACCCCATGGTCTTGCCCGAAAGCCATTCAGGCTCGCTTGGTCTGCTTGCATGACGTGGTGTGTTCTACTTTGTAAATGTTCTGTGAAGCGTATCGAAGTGATTTACCATGACATGATCGGAGTTTCTGGTGCCGATGAGGTGGACAGAAAATCTAGCGTGATGCTTGCGCGTGTTTTTGATGCTACACTCGACCTCGGAGATAAGCTGGGTATTTTGTTTCACGAATGCACCCTTAGGGAAACATTCTCCCTCTAATTTGAAGCTGTGGTGTAGCAGCAATGAGAAGTTCATAAACAAACAACGATCGTAACAGCGTGGGCGCAGTTCTGCTACGGAATAACTTGTGCTGTTTACATTGACAACCACTCAGATTGTTATCCCTCGAAGCATTGCGGGACTACCTCGTTTCTTGGACGTGATAACCGGCAACTAATAATATAATTTTGGTTAGTGATGACAGCGTACGGTACAGTATGAATCTAACTTGTCGAGAAAGGAAGCCGGATGTGCCTTGCGCGAACGCCTAAAGCAGTGTTAGGTGCTACTTTATAAATTATTCATTCAATAGCACATTGGTTGAGCATGCGGCATGCCTACGCGGGGGCGTATTGCAGCGACTGCCCATGGCTTTCTACTTTCGGCTATAGATGGCCGAGCCTATCGGTCAATTACCCACTTAAGACAAGCGTAATTCATATTTTACAGTTTTCGATGGGATCAGAATTTATGTTTTTGGCCGATCTTGCTCGGCCAGTTTTGTGCGACGCCCTCACCCACCTAACAAAAATTGCGCCCACACAAATAGCCGTCGCATTCTCTTGATGCAGTCCTTTTTGGATATCACTGCTTTGCAGCGAGAGCAAGAAGGCAATGCCGAAGCACAAAACTTAAAGGCGTCGAGCTGGTTCACCAACCTTCGGGATCGCTGTGTCGAGCAACCCCACCAGCCTTATGCAGAAGGCTAACGTAGTAAACATACCGTAGTAAACTTGAAATGCCTGAGAAAGACGCCCATGGCCGGTGCAAATATTCTGCATAAATAACAATCAGCCCCTGCACTGGCGGTACACGAGCACTGTAGTGCTTCTTATGTTTGCAATTCACACTGGTAATGCACAAGTGGTGCTGATATTCGTCTCGTGGAAACCAATGCAGGGAAAAATAGTTCCCAACACACATACAGCGGCTGATGATGCGCGTCACATGTTTGCCTATCCAAGAGAAATCTCCGCATACTGTAGTTGCTTCTGCACCTAAAGGCTACAAAGTGTTTTTCCGACAACCTTGCATGAATGGATATAACGTACATTTCTCGGAGAACGGGTTAAATCATTGCCGAATCGTTCTGTTGAACACGGCGGCCACATATAGAAGCAGCGGCGCACCAGCTCGCACAAACAGCAGCAGAACTGACAGCTGGACGAGTTGGTAAGTCGGCAAGCATTCGTGTGTCCACTTTCTCTGCGTCCTTTTCTAATGTGCGCGCTACAAATTTCAGAATTAAAGTTTGCACTAGCCAGAAAGAAGGGAAGGCCCGCCGCGCGTCCTTTTCGGCCTTATAAAATGGTGTCTAAAATTTTTTGTAATCACTCTCTCTCTCTCTCTGCATGTGATTTTTGTTTATTTTTTAATTTTTGCTCCCCCGTGCTTCTTTCCAGTGCACGGTAACAGACTGGATATTTATCTTTCGGAGAACCTCCCCACCTTTCGATCCTCGATTATCTCTCTTTCTCTTTCTCTGTATATAGGGCAATAGATATAATATATATATATATAAGGCAATATGCGAAGTATTCGACCGATATTATTGCCTGTTCTCGTTACACGACAACGCCTATTGATGAACCAAACGCAGCCACGAATTGTGCACCTTACCTAAAGCACAAAGAAACGAAGACCTCTGCATGAAAACTCGCGTGTTCATTGCATTGCTTGTTTCTGAGACGGACGCCGAACGGACTAACGTGTAGGGGGCGAGTGGAGTCATTTCTCATGGCTGGCTTTTACAGAAAAATTTTTCAGTCAACTTGAAATTTTCTTGCCAATATTTATTGCCGGCCCACGTGAGGGTGGTTGGTGGATGGCAATCAAATATAAATGTATTCGTTCAGCTGTGATTCGGTCAATTTTCTGGCATTGAAACCATCTGATAGCAGTGGATTGATAATAGACTCACCTAAAGCATCACGTATTATTAAAAAAAATTGACAGTCTCTGCGTTGTACTTGAAAGAATATCAGGCAAGCATGGTGCAATGTTATAATAGTCTATGTAGTTTTCTCAGCACGTTCTGCTTTCATTACGCCTGAGTATTCAAGAGTGCTCATCCGTCACTTACACAGGGGTGAGATTACACCACATTTTATTGCATTGCTTCTAGAATACCGTAATAATGCACTTCCGCGACCTATTATCTCATCAACAACGGCAAGAATGCCTTCATTATTATCCTGAAAATATTGGAGAGACTCATTATTAAATTTTTATACCCAGCCGAGCATGCTAGCTATCACGCAGAGCGTGCTAGCCACACGCATTGAACTTATTCTAGGTCAAATATAGCAGGCGCAACGCCCAATGTTGCAGGTGATTGTCAAGAAAGGAGGGTAACTGAGCTAATGGAACTGCACAACAATGATGGAACTATGTCTTCGTGTGATATACACATCATAGAGGCACGTGCGCACATTGATAGCTCCAACTGAACTCATGTAACCTATATTTCTGACGTCCTGCCAGTCGGCGATTCTGGCCGTGTCAGAATATACAGTATACGCCTGTACCCTGTACTTCGAACTTGAACACTCTCGAGGTCATGAATAAACCCACGTATGTTAGGTAGACCAACCGCGTCAAGTAGCGTGCATTGCGTGGGCGCGCATGGATTGGCCATGGAGTTTTTCGGTAACGTCACACATTAGAATGCATCAGTTAAATTTCAAGGACCTTCTACCTACATGTCCACATATTTGTAATGATACGAAAATTTACATTTTACAAAAGTGTGATCAATACTGTGGGCTCACTAGTTTAGGAAGGCATAAACGTAAGCCGATACGGCAAAGATTGACTTCAAACCCGACCTCAACAAGCATCCGACCTCGCTCAAACCTAACTCTAGCATTAGGGTGAGGTCAACATTGCTGACCTCCCTCACAGAATTTCTACCAGTAGCCAAATTCACCTCAAATTCACGTCACTTTATGAGGCAGAGGTCGAATTGAGGTTGAGGTAGACTTCATGGGGAGGGAACCTCTTGAAGTTGCTCTTCTTCTGTATAACCGAAATAGAGGTGTCTGTGCTTTCTCGTCCCGAAGCCGTGGGAGGAGTTTCAATTGCAGAGAGTCCCCTATATCAGTAACGTATTTTCTCTGCATAATGTTGCACTACTGACCAACTACACTAAATAGAACATGGTTGCGCCGGCTTCTTCTCCATAATATTAGGCTGCACTTATATGTGCCTGCTTTATTATCTTTATTTCTCAGAGCGACAATTCCTAAAATGAAGGATTGGTTGACTAAGCATGGCACAAAGAAAATGGCAGACTCCCTTGAAAGAGAAAACGTAAGCCACCCTTGTAGTGTGATCCCCCCCACCCAAAAGAAAAGATAGAATTGCAAAGAAACGGACAAAAACAGGTAGCAACGATGTCGACAGGAGGCGGATTCCGCTCCATTCAAAAGAACACGTATTTTGACGTATTTGATTTGTCGTATTGGAGCAGTAAGGCTGCGCAACAGAAACACATGAAACGAATGTTCAAAGATCGTGCGCGCTATGACTATCAACGCTTTTCACCGCGCTCGTCAAGTTGCCGCCATGTATAATCACATGTTTGGCCTATGTTTCATAACATGGTAACATATAACACAAACACGTGAAAGACATCTTGCAGGAAAGCTTGGCCAATGTCTTATATTAGCTTCGTAGTGCTACTGGAGAAGCGCACGCTGTGCACATATTATATACCATTTCGAAGTCGGTTCGTTCCCTCCATCCCTTAGACACTACCTTCCGTGACTCCTATGAGCTACAATGGGTCTCGGAAACGGCTAGATGAGTATGCCATAACGGGGTGAAAGTGCCACTTTCCTTTCCATTGGCGACCTCACCGCAGGTATGCATACCTCTCTCCCAGCAAGACTGGTTGTGGGGCTTCCGCGAAGCCTGTTCGTTGCGGCGAACATATTTGCTCCAACAACTTCCCCTTTTTCTTGCTACCACTCACGAGTTTACGTAACATTACGTCCAATCAGCCGTGTCAAATGAGGTTACAGAAAGGCAAGACCATGATCTCTTGCACTGAAATCTCAGCTTTTATACATTTTGTTCCTCTGCAGTTGCGGTAGATAAAACGGAATGTAGGCAAACCATTTGTGAAAACGGTCGAAGCCACCGTGCAAGTAATAAATGCCGCTGAGCCATGTCGCAGTGAGTCTGGCCCAGTTAGAACTGCCCATTTATTATATGCCGCTTTTTAATAATCTTAGTCGATAAGGAACTCAATACGCGGGCTTGCGACCGATGCAGTCATTTGCGGACTGACGTCACAACTTTCGAGCAAACACCCGTTAAACTACATAAAGAAGGCATTCTGGTTAGCGATTCCGCAGGTGAATATATATGCAAGCTAGAAAGCCTCGTAGGATCAGTAAAGATGCTCACAGCAGCTTTAACCTTCGATGGCGTTTTCTAGTGTATTCTAAAGCATGAAAGACGTGATAATTAAGCGATGTTTCCGAGATCTCACTGTTTTCCAGTTGTCACTTGTCATTGAAATAATCAATCCGCCTTTCACTTCAGTTTTGTTTGCACAAAACAGCGGTTGACGCCAAAATAAAAGCAATTTCAAACCAGTGCTTAACAAGCCTCTCCCCGCAAACTATACTCCCCTAATCTTCGTTGATGGCCCGCAGAGCTCAAATCAGTTGCTTATCGGGATCGTGCTGCCGCCAGTTCAATGGATGGCATGAGTGCCCACACTGAAAGACAAAACTGCCCCTCAATTATCCATCCAAGTCAGTGCTCAAGGACCTCTCTTTAGTTTTGCCTCATAATCATCGCTCGACCGCACACCATGGTGCCATCCCTCCTCTATGCCGACCAATGACGCCAACGCTCCACACTGGCTCGTACCACCTAAGACATCATTGGCAATCTTTCTAGACACAAAACGCTTCGCTTAGCTCGGGGAACTTGATGAGCGTTGAGTCTCTATCCACCGAGCCAGCACTAATAGCGCTGCTTCAGTAGGAGCATCTATACCAATGTGCTGAGCGAAAATGCCATTTCCCCAGTGGCATATGGTTCTGTCACTGATAGGCATAAAGGCGATACGCTACCGGTGTGACTGAAAGAGCTCGGAAGTGTCGTTCCATAAGATCGACATTTTTGGTAGAACTGATCACTCAGAAGGGTTTGGGTGCGAGCTAGTTAGTACTCGTCTTGTGTATTGCTCCAGCGCTCGCCTTGTGTCCTCCTTTGCCCATGTTTTTTTGGCGCTGTTTTAAATATGAATGATCACTCACCAACGTCATAAGACAGAACTTCACGTTTTGTAATCTGCCGATATCCTTTGTTCACGAGCTAACAGTAATGTGCAAGGAGGAAGACTAGGAGCCCGCCGAAAAGAAATGAAACATGCAAGCTCGGTAGAAAGGTAGTGATATGGTTTTGTCTTAAGCTGGTCCTCTGTTCATCGCGGGAAAGACTACTTCGATGTCGAACCTGTTCGTACTGGTGCTCAATCCCAAGTGATGAGAATCTTCTTCCACCCGCGTGGAAAATGCTCGCTAATCTAGCAAATCATTCTTGTAGCCTAGCGTTTTCCAAATGTAATATTAGTATCCAGTATTGGAAATACCTACGCCGTGTAGATTTCGCCCATCTCAATTCGAATTGCTTTGTACATTTTTTCATTTTCTTTCAGAATACTGCGAGTATTGCCTAGCATTTTAGCTGGCAGGTGAGCGTAGTAGCTTTACAAAATATGAGTTGCGTTTTAGTGCCAACACTTGTGCGACGAATACGGGATCACTGATTCGTAAAAGAAGGCACAAGGCGCATGAAATGTTTAGGAGGCACGTTGGATAGCTTCGAACGAATTTCAGTTTCGAAAGCAGAGCCCGAGCAATTTACTGAGACCTATTGCGAAGCAGCACACTTGATCATCACATGAACATGATGCAGCTGGTGTGTCTTGTGCTGTTATGTTTGATGATAAGAGTTTCACAAAGACAGTATGCCTTTTTCGGGAGACTGTAACAATCGGGCCCACCCTCCAGTCTTTCAGCGCCACTCCTGATGAGAACTACTGATGAACACTAGCCTACATAATTGTACTCACAGTTAATTTGGTGTTTCTCAGCATTTTTTTAGTTTATCTTATTTATATGATAGTTTTATTAGCGCTTCAATGACACCAGGACAAAAAGCAATGTCAGAGAGGACTGCATGATCCAAATAAGAAAGCTGAGCTAAACCATTGTGAGGTCCAAATTTAAAACTGGTGAGAAAACGTGGTTCTGTTGTGCGGCCGGTTTCGCCGATCGGGAATACAAAACTTTTGATCGTGAAAAAGTGTTAATGGTTGGCTGGTATTGTGGTTGTTAGAATTTGTGTATTTTGGGACGTTATTTTGTAACATACCGGCAGTGTTTGCGAAGAAGGCAATATGTTATTGTTAATATTTGTTATCCGGTGTTCTGAGCAAGTTTTGCATGGTATAATAATTATTTCATGCGCATGCGTTTTTACAGCGTTGTGCTGAGGCAAAAATATTAGCGTTTTTTTTATTTTTAGGACACTTTACGATGAAGTTAAGCCACGTGTTCGAATGTTTTCTGCTGATGTGATAATAAGCGCGTACTCGCATAACAAATAAAAAAATTAGAAAGGGTCAATTACTATAGGCAAAACGCATTTCAATATCCGTAAGAAATAACGTGGCATTATGTGGCAACAGTCTATGTTACAGAAACATATATTGCAATTTCTAATATAGCGAAGGAAACATGACACCTTGTTCAATAACAGAGGCCAATTTCAGGATGCGTTAGCGAGATTCAGTATAGCTGTCATTCTTAAAAATGTCAAGCTCTCCGGCTTTTATCCACAGTGGACAAAAATGACTCGAGAACCGTTATTTTTCATCGTATCGGTTCGAAACCCGATCTTTGAAATGGCGATGATCGCAAAGGCGAAAGCGGTGTGAATGTGCCCACCAGCAGACAGTGACCACTGCTGAAAATGGGCACTGAGGAAGCAAGTCCTCGAACGTTTCCCATCAGCATCCAAAATCTAGGCAGAAAGGGCTATTCGAATGTGTGTTTTCATGCACCCAATCTGGAAGATGAATGCGCCGCATGCTTACGTCAGCACAATGGCCCTTGTGGGCATGAATGTTGGCGTAGCTTACGATCCATTGGTGACACGTTCAGATACGTGTTAGCAATGCAGGCACCGACGTACAAGCAGTTGACATGATTAAAAGTGCAGAAGCTTACTTCCAGTAAAATTTGCGTTCTGGGCCCAAGCCGCAAGACCGGCTGCTGCCTAGTTTCCATACATCTACATGGCATGACAAAAACGACATATCAGTGCTCTCCGCTGAGATACCATTTTAGAGACTGGACAATGGAGGAATTCCGTGTTTACACGATGAGGTAACTTCGTAAAGGTACCAGGGAGAGAGAGCATTTTATGACTTATACTAATAAAAGATGTACTTTTTATCATATCAAAGCTAGTAGTTATGCAGGTGTCGATAACGCCGTAGCCTACGTACTATTTTAGGAGAACGCCTTTCCACGGAGCCTGAGAAATAACTGTAAGAAGTTGTGCTACTTCTGCGAGCTTGGTCTTTTGTATATGCTTTGCCATATACGAATATAAGCTTTCCAAGAGGAACTCTCCAGCTGATACCGCCATGCAGGACAGGCTGCTCCTTCCTATCTAACCCTTAGAATCTCCAAGTGTACCAGCTCTCCAGGGTGCTTGCTTGCTTTCTAAACGGCAACGTCATCTACGAGACTCACAATGTTAGCCTAGGAGACTCCTCTTGGCCGACTATGGTCTGCTTGGTAGTCACCCAAAAGAGTTACCACTGTAACAGGGAACCAGGCCGACTAGGCCCTAATATAGTTATATGCATTTACGAGAAACTCACAGGCTTAAGTTTAACAACGTGAGAGGCTCCATAACTTTAACAATTTATTTTCCATGCAGAAGCGATCGACACGAAAACATTAAATCTGTTGTGTTTTGATATGTAGCAATTGACTGGATTGTGACAGACATGAGGCCAAAGGTGCACTGCTTTATTCGGCCATTACTGCGCTTACAGGGTGGCCAACTGCATATATAGATGTCATTAGATAAAGGTGGTTTGCATCCATTTTGTTTACTGGTTTCCCGTGCGCAAGAAAAGTGCACCTATGTTGTTCGAAGCTATCAGCCCCCGAAATGTACTGCGATATTCCGTCGTCGTTCCATACCTTATCCACGGTACACGTGGTGCGTTTATAGGAAACCTGCACGTTGAAAAACCGCAGGGGGGCCAGAATTGATGCGGAGCCTCTCACTATCGCATGCCTCATAATCAAATCGTGGTTCTGACTCAATTTTAACGATTAATGAATGAATTAGGTAATTAGTCGAACTTGAGAGGAATATTTTGCTGCATAGTTTGACGACTTCCTATAAATGTACATGATCTCATTTGAACTGTCAATTGTTACAACAAAACTAATCAA
The DNA here is from genome assembly GCF_038994185.2 of Dermacentor albipictus. NCBI lineage: Eukaryota > Metazoa > Arthropoda > Arachnida > Ixodida > Ixodidae > Dermacentor > Dermacentor albipictus. The sequence continues at coordinate 50,210,370 of NC_091824.1, forward strand.
ATCTTGACATTCGCCAATGAATTAATATATGTACCTTCGATTCATTCACGTGGATACGGGTAAATGCAGGTTAGCAGCCATTTTTCAGATGTCCTTTCGGAATACAAAAAATAACACCACATTGTCGCCCGGCAGAAAGTTATCATCGTATACGCGGTATGCAGTTTTTCAGCAACTATTCACTATTGTAAATTCGTTCCAAACGTCATAACCCCCCTCTCCCCCCAAAACAAAGAACTAATCATGGCTGAAGATAAGCTTTAACCCCATTCAAGGATATACTCTGCTTTTCAAAAGCAACTATGCCTCGCAGCGGATGTCATTTTCCCACTCATTCTGAGAGCCCCTGCAGCGAGCGCCTGTGTTGGGTACAGAAGAGCACGTTAACGCTGAGCCTACAAAATGGCTGTCATTCCTGCTTTTCAGGTTGAAGTCGCAACGAACAAAAATATATTTGGTCACACCGATGACTTTCCACTAAAGTCGATGGTTCCAGGCACTTCCGGCTACACGTAAGCTCTCCCCTTAGCCCCGAGCCTGACAACTATTGCGACGACGCTGACAGCCCCGGGCACTTCTCCAAAAACACGTTTTTTGTCCGAAGCTAACAACTGTCGCCGTTAGGCGAAACAACTTCCTGCATCCAGCATTTTAAAACGCTGCCGCACTCCTCCGGAGACGCCTCCCTGCAGCTACAAGAGCGAGCATTAAAGAAAATCGAAAGCGTTTGTGAAATACATAAGCACAATGTAGATTGCTGAGCACTGAACACACAAAAAGAACGCTTAACGGACGTGACCTGCTTCGACACTGAAACTGGTGGCTAAAAGGTCGGGTTCACTCGCCGTTGAAGAGCAGCTGACAGCGGTAAAGACATTGTGTTGTCGACAAGAACAATGGCACAATCTGCGAGGTGCGAAGGAAGCGTTTGATGTTTTGAATAGTTCTTTTTTCTTGTTTCTCGCAGCTTCAGACTACCGTTTTAAATGATCTTGTTTCTCATAAAGTGTCCCGCGGTGATCGTCAAATGATTTAGTAAATGTTAGAGCAAGGGAGGAGTGTATTTATAAAAATTTTCAGCTAAGCTGTTTATGGTTAGGCTTCCGTGCATTTTTTTCGTGTGCGTCTGCGAAAACCGCGGGTTGATCCCGAATATTGGGCAGGAAGGGTCCGAGCGTAATGGCACATACCCCTGTGGACTCCCGGCAGTGGGATCCGGGACCTATAACGCGCCTTTGAACTACCCTTGTTACATGTGGGACCCAGAAATGCTCCTGGTACACGGGTGCTAACAGAATTTTGACATGCTAATTAATCTCTACGATCAGATCTTAGTCCAAAAGGCCGACCCGCGTCGGCCATGTATACATTTGCACGACCCTCTCTTTGACGGCGTTCCAAGGCCTGGCGTATCTCATTTTCTTTCCTCCCGGTCACCCGTGGTGGTGGCCCTGTCCAAACTTCACGCGTGTCTAGTTACCTCTGGCTTCTCGGGACGGCATTGTCACCAGTGCGAATGACAATAAATGTGCGTGCGTACCTTTCACCAGAATGACCATCGACCAAGACAACAAATGAGCACATACCTTTGTTGAAGATTCTGTGACACCTCTCTGTCATGTGCTCTGTCATGCATCATGTCATATGCCTTTACACAATGCAATGGGACATGATTTTTTAAATGCGAATCATTCCTTGGCAAACGTTTGCAACATTGAGAGTATCTATCTTACCGCCTATGTCTTGACGCTCTCATGGTTGTTTCGTTAACTTTGCATATACAAAAATTGGCATAACGTGATAACGGAGTATGACAAACATAAATGATTGGTCATGACATTATTATCAAGAAATGCGACATGTAGGTCATGAAACAGCCGCCTACATATTGGTGCTCTCATGGTCGTTTCGTTATCTTGATAGGTACCAAAATTGGCATAGTATGACGAGAGTATATGACCAACATAAATGATAGGTCATGACATGAATATCACGGTATATGTCTCATGCAAGTCATGAAACAGCCGCGTACATTTTGGGACTCTCATGGCCGTTTCGTTAACCTGGTATGTAGGAGTTTTACAGTCTGAATAGAGTGTATGACGAACATAAATGATAGGTAATGATATGCATGTCTTGACATGCGTGTCATGTAGGTCTTGAAACAGTCGTCTATCTCTTGGTATGTACCAAAATTGGCATAATATGACAAGAGTGTATGACGAACATAAATCATAGGTCATGAAATGAATATCATGATATCCTCGTCATACAGGTCATAAAACAGCCACCTACGCCTTGGGTAGGTACGAAAATCGGCATTGTACGGCAAGAGTCTATAACGATCATAAATCGTAGGTGCTAATGTCATGACATGATTGACATGTAGGTCATGAAACAGCCGCCTACGTCTTGGTATCTACGAAAATTGGCATAGTATGATAACAGTACATAGCGAACATAAATGATAGGTCACGATATGAATGTCATGATATGCGTGTCATTTAGGTCATCAAACATCCTCCTATGTCTTGGTGCTCTCATGGTCGTTTCGTTAACTAGGTCCGCTGCCTGCTCACTGGTTCGCATAACATCGATCCCTGCAGGGCGTGGGATCTGCTGGCTTTTTTTTTCTGATATATGCTTGAGATTCGAAAATATTGTTCTTCCAAGAATAGTTAAAAGTTTAAAAAAAATTTTTTTTTACAATTTTCAGGTTTAGCAACTTTTTTTCGCTTACTAGTAAAACACAGACGGCATATATAGGTTATGCTCCCTCGAGCAGTGATTTCCTTTTCAATATATATCCATCCTTTCATGGTAGCTTAGCGTCTAAGGCATGCGCTGCTGAGTTAGAAGTCGCGGCTTCGATCGCGGTAACGACGGTGCATTTAGATGGCAGCAAGTTTTAAAAGAATGCTCTTTTACCTGGATTTATTCTCCGGTGATCAAAATCACTCCCGAGTCCTCCACTACAGCGTGCCTCATAGTCAGATCATGGTTTCGACACAGAAAACCCAAATTTTTCAAGCGTGAAGCTTTCATTGGCTAAAATTCCATAGTTTCACCTGCGTCGTTCAGTTGGGTTATCACGGGGTAGGTTCGGAATAATGACCAACGAAGCATCTTTGTCCGCGAGATTCGTACCTTCGTCCCCCAGCGCAAAAGCCGGATGGTCTAACCATTACACCACGTCCTTATTTTTCCTTTCATACATAGGATTAAAGCATCCTTTAACATACAAAGCGGCACAGTGATTGAAGCTGACATCCGAAACGCGTAACGACGGGGCAAGAAAATTCAAGCGTCCAATAAACACATCCATTCCGGCGATAATTTTTGAGTGGCATACACACTACGAATGTAAGCAGCAGAGTTGCGAAACAGCGACCGAGTACTTCGCGGTGATACAGCATGCCTGTCACACAATCTGCTCCACCAAAGGCTGTGCAAGCCATGTAATGTGAACATGGCGTATAATGGGGCACAGTAACCTTTTGGTAGGAAGGAAAAAAGTTTTTATGGTGCGGCATCTGAACATTTTTTCAGTATTCTTCGGAGACTGTCCCAGAAAAGCTTGGCATCTCTACCACTGATAAAAGATTTTTTTTTGTTTCACCACGCAGATGTAAACGACCGTTGGTCGACCATAGCAAGAAATAGCCCCTTTTCTCCAACCAAGTTTTGACAGGAAGAGTTACCGGATGTAATTTAGAGAGAGAGAGAGAAACGTTTATTAGACGAAACAGTGTCCCGAGCGAGGCCGGGTATCACCCTAAGGTGGGAGGGCTCCTTAGTCCAGGAACCCTCTGGCTTCGACTGCCCTCTTAGCCCTGGCGACGAGTTGTCGTTGGTCTTCCAGGTCCCCGAGGGTTAGCTTGGCCTCCCACGTTTCGAACAGGTCGTTTGCCTGCGTTTCTGGTTGCATTTCGCTGCCTTCCTGCCACGGGCATTCCAGGAGCAAGTGTGCCAGAGTGTCGGGTACGTTGCACAGTGGGCAGAGGTAGCCGTGGATTGTCGGGTAGAGGCGATGCATCATCATTCCGTGCGTGTATGTGTTACTTTGCAGGCGTCTAAGGATTAGGCTTTCTTCTCTGTCGAGTTTAGGGTGCGGTGGAGGGTACACTCGACGCTCGAGCCTGTAATGCTGCAATATGGCCGAATAGTTGGTGGGTACGGCCTCCGCCTCTTCTGTCACGGGTCCGAGAGCGCGTGGGGAGTGGGGAGCCCGGCTGACGTGCTCGCGGGCAGCGGCGTGGGCCGCTTCGTTCCCCTCTAGTCCCTCGTGTCCGGGTACCCACGTTACGCAGGTGTACGGGAGCGGAGTGCTTCGTCTTTTTAGTATCTTGAGTGCATCGGCCGAGATGCGGCCCCTCAAGAAGTTTCTGCAGGCGGCCTGAGAGTCGGTGAATATAATTGCTGCGTCTGTGCATGTGGTGGTGGCGAGAGCGATTGCCGCTTCTTCAGCCGTTTCCGGGTTGCGTGCCTTGATGGTTGCCGATGCAAGCTCGGAGCCTTGGGAGTCGACGACGCTCAGAGCGTACGCGTTTCGATGCGGATACTTGGCCGCATCGGTGTAGCGGGCATTCGGGTCATGCTTGAAACTTCTTTTGATGGCGTTGGCTCTAGCCTGTCTTCTACTCTTGTGATATATGGGATGCATGTTACGCGGGACACGTGCGATGGAAATGCACTCTCGAACGTCCGGTGGTATTCGCTCTTTCTTGTCCATGTCTGCGACATACGTCTCGCTGTAGTTTAGGTTTCGGAGTACTGATCTCCCTGTGGGCGTGAGCTTGAGTCGTTGCAGCTGGCTGTTCTTGTGCGCTTCGGCGAGCTCTTGCCACGTGTTGTGGACGCCCATCTTAAGGAGACGTGATGTAGAGGCCATGGCGGGGAGTCCCAGGGCGGCTTTGATTGCCTTCCTTATCATGATGTTCAGTTTTTCTATTTCAGCATTCTTTAAAGCCAGGTACGGCGTGCCGTATGTGATGCGGCTGGTGAGGAGCGCTTGTACTATTCTTAGAGTGTCTTGCTCCTTGAGCCCGCTTCTTTGGCTTGAGATCCGTTTGATGAGGTGCGTTAGTTGCGAAAGGGTGCGTTCTAGTCTCGGTAGGCTGGCAGCTCCCGATCCGTCTTTGTGGATGTGGAGTCCAAGTATTCGCACGCTGTCGACTTTCGGGATTGTTGTCCCGTTGAGTGTGATGCTGGGATCGGGCTCTTCATAGTTGGGTGGTCGGCCTCTCGTTCTTGCTTTCAGGACGAGGTGTTCAGACTTCTCCGGGGCGCAGCGGAGGCCGCAGTTTCGGAGATAGCTTTCGATGGTGTCGACAGCTTCTTGTAAGCTACTTTCTTGCCTTCCAATGTTCGTAGCTCTGGTCCAGAGCGTAATGTCATCAGCATACATCGCGTGACGCAGATCTGGTATGGTCTCGAGTAGTGGGGGTAGCTTGATCATAGCTACGTTAAAGAGTAGCGGTGAAATGACCGACCCTTGCGGAGTGCCTCTGTTTGGAAGTAGGAAGCTTTCACTGCGGATGTTGCAGATTCCGACTGTTGCCGTGCGGTCCATCAGAAAGTTTCTGACGTATGCGTAGGTCCTAGTGCCGCAGCCGGTGCTTTCGAGATTGTTGAGGATCGCGTCGTGGCTAACGTTATCAAAGGCTCCCTTGACGTCTATTGCCACTATGGAGTATTTGCTTCGATTGTTTAGGTGATCTAGAAGGCCTTCTTTTAGTTGTAAGAGTACATCCTGCGTTGAGAGGTGCTGCCTGAAACCGAACATGGTGTCTGGTAGGTGGTCGTTGTCTTCTAGGTACTGGGTAATGCGGTCGTGCACCATATGTTCGAAAAGCTTTCCCGCGCACGAGGTGAGGGAGATCGGGCGTAGGTTCTCCAAGCTGAGAGGTTTGTTGGCCTTGGGGATCATGGTGATGTCCGAGTGTTTCCACACAGCAGGCAGTTCTCCTTTCTCCCAGCACTCATTGCAGTAACGGAGGAGAGCCTCGGTGGCCTGCTGCGGTAGGTTGCGTAGGTGTTTGTTAACGATCCTGTCTTTACCTGGGCTAGTATTTCTAGTCAGCTTGGATAGGGCTACGTGGATTTCGGCCTCCGTGAAGGGTCGGTCGGAGAAAAAAAGTTTAAGCAGATTGAGGAAAAATCGATCGTCGCACAGGCGTAGGTAGATCAAAGTTGTCACTCTATGTAAGGTGCCGAGTAAACAGGAACAAAAAATGGGTGTACAAGCGCAGCAGAAATTTCTTTGCAGGAGCTACAAACTTTGAGGAAGTGCAAACTTTTGACAACTGCGCCAAGGAAGCAGTGGTACATCTTTTACATAGGATGAAACGGCTATCCTTGAAACTCTGTTGCATAAGCGAAGCTGTAACATTTTCCTGGACTGTTAAAAATGGACAGCTAAAATGACTAGAAAAGAATAGCCGGTAGACAAGTTGTCTAAGAAAGAGGTGAATCAGGCTGCGGCCTCCACTTGCGGCATGGCATCAACACGTGAGCTCCAGACAAATGTAGCAAACACACGATGGAAATATTGCAACCTAAGACGTGATCAGTGTAGCACTTGCACGTCATACATAGGTCGAGCTGATAGGAACCCAACAGCAAATTTCTGCGCCGCTAAAGAAGGGCAAATGCCGCATCTGCCAAGTGGTAACATCTCGATGTACTTCTGCAACTTTCAAGGACAAGTGAGCGTTACTCTTACGGTGTTGAGAGTATAGTCCACGTAAGCACTGGCAGTGTTGCTTTCACTGAATACCGGCATAGTTGGTTGGCATCATACATCACAGTAGAAACCAAAACCTCCAGCTTTTTTTTCCCCATACCTTAACAGCTGTACTGGAAACTGCACAAAAGTCCTGCTTTATGGCAAGCAATGTCTTTGAACTTTTCTCATCTGCACAAAAAGAGGTGCTATTGTCCGCATACGCCAGTACACGAACCTCACTGTACTGCAGTGCGCATCGGTGAAACATCATCTTGCAGCATTTGCCCACAGAACGGCTCCAACTACAAAGTGTACAAGAGTGCGGACGAATGCCAAACTTGCCTCACCGAAGCCTTGAGCAAGATGTATTTGGAGAAACAGCCCTTAACTATTAGCCTTGTTTAACGATTAGCAGATAACGTGCTGATACTCGTAAGGAGATGAAATCCAATGTTTACGGGCTTTGACGCAAAAAAACTACTTGTAGTGATTAGCTTTATCAAGTGGTTTTGCCAGCTCAACCTTTCAAATGATCGCCGTGTGTTCTTAATTATAACGCCTTAGAAATGAAACTCCGGGGTTTTAGTGGGCAAAAATAAAACATGATTACGAGTCATGCCTTTGTAAGGGACTGCAAAATAATTTTTACCCCCTGCGGATCTTTGACTTGCGCCTATTGTGCGGTACACTGGCGTTCTTGTATTTTCCATACTACGGCACTTACAACGGGGCCTATATAAAAAGAAGCGTGCCGGCGTGTTGATTATCATAGTGATTTCCGTACAATAGCACACGCACAAGGACATCGGCTAAGGAGCGGGATCAAACATCGTGTCAACACCAGCTAGATTTTACAGCGAAATCTGTATGTGGCTAGCCGATTCATCCGCCCGTCTGTCGCCTGTACGCCGAAAACTTCTCCGGCGCAACCCGACGCGCATGCGCGAAAGAAAGAAGTCGTAGCGGTTGCTCTGAATGTTATCATATTATTGAACATGTTATGACTCATGACCTTCATCGCCACATAGAAAACGTGGGATAGCGGCGCTCCTGCGATCCCGTTAGAGGGTGTAACAGCATAACAAAACGCAACATTGCCACCACGAGTCATCGACCTTAAGGTCGACTTAGCGCGCCTTGACGCAAGTGGATTGGATCCTTCCTGTTGCAATGGTTTGCAATTGAGTGTTACACGGACGTCAATGTGCCGTCCACGCCTCACTCATCGTGCATAGATTTAACCTTTGGCAAGAACGTGTCTCGCACAGCAGTGCAACCGATCGCGGTGCACCATAGCGACCACAAAGCTATGATCACTTTGGTAACGAGTATGTGTCTTTGTTGAATGAATATAGCAATGACCATATAAATCAATATATTTATCAGTACACTCACCCCAATACAGCTTCGCTTGTTACCCTGATTCGCAGAATGGAAGGGCACTAAATTTTTTGGAGATCATCGCTGCGCGTCGAAGATCATTGTGATTTCCACACCACGGCGCATGCCAGCAGCGCGGATCATCCAAGGAGCACGACCCAACGGGGGATTGTCCAAGTAGTAGGAGGCAAATGTCTTGCTGACGTCAATTAGATCTTCTAGAATATTGCCGCTCGTTGATTATGATTACGATTTCCGTACTATCACACATGCCCAGAACGGGGACTGGCGAAGAAGTGGTCGGCACATTTAAAATAAATAAGAAGAAAAGAAGAAATACGAACCTGTATCAGATATGACACACTGCGTAGCACTGGTACGCGAGGGCACGTGCGCGTGCCAGGTTCCTTTACGCCAAGGGTGCAGGAATGAAATGGACAAACTTAAAGGATTTCATTACCTCCTTATCGCAAGCCTCGCTTTACATGGATTGCAATATGTGCGTTGGATTTGCACGGTATCTTTAAATGTGCAGTAGTTCATACGTCCGTACATTAGTAAGGAGGGTGAACTCAACAAGTTTAGTATTGATTCCTGTCATAAATATACCGCTGGAACTAGAAAAAGTCGAAGGGACAGAATGTGCCAGGAATGCGCAAAACCACTCGTGGTGTGTTCTTTACCTTAGTCTTTATCTAGCTTTAGCTTTAATTATCCACGTGTCAAAACAACGGCAAGCTTGGAGGTTGCACCGTGGGCTGTGGTGGATGGAGAGTGATCTCGGGCTCTGGTACTGATGTCGTGATTTAGGATGCCAACGCAGAGCCCCAGTACCACGGTGGATAAAATATGTCGCGTCCGGGGCTACAGCGGGGCCGACTATGAGATCATCCGGCAAAGCAAGGTCCGGCGCAGTTGCTCAGCGGACGCAGAATTGTTCGGCGAGATGGTGCCGCACGCGAACTTCGCGGTGTTACCGTCACTGCAGGTCAGCTGGCGTATACTGCCATGTCAAAGGAGCACCGGTGGTCACCGTGCGCGTTCCGCCACACGGGGCAGAACCGACAGTGGCCACGTGTGAGCCGGCCTCTGCAGCGGGGCAGCCTGCAGGCCTGTCTGTCGAGGAGATGCTGGGCCCCGCTGCTACGTCGAGGCGGTGCACCTCATGGGCCCCTTCCCCGGAACAGAGCTGGTGAGAGATCCCGCAGGCATAGCAGCGCCCGCTCGAGAATCGTGAGGTTATCGAGGCGAAGTAGTTTAGCTGCTGTGGGAGCAGCGAGGAGGCTCGCATGACGCCCATGAGGCTGTCGGGTGAGCCTCTCGGTGAGCCACGGGTAGCATCAGCGGAGAATACGGCAGCCAGGATACTCACGGTAGCGAGATCCATGGCCAAGAAAGCGTTTATGGCAGCTCTTGGCAGCTCAGAGGTGAATAGCGTCCTGGGGCAGATATTCATGGCAACGCAAGCATAGACCGCTTTCTTTGGCCGCCGGAGGTACCGGAAAAAAGTCCCACGTGGATTGTGTTTAACGGTTCTCCAACTTTAGTTGCGTTTTCGCGGACATTGCCATTGTGGTGGCGAAATCACAGGGCAAGAGGCTATCGCGCCGGACACCTGGTTTATTTGTTGCTCTTCTTTCCTTAATTAGTCGCTACCATCGAGCGTGTGCCCCAGCCCTAATGCAGTCATCGTCACTGTAGCGATAGCTGCCCGTCAGTGTTGATAGTGAGCGCATGTGCACTGTTAGCGAAAGCTGCCCGCCAATGACAGCTTTTATGAGTGAAGAGTTCTGAGTTGTCTATTTGGTCCGCGACGATTTCGTTCTGTTCAGTCGCACGAACGCGGCTTTGGTTAGCGTTGTTCGCACAGCAAGGCTTGATTGTACGGCGAGTTTTTCGTTGTGCTATTGCTGTTGTTTTTGGATCAGTGTGTGCCTGATGCATGCTTCGTGCGCTTTTGAAACGCTTCAGCAGGGCACATTAGTGGCTCGCCCAGTTCAGGCACTCGGTAACAGTATATATCCACTTGCAGAGAACGCACACCCATAACTATGTTAATTTGCTGTTTCATAGAGCCTTTACGCAGTATAGCCGGAGTAAGGTCCTGTGCCCGTATTACCGGAATTATATATATATATACATATATATATATACATATATATATATATATATATATATATATATATATATATATATATATATATATATATATATATATATATACACACACACACGTAGAGGCCTCTGTTTCATCACACCCAGAATGCATTTTTGCGATGTACCTAAACAAAAATTCTCGTAACGTTTTAACCAACAGCATCAACTGTCAACGAGCAAGACGTCATCAACGTCGTCACGCCGGTCCACACAGGAATGCAGGCGTTTCTGTAACCCACCATAAATCCAAGAAGAAGAACAAGTCAAGAAAAGAAGACAAGAACATCGGCCGCTTCCGTAATGATCACACCGCGGTATAGGAAATGGCAGACCGGGCCGCTTTATCGCCAGACAGCTTAATCTCATTTGGCCGCCTAGCCCTGCTCTCCACCCGCACTTCAGGAGTCGCCTGGCGGTAACATATAGACGCCATTTCCAGCGTCCCTGTGGGCCCATTAGTCGTGGCCGAGTTTCATTGATCGCTGCCGCAGACGAGTAGCTACGCACCTATTCGGGCGGCGATGCGGTCGGAATACTTCTAGATTTTTTTTTCTTGAGTCGCACTCAGGCTCGTTGTCTTCACCCGATACTTACTTCAGAGAATCATGGATGCACTGAATGTTTTGCTAACGGCTGCGAAACTGCGTGCGCGTGTGGGTGTGCCTCTGCCTGCGTGGGACCGAACGAACCTGTAAAGCACGCGATAAGCATGCGATCATGAAAGATGTGCCAACCATGGCTCTTTGTACGCAGCACTCTTGATAATCCTGCAGAGAGCACATGCTCGTTCGTAGAATAATGCATCCCTACGCTCGCGGGCTATGTCGACATCGCACGAAGAAATGTGTCGGGTTTTAAGTTTTCTTAGCTGGTCTACTCAAGAGAAAGAGACGGAGAAGAGACAGGTGAGAGGAAAGTGACCGACCTTAACAAGACATGCATGCCCGTTTTGATGCCTTGCACTGTGAGAAAAGATACAAGACGAAAAATGGTGAAAGGCAGGGCTCGCAGCTCGCAACTCGCAGCCCGCTGAGCTGCGCGTGTTCAATTTACACGTTAGTCATGCCCCACGAATAACGATTTCGTTTTATAGTATGCTTTCGTCTTCGAAATAAAGGTTTTACACTTGTCGTTAAAGCCTTTGTGCCACCAGCGAGCAAAATTGTAATAACGCACAGATTTTCCGCTAAGACAGTAATAGCGTGCAGCATTGAGTTGGTCGTATTTGCCAGCGCAACATGAAAACTGGAGTACCGGGCTCAGGCCACGTACGTTCTCGGCGTTTTAGCCGATCTCGCACCCTGTAATCTACCTGCCGCGGTGGCTCAGCAGCTGCGGCGCTGCATTGGTAAACTCGGGATGGTGCATTCGGCCCCAACCGCGGTCGCCGCACTCCGATGGGGGTGGAATGGAAAAACATTCGTGTACTGTGATCTGCCTGCAGGTTAAAGAACTCTAGGTGGTCAAAATTGTTCCAGAGTCCCTTAACTACGCCATGCCTCGCAAAGAGATTGTTGGTTTTGGTACTGTATGAAACCAAGATTTTGCTACTAGGCTTTTGAACCGTTATACGTTTTGACGCCAATATTATGTTTCTCCAGCTTTTACTTTACTTTTACTTTTACATTTGGTATTCATTCATACATACAAATGCATAATCAAGAATATCACACTTCGATGAGCACCCGCCATGGTTTCTCCGTGGCGATGGTGTTGGGCTACTGAGCACGAGATCGCGGGATCAAGTCCCGGCCACGGCGGCCGCATTTCGATGGCGGTGAAATGCGAAAACACTCGTGTACTTAGATTTAGGTGCAGGGTAAAGAACCCTAGGTGGCCGAACTTTCCGGAGTCCCTGACTACGACGTGCCTCATATCAGAAAATGGTTTTGGCACATAAAACCCCATAATTTATTTTTTAACGTCGATAAGCGACAACTGTGCCTCTGAATGGAGTGCCGCTGAATCTTAGAAATGTATTGGCGTAACACCTACCTGGCTATTCGAGACAAAGGTTCACAGGAAGCTGTGGAGATTTAATGTGACCCGCAGTTGTTGAACAAAAGACATCTCAGGAGCCAACGTTTTGGCAGGGATACTTGTTCTGTTTCCCTGATGAAGACATCTTTGTCTAATCATTCGTTCCAGAGACATCGCCTATTTGACCAGTGCTTGATTTCTTCGGGGACACTTATCATACGCCAACTAGAAACCCATGTTGAAGCTTCAGACACAGCCCATACTATAGTGTGGAGGTGGGAAACGATCCTACTTCGTTTCACTTTCCAATTTTCATCAACATGGTGATATCCAAAAGATACAAGTGAAATTAGTGACGAACAGAATACCTAGCAACGACACGATGACGACGACTTCCAAAAAACAACAGCGATTTACTTTGCCGTCTTAACGGAAAGGACCGTAAGACGAAAAGGCTCAGGCACAGGAAACACAGCTTCGAGGTTTCAAAGGCGTACGTTTTCCTTTTTGTTCCTGTAGATAATTACTGAATAATAGGATCCCTGAAACATATGACACATAGAGACCGGCTAGAAATGTACTCAAATGTTAACTCATGCGAATAAGAAGAAAGCTAAAAAAAGCTAAAGAAAAATTCAAACAATAAACGGAAAAGGAATATTTGAGGAATGTAATACCCAAATATATCGCGAAGTAGGCATCACATGATTACTGTCGACGTTGAGGCGATTACTACTGATGCAATGAATTGACCCACCATATCATGGAAGACATGCTTATTCAGAATCTATAGCGGTCATTCTGAGACTTCCTTGCCTTGGCTATATGCGACATACTCGGTCTTTTCGTATAGGCCCACTTTGCTTTGATACTGACTTGCCAAGGTTGGACGTGACCATACCGGTGACTACATAACAACGACGCTGTGACAACAATGGAATGACGACGAAAGAACACATTGAAAGAGCAACAAAAGTGCTATCACGACAATGGTGTCACCACATTGAGATGACGATTCTGAAGTTATGCGATAGCGTGCCATACTAGATGCGCAGTCAGAGTGCGGTGGTTCGGCTAAACACAAGCGTGCACTCACAGCACGCGCTATAGGAACAGGCACTATTTGTGATATCAGTGCATGGAAAACAAAACGAAAAACCTCGGTAGATGGGGAGCAATGAAGTCTATCCCTACCTATGCTACAGGTGTGGTGTTGGCCGTGGATTCCACCAGCGAAAGCAGTCAAAGTCGGTTTAAGACCAACATGAGCACGCTTACCTCAAGTGTTAAGAACACGGACACGATCGATAGTCCTTCAAACATATATGAGGTCACTATCTGAGAAAGTGTTCATGTCTTCTACGTCTTACCATTCAATTCGTGGATCCTTGCAAAAAAAATTAAATTATGGGGGTTTTACGTGCCAAAACCACTTTGTGGTTAGGAGGCATGCCGTAATGAAGGACTCCAGAAATTTGGACCACCTGGGGTTCTCTAACGTGCACCTAAATCTATGTACGCGGGTGTTTTCGCCCGCATCGAAATGCGGCCGCCGTGGCCAGGATTCTATCCCGCGACCTCGTGCTCAGCAGCCCAACACCATAGCCACTGAGCACCCACGGCGGTTATCTCTACCAACTACCTATGCTTTCAGTTTTCCTCCGTGACGCTTGCGGTGAAAGCGTTGAGAGTAACGCCAGTTCAGAACAGTGAGACTTTTGCGCGTGTTTCCGCGCGGAACGCTGCACGGTGCACCTGGTTGGCTCTTTTTAACCGGTATTTTGGAATGAGCAACTTAACATGTTCACAAATAAGTGTGCCACCATCTGGCATCTTTGTGCGTTCTCTGCGTGGTTGTCCTCTCTGCTGTAAAATTCATTGTGACAACAGCGGTTCAGGAATGTCAGAGAAAGTTATATGTATAAAAAAACGCATGCATGACGTGACAAAATTCTAACGCCGGTGTAAAACATGTCTTTTTAGTCGCATCTTTATCAGCTGCTTAAAGGGAGGGCTGAAATGCACGCGTGCTTTTATATTCGGTGGTTACGGACACCCTCATAATGGCCAGGTGGAGTTACGTCAGCACTTCCGGGCACAAATTCAACTGCCGCGGAAGGTTTCCCCCCGGAGTACTTTGTTGAAGTAGTTTGTGGGAAATATTATTTTTACTTTTGCATTGCCCCATTATCCCAACCGCCAGTGTTTTATCAAATCACGCCTCATCTGTGAAAGCAAATAAGGCTTAGTACGGGGAAATACCGGGCTCGCACTTCACAAAAATTAGGTAATATTTTTTTCCTGCATTTTTTTCTACGTCAGCCGGTGTGCATTCAGCCTTGACAAATGGATTCAAGCCAAACATACTAAGGCTGCCAGCACTTGTACCCGATCCACATTGTGTCAGGAGTGATGCGGGGCAGTTTTACAACACATCATTTCGATTGGCGCTGTTTTTTCACAAGAGCCAACATGCAATACGTACTGCATGTTTACTTAGAACCCCGTAGTATCAAATCCAATCTAATCTTGAAGTGCAGAAAGTCATCGCGACACACTGTAGTTACATCTGCCTGTTTCATGTTGTGTCGGAGAGGTCGACCGGCCCGTACGAGAGCGACCGAACTGAACATGTGCCTTGGAAAAAGTGCACCGGGCCACAGAGGCCTGAGGAACCAAGACCAAGATCTAGATGCTCCTCACCCAACCGAAACACTTTCCTAGTTCATCCTCAAGAGCCACTAAGAGGCGCCCGCTTCCTTGAAATAATTTTCTTAGTTCATTATCAGACCATAAAATGGTCTGATGTTAATGAATTTCGTATATTGTTTCTATTTATTGGTGCGTAGCATTCAATTCATTAATATCAGACCATACAATGGTCGGATATAAATGAATTGAATGCTACGCACCAACAAATAGAAACAATATACGACTACGGTAGCTCGCAATAAAGTATTCACTTTCCAAAACCTGCCGGCATTTATTTCCTAATATTAGCAGTCGAACAAATTAGCATTCACTTAACGCAGAGGTAAGAAAATTCACCGCCCAAGCACTCCGTACAGATGGTCAACCAGCGAAGCTGAAGCTTGCGACCCGGTGTTTAACACTGGGTTAATCGCGATGGTTGATTCAATTTCTTCTCAATTACTGGTTACGTGTTTGTCTTTCTTAATAAGGTTACACACCGGTTCCGCTGTGACGGAGAGAATGACGTCAGTGACAGTATGCCCGCAGTCCGCCCTTGTCGTTCGCGTCCGATGTCTGAAGTTTGCTCGGCGGCGTGGTTAGCAGCACCCGCCCCCCATTATCGCTTAGCCATATAAAGCTTCGCTTTAAAGAATTCTCAACGAATAATCACGCACAGTCTGCGCAACGAAACAATAACCGTTACCCAAGCTGCTAGTTGCCCCAAATGAAGCCACGGGGCGAACGCGTCATTGCGGTTAAAGGAAACAAAATACAGGTGCCTATACAAGTTGTCGCTCGAGAAGGCGTCCACGTATTCCTTGCACCCCGCTTACTCGACGATGCAACCAAAAGCCATCGCTCGCAGATGCAGGATAACGCCGACGGCGCTACGTTATATCGGGTCAGAGTATGGTCTTTATTGGAAAGCCTGCCGACCGCAAAGCGCTTCGCTTAGCGCACGGCACGTGATGGAGTGGGTGCTTCCCGCGTAGAGCCCCAGAATGCTTTTCAACAGCTCGACTTGGGTCGCTCTTATCCCCGCGGAGGAAAGTAAACACGCAATTTCCGGGACGCCCGGGGCATCTGCCGCTGACGTTGCACTTCGGGTAACCGCTATCGACGTCAGTGAACGAGCGTGCCAGAGACACGGAAGAGACGATAGGCTGAAGTGCGCTGAAGGAAAGCTTCTGTACAGGGAACGAGATTGCAAGAATAGCAATAGCTGCATGGGCGCGGCGAGTGAACAGCACGGCCTTAGCTGTTAACTACGAACTAGCACGTTACGAAATTGTACGTATTTCTTTTTTTCTGTTTGTCGCTATTCGGTCATGTTGCGCTATGACTGGCTTCTTTTCTTACAGTTTCTCTCTTCTTGAAGGCTCCATAAAGATCAGATTTAACAGTAACCAACACTTCTTCAACAGCGAAAAAAAAGAAAGAGCCGTCGCTATCAACACGGGCAGTTTCGTAAAAAATTAAACAGCTTTTCTTCCGCGTCAAAATCACGACCTAACTATTAGGCACGCCTTAGTAAGAGACTCCCGATTATATTTGACAAGATGCGGCCTTGACACATCCCCCACTGCCCACCAGCTTGCCATGACGTCAGAGATATTGAAGGCGTCGGGTCTGGCGTGTGTAAGTGGTTATTGTTAAGCATGAACTATAAATTTGGAATGAATTCAGAGACCAAGTTTCTAGAACCTCTACTGCAAGAGAACGACGGGAAATTGAGAAATTGTCCAAAAATGGCTGACGTCATTCTAACGTACCGGTGCAGCGATTTCAAGGCAAAATTCTGAAAAGATAGTATGGCTTTTATTTTATACCCAGCTATAGCTCATGCTCTTAGCGCGAAATGAATGAAAATATATTTGTAAAATAATACTTTACTAGTGCTAACTGAAGAATGGGTTCCTTGTACTTTTAGCAGTAATTGTTTAGTTTTTGAGCCCCCAGGTTCTCGATGACTTCATCGTGTTCACGATTACGCCTCTACTAAACAATGCTATTGCTCTCATTGCTTCGTCCTTCTGGAGAAACTGGTGATTTTTTTTCTCATTCGTTCAGCAGAGCAATCGTGCATTGCACATGAGAAAACTCATAGTTTTCTATGGTGAGAAAAGATATTACATAATGGTTAGCTTTCTATTGTTATTCTAATTATTACTATAATTTCATTATTCTTAACTAGTGCTCGATACAGCGCATATAACCCCCTAATACTATATATCGCGTCCCTAAAGTGCTTGCAGATGCAGCTCCTATCGAATGCTAACTTGCGATCAGGTAAACTGTAAGGAAGAACTCGAAGGACATTCCTGTTATACTTTTTGCCTGCGGCTCCAAGATTCGTCAAGGCGTGAACTCATCCCCAATTTGGTGCTTGCACAAGGCACAAGTTTCGGCTGATCGAATTTTGCATTCGCGCCAATTAACACAGCTGCCGTCGTCTGGGTGATAGTGCTTTGGTTTCGTTTTGTGATTCATCCATCGCAGCACGGTCGCGTGAAAACGAGGCCACGAGGAATGACAACGCGTACTAGTCTTCATTTCCAGCCGCGCACTGCCCCTGGGCGTTCAGGCTGTTAGGTTGAGCGCCGTTACTGGTGGTCTCTGTTAATTAACGGATCGTGCAGCGAAGCGAGCAACTGGATTCAAGAAATTCGTTCAAGTAGTGTAATTGGTCTCATTGCGTAGTTGGAACAGCGGATTAAATCTTCATCAGCGATGGCACTGACGTATGCTGGCGTGGCTACCAATAAAATATTTAAATATCACTGGAGCGCTTTCTACCAGTCTAATCAAAGAGGCATGTCAGGCACTGGCGCGTCCGTAGCACTGGGGCACGCTTCTCTCTGAACAAGGCTTTTGTTTGAGATGGGGGGGGGGGGGAGCGCTATTAACGACATCAAATGAAAGGCTCGCGATGATGGGAGACGACGAGCGTATTTTAGTGATGCCGGCTGGTGAAATTGATGCCTAATGTCTTGTATGTTTTTTAGGGCCCTCTTTTCCCGCTTAAATATTTCGCGCTTGAAACTCGACGCCTTGCTCGGAGGGTGAAGGATAGCAGGTTTGAAAATTACGAGTGCCACTGAAATCGGTGGCATTAAATTAAAGATTAAAAAATTACCGACGATTACGTTACTTCCTAATGCGAAATTTGAGCGCAGCAAATAAGCTGTTTATATACAGATCCGCCGCCACCGATCTGGCTCTCTGATTGCCACCGCACAGGGGTTGCATTGGAGGAGGAGCGAAGAAAGTAATTAAGTTCGAGCCGGCGCTTTGACAACCGGAGACTCGCAGAAAGAGGGGGGAGGGGGGCGGCGTGTACACCCAGCGGCAAACGATGGGGGCAGAAGCGCGCGCAGCAAGCGGACAACACGATAAAGGGAGGAGGGAAGAGATAGCAGCGACTGACTGATGCCACTGACGCCGATAGTGAGTCAACCCCAGCTGCGGAGTTGGTTTCAGGGACAACGCCGCCGATGCCGACACAAACAATATGATACCCTCGCTTCCGCAGCGCTAAGAACCAGGTCTAGCCGTGGGAAGGTGGTCACGTATTCGTCGACGTGCCGGGGCCTACGTGAAATAACCGGCGCGTCGGCAACTGAAGAGCACCCTATCCGCCACACAGAACAGGGGGGGGGGGGGACCTTTCCTCCTCTTTCTGCATGGCGGCGACGGTGTTCTATGCAGTCACGTTATCTTGACTCTCTAGCGGCGTCAGCGGCATCCAGCGGTATCAGTCGGTCGCTGCTAGCGCTGGGGGGATGAAAGGGGGGCGGAGCTGGTTACGAGGCCGACGACAACGCCGACGACGACGCGAAACCCAGGAACGGACGCCAAAGAGCTGCGCTCTAAAATATTTTATATTATCTCCAATGTATTATGAATAACCACAGCAATGTTTATGAGTTGAGAAAACACAATACAGTCAACAGAAAACAAAACAAAACAAAAACATTTGACCGGCTCGCTCGAGAAACAGGTAACGTAGCTCTATGCATTATCTAAACTCCACTACTGTGTCAACTAGCCCACGGAAAGCAAATGGTAGAACAATTCTTTTGTGTAAGTGCGAACATATTATAGGCAGCGAAAACATCCCAGTGGTGGTAACAAGATCGAGACGAAAGTTTGAGTGATTCGCAGGATTTCGATCATAGCTGTGGATCAGTTTCCACAACCAGCCAATTTTCGGAGACGCTGGAGCCTAGGGTATCGGCCAGTGTTGCTGTTTTGTCAGTCTGTGGGGGGTTTCAAGGTAGCATTGATCCACAGTGTTTTTTTTTTAGTGGGGGGCAAGCGTTTTACAGTTAAAAGGTGGCGTGACAGACGGAAGAAGACAAGAGTTATAAATAAAGGCAGCTACGTTATTCAAAATTCAAAACACTGCAAGACTAAAAGTGGTGCATGGTTTTGCATTTATAGGTCACCTGATGGGTCAGTATCACTAGAGAAATTTAAATTTGTCCTACAGTAAAAACTGATGACAAATAACTTCCATTGCAAAGGTACACCAGTGGGTGATCGAATGCGAGCAGAAGTATGGAAATAAGTTAATGGGGAAAGTTCTAGAGCTTGCAGTGAACATCTCTATCGCCCGTAGATGTTAGTGAATATAAATGCCTTGGTGTGACGATAACTAACAAACCCTGGTTGAAGAAACTTGTATCTAGGATCTATGATATGTGCATCGGGTTTCCGCAAGTTATGCTTCTTCGGAATACGCTCTGGCAAGTCCCGGAACTCGGTAAACTCCAGGCCTACACGTCAATAATTAGACCTACTGTTGAATGCAAATATATCAGTGGGGACCTGCACACGGAGAAGAACACCGACTCTTTGGAAATGAATGAACGTAAGCTGATACGCTTGATCTTTTCTAAATACCGATGACTGGTACCCCGACATCTCTCATGCAGCCTCAGAATGCCCAGGAACTTCAATTACATCGTATAATTCTAAGAGGAAGGTTTCTCATTTAACTGGAAAACAAGCACTTTGCCTTAGGCTCTGATCCATACATCAGGATTCTAACTACATGACTTACCCTAAATCGTCATGCTTAGTCTATAACCGTATTTAAAGCACGAACACAATTGTGTTCTTTTTTGCTAACACGATTGCGGACTATGTATGCTGTATATGAGTGATTTATTTGACACAGTAACATCATATTACACTGTGTCATTATATTTTTCTTGTATGGTGCTATGATGTTTCGCTTGTCACATTTGCTGGCACAGTTGTTCGGTATTCAAGTTTCACATTGTATTTTTCTGTTGCAGTGCTGCATTACTGTGTTACACTGGTGTTCGTAAAAATTCTCTCTTGTCCAAATTGCTAGGGCCCCAACTTTGGGCCGGGAGTATTGTAAAAATAAACTAACTAAATGAAATAAATCAACAGGAAAAAACTGGACTCGTATTCACAAAAATGTCTAATGCTAAAATTGCTAGCAAGTACAAATTCTGGCTGCTCCTGACACTGTACATATTTTTAGCAAATGTAGGGTCAATGGCAAATAGCAATTACGAAGGAATGGCTTTGTGAAGTTGTTTATTGAAAAAATAAACGTGCACAGTTAGGCCAGCATCTAAAGAATGATCCAATGAATATTTCTATATGACATGTCAACCGGTATGAAAACCGGTATATTGCTGTACACAACCAATCCGCGCTTATAATGTTATGGTACAGGGGATATAGACATTTATTTGTTACCGTCAAATTGTGAAGCACACCTTGAGGGGCTAGTTGGCTCATGTTTATTGTAAGGAATTAGTGATCGAATATGCAGAAAAGGACATCAGGAAAGAAGAAATATTGAAATAGAACAAGAAATCAATATGTTTTGTGCTTGACGTGCTGGTCACATTTATTTTTTCAGCCAGCCATTGCAGGCAATTGCTGCAGCAAATCATGCCCATGCAGCGTACAGGTAGCAAAGTTGCCGGCATATATATTCGCCCATATTAATAAAAAATAATTAGCTAAATCAATTTGTAAGAGCACATTTCAGACAATCGCGGTGATGCGCATAATAATACTGAGTCAATATTGGAGCTTGTCGTTCAATGAAAGAAAGCGCTCAGGAATGAATAGCTTTGGAGATTCGGCCTCTGGCGTCCATAATTTGAAAACACGCCTATTCTATCGGACCAAATATCTCAGACGACCAACAGCAGTCCAGAACTTCAGTGGCGCAGAAAATTAAAAATTCTGCCTTTCAGAACTGCACGAACATATTTGCCGTGCAGAGTGTTGTAGCACCTGTTGCATATGGAACAAATTCACCGACGATTACGATAGTCCATAATGCGAAATTTAAGCGCAGCTCTATGCATGTTTCATTTCGCGATACGTTGGCTAGCGCGGACAACCTATTTAAGACGGCACATTGCAAATAGAGCGAATTGTGGCTTGACTGCCTTGCTAATCGGGATATCGTGAGACGTAGCGCATCAGTGACGTGTAGGCGCAATTCACAGCAGCAGCCGCTGACAGACCTTCGCTCATGCATCGCTTTGTTTCCATATATGGTATCAGTGGCGTCATAGAGCAACAGAGGGGGGGGGGGGGGGGGGTGCGCTACTCTGGCACCATTTCGTATCCATCGTGGTCGCGGATCCCGTCTAGCGTGGCACTACGCTTTTCTTCTCCCGCTTTCTCATGCCTTCCTCCTCCGATTTCCTCCTCACGCTCTCTTCGCTGTCGCCGTCTTTCATCTCCCGCTGCGTTTACTTGTCTATCTTTATGCTCCTTATCTCCCCCATCCCCGAACACTGAGCCATGCTCCCTTATGGGTAGCAGAAAATAGAATCCTCTTCCATTCTCACAACTATCATACAGGGCGCCCCACGTAAATTTAGCCAAACATAAAAATATGCAAATGTCACGTAGCTGAGCAAGACAAAGGTAATGTTGTTTGCCGTCGCTTGGAGATACTAAAATTACTATTTTTTTCATTTCACCTAATTAGATTATTAGCCTTCATTTATTAATCAACTTCTCAAAAATTATAACTAGATGAAAGGTGCCACTAAGGAAACTGTAGAGCAACATAAAAAACTCCTGGTACGGGTTTCCGTTCCTCAATACGTGGTACGTAAAAGTTTTTCTCCGAGCCTGAAAGAAGCCCGCAAATACATGCCAGGTGCTTCGAGCGACCAGTCGCATTGCAATTTTGCGTACATCTGCGGGCTTCTTTCACGCTCGGAAAAACACTTTTATGTACCACGTATTGAGCAACAGAAAGCTGTATCGGGAGTTTTTCATGTCACTCTACAATTTCCTCATTGTTACTTTCATTTAATTACAACAATTGAGAAGTTGACTAAATAGTTAAGACATATTATCTAATCAGGCGGAATAAAAAAAAAGCCGAGTATTTCCAAGCGACGGCATACAGCATTACATTGGTTCTGTCCAGCTACGTGGCATTTGCATATTTTAAGGTTTGGCTTAGGTTACGTGGGACACCATTTATATATATATATATATATATATATATATATATATATATATATATATATATAGCGTGGCGCTCCGTGGTCGCTCTTTTATCCTTCGCTATGCTTGTCCACTCGACTACGAGAAAGGCTGACTCACCGCAGAAACGAGCGCCTATGAACCGTTATGTGTGCCTCACAAAAACTACTGAGTGATTTATTTGCTTTGGAATAATTGAATGTAATTGGCATTTCTAGGCACATTAGAGTGTTTCTATGTGTCTTCTTGCGTGGTGTTGATACCTTTGGATTCGCACAGGTATTGCCATGACTTTTTATCTAACTTAAAGAAATATTCACTGCATGGTATAGAAGAAACAACAATAATGAATTTAACTACTTTTGATGCCAGGCATAGATTAGTACTTTTCAGCATGATAAAGCATTACAAATACTGGGACACACTGTTTCTTGGTAGCCACCGCTTTGCTTGTGATTATTCTACAGTGGCTGAGAGGACTGTCTGGCTCATGCAAGTCATGTTTACTGGCATAAAAAACTCCTCTACTAAATATAGCATATAAATATATAATCTATACATAATTTATTCTTAACGTAACAACCTAAGTGCAACGTAGGTTCTGTGACGCCTCTTGTTATATTATAACATTATGCTCATGCTCGCTGCCTTATGCAGGTTGTATCTTTTGTTTCACACTGAGCAAACAATCATAATTTTCTGAACTTTACGGAGAGGTCATAAGGGGCTGTTCAAAGCAGGAAGTGCTTCCAAAGCCAAGTGTTTCCTGGTTCCATGTCTAACAAAGAGGTTCAAAAGTATGCAAGGCAAAGAGCCGACTTGGGAGTATCGTGGCAGTAAGCACTCTGTTGACCATTAGATGGAAGAACAAGCGCCACGACAAAAGTACACATAAATGTCTCTCAGTAAACAAGTGAATTTTTTTTCTTCGGCGTTGTTCATCCTTGGAGTATTGAGGCCTCAAACACGTAGAGGATCTTGGCAGGCTCAGCATCACTGTGCGTGCGTGTTTCATAAGAGTGTATCAGTGACGTTGTTCGTAATCGTCAAATAAACAAGTATGAAAATCACAGCAATTGAAGCCCAAGTAAAGGCAAGTGTCCCAGCTGCGATATCATGCGTGCGTGCTATCAGGACTTGTGAAAACGTTGGCTCCTGCTTTAACCTTGTACTCGTTATGCTCATCCACTTGAATTTTCATCTCCCGCCTTCCCCGTGTTTTCCTTGCTATCAGGAATGCTTCATAGCCAGAAGCAATATCGTGAAAGACGTAAAACAGAAAACAATTTAAGCAACCGACTTATTCGAAAGCAACATTTGAAAAGTTTCAGTACATAAATGCCTCTCGGAGGCAGATGTCGAATGATGGTGGTTGGCTATTGGGGTTTACGGCAATTGAAGGTGAGCTGGCATTTCATTATGTACTCGAAGGAGCACGATGTACCCGCTTAAAAATTTTCATTGAGGTGACGATGATAGAAGAATAAATCGTACCAGTCGTACTGTAGATGTAGAGTACTCGTAAGTTTTTATGACAGAATATATTTTCATTTAGGCACGCGGAGAAGTGAAGAATTGATGGTGTTAGGTAACAGTTTGATTCGAATGTTATTCCTTTTCGCGCTTTATAAGCGGTCCGGGTGCCCTTCGATCAACGTTACCAGTAGTATTGGCCGGTAATAAACAAAGCGTGACAAAAAAGGAAAATAATAATGGCGGAAATATTTGATCGCTGCGTTAAATCTGCGCGAGATTTCGCTAACACTGGTGTCGTTTTCACGTACTACAGCGTGAGCTGTTATAGGCCCATTCCAATAGCCGTGTCGGTTCGGAGATGTTCTTCGTCACCGCCGCCTCTCCCAGCTATCGCCAGGAATGAATAAAAAAATATACGGTATTGCCGCCGGGATTGAAGCCGCGCTATCTTCGTGGGAGTCATCTACTACTGCGCCACGGCAGCGTTTGGCATCTGCTGCGGAAACATGCCCGATACACGCGTCTTAGCGCTTGACGAGTCACGTGACGTGAGATGTGAGTCGCGCAGCACTGATAAGTGCAAACTTTGCATTGTGGTTTCATAATATTGCACCAAGTCATACGCCATGCAGCAGTTGCATAGGCAAAGGTGCAAGGTTGATACGGAAAATTTGTGAAGAAAAAGAAGCTTAAGGAGCAGGCACGTAGCCAGAATTTTTTTCGGGGGGGGGCCCACCGCCTCCACCACCATCATCATCATCATCATCATCATCATCATCATCATCATCATCATCGTCGTCGTCGTCGTCGTCGTCATCATCATCATCATCATCATCATCCTGTTTTATGTCCACTGCAGGACGAAGGCCTCTCCCTGCGATCTCCATTTACCCCTGTCCTGCGCCAACCGATTCCAACTAGCGCCCGCGAATTTCCTAATTTCATCGCTCCACTTAGTGTTTTGTCGTCCTCGATTGCGTTTTCCTTCTCTTGGAACCCATTCTGTAACCCTAATGGTCCAACGGTTATCTAACCGGCGCATTACATGACCTGCCCAGCTACATTTTGTCCTCTTGATGTCAATTAGAATATCGTCTATACCCGTTCGCTCTCTGATCCAAACCACTCTCTTTCTCTCTCTTAACGTTATGCCTAGCAATCTTCGTTCGATCGCTCTTTGCGCGGTCCTAAACTCATTCTGCAGTCTCTGCCCCATATGTCAGCACTGGCAAAATGCACTGATTGCACACCTTACTTTTCAATAATAATGGTAAGCTTCCAGTCAGGAGCTGGCAATGTCAGCCGTATGCGATCCAACCTATTTTTATTCTTCTGTGAATTTCCTTCTCATGATCACGGTTCCCTGTGATTAATTGACCTAGGTAAACGTACTCCTTCAAAGTCTCTAGTGGCCGACTGGCGATCCTGATCTCTTGTTCCTTTGCCCGGCTATTTATAATTATCGTCATCTTCTGCATATTAATATTCAACCACACTCTTACACTCTCTCTGTGAAGGTCTCCAATGATTTGTTGCAACTCGTCTGCATTGTTGTTGAATAGAACAATGTCATCGGCAAACCGAAGGTTGCTGAAATATTTGCCGTCGATCTTTACTCCTAAGCCTTCCCACTTTAATAGCATGGAATCTTCTAAGCACGCAGTGAATAGCTTTGGAGAAATTGTGTCTCCCTGTCTGACCCATTTCCCTATAGGTATCTCCCTGCTTTTCTTGTGTAGAATTAAGGTTGCTGTAGAACATCTGTATATATTCTTACGCGAAGGACGAGCCAGTAAGAGGAGAAACTATTTACAGATTATATTTACAACAACGGTTGCAGCGCTGACCGGTTAGATTCACAGCGCGAGCACAGTTCGTTCTTCCTCCTCTTTTCTGGAGTGATGGCGCCCACGCACCTCGTTCAAACAAACAAATACCACACGCATGTAGCAATATTTTTCAAGCTTTTTACGTAAGCGTTTTGTAGTCCTTGATTACGTAGTGCCTCTAGACTGCTGGTATCTCTACTGAATCAAATGCATTTTCGTAATCTATATAAGCCACATAGAGAGGCTTATTGTACTCTGCAGATTTCGCGATAACCTGATTGATGACATGGATGTGATCCATTGTATCTTCCTGAAGCCAGCCTGTTCACTTGGTTGACAAAATCCAGTGTTGCCCTTATTCTGTTGGAGATTATTTTTGTAAATATCTTATATAATACTGGGAGCAAGCTAATGGTCCTATGATTTTTCAATTCTTTAACGTCTCCTTTTTTGCGGATTAGTATAATGTCTGCATTCTTCCAGTTTTTTGGGACCCTTGCAGTCGATATACACTTCGTATAAAGAGCCGCTAGTTTTCCAAGCATTATGTCTCCTCCATCTTTGATTAAATGGACTGTTATTCCACCTTCTCCTCCCGCTCTTCATAGTTTCATGTCTTGCAGCGCCCTTTTGACCTCATCGCTAGTTATAGGAGAGTTTCTGTATCCTGTTCATTACTGTTTCTAAGTGAGGTATCGTGACTCCTCTGGGTACTGTATACAGGCCAGCTCATAATATTTCCGCTGCTTTTACTGTATCTTCTAGATTGCTTATGATATTATCCCTCTTATCTTTTAGTGCATACATCATGGTTTGTCCTATGCCAGGTTTCTTTTTTACTGATTTCAGGCTGCGTTCATTTTTTTACGGCTTCTTCAGTCTTTCACATGTTATAGTTTCGAATATCAGTTATTTTCGCTTTGTGGATCAGTTTTGACAGTTCCGCGAATTGCGTAACGCTGTGCGGCCGCCAGCCCCATACAACTGCGTAGAGCGCAGGACTCTGCGATTCTAGACGTACTGCGCTCACCGAGAAAGGTTAGAAAAACACCCACATAAGCACAGCAGAGAAGTGGCTGCGTGAGGCGGTTCGACCGATAACTGTAGAAGCGTCATTCAAAGCAAGTAATTATTCTCCACTTCCAGTGGCGTTTTCTCTACTTCCTTTTTAAATAAAAAGATGTTGCTCCATAAATATCCTCATAAACAACGGTTAACATTTTTATTATTCGCTTTTGCTTGCAGTTTGGTTGTTGCGTTGGCTCTCTCCCTTAGTAGATCGCTTAATTTCTCAACTCCTTGTGATTTTTGTTTCCGGTTTCCAATTTTGCACGAAAAGTGCTATACAATTAAGGAAAAACAGACGAGGTAAGGGGTGACAGTCATCTTGCTTATGGGTTTAAGGGTTATTGCAGGGTTTCGTGATGGACGCTTTTTCACATCATTTTATTTCCCACCTTATCTAGCCAATATCACGTGTATATGGTTCCAGGCATCTGCCAGCGTCACGGCGAGCCGTAACTCAAGGAAATAATTAAGCAAAGGGAAAAGTTAAACGCAATTGGTGTTTTCTCCGGCCGCAACTCGTTCCATGAGAGTACAGACCAGCTGAGTAACAGCCGCATCCCTCTCCTGGTCCCAGGATCAGCCTAACCAAAGAAGGTTGAACTAACAAAAGCAACAGCTATGCGTGTGACGGTTGAATGGATGGTGACAACTGAGCGCATCTCGACTTAATCGCGCGGGTGCGGAATCTATGAAAAAACTGTCCTTCACATTACAAGAGATGCCGATGACTACCGCCATATAAAAGGAGTGAAAAAGGCAGCATGAGGCTGACCGATGAACAGCTGCCAAGTCTCAACATTAATCTGGCGGCGCTTTAGGAACGTGTCAGGAGTGGTGGCGTGTGTGGGGAGGGGGGGGGGGGGGGTATGCCACCTGATTTCGGGGGGGGGGGGGGCCCGGGCCCCCCCCCGATATCAAGTCATTATCATTATCATTAGTCAAATCATTATCAGAAGCAGAAGCAGCAGCAGCAACCTATTCCGCCACTTGTCACACGATGTGATATGCACGCCGAGTAGCGTCGTTACGTGAAAAATTTGCATTGCGGTTACGTTGTAGTCCAACAGGCATGACGACGTGCAGCAGTTGCATCGTATCGTGCCACCTGTCAAGGAATGTGACATGTGCGTCGCGAAATCTGGACACCTGCGTTTGCTCATCGTTAGGCGTTATGCTGGCTCCTCGAGAGATGCGAACCGCCGCTGAACAAAGGAATCATAGAGCATCACGCACGGCTGCAACCAAGCACCGTCAGGCTTAGCACACCATGGTGTAGAGAGCAGCACAAGCCGCAGTTCGCAGTCGATGCTGGCAGGCCGTTCAGTTCGTTCTCGGGAAAACGACGCAACAGACTTCACCGCGAAGACCCTGTCGTGCGTGCTGCCGAAAACGATGCTGCTTTGAGGCCACTCCTCCAGCTGACGCTGCGACTATGCTGCGTGTGCCGCGAAGGCCAGTGATATTTTTGTTTGTTTCGTTAACTTTTAACGATGGAGTTCCACATGAGATAAATAGTCTCCTGATGACATTGTTAGCACTTTCTGCTTCATCTTGGTTTGTTGGCGCTGAGAAATAATATGCAGGCATCATCTGGATAAGTAACGTACTGAGCGTTGTCGTCGATTCGTGGTAAATGATTTATGTAAAGAATGAGCAGTAAACATTCTAATATACTGCCTTGTGAAACGCCTTCTGGTTTGATTCAATATGCGAGAAAGGTTTTTTTCAAACTACCATTTGTTGTCCGTGGTGCAGATAACTTCAAGAATTATCAAAACCTGCCTTGGAAGCCGTTATGTTCGCTTTCTGAGAGCAAGATATTTTAATTGAAAGATGAAAGATGAAAGGTCTGTGAAAAGTCAACGAATAAACTCGAATGTGCACATTTGCTTTCCGAAAGAATCTAAGGTTCTGGCTTTCTGAGTAAGGAGTGCGCTTTTTGGCAACTAACTTTTCAGTAAACGAAGGTTTGACGTCATCACGGTATAATGTTTCCTCATCACCACTCTTGGAAATTGTTAGCTTTTTGACGCACTAAGAAATAATAGCGGGGTTGACTTGGCCTATAATTATATAGGTTATTTTGGTCGCCATCCTTAAGTATTACGAGCAACTTAGTTTCTTTCGGAATACGCCTGATGATAGGATAAGCTTGAAAGCATGCTTGAAGACTGCTACGATTATGACACGTCTATTTTATGCGCAGGTGGCACAGCTGGATTTGAATCTGAAGTACATCTGTGTCAGGGCTTTTGCTGTTCTGGTTCAATCGGATCGTCCCAGCACTTTCGCTGCTTGTTACTGGGAATAAAAGAAGCGCTCTACAATACGTTGGACTCAAGAGAAGGAAGGCCTTTACTCCTACAAGAATGAGTGCTATCGGAAAGAGATAGAAATAAATGATTAAAGGCATCTGCTAACATAGACTCGGACATGCAGTTATTGTCAACATTTAATCCATCACCTGCAGTCTTCTCATGCACTTCAATGGTATAGTTTATTCTAGACAATATAAGCCTTGCTCTCTACATCAAGAATAAATAAGTTGTTCACGTAATTTATTTTCGACATTCTGATAATTCTGATAGCCCTATTCCTGTCGCATTTGAACCCTTTGAAGTCCTCAATGTTCCTTGTTTATTTAATTGCTTATATAAGTCATCTTTAGCGCGTATCACTTCTTAGCCTCCCTTCCTCAACTATTGTTTCCAAGATTTCCAAGCTTGTGTTGCGTTCTTATAAGATAAACATGTGTTATTAAAATTCTTAAGACAATTGTGATGTCATTGCATCAAATGTTGCAATGACATCATCCCAATCGGCTCCTGCCGTGCGCTGTTAAAGTTCCAGAGTGTAATTTCAATTACGCTTCGCTACGTCACAGAGCAGCTGTTTTTATTCACTCAACCTCTCGGAGAAGCTCGTCTGTTGAGAAGTTAACTGGATGAAGGAAACTATTGCATCATACGGCGGCAACAGACATCAGCGTACTTTCAGTTGTGCTCGTTATAAGAACATGTAACAATGTACACCTACTCTTTAAGATTACGATTGGGCTAATCAATTGCAGTTCTAAATGCATTCGATGCCATGATTGTGCTCACTTCAGTGTGGGCAGTGGAACTCTGAAGTAAAGTGGTATTGATGTCGCTGTCGAAGTAAACGAAAGTTACTTCGACAGTAAACGAAACGAAGTAAACGAAAGAGTATACTTTTCCTCCATATTTCAACTGAGGAATGTATCAAGAAAAGAAAGAAATATGGAAACCCCACCACTGGGTGGTCGGTAGGTCACAGTGAACATTGGAGCATTGCATTTTAAAGAGAGAGCTTCATCATCATCAGTCATCCATGAAAACTGTTCAATAATCTCACATTTGATCCCTAATTTTGACACTAGTAGAAAGCGAAGTCATCTCTTAACAGAGAGTCAAACCTTTAAAACACTAGTACGTGTCGGCAAAACGGCCGTTGAGTGCATACGGAATCAACACATGGACAGTTATTCTGCGGTGCTCTTCAGCTACCACAGGGTTGTTCATATCGCGCCGCACACCGGAACCATCACGAGAGATGGTGTCCTCTACGTTTGCAGCTCTGCGGCCACAATAAAAAAAACATATTTGATGTATGAAGGGTCATACGTGGTGTTTTGTGGCCACCAGATGGCCACCAAAGTAGCGTATTCTGATCAAATGACCTCTTTCTACTAATACGCCATCCCAAATGCTTCCTCTTCAGCAGACAGAGATTTCCATGAGGCCACGACGCTCTGGAGTCTGTATTTTGCAAGGCAGCGTTTAAGCGCAGAATTTCCTGACACACCACATAGCTTTCTGCTCTAACCACCGCAAACTTGAGTAGAAGCTACTGTTCAGGACTTCACCGTGCTACTGATGAGGTAAAAGTATGAGCTCTCTTCTTCTGTTGGTTGTCATAATTGAATCCCCCTACAAGTAACCTCTCATTTCATGTCCCTGAAGTCACGAATTGTATATAGTCGAAAACATTGTACTGAGCATAATCACTAGTAATCAACTGTGTTTCTATCGAATGTGCAATTTGTATTTATTATTATTATTATTATTATTATTATTATTATTATTATTATTATTAGATATGGAAACACACAAATACTTGAAGGAACCAGAAAAAAGTTAACGAAACAATGCTCATATTTACAAACTCTTCTTAGGCTAGAATTATTCGTGGGAGAAAATCCTAGCCAATTCTAATGCTGGAAATTATTAGATAAGGGCGCCACCCAACGGTCATAGCACTTACGCGCGAGAAATTTTCTAAATTCAGGCCCATATCTGTAGCGATGGATGGCCAAACACATGAATTAACTAATACTTGTTCGCTTTGTTCGCTTGGGAAGCACTTTTTGCGTTTCATTATAACCATACATGAGAAGTATTTTCTTGGTGACAAGTTCCCAATCGCAATCGCCGCCTTCATGGCGGCCATCACGACATCGTGCTTCAGAATGACGCGGATTTCTGCAGTTCCCTCATGTGTGCATATAGATTGAACTATCTAGATTTCCTGTTTATTCAGCACGTGTAATCAAAAATTTCAAAATAAAACCGCTCCACTTTCTTACGCGCTTTTATAAGCCTCAGTAGGGAAGAACATACTAATTAAAATGTATGCCCAATTATAACAACAGCACGTAACACATGGAAAAATAAGTTTCAACAAATACAAAAATGATACACGAATGACATAACTGAATCAACCCAGAAGCTTTGCAGGCTGTCCTACAAAACATTTCAAAATTACCAACATACACTGACTTATGCTGCACAGGAAGGTACAAAACAAGGGAATCTCTGCGAACGCAGGGGCGCGCAGCGCACAGAAACGCAAACTGCAGTGCATTCGACAAAACAGCACCACTAGGACTATTTATTCTGCAAACCGCCTACACACAAACAAAACAGATGGGCCCATTGTAGATTGGGGCACCGGGAGACTGCACACCGCCTGGTTGCGGCTCTCAATGTTTCTTTTTTCATTTGGAACTGTGAGCAGAGAGTGATCTCAGACCAACCGGCATGAGAACCATTAGGAACCGGGTTTGCCTTTCCAGTGCTCAGTGTAGGTGCTTTTCGAAAAAGGCAGAAAAAAAAACGAGCAAGATCACAGAGGAAAAGGATTTCCCCAGGAGCACAGAGGTGATCTGGTTCAGGGCTTGCTACATTGCTCTGCATAAATAAGTGCGAGAAAAAAATAACTATTCGGCATAAACTTCGCAAAAGAGTGCTCTTATATATGTAGTAGGCGTACAGGGAGGTGTTTCACGAAGTTTTTTTTATGGATAGCAGCATCCAAGAAATTGCTTCTTCAGGGAGCGTGGATGGGTTCTGGTTGTTCTCCTTGCAACTAATGCGCGTAAAAGTGACATTCCTGCCTGCAAAATTACTCTTCGAGTCGCCTTGCACTGCTTAGCGAATGGCGACGTTGCCATCTTAGCCGGTATGATACTTAATCGTGATGCGGCGTTCTACCACATCGCTCGTGTTCAATCGCCATTCAGCCTTCGTAGCGGGGCTAAAAGAGATTTTAAAGAAGTCTAACAAAATTATGCCATATATATATATATATATATATATATATATATATATATATATATATATATATATATACATATATATACATATATATATATACATATATATATATGTATTATGATAAACGAGAGGAAAGGGGGTTAGCCGAGGAGCCCGATATTTATTAGTCACATAATAAGAAGCCAACAAGGACAACAAAGGGAAATTACTTGTACTTACTAATACAACTAATGATATATTAAATGAATGGCTATGAAAGGGGATGAACAAACAACTTGCCACAGGTCGGGAACGATCCCACGTTTTCGCATTACGCGCGCGATGCTCTAACCATTTGAGCTACCGCGGCGCCGTTTCCCCATCTACTTTCTTGGGTATTGTTTTCAGTACTAGAACTAACCTTGGAAGTGTTAGTCAGCGCCACCACTCACAAACCTTGGCGGCGGATGTTCCACATCCGCCGCCAAGGTTTGGAACATTCGCTGACGAGTTCCAAGAATAGCCGCGCGTAGGAAAAACGACAGGACTTTACTGACGGTACAGCCACGAAAGTGCTGTCCCGCGGCTAAAACGACAGTAAAGGTCAGTGATTTTTACTGCGTGCTTCTGTTCTTCGAAGTATTTTTGTGCCAGATCCTGTTATTCTATGCTTCACAGATACGCGCATATATATACATATATATAAAGTGAAGTTGCATTCCTCACCCTGTAGAGAAAACCGAGGAATTTTTGAAGAGGTATCGTAGGGGCTGGCGTGTCCGCCTTAGTTTGCGACCATACACTCCTACTCTTGTTCAACATAAGTTCTACAATTGCGGAACTTCCTAGCAAATATGATCTACGTAGTTCGTGGAAACTGTGCTGATCGAGTTAACGATGTTCCACAATTACTGCAGCTAATGTGGAGATGGCAAACAAGGAGTGACATAGAGTAACTGTCGATAAGCCCGGCAAAAGGAAGAAGCGGCGCTCCAGGACATTTCTTCCACATAGCTTCCACGTAGTATGTGGAACAACGCTGTAGATATGCATTGCTAACTTAGTGGAGCCTAGAGGGAATGAGTGCAACAGTGTAGGAAAATACGTTGCAACACCATGAGCTTCATGTGCCCTCCAAAACGTTATTCCCCCTGATGTCGCTTTTTTCTTATCTCCTACTGTTCTTCCCCTCCTGTTATACTTGGAACTGATTGGTGTTGCACGGGAGCACTTATATGCATGATCCGTCTAGTAGAATATGCGCTTTTTTTTTACTGCAACAGAAGATCAACGCTGGAAATTGTTTGCCGTTACGTTGACAACAATCGTTATCGTCATCGACGACATACAACTCCAATTTTCATCGTCCTCAGACCACCTCGCCATCCCTAGTTTCACCATCGCCACAGCGTGACGAAAAACAAAAATTATCCACAACCACCTACCTCCACCAAAATTAGAACCCATGCCAGTTAAACAATGTGCATTTGGGAGCTGAG
Source organism: Dermacentor albipictus (assembly GCF_038994185.2). Lineage (NCBI taxonomy): Eukaryota > Metazoa > Arthropoda > Arachnida > Ixodida > Ixodidae > Dermacentor > Dermacentor albipictus. The sequence continues at coordinate 50,244,241 of NC_091824.1, forward strand.
TGCGGCAGCCACTGCGCTATCGCGCAACAACAGTACAACGTTTGTGCTCCACATAGACTATGGAAGCAGTGGCGTCGGTCCATCGGTTTCGGAGGCGAGAACGAACGACACTGTGGTGTACGAGGATTACATTATGCTTACCGAATATAACTTGTTCTTGACAAGATGGAGTTGTGTTTTCGTGCAGTTTGTCGTTATCATGCTAGTGAAGACGGCTTCGATGACAGAAAGAAAGCATGCATGACAATGATTATGATAGGGGTCAAGCATCGCATTTACGCTCAACAAAGGCTGTGCCGAAAATGCGGCAGTTGGTGGAAAACTGCTCCTACAACATCGACAGCGCCAATGCTAACAGCAACGTCGCAGTGGCAATGCCAGGCAGTTTAAACAATAGTTCACAGAATTCAAAGCCGCCATGTGCCTCATAGTATATATCAGCACCGCAAATATTTTGCAGGTGGCACTGTACCATTGTAATCTTGACGTCTTTTGCAGTAGAAGGTTTGACCTTAGATTTAATTAATGTCTAGTTGGGCCTTTCAAAACGACGAACAGTCTTTGAATAGTGAGAAAGTTTTACTAATCTGCTGCGTCTTAACCTGCAACCCCCAATCTTGATTTACAGAAAAGCGGAATCTAAGAAACAGCGTAAGCAGACTTCCAACTTAAAGGCCATCTTAAACGCTACGCTGCTGTGACGTCGCGCAGGTCAGTGCTTGGAAACTGTGCCACTTAACGATGGGAACAAAAGAATGTTTCTGTTGTGCAGAAGTTCTCGAAATATGTCACACTGACAACAACACCACTTCACATTGCTAGAGCACGAGTTAACGAAAAAAATGGCTGTGGCTTAGCTAAGGTTAAGCCCAGGATGCGAAGCATACTAGCCTTTATTTTCGTTGTTGAACCACTGTTTAGCCTGGTGAACTGCTGTTGCTTGGCTATATTTGGTTCGGCTAGACGAAGAAACAACTCATGCATTACCCTGCTTCGCCTTCAAGAGTGGAAGGCGACAGCGTTCCCGTCGACCCGCCAAGGGGTGTAAGACAATGGGCTACGGCGCAGCGACTATGCGCCCCGCATTGGACGCGGTGAGCGTCGAGCAACGCAGCGTTCGGCGCGGCAACGAAATGTGCGCCTGAGCACGCGACGCACGAGAACAGCTCGTTTCTAAGGCAACACCGCATTCACTAGAGGCGCTTTTGTACCGCTTTGAAGCATCGTACTCGTGGCTCAGTGGTAGCGTCTCCGTCTCACACTCCGGAGACCCTGGTTCGATTCCCACCCAGCCCATCTTGCAAGAGTTGAGCCAAAGCCACCTAGAAATTTCGTTGTCGCGCCGAACGCTGCGTTGCTCGACGCTAACCGCGTTCGATCAAAGCCACCTAGAAAATGTCTAGCAGAGGCAAGCGCAGCTGCTTATATACCTCCGCGACGCCGCGAGCGACGGCGCGAGTTGGAGCCCCGTTTCTCCTCTGTCGTGACGTCACGGTGTCACGTGGTATGGCATGGGGTCAATGGTCATTGAAGACAACACTACCGCGCCTGAGGAGCTGGGTTGTGCTCTCGTAATATGCTTCGCATAAAAACATTATGCCCCATAATTATTCAAATTGTGACGCAGATCGGCAGGCTGAAAAACCCTGTTGCCATCGCGTGGCTCGTGCTCAGTTCCATCTCTGGCTGCATCCTACCTGCTAGTGCTGCGTTTGCCGCTGGTGCTCTACGACCCGAATAAACCCCCTCTACAAAAAAAAGTATCTCCAGATAGTTCAATGCAGAACCGCCTCGGACGAAAAAGAAGGATTAGTATAAACCGTTGGCCAAACAGCTGGGAATAAAAGGTGCAAGTATGCTATACACTTGCAGTAAACGAATACATTCTGCTTGTTTTGTTGGGGATAATTAGTGTGTGAGAGTGAGCATGCTAAAGTCTGTCCATGTATGTAGTTCGAATTTCACATGTGCTAGTATATCCTACAAAATTAAAGTTGCGCACATAAGAAAAAAGCAAAAGTCATAACTGATATATCGATTTTGTACTACGGTTTCTGTAGTAGCTCGCTATTGCAGTTACCTTTTCAATATTATTATGAATATTATGTTTTTATTTTTCGCTTTAAATTATTACATCTTATGCCAATCTCATCCTTTCCCCCAAAATAAAGCACCCTATAATTGATGTGTTCTGATCCAGTTCTCCATCACTTAAAAGGAAACGATCCAGACACCGGCCAAGACGGTTTAAAAGTATATTTATGTTTGGGCTCCCCCACGCAAACCTTGTTTACAATGATACGACTTGTTCATGTGAGTTGCACCTTCTTCACAATAGCGGAAACGTAAATATAGCTTCAAACTATTTTGCCTAGTGTCCGGATCTCTTCCTTTTATGTACTCATCATCCGGACTAGACGAGTGTCCGTCATACTCTGGTCTTCATCCAGCTCTCCGTAGTGCGCGAACAAAAACATTTGAGGAAAAGGTAAGCAAACGAGCAATACTGATGTGGTGGTCTCCTCTGTGGGAGAGTGTTGTTGAAGCAATACATCAGTTCAGCGCGGAATGAAGTGTTGAAGTCTGCGGTCTTTTCTTAAAACCCACATATCGTCTCCACGCTTATCAATTTGTTCTGCTTTTGTGCTGTTCGCGGGCTTAAAGTTAACTTGAACTGAACTGATGTTTTTGAGCCCGAACGTAGCACGACCTCCTTAAATAATCGATTCATAGACACAAAGCTTCAGCCTTAGGTAAGTTCCGTTCGCGTAAGAAAAACACTATCAGTGCTTTAACAACTAAAAAGCCGGGAAAACACCTGTCTCGTTCTTCTACGACTTCTTTTCGTTGCGCTAAGAAGCCCAAAACGTAAGACCAAAGTCACACTTACCATCACTATATGGAATTCCAATGCCGCAATGCTCCCGGCCACAGGCTGCGGCACTGCGAAAATTTTCATGATTTTATTCAATTGTGGCTCTGGAAGCTTTTCAAGGCTTATCAAACAACGCTGCGGGTTAGCATGCTTGCCCCGGTGGTTACGTAAAGTTAGCGTCAGGAGATTGGAACAAAAACAGGTTGGAATAGTTTTATGTTGTAAGGCCTTAAAAATGATCCTTTTGTTCGTTTTTTACACATCTCATTTGCTACATATTAGTCGAAATCAAGGTAAGCAGAATGCCAAATAGACAGTTGAATGAAAGTAAGGAATCAGAATAAGTTTTAGCTCTTCAAGGCATCTGCGACACAAGATAAAGAAAAATACAATTATTATCGCTTCACATGATATGTCACCCGTGAGACAAAAGAAAGATCTTTTATGCGCTCATATTTATCTGAGAGCAAGGGTCAGTATCGAACGTGTGAATTCTAAAACGTGTTCACAAACCACCTTTTATTCTATGCTTCTATGCTTCTTTTTTGGTATATCGTTTCTGTAACCCTCCCAGACCTGCATGGCGACACAATTGCGCCTTTACTTGAAAGGCATAGCGTGGCACATCGACCCTGACGGTGTCAGTGTGAACATGGCACGTGTGTTTGCTTGACAACGTCTGGGCAAACATGAGTCGAACAGAGTGTTGGCAGACCTGAGCATCAGTTTTACTCGGGACAGAATGCCTACAACACTGCGTGAAAATAGAAAAAAAAAACCGTTTCAAAACAAACTCATGCAGAACTGGGCCATGCAGACGAGCAAACTAATAATACTAAAAATAACGTCATTCGCCTGGTTTGAACTTTGAATAAAAAAGGAAAGCAAAGGGCATTCGATGCTCCTTGAAAGAGTAACGTACAGCAAAAAGGAAAGAGTGCAACAAACAAAGCAAGCACTCATTTGTAAATCGATAAGGCGCTGACGTTGTAAAATGCACATGCAAGGGTTTTGTCCCAGCTTTGTCACAAGGCAAATAATTTCGACTATTGTTTACCCCATCCTCGCTCATATCTTGCGCAGTGCAAGCTGCCACTGCCATTTTTTTTCTAACTTCACAATTACCTTTGGCCGTAGTTAGGAAAAAATAAACTTTTATTGAACCGACCATATCACTGACACCGCCTGAGACGCAATGTTGAGCGAAAATGTCCTCACGCCTGTTCCTCGACAGAATGTGAAGGAGAGGGGAGCTGGCGCTAGAAAGGTGGATATAAGAGTAGGCGAAGAGGAGTGTTGAAATGCAGGGGTGCCAGTGGGAATTTTCAGAAGGCACTGACTTGAAAGTACAGCACAATTAACCGAGAGAGGCACATATGTTTACAGTGCTCCATCTTTATTAATAATATTGGGCTTCAAGTTAACACGTTCTCAAAATGGCCACGAACCAACAAGCCCTATTTATTGCTCCACGCCATTCTGGGTGGTGCAAAGGGGGGGGGGGGAATGATAGAAAAAGATGGCAGAGAAGTGCACTCTAAATGTAACAAATTAAATTATAGGACTTTACGCGCCAGAACCACGATATGAATATGAGGCACGCCGTAGGGAGGGATTCCAGAATGATTTTGGGCACCTGTAGTTCTTTAACAGGCACCCACTGGGCAGTACACGGACGTTTTTGCATTCCGGATCCGTAGAAATGCAGTCGCCGGGGCCGGGTTTCGACCACGCACAATAGGGGCTAACAGCACCACACCAAGCCCACTTCGCCAACACGGGTAGAAGGGCACTTAACACGCGTCAGTCTCCGCCGGTTGGCTAGATCACGTGATCAGCAGGCCCAGGGATGGAAGCTGCCAATGCAGTTTCGGAGCAGCTCTGGGAGCAGAAAATTTGGCACTTTGGAGCATACATTTTCCGTCTTGAAGGAGCAAATACGCTTTTTCAAGCAGCTTGGTAAAGGTCAACATGAGTTAAATACAGGCAAATGAAGAAAATGTGTTCTTTATTTGACTTTTTAGAACGGAATTAGGTTAAGGCAGATCAGGTCTACGGAAGCCCGTAAGGCGAGCAAAATTCGCGGCACGGAAAAATTGTCATCACCTGACTTCAGCATGAAGCTTTAAAGAAAACCCATACAAGTTTCTCAGGTATCACCACTAAATTACATACTGGATGTGCCTACTAAATGTGGGTAAGAAAAAGAACCGGAGGCTTTCCGTGAACAGTGCCCACTCTACGTTGATACGTTTGTGTTAATGCTAGTGGAGTTTTTTTTAAAGCATGAAGTGCTTTTAGCTCCCGTTGTCAGCGACCTTCAAGTCACCTTGTGCCAGAAGCCAGTGACGTTATCCGGGCACTCATATGAGAGCATTCGGCCAAGTTGCGAGAATAAAACCAGTACATCCGGTCAACCAGTCAAAACTTAAGAAAATGCGGTCTCTGGCTCCTCACCCTTCCTACATGACTGAATTTCATAGGTTAGTTACTCCCGAACAAGTTACAAAAAGTATTGCTTGCGAATTCTTCGTAATGTGGCTCGCAATATCACTCAAGATGTAACTTGGTGTACGCTGAAGATTCATTTGTCATATTCAATAGCGACGTTCAAAAAGCAGATGCCGGGCATCATACACTTCATCGTCATCGTTTGGCGCTGCGGCAGGCTTGCGTGTGGCCTTTTGAAAGCCAGCGGTCCGTGAGTTCCGTGGCGCGGGTGTTGCGTTGCATAGAGAGAAGGCGCCACTCTGCGTGGCGCCTCGTTCAGGCGATTTTTTTTCCTAGCCGGGCAGTGCGCTCGGTTTCGCTGGCATCTTTAGCTGCCTGTGGGGCCGTCTTCAGTTGTATTTCTTTTTCTAGCTGGGCAACGTCCATGTGGACAAGTGCACAGAATGGCGTGGTGTGGTGCGGTGTGTTGGGGTGCGATGTGCCGTTGCGAACATGAACTTCGCCCATTCTAAGATTGTGGCCAGTATCACCTCCAACCCATCTACTTTCCCAGCTGCCATTTCTTGCTTCGATCTACTCTCAATTACGCGAGAGCCAGCAATTTTGTTTTGTTTTGAACGGACAGGAAACGTTCAATGTTAGTGAAGTAATATTTATTACCTTACTTATTCAATAAGGTATGAATGCAAACGTTGTCGAATACGTCGGGAAATTCCCGTTAACAGCATATATAGCGACCTAGGTCTTGTGTAGTCCCTTCTTCTAATAAAAAAAAACAAAAACAAAAATAAATAAGCCTGCGAAATTAGAAAAAAAAATCCACGTAAGAAGGAGTCTCCTCACCAGTAATATAAGTGGTCTCAGGCGTGAACGTAATCAGTGCATTGTCTATATTACGAGCGTGCGAACCTGGGACATGGTCTTGTAACGGTTCGCAAAGTGCACTGTTACATCATCGCGCTACTTCGCGTTGGATAAGGACCGAAGATGCGCGCCAAAAACTGCTGGCGCGGCGAGAAAAAAGCGCGGCCGGTCGTTCGCAGTGGCCCTATTTGACGAGGTTTGCGTAAAGATTGATGCAATCCTTGGGACGCACAGGCGTTGTCGTGGCGGCAGCGGGTTTCCTTATTCTTGATTTATTTCATGAACTTTCCTTCTCACTAAAAATGTCTTCACGAATCCGAGAATGTCTTAAATGATGTTATCAGTTCTTTCGCAACAACATCGACAACTTTTTTATTGACATCTCATAGACTACGAAAGCTTTTAAATTTAGCTAATTAAACGTATTCGTGCACAATGAACGAGAAATATTCACATTGGCCACCAACTGAGCAGCTCCGATCAAGGTACGGTGAACGCCGTTTGTGTAGTGCCCTCAGGCCATTTTTCCCTCTTGGCAACCTTCCGCACACATAAGAGAGCACCACAGAATAAATATGAAGTTGACGTACTGGTCGGAATTTCACATCACTTGCCGAGAGAAAGCTCTGAGATGTTTTTGAAGACAATAAAGGGATAAAATATTCACTGGCTTTTCCGCCTGCGTCGTGGACCAATATTTTGAATGAGTTCGACTATTGGGGCTTCTCGGCAGTTACGCTACAGCCGCCGTATAGTCAGTGTAAAACGGTAACCGATATTAAACAGTACTCGTTTATTAAACTATTTGGACTCGACTTGCGAAAGTCGCGTCGTGAATATCGTTGCCGCGAGCGCAGTTTCGCCGGTTTGCGGTTCGGTGGAACGTTTAATTATGACCACGATTTGGCCGCTAATGTTGACTAAATATTAAACTTTGCATTTTTTGCGTGCGTGCCGCAGCGGCAAGAGCATGATTTTGTACGGTGTGGAAGGCAGAAAATAGTGTAGCCTGAGTGCAAATGAAAGTGACGATTGCGGTTTACATCGGATATTTGTGACCAAGAAGTTTCACGAAAGCAAGCAGGTCGTTTGTCGGTGTGCCGCACCATCATGCCAGTAACCAGACGTGGTGCACTTTCAAAATATATTTAGAATGTCGCACGTATGGTGTTCGTCCAATAATCGACGCAGTTGTACCAAAAGAGCGCAAAAGCCAGTGCTCAACTACTTAACGAAACCGATGAGCTATACGCCGCTGAGCAGACTGTACGACCTTATTCACTCAGCGAGGCTTTCCTTCTCGACTGTCCCATGAAATGAGCCCCAGTTCAAATCGTCTTCAGCTCATCCGCTTATAAGCATCCGCGTAAGCACAATAGCACAAAGCGGTTTTCTTTTTCTTGTGGCCTAGTTACAATTATTCCACCGAACATATCCAGACTCTAGGCACGCCGGCGCTGAGACGGAGTGCTTAGGTTTGGATTGCAGGGCTAAGTGCTAGCCAACGCTTGCATGTGGCTGTGTGGTTGCCACTGAACACGGACATCCTGCGAAATTTGGCAACTGCATTTGAAATTAGCGTTTTGGCGCAGGTTCGCGCAACTCGATGACTTGGCGCCAGATGGCGCAATTGGGGCAGCACTTCCATCCCATCAGGACAGGACGCATGTGTCGGTGTCAACTGGTTACGCCGCTGTTCGCCCCGTGTTCCACACTCAACCGAGTGCAACGGTTCCCCTGAGTTCGTCTCTGCGGGCGCACCGGCTCTTGATTGACTGCTCCAACTAGCACGGTTGGCTTACGTCACTTCATAATTGAAGTCCTAGCTGTTTCAATCATATTCGCCCAACTACCTCAGGTTGTCACCTGTGTTTTCTCTGCAGGAGTCGTCAGTTGCGGGCTCAGTGTCGCGCTTTCTTGTGGCGGAAAGTGTCATGGGCATTCGACGGCAAGGCACGCGTGAAACGGAATACATTCGTCTGCATGTGTCTCGTGGTGTGATTCGCGAATCAGGGGAAGCCGTAAAGCGCGCAGCCTGTGGGCTTGCCCGTAAAATGGGAGTAAGGGAATCCATATTGTATTTCGAATGTTTCGTTCATGTTTCTAACATGAGCCTTCGCTAGACCTTGTTCACCTTTATCATATGCGACGGTTGTGCGACAGAACGTCTGCAATGCGTATGGAAAATGGACAGTGCGTTGGCGGGACGTCTCCCGCTTCGCTAACCTTGGCATTACGCTTCTGAGCTCAAAGTGGCGGTCTCGATCCCGTCCGCGGCGGCCGCATTTCGATGGGGTCGAAATGTAAGAACGATCGCATACTTATATTTAGAGAGAGCGAGAGGGAAAGAAATAGGTCATGTTAAGGTGTGAAAGGACGAGTGGTCAGCCGGAGGAGCTTTGTATCTCGCCTGCTACTTTGCGTACGGGAAAGAGAGAAAGCGAAGAAAAAGAATAGAGAGGAAGTGCGGATGGCGATGACAGTGCACGGCAGTGAACTATGTACACGTGCGATATGCACACATGTTTTGCACCCACGCTTCAAGCAGATCCCAATGCGAAAGCGTCTTCTATGTAGGTGGTGGTGGTGGCGGTGGTGGTGGTGGTGATGATGTTGAAGCAGGTGGGGTTAGCCTGGCATACAAAGCCGGCAATTGTTCCACCTGATCCTCCTTCGAGTTGAAATCAGGGGTGTGTCACCAGATGTCGATGAGCCCCGTGTCTCGCAGGAAGGCTATCAGCAGTCGTTGCGCTGTCTTCCTGAAAGCCGCGGGCCCTCCGGGGAAAACAACGTCTTCAAAGGTCCTGTGCGTGAGACCGCTTTTTTGTAGGTTGTCGACCATCGCTTTTCTTTCTGTGTCAAACTGCGGGCATAGCCAAATGAAATGTTCGATGTCGCCAAGGTCACCACAGAAAACACAGAGTGGGGAAGTGCGAAGCCCAGTCTTGAATAACCAAGCTGGGGTGTACGCGGAGTCGGTCCTGATGCGGTATAAAAGCGTCGCTTGTTCGCGTGTAAATCCATGAGTCACACAGGATTCGTGTGCATTCTTGTACATCTCTCTAAAGTGAAGACGGATTGCACCCTTATGGTTTCGAAAAGCTTTTGGAGCTTTCACTTTTGGGGCACATGTCAGCGCTAGGCGTGCAAGGGCGTCAGCTTCCTCGTTTCCATCAATTCCTACGTGTGATGGAATCCACTGAAACCTTATGTTAAATCCTTTGCTCGTTAGGTCGTTGATCAGTGCCAGAGACTGCCTTGTAAATTTCTCTAGAGGTAGGCCCCGATGTAATCTCTGTAATGCTGACTTGGAATCCGTCAGCACCACGACATCTCGTGCAGAAAAGGCCCGTAGTTTCCGCAAAGCCGCAGTGATTGCGGCACTTTCTACTGTTGTAGAGGAAACTACGCGATCCAGTCGGCCAGACCATGACACATCAAGGGATGGTGTGCAGAATGCCGCTGCACAGCTATCTGTTTGTGCGCACACCGAACCGTCTGTGTACACTTGTAGATGGCTTTGAAACACAGTGCTCAAGTGGTCCAGCACAATGAACTTGGCTCGGCAGTTGAAATGGTGCGTTTCGTCGGTAGGTGGGGTACATTGAGGCTACAAGTAACGTGCGGAAAAGACCATGGCGGGTCAAGGCGACTTCGTTTAGGCCAAAAATCGGAAGGTGTTCAGCGCCACATGGAAATGTGAGCGAGTTCTTGCTCTTAGCCGCCGGAGAAGCGCCGTGCCTGCGCGTGACTCGCCCAGCCTTAATAGCTGCGTCAGCAAGGCCTGAGATGCCAAGAGGCGGAGTGGAAGAGACCCTGCCTCATTAGTGACTTTCTTGTTTGCAGCCGCCGTTGGAACTCCCATCGCCAAGCGAAGTCCCTTTCTGTGCACTGCCTCCAAGCGCTCGAATTGACTCGATGACGGTGATATCAGAGGGAGCTGACAGAGAATGCGGCTTGTTATCAGTGCAGCGTTCAGTTTAAGCATGGATATAGGATTGTTTCCCCAACGTATACCTGCCAATCGACGAAGTGCGTTGATTCTTTGCACTGATGCAGACACAACACTTTCGACCGCACCACGCCATAGTAGCTTGTTGTCGATGGTGACGCCCAGGAATCGGACATGAGTTGCACGAAGAATTGAATGCCCTCTGATATTCAGCGTCAGACGTGTTGACTTGCGTCTCACTCCCGGGAAAAGCATGAAGGTCGATTTTTCTGCTGATAAAGATAGGCCAAGCGTCGATAAGTGGCGATCGACAGTGGAGATTGCGGCCTGGGCTATTCGGGCCTAACGTTTGTGTTGGTACCCCGAGATCCAAATGCAGATGTCATCTGCGTAGATGGACATATTAACTGCCGTCCGACCTACTTTCAGGGCAGCTGGAAGGCTGGCCATGGCAACGTTAAAAAGCAAGGGGGATAGGACACTTCCTTGTGGGACGCCGAGGGAAATTCCTCGCTTGTCACTCATTATACTTCCGAGCTTAACTTGGACACATCGATCACTGAGAAATTCATGGACGAACCGAAGAGAATTTCCCGAGACGCCCATGGCTCGGAGTCCGTTGATGATGCCTGTATGAAGCACACAGTCGTATGCCTTGGCAACGTCCATAAAGATGGCGAGTGTGGAAAGGCGGTCTACGCGATGGTGCTCGATATGACTTAGTAGATCCAAGACACTGTCCTGGGCACTCAACCGTGGACGAAATCCGGTCATACATGATGGCAGTCTATTTCCTTGCTCAATATATCATGTTAACCTCGTACATATTAGTATTTCCATCAACTTTGATGCACATGATGTTAGCGATACTTGCCGGTATGAGGTGAGGTTTGCAGGATCCTTTCCCGACTTGAGCACTGGCACCACCCATGCTGTCTTCTACGCTTCTGGGATCTCTCCTGTGCTCCAGACGTGATTAAATATGTCCAGAAGTGCTCGTTTTCGTTCATATGGCAGATTTGTCAGCATCTGATTGCTGATCGAATCGGGACCCACAGCACAGCGTCTTCTTAATTTGCTAAGCGCCAAATCCAACTCACGAAAGGTGAACGGCGTATCCATGGTATGGGATGCTTCAGACAACAGAGGATTCGATACTCCTGCTGATCTGCCAGATGCGTATACGTCTGCAAAATCTTCTGCAAGGGTTTGCAAATATTTTCCTTGATTTAAGGCAAGTGCTTCGAATGGCTTGTGCAGGCGAATCTTCCCGAATAGGCTATTCATTACTCCCCATATCCTTGTCATGGGAGTAAACGCCGATAAACTCTCACAGAAAGCAGCCCATTGAACTTGTCTTAACCTTTTTGTGTGACGACGGATGACAGCGTTTATCCTGTTGTATTCCGTTTTCGCAGATGGATTTCCCGTTTTTCTCAGTAGTTTTCGCTCCGGTCGCCTACGCGCTGCGCAGAGGTTCTTTAGTTTCAATTCAGGAGTAGGGAAATGATCTGGCAGTTTCAACATTCAGGTAGCCACCCTTTTCCTCCGCAGCATATCTGCGAACAACTCACCAGGGGATTCGTCCAGCGCTTCTCTGTATGTGTCCCAGCGGGTCACAGCACAGAATTGTCGCCCAACAGTGTGAAATCCGGTGATGTTCTTGAAGATCGGGAAGTGGTCACTGCCCATCCTGTCTGGGGCCGTTGCTGACGATACGACAAGGTCTGTTGAATGGATCACGAGGTCAATGGCACTCCATGAATCTGGTGGTCTGAAGAAAGTCGGTTTGCCATCGTTCGCGATACATAAGTCAGCAGCATCCGTGGCTGTGACAAGTTCCTTGCCTCGGGAATCTAGTCTTATCTCCCCAAAGCGAATGATGTGCGTTAAAGTCGCCACAGATTATTATAGGAGAGGGGCAACGAATGCAAAGGTCCTTTAGGAACGCCTCCATGGAGACCTTCCTGCGCGGACTTACATACACCGACACCACACTGAGTTTTCGTTTTCCTAGGCAGACTTGCACAGCGGTGGCTTCCAAGAAGGTAGAACAAAGGTCTTGCACTGGTAAGGTGACGTGAGGTATTTCTCGCCTGATGTATATCATCGCACTTCCATTTGCAAATGATGGTATACTCGGATTTCCATGTCTGATGTACCCTGGTGTCGTCCTTCCATTTGGGAGACCGGCCTCCGAGAGGGCTAGAATTGGTGTGGGTATGTGTCGAAGGAAAAGGCTGAGTTCAGAAAGACGCTGCAGAATACCGGCGCAGTTCCATTGCATTATTAAGGGCACTTTTGGACGACAGAATGGACCAAGTGGGCGAGACATTGTCATTATGCTACTGAGTGCATATGGAAGTAAAGCAGAGTATTACTGACTCAAGAGCCAGCACTGCTTGCAGCATATCCGTCGTTGAACTAGCAGCCGTCTTCGCGACGTGGGAACGTAGTGCCGTGAACAAAGCGCGTATCACATGCTCGCAGTTTTCCTGCTGACTGTTGCCAAGTGGTCCTTGAGGTCGGTTTACTGCGGCCGCATAGGTGCGTTTTTCGGGCTCTTTGCGAACAGGTTTCGCAGCCGCTGAGACCGTTTGCGTTGGATCAGTAACTTCGTTTATCGGTGTGAGACGCGGGAAGTGAGATGCGTATTCTGTTATTCTGTTCCAAACCAGTTAGTTGTGGCGCTCTGGATGTCTTCTTCGTGTTCGATGGTGCACTTGCACTCTTTGGACCCAGAACAAACAACTTATTTCTTCGCTGAGCAGCTGTCCGCGCAGGGCATCGACCGTAGCTAGCAGGATGGTCAGCGCCGCCATTTGCACACACAAAGCTGTCTTTACTTGCACACGTCTTAAAGTCATGAGGTCCGCCACAGCGCTTGCACCTCTGTTCCCCACGACAGTACTTAGCAATATGTCCGAAACGTTGACACTTAAAACAGCGTGGTGGTGTCTCCACGTAGTCGACAAGCTCGTGTCTGGTGAAACCAAGGTTGATCTTTTCCGGGCGTTCAGAATTTGGAGCAAATGTGAAAATCACCGAGTTAGTGCGCCTTGACTCCCACTCAGATGACGAGGTTTGGACCCGACGGATTATTCTTCTTGCATGGAACACTCCCTGAGGTCTCAGGTAGGTGAGTAGCTCTTCATCCGAGTACCATTTAGGGACTCCTCTAACGATGCACGTATTTTTCATATAACTGTGTGGGACACGGGCAGATATGACTATGCCGCCGATATTCTTGGTCTCTAGAAGGATGTTGGCTTGTCCGTCTGTCTCTACATCTAAGAGCAATGCTCCCTGTGCTGTGAAGTGGCTCTTCACTGGTGCTCCACCGAGAATCCTTTCAATCTCAGAATACAGGACAATAGGGTTTACTTGCCTTAAATCATCTCTTTTGGACGCTGCAGTGATTAACACTGGAATGCCCTCCGCCCTGTCTTTACGATGGCGCACAATTCGGAAACCACCCTCGTCCATGTCCAGGTCTGAAGGGTTCGCCACGTTGTCGTCCTCGATGATAGTTGACTGGTCTTCAGATTCACCAGTGTCTTGTCGCTTTCAGTCAGGCTGGCTTGTACAAACCAGCTGGCGTTTCTGACCCGGTATCAGCCCTTGGGAGGTCATGGCAGAGTGCTCGTCGGTGCCAGCTTGGTTCCTTCTAGCACCTTGTGAGGCGGCGGGTGGCACAGCACCCGTCGGTCTCCGATACGGAAGGTACCTTATCGAGTCGACAGACGTCTTGAACCGTTCTGACCAGTAATCTTACCAGAAAATAACGAAAATAACGATAAATGTAGGCAGAGCTACTCAGACAGGCTACCCGCCGTGGTTGCTCAGTGGCTATGGTGTTGGGCTGCTGAGCACGAGGTCGCGGGATCGAATCCCGGCCACGGCGGCCGCATTTCGATGGGGGCGAAATGCGAAAACACCCGTGTGCTTAGATTTAGGTGCACGTTAAAGAACCCCAGGTGGTCAAAATTTCCGGAGCCCTCCACTACGGCGTGCCTCATAATCAGAAAGTGGTTTTGGCACGTAAAACCCCAAATATTATTATTATTACTCAGACAGGCTAGCAGCAGGTTCGTCGTCTTCTTCTTCCTCCCGTCTTCTATGTAAGTCTAGAGTATGAAGGTGGCCTCCCTTAACCCATTAAAGACCAGCGTGGCCATATGGTCACGTTAGTCTGCACAGTGGATTTCAAATAATTATTATTAACAAAACTGCACCAAAATCGCCTTTGACCTGCTGATTGACAGATTAGAGTCCCCTTTATGGATACCTAGTGTCAGCAGCTGTCAGTCGTTTTGTGGGAGCCCCTCGCAAAGGCGGGAATAAGTGTTCCTCTGCGAGTAGCGTCGCGATGCACCGCTCCAAGGAGTAAGCGTTTTTTTTTTCACTACTTGTTTAAGCAATAGTCGGATATCGTTACCTCCATATTGCTCTTTGAATATGTGACCTTCAATGCGCAGTTGTGAAAGAAATATGTTTGATTTATCCATGAACGAGTACGTTGTCTTGTGCGTTGCCATGTGGTCACGCTGGGCCTTTAAGATACCCAACTTTCTATTTTTTTTTAAACTGCATATTGACACGTGTACTTATCTTTATCGGGCGACCACGTTTGGCCGCCTAACAAATGTTATCGTGCAGCGCAGGACGCGCCTGCATGTAAAAGAAGTTTCTGGAATGTTATCGATGGTTCCCTCCACTGTCTTTCACCGCAACTTGTGTAATCTGATTGCATGTATGCGCGACGCGAATAGTGCAGAACTTTGTGGAAGGCACGCGTGTCCCATCGGTTAATCTGGAACATTCCACGACTGATCTATAAAAGCCGACGCGCTTGACCCGCCGATCAGATTTTCGACGATCGCCGACTGTGTTCGCCGCTATCCTTGTGCTTTAAGTGTAGCCTGTTTTGTGGGCACAGGTTCGCCCAATAAAAGCTAGTTTTGTCTTTCACAGTACTGCTACTGTGTTCCTTAACGTCACTACCATGTGACATCTGGTGGAGGTGCTGGGTAACTCTTGCCGTGCAGATTCCAGTCGGTGTAATGAGGTGTCCTCCAGCGGTTCGAATTTGAGGGCCTTCCCATGCAGTTTTAACTTTCTTCAAATGGGCGGCGATATGTCCACTCATTACGGAGTAATCAGCCCCTGTGTCCACTAAGGCGGTAACTGCGTGGCCGTCGAGAAGCACGTCGAGGTCGGTGGTTCTTTGTCTGGCGTTGCAGTTGCGTCTTGGCGTCGGATCACGGCTGCGTCGTGTTGAACTAAAACTGTAACGTTGCGTCGTCAAGTCGTCGTTCGTCGGTGTAGTCTGCGCTTCCTGACTTCTTCAGGACGGTGGCGTGTCGTTATTATGTCGTCGAGATGGTGTCTTCGTCGTCTTCGTCGGCGGCGGAGGATCTTCGTCAGTTCGACGAACAGCAACCGCACCTCCATCGGTTGCTGCTCTTAGTTTTCCGGATATGGGCTCGCAGAGCAGCCCCGGGCTGGGCCGGTGTATGGTCGGCGCTGCGGTGACAGGTAGCGGCCTGGTGACGGCGGTGCTTTTCGTTCATGTACCGGACGCCCCCGACAAGCCGAGATCCAAGCCCGGAGCGCAAAGACAACACCAACCTAGTCTCGGACCATCGAGCAAGCCGCAGTCTTCAACAACTGCCCCCGGAGCACGGACTTTTGCCTGAGACGACCAGGAAGATCGCCACAAAGTCCACCCCAATGGCAGCCCCAGCATCCCCCATCGTGCTGCAGCAGCCCAGGGAGCCCCCGACGTTCCGTGGTTCTACGTTCGAGGACCCGGAAAGCTGGCTTGAGACATACGAGAGGGTCACTGCTTTTAATAACTGGAAAAGCGACGACAAACTGCGACATGTCTTCTTCGCATTGGAAGATGCTGCCAGGACGTGGTTCGAGAACCGAGAAGCCACCTTAACGACCTGGGAGCTGTTCCGAAGCGGCTTCT
Source organism: Dermacentor albipictus (assembly GCF_038994185.2). Lineage (NCBI taxonomy): Eukaryota > Metazoa > Arthropoda > Arachnida > Ixodida > Ixodidae > Dermacentor > Dermacentor albipictus. Next base: position 50,260,360 of record NC_091824.1, read on the forward strand.
TGCAGACATTCGCAAGCGTCGTACGCTGAGAGCAAGCCCAAGCGCTATTAGAAACCCGGGTGCAACTACAAAATGAGACCACAGTGATTTTTACCGAAGAAATGAGCCGCCTATTCCGCCACGCCGACCCGGAAATGTCCGAGGAGAAGAAAGTCCGCCTACTGATGCGTGGTGTAAAGGAGGAACTTTTCGCCGGAATGGTACGGAGCCCACCGCAGGCTGTCGAGGAGTTTCTTCGCGAAGCCACCAGCATCGAGAAGACACTGGAAATGCGGAACCGGCAATTCAACCGCCGCTCTAACTCGACAAACTACGCCGGAGTTCAGTCACTGGCCACCGACGACCTGCGCGAGACTATCCGAGCGGTCGTGCGGGAGGAGCTGCAAAAGCTGTTCCCGTCATCACAGCCTCAAGCGGCTTGCGACAGTACTAGAAGCCATCAAGTCGTCAGGGCTTACTTTGAAGCCGGAAAAATGCCGCTTCGCTTACGATTAGCTTCTGTTCCTAGGCCACGTAATCAGCAAATCTGGTGTTCGTCCAGACCCGCAAAAGACAGCTGCAATCGCACAGTTCCCACAACCCATCAACAAGAAGGCAGTGCGAAGATTCCTTGGCACGTGTGCCTACTACAGGCGCTTTGTCAAGGACTTTTCACGCATCGCCGAGCCGTTGACACGTCTAACTAAGTGTGATGTTGAGTTCAAGTGGGAAACGCCGCAGGCTGACGCATTTGAAGAACTCAAACGACGCATGCAGTCGCCGCCGGTACTTGCGCACTTCGACGAGTACGCCGATACAGAAATCCATACTGACGCCAGTAGCCTAGGCCTCGGTGCCGTTCTAGTCCAGAGGAGAAACGGAGTCGAACAGGTGATAGCTTACGCTAGCCGGTCGCTGTTAAAAGCGGAAGGCAACTATTCTACGACCGAAAAGGAATGCCTCGCCATCGTTTGGGCTACAGCTAAATTTCACCGTTATCTTTATGGCAGGCCATTCAAAGTCGTCAGTGACCATCACGCGTTGTGTTGGCTAGCGAATATAAAGGATCCTTCAGGACGACTAGCGCGGTGGAGCCTCAGACTACAAGAATATGTCATCACTGTCACCTACAAGTCCGGACGAAAACACTCCGATGCTGATTGCCTATCACGCGCCCCCATTGACCCGCCGCCGCAAGACGACGGGAATGACGACGCCTTCCTTGGAATGATAAGCGCGGAAGACTTCGCTGCACAGCAACGGGCAGACGCGGAGCTAAAGGCCTCATTGAATATTTGGAAGGGCGCACCGACGTTGTCCCCAGGGCATTTAAACGGGGATTATCTTCCTTCACGCTTCAAAACAATCTACTCGTGAAGAAGAACTTTTCACCAGTCCGTGCCAATTACCTTCTTGTTGTCCCGTCAGGACTTCGTCCAGAAGTATTGCACGCCCTACATGACGATCCGACCGCTGGACACCTAGGACTTTCCCGGACACTATCGAGGATACAAGAAAAGTATTATTGGCCGCACCTGACCGCCGACGTCGCCCGTTATGTCAGAACATGCCGAGACTGTCAGCGACGCAAGACACCGCCGGCAAGGCCAGCCGGATTACTACAGCCAATCGAGCCTCTTTGCCGACCATTCCAGCAGATCGGGATGGACTTGCTGGGACCCTTTCCGACGTCAACAACCGGAAATAAGTGGATCGTCGTGGCGACTGACTACCTCACCCGCTTCGCTGAAACTAAAGCACTGCCGAAAGGTAGCGCAGCCGAAGTGGCGAAATTCTTTGTCGAAAACATCCTGCTGCGACATGGCGCCCCAGAAGTCCTCATCACCGACAGAGGAACGGCCTTTACAGCGGAGCTCACTCAAGCCATTCTGCACTACAGTCAGACAAGGCACAGGAGGACAACGGCCTACCACCCGCAGACGAATGGTCTTACGGAGCGGCTGAATAAGACCCTCGCCGACATGCTATCGATGTACGTCGACGTCGAACACAAGACGTGGGATGCCGTCCTGCCTTACGTAACATTCGCTTACAACACGGCGGTGCAAGAAACAACACAGATCACGCCGTTCAAGTTGGTTTACGGCAGGAACCCGACGACGACGCTCGACGCCATGTTACCGCACGTCACTGACGAAGAGAATCTTGACGTCGCTTACCTATCTCCAGCGCGCCGAAGAAGCCCGACAACTCGCCCGTCTACGGATCAAAAACCAGCAGCGTACCGACAGCCGACACTACAACCTCCGACGACGCTTCGTCGAGTACCAGCCCGGTGACTGTGTTTGGGTATGGACTCCGATACGCCGACGAGGACTGAGTGAGAAACTACTGCGATGCTATTTCGGACCCTACAAGGTCATCCGACGTATTGGCGCACTGGACTATGAGGTCGTGCCAGACGGCATTTCGCATTCACAGCGGCGCCGCGCACGATCTGAAGTGGTCCACATGGTGCGTCTTAAACCGTTTTACGGACGCTAACGAACTTCCCTTATTTTGTTGTTTTCTTTGCTACGAGTGCTTATTTATTACTTTCGTTTGTATGCAGCATCGGGTTGATGCTATTTAAGAGGGGGGTAATGACACGTGTACTTATCTTTATCGGGCGACCACGTTTGGCCGCCTAACAAATGTTATCGCGCAGCGCAGGACGCGCCTGCATGTAAAAGAAGTTTCTGGAATGTTATCGATGGTTCCCTCCACTGTCTTTCACCGCAACTTATGTAATCTGATTGCATGTATGCGCGACGCGAATAGTGCAGAACTTTGTGGAAGGCACGCGTGTCCCATCGGTTAATCTGGAACATTCCACGACTGATCTATAAAAGCCGACGCGCTTGACCCGCCGATCAGATTTTCGACGATCGCCGACTGTGTTCGCCGCTATCGTTGTGCTTTAAGTGTAGCCTCTTTTGTGGGCACAGGTTCGCCCAATAAAAGCTAGTTTTGTCTTTCACAGTACTGCTACTGTGTTCCTAACGTCACTACCACCTGACATTATTAATCCCTTGCATGGCTGCTGGCGCGTTCCCGCAGTGATTATTTGTTATTTTATTGTCTGGATAGGTAGATGGAAGAAATGATGAAGATACTCGAAGAGAAAGATGACGATGTGTCAGTGATTTCTATCGAGCTGCCAGAGGCTAGCACCAATTCGGATGAAAACTCGGCCGATGAAGACTCAGACGGGCTCATTCACAATCTAAGCGGGCGGCAGCTACGAGCCGGCGCTGAAACTATTTTCTCTGACGGACGCCGCATTGGTGGATGCGAGTCTGACCACAACGACCCCGGTGGGCAAAGTGACGGAACATCAGAGGTTTCTTCTGCTGTAGTTGATGCGGCCATTCTTGCGAAATTGTCCACTGCTTCTAAGTGGACGAAGGGTGATCTCCAGAAAAGCGTTGGCATATTTCCCGACCCAAACATTGCTGCTTACAGGGACTTTTCACCTGTTGAATTGTTCGAACTCTTTTTTGACGAAGCCGTCGTGGAGCTGCTAGTCGAACAAACAAGAAACGTTATTTTGAATATGCCTGATACAGAGGTTACCACAGAATAATTGAACACTCGGCAAGGTTATGCCGATAAGTTTCTTTGGAGTACTTGTTTTTTCGGCTATAACCGCTTGCCAGATAAAAAGTGCTATTGGGACAGTGGCACGGATATGTTCAACACGATGGCCTAGAATGCTATGCGAAGAAACCGCTTCATACAGATTATGTGATTCCTGCACGGAGTGGAATGCAAGCCTAACACTTAGTGACAAGTTGGCAATGTTGCGCCCATTGATGGCACTATTGAAAACAAGGTTTCTGGAGCACTTTCAACCTGTGCGTCACCTGAGCTATGACGAAAGTATGATTGAGTATTATGGTCGTAATGACTGGAAACAGTTCACACGCGGAAAGCATATCCGCTTCGGGCATAAAGTATGGCGCCTAAATGCCAAGAACGGATACCTTGGAAACTTCAAAGTGTATCAAGGCAAGCAGGGATCTCGGAACATCTAAAAAGTATGAAAAGGACTTCAGAAAAGCAGTGGCGCCACTTCTTCAAATGGTGGATGAACTTGCAGCAGAGACGCACAACCTTCCTTTCTTTTTCTATTTTGATAATTTATTCACAAGCATGCAGCTACTCAGGCATCTCAAGGCACAGGGCTACGAAGGCATGGGCACAGTGAAGCAGAACCATGTTCCCAAAGAATGCCCTATCGCTGGACCCGAACTCGTCAAGCGCCAACCTAGCGGGCACGAAGAGCCCGAGCTGAGCGACAATGGGATAATTGTTGTCCGCTGGATGGACAATTCTGTAGTAAGGATCGTTAGCACCATTCACGACGTAGAGCCAATGTCATCTGCAGACAGGTGCTCTCGTGTTCAGAAGAAGCGAATCAAGGTGGCCCGCCCAAACACTGCTGCTAAGTACAAGATTTATGGGAGGTACGGACCAGATGGATGCAAATGTAGGCGCCTACAGGTTTGCAATCCGTGGCAAAAAGTGGTGGTGGCCGATTTTCACTTGACCTTGTGATGTATCTATCAGCAACACTTGGACGCTAATTCGTAGCACAGGATTGAACGTCACGCAGGTGGAATTCCGCAGGCAAATTGCACAAAGCTGCCTGATGCGATGGGGCAATAAGCCTAGAGGACCTGGGCAACGCAGAATCCCAGAGACTGGTGATGTCCTGACTGGTACAGGGTATGAGAAAGTGGCCCACTTTGTTGCACCAATACCTAATGGCAAGAGGTGGACGTGTGCATGAGATAATTGCAACAATGCGGTGCACCCAAAACGCACAAAGCATTATGTCGGCATGTGTATTCCATGATGTAACCCATATCACACTAAATAAGTGCTCGACTATTCGCTGTGTATGTTTTTTGTGACGTTTCATGGCTTGAAATAAATGTTTTTCACTTCGCGTATTTTGCTGTAGCGTAAGGGCCCAGTGTGACCATATGGTCACGGGCTATATTTCAAAAACTAATTAGGCTAGAGTAATAATTTTTTGCATGTGGATTATTAGTATAAAGGTAAGTTGATATGTTTGATTTATTTCAAGATAGCAAGAAAAAAAGAAACCGGTCCCTAATGGGTTGAAAACAACAAAAAATGTCAGGAGCACTCTTATTGCTTACGCTACCCTTCGGCTGCAGATCCATGGCACAGGTATCTCCTACTCCGAAAGCTCTCTCTTGTTGAAACCTGACAATGTCTCTATATGTGGCTGATGCTCTGCGTTAATGAGGGTCGTGGCAGAGCATGTGTGCGATTGTCTCTGAAGTAGACCATTTCCGACAGCTGTAGCCTTAGATTTAAGCACATTTTAAGAAAGCCCACATAGTCGTAGTTAACCCAGGGTAGACCACTATGGCATGTTTCATCATTATATTGTGGTTTTGGACGTAAGACCCACTAAAATTTATTTTTGACAAAAGTTTACTATGGTAGACGCAGTAAATGCGACATCACATGCCTATTGTATGATCAACTAACAACGTACTGGCCTGCGCCTGACAAGGCTGCCAGTAACCCTTCAGTATATTTCCGATACTGATAACGTGTATATCATGTAGAAGGAAAAACCGGGCCAAATCGCTCACAGGTGCTATGGCTGGTGTAGCAGCCATTGTTAGCGAAGGCCGCAGTAGTTCTTTCAATAAGACATTGCGCTTTCCACGGAAACGGTCATTCTGCCTTGGCGCAATGATCTGTGGTGATTGAGTGGCACATTTGAAAGAAATAAAAAAAACGTACAAATGGAGATCGCCCTTTGACAACAACAAAAGATCCCCTATTAGCCTGCGAAGACGTGATGACCACTCTTGCCGTTAGAAGTAGGAAGCCATAAGAAAATTCCAAAGGTGAACGATGTCTTGCGTGCCGATGTCACGTTCCAGCGCCAGCTAGACATCAGCTCGAGGTTAACACATATGTTATCGGTAAAGATGGACTACATTATGTTCTAAAAGAGAGCCCAGGACTGAACTTAGAAAGATTTATGTACCTTTACTGGGCCATAGCAACCCAAATAGAAAAAAAAATTATGATGTAAAGTGTACGACGCCAGGCTGACGTGCAACCAGCGGTATTTAGGCGCACAAATTGAAATTTGAAACTGACTTTTATTTGGAGCTAAGAATAACGGAAAGTTAGTGTTGAATGAATGTTTTGTCTTATTAAACTGATTTCGAGACTTGTGTTTTAGTGTTCCCTTAATGCAAACGTTCCTTTCTGGCGCTCCTGGTACCTCCGTCTAGAGAGCAAAAGAGCTCGTTTTAGCGCAATTCGTTGAGGTGTGCTGATGAAATGATTACAGGACTACGGACCGACCGGAGACCATAGTATCGCCTAGTCAGCCCTCGCACCAGCCCACGGCAAAATGTTGCCAACTACAGCATGCAAAGCTCTGACCTGTAGAGGGGGCACTTTTCCATCATTGTAAGAAAACGTCTTCGATCCATAGATAAATGCTTACGGCAAGTCAGCTGTGTAGAATGTGGGATGGGGCAGGCAGTTTCATGAAAGGCTAAAATTTTTTTATCCAACCGCAATCACAGCATGAAGGTACAGACTTACCGCAGTGGCTTAGCGGCTATAGTGTCGCACTACTAAGCACGAGGTAGCGGGATCAAATCTCGGGCGCAGTGATCACATTTAGATGGGAGCCATATGTAAAAACGCCCGTGTTCCGTGCATTGGGGCACGTTAGAGATCCCCTGGTGGTCAAAATCAATCCTAGTCCCCCACTACAGCGTGCCTCATCAATAAATCGTGGTTTTGACACGTAAAACCCCAGAATTCGATTTAAGAAAGTACAAGGAAAAGCAGTGCAGGTTTCCCAGAAAGAAAGCCTCGCAATTGAAATAAAGAAGCATAGCCTTGGTTTGGGGACCCAACCTGAGATCAACGCCTTTCCTTGGCGGTGGATACCGTCGAAGTAGCCAAGGAAGCCCGAATATTGAATTACGAGGCCGATTTAATGGGTTATTTGAAGCTTTTCTTTTGTATGTTTCCTTGTAACGTCTTGCTACATTCCGGGCAAATGTCAATCTTTCTCTTTCATTGTACAATATTACTACGAGCTTCGAAGCCAAATATTAACCCACTGCTTGTAGCAGCGAGTGGAGCGTCTTCCATAAAATATGGCTTGTTATCTCCTGAGGCTTTCCAGGCCCTTACTGTTTTCTTCAGCAGTCTATGACATCATAGACCCGCATGACAACGAGCATACGCCTGGGATTGGGAAATTGTTTATGGCCCCCATAAATTCACGAGGAAAGCTTGCGCGCGTATGCACAACTCTCCTGCCTTCAATCAACCCGGGACGCGACTCTTGATACGCGTCGCGCCCATCCAGAAATTGTTACTGGGTCATCATTCTCAGGTTCCTTTAGCAGGTACCAACCTTGAAGGGTTACCTTGAGTACACCGCGGATAGACGAAAAACGTAAGATACAAGCATCAAACGATGCCTAAAACATGGCATCTATGATCATCTATGACGGCGAATGTAACCCGCAATAGCGTAGCCTTCGAGATATGCTGCCGTTACTCAGAGAGCAACGGTAGCTGTCATTGAATTTGAACACCACCTATAGGCACGGAATGGCTATGGGCACTGCCTCAGACAAAGAAAAATTTGTTGAGGGGGTATGGGAAACAAACAGTTTGACAAGCGCAGAGGCTTGGGAATGTTGGCAGAGTGCTGTGAGTCCCTGCGGGGGAGACGCCCACTGCGCGGTGACGTGCGTCCTGCAGGACCTTTATTAAAGTTTGCCCAATCCAATCCTGGAGAAATTGCCTAGAAAGCTTTGCTTCAGTAATTGTAAGCTTTGTAGAGTTTCTTACAATAAACATGGAAGTTAAAATGTCAAAATCTAGGTCTATTCTCTAACGAGAACTTTCAACGTGTATCTCATTATTATTGCTTTTTCTTCCCTTTTTAGGCGTTGGTAGAATTGTCAAAAATCACCCATGGCATCAAGCACAAATGTATTCGTTGAGCTTGATTACTGGAAGAAGGGGACGTTCTCCACTCTGGAAATTGAAATGCTTAATTAATTACTGAAGTTTTACTAATCAAGTTTTCAACTGCATACTTTCGCACAGCTATTGCAATACACGAATTTATGCCATTGCTCTCAGAAGGCACATCTGCTTTAAAAAAATTTTGAAATTAGCTCTATTTTTCAGTAAACAGTGTCAAACTTGCGGTAACATGCACTCTTGCCTAACTCAGCTTTTTAAAGAAACGAGTTTTCATGTATTGAAGCTCAAAAATTACTGGAACACCGATGTGTTTCAATGCTAACCTTGGGAATGCATATATCTCGATACAAACGCCATGCTCAGAGTTTATTTCAAGTGAAAATGACTTTCGAAATCCATGGATAGAATTCAGAATTCGCGATGTGTTCCGTAAAATGATTGCTTTCAAAGTTAAGCAGCAAGACTTCAATATTTACTCAAATATTAATTTTGATTTCGCGCACAAATAATTTTCGCCTCTAATAGTAATCTACTAAAGACGAATAGGCCTACATGTCATGGGTAATTCCTACAAATTGTGTTAAGGTATGAAAATAACAACAACAACAAAAAAAAAACAAACTGCGTATCTCCCATTCACAATGCGATTCCGAACATCCTAGTTGTCACTTGTGGCGAAGTCAGCCTGATCAGCCCCGTGATATTAACTTAATGCTTCGCCGCTTTACGACTTACCCTGCAAGGAAAAAGAGAAGGGGTCTTTGCCGCACAACTACATTACAAACGACAGAGTATCCTTTACAGGCTTTGTAAATTTCCCCTGCCGAAATGATTTATGGCTGCCAGGAACTAATACAGAGGCGCTATAACGTAAAACTATTCCAATTTTTTCTATTCCATTTCTGCTATCAGCCCTCCGCAATTGGTCAAAAGGGAAGAAAGAGGTGCATGGTGGGTGACGAGGACAATAGAAACTATGGCAAGCAATTTGCATGCTCAAAGTCTGCAATCCAGGCCCGTAATTTTTAAAAAGTTCAGTAATGCCTGGATGGCCTTGAAACTCGATTGAGCATCTGGTCAAGGGCCTAAAATAACGTCCTCCAACAACGGTCTGCTGTCGAGACGCGTAAGGTTGTTGTCCAACCTTTGACGCTCTTCCACGTAGTTAGGGCAGTCACAAAGCACATGACCTATAGTCTCAGTCACATTGCACACCTCACAGTGTGGAGACTCGGTGCGTCGCATGAGAGTGCACGTATCCGCGCGTAAGCGCTACCCCCAGCCTTAGTTTGTGTAGAATACTGGCACAGCTGCGTTGAACTTTCGGTGGTAGCCTAAAATTCAGGGTAAGGTCTAATCTCTGGAGTCGTCTGTGGCGATTATCCGGATTGTCCCAGTACTTTGCTGTCAATTTTCGGATGACACTGGAGAGGAGGCAGTTGGCGTCCGCTCTTGAAAAAGGAATTGAAAACAGTAACTCTCGTTCTTCGAGTGCTTTCTTCGCTTCGGCGTCAGCCAGTTCGTTGCCCTGTATACCACAGTGACTGGGAATCCACTGAAATGTGATGTGGTGGCCGTTTTCTTGCGCTAAAGTGTAGAGCTCGGCAGTTGGAAGAGCCAACACTCTGTAAGCGCTTTCTTTCATCACCACTCTAAGTAGTTGAAGAGCCGATTTTGCGTCACTGAAGACTGTTCATATTTGAGGAGGCTGTCTCGAAATATATTGAACGGCCTCTGTGATTGCCACTAGTTCCGTAGATGTTGTAGTCGTCTTGTTATGCAGACGAAACCGTCGAATGACTTGATGCGTAGGCACAAAGAAAGCCGCACAAGACGCATACGACGAGACCGATCCGTCTGTATACACGCTCACCGACGAGTCATATTATTTCGACATATATTGAAGTGTTAAATGTCTGAGGCCGATGGTAGGTATTCGCGATTTTTTTAGAAATTCCGGGACTAGATAGACGTACTGGTATTTTGGACATTACCCGTGGGGGCATACTTGGAAGGTCAGCCGGGGCACAGTATGCTGATATGGCAGATTCGTGGCATTTAAGGGCTCTTGAAAAAGTGGAGTCCGACCGTATATCGGGTAGTGTCGATAAGGAATGGCGCCCATGACGGCACAGCACTCGCAGGAATACTCGAAGAGGTTCGCATCGCAGATAGACAAGTAAAGGGGTGACACGAGCCTCCTCAATTGTTCCGTGGGTTGAGGTGCAACGTGGAACACCGAGACATGTTTTCAGCATCTGTGCCTGAGCACTTTCCAGCGTACGCAAACCATGACGGGCAAAAAATAACGATATTTTTGTGTGCCAAGCGGCGTGCGTCACGCTCAGCCTGTCATGCGCAAAAATTCTGTTCCTCTTATTCGAAGTGAACTTACTTGCCACGTTGGAGTTTAGGTTCCCTGTTCATTACTGGCCTTCGCTCAACGCAAGCAACGTTAAATATAGAAAGAGTAGAGACAGTCAGGAATTTCTAATAAGTGTTTATCTTTCTCTACATTATCTATAAGGTTTTGTCACTTACGTTCGTCAAAGCGCATTAATTCGTAGCAAGTGGCTCCTTCCTTTTTTATTTGTCGCTGTTACGATCTTCAAAATCCGGTACTAATATGCTAAAAAATCTCCTTATTAGTGGCTTCTAGACTCGATGACGCAAATTCTGGAATCTTGAGGCGGGATAGACTGCTAAAAGACATGATAGGTGTCAGATAATTGCACAGATTCTTTTTCAATCCTCAGCAATGAACTCGCACAATATCAGCAACCTGATAACGTGTCCTTTGCAGGAAGATTGCTTCTAGAAAAAATTCTAGGACTCTAGGAAGGCAGATAAGTTCGTTTTTTCCACGCCTGCGCATGCTTCTGTCACACTGCTTTCGGCCTTACCGGAAACAGTGTGATAAGAGTACAGGAAACACAAGAATTTCTCAAAGGACGAGGACAAGTGTCATTGTCTGCAGCAGAAACTTCTCTAATTTACCATTCGGAACTAGTCAGGTGCGTTTCACGTAAAGATTGAAAGAGAAACAGCCGGGGAAAAAAACGATACCAAGCGAACTAGCGAACATAAAACAGTGCCCGACTGCTCAACACGCAAGAAAAGACGCCTACTCAAGGTGACAAACTTCGACAAGAAGCTGTGCTACTTAGCAGTCGCACTCGGCCACCGCTTTGGTAGCATGGGCAAGCGTAGAAACGTAATGAAGCCGACAATACCGAGAACAGACTTTGAAGAGGTCGCAGAATGGCGTGGTTGCCCTCGAGGTAAAGTTGTCTTTCTTTTCCTTGTTTTTCTGTTTTGATTTTCACTATAACCTTATCGTGACACCTCTGTGTTTCGGCAGCTTCCCTTGGGCGAAAAGTACACGAATAGGAGGTCAAATGACGCTCTCAAGCGGCAAACACGGTGGTTGAGCTCAGCGCTGCTTTTGGCACCAAACAAAAGTACACAGACAGGCCTTCAAGGTTAGGAAGCGTACGCATGGCACGCTTTTCAAAAGAAAGATATTAGATGACACTACCCGAAGTGAATCTCCAGATGGTTCAACCGAGACAAATAGATGGGTGCTTGTGTGCTTCAGCCAAAGCACAAGCTCCTGCGTGAACCATAACCCTTTCAGTCACTGAATCATTGTGGACTGTCAGTAAATGTGTCACTGTTACATGGTTTTGTCCACATCTGCTCTAGAGGTCATTCGAACAAAGTGGAGGGGTTAGGACATCGTATGAAGATATTATAATGCACCCTCGTAATTCTAGGGGAATCGAATAGTGATCGACTGTACGAGTTTCCTCGTAAAAGTAATTCGATCACAAGCTCCAAGCACATGCACAAGATAATTATTGGCTGTAGGCATGGCGATGAAATAAAAACTGTTTCTTCGCCGTTCGTGACGCAACACTGCAAGTCGTATTAACATCCCGCAAAACATGCTAGTAGTCCTTCCACTAAACTAGCCACATTTAGCAGCACCCGTGGGTACGCTAAAATAATATACAGCTGCATTATTAAGCAGGGTGTTAAATTCAGCCATAGTCTTTTCTGTGTATTTGTGAGCGTGTGCTCGCGTGCGTGCATGCATGTGCGTGTGCGTGCATGCGTCCATGTTGCACTTGACTTTACTTGACCAAACTAGCAAATAGAATTCACCAGCACAAGAACCACACAACGTGGCTCAAAGGAATAAAAGAAAACAAAATGTTCGACAAGATCCTGCGGAGCCACGTTGAAACCTATGTAACGGCTCATAAATATAATGAACAGTGAGTCACGACATACTCGTTCTTGTGCGGTCAACTACGCCAATAGCTGTGCATATACACATGGGTAAGCTTGGCGGAACCCACTAGTAACCACACTTTTCGGACGTTGACTGAACACGACCGATGTGGCCTTGTGATGCACTTAAGCACTAGTGTGGTAGAAGTACTTCGTAAAATTGGCAGCTAATTCCGATAGCAAGTTCAATGTTACCCTGACGGGCTAGCAGTGAAAAATTGTTATCACAAACATGAGAAATTCTGCTCAAGGGCCCCGTGAGGCAATTTCAGAGCACTCTAAACAACACACAGTAAGCGTGCGCCAAAAACAATGCAGGCGGGGGTTTTAATCCAACCATGGTAAGTTCATTTTCAAAAATGACGACTCCTGCAAAAGCAGCGGATTTGCTGCGACTTGTAAAGGCTCAGCGTGCCCGAGGCTACGGTGTCAGGACGGTGCAACCGAGCAAAGCAAGAAACATTGCATCGGTATGCATTCAAACCATTGCAAACAACAATGACAAAATATACTACTCTTAAAAATCAGATCGCGAGGGCAATTGACAACAACATTTGCTAAAATTACAGTATCCATATTACATCAGAAGAAGTACAACAATGCCTACGATTAGCAAAAGATTTATTTAAGAGGTCAGTTTTTTTGAGTGTCCAGATTTCTATGCATTGCTTGTCCATGTATTTAGGTAGGTTTCGTTGAGTACGCAGACTCTTTTGCTTTCAATTTGGCGAGGCTATATATATATATATATATATATATATATATATATATATATATATATATATATATATATATATATATATATATATATATATATATATTCTGTGTCACGCCAAAATTATGGTAGGGCACCGCAGTCGTGCACTGGCACGTTCACTGCATGCATCTGTATCTGTCTTGCAATGGGGCACGTTAAAGATCTGCTGGTGGTCAGAATTATTACGGAGGTCGCCACTACAGCGCGGTTTATAATCAAATCGTGGGTTTGGCACATAATAAACAAGAATTCTACTCTATTCAATTCTTCTGTCTTTTTCACTTCTTTTCTCGGAATTCAAATTAGAACGAGTGGTGCTCCAGGTGTGCCTAATGGCACTCGAGACATAGAAGATGCTACACGACGCATGGCTGATAAGGACCCAATAATTTCGTACAACACACGAAAACTATCTGAAAAAAATGCATGTGAAATGATATATAGAAACTTCCTATTGAAATACTAGTACGCGGCCAGGTTTTTACGACGGTGCTCATTTTAGATAATGACGAGAACAATAGGAGCAAAAACTAGAGCAATTTTTAATACTTGAGAAAATGGTGCTAAATGAGTCAAGGTTAAAAAAGAAAGAAGGATACATATATGAACGCAAAGAGTTGTAAGCAAAAAACAGCCAGCCACTCATGTGCCACCAGGAATTGTAAGTTAAGCTGCTACGTAAGAAAAAACAAGTAAGAAAATATGAAGTGACAAGAAACGTCTTAAAGGGACACAGAAAAAAACATTGGTAAGACTAGTGAGGATGCCGATCACTAATGACAAGTGCTTTGAATCGGTCGTGCTTGTTTCTTAGTGTTCTCTACCATCTAACTGAAAAAACGGTACATGTCTGCAATATCAAAATGTTGGCCATCAACACAGGTCAGATTATTTAATGGAGTTGTTTTGCTCAATCTACATTCTTGCGCACATAGGCAACTCAACGCAGAAGATTGCGTGCTTCTTTCGAGCTGCTGGCTAATGCGAACGACTGCAGCACTTCAGTGCGATGTTTGTTTTCACACCGATATTTGTGCTTATCCCGATAGTGTGCTTTCACTAGGACCACAGCTCAGTGCTCAAAATTGTGTTTGCCTCGTCCTTCCAGTCTGTCCGTTTGCTCAATTGGTTATTTTTACGACGGACATTGTCCTCTTTAACGACACAGAATGATTTTGTCGTTTACAGGCCGCTTCGTTATCCCCAGCTTCACACCATCACCACACGGTGAAGAAAACTTATTAACAGGCGCCAGCACTGCAATTAAAACTCATGGTATGGGGATAGTGGACATTTGTTAGTCCGGCGCATGAACCACTGTCCTATTGCGCATGAACAGAATTGAAAGCTTCGCATCCGCCGAGACTCTGAGAGCGGTGGCGCCTGTACTCGTATTTCGGAGGCAGTGCATGCAGCACTGCAGTGGGCAGTAATGATATTATGAGCATCACATAGAAAATGCTCTTGACAAGGATGCCGTATGTGGACGTGAAATGGATTGTTGTGATGCTCGCGAAAACAGCGTCGTCAGCACATAAGCGGGCATACATAATGATGTTGGTGATGAGGCTCAAACAATGGGGAATGACCATGAGTCAGGCGGTTGGTGGAACAGAACGAAGAGAGCGTCGATGCCGTCACTGCTAAACGCGGCGTCGAAGCGGCAACGCCTCGCAGTTTACACATTAGCGCGCAGTTTCACAGCCGCCAAGAGCACAGCACTGCACACGTACTGGTGAAAAAGAACAATGCATCCATTATCTCGTAGGTGGCACTGCGTCATTGAGCTTGTGACGTCAATAGTAGTGGTATTTTTACCAACGTAGTTGATTAATCCCGTAGTGGGGTCATTAAGATCACTTACATTCTCAGAAACAAGAAGCCAGCGCAGCAACTTCACTGTCATCAGGGCTTTAGCAGTGATTCGCACAAATTTAAGAAATGGGGTAAGGAAACGTAACATTCAAAGGTAATCGCAAATGCCACGCCGGCTAAAGGGCATCCAGGTACGTGTGTCGAGGTTTTCCTACTGTTTAATAGAAACCGAAAGTTGAACAAACGCTCGAAAGCTATTATACTGACCACAACGCTACCTCACCGAATCGTGCACGAAGGAAACGAAAATAAGAATATTGGAGCATGATTGTCTGAATAAAGTATATTCAGATAGGAAAATGCTGAGCAACATTAAAAATTAAGTAAATCTAGCTTTTTCAGACGTGGGAAGCCGGAGAGCCCCGTTCATGGACGCATTTCACACTCCACAACATGCACTGCTATGCCACAAAGAGGAAGCTGCGTACACCATGAAAAAGATAAAGTCACAACTTCTTTAATTATTGCACACTTTGCTTTCTCTAATGTCGTAAACCTTATAGTGATCGGGCATAAATAATAAACATAAGTACAACATTATTCAAGACTTTACTCCATATATTAAATTGTGTACGCCTCCAGGCTTCCGCACAACCAATCGCTCTATAACCGCTGGTTTCTTGTATAGTTGCCCGTAGTTGGGTCAGTGAAATTAGTTGAAAGAAAAGGCAGGAAAAAAAAGATAATCGTTTGCACAACGGGAAACTGCTGCCGTGAATGATTGCATAGCTGAAGGTATCTCTGGTCTGCGGCCTTTTCTTTGCTCCTTTACCTTTTATCCTCCCCAATTCCCTAAACCAGAGTAGCAAACCGGATATTCGCATCTTGCTAACCTCCCTGCATATCCCTTGGTTCCTCATTCTCTCTCAATGATTGATAACTACCACTGATTTTTGCGCTGCAAGCACACCGAGAGCTGTGCTTGTTCTATCATCCATTGATAAGCGCGCTCGTCGGTGAAAAGTTATTATTGTACCCACATTTTACGCATAGCCGCCCCTCCGAAATTAAACAGATTTGTTTTCTTTCCATTTCGCAAAATGGAGCCCGTATAATTACCCGCTGCTACACACTTCACGCTGCAAAGAGAGCGCCGACTCAGAAGTTGTAATTCCCGTAGAGACGCGTGAAAGCTTTGCAGGAATGTTTTTTGCTACTTCGAGGAAAATACAACATCAGGAAGTGCATGTAAGAGCGACGAAGCGCATTTCACGCGCTTCTGTAAATGCCCTCTGTGCTGGGCCTTGACATCTACATAGCCCACGGTATGATAAATGAGGAGCGATTACGCTATGCGGCATCCAACCATCAAAGCGCGTGGCGTACGGTAAAGTGATTACGCGCTTCGCGGCTCGGAAATTTTCGAACTACGCGCTTTCATCGTTTCTCTGGCTCCGTAAAACATATGCGCACGTCAGCTATGGTCGGCTCCCTGCTCTCCACGCGATAATGAACCTCCGACACGTTCCGCAAAACTCCAATGAAGCTTCATTGTTTCGTGACGTTCAGCGTTGTGCCTCCTGTCTACATACTGCCGCGTTTACCACGCTGAAATAAACGGATCTAGGCTTAATTCATAAATTTCTATAGATCCACAGTGGTTACTCAGGGCTGTCCACTCCATTAACTTGCCTTCGCAAATTCAGAAAAAAGAAACACCGAATCAGTTTGTACAGATAAAATATTGTTCATGTCTGTTTCAACGAGGTTACCCCCTCCATAGCACGAGGACTAGTCAACCGTGCCGGAGACGGTGCAGGTGCACCCGCAGGACGCGACCGCCTTACAAGATACAAGGACCTTGCGAAGTCATTTTACCTCGCAAGAGCAACATTCCCCACCCCTCACCGCAAGTTTAACAGAGCACAGGCAACCACCCTTCGCCTGTTACAGACCAATGCATACCCCTCCCTCACGCGCTATCACATAATATTCCCCATCTATTCGAGCCAGACGGGCAAGATCTGTAAAATTGAATCAGCAACACTCCCCCACATGCTATGGAAGTGCAAACATCAATGCCTAGGCCTTAATCCCGTGACCCCCTCGTCGAAATGGCACGCCGCGCTGCGCAGCTCCCATCTCGACGACCAACTCTGCGCGACCGAGCAGGCCTAGGAAAGGGCGAAGAGGCAAGACCTCGACGTCACATCGTGGGAGGCCTAGGCGCAGCCGACTAAACTGCTGGTTCTCATTAAAGTTCACTTTATCTCTATTTTGGTTAGTTTTGGGGTTGAGAGGTGGTTACGATAGGACGCTGAAACCAACTGTAATTTTTCTTTTTATTTCCTACCGGAACTGCAGTGCCATGACGATGTGTGGCCGCACATATTTCATAGTTTATTCTCATATTTGGGCTCTCGTGGCACAATATATGTTCCATAAGCTTGTTAAGTTCCAGTTTTGACTTCTTTAGAACAAATTACAGTTCATCTTTACGAATGAATGTTCAGCTACTCCCTAGCAGACAGGGTCAAAACGCATGGCTTCACATTGAGGAGGTGCGGAAACTCCCAGGCATCGTCTCCACCTGTCTTTCCCTTTTGCATATTTTCTATTAGCAAGCCTCGTCTCACGGCAACAATGGTCCTACACTCAGAGGTCAGTTAAAACCACTAGAACAAGTCTGACGACAGCATACGTGCGCATTGCTTCACTGAAAAAGAAAAGTCCTGTTTTTTGTGACAGGCGGATTCTTTGTCAGAAATCGGGCTTATTTTGACCAGTTTTGTGGCGCAGAACGCGTTGTGCGATCATGATATTGTCTGAACTTCACAATTTTTTATAACGCATGACGGCTAGACTGCACTTGAAGGGCTTTAGCTGCCTCGATGGCCAGCCTTTGGTCGCCTGTGTATAACCATAACCAATGGTCGTCACACACACACACACACACACACACACACACACACACACACACACACACACACACACACACACACACACACACACACACACACACACACACACACACACACACACACACACACACACACACACACGCACGCACACACGCCCACGCACGCACACACGCCCACGCACACACACACACACACACACACACACACACACACACACACACACACACACTAAAAAAGAATGCTTTTGCGAAGAGGAAGAGAAATTACCAATGAGAACTGCGGCATAGCTTTTGGAACAGAGGTCCAGATGCGCAAGCTTGCGCAAATGGTCTGTGATGCGGCGGTCGTGGAGTGGCTAACGAACCTATGCAGATAAATCGCCAGAAAAACAACGACCTCGCTACGATGGCGGGCACCTTGCAGGTATCTGCTTGGACTTTGGGTTGCGCAGAATTGAAATGCCGTACTGAATGTAATGAAGTAAATGAAAAGCTCAGAAAGATCAAAAACTCATTTGTTGCCAATCACGCTCATTCTGCCAATTATGAAGCGTGGTGTATGCCTTTGCAGAAGGATAGACAGTTGGGCGAGTTGGTACGGTAACATGATTTTGGCTTCTAGCGTGAAGTGAAACACGGATAGCGCTCGTCCTGTCTGCTGCTTTCTGTGTCCGTGCTTCACTTCGCGCTAGAAGCCAAAATCACGTGTATGCCTTTCCTTTATGGCTGCTATTTGGCGACCACGCGCACTGTTCATTTGTTCGAACCTGAGGATAAAATAACCTTCGACACTCAAAATAGTCAATGATGTATATGTTAACAATTCAAAGCCTTTAAAATATTTGCTACCGAAAATTGAGAAATTGCTGCACAATGCCCCGAACAGCGCCAGAGTGTCTGAACAATGCGCTAAGCTATCGCTTTGAGAAACAAACTATCTTAATAACTAGTGACCTGAGGCAGTATTCCCAAGTCTTTCCGTTCGGGTTTTCTTTCGTGGCCGGCTGCCTTCAATTATAGCTATACAGCATCAGCATAAGTAGAAATTTGTTCTTACGAATAATTCTTGAGTGAGAACATTTTGTGAACATGGGCCCTAAACTTTGCGTGGACCTTAGACACATGTTAAAATGCACTCACGGTGGTTTCAATATATCACCGGCTGATTAAAAATACTTTCAGGGACATTAACGCACAACACTAAGTTGGCTTACACCAGTGAAGTGTCTTTCTTTATTTATTGCACGATTCGCATTTAGGACCACACCTACAGGGCTGTCAAGTAGTAATCATGTAGTAAGTTAGTTCAAGACAAGGTTTGCGGTGTTTCGTGTGTAGTTATTAAGCGAAAGTCTTAAGTGGCTCACGGTCTGGCAAACGTGGCGTGCGGTACAGAGAGTCACGTGAGCTCGCGTCGCGCAGACACGCACTCGTGCCACTGCTTTCACGTTCCTGTTCGTCTTCTTCCCCAGCTGGACCGGTGTCACTCATCATGCCAAAAAGAAAAGGAAAGATATAGTTAATTAAGACAGAGTTAATTCAGGCACTTAAACCTTCGGTGGGTGACCGGTGACCTTCGGTGGGAGCCAGACCCTCGACCTTATGCCGAAGTCAAACCCACAACCTTTGGTGTTAATTAAGGCGAAGGCGACTAAGGCGCAGTTACTTAAGGTAGCGTCAAATAACGTACTCAGACCCACGACCTTTGGTGGGAGAAAACAAATAATGGGAAGTAACGACGCATTCGAATCAGAATGTCAAATAATTTAATGAACGCCTCCTGAGGGCGCAGGCTTTCTCCTTCACTCTCTTTGGCATATGCTAAAGTGACTGTCATTTTTTTTTCGCTCGCAAAGTGCTAAGTTACGGGTTGCCGCAACGAGACTTTGTTGCTGGGAAACGTCGCACCTAATTTCCGTGGTTTTGGGATGGTCCAAGCAGTGCGAACCCTATATAAAAAAATATAAGCAAGTTGGTCTCACCTCACTTACTACGCGCGAAAAAAATGCCTTAACAAAAATATTGTAATTATGTTAATTGACTTCTTTCTACGAAAAATGGCACACTAAATACGAATTCATACGCTTTAAATGTGTTCAATAGTTCCCTTCAGTTTTTATTATCGCAAAATTGAGCAGTCATGTTTTTACAACGGTGCAATATACTAGAGCATGAAATAAACAACCTGGTTAAGCACCATTAGTGCAATCTCTGTTTTTCTATTTTCTGTTTTCCCGATTTACTTTCTCTTTTTGGAGAGGGGAGGTATGGAGGGGCAAGATATTCACGGTGCGCTTTGGCTTCGAGGCATGGTTATGTGTGGGAGAACAAAGACCTAGCAGCTTTATAGTGTAACGTATCCATCGAGGTCCAAGGTTAACAAGCTGTAGAAATGTCAAATAGCGACCACATTTCAAGGACGCTAGATTCCAGCGCATCACTCAAAAAGTAAAAAAACCGTCGGATTTACTGCAGCTAAAACAAGGCTGCCTGTAATAACAAGTTACACGTCTATCTGAAAAAAGAAGAAGAAAAAGAACAGGCCTCCTGTAAAGTTGAAGCTCGTAAAACGGCTCTATAACAAGACCCTGTGTGTTGCCGGAAGGACTTAAGAAAACGGCACCGAAAGGACGAGAAACTATTTGGCAAATACGGAGGCAAAAGTGTTTCCAAACAAATGAAATAAATATACAGGCACAGAATACGAAGTGTGGGCGTAGCAGTAGACGAAGAAAGCGTGTTTGGATTTAACGATCTTCCTCGAGAGCTTTTAGTTTGCGAATCCGATATTTGTTCTACCGCGTCAGCTGATCCGTTGAATTGAGATATCACACAGAATGTCTGATTGTGCATGCATCGAAAAAAGAGATGCGCAATAGGAAAGCGCTATTTAAAGTGAGAAGGGAAAACTACGCGAACTCTCGGCAGTTTTCAGCAACATTGCAAAGTTCGAAATGTCTGCTCCGCGCACTTCGGAAAACCGAGTGAAAATCTGCTTCATACCTTGATCAGACCGGTAGTGACGAAATTTGTAATTTGGGGAAAGATGGCGCGAGTAGGTAAGGGTTCATCTCTACGGCACCGCACAAAATACTCCAGATATCTACAGGGAAAGCCGAGTGAAAATCTGCTTCATACTTTGATCAGACCGATAGTCATGAAATTTCTAATTTGGGGAAAGATGGCGCGAGTAGCTAAGGGTTCATCTCTACGGCACTGC
The DNA here is from genome assembly GCF_038994185.2 of Dermacentor albipictus. Lineage (NCBI taxonomy): Eukaryota > Metazoa > Arthropoda > Arachnida > Ixodida > Ixodidae > Dermacentor > Dermacentor albipictus. The sequence goes on from NC_091824.1 coordinate 50,281,372, forward strand.
ACAAAATACTCCAGATATCTACAGGGAAAGAATAGTATGGTACCATGCCGAAACGGTGATCAAACGAAAGAGTTACAGTTGTATTGTTCTAAAAAAATTCGTAACGTGCTACAGGCAGGGAAGGCTTTCTTCTAAGACTGAAACGAACATATACACTGCTACCATGATATTACACGCAAAAGTGCAAAGAGGTGAAATGATTTAATAGTGTAGGTGCATCAGCATATTCTGTGTACTGAACCAAAAATTTCTAAGACGATTTTGAAGGTGCATTTTGGCAGAAAACACATTTCAGCTCACTTTCAGATAATTTTCCGAAATAATGTTTGGTTGTTTTTTTTGCGAAGTAAACCAAACGCTTATATGGTCGTTATAAATTCCGGGAATGTGTTCAACTTGATGCAAACGCAAGCATTTTGCACAGTTGTTCTGCGACTGAGGTATAGAGAATACGCCTCTAAACATGGTAGAAAATATCTACACGTACCTCAGGACTGGCGCAGTCATTCACAAAAGTAGTGTTTAACCGCCAGTCAGAGTGTATAGCAAAGGCAATTCTGGTTCAGCATTGCTGTAACACATTCCTTCTTTCCAGCATCACGCATTTTTTGCCACTTTTTATTTTCCCCCATCTCCCGCTTGACGGTGGTGCCATGACAACGCCCAGCTTTAACGTAGCGCTAGAATGCGACTCACTCACTAGGTAATTAAGGAGAGAAATTTTGCAGAAATAATGCTTTCTGTTTCTTCAGCTGCCGTTATTTGAGACGTGCTACGTCAGATGGCACTTTTATTTTGATGCTGCGACTGTATAGTCTTGCTCTGCCATCTGCACAAACATGTGAGTTATTTCGCGACAGTCGACACATCGTTACATCAGCCGTAGAGATGCTTTTTCCCGGCTGCAGTTACGAGGTCGTAAATGATTCGTGCCAGCACTTTGTTCTGCATGCAAATTTCGTGAGTTTGATAAGAAAGGATTTAAAAAATGCACCAAGGTAAAGTATGTTCCAGCGCAGAATGTTGGCATTCCTGTAACTGTTGGAGCAGCGAGAAAATTGCACAATATACTAGATGTTGTGCGAGGAATACAAAGTATGCCATCGAACGAAATAGAAAAGTAACCCTTAACAATACGTTGTTTCGATGTAAGTACGTTGATGCGTTGAGGGGAATTGCTTTACGCAGACTTTGTTAGAGGAATTATTGATTCTTGCTTCACTGACTGCGTATCGAAAAATTTTAAACTCATGATGAACGCATACAGATCCTGTTGTGAATAGCCGATGATATTACTGCTTGACTTCGCTTATAAGCTTTCATTATTTTGAATCGGACGTGTACGTCCGAAATGTGCGAACAGGGATGAACCTGCGTCCATGTTAATGCCTATGAAATATTTACAAGAAAACAAAACCATTCCTTTTTGCTCTAAAGGACTGCAGTTGGTGCCAGCAAGAACAAATTACACGACGTGGAAGAAGCACAGCGTTCTGTGTCTGACTGTAAAGGATTCAGCGCTCGACGCATAAAACTTGTGTCCTATTTGGGATCGGAACGGTTGGTCACAATAATCACAATAAGTATTTTGGCTTAGTAGGTGGCTGACAACCACGCAGACTTCAAGGATTTTCTCCCTAAATCGCCTTTCTATCCGTTAAATAAAACAGTGCCGTGTAAGAAGTTCCTGATTTCCTGACGTGAAATGCTCATCAAAGAAGGTTAAAAGCTGTTTTGATTGTGGCCACAAATTATTTAGCGCCATCAGAAGGCACAACCCGTTCTGCAACTTACTGCTTTTCGGTAAAATACTTGTACAATACCGCCCACGCGAAGCCAAGCATGAAAGTCCGACATATCCCAGTGTACGGAAAGCAGGAGTGCTATTGGGTAAAACAATTACACCCTGTTTCTATACCGAACTCCTGAATACAAATGTAGGTAACCGCCGGAGCAAGCATTGGGCGGTGACCCGCAGGGTTTGTTTGAACGCTGTCCTTCAAACGCTCTCCTCGTTAGCAGAAGACCCCTTTCTTTGCTTTTAAAACGAATACCATTGCGTATTGATAGGTTTTTCTTACCTAATTGACCGATAACAGGACAGCAGCGCACAGCGGGGGCTGTGGTTTCGGTAGGGTCGAGCTAGAGTAGTGTAGTAGATAACCAGATAAGGAGGGTGGTGACCGATTTTGCGATTGTCCCGCTTACCCTTACCTTGCGGTGGCTCGTCGAAAATGGCGGCAGCGCGCAAAGAAAGGTTACAAAAAGCCGTAAATAAGATCCTCAATGGAGAATAGTTGGCAGAGCGATGTTGTAGACGTGCCGAAACGGCTTGAAAAGATTGTGCTGCCACGCAGATTGTTTAGTATGCGCTAATAAATTCATTACCCCAGGCACCTACAAGTAGCCCTGAGTCAGGATGATCGGTGAGCACACATTTTCTATTCTTTTCGTAACCGGGCAGTGTAGGCTATTTCGAAGGAAAATCTGTTTTCATCAGCACACGAATGGATATTTTATGCATGTCCGTCACTGTGACGGGGTTACTTTTGTGGTTTGGTGTTATCGCGTGACAGAGACGCGAAATCGGTGCAGCCCTAAAGCTGTCGCCCAATAAAGGAGTAATAATGGTAAAAATGGTGTACAATAGGAAATGATTACTTCTCTTTTGTTCAGTTTCATTATTCGTAATCACTGTACACGTACCCGTTAGGGAAAAAAATTGGGGGACGAGAGGAACGAACAATACGTGTCCAATAGTGGAGAATTGATTGCAGCAATGGAATAGAAACACTTTGCAATAGCTTAAGCTAGAGCGACCAAGAATACTAGTAACTAGTGCAACGTTTGTCTAATTTTAAATCGAAGCTTTCGTTGTGTCATCCCTGCACTTTTTGGGCGGTTACAGTGCACACTAGTACGGGAAATAGTGCCAAGTGAACCCACCATGGTTGCTCAGTGGCTACGGCGTTGGGATGCTGAGCGCGAGGTCATGGGATGGAATCCCGGCCATGGCGGCCGCATTTTTATTGGGGCGAAATGCGAAAACACCCGTGTATACTTAGATTTAAGTGCACGTTAAAGAACCCCAGGTGTTAGAAATTTCTGAAGTCCTCCACTATGACGTGCCTCATAATCAGAAAGTGGTCTTGGTACATCAAACCTCGCAAAGTAATTTAACGCCAATTGAGGCGGACCCGGCGAGGCAAGTGAGCTGCGTAAGTACAAACTTGAACTTCAGCAGAAACACGCGTTTGTCGTCCCGTCGTCGTCATCAGTTCAAAGCCTTTATTCCCATGAGCGTCGTTCGTTGTCATGCAATATTGACACGTGTACTTATCTTTATTGGACAACCACGTTTCGCCGCCTAACAAATGTAATCGCACAGCGTGGGACGCGCCTGCATGTATCCGAAGTTTCTGGAAAGTTATCGATGCAATGTCTGTTGTAGCCGAACCTTATAGTGTAGAACTTTGTGGAAGGCACGCGGGTCCGAACGATTAGTCTGGAACATTGGACGACTGCTCCTGAGACCCCGCTATGGGGATTTGTCCAATATATTGGACATTCAGAAATGAGACAGTACTCCTGTGACCAGCGGCGCGGCGTTTTGCGGCAGCTGCCGGAGAAGTAAGCATGGTTTCTCGTATTTCTACCTGCTTTCAGGGTATATTTTTGATTTTATATTGAAGGTAATACAACAGCGCACGCGCAGAATACGAAATTTAAACTGTTCGCGCGCTTACTTTTTTTTTACGCTTCCTTTGATTTCGCGTGTCCATTACGTTGGACGCTAGGACTCAAGCCAGTTATTTTGACCGCGCTTTTGCGATAGCCTTGTTATGAACAGCATGCGAGTACTGTTGGCATTTAGCGGCTTGCGGACGAAATCGCGTCTCTTTTTTTCTTTAGGGGACCGGCCTCGCGTGTCTGGTGAATTAAGCCGATAACCTTTATTTTTTTAATCCGTGGCTAGGTCCTGCAAGACACCTGTCGCAGGTGGTCTCGTAAGAAAAAAAAAACATCGATATCCCTCTACCAGATATTGTGCGCATGTACAACGTCAACATGGGTGGTGATGACAAGGCAGACCGAATGATAAGTTACTACAGGATAAGAGCACGCGTCAACAAGTGGATAATCAGAGCCATCTTTCACCTCTTCGACAGTGCCCTCAGCAACTCCTGGGATCAGTACATGCGGGACATACGCTCCCTAAAGAAACAGCGGAAAGGAATACTCAAATATATGCAGCTCCGCCAATCTGTTGCTGAGACTCTCGTGGCTCAAGGGAAGAAGCAGGATGAAATGGAGAGTGAGAACGAAGCCAAGTGGCATCTGCCATCAAAGCAGGCTCGACTGTCTCCTCGAGAACCCCAAGAAAAGAGCACTACCCACTGCTAAATGCTGGTAGACACTGCAAACGCTGCGCGATGCAGACTACAGGGCTGCGACATGAAAACAAAGTTGTTTTGCACTAAATGTCGACTCTTTTTCTGCATCACCAAGGACAAAAAGGTGTTTTGGAATTGCCCACAGGAAGTGAACACAAGTGCAAAATGTTTGTTGAGTATAGGAATGCTCTTATTATGTACTTTATTTACTACTTTGCCTTTCGAGTTATTAAAATATTTTGCACACGAGTTTGAGCGCAATATCTGCGCTACGTCATTACGTGCGTGCTGAGTGAAAAAAGACCAGGTAGCATCCCAGTGTACAAAATATTGGACATCGCGCTAAGCTGAAACTATCAGGGCTGTTGAAAAAATAGTTAACACTTTTCACCTTCATAACTAACCCTGCTGACTTATTCTGAAAGTTTGGAAAAACTCTGTGCACCCAAATGCATCCCGGGTCTCAAGAGGATAAAAGCCGACGCGCTTGTCCCGCTGATCATATCTTCGACGATCGCCGAGCGTGTTCGCCGCTATCGTTGTGCTATAAGTGTAGCCTGTATTGTGGGCACAGGTTCGCCCAATAAAAGTTAGTTTTGTCGTTCACAGTATTGCTACTGTGTTCCTTGACGTCACGACCACCTGACAATATTATCGTACCATCGTCGTCACTGAATCATCTTTATGCAGCAGTCGTCAATCCGTCGATATGCTCTGGTCGTTGTTGCTTCACCGTCATTTTTACGCCGTGATGCCATTGAAACTACGCCGTCGTCATGATTCCGTACTCATCGTCACGCCCTTGTTATCATTTCATAGCACTCATTTCATCGCCATCGTTCCGTCATCGTGACTCTAGCCGTCGTCAACCCATCCCGGTAATTACACCGTCTTTATGCATACGTCATTACATACTCTAAAAAAATTTCAAGCGTAATCTCACGCTAAACTGTAAGTTTAAGCGGCACGCGCATGTAAATGAGGCGTGGATTGACGCTTCAAGCACCACGTGACCGAAAATTAGCGTGCCATTTCTTCATGTAAGCGTGAGGACAAGACTGCGTGCCGTGGTTCGCTCTTGTGCGAGCCTGAGCGAGCCGCGTAAACGCCAACGCAAATAACGCGCTTAACATCGCGCGGTAAATGCCGCATATAAGATGCCGAAAAGGGGAACCATGAAATATCACGTGATCTGCACGGACCCTGGGCGCGGGGGAACAACGCTCAGCGCCTTCTCATCGTCCTGCGGAAAACACGAAACTTTCCTTGGGGAGGCTGGTGGAGACAGTGGTGTTTTGAAGACTACTCGCGGCCATTTTGGTGTGGGTTCTCCGGCGGACTGTCACGATGTTCGTTCATTGCAGCACAGAGCTTTCGGGATAGTTGTCATAGTTGATGTGCATCACCCTGTTCACTTCTGCAGACAATTCTTGGCGCACAACGCGGATGGTGCATGCATAGAGAGTGCGACTGTGCCGAGGTTACGAGAAAATATACCGAGATCTGACACGTCGGCAACAGCATTCCCATGTGCATGGTGCATATGTTGCAGCGCCTCACTTCCACTTATGGAGTATTGGAATATATAGGTGAGAACATATGTCATGGTTCGCTATTATTAAATCGCGGCTAACAGGTCATTTGTCATAAATTCCGCTGTCCGCTTGTATGGTGTGTGCTGCAAAATTCGTCTTAATGGTACATTTTAGTGGAAAACGACAACTTTCTACGTGAGCAGTAGCTTTGATCAAAATAAAGAGTAGTCAGCCCATTCCTTTTTAACGTGTTTTAACGCCAGATTGTTGAATTCATACGCGTTTTTCTATTTATTGTAATCAAGTACCAAATCCCCACGATTATAAGGCAAGGTCACTTTAGAAATGTGTGAAGTCGGAACGCGGCTCGCGTTATATTCTTCCTCATGACGCAAACGTAGCGTTTAATTTTTAAAATTTATATTCGCCCCCTTACCGGTTTCTTCGCGCTTCTTGGCACTTCGCCTTGGACAAGGGTGGCGAGCTGGGAGTTGCCGCTGTGCATTTTGCGCCGTGTTTCTTCTCATGATTTTTAACGCTGTTATTGGTGCATCAACGTGGGTACGGCATATTAATCGCAACGTTGAACAGGATGATCGGCGCTGTTGTGCAGATGCGACAAGTGAGCGGTTTTCGGAATCGCGCGGTGCACCATCGCGCATTCCATGAAATGCTTTTCCGCCTTCGATTGTATTGCCGGCCTTTCCGAATGACGTTTATGTAATAACCTTGCTGGACGTCACGAAGGACAAGGCTATTCTCACTGACGGTGACAAAGGCCTGAGCTCTCGTCCCTTCGCGTTTTGTGAAGATAGTTCGCAGCAACAACGAATGAAGGCCTGCGCACATCCGGTCCTCTGCAGCATAGGTTCCCGTTATAAGCGTACTATACTTTTTTTCTTGTCCTCATAGTCCAACAGTCGCCCTTCGCTTTATTTTTGTGGTTGCGTTATTTACGCTCAAATGTGGTATACGCGCTTAACAAGAAAAATAACTTTCCCGCTGTTTTCTGGCCAGCGATAGCGATGATTATTTCACACCTCACTCAGAAAATCTCTTACAGCCTACGTTCCCTCCGCACATATATTATTACCATCGGCGTTGGTCAGTCAGAGAATCGACGCCTTCTATATTGTGCCGCTGTGAATGCGCTAGTATTTAGCGCCTTATGAAGATGTTCGGTACTGCATGAGCTCAGCATTGTGTACGTATATGCTCGGCAGGTATATTGCTGATTAGAAAAGTTTATATTGAAGTAAATACCTTCCTACTACCAGCCTATCCTATCTGGTATTTGCTCTGGTGAGCGTGGGATTCGGGTAGGAATGGTGCGAAAAGCGACATCTGTTACAACTACTCTCATGTGTTGTTCACCAAGAAGAGTCAAGAGGAAATGAAATTAATTCGAATAGTCATTAAGCGTTACATAGAGTGACCACGCAGCGAGCCGCACGCCGGCTGACGGTAGTTTGTGTGCAAATTACACGAGTGACGTGGTTCTCCGATGCACGTCGCTGACTGCTCTCCGCTGCTGGAGAGTCAACTCATCGGTCTAGTTATCACGTATGCCCCTCATAGTATACCGCTGCCGATGAATTGAATATTCATAATTTTGTCAGCGATTTGTCGATTTACAGTAACCTGCATTTCAGAAGCGCTGCATGTAATGGTAGCAACGAAACATGCTGCTTAATTTGCAACCTGGTTTACACTCTGAATTACTCTGAAGAGGCTCAGCCGCACACTCTGTGTGCGGCTGAGCCTCTTTTACATTTGGGCCTTTAATGAGAAAAAGTGTGACTGTGTCTAATGAACACGAACATACTCTGTCTGTTGCAAATTATAGATGCAAATTTATATATGCAGCTCTTGATTTCTAGCTGAAAAACGATATACGCATGCAGTGACAGTTCACGAGTGACAAGTGCTCGTAAGATGTCATTCACGCCAAAATGCCCACCTCCATTATGTTGGAAATTATGCATTAATATGTCTTTTTAGCTTATTTGGCTTAGACATTCAAAGATTCCATCGAATGCATTGCCATTTGTGTTCAAGTTTTTCACGTTTATTTTCACGGACAGCGTTGATTTAGTAATTGATTGTATCTTCAAGGCCCGAAGGCGTTACAGAAGGGAGTGGGACGAAATACAGCGCATGTACAGATGACAGGTCATATTAATAAAAAAAATGCAGATTAACAAATATATTCTTCAATAGCAGGTCTGAAAGCAGATGTACAGCTTATGTTAACAATTGAGGTCGGCAGATGATTCCATTCATTGGTAGTTTTAGGAATAAATGAATAAAAGAATCGGTGCGTGCGACCGTGTGGAACGCTCAATTTATGGTGATCGTCAGTACGAGACGATATGTATGCAGGTTCAGAGAAAAGTTCATTTTTTATATTCGGACTGTTGTAATAAATTTTTGTGCCACCGTGATAAGCGCGCTAACTTCCTACGGAAGGAAAGGAGAAGGAGGTTTAAAGTAGCCTTCATAGATGTTACGCTTGATGTCCGAGAATAGTTAGCAAGAATGACACTTGCGTTACGATTTTGTATAGATTCTATTGCATTTGTTAGGTAATCTAAGCAGGGGTCCCAGACAGAAGAGGCATATTCAAGCTTAGGACGTATTAGCCTTTTGTACCGAAGTAGCTTTAAGTTAGCGGGTACCATAGAGAAATTCCGATGGAGGTAACCAAGCATGCGGTTATCATTGTTAGTTATGTGGTTTATGAGTGTTTGCTAAGAAAAATTATATGTTGTGTGGACGCCTAAGTATTTATAGGAACTGATTTCTCCGAGTACACAGTTAATCAAGTGATAATTGGATAGGTTAGACGACGTAGTATTGAGGAAAATCCTCATCAGTTTGCACTTTTGTCTGTTAAGTCGCATTTTCCAAGTATCCCACAAGTTAGATACCTAAATGATGAACTAAAATCAGTTTCAGATATGTTAGTTATCTAAATCCGTTTTGCACGATGTCCCCTTTTGAAGTCGCATTTGAAATAGAATTAGGCTTTTGAAGTAGGATTTACGAAAATGAAAAAAAAATAGAAACGATTACTTCTGGTCGCATAAAAAATACTGACCTTTTCTGAGCCGTCACACTCGCTTGAAAAGCATGCTTGCGACCGAGGGACCGAATTCCCGAACCATTTTGTTCGTAAGTGCTGTTTTTCATTGGCTGATAGCCTTCTATAATAATATCTCCTACATCACTACTGCCTGGCGCGAACCTTTTTAGCGTATGAACGTTTTGTGAGTACGCGTGTAATCGTTTACAAAGCATGCTCCCATTACTGCGGTATGTTGACCCTCTCTCGCATAACGCCTACTTCTAAAAGGCTCCAAACTGCAACATTTGAAGAGCCCTCAGCAGCGGAAATGTCTGCTACTGTGCTATACAAAGTGGTGACGGTAGTTTGATCGGCTGCGGAAACGTGTAAACATAGGCAAAATAGCTAAATTAAGAAGCATGGTGCCACGCGAGCACAAGCAAACATGAGCACATCTGACTCGACGGCCACGGAAACTCGCTGTCAAAATTCTGGCGTGAGGAAACGCGTCAGTATGCCAGCGAGCAGAGGGACTTTAGTGCTGTCTATCGCTTCAACGGAAAGTGAGCGCTGAGAAAACACAGCATGCACAAAGCCATGAGCCGGCCACGTACCTAGGTTGTGCCTCCAACGCAGATCGCTCTCACGATACGGCCGGGTGACCACGCGCAGCCGCCACATGCGCAGTTGCAGGCGGAGTAGAATTCACCGCCACCTCTTCTCGTCTAAGCCTGGCGCCTCGCAACGCTGGGTGTCTCGCGCACATCTGGCGACGGTGCGCTTACTGCCCGCTTTCGTCTCTTTCGCGTGGTTTTTGAAAGAGACGGGATTGGACAAGCGGCTGTGAGAGTGATGTCGCGTACCATGCCAGATTGATGGACTCCAACGGACGATGTGTGTGTGCTGTGCTATGTGCTCTCTCTCCCTCTCCCCCTTCCCCATCTTTAATCTCCCCCATCCCTCTCCCATGTGTAGGGTAGCAAACCGGTTAAGCCAAACTAGTTAACCTTCCTACCTTTCCTTCTCCACTTTTTCCTTCCTTCCTTCGCGCGCGCGAGATTGAGACGCGATTGTCGGCTCCCCTCGCACGCCTTCACTCGCACGTGCAGCGTAGCCCGCGCGGCGGCGGTGTTATCGCCCTTGGACTTAATATGGAACCTCACGATAATGCTGACGGTGACGGCGGCAAAGCGCTTGGACTGTCCAGGTGATTGCTATCTAAATAAAAGCGAAAAAGAAAGTAGCCTGTGCGTTGGTGCTCCTTGCAGTGCGCCGGCTGTTCGCTGGGCTGCAGCATAGCACAGGTGTAGAAACGCCGGCTCAGGAACAGTGTAGAAATGGCCGCTCCACTAAGTAACATGCATCAAGGAGCAGTAGCGTTCGTTTATTCAGGTACTGCATAGGGAAGGAGTGAAGCCTATGGAAGTTCATCACAGAATGAAGGTCCAGCATGGTGGCTCATGTGTGTCACGTACAGCGGGAAGTCTGCGAATGGAGTCACAAATTTGCAAGCGGCGTGACGCTCATAGCCGATGTACCTCGTCCGGGCGAGGCACACCCATTTGTGACTCCAGGAAACGTTATAGCCGTTAAAGCCATCACGACGGAAAATCGTCGAGCGATAACATTGCAGCCAGTGTAACCAGTGTAACCAGTGTAACCGTTCGCATAGTCGACCCAGTCCTGCTTTCCGTGCTAATGGCAGCTCCGGGTGAGCTCATTGCATCTCACATTCAACGCCACTAGCCTATGCCCTAAAGGCGATTCAGTTCTGAGCCGAGCGGGGATGCGCGGTTCAATTAGCGGCTGCGATGCAATTATCGTTCTGACGTCCTGTTATGCACTCGATGCGTTTTCAAACACCCTCCCTGCGTTGTTTCACGCAACCATGAATGTCCCAGGCACCAATTAACAATCGAAATTACACGCAGACACGTTCCAGTGGCCCTGTAGCAAAAGCGTGGCGGAAGTTCGGCATGACCACGTCATCCTAATCTCTCCATCTACCTCTATTGTGTTCCAAGTCACCACTTGCGTTGATCTCGTAAGTGCTACGCATTTCGTGAACTGTTTTAGGTACAATACAGTGGCAGTTTGCAGTGCTTATGTGGGTCGAAGAAACGAAAGGAAAGAATAATCTGACTCATTTTGCTGGCGTACTGGCACTAGCCACTGAGTGCGGCTCAATCCCCATCACAGTGCTGGTTACTTCATGAATTTCCCTAAACTTTGTCCTTCTAGCTTCAAATGCCTTTGCAAATTTGCGAAATGGAATAGTCCATTTTATAAAACAATCAATTGTTTCCAAACTCTAAAACGAAAGTTTCCAGAGTAATAATATTTTTGTTTGTTCATTAGATTCCGCCTGTCACTCACGCGCACAACGCCACCTTCTCTTACAGGAACCGTTCTAACTGCTAAGGAGGTTCCTCCGTTCAACTTACCTGGCTGAACTACTCTGATGCTCCTGCGTTATTTTGTATGTGTTTGATTACATATGATTGTTTTTTTTCCCTCTATCTGTGTGTTTTTTTAACCATTCTCGTTTCTCTAGGCTTTCCCCGGTGCAGGATAACAAACCGGATCACCATCTTCGAGTTAAGCTCCCCACCTTTCACATCCGATCTTTCTAATTGAACACATGGATGGGAACAATATTACCACTGTGCACTAAGCTCTCCTCAGATCCACATAAGACAGTGTCCGCAGGTGACTGTTATCGCCACAATCAGAATACGTGTTTCCAACAATGCGGTGACGGTAACGAGGAGCATTCTGACAGGCAGAAGTTTATGTAAGAAAAAGCAGGGAGTTAAACTAGGCGCGTATCCCGCTCGGCACCCTACAGAAATGAAGAGGGTTAAGAGATTAAAGAGAGAAGGAAAGGAGGAGAACAATGCTTGCGTAGCTCCATGCGGAGGTGCGTGTCGACGTCACAGTTACTTTACTGTAATTGAGAGAGAAGTGTCGTAGAAAAGTAGGAAGCCCATTCAGGCCGAGATGGCTGGCTGCCCAGCACTGTGAAAAGGGGAAAGGTTACAGAGCAAGGCGGCCGCCCATCCAACGCTCCCTGTTGGGATTCATATAGAGCGAATCTTACGAGGCATTGACCACGTGCATCTTCTCATCCGGTTCGAGGATGTCCCGAAAAAGGAGCTCTGAGATGCTATGTACGTACCTTTGAAGGCAACCGGCGTTATAAGGTTTGAAAGAATGTAGCTGGGTTTCTGCGCCATTTATTTTGTGTACCCGACCTCCCCTTGGAGGCCCAGATGCACCCGTCGAAGCAGTTGCCTGGTGGCCCAACGCATGTGCAACGGGAGGGTATCTCCTCCAGTGCCCTCTCTCGACGCTCCCGGACCTTCGAAGCGAGCGGTCGCATCGCCCCTCGCTCCGACGACTACGGCTCGCCCGCCACTTCTCGCGCGCGTACGTCTCCGCCTTTGACCGCGCTTACGAGCGCAGCCCTTTTCAGGGCTCGCACGGCAGCTGGCTCGATCTCCTGAGCCACGCTGCTACACGGAGGCCCCATCTCATGGGTGACGCTCCGAAGCAGCAGCAACGGAAGAGGCCGAAGAAGTCAGCTCCTGGCTTCAACGACTCGGAGCACCGACGGGCCCGGCAGCACCAGCCGCGTGGACAACAACCACGCACCGGCGGATCGCCTCCCGCGTTACGATGGAAGCGCGGGCTGAAGGCTCGCGCGCTGCGTGCGCTGTCGGCTGATTCGACGGACTCCTCGCCGTCATGCCCTCCTTCGCGCGAGAGTGGGACGCCGACCGCGCGCGCCCCATCATCCACGGACACTCCCTTCCGCGCATTTCCGTTTGATGTGCAGAAGACGACTCCCAGCGGCCACGACGCCGCACCGTCCGCCTCAACGGACACCAACACAGAGGCCCCCACTTCGGCTGCCTCCACCGACGACGGTGCTAGCTGCGCGTCGATCGGCGACACCGACGAGAGTGCCGGCAGCTTCTTCTTGCCAACCGCAAGTATGATTGGTACCGACACTTCGTCCTCCCGTATGGACGTGACGACCTCGCCCGAGGCAAGTCCTGCCCGGCCGGATTCCGCATCACTGTCGTCGCCGGCGGCCTGCGCGTCGCCCCCACTCACCAACATCGAGCCCACCGCTCCTGCGGCGGGGGAGTGCTCCCGCTCGGCGACGGTGCCTGCCACCGTCACGGACGATGACCAAGCAGACGGCCCCTCGCCCAACGAGAGCCGGCCGAGTGCGCCCACCCCTGCTCCAGCTGCTGGGGGATCAGGGGAGCTCAATCAGGAAAATCCTCCGCTGCTGCCTGCGGCCGCCGAGGATGCCCAAGCCTGCCAGCCGGCAGCGGCACAGCAAAAACAAGCCGCACGAAGGAGACGCCGTCGCCGACGGCTCGTCGACTTTGAGCCGCTCGCCCCACCCGTTGACGACGGCGTCGCCCGCGCTACCGACGTCACGGTACTCTACCGTCCCACCGGGCGCAAAGCGACTTTCCTCGCACTCACACGGGACGGTATCGCTGCCCAGCTCTCCTCTGTGCCAGGCGTGAGACGCGTTCGCGTCAACTTCCGCCGGAATGTGGTGGCTGCAGACGTGATGCGCGGCGCCGACTTGACACCCCTCCTCGAGGTGTGCGACCTCGGCGGTGTGACGGTGCGCCCCAAGGCTCTACACAGCAACTCCTGTGTGGGTGTCATCCATGGGGTCGACCCTTCTTTCGACGCCCGCACAGTGCGCGAGAACCTGGAAGCGCCCGTCGCGGTGCTATCATGCTCGCGGAGTGGCGCGAGCGTCACCGTCACTTTCGTCGGGAGTGTCGTGCCTCCAAGCGTGCGGCTTTTCAAGCAGCTGCGTTCCGTTCGTGCCCGACTTCCTCGACCGCTACAGTGCGACCGCTGCGGCGTTTTCGGACACGCCGGCGCCACCTGTTTCCGCGACGCCCGCTGCCTCCGCTGCGGTGAGTCGCATCCTACAGGAGGCTGCCCCGCGTAGAAGGCACGCTGTGTAAATTGCGGTGGTCGACATCCCTCGACAGAGCCGAGCTGTCCGGAGTGGCAACGCGAAAGGAAGGCGGCCGTGCTGTTGTCTTCGTCCGAGCGGCCCCTCTCGAGGAAGAAAGCGCTTCAGCTGGCCGGCGCCACATCGCACGAGCCGCATCTAGCCACCCCTTCGAAGAATGCTCGCGCCCCGCAGGGCCGATCCTACAGTGACGCCCTGCGTGGCCGCAACACCCAGACGGCCGCTCCCGAGCCGTCACGCGGCCCACAAACCGCACCAAGCAGCGACCCCAGGGACGCACTCATAGCCGCCCTCGCGGCCGCACTCCGTGCCGTACTAGACTAGTGCCCAGCCATCGACAGCAACATCCGACAGATGTGCGACGCGGCTATCGCGGCACAGGAAGCTTTGCTGCCTCACCACGACTAGGAGCGTCACCGCGCCTTACAAGCGAATGCAAACAACCTGCCCGCGCGCTGTCTGGGCAGCCGCCGCCGCGTCTATCTCACCCTTCTTTCTATTCCCTATCCCTCTTGTGCAGTGCGGTTGAGGTGTCCTCATCCGAGAGACAGTTACTGCACTGCACTTTACCCCAATTATTTCCTTCCCCAACAAGAACCTCTCTCTCCAGTGCCCTCTCTCGTGTATCCTCGCGGCTGTCCGCCTCGCGGCCCCCTCGCCTGCTCCACCAGTGGCCTACGACCCGCATGCGCAGGCGGCTGCTGTGAACGCAGTAGTAAGCCACCGCTCCTAGAAGGCACCACCGAGGCGCAGCCGTGCGGGACGAGATTGATACAGCAAAGCAGGGAAACGATTGATACGACCGGATCTGTTATATGCATAGGTAGTGGTACAAGGTAAATAGAGAAGTTTTCAGGAAATTAAATAAGAAAGAATAAGTAGATGTATACAAAGCTGGTATAATGAAAAATCCGGCAGATCCCACACTCTGTGGGAATTGATGTTTGCGAACCAATGTGCGGGGAGCCTACCAAGCTAACGAAACGATCATGGGAGCACCTCATGAGACGCCTGCTTCATGACCTACGTGAGACGCACGTCGTAACAATCCAAGCATTTATATTCGCCATACGCTGTTGTCATACTACATCAATTTTCGTACATACCAAGTTAACAAAACGACCGTGACAGCACCAAGACGTAGGCTGCTGTTTAATGACATGACACGCATGTCATGATATTTATGTCATGACGTATGATCGTCATACACTCTTGTTGCACTATGCCAATTTTGGTGCAAACCAAGTTAATGAAACTACCATGAGCGCGCCAAGGCGTAGGCGGTTACATAGATAGTTCAAGAGATGCTGTCCAAACGGCAAATGTTCACCAAGAAACACTTCGCACTTAGAACACGTCATAATAATAATAATAATAATAATAATAATAATAATAATAATAATAATAATAATAATAATAATAATAATAATAATAATAATAATAATAATAATAATAATAATAATAATAATATTATTATTATTATTATTATTATTATTATTATTATTATTATTATTATTATTATTATTATTATTTATGAAAGCATATGAACACACAAAAGAAACGGGGAGGGAGCACGCTAACAACTGGCACTGAGAGGGGCACAATGCCTGCTTACTCCATCAGGAGGAAGAAATGAAAAGAGGTGAAGAGGACCAGAAGATAGGGAACAATGAAATAAGAAAGAAAATACGAAATAAACAAGGGACAGACACACGGCCAACAGAAAGTAGGAGGCGAAATCAGTTTTCTGCATGAAACTAAGCAAGGCTCTATGGGCCTGTTAACGGTGAGCAACACTGCCTCTCGGAAACAGGCAATCATCAAGGGCGGTACACTTGAGCCCAATCAGTCTATATTCCTTAATTAGCAGGGCACGTTGTGTTACGAAAGC
Source organism: Dermacentor albipictus (assembly GCF_038994185.2). NCBI lineage: Eukaryota > Metazoa > Arthropoda > Arachnida > Ixodida > Ixodidae > Dermacentor > Dermacentor albipictus. Next base: position 50,297,276 of record NC_091824.1, read on the forward strand.
GGGGCACTCCAATATAAGGCGTTCAAGTATCTCACAGGAGCCACAGGACTTACACGACGAACCGTCCACACGTACTTGACGATACAAACGTTCGCGCACCAACAGAGAGCCAACTCCTAATTTAACTAGCAGTGCTCTTAACCTACGAGGCAATCCACGATCACGAACACGGGGAGGGAACGAGCCGTTTGCCATACGCTGGTTTGGGTGCTGCTTTAGGAGGTATCGGCGGATTAACACGCGGTTGTTGTCAAACATACAATACATTTCTGCGCATCCCGCTGTTAGCACAGGTTGAAGTGGGGCGATCAGCTTCATTTCCAGCAATACGAACGTGCGAATGTATCCACTTGGCAACGAGGGACACCCCACGAGAAGCAATTTTGTCGGCTCTCTCCATTATAATGCGTAGAATTATTCTATTGGCATCATTTCTCAACAGCCTGCTTAGGGCAGCATGCGAGTCTGTAAGGATGACGACCTTCGATGTGCATATTTCTTTCTAGACGTACTTCATAGCAACATCAATCGCGGCCAGCTCCCCAGTTGTTGATGAAGATCAATGAGGTATTCGAAACACTCTTCCTATATTAGTCGAAGGGCAGAAGAAAGCTACTGAAGCGCTTTGAGCGTCGCTGCTTACCGATGCATCTGTCAATACTCTAAGATGGTCTCCATATTTTTCAAATAAATGCAGCTGGGCCAACTGGAATAGTGCTGAAACAGGCTGGTCAGACGTTTTGTGTATCTCGGAAATTGAAAGATGAATAGGGAAGGGGTATATATTGTGTTCTTTGGAGCTGTCAGTCAGGCAGTATCTTGTGAACTGCCAGCCATGGCAACGAACAATGCCGCCATTTTCCTCATGCGGAAGAACGGTAGCTGAATCCGCCGTTTCATAAGTGCTTGTAATAAGCGCTCGTGTCTGTTTATTCTTCGTCCGTGTTTTTTATTGCGCGATGTGTGTAATAGTTATGAAGATGTACCGAATCGCCCAGCTAGCTACTGTTCTGTCCATCTGATGCTCGGTGCAGACACTCTACGTGATTTAACGCTTTCTGGTCTGCTTGCAGCCTTAGGGGCAGCTGGTGTGCTTCAGTCAGTAATGGAACAGACTGAGCCTCACGGGGTAAGCCAATAATGACTCAGAGGGCAACACGATGGTCCCGTTTCAATTTACACATAAAACTAGGCAGCACATTCAACACTGGCAAGGCATACATCATGCCAGAAAGTACAGATTGATACACCTGTAGTGCTGTCATCTGGTCACAGCCGTCGCCCCTAGCACTCAAGGCAGCCACGTATTTGAGTAGGGACTGCGATTTGCGCCGCACGGAGGTGACGGCAGGGCGCCATGATAGGCTATCATCGATAGTTACGCCCAGGTAGCGGTGTTGCTGTACCAAGTCTATCGGAGTATCTACCAGGTATAGTCGGCTCATCGGTCTAGGAGCGCGTTCTCTAAGGTGATACGCAATTTCGGCTGACTTAGCGGGTGAAATCTGCAGACCAAGCTCTTCTATGTACTCGGACGTGACATTTATAGTTCTCTGCAAGATTCCACGAAAACGTGGACCGTGGTGCGAAGGACAGCTGATCTACAACGTGGTGTCATCAGCATAGCTTACTATGCCTATCGAAAAGTCACATTCTTCAGGCAATCGGCTTGGAAGTCCAGCAAGTACGGTGTTGAAGAGAAGCGCCCATAAGACGCTGCCTCGCGGGACACCACACATAACAGTGCGAGATGCACGTGTCGCTCCTCCAACGCAAACTTTCATTTGCGCTCCGATAGAAAATGACCCAAAAAACGAAGCAAACGACCCGAAATTCCGGCAGTCATAAGTGCGAAAACAATCTCCCTGTGCGGTACCGAATCAAATGCTAGCTGTATGTCTAGAAATAATATATATGCAGAGTGCTTGTTTTCTCTAGCAGACTCAAGCGATGATACGAGGTCTGCAATGCTGTCAAGGACTGAAAGTTAGCGACGAAAACAGCGCATGACATCAGAAAAGAAATTAAGTTCCTGTAATCTCCTACTTAGATGAAACAGTACCATTCGTTCCATCAGCTTGATAAGATTAGATGTCAGTGGTATTGGCCGGTATGACTTGAGGTGTTTTGCAGGACGGCCGGGCTTTAAGACAGGTATCCCCACAGATTATTTCCAGTCATTGGGGATCAGACTCGTTCACCACACTCCATTATCTTCATCCAAAATAAGCAGATGAAAGGCCTCATTGATGTTTCGTAGGGCTTGGTACGTGACAGCGTTGACGCCTGGGGCAGTGCGGCGTTTAGGAAGGCTAAGCACATAGCTTAGCTCCTCGAGAGTAAAGTCTGCCTCATCCATTTCGCAAGCAGGACCATAGCAAGAGGTTATGGCACCGGCACTTGTCAGAGAATAAAGGTCGTCGTTTGTGTTGTCTCTTGACATAGCAGATACAAAAAGGTCGGAAAATCCGGCTACCGGCCGGTAGTTGTGCACGGTGCAGCCTTAAAACATGCATAGCAGACCTGAATAAATCAAGCAGGCTAGGTGACTATTTCTCACCGCCCCGTTTCAAAGGGGATGCCAGTGCATCATCATCATCATCATCATCATCATCATCATCATCATCATCATCATCATCATCATCATCATCATCATCATCATCATTCTGAAGTGTGAGCTAATCGGCGAGAAGGCACGAGCAGCAGCAGCAGGTGGTAGCCGCTCACAGGAAAATCTAGCATGGCTCGCCAGGAAAGCTTCGCTTTAGAATGAACTATAGCTGTTCACAGTACCCACAAGCACATACGCAATGACGCGTTCATAGTTCCGTTCGTCGTGACAAGTGGTCGCGTGTAGGACGGCGCATCTCGAGCAAGGCTGCAGCGCTTTTGAGGCTTTGCAAACCGCAGGCGCATGAGGCCAGGGTTCCAGGGCCGTCTCTTCAGTAAAAGCGCTGCGACTTGATTGTTCTACAAGCTAACCGAAGGGCACATCTGACACATTCGTACGAGAAAAACTGACTAGTGAGATGTTTTAAGCGATCTCCGAAGTACCATGACTTTCAATTTCCAGTCTGCCATTCTTAGTACAACTGAAAAGCGTTCGCATAAGAAACGCCCACTCGCTCCAGCAGTAACATTTTGCAACACGGAATATCCTTATTGTGGCCTCGAAACAAGCTTCTAGTTTGAGCGCCATGGCTCCGCACGTCTCCGCCTTGAGTGACATATGTAGATAAAATTGAAGATGCAAGCAACAATTGTATAGCCAATTTCTTTAAAAACAAGAAGTTCTGTAAAGATCAGTGGATTATAATATGAATTGATATCATAAACGAAGCTAAAATATTGTTACAATAATATCGTTATCGCGATGAAACAGTAGATACAAAAAACATAAAGGAAACAGCGATAAAATAGCATATCACTGCTCAAATAGCAATCGCACTGCTCTGATTCTTTGATGACAGCTGCTTTTCGAACTCGACCATCCTAACCAAAACTTTTACATTGCAGATGCGTTCTAATTTATGAACTTAATGTATCGCAGGGGATAAAACTGCTGGAACGCACTGCTTGTGGACATCTATGCTCATGCTACGGTCATTCGCTTGGTTCCTTTCATGTTTCACAGATTTGAAGCGCATGCTTAACTCTCGGACTTAGTACTCAAGTAGTATTAGTTTACCGTACGAAAAAGTCGGAACATTGCGAAAACGCCCTTTTTCATCTTGATAACTGTCCACAGAAAGCGCCTCATCATTAAGTCCCACATGAAACGTCGTCATACATCCAAGAGTCATTTATGCGTGAGGCACGTAACAGCACTGCCGTGTAGTGACACACTGAAATGCTCTGCACGGTTGCAACTGTCACACGGTGGCAACTGTTCGAGCAGTGACTTCTCGGCAAGTATAGTCACAGAGATTCATCCGAGAGTTGATGTTTGATGTGTTGCCCACCGGCCATGAAGCTTAATAAAAATCACCAAACTGGCTTTATTTTTTACTTTGCTGCCACTGTTCTGACTGGTCACGCAGTTATCGCTGCTTTTTGGTAAGAATAGACACTCGCAAAACATGTCATGTAGTAGCTTCGTACAGTGGCACTAGAAGTGTTTACGTTTTCATGCACATGAGCCGTGAAAGTACAGACTGGTATCGGAGCTCCCTCGCCCTATTTTGGCATCTATCTACTACAGATCGTTCTTTTTAGTGCTACAACGTCACGACACTAGTCTTCTGTGGTGGGTCTTAGATGACCTTGTCAAGGTATAAATTCACAAGAACACCAATTGTTCCCATTCACTTACTCTGCAGCAAAGTTCGGCATCGTTCTTTCTTTTTTTATTTTCTGATGAGCAGGTTCTGTCATTTTGGTAAAGATAGTGTGCAACTTGCTAAAGCCGCATGTAACAAAATATTATGAAAGTATGTAACAATAATATGGCTTATATTTTTGCAATCGTACTACTTGCGCACTTGATTTGGTATGATTATGTAAAGGAAGGAGGCCTTTGCTTGATCACGCATGTGTCGCGTACTTAGATGACGACATTGATGCGCCAAGCATTACTAATTCAGAGCTACATTTAGCCCCTCACTCGACGTTCAGGAAGGCTGACATTTCTCGGCAGCAGATTTGTCGGTTCGAGTGGCAGTCGTTGCGTTTGAGAAAGCTCACTCTGCCACAGCAGGTATAGTCCATTCAACTTGAACCTGTGTTCATCGCGAGTTATCTGACCTGGAGGTAGGCAGTTTGTTGGAGAACGTTGACGATTGCTCACCTATGGCTTCTAAGCGTTCGGCTCGTTGAATCCGGAAATGGCGTGAAAAGGCCCGGGCGGCAAAACAGCGGTTTGGTAGGCCCACCAGACCTTGGTAGGCCCACTATGAATGAAGAGCGAGCCCCATTGCAAACTTAGGCCATAGGACACCCATTAGATGTATCATAAGTTAAGCACGTGAGTTTTGCAATGCGGGAGTAAAGGTCACTTGTGCACTAGAGCGCTAGCATTCTTAGCGTACTTCACGCAATTTCCGGATGAATTCGTATTCTATCTATCCATCCATCCATCCATCCATCCATCTATCTATCTATCTATCTATCTATCTATCTATCTATCTATCTATCTATCTATCTATCTATCTATCTATCTATCTATCTATCTATCTATCTATCTATCTATCTATCTATCTATCTATCTATCTATCTATCTATCTATCTATCTATCTATCTATCTATCTGTCTATCTATCCGTCTATCTATCCGTCTATCTATCCGTCTATCTATCTATCTATCTATCTATCTATCTATCTATCTATCTATCTATCTATCTATCTATCTATCTATCTATCTATCTATCTATCTATCTATCTGTCTGTCTGTCTGTCTGTCTGTCTGTCTGTCTGTCTGTCTGTCTGTCTGTCTGTCTGTCTGTCTGTCTGTCCATCCATCCATCCATCCATCCGTCCGTCCGTCCGTCCGTCCGTCCGTCCGTCCGTCCGTCCGTCCGTCCGTCCGTCCATCCGTCCATCCATCCATCCATCCATCCATCCATCCATCCATCCATCCATCCATCCATCCATCCATCCATCCATCCATCCATCCATCCATCCATCCATCCATCCGTTTTCTCTCTCGCCTGTGTCACTGGGTAGTCCGTCGCCGAATGGGCAGTGCATCGGGCTGCTGTGCTGAGGGAACAGGGCTGGAAACCAACTGCCGAACCAACTTGGGTCAATGAGTATGCGGCGATGTGTACATATCTGCCGCTTTTAGCGAGCCTCTTTCACAACCACATTGGCCACTGTAGGTGCGCTACTGGGTAGGACCGCTGTTCTGAGAAACTCTTTGACGCCGACTTGGTGCAATGGGTGTGTGCCACTCGATCTGTGCTGGTCTCCAATGAACACTCTTTCATGCCAACTTGGGTCCCGCTACTGTACAGGCCTCACACACAACTAGTTTTGACGGTGGAAATACTTTGTGTTGCTATATCGATTCACGGTTAACGCGTTACTGTGGACAATCATCGTAAGGTGGGTTCTCCCGAAATTTTTTTGGTTATTTCATTTCTGTACCCAACAGTGGGCATGCCCGATAAATTCTTTTTTATGGGGTCCACATCACGAGCTGGTCTTCTTCTGGCCAATTTCAGGCTACTTCCGGAGTATTATATTTACTGTTACTTTATATTGTTATTTTAAATAATGCGACAGCGTTATACGCCCCATTACGCGAAAATCCGGCCTTGTAGTCGGCGGCGTGATCGAAAAAAAAAAACCCGTGGCTAAGAGTAAAAACAAGTGAAAAAATTCTGATTGACATCAGATTTCTCACGGAGGTTTCTGTAAACAAAATTAACCCGGACCTATGAAAGGAACATTGCGTAAATTTCGGTTTATTTGGGAATCGAAACTGGGTCTCCGCAGTGCGAGACGAGCATGCTTGCCCGACACCACGGGAGCTTTTTTTTTTTAACTTCTATGACCTCCTTCTGTATTTATTTTTTTACATCGCAAGTACATGCACTGAAGCGTTCTTTTTTTTACAGCTTTTTTAACACACACGCAGAGAGAATCGCACATCTGTATAAGTGCCCGTCTTTGCTACAGACGCTTCTGCCACACCTGCGGTTTCTTGCTTAACTCATGTTCGCTGCGAACTTGGCTCCACGGTTCTTGTTCACTAAAATTGTGCCTAGTGCTTGCGCCACTGCACACGTGACGGTGTGCAGCGTAAAAGCTGAGCGCTCCTCGGAATTATCAACTCGGGGACAACCGACTGGGTTCAGATGCTTCGCGCGTTTTCATTCGGCCTTACCGAGGCGCAGTTAAAGCGCAAGAGCGTGCTTTGCGCAACAAGGAGCGTGCATTAAAAAAAAAGAATATATCACCAAAAGGACTATATTGCTTTTGCATTCCCACACGTAAGCAGTCTTATGTGTCTGTGCCGAATTATTATTATTATTATTATTATTATTATTATTATTATTATTATTATTATTATTATTATTATTATTATTATTATTATTTAGCGAGGGAGTGCACTTCACATGTGCTGCAGAGTGTGCGGCACGTGAAGAAATAATTCTCAGCGTTCGCAAACCGCTGTTTTGTATACCATGTATGTCTTCCTTGTGCCCTTTTTTCCCTCGTATTACTGTTTAAGTGCACCAGTATAAAAACTCCGTAGCTGCTCCTGGGCACTGTCATAAACGTTTGATTGATTGATTGATTGATTGATTGATTGATTGATTGATTGGTTATATTTTATCGTTTATTTCTGCCCTGTTTTCACATACGTATGCCTTCCCTTTATAATACGGCGTTTAGGGGACCTTTAAAGCAATAAAATGAAATGAACTAAAAAATATTCCAGCAATGCCTCAGCAGCAAAAATACGAGCAAAAAAAAAAAAACATGAGTGACTAGGACATGTGTCAACTTTAATTACCACTTGTTTGCTTGGTAATAAATATTTTTTTCTTCCGAATAAACCCAACTGCTGAGAATACAGAAGCCACTCCTTCTTATCATGAGCCCTTCGCCCAGGAGAATAATTGTTTGCTTGGATGCGCTGTATCCTACATCCACCGGCTGTTTTCAGTGCCAGCAAGAACAATCGCTTTATCTCAAAGGAAGAACGGAGAGAAGTCATTGCACAAGAAAAGCGCTCAACCGAATGGACATTACAATATAACAGAAAATAAACATACGAAACCCCAGCACTTATATTGGCGTGATGTGCGCCGATCCATAAAACTCGCAGGCATGGCTGTCTGTAAGTGCCACTCAGAGAGGTCTTTTTATAGACCTGCACAAAAGTACAAGAACGGTGCGTGCCTCTCTCTGAGCCAGCAGTTATTACGCCCTGATGACACGTTCCAAAGCTCTTCCCCTAGTGAACGAGGAAATCTTGCGCAAGGCACTGCTCTTCGCTTGGAAAAATAGAGGAGTACGTAGGCGCTGGGAAAAGAAGGAAATGACAATCATTTTAAAGGAATCGCTCCTCAGGGCGCCGTCGTCGCTGTGTTATACCGATATCAGCACCGCACCCGCTGAAGCGGCAACGTCAGGCCGTGATCCAGAAATTCAGCGGCTGGTCTATTTACTCTTAAATTACTCAGCCTTCCCGAATGCAGTCTCGAGACACGCTCACGCACGCGGAAACCTCTTGGCGTCATTTGGCATTGCCGAGGTAATAGGAGACTCAGAGAACGGAAGAATGAAATGCAAAAAAAAAAGAAAAACTAAGGACAGTGGTGGTTTCGTTTAACGTCTTTGCCGTACTCGTGAACTGCTTCTGTTTTCGTCTATCAAGGCGCAATTGTTTTTCTTCTCATTCAGACGGCTATATCTAGTGCGAATGCCGCAAAACCCACCTCAATCCCACGTAGAGAGGGTAACTCATCGCTTTTCGAAATGCGTTCGTCGCCATCTCCGCTCAAATATTGAGAAATGTGCATTAATAAACCGGTCTTCCTTTGAGCATACGTTCGCATCACTGAACGCACGAGGCTGATGCGGCAGCAAAACTGCGTTGCTTCGCAAATTCAAGTTCTACGCCGCATTATATGTAGACCTCACGTTGGGGCTGGGTTATTTTTTTCGCATGAGGATGTGTTTATGGAATGAGGCGCCAGCGTACGTGCTGTCGTACGAGATTTCCGAAGTATTCGATCGCTCAGCGTCTGTTTTACACAAGCGCTGACAGTGCTATTGCTTCCGAGTAGAATTTCACAGAAATCTTCGTCCAGGTTCGCTATATCTTTTCACTAATGAAGGGAGCCAGGATTTGTTTTACGTTCAGCACTCATTCTCTAGTAAAACGCACGCTAACAATAACGGAAACTTTCGGCATATGGTGAGCTGTACGTTGATGGCACGGAGTTCTCTTTCTCTCTCGGTCTCTCTTTCCTCGCTTTTAAGATTCTGAGGTTTAAGGTAGGACGTAAGTTACGCAGAGATTTCCGCTGGTACTACTTCTATTACTATCGGCATAGTAAGACAGTGCATTTTCTAGCTTCTTACAGAGTTAGCTAGATTATGAAAGCTATATTTGTGATAATAGCGGCCCTGCAGAACGTGATGGCTGCCAAAATGGGGGCATACGCATTGCGAATGCATTTGTTGTCATAAGGACTTAAGGAAGATGCAATATGTCGTCTTCTTCTTGTCATTTCTTTTGAGCTAAGCGTAGGTCCTGGACCTCTGAACACTCGAACACAATGAAAGGAAGCGTGGAAGCAAGCACCCTAAAGAACGTATGTAATAGCCGAATCACCAAGAAGTTTCACTTTCGTTTCTCAGCAGATGCACGTGTCATGAAGTCATAACGCAAAAGGTAGTCACATGGAAGTGGGACACCACGACGCTTTGTTACTAGCTCCAGGTGACTGGATGGTTTGCATGCTCCTTCATTAGGGTCACCCTGCTTCCACGTGATGACATTATGCGCCATGACATCCATATGCATGTACCTCCACGAAAATGAAAACAAAACTGGTTCATCGAAAACCTGTCGTATAGAAATTCCGTCCCCCGCCTTTTTTTAAAGCTTTGAGGCCTACCCGTATATTTGGACTTTTCAAGCCCAGGACATTCATTTAACGTGCAAATAAAAAGTTCGAAAAATCATGCCAGTAGTTCTTGAGGAAGAGTTTGGTGCGATTAGTGCCCGGTAGGACCATACTTGACATAGTTAGCGCAAACATACGCTTACAAAAAAAAAAATAATGAACTAGCCCGTCATCCTTGTACTTTTTTTCTATGGTGCATGTGTTAGCGTCTCTTTACTAAGGCACTTCCTCGCTGTTGCAGCTGCCCTAGGTCTTTTCAACTGCAGGCAGGCAATGGAGCCTAAAAGCGGGTGAGTTGTCCCATGCTCATTGCGACGGCAACGCAGAGGGTATAGCGAGGAAAAGAGCGAGACAGATACTTTTCTAGAGATATTTCTAGACTCCCATAGAAAGATTAATTTGCATATTACGTCCACAACACGCAAGTTTGCTTTCGGAACCTGAATAACATTAAAAACTTGCAAATCTTATTTTTGGCAAGTTCTACGTTCATTATACTATTCCTTTTTTTCACAGTCATCGCCACTACTGCGCAGTATGTTGATTTAATGTATAGATTATGCTCGCATTACTAAAATTTGTTCCTTCAATGCCGAAGTTTTATGCCTCGTTTAATTTAACACGTATGGGACTAATCGCGCTACTTTGCCACATTTTCGAGATACTTCTGGATCCTCAACTTATGCGTTTTCAATTAGGAATGTTTAAAATTCGAGTTCACAGTAGCGATATTGCCACTAACTCATTCCTATAGTGAAACATATCTCATTACAACGCAAGGACATGGACATTTGCGTATGAATATAATCCATTACTACCCAGAGTTGCCTCTGTTTATCGAAAGCAAATAGTAGCTGCACCTCTTTGGAACTGATTACCCGTTTCTAAATAACCATCCGACACGCTTTCTTTTTTTCTCAATGCTCTAAATAAATCTTGGTGATTGAACTACAATAATTTTTGGTTCTATCACTGTCCTCCAAAGAAGAGCTCCCACATGTAAATAGTGAAGATGTAGCTGTTCTATAATTTCCTTAAATTTGATTTTTTCTTCTTTATTCATTCCTTGCTCTGACGTGCTCTTCAGGCATACAATCACTGTTATAATGTTTCACTCTCACTATTGTACAGAGTCTCATGCGTATTTCAATTTCATTGAAATTATGCATTGCACATGAGCATCTTTATTAGGAGGTCCCCTTGGCGGTATTTTCTTCGCGACTTCCTGCTGGCAGAACTTCAGATCATGCATACTATGCTGTACTGATTACTTCAAATAACTCTTTCAAATAAATCTTTCGAAACCAAGAAAAAGAAGCGCACGTGACAAGCTCCTGTTCCGTGCGCTTCTTTTCACTGTATTGCCGTCACCTTTGTGCTGCCGTCATATGTAAGCAGGTATGACTGAGAATTTGAACTATCTATATGATAATGATTGTGACAATGATGATGACGATGATGTGAAAATATAGCACACCGTATGGTATGGCAATAAACGCACGACTATCCGGAAAAAAATGCAAATTGAATGCAGGATATATTCTTCACGCATTACAGGCAAATGTATACGTTTGAAATTGAGAAATTTTGTAAGCACTGAAAACACGTCTGTCCTGCACACACTTCCAAAGGAGAAAGAAAGCACCAAACCAGATAGCGAAATATGCATTCTTTACTTCGACTTGTTTGCGGATGCAATCTGTACGTGGCGCGCCGCAGGTTAAAGAAGAAAGAACGAGGCACTTCTACATTTCCTTAGGCTACTATTAAAAGACCACAAGCATGTCAAAAACTTCCTAGGCAAGAGGTGACAGAGGGAGACGCAGCCTCAATCAATAATAATCAAAGAGACACGGCGCCCCTAGGACGTGACTGAGAGAACAACACTTCAGCCAATTTCACACCATGACCGCCGCCATATACGCGTCCTGCGGGAGTCCTCTCCACCTTGGATCTAGCCTTGCCCCATCACGTGCCCAACGGCACGCCTTCCCATTGATAGCGAACCGGTGGTGTAGTTGTGTTCCTTAGCGTGAGCCCTATATTTACGTTCGGGGATTGCTTTCGCACCAAGTCATCTGATTTTCTGTTGCCGCACCCTTTGCGTTTTTTTTGTCGTTCTCTCCCATTTGGTCCGTTTTATGCCGTCCTTCCCCATTCCTTTCTGGTGGATCGAAGTGCAGGATCTATGGAAGGCATTGTAGAATAGCGATAATTTGGTTCAGCTACCTTTCGAAGTACTTAGGGGGACCGTCAAACCCGGGCACGACGTTTGCTTTGTTCAAGGGATGCACAACCGTCCGGAACAGAGTCTCGACAGAACTTTCCTGATGGAAATATTGCTGCTCTCAATGACAGTAGCAAGCATACTTTTATCACTCAGTAATGAATTATATACCCTAATCGGTACAGACATTCGTGTAAAAGTGACCTACAGTGACACTGTGCTGGGAAACAGTCACTAAACTCATGAAAACTGCGTCCAATTTTTAATAAAGGTACAAGACTCTGATCCTTTAGAAAGGAATATCTTCATTTTAAAATAGTCATTATTTTCTAATATTGTGAGTTATGCCTGTTTTTATGTTTGTACATGTATTCGGCAAATATATATCTGTATTGAAAAGCGGCGCTGCCAGCGTGCAAGAACAACAAACCTCTTGGGAGCACGTTTTAGCGGAGCCAAGTAATACATGTTTTGAGAGATTGAGAAAGGACAGTCGACTGGCTTTATTCCACAGTAACAGCAGGTTTGCAGTTGCGGTGGTGGCGTCCCTGTCGGGCAGCCACCTCGCTTCAAAGGAAGAGCTGGGGACAATGACCCCTACGTGAAGGCCAGGCTAGGTAAATGAATTTTCCAGAAGCTGGAGACAACCTATAGTGACGGGGGTAACTACAAATGCGCCCCCCCCCCTCCTGGAATGACGGAGGCATGGCTGTGAGCGGAAGGAAGGAATGAAGCGTTGATGTTCAAGACAGGTTGCTTTCACGCGATCGCATGACACTGCCTCTTCTTTGCCGCATACGTCCATCTACCAGGTTTTATCTGAAAGCGAAACCACACGAAAGGGGCCTTCGTAGCAAGGAGTCAATGGTGGCTTGATAGATTCGTGCCGCAGAAAGACGTGCGTGGTTGTGCAAGTTGTCGGTAAACTAAACACAGGCTGCCTGCGGGCGATACGTGGGGGTGTAGGTCGAAGCTGGTCGAGCCAGAAACGCAGCCTCTCTAAGTGCTGCGCGTCCACTGGCGGAGTGCCTTGCTGGGTGCCGCAATACTGGCCCGGAGCTAGGATTGCTAATCCATACAGCCTCTCAGCTGCGGTTATACTCTGAGGTCAACCTTGATTGCTGCTCTCAACCCCAGTACTACTACGGGTACATAGGCGTTCAATCTAGAGCTGTCTGTCGAGCGTGGCAGTCAACGACGCCTTCAGTTGTCGTTGTAGATGCTCCACAATGCCGTTGCTCTGTGGGTAGTCAGCGGGAGTGTTATGAAGGCGCGCGGCACGCAGTTTCGCCAGGGCAGAAAAAAAGCGAGCTTCCGAATTGCCGGGCTTCGTCAGTAGTTATTCACAAAGGACGACCGTACCGCGATACCCACGTACTAAGAAATGCTTCCGCCATTGTTTTGGCCGTGATGTGCCGTAGAAGCGTCCCTTCGGGCCACCTTGAGTAGCGGTCGACACACATGAGAAGGTATCTGAAACCCTGGCAGAGCGGAAGAGGACCAACCAAGTCTAGATGCACGTGATCGAAACGGCTGAGCCAATGAACGCGTGTACCGGGACACTTTCACGCCTTGACATGCTTGGCAGCTTCTTGCCCAGGTTCGACCATGTTTGTTGATCCCCTGGCCACACCAAGCCGTCTGTAATAATCATCTGCGTCGCTCTGATGCCGGGATGGCTGAAGCTGATGGGGTACGAACGGATGAGGAGCGGCTTGCGACGTGTCGCACGTGACCAGTGTTGTTGTGTAGGGAAGTGGCACATCCGCAAGCTCGAGCGACGTGCCTTTTTCTCACTATTGGCACAGCTCGCGGTAATTTTTCTGGGAGGAGGCTAGGGCTTAGAAATCTGCAGGGCCAGCAGGCACAGCGCCGATCCGCGACAGTGCGTCTGCTGCCTGATTTTTGGCGCCAGAAATATGGAGGATGTCCACAGAAAATTCGGAGTTAAGCGAGGAACTGCTCCCAGAATGTTCCCGGAATGGGAATGGTTGACAGCGCAATAGTTGGCCAACATCTTCCTACCGAAGGTGCTGTAGCGAGCTTCCGTGGGTTTGAGGAGCTTTTAGAAGAAGTCAAGAGACCTCCAATTTGTGCCATCGTGCTGCTGCAGTACTGCACCCACTACCGTGGTCGACGCGTCTACATAAGGCGAGTTGGGGCGTCGGGGAACGGATGAATCAGCAACACTGCTATAGCCAACCGTGTTTTGGCTTCCTGGAAGGAGTGTTTGTGCTCCGAGGACCAGTGGAAGGTAGGCGTTTTTTTTTTGAGCCACGACGCTGCAGGTTGGTAAGCGGCTTGAAGAACTTGCGCGCAGTATGGTATGAAGCGCCTGTGAAAATTTTTGAGCCCCAGAAGCTCACGCAACTTCCGGAAGGATGTTGGAGAGGGGAAGCCCTCGATCTCTTGAACCCGTGATTCCACTGGCTTGACGCCTTGGGGTGAAACGCGATGGCCGAGAAAATCCAGGACTTCAAACCTGTAAAGGCATTTCTGGTGCTTTAGGACTGCACCGTGTTCATCCAGTCCCTCAAATAGAAGGCCAAGGTGCTCTTTGTGCTCTTCGCCTGTGCGATTTGTTACGAGAATGTGATCAGGATCGACGAAAATGGACGGGAGTCACCGCGTAACCTGGTCCGTGAACCTTTGAAAAGTTTTCCCCGCATTCTTCAAACCGTAAGGCATACGGACAAACACAAATAGGCCAAATGGAGCAGCGATTGCTGCCTTCGGAATGTTGCTGGGTTCGGCAGGAATTTGGTGGTGCGCACTCATATAATTGATCGTGCTGTATGTTTTCGTTCCTATGCGACAAGCACCGAATTCTTGTATATGAGCTAGGGGATATTGATCCGGAGTAGACCAAAAACCACGTTAAAGGATTTCCAGGCGCTTCTCGAATAAATTTTGCCAGGAATAGGTACTTGAGGGGGCATACTATTTTTCGGGCCGTAAAATGGGGGCGCATGAAAATCGGTCCTCCTTCCCTTTAGGTGCCAGGCAATCACCGCTACATTGCTCCATAGTTTCGCGGCGTCACAGAAGGCTCAATTAGACTTTCGTGTATTAATACGAAGCTATTCCGGGGGCTTACGAGCATTCTGCCGTGTTCCTAACAATTTTTTTTCAAGTCTTCTTTGATAAGCTCAAATCGACGCAGTGTTCGTAGAATCTAGGTACTTGACTACATTGGTGCGGTAATTTAGAGGTCGGAAGAGTTGAAATGTGCGTAGGAGACTTTAAAGGACGTTAAAATGAAGCTTGGAGCAATCGAATAATAGACCATGTTAGCGTAGAACTATGTACGGAACAGTAATAACACGTAATTTGCGGATCTCCTTATGCAACTAGGAGTGCACAACACATTGGACGAGATAATTGAGGCCCAGGAGTCAGCCCAACTGGCCCGTCTATCCTGTACCCCGGCTGGAAAGAAGATCCTGGCGGTTCTTGGGATCAACCCTATCCTCCTGGAAGAGCGGAAATATGAAATTTCAGATCAAAGGAACAACATACGAGTTGCACCGTTTCCTCGTAACGTTAATCCTCAACACAACGTAGGCAGACGCAGGGCAAGAGCCCTCGCCCTCCTCAAGCGTACCAAGGACGATCCCTACTCGGCATGTTTTGTCGACGCCGCCCAATATGGACAGTCGTCTAACTTCGCTATTGCCCTCGTTGACCACAACGGACAGATAGTGAATGCGGCTTCCCTGAAGTGCTCAACACCAACCAGAGCGGAGCAGGTCGCAGTTGCTATAGCAATCCTAGACAACAGCAGATCACAAATCTTCACTGATTCGAGATCGGCGGTCAGGGCTTTTGCTTCAGGATCCATCGCTGAGGAGGCTCACAAGATTCTCAAGAACAAGATCATCTCTCCGCACACCATCACGTGGTTTCCGGCTCACCTCGAACCCCAGCTTGACTCGTTTCCCAATCTTAATGACATTGCCCACTCCCAAGCGCGCGCACTAACCCACCGCGCGGGAGCAGGATCGAGCTCAGACTCCGGGGTCCTCGAGTTTCGGGACACACTCACTACTTTCAGCGAAATTACTACGCACTATCACCTGGGTAGGAGGACTTATCCTTCCCCTCACAGCAAACTGGCTAGACCTCTGGCGTCGACTTTACGCGTGCTTCAAACTAAGTGCTATCCAAACCTGGCCCTTTTCCACACGATCACTCCAGAGGCTTTTAGCTCTACTTGCCCCGACTGTGGGGCTGTTAGCAGTCTCGCACACATGCTCTGGCGATGCCCCTCGTTACAGGGATCCAATCGCATCACAGAAGAAGAATGGAGCTCTGCCATCCAGAGCTCAGACCTTTTACGTCAAACCTGGGCTGTCCAGAGAGCCCACGATGTGGCGGTTAGGCTCGGCCTACCCGTCCCCACGTGGGAGCGGCCCGCAGCTCTGCCCTAGGGCAAAGCTTCTCAGGACCTTGTATTTAAAGTTCTTTGTCTGTCTGTCTGCGAAGAAAGGCAGGCAGAAAACCCAGATGGCCTTGTTCGGACTGCGCGCCTCTAAAACCGGAACCGGAAACGTGGCTTCATTGGGCAAGAAATGTGGCCCAATCTCTCTAAAAATGTTATCCTAAAGGCAGTGCAGTCTAAAAAAGAAAGTCAGATGCCTGCGTGGTGCACGCAGCACTTTCACAGCGTTAGCTGAAGGAGCACATCCACAGGAGCTCCATATTGGAGCGCAACTCTTAGGCACCCGTTCTTTCGTTCAGCGTCGACGTACCTCGGCTTCCCTTCGGCGTAACCGAGCAAACCAGCACAGCGAAGGAGGAAAGAGCGAACGCGGAGCGCAACGGCTGATGAAACAAGGCGATAACCAGGAGAGCGCGAGGACGAAAGCGCCATAGGATAATATGGCGGAAAGGGAAAGGAGGAAAGCGTAGTGCCGCGCAAAACGGTATCTACGAGGACGACCGCTACGAGATGGCCCCAGAGTAGCGCGCCGTCGCCTATTCACCGATGGCGTGCGCGTCGACAGATACCACATATGTAAACAAAGCGTGGCATGAGCGGATGTGGGTCTGCGAAGGCTGCTGTGAATCGCGCCCACGCATCACCCACGCGCTGCGTCTCGCGATTTTCCAATTAGCGAGGAAGTCGTGCCACTCATCGCTCCGTTTGCAATCTGCGGCACGAGACAAGGTGTACTCGCCAGCCAATATATCGCGAAATTAAAACACCTATAGAACTGCGCTAAGTTTCGCACTGAGGGGTATCGTAATCGTCGGCGAATTTTCGGCAGCAAGCAGTAGAAGGTCCTTGCGGTGAAGACTCTTACGTCGTTTTTCACGAGGGCGAACTTTTCGCCAGCCATAGACGGCGAGCTGCGGTTGTAAACATTAGCTCTAAACGACACGTGTAAACATAGGTATCGAGACTACACTGCAAACATCTCACATGCCTCGAAACGTGGCATGATATGATTCTGCTGCTACTACCGCCGCTACTGATGACGATTACTTATTGCCGTATTCATTGAAACGAGGCGATGACACATAGTCAATTAGCCTGCATTATCTTTTCAGGTGTGCCATGCATGTTTTCACTCTAGCGTCCTTGTATACACCTTTTCATTCTTCTTTTTATTCTTCTACCAAAGCAACTCTTAGATCGCGTGCCACTTGGTGCCATAATACGCAACTGCAGTGTAAAGTGTGCACGTATGGACACTACGCGGCGTGCCTCCCACATCGCGTGACTCGACCCTCGAACGCCAGAACTTGTGTACAGAGAATGTTTCCGCAGCAGGCTAGCAAGCGCTGGCAAAGTGCATTGGTAGAGGGGCTGACTCGCGTTGAGTGCCCGCCTTCGATCCCGGCTACAACTGGATTTTTTTTTCCGGATTCCTGGCGATAACTGTGACGTACACCGGCGGAAGTGGCGGCGGACAACGTTGCCAACTTCAACGGCCATTGGAATGCGTCCATAATATCTTACAGTGTTAAAACAAAAGAAGAGTAATGGTTAAAGGCCTGCTGGAGTGCAATTTCGGACCACGCATAAAAGACTAGCTTAAGCATTGCATATAAATAGGAGCCACCGTTGAAAATATCAGGTCTCAAGTGCGAGTGCAGACGACACAAAAAGTTTGCAATAATGGCCACTTTTCATAGTGAAACTGAAAAAAAAAATACACCGCCATTACCACTTGATGGAAGTAACCCACGACCGATCGCGTGGCCCCTCAGCTTAATTGACTTTTGCGACAACACCCGTGTAATTAGATCTTGGTGCACTCTTAAGAACCACAGGTAGTCGAAATTTCCGAAGTCCTCTACTGCGGTGTGCCTCGTAATCAGGTCGTGGCTTTGGCAAGCAAAACCCTGTTATTTACTTGTTTTTATTTTCATTGACTTTTGAGATAAGCTTAGACTTCACGCACGCTTGCTTTTGGCGGCGTTTCACACCACAAAATCTTGATTTGGCTACGTCTGTCGGTCAAAGTAGGTACAAACAAAACCAGTCCACACCATGTAGCACGACCAGACTGAGCACGAACGAGTGCTCCAGCGCCGCCATTCACTGTTGCGTGTGACTCAGTGTGCGGAGCGATCGCATCTGAATTGGTAGTTGCGTACCCGTGCCATCTATCAGGTCAAGCTGTTGCGTAGCGTAGATACTGCGCCAGCTGAGGGGTGCCGCAACGAGCTTTCGCGCCGTCGAGACGGTCGGGCCACCGCTTGCTATGATTGGTACGCTCGGGCAACCGCCTTTTCTGATTGGTGTCTGGGGCTCCAGGCAGAACGGCGCGCCACAGCCTGAACGCCCGGCGCCTGCGGCACCATAAGAGATTCTCAAAGATCATTGGCTAGAACCACCAGGAGCGCGCTTATAGTCCACTTAGATGCTGTTTGAAGGCTGCTAACAAGAAAACTATGCAATTAACAGCCCTGCAGCTTTGCGAAGTTTGGGTTAGCGGTATATATTACTAAATTATAGCAAATTTATCTGAAATTAGAATGAGAAATGTAGAGAAAAACGTTAAGAGCCATTCCCCTCCATGAAGGTGTGACGACCAGCAGAGGTGTATACAGGGTGTCCTAATTAACTTGAAGAAAGCTTTAAAAAAACCAAGAGCTCGAGAGCAATCGTACCGATTGCATGGTAGCCGTAGTCGTGTGTACCGTAGTCGTGTGTAATTAATTGCTTTATGTCAGTGAACGTTTTACTTATTACTTGAATCGGAAACATATCAGTTCCAAAGCGGTAGGGCATCTCAAATAACCTCCGAATGAAGCATTTGTTTTGTGCTCAGCTTTGCCTCATTTTTTTTTTTCCGTGAAAGAACAAGAGCGCGTGAAACGTCCAAAATACGAAATAGACACGCGCTCGCGCGCTGCTACTTACGCGCTCTCAACAAGCTCAAGTTTGGGCGCGCGACGACAGCGCGCACTGCTGCTCTAGCGAGCGAGCGGTGCAAAACTGGGGATAGATGGCGCCCGCGCAGCCAGGCGCAACCAGTTTGCAGGCGGCCACTGCACGTGCGCGCCCGTGCTATTCAGTCGAGCCAAGGCAATGGGGCATCGCGTCGCCAGCTGGGAATGTTGTCAAAGGCTTCTTGCGCGAAGTTGAGTTTCCGCTATGGCAAAAGGCCCCGCCGAACGCGGTCCGAAGTATTGCGGTGTCGTGGGCTGCTGTGTCGTAACGAGCCCCTAATTCTCGTACCTTCAGTACTAGTGCAGTTACTTCACTGAAGCAGTGCATTCTACAGCATGAATGTTTTTCTAACTCATTTGGGAAGAGGTCCGAGACATCTTGTTCTAAGCGTCTCTTTGGCTTTCCGCTTGGCTTGCCCCATTTCTAGGGCTGGCTGGTGCATGAATTTACTTCTTTATTGTTGAGGTAAATGCACACCGTATCTGTGTTCTTGCACTGAGCCGTAATGCCAGCTTTGCAGGCGCATCTGCCTTCTCGAATGCAAGAATTCCGCTTTTCATGGCACGACCACTGCAGCTATGAAAGAAAAAAAATAAGGGCGAGACAGTGAAGCCATTTGTCACTACTTTCCAAATGCAGCTGCCTTCCAAACTTGCCTCCACAAATATTCAGCAACATGGCATGGTGCGCATTTCCAAAGCTAACTCCAAGTTTGCAGCTCTGCCACAATAATCCAGGCTGCCCTATAAAGCGAAAATAAAGGCAACATAATATGCTTACGTTTACTAATATATATACTAGCACACTGTTTCGAGTGTGCGTTCACTAGCGTGCTAATTACGTGAGCGCATCACGCGCACGATACCATATCACGCCTTTAATTCTGCACCACTCACATTGAACCGCCTTCGCGCAGCAGGTTTTATGCACCTGTAAAGCCGATACTTTCACAAAACTCGAGTGCAGGCATGACGCGACCGCCGAAATCAACGAGGTGATCAGTTCAACCGGCTTCCCAGTGCTTAAATTTCAGCTGCCTCGCCGCCAAGTCAGTGGGTGATGCTCCAACCGGCGAAGCAAAAGTGTATTTTCGCAGGCTTTTCAGTGGGATGCCATGGCCGTAAAATTATTTTTTTTTCGCACGCCGCAAACGTTCGTCCCCGACAGTAGACGACAACAACTGTAAGGCTGCCATATCAAAGCAACTAAAACATATGCTTCATATTCAACAAGAAAGAACATCGAGAGTACGCGGCTTCATTTCGCAGTGTGTATAGACAATCAGTATTTTTAACATATCACAGAATGACACTCATCTCGAGGCACACGTCGTACACGATGTTGTCGCTCACTTGGGAAATACGTTTTGCATTGAGCATTCCCATCGTTGCCGTTGATCGTCTGCTCCACAGAGTTTACGTGACTGATGAGCTTTTCTCCTTTTAACAAGTTGGCTTTCCTAAAATGGCTGGCCGATCTTTTTGAAGCCGCGCTGAAGGCGATACATTGTGACGCGCGCCGCACGTGCAAAGCGAGGAGAGGGCCCTGCACGTGCACAAAAAGCGAGCGGCTGGAGCGCGGCGCAGCAGAAATGCGCAGTAGATATTCCCAGTTTTGACTTTTTCTGCCACAGATGGCGCTACCGGTCAGGAGCAGTGGCGCCGCTCGCGGTGCTTGGGTAGCCTATACGGTTTTGCTTGCGGTGACATAGCTCGATACAGGGCTTCACGCTGTGTGATGATCGCGGCATCATGAGAACACGCCACCGACGCATAGATAAGCATAGCGGAGACAGGAGGGAGGGAGGATTTCGAAGCCGAGAAAGCGTGATGGTGCACTTGGGCCTAAATTTGCACACTCATCTTGTTCTGAAGAAATGCGCGCCCAGAACATAAATGTTTATATTGTTCCCTTCAGCATTAGAGACAAACCTTGCGAAGGCTGTGTGCATCTAATGCGTTTTCGCGGATCCGCACAGCCAGCATATGCTGTTGTGGATTACGTCTATAATTCTTTCTCGGCGCGTCAGTGGGCAGATAATAACGGCGGGAGATCTCAACGGTAGCCCGCCAGTGGCCTGCTCTTCAATATGACCGTCATGCCCTTCACGAATTATCAGAAGGCTAAACTGACCCTGGCTCTGCGGGCGGCGCACAGCGACAAGAGGAACGTAGCCAAGCTACTCCGGATGTCACGTTGTGGAGGACTTCCTAGTCCGTCAACAATAATTATATCTTGTATGGAAAACGATCCGGGATATTATAGGAAAGACAAGTTCGCCAAAATGTGTTTTGTATGAAAGTGAGTCCATGAGTGACATCGAGGTCGCAAACTTGTCTAACGAACACTTTATTAATGTGGGTGCTTCGGCAGATGACCGCGCTAAAGTGCCTTGTGAACATTTTGTGAAAACACACTGTCAAAATACTATATTTATGTCACCCACTGATCAATATGAGATAACTGATGTCATATTGGCTTTGAAAAACGATTGCGCCGCTGGAGCTGACGATATTAAAGCTAGACCACTGAAAGCTGTCGCACCGATGGGAAGCATCCCACTTATGCACATTCTCAACCTTATTCTTTCAACCGCAGTGTTCCCAGACGCAATGAAGCTAGCCCGTGTTGTCATAATACATAAAGGTGGTTCCGTTAAAGACAAGAACAATTACAGACCAATATCAGGGCTTCCTATCTTTGCAAAGATAGCGGAGAACATAATACATAAAAGACTTTCAGGCTTTCTGACGGCTAACAAAATATTAGTAAGCGAACAATTCGGGTTTACAAAAAAACAAGTCATCTGAACGTGCACTTCTCGAAATAAAGGAGCACATACTAGACAGCATCGAAAGGAAAATAGTTACCCTGGGAATATTTCTGGATTTTAGAAAAGCTTTTGACTGTGTCCAACACGATGTGCTCTTAAAGAAATTGCCATGGTATGGAATACGGGGCAAAGCTTGGTCTTTGATAAAAAGCTATTTAACTTCGAGAGCTCAATTCACATGCAGAAATGGCGTAAATTGGGGCTTAAAATTTGTAAAATTTGGCGTACCACAGGGATCATTACTAGGACCAACGTTATTTTTATTATACATTAACGATATTGTAAACATTAACAAAAATACAAAGTTAATTTTATACGCAGACGATGCGAATGTATTCTTCACAGGTGCTCACTAAAGAGAGGTATTTCATCGAGCTAACGAATGGCTAACAGGTCTGGATTTGTGGCTTCAATCCAACAGACATCAATTAAACATCAGCAAAACAAAATACTTACTCTTCCGGCCGCGAGGACACCACCCGACTGCAAACTTGGATTTAAAATTTCAGAACGTTACCATCGAACAATCTGTATCAGTTAGATTTTTGGGCGTGACATTTCAGGAAAACCTCTCATGGACGCCTCACGTTGACAAGCTCCGAAGTGAGCTAGGGCGAGCTGTCGGAAATCGGAATTTTAAATAAAGTGAGATATTATATCCCGTCTGCAGTGAAAAGGCAGATATACTACGCGCTATTTCATTCCCGGTTATGTTACGGATTCTTAGTATGGTCAACAACGACTAAGACCAACCGAGACGGTCTTTTTTGCTTGCAAAAGCGAGTGGTGCGTGCAATCAGAAATTTAGAACTTTCTGAAGACACTACACCCTTTTGTAAATCAAACAAAATACTGCCTATTCATAAATTGTGTAAATATAAATTGGCCCTGGAAATATTGCATCAGCACCAAACAACACCTATCCAAACCAAATATCAAGTGAAACCTGGTCCGTACTGCCTACGAAAGAATTTAATACCTAGGCCACGTTCTCGTACAAAATATGGCGATCAAAATCTAAGATTTATGATACCAGACCTTCTCAACGAATATCCGGAAATTGCTGAAGCACTCGTTACAGGTACCTCAGTTCCCATTTTCATAAAAATGCTAAAAAATTTTTTTCTTAACACAGACTAAAAATCGTGCCGGACTGATCCCAGTTATTTTCCGCCTACTCTGTGTCTTGTCGTTTCATTGTGAAAGTCCGATATATATTTTCTGTACCCGGACGATTGTTTCGACATACCTGTACAATGTATCTGATTGTATGTGTATTTATGTTATTGATGTAAAAAAAAGAACACTTATTGATGTTTCAGTTCCACCGTGTTCCAAATTGAGCCTATTGTAGTCAATACATTTTGTTATTATTTATGTTCTTGTGTGACTGCTGCTGCCAAGGGTGGCGAGGCCCAGTCAGACACGTTCAGTGCCCTTTGTCGCGTCCCCCAAGGCATTTCTGTAAGGAATGTCTTGAATAAATGAATAAAGAAAGAAAGAAAGAACGTACGAAGCCGTTTGCGAGACGGGTAGCTTCAGCAGATGATGACACAGGAATGCGACGGTAGTTCAAGTAGCGGAAACGGATGTCTTGGCATTCTTTGCTGCTAACCCTCATGGTATACTATACTGTGCGCGACGCCATTGCGGGGGCCGGAACGTCAAGTGCCTCAGTGTGGAGGATATTAAAAGAGGTCATATGCACCCGTGCCATGTACATCTTCATCAAAAACTTGAAGACCGAAATTTTGAAAACAGACTTGACTTTGCCGATTGTATTTTCACGAAATGTGAGAGAGAGAGAGAGAGAGAAACTTTATTGTGATTCTAAAGATTTGAAGGAGGGGTGGTCGGAGCCTCTCAGTCCAGGGCCCCACTGGCCTCTGCCGCCTGCCTGACCTGGCTAATTAAGGACTTTTGTCCTGCCAGATCGGCATCGTCGTCCGCGACGAAATGTGAAGAACCGGACTTTGTCACTCGCGTGCTTTGGATGGCGGAGCCAAATTTCTCCAGATACGCGCAAGTTAATTTTCACAACGCAAACTACTGGATTAATAGCCATCCCCACTAGCTGGCGCAAGTACGACTCCAAGAACAGTGATAGTTTAATGAGTGGTGCGGTATTTTTGATGGCATCATCAGCGAACCCATCTTTTTTGAAAAAACATTACCGATGCAACGCTACGTCAACGACATCCTCGAGGGCCCCGTGAACGACCTCTGTTGCAAAGTTCCACTAGCGCGCCTTCGGAACGGCTGGTTTCAACACGATGGTGCTCCTGCGCGTAGTAGTGGTCAGCCTCGAGCGTGACTCGACAAGATTTTTCCTGGACAGTGGATTGGTAAGGACGGACCTGTGCCCTGGCCTGCAAGGTCACCGGACATTACATGACTTCTCCTTGTGGGGCTACGTGAAAGGTTGCGTGTATAGCAGCGAAACTACCACACCGGACACCATAAATGCAAAGATAAGTGGAGTCTGCCGCGAGATTCCAACGTCGTTGGTCAAAGTTGCGACAGCGCAAGTGTAGGAAAGAAGCAAGCACTGTATTGCTTCATACGGTAGCCGGTTTGAGCACGTGCTAAACTGGCAGTGAAAATAACCAATCGAAACTGTTGTAAAACGTGTCTGTTTAACCTTCATGATGTTCCCCTATCCTTACATAAAAAAGCTTGTGACATAGATATAGGCAAACAGCTACTTTGTTTTGCCTCTTTTCTGGGTTCAACAGACAGAAAGAGTAAATGGCTAAACCAGTTGCAGCTTTGGATGTTTCTTTGTGGGCGGCTATGACGCCTTACATGCTTGTGGTTTATTTTTTATTGAAATACTTCTGAGTATAGCTGTTTACTGTTCTTCCGAGAGCTGCTCTTTTTGTTTTTCGTGCTCTTTTGTACACTGTCTTTTTTAATGTTGGTCTAATTTCTTTTTTAGCTTTGTTTCATGATGCGCAAATGTTAAAGCTATCCCGTGTGCGTCATGATAAATCGCAACATTCTTGCATCCGCAGGTGCTGACACTTATCGCATCACGCAAGTTAGGTCGCGAAACCCCTCGAGCCATCCTACCTGACGAAGCCTCGTGCGATGCGGCAATAAACGAATGCAGCCATATATCTTTCAAAGGTTGCTTGGATGCCCTTGAGTAACGGCGTACGAGCGCCCATCTTTATCGCATTTCGCGTATTTCGCGGGTTTTTGTTTTTCCTTGCGAAAAAGAACCAGACACACTTCACCACAAAATAAATGCTTCATTCAAGTTTATTAAAGGGGCTCTACAACTTCGTAATTGACATGTTTCCGATTCAAGCAATAAATAAAATGCTCTCTATATAAAATACATTAATTAATACTTTGTGATTAAAAATATACTGGCTGTAAGTATACACGACTGCCGCTACTATGCAGTCGGTACGATTTCTGTAGAGCTCTTGGTTCTTCCTTTAAATCTTGGTCCAAGATAATTGGGACACCCGGTATATGTTGATAATCACGTTGATAATAAATATGTCCATTAAAAATAAAGTACACTATCGGAATGAATTTAGTTTTTTCACGATCTTTTGATGTTTTATTAAATTGCATACTCAATACTCTTTTTATTTTTAACCTCGCTTATTTGCTTTTCTGAATTTATTATTTAGTCACGAAGGGGACTAACTTTACGATTGCTGTGTATACGGCAGGGGCTCTGTGGCGAAACTGGCAATGTTCTTGGCCAATGTGAAGTCTATACAGGACTCATGACGCGTTTGCTTAATTTGTGTTTTTTTGTGACTCGATGTTTGTGTAACGTTGAATGCCGAACCCTTCCGAAAGAAACCCCACGAACCACTTTTCGTCTTGCCGAGACACGTCTGTGTTGAAATACTCCACAATTACAATGGGAGTGGAGTCGAAAAGTGTGATATAAGACAGGTGCATACGCTTGGTGTTTGCATCACAATCTTTATCCGTATTACGTGCCGGCTGCCATGGCCGTGCACATTATTGCTCTCGGTGTTCTTCGTAGGTGTGCTGTTCTTCCGCGTTCCTCAACGCATGCGGCCTAGCTATTGTACGGGTGGCAGGGTAATGACATAAAGTTACGTGGTTTGCCTGTAGAGCCCGTGACGTCAAATGGCTATTTATACTGAACAGTGTCTTTTACGGTTTTACTTCTTCTTATTCCGATATCCTTTTTGATAACAATACGTTTTGAAACTTCTCTCGATTAATCGACGCTTGGGCATACCTGGCGATACGCTTTTGCTTTCGCTCTTTGAGGTCTTGGGTGACCGCCATCTCCTTTTTGCCTACGCCGCTGGTAATAGACAGTTTTAGTTACACGTACGTAGAGCCTTTGCGTACGTAGAGCGTCTACGTGTGAGCAGTGCGCATGCGTACAACGTAGCGGGCGCGCGCGCGTCTCACGGACGTACGTGAGATTCAATTGTTTGCGTGCGTTTCTTGCGCATGTAGACAGCTTGACGCGGGAGTTCCGCAAGATCACGAACAAGCGATAGCGGGCCGCGCGCGCGCAGACGGCTCGCATCGAAACACGGCGACAGGATTGAATTGGCTACCGCCGTGTTCACATTTCCCGATAGATGGCTACGGGGTCCCTCTTGGCGTGCGTCGCGTACGTGTAGCTAAAAGCGTTTCAGATGGCGTGCACGTAAGGTACGCAGGCTTTTCACGTTTGCGTACGTGAAGCCTCTACGTACGTGTAACTAAAACTGTCTAGTATTGCGTTTTTCTTCCTTTGCCCTCCTTGTATTCACGCTGTTCTTCGGGTGTCCTAACTATGCATTGCCTACCCACAGAAGTGCTGCAACAACAATGAAATCAGTTTCTAGGCTGGTTCTTTTTTACACGAAAGGTTAGTGACGTCACTCACCACGTCGCTAGCTGCCATTGCCACTGCGGCTTGCGCAACAGCCATGTTTACAGGGAAACGTAGGAGGGGAACGCTACGTCCTTCACATTGTTATCAGGAACGCCTTATCCTCATTTATGTGGTGCGGAAGCTTCTTTTTTGCTTGGTCTTTATTGAAACAAATGCTGTTCTGTGTGTTGCATGCGTGATTCCGAAGAATGCATGTACTTTTCGCTTCACTTTGCTGGCTGCTTGAAGCCTGCTTCACCACCACCGCAGATCGCCCCGACATAGAACTACTTCTGGGATGACCCAAATTTTGGCCCATGGAAGACGACACGATAAATGCCGACCAACTAGAGGCTAACTGCTGCGCTGTAAAAGTTTATTGCTATGAAATCACACCGGGGTGCTCCATGCCGAGGTACCCCGGCCCTGGAAGTCAGTACAGCAGGCGACGAACCATAGCCTCCGGGCGCGCTCTCTCTAACAGATCGAGCTGGTCCTTGCAGTTGACTCTAACAGATGATGATTATTGTTACGCGGATGTGTGTGTGTGTGTGTGTGTGTGTGCGTGCGTGCGTGCGTGCGTGCGTGCGCGCGCGCGCGTGTGTGTGTGTGTGCTATGACGTTTTGATATAATTGTTTGACATGCCTATGAGGCGACGTGGTAAAGTGTGCCGGGTTCTTGATGTAGTGTATTATGTGGGAATGTGTTTGCACTATGGAATGGAAGGGAACGTATGAATGGAATGCACTATGTGGGAATGTAACCGCCTCGTCGCGCGTGAGTGATGCGTGGGGTGCGTGTAATTTTTAGTATTTGAAGTTTCAAGTATTGCAATGTGCCTTGAAAATGTTTGGGGGTAACTTCTAATTTCTCCTTTTCACGACGATCTCGCTGAGAGGCTCGGTGGACGTGAACGGCTCGAGCCGAGGCATAGGCCGTCATATTCCCAGCAAGGGATTCGGAACCAGGGGTACTAATGACCATGGCTACCTGTGAGCTGCTACTTGTGGTGTAATTTCTGCAATCATGTTGTGAGCCGGTGAGCACAATGCCTTATCTCGACCATGGCTTGTGCTACTGGCCAATGCAGTTGCCGCCTATTCAGTATCGCAATGTCTGTTGCAACACTGCCGGGCGATTTACCGAAGGTTTTCGTTGACGCTAGCCGCATCTGTGATCAAGCATCTGAGCATCGCTAGCCGCATCTGTGAAACATGTATCGGGAGGAACCTTTCGTTTCTGTTGGCCTTTAATTAAATGACTGAAATTTACTGCGTTCTTAAAAAGAGGGAGTTCAGTGATGCTTCATAAAAATGTAGGTAGGGGATCCTAGTCAATTGAAGTCCTAGGAAGGAAGGAATGCTAACCCGCGACGGTGTTTTGACGGGGTACGTTAACATTATGTACGTGATGACGAGGAGCCGAATAATAAGGCGCAGGGTGAATCCAAAAGTGCGAAGAGATGCGTTGCGATAGGAGGTCTTATGAAAAAGGGAAATGCGTGATTTTTTCTGCGAAGAGATAATAATAGGATTTAAAGTGTACTCTTGATTAATGTAACCCTAGCAGTGCGATGGTGGTTAGCTAAGATGAAACGAACAGCGTGATTTTGCACTGATTCGATTTCGTTAACTGATGTCATCTGATGAGGATCCCAAACGGATGAGGCATATTGTAATTGGGTGCGGACGTATGCTGTGCACAACAGACGTTTTAGTAAAACAGATGCAAGCGAAACATTTCTCTTCAAATATCCTAAGAAACGGTTAGGTTTAGATATCAGATGTTATACATGCTGCTTCCAAAAAAGATCGCTAGTTATGTGAATGCCAAGATAACAGCAGCATGCAACGGATTGAAGGGCGCAGCCATTGAGGGCGTAGGTTATGTTAGAACGAGAAATCCGCATAGATTTGCATTTATAATGTAAAGTTCCATGCACCAAGTCAGGCACCAGTTAGATATGTTATTTAAATTAGATTGAAGGGTAGTTATGTCAAAAACAGTATTATTTTTTTATATATAACGCAGTCGTGAGAGAATAAACAAAATTGTCAGGAAATGTTTTCTGGTAAATTGTTAATATATATTAAATATAAAAGAGGACCAAGGACAGATTCTTGTGGAACACCGGATTCAACTGGAGCCGCGTTAGATGTGCAGTCATTAGTTACAACAAATTGGGAATGAGACGAAAGGAACGATTAGATCCAGCTAAGTAATCAATAAGGGCCAATTCTGAGTGCGCTTAATTTGTGTAATATCAATACATGTTTCACCTTGTCGAAAGCTTTCGAAAAATCCAAAAATATGCAATCAGTCAAAATACCGCTATCAAGATACACATGTAAGTCATTAGTGAGAGTTACCAGATGAGTCTCACAAGAAAAGAATTTGCGAAATCCATGCTGACT
Organism: Dermacentor albipictus; assembly: GCF_038994185.2. NCBI lineage: Eukaryota > Metazoa > Arthropoda > Arachnida > Ixodida > Ixodidae > Dermacentor > Dermacentor albipictus. The sequence continues at coordinate 50,326,609 of NC_091824.1, forward strand.
GTTAGATAAAAAATTATTTTCTTCTAGAAAGTTGAAAGGTTAGAAAATATAGTGTGCTCTAATATTTTGCACTGCACTGAGGTAATCGATATGTGCCTGTAGTTAAAAGTATCCTGAGTTTCGCCAGATAAGTGGATTGGAATAATATTTGCTGTTTTTCGGTCATGAGGCAAGGATGAAGACAGGTACGACTGTGAAAAAAAATGCTCTCAAAGGTGATAGAATATTACTGGCTAGTATTTTTGCGGAAATTTCGTCGTGATGTCATCTATTCCGCAAGAAGACGTAAGCTTGAAAGTGTCTATTATTTTTGTTATTTTATTATTCTTAAGTGTCCATTATTTAATAAGCAGGGTAAGGGAGCGCAGACCATGTCAAGGCTACTCACCAGCGATTCACATACATCGAAGAAAGACCAGGCCTTCAGACTAAGCTTTTTTCCTTCCCGAATGACCAACATGGAAAACTTTAAAATAAAAAAACACCTGGTGCAGCTAATGTGGGTCGGAAGACCTCACCTTTCTTCGATATCCACCAGGGTTGACTCGCCTTTTCTCTGTCCTGTTTTTCTAAGTTCTTCCTAAGGGTTGACTCGCCTTTTCTCTGTCCTGTTTTTCTAAGTTCTTCCTAAACACGACAATGCTTTTGTGCACTTTGTAGGTGTACCCTGAGATTGTAAAATTCACTAGTATGTTCTCACTTCTTGAATAGTGAAACATTCACTCATCGATCATAACAGGTTTAGGACAGGAAAACAACCAAGCAGGCAGGTCGCTCTGCAAAGCGTACGCATTACCACGAATGAAGTCTCGAGCGCACCATTTCGAGTCAGCACTTGCCCACCCCAAGCTGCCCGAAAGCTTGAGTCAAAGGTTTCGAGAATTCGCTTTACAATATTGTAGGCCCGGTTCCAGCTTTGGTAAATCATTTGGAAAATGTACGGTCCACCTGCATGTCCTAGCTTTAAGGTTGACTTCATAAATGACGCACTTGCGTCTGGCCCCTAGAACATGTTTCATGACTCATGTTGGGCTCAATGTCACGTTCATGCAGCATACTGAGGCATCGATTGAAAGACGCATAGAATCTAACGACTTCTTTGTTTTCTGGAGGAACGGTGGCGATCCGCATCAACTGCAGCTACATGCGCCAGACACTTCTGCTAAAGGAGGGTGCGTTCAGTGAGCACTTCATTTTTTTCATTTTCTAAGAACGCAATCCGGAACAGCTTTTGTGTGCGTGCTTAGAGTGCACGACTACAACAAAGGTAAAGGTTGTCGAGCTGAGCTCGCTGAATAAGTCAATATCTTCAAATAATGCTGCCGAAGAATTTTTTTATCATCGTCTAGCAACCAAGCTGGAAAACTAAACGTACTTGGCAATGCTCACCATTGCCCTTGGCCTCACTGCTCATCGTTCCATGAAATTGCTCGTCAACTGTCTGCACTCGTGCGGTCGATTTCGAGATCAAGCCAGTCATTCGACCCACTTTGTTCGAAATAAACATCGTGAGGGCAAACTGATGTCAGCGGCCTTTCATCGACCAGACCACCTGCTTTTAGGCCTCGACTGTAACGCCCTACCAGGAACAGGTATGTGCTTTACTATCAGTGTTTGCGGAATGCTTCATTTAGGACTAATGCTAAAGTTTTCGCCGCAAGACAGGGAGAGCGCTTTATGGCGAAAGCAATATTGATATAAGGATTTTCTTCAGAACAGAATTTGTTAGAAAGTTTACAGACAGCAATCAATGCCTTGCATATAGACATCCAGCCACGAAGCGTGTTTTTTCTTGTGTGAAAAAAAATGATGCATAAAACTGTTCAAAATGTTGTTAAGGCTTCAAAATTATGTTTTAGTTATTATGCGTGCAAGCAGAACTAACTAATAAGTGTGGAGAAAGCGTTTCATTTACTGGAATTCGAGGAATGGAATGGATCACTTCGGACATTCCAAGAGCGGGATGGTCCAGCTCTCACCATTTCGAGGAGGTAAAATTAGTGGAATTAGGGATATCAAATAACATATATGGGCAATCAAATAGACTGCCCCAGTCCGCCCCACACGTATGGATGTTGCAAAATAGCGCCATGGCCGTGGTTCCAGCGAGAGAGAGAGAGAGAGAGAAACTTTATTTTGGTTCCTTCAAGGATTTAGCGTCTCGAGGTCTCGGTCGTCTTGGGCGCCGGCGACTTGGAGCCTCTTCCAGCAAGGGTGCGCCCCTATTCCAGGGCTCCACTGAGCCTAGCTACCTCACTAGCGTGCTGCACTAAGGCCCTTTGGGCCGTGAGCTCTCAGCTGGTAAGCCGACTCTCCCGTTGCTCCGCACTCGGGTTATTGTCTTGGGGGAATGATTTATTGTGTTTACATTCCCATGTGACATGGTATAGTGTGGGTGTGGCTCCGCACCATGGGCAGGTGTCTCTGTATGGTGTTGGGTACATTTTGTTTAGGATGTATAAATTTGGGAAGGAGTTTGTCTGCAATCTGCGCCAACTCGTTGCTTCTTCCTGCGTTAGAGCTTTGTGCGGGGGGGGGGGGGGGGGACGATATTTGGCTCTCGTCCCTCTGTATAAGTTTAAGATTTCTGTGTATCCTCCCTCACAAGCGTGTGGGTGATACTCCGGGGCGCGCGACTGCTCTGCTCGGAACGTGGTCTCTCGAGCTAGGCTGTCTGCCCTTTCGTTACCCTCTATGCCTGCGTGGGCCGGAGTCCAAATTAACTTCTGCGTAACGTTCCCCTCGGCGAAGTTGGCTCCGCCAAGAATTCTGAGGGCGGCTTTGCTAATCCTGCCCCTCGTGTAATTTCTGCACGCTTCCTTCGAGTCTGTTAAAGTGTTTTGAGGCCTGCCTGTCCTATATCCTTCTACTGCCGCCAGCGCCACGGCAATTTCTTCGGCCTCTGCTGTGTCGGCTGCCTTTGTCCTCGCACATGTGATCAGATTCCCGTCGCCATCCACCACCACCACCGTGGCCGTGCGCTTCCCTTCTCGCGGGTACGTGGCAGCGTCCGTGTACACCGTGTTCTCTAGTAGCGCGAGTGTCTTTTCCACGTATTCGGCTCGCGCCTGCCTTCTGCTCTCGTGGAGGTTGGGGTCCATGTTCTTAGGTACTGGCCTAACGCTTATTGTTTTTCTTAAGCAGTCGGGCACGTCTGCGTATCTATCTACGTGTCCACCCGTGTCCCGTCCCAGCCTAGTCAGGAGCGCTCTCCCTGCAGGGGTGCTTTTGAGTCTGGCTTTTTGCTTTTCAAGCAGGGCTTCCGCCAGTTCGCTGAAAGTGTTGCTGATGCCCAGTTGGAGCAGTTTTTAGTTTGAAGTGTTTTTTGGCAAATGGAGAGCCGTCTTGTATGCTTTCCTGATTATCGTGTCCGCCTGTTCCCTCTCTCCTTTGGTCATCGCATGGTACGGTAGCGAGTAGATGACTCGGCTGACGACCAGGCTGCAGACGAGTTTGAGTGTGTCTTCCTCTTTCATGCCGTATCTTTTTTGGGAGACCCTGTTGATCATCCGGCCCACCTGCTCCCTCACTTTGCTCAGCAGGCTGATAGTGTGGCTGCATTTTCTGCTGCCCTGTAGCCACATGCCCAGGATTTTGATCATATTCTTTTCCGGGATGTTTTGAACATCAAGCGTTACTTCCAGCGTTGCTTGGGTGGGGTGTCTACCTACTCTCAGTAATTCGGATTTTTCTGTGGAGCATACGAGTCCCCTATCTCTGGTGTACTTTTCGACACAGCATGCAGCCTCTTGTAGCTTCTCTTGTTTTTCTCCCAGTGAACCTTGCGTGACCCAAACCGTGACGTCGTCCGCGTACATCGCGTGTTGGATACCCTGAATCTCGCCGAGTCGTTTTGCCAGGCCGATCATCGCCACATTAAATAGCACGGGCGATATCACGGAGCCTTGGGGTGTGCCTTTACACGGTGTGGAGAAGGTGTCGCTCCTCAACTCCCCCAGTCCTACCGTTGCCGTTCTGTCGGTTAGGAAGTCCTTGACGTAGCCGTGTACTTTACTTCCGCAGTTGGTGTTGTTGAGGCCCTCCATTATGGCCGCGTGGCTGACGTTGTCGAAGGCGCCTTTGATGTCGAGCGCCATCACAACGTTTTCACCCGCCTTGGGCATTGTGTCGAGTACCTCCTCTTTGAGTTGCAGGAGGACGTCCTGCGTCGATAGGTTGGCCCTGAAGCCATACATGCTGTCAGGGTACCACCTCCCGTTCTCCAGGTGCTGCTGGATCCTTCTGGTGACTATTCTCTCATACAGTTTTCCCAGGCACGACGTAAGCGAGATCGGCCTGAGATTCTCGATCTGTAGTTTCTTGCCCGGCTTGGGCATCATAACCACGATGGCGTGTTTCTATTCCGCCGGTACCTTCCCCTCTTGCCAGAGCGTGTTGAGGTACGACGTCAGCTGATCGACTGCCTCGTCGCTTAGGTTTCTTATGAGCGAGTTTCGAATCTTGTCCACTCCAGCCGCTGTATTTTTTCACTTCTCGTTGATTTTATTATATAGGCTGTGACTTACATTCGTGTTCGATCGATGTACATTCTAGTAAGTATGCCTTCGTGGGGCAAACGGGGGAGCATTTCCCAAGGCATGCTGCCTGTCGCGTTGCGAGGAATAGAGCTTGCGCGTGCAGGCTTATGCAATTCAGCGAACACAATACGTCAGAACACCACAGGTATGTCAACGAGACATTTACCACACCGAACGTATCCATAAACTTTCTGTGCGCATCCTGCACACGCCCGCATGTCTCTACTTCATGATGATGGCGAGTGCCCAATGTGTCCACATGATTGTGGGTGTTTAGCAAAATGTCCATTGCTAAGTGTTCTCGCACCAGACGTTGGACCTCGCACGTTAAATTTTTTGGATAGTGCGAAAACACAATAATATTGGTGTTCAGAAGTAAATGAACTGTTCCTATTGATACTGGTATACCGAGATATGTGTTCTTTAGCTCTCTATTACTTTTTTTTATTTCCAGCATATATTTAAACATTCAGTCAGACATATGGCCCCGTTCATTCACTTCAGGTGCATGATTTGAAGAAGCGGGCATTGTTAACTATCGAATTCGTCCAAGCAAACTTCTACTAATCACATCTTAGTGATTTTCTGGGACATGTCGCATGTTGAAGGCATAGAATTGAAGCCGATTCTCGATGCAGTCAAATCGTTACAGCAAAGATACGATTGAACTCGTGGTATGTGTCCTAATATCTGTCTCGAAAATCTGAAACCGAATACAATGCTGTTTTCTTTTATGGGTTCTAAGAAGTGCGCTGAAAGCATATCTAGCCGCAAGGTGGAGGCTCCAACTAGTTCGTCAGTGTTGATCACATAATGTTTTTGGGAAGACACAGCTGAACGGAAAGTCACTAATGTTACAGCTGTTTTGAAGTTTAAAGTTTATTTGCAGACTTGTTGTCGTAGACCCGGATTCCGTGATACGACCTTTACAAAGAGCAACAGCTTTTGCTCTTCGTAAATAGATGTCATGAAAAAATGTGCCACGTGGACGGAAGTGTAAAGTAATCAATTTGACCATTGGAGCCATCCGTATTCTATGTTCTATGTAACTATTCCATGTTTTAAGAGAAAGGGTGTCTCTTATTTTGTGGGAAATCATGTATTAGTGCTTTTTTATTGTTAAGCATAATTTGCGAGCCCCAAACGTATTGAATCTATCTATCTATCTATCTATCTATCTATCTATCTATCTATCTATCTATCTATCTATCTATCTATCTATCTATCTATCTATCTATCTATCTATCTATCTATCTATCTATCTATCTATCTATCTATCTATCTATCTATCTATCTATCTATCTATCTATCTATCTATCTATCCGTCTATCTATCTATCTATCTATCTATCTATCTATCTATCTATCTATCTATCTATCTATCTATCTATCTATCTATCTATCTATCTATCTATCTATCTATCTATCTATCTATCTATCTATCTATCTATCTATGTATCTATCTGGCCCAATGACGATAGAATATAAGGGAGATGCTCCCGAGTAGGCAACAGTGATTTTGACATAACCGCTTTCATCACGTTAGTCTTGTCGATGGAAATTTCGGGCCAGGTAGTGCGACGTCATGGATCGGAGCAAACAGGCCTCGTGCTACCTGTGTGGTGTTGGCTAATCACGCGTCACTCTTTCTTTCTTTTGTTTGGCGCTCATGCGTATGGGGTTGCACTGGAGGAGTTTTCGGCGTACAGGCGACTGGGAGATGGACGGGCAGACGAATTGGTTAGCCAGATATAGAGCGTAAATGCCTTGGGCTATCTAGGTGCTCTTGGATTAGCTGCGCCAGTAGTAACGTCATTGCTGTCCGTCGCAGCCGAGAGCGCGCAGCAGTGTCTCTCCGGTTCCGAAATGGGTAGGCTACGCGTCATACGTACTCCTGAGCTTCAGGCAGCTTTCGATCAGCAACACCGCCATTAGTACCGGGAACGAGCTCATCTATGTCATGCCCAGCTGCAGCCTGGGCACAAGAACAGGCTCGTGCAGCCGAGGACAAGCAGCAACTGCGTACCGAGTATCCAGCAGACTACCCATCCATCATTTAGTGAACCTTCGGGATTAACCCAGTGATAAATATCGAGGCCGCATATTTCAGCTTTCCTAGTTAAACATCTCTACGGAGCGCTTGGGCGGTGATTCTTTTCTATCACCCTCCTACGTCATTATGCCACCGTGGTCGTTTCTTCAACTTCGTATATATCACAATAAGCATCTGGGACATTACATGCACGCATACATAACACGAACGACATGTGCTGATATCAATGCCGAAACACAATTTCATGGCGTGCATGTCATGTCAAAACGGGATGAATGATATGGTGCTGTCGTAGCCATTTCCTAACTCGCTATATATCAAGATGTAAAGGAAATGCGTAAATTGCATTCGTGTCTGTCACCGGATTAATCGGTAGCTTTCATTAAAACAGCAGTTCCCCGTTCGTAACATTGGAAACGTATCTGCGGAAAGCACAACATTCGAGCACACCCACTTCAATGACGCTTCGGGGCACGGCACCGCAACTGTAGGGACGTTCGTTTATCGCGCTTATGCAGCGGTTGTTCGTGATCTTTGGCTCGCCGTTGGTCATCATGTCATAGCACCTGCCTAGGTCTCCCAAAGATACCGGTCCTTAAAAAAGCACCATGCTAAAGTGGGCTATCGAACGATAGCCCTCTGCAGAATGTCCCACATACCACAGTCGGCAATATAAAGCGAAGCCATACGTTAGACCTGTTGCATACGGTGGTGTTGGCTCAACATAAAGTAGTGTCAATTACGGTAACTTCTTTTTGTACAATAGGACATCGACCATGCCTTGCTATTTCAGAGCCGCGCTTGCATCCTGAGGACGAAAACATACCGGAGAAAACATCCGAAACAGGATTAATCACGTGCCTGTTGCAGCAATATCCAGAGATGACATTGCTATAAACTCTCAAGATAATTACCCGAGCCAGACCAGTAGGGATCGTCTACCTCCCAGGGGCACTGGGACTCAAACCTGAACGGAACGTCAATTGCTTAGTGGCCGAAATAAGCAAGATATGTTAGAAGTATTGCTAGATAAAAAAAACGGAAGGCTTGAGGCTGGGTAGTTAAACGTACACTTAACTTCACAATGTAGAGTTGGAGGATTTAATGGAAGGCGAGAACATAACGTGCACATAGAGTAAATGAAAGAGCTCAATACAACTGGTAAAACCAGCCAAATTCAAGCAGGCTATATGAATATTTGATGCCACCTCGTTTCAAATGTGACGTCGATAAACGTCATCGTCATTGCTATGACACTATTGCACATTCTGCAGAAAGGGAAACGTTCTGCACTCGGCGACATCTGCTAGACGGCGCCCGCGAACGCATGTTGAATTGAGCCACTTTTGCGCCTTACACAAGTGCACTGCGAGCTGCAGATATTTGAAATATACAGAAAGAAGAAAGCGCACTAAATATGTATGCTCCACGCTTGCCACCCTCGTACAATATATTTAAATTAATAGAGGCAGCAGAACCAGCAGGAGAACCTGTGTTATTGCGTGGGTACTTCTGTGTGTTCACTTGTTTAACTGTTTTTACGAACACGAAGATGTTACGAAACTCCTGAGAGCTTGCATGTGCGAAGTATTTGTTAAGAAAACCCCTGGGTAATGCTGCCTCAATGCAACCTGTGAATGCACCGAAGTGTTCACGCGCAACGTAATCCCTTTCGGCGGGAACGATGTTGCAAGGTGTTAAAGCCAGCTCCTCGACTTCGGAGAAAACTTGCCCTTTGAGCAGGTCCTCTCTGGGGATTCTGATAGTATTAGCCTGGCCTCTGAAAAGAACACCTTGGGTTGAAATCCTCCCTCTGCACGTGTCGCCCCTTTAGTCCCTTTAGTTTGCCTGTTTCGTCAGATCATGGACATTTATCTCTTTCTACCTGCGGAATATTCTAGACACTCCATTACTCCATCCTTACTCTGAAGCCGCTGCTTTATTTTCGGTCATTGTAAGACGATGTCGGATGATTGCTCAGACTGCAACAAGCATTCGAATTGTTACACAAACAACGTGGCAAGCTTCCCTGTCCTTTAGAAATGCGGAGGTTTACTGGCGTTTCCCTATTTGACGTGCAAAGCAGTAAAGCCTAATTGACATATAAAGACGACGCAGCTCCAACGAATATGTTGGAATCTATATGAAGCAAAGCTTTTTAAAAGGTGGGAAATAAATGCTTTGAAACTGTTCACCTTCTGCACAGCGCCTCCCAAGGTGGCAAGCCTGCCCCACATTCACCATGCAACTGCAGATTACACTGCCTCCGCGACAGATTAACTTTGCTATTACATTGTTTCCATTATCGCCCAACTCTAAGATTGATAACTTTTGATAACTGTTTTCAGTAGATACGTTCTAGGTGGGTTGTGGGCAATTGTGAACTTTTATGAACTGCTCAGTACCAAATACGTCTACTACTTGTCGTTCCCTACACAAATCTCCTCCGGAGATAGTAATCCCGTTCTACGTTCCTAGTGCAGGCCTACTTGCCTGTCAAACGCGGCTGGTTTTACGGTTCAAAGGCAGCTCAATTGCATAACTTCATGTTGTTCCTGTGCCACGTTACGATTTGCAGCTGTTCCCAAAATGCGCTTTACAAATTTTGTTTTCGTGCAACACATCTTTATTAATGGCCCGATAAAAATAACAACTGGGGAAATAAATTGCGGAGAAGTGAATATTTTTTTACCTTCCGTAGCAACTGTGTCTGCATATAAGACCCGTCTAGTTGGCTTCACGTAACTGGTGATGACCGCGGTTAAGTGCCCACATTATATTTTCGTTGTAAATTCAATACACATACTGCCGCCATGATTAAATTGCTGCAGTATGCACACCTGCAAAAAAAAATATTAAAGCAGGAGAAATGAAAATGAGATGGCGGACTTTATTTTCATTTCAAAGCGTAGTCGTCCTTGGCTACAATTTCCGATCGGTTTTCTGGAGAACTAGCGCTCAATACGCGGCTGCGTCATCGTATGAAGAAAATCGCTCGCCATTGCACAGGCCACTGATTGGGAGTGTTGTCCACTATGAAAGCACAAAACACGAAGCACTCCTCTTTTACGCCTTTGGCCTAATTCATACTATACGCTGGGAAATAATGCAATACGCTAGGAAATATGTGGCACAACGGATAGGCGCTTCCACATCCTCATTTTATTTTTCGCCTCAGGGGCATCCATACTGTGACAAATGGATTGGTGTAGAGACATTGTTGTAGAATATTGGATGGCTACTAAATTCCTTTAGGCTATCTGAAAAATAATTTCAACTTACATTGGGAATAACCATGCCGAGAAAGCACCCTATTTATTGAGCCGACAAAATTTCTTGGAGCACACTTATATCAATGAAGCGGTGCTGCGGATGGCATCAAAAAGTACTAACATACCAAAAAGTAAGTCAAGGAGGCGGGAATCCCGCATATATTTCATAGTTGCCATTGTAGCATTAAAATTCACTAAGAACCTGTCCAGTAACTCTTCACAAGGCGAAGTTTTGAGAGGGTACAGTAATATCACAGTCCTGGACGCACTGTCCACTATGGGAATACCTATCGGTTTTTGGGCGTAATATTCGTCCAACGTCTTTCGCGAAGCATTTATTGTGCGTACTTAAAAGAAGATTGTCCTCGATTGTCCATGTTCTGAGATTAATGCGCGGGAAAATATGGAGCACAGCTGAAAGTTATTTGCTTTAGTTGTACCTAGATTCCTTATTAGCTATATTTTACGCTACATTATTCCAGTGATGTTCATTACGTGCAAGTCAGATGTTTGTTCATTCGAGTGCTTGCGATGCCAAGCATTGCGCGCGTATTTAGGCGTTTTTCACTGCGCATGAACATTGGCAACAATCGAGCCTGCTAAAGGTTATGCCATTTAGACATACGTTGAAGTCAATTATCTCAGGGCACATATTTGTCATCTTTCGCGCGTCCGCAATCTGCACTGGACATTCTTGGTCTCGGAGAGACCTCATGCCACGTTTTGTGAAGATATACTCAACACTCAAGATTCTCTTTTCTCACGAAACAAAGCAAGGCCTTCATTTTCCTTATGGTGTCTACAACAGCCTCAGGTGCGTCTAAGAAGGCCAGTCGCCCAAAAATAGCGCTGAAACAAATGACGCTGCTAGTACTGAATGAGACGTATCGGGATCGAATACACACTTGAACCGATCCTTCGGCCACATTTACCAGCGATTCACTTGCCGTTGTCATTCCTGCTGAGCAAAGTACAATAAAAGTCTATTTGTCACATATAAGAACATCAATGGTAGCATAGCTTACCTGCCTTGCGCGCAGCTGTAAAAGACCTGCAGCAAGAACAACTTCATCACGGGTCATTTTTGGCGACTCTAAAGCAGCACATCAGAGTTTGCATTTTTGCTTATACCAGTGTTCTCATAAGCAGCTGGTATATCGGATAAGACAAGACAATAATCAAGCTATGGATCTATAAAGCCCGCGAAATTGTATTTCAATGGCTTCGGGCATACCGGCACTGCTGGTAATGACCTCGCCGATGAGGCCGCCCATTCCGCCAATGTAGGAGCCCGATCAGTACGATTCCCTCATTCAGAACGATCGCTGTACTAAAGCTTCATGCCATGGCTAAAGCACTGACAAACTAATATTGGTTGTCTGTCAACCTCCCTAAATGTTATCCTCACACAACTGATCTATTCCTAAAGCTGCAAGTACCATAAAAAGAATCCCTCACTGAGGCAACACTGCTCTGCCGCCTCTGGATCGGGGTGGCATTTTCAAAGGCGTACTCGTTCCGCAAAGAAGAGGGGGGGGGGGGGATGCGTCCATGTGTGACCCTTGTGCAACAGTGGAAACCATCGAACATATTTTGTGTCTGTTCCCGGTACTACACTGAGCGTGTACTCCTGCGGGCAACACTAAACCAGCTGGACTTTAGACCATTTCAGAAACGAAAATCGTTAGACCATGGCCGTATGCGTCGATGGCATGGAAATCCACGAACGAATTATTGGGTTATTTCAAGTCCAAAATTCCTGGCGACCCTTTGTGGACCTTCAAATGTGAGAGAAACTGTGCTGTCTCTCTCTCTCTTTTGCTTCTCTGTATTTTCATCCCTATGTCACCTCTCCCCCAGTGCAAGGTAGTAAACCGGACGTGCGTTAATTTCTGTGGATTTCCTCTTTTATGGTTCTTTCTTTCTCTCTCTCCCTCTCTCACCATTAAGACCTTTACATATTGCTTTGTTCTTGTATAATTCGTATGCGTGTGCGTGGTTGATGCATTTTTTTTGTGACTAAACTTAGTGGTTTTATTATTTTGTACCTCTGAAGTTCAAATTTGACACTTATTTTACTTTTTCAAGCGAGAATAGCTTAGCTCAACTAGTGCAGCACCGTACGTAGCAGACGACACCGAGGCAAATATTACTGACTCGGCTAGGTCATCCCTGCAATTGACTACTACTTTTCACCTTTTTTCGACGGAAAGGCGAAACCCGGCTGCTTTTAATACTTCAATGAGGGGTATGTGTGATTTATCATATCCTAGCATTACGATCCCTTGGCGAACGCTTACACAACCATACATTTAGGAAGCCTCCCCAATACAAAGCAAAATGGTTCCAAGGTGCACAGTAGGGCGAATTGACATTTATTTTGCTTGCACATCCAAAAGGGCGTATGTACACAAGAAAAAAAAAAAGCTCAGAATAAGCATTCAATAGTAATGTAGACAACTTGGCAAATCGACTTTATGTTATTAGTGGGCATGGAAGCATCGGTCGAACATGTATTTATTCATGCTGCCCTAAGATTTGCAGGAAAAATGACGGGGAACGCGCGAGATGCAAGTACAACAAGGGGAGCAACATGGGCATAAAGTGAAAGCAGGGGACAACGTTTTGACAAGTAGACGACTTTTTCTCACTGAAAAAGAGAAGTTAACTTGTCAAAACGCTGTCTCCTGCTTTCACCCTGCTATAGGTTTGCTAATCGTCTACGTTCTGCACTTTATCATTGATTACTTGAGTACAGCCAGGGCCGGTACCTCGCGGCAGCTTAGCGTGCATTCTTGCGACGCCATTCCTGCGACTGGGAATCGCACCTGCTTGGCTACAACCCAGCCACCGATACCCAGCGATTCGCTTCGTCACTGGTGCCTTATCGAAAGAAACGGATTGGAACGCAGCGCAGCTACAGCGGTATCGATGATTCCAACAGTGACACCAACGGTCTGGTTAAAACCATCTTGGGCATACGTCACAGGCAGTGGACATTGAAACACTGGCTGAGGCATGTATTCGTTGATGCTCCCCTACGTTTGTACAGGTTAGTTACGGCTATCACGAATACATCACGCTTTGAGCTTTTTTTTAGTATTTGAAAACATGCTTAAGGTAGGTTAATCACTTGTACTCAATTCCTTCTTCTGGTTTAGCCTGTTTGTTTGTTTTTACTTTTAGGTCTTGAAGTTCCTCTGCTTTTATTTAGTTGGAGCTGTGCAATTCTGTATTAATTGTCGATTGTTCAGGCTCCTTATTATCATTATATCAACTATGTTATTGCAATTTTGGTCTGTAATATGCCACTCCCCTCTTTAATGTGCTTATTCTCAACGTAAAATAAATAAATAAACAAATTATTTACTAATAAACAATTGATTCCTTGTGATGATTATCTTACATTGCACGGGCGGATCTAAATCATGTGAGCATGGGTTGTGTGCAGGCGGGTGCGTTAGTGTTAATTTAACTTTTCAATTGCGAGTAAATATTCCTCTGGTCAGGATCTTGTCACTATCACGTGTTTCTTACGTTATTCGCTAATAGGTCACAAGTTGCTAATATAGATTGAAAATATGTACAAACCACCAATTTTCATGCGCAGGCGCTCCACCGGAGGCTTTTATTTTTTTATAAAATTCAGTGCGCATGGAAGGTCGACAGGAGACAAATGTGCAATTATCACAGCTTTTATTGATACAGAATAGCTGCACAAGCTCACGTGCCGCGTGATTTCTGCGACCTGACAACCTTCATGTGCGCTGAAATAAAAGCCGCGTCAGCCACTCGACTTTAGGCAAAACAGAACGTGCAGCCACATGTCTCCCTCGCTTCCTTTAATTCTCTTTGCGTTCCTTGTGCCGTGGACCAAAAAAAAAAGAAACGAGAAAAAAATAAATAGCCTGTTTAATTTGCTGTGGAAATTCTACAAAATATTAGGGCATTTCATTTATCTGTGTTTTTAAGTAGCCAGACAACTAAAAAGCAAGGACCGCCACCGCAACATTAAACGGCTTAACATAAATATGCGTTAATGTTTTATCATTTGTGTAGTATGCGCTTTTAAATCGGGAATGTAGTTCCGGAGTGATATCTCAAAGGCTTATATTATTGAGTACAATGCTATTTACAGTGCTAATGATAAAATTTAGTGTCTTGAACTATATAAAAGCTCGCTTGATTTGCGTGAAATAAAATAAAAATGGCCTTATTTGCTCACAAGCATTCGTCGCTGTTCTACTGAGATACGCGAATGCTTTTTCAACGCTACATTTTTTCAGGAAAGCTGCCGTTGACTCTGAAAACATTCTTCGGTTCAACAATACCCCAATCGAAAATGATCTGAAACCAGATATTAAGTTTTCGAGTGTTCCATTGTGAGAAGAATGATAAGAAGCACTCAGGCGCGCTTCCATGAAAATGCAATTCGAAAGATGTTATACATTTAGAGCAAGGACGCCATTTTAGTCATTCAAGTAAGTTCCTGCTTCATGGCCACTCATTCGGCAAATAACCCATCACCTAAACTAAACTACGTCAAACCAAACCATTACATGAAATCATGCAGTGGCATGCACCTAAACACAAACATACTCCAAAATAGAAGTGACGTTGAGCAGGGCCTTCAACATCTCGCGCAAGCTCGAACGGAATAGTTGACACAGCAGCTGGCAAGCATCGCTTCTTAAATTACGAAATGGCAATGTGTACGCTGCGTCCGATTTTTTTCCTTCGCGGCGCAGCTGCTTCTCCTAATGGCCTGCACTGCGCTTCGCCTTGACTTAGAGCCGGTCGCCTTGCCGAAACAAACTCCCTCCTTCATAGCAGCACTGAATGTAACCAGTTCGTTGTGCAAGCGGCCTTCTAAATGCCGAAGCTTCCTATCGCTTCCCCAATTCGGCTAGCATTCAGAAACTAAGGGCTGCTTTGACCGGCACTAATTGCGTCTTGACAACAGCTGGCATTGCGCGCCTTTTTGCGATGTGGTCGCTGCAAGTAATTGTGCCTCGTCGTTCTCGAACCTGCGCGCGTGGACGCCGTGCGCTGGGTCAGAGCGAAGGCTGATTCCGTGATTCGAGTCCGGCGCGAGAGTCACGTGCAACCATTCAGAGCTCAAGAGAACTTGAGCGTGGAACTTTGCCCCAACTTACTGCAACTTAAGCAGCTTTGCTGCGGTTGTTGTGTGCCCTCTGCAGTTTACCGAGCCCTTCTGCCTCTGCTTTTCGTTGACCGCAGCTCGTTTCGTCTGTTGCGCCAAGGAATATTTATTCAATATCGTAATCGCAATATATCATAAGACGCTTTGTGTTTATTTTGTGCACCACGTGTGTCATTACATAGAACAAAAAAGTTAGAACGAAAAGAAATAACTTGCTTACTCGATCTGATATTGATTTCTGGAAGAAGCAGAAAGTATCCTAAAAAGATACCGGCAAGTTCGGGCAGGTAATTAAAAAAAAAGAATCACTAGTTCAACAGAATTTTGTGGCGAAACGTACGCTTCAAAAGTAGGGCTCAATATAAATTCAACACTATCGCAATTACTATTTCACTATTAGCTTTGAATTCGCATTCCAACTCGTCCCCTAAATGGTGTAATTAAACAGTTAATGAATGTTTTCATTACTTAAGGAGAATTGAGTTTTTTTCCTGCAAGTTCCGCATCTTCAACGTGGCTGGAAGAGTGGCGCTATGCACTCCAGGAGATACTTAAAAACTGTACTCTAAGCGCGTGAATACTACGGCTATATAATAATATAACAGCAAATACGTGCACACGAGGAAAACAGCGCACAGCTAAGGTAACACAAATAAGGTAACTTCAAATGAGGTACGACTTGTGGTTCAATTTGTATACTTAGTTCTTTTGGGGGTTTAATGCGGCATAACAGAACAATACTCTTACGAAATTGAAGTGGAGAAGAAGGAGGAAGGGCGGCCACAGCCGCTGCCTACACGCATAATTAGAAAGCGGAGGCACAGAAAGCGCTTTACAAACTTTTGGTGGATCCCACGTTTATGTCTGCCTTTGATGTTGCGCAAATGTTAAAGCAAATGTTGTTGAAACGTAGCGCTTGTGAGGGGTAGTGTGCAAAATTGCGAAAATTGAATGCAAATTTGCGGAAATGTAATGCTAATGATGCAATTTCTATGCAGTCTTCATTCAGACTAACACTATTCGACCAATGCGACATCGTTGTTCGGCGAACACTATTTGTTCAATGCACTTTCTCATCCCATTCTGTTGGTTTATTCCTCCACAGTGTTGTGTTTCGGTTGCCGAGAACTTGGTTATTTTCGGCTGATCGCTTAAATTTTCCATTGCCGGCTTCATTTGGTGCCTCTCGTTTCACTTGTCTATTGGGGCATATTTGCTTAATGGCTCACGTTTTCTCCTAGGCGAGACGGCACATGGCGTTGGAGGAATAGACAAATAAAGTTTCGTTTTTACTGACAGTTTCTGCCGGACTGATAAATACGCTATACAAATAAATATAGAACGTGTCCATCCCAAAAGCAAGTCCACCAGAAGGAAAAAAAATATAGTTCTGGATGCCGACACAACCTATAGCGCATACGCGGGTGCAAGTATTGATATTCGTGAGCACACACCGCTAGAATTGAAGAAAGCAAACACGTACAGTTTCTTTTGTATATAACTCTGCATCCTACCTTTTCGCGCACGTCCTCTTTCAAAACCTGATGTCTTTGTTGCAGCAAGACATGAGGGTTTTATTCATTGCGGCTATTGCAGCAGAAGAAGGCCTTTGGTGACAGAGAGTTCTTAAGAGACAATCAACTCGTCCGAAACGTAACGCTTCCGAACGACATTGCATAGTTTCATGGAGAACATTCAACCTTGCTGAGTAATGAATAATTATTTCATATTAGATGTAGGAAACATGTGCGCTGGTAATAAACCCAGCATCAGCGAAGTGTTTGAAGGAGGCCTTGAAATTCATACTTTCTAGAGAAAATAATCAAGCCTACGCACATATTCGGAACTTTAGCGTGCCGTAGTCCGGCTATATTGAGAGAAGTGTGGTTACACGGGTGACGGGTAGCGTCAGGCTGAAAGAAGAGATGTCCGGTGCCGATTACTTTTCTCAATGCTCCTACCTTACATTCAAAAATTAGAACTGTCACATTCTATATATAATGCTTGATGTTTCATACCCGGGCCGTTCTACAAAAACCGCAAGCGCTCACGAACAGCATTTCTTAAGCACATTATATATATTCCACGGCACTTTGATTCTAAAATTTCTACATTTCAACAAAAACAAAATGCCATACACATAAATTACATGCGTAGGTCATTAAAAAGCTCGCAGCGCCACCGCCTAACGACGCCCATGAAGCCAACCTATATCTCTGTTAACGAGGTAGTGGTCATTTGCCTTTCGGGTTCGAAATGAACGTCATCCCGTCTTTCTTGATAAATAAATATATTACTGCGTGTATTTGCCAGTCCAGTCCTTTTCCTTTCCCGTCTCTCTTTTTCTACCTTTCTTGAGACCTAAATTTAATGGTTTTCCTGCCACATAAATATTCTTCACCGACACACGTATGAGTGCGTGAGACGTAATGTCCGCCCTCGTTGGTATTTTCTTTCGTTATTTTCGCAATTAAACGAAAGCGAAAGCAGCAGAGAAGAAAAAAGAAGAAAATAAAGAACTCTGGTAGCATAAACGATCGATGCATGAGAGGCTACATACGACTGCTGTAAGGCGTTTATACAATTTTCTGGCCCCAGTTTTTTGAGGAAATTGATACTGCGTGCGAAATTTACGCTGCATTATCACCAACGAAGAAAAATTCGTGTGTAGTACATTTCACTCTGTTTTCTTGCCCGCCGCGGTTGTTTAGTGCCTATGGTGTTGGGCTGCTAAGCACGAGCTCGTCGTATCGAATCCCGGCCACGGCGGCTACATTTTGATGGCGGCGAAATGGGAAAACACCTATGTGCTTAGAGTTCGGTGCAGATTAATGAACCCCAAGTAGTCGAAATTTCCGGAGTCCCCTGCTACGGCGTGCCTCATAATCAGATCGTGGTTTTGGCACGTGAAACGCCATAATTTTTTTATACTGCTTTTTTGCGCTGTATAGGAAAAGGGAGACAGGAATACGCGGTCAAATGAACTCCAGCTATCGTACACAGCGCCAGAAGAAAGCGTTAACCACCAGCTACTAGGTGCTTTTATCGCCATTTAGTACATTTCAAATGAAACAGAATAACGTGTCATGTCAGAATGAATAATGAACGCAACAATTTATAACTTGGTGATGAAGCTGTATGTGTGCTTTTAGCTCATAAAAAATGGTTTTCTTTGCACAAACTGGAGAAATCGACGAAATTGATCACATACGTGGAGGAGCTGCTGGGCAAGTTTACTAGTGCCATCTGATCGAGCAATTAGTTTTCATTATCGTATGAGACTGGTTGACATTAAGAACTGTCTACAGAGGCTACTTAGTGTGTCACTGTAGGAATACGCTGGGTATGAGGAGTAGAATAGTAGTGAATGCAGCGCCGCTTATAGAACCGCGTCACTTATAAATGATGTTTGCAGCTGTATATTTACAATTCGGGCACAAGGTAACTAACGTCTACATCAGCTAACTAACGAAGAAATTATTTTTTCATGAAGAGGAATATTTATTCGTTGAGACAGTTCTTCGCTCTAAATATGCCTACATTATAAGTTAAAATACCATGTTAGGTTTCATTTAAGTCTTGAGGTATTGTGCCGGAATAACCAAGCCTTTAAGAAGCACGCCGTCGCGGCGAACACCGGACAAATTTTGACCCCCTGTGCTTGTTTCACATGCACACAGTGCGCGGTGCCCGGGGGACTTATTGCTATTAGCATTCCTTAGGCACTAATCTCAGTTCACGGTATGTCTTTATGTCGGCATGTATTGATGCCCGCGCTCTTGCGACCACTTCAGCAGCTCCCGCTTAGGCGACGGCGCTGTCTATACTGACGGTCAATGAAAGAAGCTCCCTTCGAGGGGACAGCAACCGACGCATTCTGTGGCAGCGGTGAGGACCGTCAGGGTCTGGCTCCTCAAATCTGTACAAAATGGCCGTCGCGAAGAACCCACTCACTGGTGCAAGGACACAGCGTCGACGGCTTCTGTGGGGACAGCGTCGGCCAGAAATTTCAGATTGCCTCGTAGTTGAATAGTATGCGGGAGCGAAGGTGCAGCACCAGAGGTGCAGTCCAGCAAGGTGGTGCTACCTTGGGCAGAGTGCTGCAAACAGCTCGACCATTTCGACTTATTCGGGATGCCGACATTATTTGCTTCCGTTGTCTAGGGATGTAGGGAATGACACTTCTTAACTGCGGAGATGTTGGGCGTTGTGTGCGGCGTCTTCTCAGACATGTCCAGTGGTCCGATATGCGATGTGCTTTGATTCAGTAGTGTATATTTCTGCACCTATGAGCATGGAGCCAGGTGAAATTCTGTAAAGTGAACCCATTACTTTCTTTCAGGCACCCTACCTCATCTCCCCTTCCACAATCAACTCTCGGTGATAGGCCTGCCTATTCAGTTTAGTGCGACCTCCCTGTATAGCGCAGGCCAGCTGCCACGTTTTAGGCGCTGTGGCAACTTACGCGAGCAATCCTTTGAATTACGCAGGACTCAAAACTACGATCTCTGGAATCAGAATCCCAACGTTGCCTAACTTCTTTCCCCATACTTGAGTAGACGGCTTGCACGGGCTGCTGTGCGGGGGAATCGGATACAAAACAAACGGCTTAGCAATCTGGCAATGGGTCACAGGGTACGCAACTATGGTTATGCGGTGCTCTTGAGTGAACTTATCTGACGTCAGTTTAAGTCACAGGGTATGTGGCAGTGGGTATGAGTAACCCTGCAATTAACCCCTTGGAGGCCACCTTGGGCAAAAGGGTACGTAACTCTGGGCGTGTGGGTGCTCTTCAATAAACCTCCTTGTCACCAACATGGGTCCCTGGGTATGTGCTACGATATGTGTGTTCCTCTTTAATGATCCTGTTTTGCAAAACTGGGAATTTCTGTCTTTCATAATATTCTATGTATGAAAAGCATATTACCCTCCAACAAGAAGATAAATTTGCCAATAACACTAAAACCGCCAATCATGTCAAAAGCTTGTATGCATCCCCAATTTCTTGCATTGTTCCGGTTCGGAATGCGGCAGCCGTGGGCGCCATTGAACGCGTGACCTCGAACTCTTATGCGCAAAAGCACAGCACTGGACTACAGCGGCGTGCCCAATACTACATTTACCATCCAGTTTTCGATCCAACAGGCTACGTTTTGTTTCAGCATGGCACTCACAGGCCTCATCTGCAACAATTTTCTGTCTTCAGTTTTAGTCTTTTCTTGAATTCATTTTCGACGGAACCAACGCGGGGGAAGACGACAGCGCATAAGCATGCGAGCTAACCAAGAAAGCTAAAATTAGCGTTAGTGGCATTTGCACACTTAGCTTTTGCAACTTGTAACATTTCTAAGCTTATATTAGGGGACGCAGTGGAGAAATTTCAAGCATTTCTTTAAAAGAACGTCAAACACATCAACGTTGCACAGACGGATCTACGAATATCAACGGAGAGCGCTGGGTTAAACTGCAAAAGCGTATCAGCAACTTGGAAAGTGCTGTGAAAAAAAAAAATCCGTATTACCGGTTGTGTGAAGTGCAACTGAAAGTATCCTTGCCAAATTCGATCTTTTCATTCGAATATCACAATGAAATATTGCCTGTGTGAGTTCAAGAAGTTAATGAAAGCTCTTGCCTGCCCGTGCGAACAAGCGGGCTCACCATAGTTGGTTCTTTATTTTTATTTCAGCGCATATAAGAGCCAGCAGTAAAAGTTCTGAAATAGGCGAAGACGTGGCAAAGTGACTTTCTGATATCGATAGTCTTTACTGTTCTATTTCCCCCAACTTTTCATCGGGCTACGCTACTATGCTCGCCTAGATTACTGTGCCTTCGGAAAAAGCCATAGCATTACCTGTTAGACGGCTGTCAAAATGGTTTAAGTGCTGCGGTGTTCTGTACTGGGCACATAATGTGAAAATGCTGCGAACGTTCTTTTAGAGAACCGAGGCTGCATGTGACGTGCCTCTAGCATGCGCACATAAACGCAGCTATCGGGCTCTTTCTAAGTTTTGGCGCAGAACCTGATGACTTGCGCAAATGAGCCTGAAATATCTGCAGTGCGGGCACACATTAATTAGACTTTAACAGTACCATTTATTGAGGTAGGATTCTATATACGAAGCCCTTTGGTACGTTACGCCGTTGGCACTTTTCATTGCTGCACGCCCAGCATTTGTGCCTCCATGTGGTCAACTGTAGGTCAATTGCAAACAAAACACCCTGATCATGAGAAGGAAATTTATGGAAAGACAAAAATGGGTTGAAGTGCATGCGGCAGGCATTACCAAATCCTGACTAGGAGCTTACCACTTTACTACTGTTGCTGGAAAGTACAGAATTTTCGTATTTACATAATAGTACTTCGGAAACCCGCAACCCGCAGAGAAGTAATTACGGGAAAATAAGACACCCATTCGTAGAAATTGCTACAAACGAAACCCATACGGGTTCCTCGATAGAAAAGCCTCGCAGTTGAAGAAGAATTCGTCCTGGTGTGGGACCCGAACCGGCCACCACCGCCTTTCCGGGGCAGCCACTCTACCATCTGAGCTATCCAGGCGTCTAGAAGATGGCGAGGCGAAGTTGAATTTGCCAACAACTCGAGGCAAAGGCAAGAGCCTGACGTAACACTCCATTGGAAACCCGGAAGGTGGAAGAAGTAATTAAGTGAAAATGATGCTTAAGAGATCATTAGGGGAAATTAATAAGAATTAAGGTAAATGTGCTTCCTGCACTCTAGCCCAGATGATGGAAGCGTGTAGACCGCTTGGGATAGCTGAGGATCCGTGCTCGAGCACAAAGCTTAAACCAGAAGTCCCTTCAGCACCTGCATGTAGAGATGATGAGGCGATTGCGGAAACGACGACTCTGAACAACACGCCCCCCTACGATGGAGGCTATTTTCGCACAGGCAAGTGTTCTTTCATTGTGATAGCTAATATACGGATATCCCAGGAGATTTTGCATCGGCGCCGGGATTCCGCGCATCCTGCCGTCGCCACTATTGACCAGCATACGCTCACCGGGCTTGCCAGGGTTAGGTTCCCACGTACTCGCAGTGCACTTTGCTCAATAAGCTGCAAAGCCAAGTCGATGCCACTTCACGCTTGGCACACCTGGCTCTGCCAGAAACAGGGCATGTATAATTCTCGCTAATGCATAATTAACGTGTGCGCCCATACATTAACGTCGCTGCTGAGGAACTGCGTGCATGCTGTGTTCTGAGTTGAACCGACAGTAAGCATCAAGCTATGTGTAGCTAACCCTTCCTCTGGGCAGTGCCAAACTCTTACGGTTTCTTTTTGGTTTCATCTCGTGTGCCGACATATTAAGGCTCGACATATTAACCACTTCGCGCCTTGAAGAGCAGTGAATACTTTCTTGTTAATTTCCGTTCCTGCGCCACTGCTCTTGATAAGAGGCGAAATGAAACCACCGCAGCAGGTGCAACCGAATTTAGGTTACTCGCCTACAGATTTCTTCAATACTCTTCAAGATTATCCCGTGATGCTCTCTCCTAGTTTTTGTCTTACCAACATGTTATACATTGCGCATGTCCACAGCGCATATCCCAGCAGTAGAAAGCAGAACACTGTCCTGGCTCCATGACAAAGCCTATTGAACGGAGTCTTGAAGGTACGTCCCCCGTCAACTTCGTCGTCTCTCTACCCAAACGCACTTGGTGTCTGAGGAGACTTCCAAACCCTGCCATGCATACGATGCGAATAGCAGCACAACTACATGACGGAAGTGGGGCAATTCGAGGTAGTTTAGCTCAATAACATGATGAATTACTAGATAAAGACCGCAACCACGCAATGAAGTTGTTGTTTGAGTAAGGTATACGCAAGACATGTTTGATTTTATAATAATTTATAAATATATCTATAATTTATAAATTTATAATTATAAACGTATCAGAGCATGTATTCAGGACTGCGACGCAGGCAGCGGTGCAGGCTGGTCTGTTGCATTTGTCAGTGATTAAGCCATCGTTCGAAAACAGTTTCAGAAGTCACCCTAGTAGCTTCGTTCTAAAGCGATGCCGGCCGGTTCTACACCGGCTTTTTCCAGATAATGGTTGTCCTTATGTACCATAGGTTTCCTTCGGGCAGGATCGTGTGACCGATCGGAACCATTTGCGCAGAACGCCTTTTCAAGCACGAGAAGCGTCAATTGGAACGATTACACTGTTTAGCATTCAGAATTAAGGCATCACCAACGGGCCCATTTTTGACCGATCTATCATTTGTCAAATGGTCTATTTCTCTTCCTCGTCGCGCTGACGATCAATTGTACGTCCCGCATGCAGCACGTTTCCCGACCGCGTACATAACATTCACTGCTATGACGTTCGGTTTCCAAAGGGTTACAGCCGCGAAAAACAAGTTGGATCACTGTCGCAGTTCAGCGCGAAAGACTGCATATGCTTATCGATGAAAATTCAGAACGCATCACGTCAATGTTGTGCAGGCGGTTTACCTCGAATGGAATAATGAGCGTTTTCTGGGCACGTTTAGTCAGGGGTAAGGGGTTCTCTTCTTTTGTGTGTGTCCGATTATTTGGCGTCTTTATATTTCATAATGAACAGCTACCAACTAGCCCAAGAAGAAGTGCTTGTAAGGCAAGAGTTTAAAGTAAGGTGCGCACATAATAGGAAAATTTATTTAGTATTATGAAGTCAGTCAGAGCTCCTATGCAACAAAAACCTCGAGTTTGTGTTTCTGTTCGTGAGTGCTTGCCATATTACTGAGACACTTTACCTCAAAGTAAAGAAAACGTAGTTATAATGCATTTCTTACCATTTAGTGTTATACTTTACCAAATCTTTACCATCTTTTAGGTTATTTTTGTACAGCAATACTGTTCCATGACGTGCCTAATCGTCGGCGCGTTAAATAAACTAAATTTACATTTTGATTCTTACACATTTCCTCAGGACAAAACAAGAGCGAAAGCAGAAAACTTTGCCCAGCGTAGCTTAATTTTTCTTCACAGCTGCCATAAATGCGCAATCTTGACAAATACTTCATTCATTCATTTCACACTTGTACGCGGGGGCTTATTGTGGGCCCTGAGCAGCTAAGCGCTCGACAAAAAAGAGCAAGAAGCTGCATGATGAAAACGCCGAAAAAAGCCCGGCTGTTCATGACATCGCTGACGTGCCTGAACTTCTGTGGCAGCAATGCCTTAAGATATTAAGTACTATGAACGAGGCAAGCCCATTTCGTGAGTGGCTGAAACCTGTCCATCGCTGGTTGCGATGATCGACTGAGGGGTGCAAAGCCATCGTGCTCAGCGAGTTCCGGCTCCATTTTTCTTGAGACGCAGAAAGCCAATGTGTTTTGGCCACGCCTCAAGAGAAAAGACGAGGGCAGGCCGCTTCTAGCAACACTTACGCGATGGTATACAACGGGGATAACCAGGAAGCGCGCACACACACACACACGCACACACACGCGCAAGGCATTCCTTACAAACGCCCCAGAGCTTGAAGGACAGAGATTCCACTGGAGATCCGAGTGCGAGTCTGAGGGAAAAGCCCAGAAGAACGGCTCCGAGGGGGCGCTCGAATAACTTCGGGACAAATGGTGGCGAAGAAAAATAGCTTTTCCCCCCTAAGAAACCCCTAATGCCGACTACGTCTGAGGGAGTTTCTCAGGTTATGTTACAATGTCATTACTTCACTAGGGACGCTTCAGAGCTAGACGCGCAGCATTCTATTGCTTCCGTTAGGACTCTCTGCACAGTTCGCGAAGAAGCTGCTGTCAGGCGCAAGTTAGAAACAACACTTCCATGCATTTCGCCTTTACCTTTGTTCCGCACTTCGTTTTCTTTTCACTTTCTTATAACTATGTTCAGTATTCGGTTGATTTGCTCTGCAATATTAAGCATCCAAGATCAAATGTTTTCTTCCCTGTACACCGAGCCTGAACAACTGACAAACCCCAGGAATTCGTTCGCGTGTACGCGCGGTTGGGGACTGTCGTGGCAATGTCCTTTGACTTCAAGTTTATATATGCACAACGAGTTCATAAGAACCAGTCTTCTAGATACTCAAGCTAGTTGTCGATACCAGTCTACCTGTTTAACTACGCAGAATTTTAAAGCCGATGCTTTCTCTGCCTACGTTCCCAGGTTTCGCATGGCTGCCTGGCTGTTTGGTGCTCTTGGGCCGGTTGATATCTCAGTGGATGTATTTGTGGTTATCTATACAATACATGTGCAGTACATGTAGTTGATAAAAATATCAGCAAAAGCACTGCTATACCTATTCAATGCTCGACAAGTATGCACAACTATGTTCTGCCTAAAATAAAGTGCCTTCCTACGCAGTACCTGACGTGTAAAGTCGGCTTAGAAGCATGTCTAAAGCACACCGATCCAATATAGTTCTGCTGAATTATAATTAAGAGATCCTGTATTTCGTTTTCTTAGATTAGCCATTCGGTATGTGCCTCTGTGGATGTGCCTGTTCTTGACCAACTCTCTAGAATGTGTATCACCAACTCTAAGATGTACGTTTTCCGTAAATGTGTCTTGCTACGTGACGTTTTTTTTGTGCATACGCTTGCAATCACCATCTTTTCCTCGACAAGTATCACACATCGCCCGTCATCCTTTTCACATTGCTCCTTCTACGCTCCACACTGTGCATCTGCCTGTTTTTTGAATTTGTATTCACGAGTGGTGCATTGCACAAACATAAAAGCTGTATGGCAATAAAGTTGTGACTTTTGTTGTAGATGAAAATAAACATTCGACGATGTGAGTAGTACGCGTCGAATAATACGGAAATATAGAAGTTTATACGCATCGGCGTTAGTTGTAAAGTTTGTAATTACCTGCGTTATCTTGGTTTCTATTCAGTCGGTGTTCAGTAAGCCTGTCCGAGACAGACTGCTGAAGTCTCAGATCGGACCGCTTAAAGTAAGCTTAACTAGGCGCCGGAATAACTTCTAATTGGCCCGACACCGAGACAAACCGTACTAGTGCGCACTGTTGGCCGCCATGGTTAAGACTGTATTGAATAGCGAACAGTTCGATCATGTACCTTGGATCTCACTATAATTTTTTTTAAAATTGTCTGTGACAGATAGCACAATACCAATCTATGAGCTGACTCTCTCGAAGAGGCTGATATTACTTTAACGGGATATCCAAGCGCATATCGAACTAATAACTAAAACTTCTTAAAAATATTTCCCCGAATTTCACCTCGCAAAGCGTATTCACGGCTTCCCCACAGACACAAGCGCTTCGGTCTGCTTCCGCTATTCGTCTTCCGACGGTTTCTGCAATGTGGTCGCTTCCACATGGATTACCGACTAGCCCGGCTTTACAATCCATAACCTCACA
This sequence comes from Dermacentor albipictus, assembly GCF_038994185.2. NCBI lineage: Eukaryota > Metazoa > Arthropoda > Arachnida > Ixodida > Ixodidae > Dermacentor > Dermacentor albipictus. The sequence continues at coordinate 50,352,993 of NC_091824.1, forward strand.
GTCAAAGGTGCAACAGGGCATAGAAGAGTGGTGGCGTTCTGATAAGTAAGGGCTACACTTGCTATCCCAAATAAAAAGAAACGAGTAACCTTAGAGTTACGCATTTTAGCTTACGTCTTTATAAGAACCGATGGGAGACAGTGCAAATCATAAAATCCTACTCGCGAACTTTCGTGAGAGAGAAAATGTTAAAAGTTGCCTTAACCAATCTTTGAAACGTTATTTTCTTCTCAGAAGTTGACGACCACTGCCTGGTTTTCGCCAGTTGCCATCGTGAATTAGACAGGGGTGATGCTTCAGGTGAACAACTAACCGTTTATTATTTTACAGAAACAAAGCACAACTGGCATTTTTAATGATAGAGGCAATTCTTTAGGCAATGAGAGAAAGGGAGAGAGAAATAAATGTTTATTCCGACTTAGTGTAATAAAATATGATTGACGGTATCATCTGGATCTTTATCCTATGTGGCTAGTTCTGGGTCTATAGCATAAAAGTCAGCATAAATTGCAATACAACTAAAAAATCAGAAGTAAGTTATTTTAGATACATAACTTAAAGTGACGTTTTACTGGTGAAACAGCACTTGGATGTTTTGTAACGAATCTGGGTATTTCATTCTAGGTTTTTGCACTGACAAATGGTAGGGAAGGTTGACCATGTACATTATGAGGTTTCGGCAAATTGGATTTATTATGCTCAGCCTGTCTAGTGTCCCTTCAAGGCGGGAACGTATGGAGTGACATTCCCAAGGAACATATATATAGACACGGAATAATTCATGGATAGCAATAATAATGTCAACTAAGATCTACACAGCGCTTGTGTTTGTTTATTCCGAGTTACGTCGTTGTATCATGGTGCGCTGCCTTATTGCACCATGACTAACCTACTAGCCCATCAATAGATCTTAAGTTTGTACAAGCTACTCTTTCCATAGGGAGCGAAAAAAAAATTCACTATTTAGAGTTCCCAGTTAAATAACCTAAAAGGGAGTGGCGTACAATAAACTGGGTGCGGCAGCAGTGCCTTCACAGATGTGAGTTGTAAGCGATCCTCAAAGCTAGTGGTGGGTTTCCACGAAAAGGGAGAGAGAGTAAGGAAGGAGATGAAATATAGCGACGTCAGCCACGTGAGCCTGCTGTTTACTACCCCACACTGGCGGTAAATGACAGAGTGGAATATAAAAGACCAAGAGCGAGAGAGTTACCATAGCACGCACACTGTACGACGCAGAGCGGGGTAATCTGTCCAGTTGCAGCAGACTCTGGCGGTCTCGCGCCGCCCACTTCCCATCAAATGGGTGTCGTTCCAAGCGTCTGGAACATCCGTAGTTGCCGAGAACCGGCTCGGGAGCGTGCTTTTAACTGTCGTACGGGTAGGCACCCGGCAGTAGCGCGCTTGTTCGTCCCACAGCAGTGGCGGTTGCTCAGCAATTTCACCAAAGAAATGTTTCGGCAAAGGGGGCTGGATATCTTAAAAAAGATATTTGCACGGTCGCCTTTCGAGATGATAACCCATATAAACAATCGAGAGCTTAGTCCGAGAGCTCAGTGATGTGCACTTTTTGCAGTGTTTATTGAGAAAGTTAGTGGGACATAATGTTGGCGACCTTGGAGCTGCTCTGTGTTCAGTCAGCCTCTTGAAGCACACTGATGAAGTGTTAGACCGGACCGCTTAATATATGCTTACCTAGGCGTCTGCGATTACTTCTAATTGTCCCGACACAGAGAAAAACCGTACTTGCACGCACAGATTGTCACCATGGCATAGACTGCATTGAACGGTGAACTGTTCTATCCAGCACAAATCAACAGCAACGTAACCACAGACATCGGTCACGTTACGCTATACTGGACATCACTATTAGTGACGACTATACAAACAAAAAACAAAAGGCGGTGCACGTATAGGCTTCCATAGCACGACAACCTGAGTGGTGAGTGTGCACTTGTCGCTATACAAAGGAAAAGCAATACTTTGGAAAATAAATAAATACTGCAACTTTCCTGCTACAGGTAGGCTTGGCAATGCTTGGATATAATTTGGGGCGTGCAGAACACTTGCTGGAAACGTCGGGTACATGGAGCACCGTTTCCTTAGTCTATTGTTATTTGCTTCCATATATTTTTAGCGAATAGTTGTTTCTTGCTCTACACGGCAAGAATAAACATCCTTGCATCGACAAATGCACAGAATGTACGCTACAGTCTGAAATAAGCTTGCGAAAGTCTGAGACCTGAGAGCGGTCAATGCGGTTCGGTAGAACCCTTTTTTTTCCTGTGTGCTAGCACAGATCGTGCGCAAGCAATTTCGGCAGTAAGACTTCGGTAACAATCAACAATCGCGTTAGTGCGGCAGCATGGCAGCGCTACTGCGCTTTGCTGGCACATTCTCCTCCTGATGGTAGCCTGCCGGCGAACAGGCGTAGATTAAGAAAAACGTGACAGGAAAGCGTCGCTGCACGACAAGGACACTGTCGTCCTAACAGCTGTCGAATCCCTTAACCTGCAGAACAAGCTCGCTGCTAACATTTATTGGCATCCTACTTAAACTCCTGCCGGACGTATCGAATTCAAGAAATTCCTCTGGCCGATGTTTCGTGTGTACCCTGCGTTGTACCTCACATTTGGCCGCGGCTGCTTGTGAGCGAGAGACAAAGCGAACAGCGAAAGCTTGTCAACGCTGTGGTACTTTCTGTAGATGCTGCATCAATGATATGCCGAAAGTATTATGCTATTTATATGCACTAGTGATGTGCACTTTTTGCAAGCTTACAAGAATACCTGCACGTTTCAAGCTTATTTACGGCTGCTTAGTCGGTCGCGTTCTTTTCTAAATTTACTAATCAACGGATAAGTTGTCGTGTGTCAAATGCCGTGTCAAGAAATAGCCGCTTGGAGTGTCTGTTCCTGGCCCTTCGCATGCCCTCGGGTGTACGCGTTTATTTTGCGAGGCGCCTACCATGTCACTTAAGGTGCTATTGACACAGTGTCCAAAAGAAAAGCACACAAACGAATCAAAAGATGCAGGAGGACTAAGAAATACAGACCAACAAAACATCGAGAAACCGCTCCGCGTTTTACAAACAGTGGGTGACAGATGGGACACAAGGAAAGGAAACGCAGGCTGTTCGTTTCTGCACGTTCTCTGGCAGCATCACAGGCCCCCGCGCCAAGAATGACAAACATGGAGTTTTCAAGAAACGGAAAGGGGAAGATCGCAGCAAGGAACAGTGTCGAAAATGTTTATTTACCCTAACAAAATAAAATGGGCGTTTACGCTTTAGAGACGAGGGAAAAAATGAGCGCAAAGAAGGAACACGAGTCTTACTCTTGCTTTCCTCAGCCGTGAGCGATGCTGTTGACCTCATTTCTTGTCCACTGTTTTTCGATCGTCGCATTTCATTTTGACATATTGCTGTCTCTATCGAATCGCTTTCCTGCTTTCTCGTCGTTCAGTCGCTCCTTTTGTGAGCTCCACAAGTCTGCTGGCGACGTGACAGAACCAATAGCTTTCTTGTAGGCGTCACGAGGACGCCCCAATATGACAGCATGCAGGACGCATGTGGCTAAAGTTGAATTCAACAAGGAGTGCACTCCGCATTTGATAAAATGCGTTTTGTGCATAAGACGAAAATGCAGCCTTGTTACGCCTGGGATTTGCTGATTTTTTGAACAGAAGTGCCGTACGACGCATGCAAACCAAATTCATTCTTTTTCATGTCTATTTCACTTACATTGCCTTGAAAGCATCGCACATGCTTGATTCCACCAGCAAGTTATGTGCGCATCCACAGCAGGCTCCTCGTAAGGCGTTCGCAGGTAAACAGACATGAAGGAGTGCGCATAAATATATTTCGTACTTAGCAAAAAACTTATACAAACGAAAACATCTTTTGTTTTCCTTGTTTGCGCACCACTTTCTAAAACGGAGGAACATTTTGAAGAAAGCAGGTCCTGTATTTGCTACTTCTTTAGTCATGTGTTCAATAGTAACGGTAACACACACCAAGAGCATTAGCAGTTATGCTGCTGATGCATGCGTAGCGCGTTATGTAAAGCTGCTGATGCAGCAAAATTTAGAACGGTAAGGTGGCGTCGTGAATGTTTCAGTCTGAAGCATTCTGAAGTTCAATAACAGCTGGCGGCTAGGGGGTTGCTTTCTCCCATCGTCTCGCGCCTTTTCAATTGAAAAAACTATGACGATCCCACACGCTGATGGGTTCAGTCTAAGCGAAATTGTGGTGTGCCGGCAAAATAAAAGAAATAAAATCAGCAGACGGCGCATCTCACGATAGATACGCAGCGGGATTCGGCAACGAACACGTCCCGCAATGGTCTACAAGGCGGAAGAGAACCGCGACACAGCGCTACCCCTACAAACAACAAACCTAAGGATTCGGACAGAAAAAAATGGCGACAGACTACTTGACATTGTCTCCGTGCCCCACGAGATGCAACGGCTGCTTCAAAGTGCATGAGTTCACTAATGCGGCTAAACATCGTAACAATAAGATAGAATTGACTTAAAAAAGGGACAACTTACATTAGAAGCTACGTCATAACAGACGGAAGGAGAAAAGACAGTGTACTAATAGCAAAATGGCAGACTAATAAAAGACTAGACTCTTTAATACCAACGCACTAGGTCTCATAAACAAATTGAGAACCATATAGCAGCAGAACTTAGAAAGATAGAACAATAAATCAAAATGGATATTGAACAGAGTGCAATGAATAGTTGAAGCTACTAGACAAGAAAACAAGTTAACTTTAGCAAGGGTATATAAACAAGTCATGCATTTGTCTTCCTGTGTAAGTGACAATATTATCATCATATTGTGAAATGAATTCATTAGAGGAGGTAACCCAATAAAAGTTATAGTAGAGCGTAATTCGTGCGCACACGTGGACGCCACAACATGTCCGCCAAGCTTGTGCGTAAATCAGTACAGAGCGCAATGCTCTATCCATTAAGCAACGATAGCGCTCATAATTCTCTCGAGTCGACGTCAACTAGCCCTTTGCCACGCCTGTTTCTTGCACCACGTCGCATGGCACAAGCGAGACCACGTGCGCGCACGCCAGTTTCTATTCAGTCTCGCTAAAATCTTTCTCGTGCGTCACGTCGCATATCAATCAGGCGCTTATAAGAGCGATATACGGTGCCAATGTATCCCGTTCTTCTCTTGTCGCAGCCAGCACATTTAGGAACTGCGTTAGACTCCACCACCTCCAGGATCGACACTCGTTACCCAGTGCTTTCCTCATGGCAGCTGTCACTACGTAGGTGCTGTGGCACATTACCGCATTCGGAGTCGGTCCATGTCGGGACGGAGCAGGGTTCACGGTGTTTTTTCGCAGGATCGGAAAAAAAGTCGTCGTTTTGACCCCGCCATAATACCGCCGTCTTGCTGCTGGCATCAACGCACGCTCGCGTCTCACGTACAATAAAATACCCTATACGAATACGTTGGTTTATGGAGTAGCGCTTTGCAGAACCCAAAATGGTCCTGAACAGGCCACTGCCTCCAAAACTTTTCGCGTAAATGGAATACTAGTGCCAGTGTGCGTGGAATCTGCATAATTCTTTTTAATAAATTGTGAATTTCTGCTAACAGTTCTCTATGAGCAGCGCTTTGCAAACTAGCGTTTCCTTTTCATCTTTCAGGCTATCGTTCTTTTTTTTTCCTTCTTCGTCACGCTTAGTAAGTAGAAAGTGGCAGTGCGCGTGATGGTCCGCACAACTGTACATCAATGTGAAGGATTATATTAAAATAAAAAAAAATTGAACGATTATGCTTCTTGGTAAAATGATATTTGAGCGCAGCTGCTGCCTTATTTCAACTACAGGCTACCGTACACAGAACACGCCGTGCCGAATGGAAGCGGTTCTGCGTTTCGGATTGGGCAGGACACATAGCGATCCGCTGCTACCGAGCCGGCGCTCCAGCGACGCGCCATCGCGCCACATTATAGTGCGTCACAGCAGCGGAGAGCTGGGGGAGAGATTAGCAATTATTCGTTAATGTTTCGTTTGAGGCGGCATGAGGGAACGGGTGGAGAACAGGGGTATTGAGTAGACATCACAGACTCATTCACTGACAGACCAATGTGACCGCACAAGGCTGGGGTGGGAAGTAGAAGGGGACGAAATGCTGTAATTGTATTTCGAGTCACCGCAACGGCACTGCGCCAGATAAGGGGAGCTATGGGGCAAGAGTGGAGACGGGAGAAGGACAGCCCGGCGCAAGCACTGCCAGAGGCGACAAATGCCATTGACAAACGCGCCCTGCAAACGGGGAAGTGAGAGATACGGCTGAGAGCCGTACAGCTACGCGATGAGGAGACGGAGGAGCGGAGAGCCATGGATCACGCTCGAGGCGGCAAGCAGCGCCTGCTGCCGGCACCGCGGCCGTACCGCGACAGCGGGAGTAGGGACGGCGAGGGCGGAGTGGAGGGTAGCCTCGAGAGTCACCGCAACGGCGCTGCGCGGATGAATGAGGTGATAGGATAGTAGATAACTTGTGATCCGGCTTTCCAAGACATTGGAGAGCAAGACTCGCGCTGCGAGCGAGAGATGGCAGCAGGAGCGCGCGCAGCTAGAGCAGCTCGCGGATGATGACCTTGGTTACAACGAGGCACGATGGCGAGGCCGACGGCAACGCGAAATGTGGGAACGGGCGTCAAAGAGCTGCGCTCTGAAAGTCGCAGTTCAGCCTTGAAAGCAAAGCATCGATTGCTATAGGAATATTATACACAGATATACGATGCAAGGACAGTAGTTTGTTTGGTCGTATATTTGTAAAAATGAGCTTAATAACTTAACGAGTATGCATGAAAAAACATCAACACATCTCACTCGATGACCGCGGAAACTCGTTTCCAAAACGCTGGAGTGAGGAAGCTCAGTAGCAGCAGCGAGCGAATTGACCTTCGTGTTGCCTCTTGCTTCAACGCGTACTAAGCAGCGAAACCAAAGCTATCAGCGCTCGCTTTACTCAGTGCTCACCGCAGATCACTTTCAAAATAGGGCTCCCGCGGCTGCGCCACACGCAGCAGCCGCTGGAGTAACCCCCTCCTCCTCTCGATCTGGCGCCTTGCGCGCGACAGAAGACAGCGCACTCCCTCTGGCTTTCCTCCTATGCACGCGCGAGATTGAGCCGCCATCGTCGGATCACGCTCGTACGCTTTCAATCGCACATACGGCATACGGCACGCCGCGACTATGTTATTGCCATTGTACTTTATACGAAACATCATGGCGACGAGAGAAATGTGTCTGGAGTGTCCATGTAAAATAAACCTAATTTCAAACACCCCTTTCGGTGGCTTTTGAAGCCCTCAAAAGTCTCTTCATACCTGCCCTCAACAACCCTGCGTTTTCATTGAAGCTCTGATGTGACTTATGAACATAAGGACTTGGCATCGTGCTCTCCAGAGATCGGCAAGACAGAGAAAGACACGGAAGATCATCTTCCGTGTCTTCTGAGAGAGAAAGACACGGAAGACACATCTGCTTTGCCAGCTTGCTGCTTTGCCAGAGACCAAAGAGCTATAGCCAATGTCCACGTATTGAGAGCACCAAGAAAGGCAGAAACAAACTACAAGCGAATGAAAAATCGTCCGCTTTGAGAAATCGCAGGATAACAAAGAGTTGCACCTCTGCCTCTACGGCCGTAGATTTGCTTAGGAACTGGAAGCCGTCGCAATGAATTCTTAGGCCGAAGAGTGGTAGTCCGGCTGTAGTCGAACATTCATTGCAATCTATTACCTTAAGCAGACCCACTACTCCTCCCAAGCACTTTCACACAAAAGGCAAAAGCATTCCTCATATTTGGAATTGTGAAAGTAACCGCTGTGGTTGCTTAGTGGCGGTGGAGTTGGGCTGCTAAGCACGACGTGCGGGATTGAATCCTGGCCATGGTGGCTGCATTTCGGTGGGAACGAAATGCGAAAACTCCCGTGTACTTATATTTAGGTGCACGTTAAAGAAACCCAGGCCGTCCAAATTTCCGGGGCCCCCCACTGTGGCATGCCTCATAATCAGAAAGGGGTTTTGGCACGTTAAACCCCATAACATAGCTTCCATTTTTTTATCATTGTGGAATTCTCACAAGAACCTAATTTTGAAGCGAAGCCTTTTTGTCTTCCTTACGGATTTGGCCTGGCTGATGGCTGCCGGGTTGGGCAGTAGTATATCGACGGATATGTTTGGGGGTTGTTTTTGGCGTTTTGGTTGGTGGGTGGAAATGTTGGAGATTGTTTTTAGGTTTTATGGAATTTTTTAAAAATGGCCTTGTGCAGATAGCATAATTCTACTCCTTGAGTTGGATTATTCATAGACGACGACAGTTAACAAAACAGTTATAAAAAGTCCACTAATTATTATATTAAATTAATTTCTTAGCACGGCGGCACCAAGCCAAGACAGAGCGGCGGATTAACCGCTGCAGCTGCTTTTTGGGCAAGTGGTGCACACCGTCCGGGCGTCCCGCGACATCACATGGAAGCAAAAACAACCCAGCAGTGCGCGATCAAAAAAGTATTGAAACGCGAAAGCGTGGGTGGCGCTAAGTCCAGTGAAAACAAAAGCTTTTCGACCGCCTGCGTCGTTGTCAACGATAACTCTAATGAGTTCTTTTTCTTAAACACGAAATGGGACTGGATAAGAAGCATTTCGTTTCATCTTGTAATATAATACGAGGATGTTTTTTGCAACGAGTAGTTGAATACTAGTGACAGAATTTAACTGAGGAGTGGTTTCACCACCGGGAAAGTACTTGAATGTCCCGAGGGAGACTCTAATCATGTGCTGCATTTGCCTAGATTTCTCAATTATTAATGCTCTGTTCGGAATAATATTGACGCCTTAGAGATTCTGGAGCGCTAATCTACTACTTCAGCTTCACTTAGTATTTGCCTTTAATGTCCCATTAAGCATATACAGAACGCTTCTCAGATTTACAGTTCTAGTGAAACACAATAACGAAAACTACAACAGCAACAGCTAATGCGCCGGGTATCTCTTTGAGGGATATTGTTGCGTCAACGGCGCACATCACCTTCTATTCACAGGATCTCCTGCTAGCGTTTAGATGAGAACATTTTCCATCCGCAATGATGTTTGTGCATCTGTAGAGGTGTGTAAGTATGTATATAGTTTGTAAATGGGTGCAGCAGGTGGTATAGCACAGTTTTCAAACATGCATATATACGTGTGCACGACATGTAAATTAAACAGTGTATAGACTTACGCAAAACAGGTGATCTATAGTTATGTCTTTCAAAGTGACAATACATAATACCTTCAAAACAACATTTCAGAATTCACCCAAGAAAGCGTTTGAACGGCGCTTAGGACGAGAGAATAAACAATAATTTGGACGAGACTTAAAACACGAATCATAAACAATAGAACTTTAGAACAAGCTTTACCTCGGGTGCGCCTATCTAAGTACATGTACAAGGAGAATTCGTTTTTCTCGGCAACCACTGCACCAAGTTTGGCGAGGTTTGTTGCATGTAAAAGAAAAACTTAAAATCTACTGACTGTTCGTATCGATTTTTTATTTAGGTTGGAAATTTTTTATTAATAATTGGCAAAACTCGAACATTTTCATAAAACGACACTATCAAGTTTACAACTCTCAACTCAGCAAAGAAAACCAATATCCAAATTCTGTGAATTGCATCTGATAGTACATCTAAAGCGGACAAGATCGATATTTTACATATGAATCTCAAAAATTGTACTAATACGGAAATACAGCTTTTGCAGAACCATCGTACACAACGTAACAAATTCACGTAAGATGTAAATTAACATATAGAATTTGTCCGCTTTGAGTGATCAAATGGATGTCATTTACAGAACCGCAATATCTGTTTTTGATGCAGAGCTATTAATTTATCAACCTCGTGCGTCTATTTTCTTCGAACTTTCGAATTTTTGAAAAGCTTTTTAACAAAAGTCCGGCACAAAATCGAAATTTTGCTTCCAGCAGTCGCTAGAATTTAACTTTCTCTCTCAAGTGCAACAAATGTCATTAAACTCGGTCCAGGGGTATTTCAGAAGAGCGTTTTTGCGTTTTACATATATTTGAATAGGCCGCGTCGGAGTTGGGCCCGAGCTAAAGCTTCCTCTTAAGGACGCACGAAAACAGGTTGAAAACGTCAAGTGAAATGACCTACTAAATGTGGCTTGATAAACCGAAACAAATACCAACATAAAGAAAGTCCAACAACTGAAAAAGTCCAACATGTGCGTTGGATATGCCTTATTTCAGGTTATAACTAGTGAGTTCGCTTTCGTAGACTTGGGAGACTTAACAAATGAATGTCAGGAAGCTGAATCACATAACAATACTTCGGCCAAACTGCTCAACGTTGCAAGATTGTTGTTCGTAGAAGAAAAAAAAAGTGAAATAGTAACACGAAGATAACCTGAAGAAATAACCGTCTACTCGAGAACAAACTAAAGCTGCTACACCTTAAGAACAAGCACAATGGTAGCCGAAATAATCGGTGAAAATAACGAGGTTCTCGGATAGACTACTAGCAGTGAATAAATTGAACAGTAGGCTTATTATGCAAGCACCGATGCAATCTAAAAAAAAACAGCCCTTGCGGCGTCCACAGATTCAAGAGAGATCCTTAGAGAACGTAATAAAATGATGGGTATTGCGTTGCAAGCAACAAAAAGACACGCTTGTATACAGGGTGAGTAGATAAATGGAAACAAGCCTTCCGCAACAATCTAGTACCTTCGATGACAAGGCAAAGCCTTGACAGGAGGCTCGGAAATAATGTATAAGATAGTAAAAACAACAGAATCTATTCTGCACTGCTGATCCGTGTTGTAAATGTGAACGAAAGCAATAGTCACGAAATCGAAAACATTGGGAAGAGAATTAGAGCCAAGAATCCTTTTATTGGGGGTTTCTAAAAGAAAATCTAATCAAAGCACGATCCCTGTGATTACAGCATAAGAAGCAGGGCCTCCTTAGGCAAGACACTCCCGCATTAAGCACGCCATCACGAGCAATAAAAAACAAGCCACCTACATGCATATTCTATATTCTGAGGGCAAACAGGTACAGTCGTTGGGCTGCATCCCGCAATTCCACAGACGAAAATATCCAACGCACTGTGAATAGTCATTGCATTAATTTTTCATGGTGCTATTTTTTCGTTGAACAAATGACTTCACGATTATACTAACTGTACTTTATGCGACGACATGGCAGACACAGGGCGCTTTTCGCGGTAAGGCTCAAAATACCGGGATTAAAGGGGCGCTCTTCTTGATAACCTACAAAATGAGGACATTCTTAATGCGAGCCTGCGCTCCCTCGTGTTCCCAGAAGGGTCACTTATAGCCAACAAGGAAAGTCCATGTATTATAGCATTATTAAGAGAGAATAGTTTGCTGGATACATTGTGAAGTACGGCAGTGAGACTGTAAGCGACGCTCAGACCGATGAATAGCTGGGATTGATCACGAGGCAGAGTCGGCCTATATCTTCAACCTACTATCATGGCAACGAGAACCACCTTCTGAGCACGAGGTCGCGGGATCGAATCCCGGCCACGGCGGCCGCATTTCGATGGGGGCGAAATGCGAAAACACCCGTGTACTTAGATTTAGGTGCACGTTAAAGAACCCCAGGTGGTCAAAATTTCCAGAGTCCCCCACTAAGGCGTGCCTCATAATCAGAAAGTGGTTTTGGCACGTAAAACCCCATATATTATTAGAACCACCTAATGCATGCCAGAAAACTTCCGCTTCGTCTGGTATGCGAACGGCAAAATTCTTATGCGGAAGGCCACTGGGGATTGAGCGACTGTTGTCAAGAAAGACACGCGGTTGCAATCGTTTAATTCGCAGCATTGCTTGTGTGATTATCCGATATCGTTGTTTTACCCCACCAGTTCTATGAAAAGGTAAAACCACGAAATTTTTCTTCCTCTTTTCTTACTCTCAATTGCCGCTCTGCAAAGTCAAAAATAGATGACATAGAACTTTTTTTTTCATCGCGTGGCTTCCCCTTCTCTGTGATTATATTAACAAAAATCTGGTACGAAAATGACTCGGAAATGTATGCGCCACAACCGTATGCTCATTTCTTCGTGACGCGAAACAACAAAAGAGTGTATCTATCCTTACGCTAAAATGCATCGATTGCCACCTTGAAAGAGAGTACACATGTGTAACTGATGACTATGAAGCTGTAGCGGTCCGTGCAAATGAAAACATGTATTTTGGCGCCGCCCGCTGGCAGCTCTGACAATTTCTTTAGTTTTTTTGAACGCTTATTATGTTTTTCAACTGAGCAGAATCTCAAACTTGTTGTCGGAGGTGATTTTAATATTAACTTTCTTCAACGTGATTCCAAGCAAATGACTTTGTTATCGACTGTTAGTATGTATGGCTATGATATTGTTCCGACAAGCGCAACGAGAAACACACACACATCAGAGACTTTGTTAGATTTATTCATAACCAATACCACGCTTGAAAAAAACTACCGCTGGCACCATAGCTTGCGATATCAGTGATCATTTACCCGTTTTTCTACTTTTAGACATAGTTTGCCGTAAAAAAGCAAAACGTCAACACGTTTATCAAGATATTTTGGATGCAAACTTGACGCGATCTAAAGAATCCCTGCAGGATGTTACATGGGAATGCATATATCAAATCAAAGATGCAAATAAGGCATATGACAAATTTCTTAATGTAGTGAAAAATGCTTATCACGCAAGTTTTCCCACAAAAACTGCTAAACGGACACACAGAATAAGAAAACCTTGGGTAAGCAAGGATATATACGATAAAATTAAAACCAAAGAACAACTTTACGCTACCTTCCTTAAAACCAAGGACCTAAATGTATTTGCTAAATTTAAGCGACTTAGAAACAACGTTGTGAAGTTGCTCCGGAAAGCGAGGTCGCCGTATTACTCTAGTCTATTTTCACATGAAACTAAGCGTACCGACCTGACCTGGAAAAAAAATAAACACTGTGCTCGGGCGTAACCAAGAATCCAATGAAATTGACTCAATATGTTACGGTAACGATTATGTTTCTGGTTCTGCTTTAGCCAATCTGTTCAACAATTTTTTCATTAACCAATTCACAAGTAATGCAGTACAACAACACAGAAGTATACACAAACCTTGCACAAGCCCAAACACCATATTTTTTCACCCAACAGATGCTCAAGAGGTAGCTTCCGCAATAATAAACCTTAAAAACAGTAGCGTTTGCGACGTAGACAACCTGCAATTAGGACCTCTAAAGTATTCAGTGCATGAGATAGCGCGTCCATTAACGCACATTTTTTATCTTATGCGCTCCATTGGTCTATTTCCGAAAAAACATGCAGATTGCAAAAGTAACTTTAAATTTTTAAGGGCGGTGACAGAAATGTATTGATGAACTATAGACCCATATCGATTTTACCCGTTTTTTCCAAAGCGATAGGAAAGCTCTTGTATATAAGATTGCGTAACTATTTTTCTAAGCAATCATTACTACACAATTTTCAGCATGGATTTCGTCAGCATTGCTCGACGGAAACCTCGCTGCTAAAGCAAAAGGAAATAATCTTAAAAAACTTTTGAGACCATAATTTAACACTGGCAGTATACGTAGATTTATCGAAAGCCTTTGATTCATTACAGCATGAAATACTACTTGATAAATTGCAGTTATACGGTGTACGCGGCATTGCGTATGACCTCCTAGCTTCTTATTTAAGGCATCGTAAGCAGTACGTATCAATAGGAACATCCTCCTCAGATATTAAATGCATAAAGATGGTAGTACCTCAGGGTAGCATATTGGGGCCACTTTTATTTTGTGTTTACGTGAACGACCTACACTCCTTTACCTTAAATCCACATGTAACATCAATTTGCTATGCTGATGATACTGCATTATTAATCACCGGTAAAAAGACTGACGAAATACAAAAGATATCTGATGAAACAATGCCGCTGTTACTGGAATGGACAAAGTGCAATTCCTTATGTATTAATACCGCAAAAACAAAAGCAATACTCTTCAGACCAAAAAATAAGGTTGTAAACATGCCGCTGATTGCACTTGGTCACAATGAGATTGAATAGTAGAATGCATGAAAGTGCTGAGCGTATATTTTTCATGTACTTTACCTTCAGATGACCATATCCGCGGAACTCATAAAAAATTGTGCAGAACTGTGGGTATGCTAAAGAAATGTAGACATATCATTCCTCAACGTATAAAACTACTACTATATAACTCGTTAGCCTTTCTTCAGTTATCCTACGCTCACCTAGCATGGGGCACAACAACAAAAACGAATCTAAACCGACTGTACCTAATTCAAAAGAAGTTTATGCAAACGTCCCATATGATTTCCCCACGCAGCAACTCTTTAAACAGCTTAAGGTTATAAATGTCCATGATTTTTAAAATTATCGTTTACCCCAGACATACTGCTCGGAACAACTGTTTTTACAGCGAGATTTCAGAATTAAGAGAAAATATTGCCGCATACACTTCGCGTCACCACAATATTTGGTACATACCTGCTCCTCAAAACAACTATGCGAAACAATCAATCGCTTCTACTCTTCCAGCTCTGCTCAATAATTTTGCCAACAAATTTGTAGATGTGTCACAGTTGTCAAAAAAAAAAACAATGCGAGATCAGTTCCTGTGAGCTATGATGCATTTATTTATCTATTTTTATATTATTTTGCTCATTATAGTGAAGCTTTCTTCTGTATTTTGCAAAATGCTTATGTCCGTTGTGCAATGATTGTCCGTACATCTGTATGAAAGCAGTCATTTGTAGGAAAATTTTCTCACAACTACTGCTACTGCTGTGTAATGCGGCAGCCACCTCATCAAGCTACTAATCTCAGTAGCTTTTCGTGGCTACTTCTTCCTTGTATATTTGTTCAAGGAGAATAAAAATTCAATTCAGTTCAATCAGCCAACAGAGGCAAACACTGACCGTAGGGCGAACAATATATAATTTTGCTCCACACAGTCACTGAGCATCGAAATCGTACAGTTGCAGTCAGATGGGCTAACAACCACTTGCTTCACAACAAATGTGAAGTTGTGTGCAGCACGAAGATCAAGAGTGTTGTCGAGTGTGTGCGTGTGTTTAGGAAGGCACAATAGGCGATATATACCGTAATGAACGAGGGCCGCATTTGCAAGCTGCAAAGCTGTTCATGAGGAAAATTAAATTATGGGATTGTACGTGCCAAAACCACTTTCTGATTATGAGGCACGCCGTAGTGGAGGACTCCGGAAATTTCGACCACCTGGGGTTCTTTAACGTGCACCTAAATCTAAGCACACGGGTGTTTTCGCGTTTCGCCTCCATCGAAATGCGGCCGCCGTGGCCGGGATTCGATCCCGCGGTCTCGTGCTCAGCAGCCTAACACCATAGCCACTGAGCAACCACGGCGGGTCATGAGGAAAATGGTGGCGATACATAGTGTGAAATCCCACCGTTGCCGCCGTTGTCGGTTTGAGCCTCCCAGGAACCGATGTGGACTGCTGTTAAAGCAGCGTCAAAAAGGCTGCATGGCGTTTCTTGGTAAGCTGCAGTTACTGTAGCATTTCTTTAGTATTATAGTTCCAAGAATGTCTACAAATAGACAGAGGAGCATGTAGTTGGGACTTGCTACCTATCCTGGCCGATATTTCATGAAATACAGGAAGTTGCTCTTTCTTGCGCAACGTGTACCTGGATGTCGAAATTGCACTATTTTGTAGCTTGCCTTTGCAAAATTACCGCTCACAGTAGCCACGATAGTGCGCCATACACGAAACTACATCATTCATGGACGGACAAGGTTTTCTAAGTACCGTGGTTAGTAATATTATCGCAAAGAGGAACTCGAACAATTTACTCAAGTCACATGTAGGCGTAAATTCGCAGTATATTTATCGAGAGAAATCGCCGGTTTAGCTTATGTGAAATAACTGCAGCAGTCGAAGCTTCGGTTCAATCATGATGACATACGGCAGCTCACTTAGAAACAATGACGTAACACAAAATAGCGCTGTGCATTATCTTGTGTCTGTACCTGGGTTTTGAATGAACGCTGTTCATTCTGCGTTGCGTCGTTGTTTCGAAGTGCGCTACCATAGTCCATTATGAATAAAGCTACACCTTTAGTCATGAGAATCAATTGCTCTCGATTACAATTCACAGCCTCGTGCGCAATTCAAAACCGACTCTGCCATACTGCACTAGTATGCTCATGCCTGTCAACTTTTCTGACTGCGCATGCACGCGTGTAAATTTGACGACGCGCGATGTTACGCAAATGCTGCGATGTAAATGCTTGCTCAGTGAAAGGTAGACGACACAATATGGATCTAATTTGTGGTTCGCTAAAACTTTGGTATGCTTGCCATTCTTAGAGCGTGTCTTGGCAGCGTCTACTACAGAAGCTGGTACTCTTTTGGAGCGTCTGCGACAGAAGGTGGTACTTTTTTGCAGTCATATACTGGAGATTGCGCGATAACGATGGCTTATTACAAGCTCGATTATCATTTTTACAAACTATTCGTACTTTAGATACAAGTTCAACGTTACCTGCCGAGGTGGCTGAACGGCGGTGGTGGTACACAGCTAAGCACTTGGTCACGGGTTCAAATCTCGGCCGGCAGCCTCATTTCGATGGAGGCAAAATGCCAGAAGGTTCTTGCACCGCGCTTTGGATGCACGTTATGGAATTCCAGCTAGTCAAAATTACTGCGTAGTCCCTCACTACGGCGCGCCTCATAATCATATTGTGGTTTGGCCCGTAATAACCGATTTACTTCATTTGTAAAGGAGGTAGCCGAAGATTACTGCGCAAGGATCGCGGGTCCGGCGCTCACGCACTCACCTTGCGCACCTATTCCCATAGTGCCCCCTTGCTCCCGAGATCCTCGTATGGACGCTGCTTTCTCCATCGAAGAACTGGAGGCCGCACTTGCTGGGTGCCGGCGATCTTCGTCACCAGGACACGACGGCATCACATACTCTGCACTTGCAAACCTTGGTCAGGAGGCCAGAGATGCCCTTCTTGGCCTATACAACTCATCATGGCGTGACGGCCTGGTCCCTACAACGTGGAAATCCAGTCGGCTTGTTCCACTCCTCAAGGCTGGCAAATCCTCGTTGGAATTGTCATCTTACCGTCCAACAGCACTGGCCAGCTGTGTCAGCAAGGTAATGGAGAGAATGATCTTTGCACGGTTAGAATGGTACCTAGAATTTTACAACGTCTATCCAGAGGTAATGGCTGGTTTTCGACGTGGCCGCTCGTCAATAGATAGCGTTATCGACCTGGTAACATACGTACAACACCAGAAACACCTGAAACGCATCACTGCGGCCTTATTCCTTGATGTTAAAGGTGCGTACGACAATGTAGATCATCATGCAATTCTGGACGCCTTAGAAGCTGTAGGGATTGGTGGACGCACCTTTTGCTGGATATGCAACTATTTGAATGGAAGATCTTTCTTTATTTTGACTGAAGATGGACCAACGCCATCTAGCTATACCAGTCGTGGTGTACCGCAAGGCGGAGTACTCAGCCCTACCCTTTTCAACCTGGTGCTCGTTGGTCTCGCTGATTCGTTACCGCGAACCGTACAACTCTCCGTATATGCAGACGACATTTGCATATGGGCTTCAGGCGTGACACGTGTACAAGTTCGCGCACGACTTCAGAAAGCCTCAACAGTTGTGTCAAGATACCTAAGAAGACAAGGCCTGGAGCTTTCCGCTGAGAAATGTGCACTGGTTGCTTTTACTCGCAAATCGATGGCCCCGTATGCTTTGCGGATTAATGACCAAATTATACAATATAGACGAACGCACCGCTTTCTTGGCGTCATCATTGATAGAGACTTGTCTTGGAGCCCTCACATCTCGTACATGGCAAAGCGTTTGGCCGCCATTGTGGACCTTCTTGCGTTTCTCGGCGGCAAGTCCTGGGGCGCAACAGTACCATCAATGTTGCAACTATATAAAGCACTGTTTTTGGGCTTCCTGCGGTACAGCTTACCTGTAATAGGAAATACTTGCACCACGAATATTCGCAAACTACAGAGCGTGCAAGCCCAAGCACTCAGGACTTGTCTCGGTCTTCCCAAAACTACGTCATCGATTGCGACAGTGGCCATAGCCAGAGACGCTCCTTTGACAGTATACATTGATACAGATGTCCTGAGAGCGCACATCCGACACCTGACTCGGATTCCCTCACACCATCTTGCTTGCTTGCCAGCAAAGAGGCCACTTTCAACCTTTGCTAAAACTATTCAAAGACATCAATCGTACTTGCCATCAGGATTTACGCCCGCTGCACGATTGTCAGATCCATTGTGGTGTCTGCACCGGCCGCAAGTTGAACTGACAATTCCAGGAATCAGAAAGAAAGCTGGAGCGCCATTGCAAGCTTTGAAACAAGCAACTTTGGAGCACATTCACAACGTGCACAGATTCCGCCAACATGTATACACGGACGGTTCAGTAAAACTCAACAGCTCTGCTGCTGCAGTCATATTCCCAGCACAATCTGAGGAAATCAAATTAAGAACTTCATGTCTGACCACATCGACGGGTGCAGAACTCGCGGCGCTCCGTGCTGTACTTGATTTCATTAAGCAGAAGCCACCGCAACAATGGACAGTCTTTAGTGACTCCAAGGCAGCCCTTCAGTGCATACGAAGCCCAATGCGCCACGGACCCAATGAACAACTGGCCTCAGAAATTCGGCACATATATCACCAAAGCTATGACAAGGGACACAACATAATCTTTCAGTGGCTTCCAGGACATTGTAACATCAGCGGGAATGACCACGCCGACGAAGCCGCCCGTTCTGCACATGAAAGTGGTCAACGAGTCTTCATTCCGCTTTCGCGAACAGACGCTGCGGCTCAGCTGCGATTGATGACCCGTGAGTGTACTTTGCCCCTGTGGGACTCGAATGTTTTCACAATGTGTCGGTTGCGTTCGTTGTCTCCGGACATACGGATGCACCTCCCGCCTGGATTACCCCGACGTGACCAGACTATGCTCTACCGTCTGTGGCTAGGCGTTGCCTTTACAAACGCCTATGCTTCCCTCATAGGAATGGCCAACAGCCCCACGTGCGACACATGTAACATCGACGAGACGCTCGCACACATTATCTGTCTCTGCCCGCGATACAGTGCTGAGAGACAAGTGATGTGCAGAGTGCTGGACCAGTTGGACAATCGTCCAATTTCAGAACTAAAAGCTTTAGGCCAATGCTCCGAAAGAACATCCGCGTTGAAGGCCCTACTCGCGCTAGTAAGGTTCTTGCGGTCCACGGGGCTTCACGACAGACTCTAAGAATGCCGCCCCCTACCGCTCTGTAGTGTACGCGCTTTGTTCGTGCTTGTCTCCCTTTCTTTCTATCTCCCCCTTCTACTCTGTTTCTCTTTTTATCCCTCTTAACCCTTCCCCCTGCGCAGGGTAGCCAACCGGAACTACCTCTGGTTAACCTCCCTGCCTTTCTCTACATTATTTTCTCTCTCTCTCTGAACGCTGTTGTCCCCATTCGGTGCTCCATGAGCACACTTCAACGACCGGTCAGCTGTTATAAGGGGAGACGTAAGTGCTGTCTACGAAAACAGAAAGTCGGCGCAGTGCTTAGACATAAGGCACGGCAGTGGCTGCTTATTATGATTGGATGGCACTTGCCAAATGGTGCGCGCCGAGGAGCTGTCGTATCTCCCACGCCGTAGATATTGCAGGTTCTCCGTGCCGTCTATCCACATTAGGCTTTATTGGCAAGCCTACCCACCACGACGAGCTTCGTTAAGCACACAGTCACTCGTGAAGCTGATCCTATGCCCCCTCCTCCCCTACTCCCCCGACTCGGCAGGAAGCGTGATAGAACTTCGCAACCTCAGAGAAAGGTATGCCTCCCTGTTTCCAGTTGGATAAACAGCACTGCAGGCACTGCGTGCTGATGCTAGTAGGTGTTATTGCCACTTTTGAGTGAGAGTTCACGGAGTGAAAGGTAGGCAAAGACAACGAAGTGTGCAAGCCTAGAACCTGCCCTATATTACTGTGAGAAGCTTCCCACGAAACGTGCAAGGAGCGCCATGTCATGCGCAAATAAAACGTTCGCACATAACAGTGTTTCATACACGCAATAATATTGCAATATAGATATTTTCTGAATTTCGTATCAGTTCCGTCCCGAGATTTCATTACTGCCGTGATACCGCCTGCGTAGTTCTTCCTTGCTGTTACACCTCGAGGATCTCATGATTCATGAGTATGAGTGCGACTGGGTGCCGGTGAGTCCGAGTACGATTGAATATCAGTGAAGCCATAATCCTGATACTTGTGGGGGTCTCAACTTCGAGTCCAAATAAATCCTAGATGTACGTAAGCGAGTCTGGCTTCGTATTATGGGAGTCACAGAAAAATCACTCCTCAGCCAAATGTGTCCGTCCCGCGACGCCTTATATCTGCAAAATAGATTCATACTTGATCAAGTTAACATGTGTAATCGGTATATTAGTGTAATAGTAGACGATATTATCAGTGTTAGAAAGGAAAAAAAACTGGTGGCATCGCCGTTTCAACGTCAAAGTAGCAACAAAAAAGGTAAATAAAGAAAGGAAAAAGAAACAGCTGTGGTGTGAAAAAAAAAGTAACCGGTTGTGATGGCGTTTCTGCTCAGTTGATGCGATACACCTGTATATGTGCAAAATAAATGTAAAATTGTTCAAGTTAACATATCAATTTGTTAAAATAGTGTAGTAATAAATTATTGGTAGTGATGGGTAGACATGCATAACCTAGCTAAATAATCGAGCTATAGGGAAGTATCCGACAGGCCAAAGAATGCTAACGCATTAGTAAACAATTCTCAGAATTCGTGTAGCATTTCTTGCTATATCGTCAGCATAATCAGCCTTTTACGAAGGCCTCTCCCTGCAATCTCCAATTACCACTGTCCAACTAGCGCCTGCGAAATTTCGAATTTCCTCACGGCACCTAGTCTGCTGCCGTCCTCGACAGCGCTTCCCTTCTCTTGGCACCCATTCTTCAACTCTTAGGGTTCACCGGTTATCTAACCTGCATTGCTGGCCCAGCTCCATTTTTTTCTGTTCATGTCAATTAGAATATCGGCTATCCCTCTTTGCTCTCTCTTTCTGTTTATTAACATTATCCATAACCTCTAACATTCTTCGTTCCATTGCTCTTTGCGCGGTCCTTAACTTGTACTCAAGCGTCTTTGTCAGTCTCCAAGTTTCTGCCCCATATGTCAGCACTGGTAAAATGTACTGAGGGTACACCGTCCTTGTCAATGATAACGGTAAGCTTCCAGTCAGGAGCTAACAATGTCTCCCATAAGCGCTCCAACCCATTTTTATTCTTCTGTGAATTCCCATCTCAGGATCAGGGTTCCCTGGGAGTAACTGACTGAGGTAAATAGACCTAGGTCAGTTGAAAATTCTTCCACTGCTTTTACTATATCCTCGAGACTGCTGATGATATTACCCTGCTTATCTTTCAATGTATACGTCTTGGTTTTTCCCATGCCGAGTTTTCTTCTCACTGATTTCAGACCGAGTCCATTTTCTACGGTTTCCACATACTTTCTCACGTTACAATTTCGAATATGACTTATTTTCACCTTGTTGATCAGTTTCAAGAGTTCTGATAATTCTATCCGGTCTCTTGAGTTGCACACTTTCATTCTTTGTCGTTCCTTTATTAGGACCGTTGTTAGTTGGGAGAGCTTAACTACTGGTTGAAAGCTGTGCAGAGATCTTGTCATTCATTTTCAAAAGATGGCCAGTAGCACATTATATGTTCTACAGTTTCCTCGACACCGCAGGCATTGCACTCGGCGCGATCAACCATTCCAATCAGAAACGTAGATGCATTGGTGAATGCGGCGCCCAAGCGTAAGCGGCACAGATTTGTTTCCTCATTACGCGGAAGCCCTGATAACAGCCGCAGTTGCATAGATGGATCGAGGGAATGCAATCGATGATGGGTGAATTCAGGTGTGTGCCACTTCTCCGATGTAATGTGGTGCGCTAGCCTCCTTAAGTGTTGGGCTGCGTCAGTCCACGATAAAGGTACCGAAACAAGGGTTGCTCCTTCGTGTGCTTTCCTAGCAGCTTCGTCAGCGTGACCGTTGCCGGATATACCACAGTGACCAGGCAGCCACTGAAACACAGCGTCGTGTCCTTTCGCGATCATGTTATGGTGCATTTCTCGTATCTCCGACATGAGTTGTTCTCAGGACCCGCGACGAAGAGATGACAGAAGACATTGTAAGGCCGCCTTCGAACCACAGAATATTGCCCACTGATTAGCCGGTTGATTGTTAATATAATCACCGGCACCTCGGAGGGCAACAAGCTCCGAACCGGTCGATGTTGTCAAGCTAGAAATCTTGTATCGGATGCTTAATGATCGTGATGGTATAACCACTGCGCCGGTGTAGCTGGTCTGGGTGGAAGAGCCATACGTATATGTGTGGACTCGGGCAAAGTAGAACGTGCGTGAAAAATAACTGCTTGCTTCAATGCGGAGGTAGGCAGGTCAGTCTTGTTTCCTTTCCCTGGATCCATAAGATGCACTTGAGGTTGCTTTAAACACCACAAATCTGAGGTTGAACGTGCTGAGGGTGTGAAGCTCGATGGTAGGGAGGCACGATGGATGCTCCCGTCGTTGGAGAAGGATGCCTGTGGCCGTCGTTCTGGCAGGCAGGCAAGAGAGCTTGATTGCATCCGTGAAGCATGACGAACATGGGCCCTAACCGTGCCGGTGTTATTGTAATTCGTGATCAGATGGTCTTGAGCCATTATAATGGTTCCTGCTGTTGAGGTGCGCCGCGGAAGGCCTAGTTAGATAGAAAACCGTTCATCTTGAACAAGATCTTGGGACCATGGCCTCGTATATCGCAGCTACAAAAGGCCACAAAAGCTCTGTTGCGATATTTGAAAGCTACAGGATTGAGTCAGCGTCGGTGATCCGGACTGATGGACTGAACGATATCCCCGGTGGACTTTATCTTCTTCTTTTAATCTTTCCGTTCCCTTTTCCCTTTCCTCTCTCTCTCTCTCAAACACACACACACACACACACACACACACACACACACACACACACACACACACACACACACACACATATATATATATATATATATATATATATATATATATATATATATATATATATATATATATATATATAATATGTATACATATACATATATATGTATATATATATGTTTATTATTGTTATTACTAACGGAATCCATAAAACGTCCTCCATAATGAGAGAAAAGATGTTGCGCGCAGTGGAAATGAGGTGCCGCATTGTTCACTTCGAACCATTCTTGTCGCTTCTCGAAGCGAGACGAGCGAGAACAAATGTTAGCATAAATAGTCTGCAAATCCAACAAGAACAGATTTAAGAAATAAAAGCACAAGATTTCGATGACTGCGATAACGTTCGGCAAAAACTCGGCTGGCCATCCAGGTCCTACTACCACCTCACAACGCGCTATTGCAATTGCAATTAATGTAGGCACGAATAACGATCATGCTTATAGGACACGCAACAACGCCTCCAATCGATTCTTGTGCCTTGGTATCTCGAGCATTAGCCGTCGTCGCTATTGCAGGCTCTACTAATTAAAAGGAATGCATAATGTGCTTATGAACAGAGCAAATAAGTAGGCAGAGGGAAAAGCAACAAAATAAAGATGAGCGTCAATGCTATCTCAATGTCTGTGGCGGTAGCGCAAGCCACAACAAGTGTGGTCGTTTATAACGCGATGTGTAATTGAATCAGGTGCGGCACAAATCCCGGCATACTCATTTACGATCACTTATGAAGACACACTGGTCGGTCGTGAAACTCGGACTTGCAGGTCAAGTCAATTAAAACAATTAATGTAATTAAGGCGCCCTAGTCGTTCCGCATGGCAGCCGGCCCTTATTGCGACACTAGAGAGCACTGCGCGATCGTTGGACGACAAAACGCAGTTCTATAATGTTCCACAAAAGCTCCCACTTTCAATCTTTACCAAAATACTTCAACTCGGGGTGCCCAGCGCCCACCGGTGGTGAACAAAAAGAAGTGTCGGAGTCCACACGATCCGAGTATTGCAATGTCGATCGTCGAGCACTTACATTCTAGAATAATTGGTCATGCTTTCATGCTTTCATGCATGGTCATGCTTTGGTCGTGCATTCTAATAAGCGCACTATTCGAATCACGCGTACGATATGAGTGGACAGGTTTTTCTTCCTGTAGAATCAGCGACAACATTCGAGAAAGTTCCGATAAATGATGGAGCGCTTTGCGTCAACCGGTAACGTCTTTATGAAATGTGATCCGGTTAAAAACGGCCACCAGCAAAAGAAAACATGCAGGCGCACGTGTCAATCTGCATAACCGCAGTGAACTATGAGTGAACAAAAGCAAGTCTCGGTAGAGAGGCGGTTGCTACGCCAGAGCGCTCCTTGAGTGATACGTTCGAAGTACTGTTGCTTCCTTTTATCTATCTGCACTGTTTTGAAAAGGCTACAGGCTAGAAAGGTATAATTGGTACAAATGCGAAAAAAAATTTCTCCCTGAAGAAGAAAGAATTCCTTTATGTGGTTATTTATTGTTTATTCATTCATTCATTCATTCATTCATTCATTCATTCATTCATTCATTCACTCTTAATCCCTCGGACGTTGTAAAATCTCAGTCAACAATTTTCTCGTCAAAGTCACAAAATATAAGCCATAAACGGCGCCATGCGACGCAACAGATAAATGCTTATACGGAAGATGACAACTTTCGGCGACGAAAGTGCCTGCCGAGCTTTCAAGCTCTGGCTGCGCGGCCGTCGAACTGTCGCATCCATGAGACTACGTAGAGACGACAAGAGCGGCAAAGGAAGCACAGTAGATTGCAAAATCGCTCAGACGTCTTCAAGCTTGGCTTTCCACGCCCTCTTGCTGCTCAAACCATTACCTTCAAACGCCCATTCCTTTTTTCTGCACCTTTACGAGGGACGAATAGAAGCACCGGAAGATTACGGTGAGCAAAGAAAAAAAAAAGCTAGAGATGAAACTACGGAATAGGGAGGTGGTTCAAAACAGCGATATTTTTAGTCCCTTTGAGGGCCGCTGGAAAGAACGGAGGAAGCTCCCGAACCTTCGCATAGCCTACAGCCCCTGTTTTCTCCACGTGGCACGGCTTATAGACGACATAGCGAGCCGGGTCCTCGAGCAGATATACGTAGAGCATCGCTCGACCAAGAAAAAAAAATTTTCTGCACCTCCATTTGTTTTCTTTCGTGTGTCACTTCCTCTCCGAGAGCGAAACGCAAACACCGCGATTCCATAAAACCCCGCGACGCATTTTTTGAGGATAACGGCATATCGGATGAGTGAACGCACACTCTAGAGTGCGTTTTTTTTTTTCCGAGTCACGGGAATGCTACTCAAGGAAATTGCACACTTCACACGACGATCGTGAGATTTAGGTTCAGGTTCTTTTTTCACAGCTAAGTGGGATCAACGGAAACTTGCCCATGAGAAGGGTCGTATGTGGAGGGTGCATGAGACGATAGTAGGGTTTCAATTATGGACATTCAAAGCTAAACCTACAAGTATAGTCAACGGATTTAGAGCTGCGTTATTAACGTTCAAACCATGCACCGGAATCAGCAACATTACAATTAAGGCATAAACAATGTGACAGAAAAATAAATAACCAACGCAAAACGACAGCTAGGCTTCCAATCTTTATTTTGCATAGTTTCTCGCTTTGGCTCTCCTCTTTCTTTATTCTTCAGTTTACACATGTCAGCATATGCATTTTCACTCGGCGTGATCATATCCCCTTAACTGTGTGTGTTATTCTCATCTTTACTTCGAGTATCTACGGTATTTATTTAATTCTGATGGCATGGGCTGTTTTTGCAAAGTGTATATAATAGTAAGCTGCAACGACTTGAATGCTTTCCCTTACTTTTACGTAATTTAGGGACCGGTGTCGGATGGAGTGGGAGGTGAAATCTAAATTTATCGTAAATGATGGCTTGGCATAGCGTTTTTCTTTTTGTTGCGGTGTTTCATCTCCTCACTGTGTATCCAAGTGTCACAGATGATATTTCAAGTGCTACGTTGCGCTCACGGGTGGGTGCAGTTAGGTTCAAAATTTTGCGACATCTCATAAAATGTTGAGTTTTTCAGCAGTTTTTAACCGTAAATACATCGTACAGCATGATGTCGTTCCCATATGCTAGTGCTCGGTTGAAGTCATATTATCAAGGTGGATGCAGAAGCTGCACGAGTTCTTTCTTTTTTTCACATCCCGCAATTTGTAGGCTTTTTACTCCCCTAAGTGATGCGGCTTTATTACCGCTGTCTCTAATACGCGAATAAAAGTTAACACGCGCAAAACGATAGTGAGGCACTGTAGATATTGACAATAGGATTGATATGCAAAGAATTATCCGTAGGCAAGTGTTCTCGCATTACATACACATAAGAATGCGGTCGCCGTGCTCGGGAGTCGCACCCACAACCTCATGCCACGCATCAGCACGATATATCCATAGAACCACGGCGACCAGCTGAGCGATGAATACAAATCGCGACCGTGTCTAATTTTGATATTGGGGTAACAAGATAGGTTACCTGGCCTTCCGAAATCGCGATTTGCATATATGTGCATCAATTCTCAGTGTGATTTTGTGGTTTTGTAGGTCTTGGAGGTGTAATTTGATAGGTCTTCGTTTCAGATACAAAAACAAGTTTTACTTATCCCATATATATTGATATTTGCTATTACTGGATAGTGTGGCATACAATCAGATGCTTGCCAGGAAGAAATAAGGCTGTGAACTAAGTAGTCCACAGTATTTTTTTAGCGACTCTGCTGTTATTTCTACTCTCTATGTTCGACAAGTGTAAGATGTGAGGATGCTCCTCCGCCGTAGTCATATTATTATAGGCGCCTCATACTTTGTTTAACATTACACTTTGTAATCCAGATGTCATTATCACTTAGGTCCCACATCGGCCGCCACGCAACCCACAACAAACCACAACCGAACGACTGAGCACGATCTATTTTTTATCACCACATGCATATGTATACAGTGCATTTGTTTCGCAACTCCGATAAAGTGGGCTACGCTGTATGTCTGAGATCTTGGTACGTACGTAGCATTCCTAAGCCACGCGTTCCCGGAAATTCGCGAATGGCGAGCTCATCTTGGATCACAGGATTCATAATCGGTGCACCAACAGTGCACCCACTAGCGCAGTTTGTGGGCAGTGCCATGTTACGCTTCTACGTTGTATTTCGTATGCGTTCGACGTGCATTTTCCAGTAATACTTGATACGGCAAGGAATGTCGTTTCTCTTTCTCAGCTTGTATAAATCACACTGTGCTTCTTTGTCTGGAGTACTTTTATCTTTCTCGTGAAAATGACGTTTGTGAAGGCCTCTGTGCGAATACATTGTTTTCTCAACATAGGCTGGACGTGCACGGCGCGCCGAAGTGTTTGGGGAAATGCGGATAGAGCGAGATCCGGAAACCGAGTGATTAAGGAACGACTTTCCGATATCGCTTTCAACACTTGGGGAACCACCAAATTTTTTTGTTCCGATTACTGTCTTGCCCCGTTCACGAGATATAGATATAAAAAAAGAAATTACAGACCCGAATTCTGCTCATTGGAAGTTTATCGGAAGGCCTTCACGCTAAGGCATTTAACGCGGCGTATTCTTCAGTGAACTCCACGAAGCTACGTGTCGGGGGTAGCTATCATACTACATTTTAGTGAAGGTTCTCGGAGCCTGCCTTGGAAATCTTCCGACATATTGCCTGTGAAAAAAGAAAAGAAACACACTCACAGACACATTAGACACCATGCAGAATTTGAGTAAGAAAATACTGTGCTTCGTTCAGCAGTAGTAAAACTTGTGGGCTCAGGGCCGTGGCTTCAGAACCAATGGCCAGCTGAGGCTCTCAGAGACGACACAGGGTGCAAGAGCCCTTTGGGCGACACCCTTTACTGCCCAAAGTCTCAGGCCAGCTGCGACTGCGTCTTGGTCGCCATTCCTCGCGCTATGGCCTCAGACTGGCTGCGCCTGCCACGGGCGCATCAGCCAGGCCCAGACGGTGATGCTTAAGGCACAGCGGCGCAATCATGCGGCCGGCTTCCCCACGAGGCCCCTTCGCCTGCGGATCACGAATCCATGACGGCATCGAGGAGGTCCTGCATGGGTGCTTGTGGCTCAAATGGAGCAAGTGCCCCTGCACCCGGCGGATGCTCCTGGTGGGCAGCAAAGTCCTCCTGTCGGAGAAGGTGTGGTCGCAAGGACCGGAGGAGAGCGACAGCGGCATCCACGGTGCCTCCTACCGGCGTCCGAAGGCCAGGATTGCAAAGCGCAATATCAAAGTTGCAAAAGAAATATAAGAGAGCTCTTGATCCTGCAGAAGAATTCGCTTAGCGTTGTTTGCAAATGTGCCTCCCCGTCATCTTTCGAGCCACTGTTCTCTATTTATTTATTTATTTATTTCAGATTACCTTATAGGTCCCATGAGAAGCATTGAGTAAGGGGGGCATCACTATATGACACGTACAGGTGAATACCGCAAAGATGGGTAGAGAACATCGTTGCAAGTCACGGTTACAAAGAAAGATGTGCTAGCGAACAAAGCATCGGAAAAATTTTATCCCGCCTATTGCTCGCGCACATAATTAAACATTGCGCAAGAAAGTGTAGTTTAAAGCATGAATAAGAGAAATAAGTATATACAAATATGCGTGAAGTTACATAGGTTACACAGAACGTGGCACACAGAATGACGCAGATTTAGGACAGAAACTTCAAGTTGAGGAGTTGCCTAAAGTTATTATCCCTTTCTGCTTCATGACCGGGCTCTCAAGAAGAGAATCACACAAACAGATGACTCGTGCCAAAGCGCCTAAATTAAATGCACTGTGTTTCCTTAGATGGGAGTGAAACTTAACTCTGATAATAATAAATGGCAACAAATGTGGCACAAAATTTTGCGAGCTATCGAAGCTTTAGTTTTCAATACATTTGAGTTAATACTATCGACACTTAAAGAGATAGATATTTTAAGGTTAATAATGAGATATGTGATACCACCTTTAGTAATAAAGATTAGTTCCATGTCCTGGCAGCCGAAATCAGTGACTTCAGGAATGAGTAAAATGTCTTCGTTTGTGAATATGGTTGAAAAAAGAACGTGTCAAAGACCGCAGGTCACTCATCATGAGTAAGCGGAAATTCATGCTCACTATCTAACGAAATATAGTGTCAACCGCTATCAGGTGATATTGCTTGCCAAAACATTTGGGGGCTAGACTTAAAGAGGGAGGGTAGATCTTGAGAATTGTCTTTATCTTTAGCCTCACTTACAGCTGAGCAGTAAGTTTTCAAACATAGGTTGCATCTGTCCCAAGCTGCGGGCGAGCTTGTGTGTTTCGCATTCGTGTATGACCACTTCTTCTTCATCCCTAGCCTTAAAAGATACAGGGTGAACTGTAGGTCCGTTTAAAAAGCCCATTATTTTTATTAGCGGTATATATTTTTTCAACTAATTGGCAGAGCTTTTTCTTAAAATGTAGCCAGTTTTCTTTAACTGAATGAGCGGAAAACAAAGGTAGTAAAGGATGGGAAAGAAATGTCTCAAGTTTCTCGTTTTTATTCTTGTAGTCACCTTTGTTGTAGTCTCAGATAGTTTTCTTAGTGATGCTTCTAAACTGCAAAGGGACATTAAAATTAAGTAGAAACAACTTATGGTGTTAGTGCAATGGGTGGGTTCGGTAACCATATGGAATAAATTATAGTTTAACGATAAAGAAATAGATTATGTTCACGACCGACAGGAGGATGACACTTCACACCATTCAAACTGTAAAAAATTGAAGCCTCCAAAAAGATAATGATCATGATTGGAATTTATTGGCCCAAGGGTCGCCATGGAGATAAATGATATCCGCCTGACAGATGTCTATTGCTCTTGTAATGCCAGTGCGCAGTTCAACGAGAAAGAGCTGATTCGAATCGGGAGGGCGATAGCAGCCCCCATTTAACGCTTTGTTGTTACGGCTTAGGCACTCTGCCGATACAATCTCAATACACGAATTGGTGTTAATAAATTGGGATGTAATTGTTCTTTTGACGCCCAAGAATACGCCACCACCTCTTTTTCCAATATGGTCACACCTATACATGTTAAAAGAATTATCGCGGGGGAAGGTTTCATTATCGGTTATTTCAGGATGTAGCTACGTTTCAGTCAGAAATACAATATCATAATTGAAGTCGGGAAGAAACGAGAGAACGTGGTCGTGATGAGGCAGCATGCTTCTAATATTTGTGAATGCTATTGGCAATGATGGCGCGGTTGTAAGTGACTCAGACCTTCGACAGCTCGGATTGCTCGGTGTGGTTTGTAACTATCTGCTACAAGGCACTACAGGTTCAATGGTGTTCTCAAGAACATAACTTGCATCCTCTATGCGCACTCAGTCCATAAAACGTCTAAAAGGCTTTTTCCTTAGCAAATGCAATCTCGTGCGTTCTTGCTTCACTTGTATTCGGTGAAAAATCTTCCCGAATAAAAAACCTGGACCCTTCAAGTGTTTTGTGCAGAAGACACAATACTCCCTTTGTCTTTAAAAAGGCTATTTGGGCTATAACAGGCTTTTGCTTGTCATCTGCATACTTCCCTAACGTATGGTTTCTTACAAGCTAAGCCGTCGACACTTCAATGCCCAATTTTCCCAGTAGAATTTAATAACGTCTTGTTCCAAGGCAGCACAGTCTTCTTTAGCTTCGTCTTGTAATACAAAGAAGAGCAAGTGAGATCACCTCCTTCGGTTTTCCGCATACTCTCATCTAGAAGCCATCTCATAAAGCCGACTAAATACGTCTCGCAATGTTGCAACAGATGATTCAGAAACGGCAGCCGGTTGAGACGGGATACTTGTCTCCGACGTCGCTATCTTTGTTTTTGGTAATTTAATTTCTTCCCAGATGGCTTCGCGTTCTTCTTTCGCGTGTTTCGAGTCATCGCGCAGAGCCTTTTCATTTGCTTCATGCTTGCGTACGGTTCCCAGTGCAGCTGCCTGCTTCTCTTGATAATTTTGAAAATAGGCTAGCATAGCTTTCACTGTGTGCTCCAGCTTGCCGAATCTGTCCGAGGCTGCAGGCTAGGCATATGCTTCAGCCTTGGACACGGGACGCGGATCTTGCGCAACAACGCCCGCGAGGACAAGTCAGAGCTCAGACAAGGCAATACTCCCATTGGGCAAAAATGCGACCGACCGTGTGAACCCGTCAGTCCACTGCGTCGGGCACGACACCGTTATGATACAATAATCACTAGTCTTAGCAGGGTCCGCACCTTCAAGGTAACCAACTTCAACGCATTTGAGAAGGCATACTTGAAGTTGTGTCGAGCCCGAAGCAAACGATGGCTGGTTGACCTTTGAATCCCACGCCGGCAGTGTCTAGCGTAGTCATAGTGGCTCGTGGTGGCCAGGCGGGCAGTCTGACAGTGTCCATGCCTGAAATTGCGTTCGTCGCCACCAGACAGGCAGGAGGTGGGCCAGTTTCGCCGTGCTGGTAGGGCCCAAGAATTCCGGAGTGGAAAGCCAATGTCATGAAAACCTGCATGAATGGCTTTCGCGGGCAAGGCATACTTGAAGACTACTTCAAGTATGCCTTGCCTTCTTGCCCCATCATGTCGCGTCATGCACTTGTACACGCACTATTTTCGCTTTCTGGAAACTAAAGATCGAACAGGGCATATTATTTTAACAAGGTATTGCTCACGTCTCCACAAACACTTGCTGCTAGAGAAAACTAAATACTATACATACTGGTATGCGCAGCGTTCCTAAACAAATTATGGCTTTCAAGCTAGAAATACGCATTACCATCTCTATTAAACACGTTTACATTGGATTACTTGACCTCTGCAAGGCGTCATAATGCGCTAAAAAATAGTATAACTCAGTTATAGTAATTTTATTCTCTGTTGTCTTGCTTACTGATTTAGTTTTCTGCGTTCACACGTTATTCATTACTTTATTCTTTTCTGTTCTCGCAATTCATCTAATTTTTTTAAATTCAAGCCGTACGCCAACCCGGTAGCAGAAGAGCGCCTTTCTCATAAGTAATGTGACGCTCACTGTGGAAGGGGCCGCCGCAGTGTCCGGATCTAATTTGCTGGCGCATAGTGGCAAGGGAATGCCAAAGCAGCGCCAATTAACTATACCGGCGAGTATAAAAGTGCAGACGACAGTGACCCCTAGTCATCTACTGCAATTGTACACTTGCGAGAAGAATAATTCACACATGTTCTACACTCATGCTTCCATTTCGCAGTGACCAGCACTGCTCATGCCGACTCTTTGTTTGTACCGCCGTAACGACCAACGTCTGAGGAAAGGAAGCAAGTTCAGGCTGTTAGAGAGGGGCTCATTTTTTACCCTTCTTTTCCATAGCCTTGCGTAAATGAACGTCTGAAATAATGGAATGACACTCAGTTGTGGCTTTCCTTGTGTTAATATGCCATGCTAGTGTACTTCCTTGTGAAATTTAGCGACCAAAATTGAATCGCAACATTTAACCTTCTCCTTCTTTACTTTATTTTCTTTATTTATTGAGGTAAATAAATAAATAAATAAATAACTCCTGTCTGTCCAGTTAATATCTTTCAAGAATGTATTCCCCCTTCCACCCCCTCCCTATATAATGCCATTTTATGGTGGTATTAGTAGATTCATAAATACACAAATTAATCCTCTAGAACTTCCACAGACAAATCTATGCACCCCTAAGCTTCGCGCTGAAAGGTGAGTGCAGAAACAAAAAAAAAAACAAGTGTCAGAGACATTGCTTCATCTCTTCATCGGCCTCATCGGCCTCATCGGCTTCATCAGCCTTTGTTCGTACTTCCGCCGTTTCGTGAGGAATTTCGCCGCCATAGCACGACCACTAACCGACCTTTTGAAAAAAGACTCTCCTTTCCAGTGGGGCGATAACGAGGCCTCTGCATTCTCTCATCTAATCGACATTCTCACAACGCCTCCCGTTCTGGCCCATTTCGATCCTTCTGCGCCTACCGAAGTCCGTACTGATGCCAGCGGTCACGGAATTGGAGCAGTACTAGCACAATGCCAGCGCGGCCACGACCGTGTTATCGCTTACGCCAGCAGGCTCCTCTCACTCGCGGAGCGCAACTATTCCATCACTGAGCGTGAGTGTCTGGCCCTAATTTGGGCGGTTGCGAAATTCCGCCCATACTTATATGGCCGATCCTTTTCCGTTGTCACAGACCATCACGCGCTTTGTTGGTTATGCTCATTGAAAGACCCTTCAGGAAGACTTGGTCGCTGGGCCTTACGCCTCCAAGAATATTCGTTCTCTGTCACCTACAAATCTGGCCGACTACACAAGGACGCTGACTGCCTGTCTCGCTACCCGGTAGACGAGCCTGACGACGCCGACAGTAGTACCGCCGACGGCATTTTCTCTGTGTCTGCCTTCGCTAACATCGCCGATGAGCAGTACCGAGACCTATCGCTGCGAGTACTCATCGAGCGTCTGCGCTCTACACCTACCGACGCATCCGTTCGCCGATATGTCCTCCAGGGCGGCATTCTGTACCGAAGGAGCTTCCTCCCTGATGGCCCTGATCTTCTTCTTGTCGTGCCAAAACATCTACGACAGGCTGTGCTCTTTGAGATGCATGACGCACCCACTGCAGGACATCTTGGGGTAACCCGCACGTACGACCGCGTCCGCCGCCGCTTCTATTGGCCTGGTCTCGCTCGCTCCGTTCGACGCTATGTTGCTGCCTGTGATCCCTGCCAGCGTCGGAAGACACCTCAGGTGCTACCTGCCGGTCATCTCCAGCCGATCACCGTCCCTGTGGAACCGTTCTTTCGTGTTGGATTAGACCTGCTCGGTCCCTTTCCGACGTCATCTTCTGGGAACAAATGGGTAGCCGTCGCGACTGATTACGCCACCCGATACGCTATCACTCGGGCTCTCCCTACCTGCTGCGCCACTGACGTCGCGGACTTTCTCTTGCGTGACATTATCTTGCTTCATGGCGCCCCGCGACAGCTGCTTACTGACCGTGGTCGAAACTTCCTCTCGAAAGTTATCGCTGACATTGTGCGTTCCTGCTCCATTCAATACAAACTGACTACTTCATACCATCCTCAAACCAATGGCCTGACAGAGCGGTTAAACCATACTCTTACCGATATGCTGGCCAAGTACGTTTCCAAGGACCACCACGACTGGGACATTGCCCTTCCTTACGTAACATTTGCGTACAATTCTTCCCGGCACGACACCGCCGGATTTTCTCCCTTTTATCTCCTGTACGGTCGCGAACCTACCTTGCCCCTAGACACGGCACTTCCTCCTGCTGCGGTCTCAACAAGCGAGTATGCGCGCGACGCCATCGCCCTCGCCGACCATGCACGCCAGCTTGCCCGTGCTCGACTTACGGCCTCACAGACCACTCAGCAGTGTCAGTACAACGCCCGCCATCGTGACGTACAGTTTTCACCTGGTGCACTCGTGCTCCTGTGGTCGCCCTCTCGTCACGTCGGACTTTCAGAGAAACTTCTTTCGCGATACACAGGGCCCTACCGCGTGCTGCGCCAGGTGACGCCTGTGACTTACGAAATTGCTCCTGTGGGCTCAACCTCGTCCTCTCCTGTGGCATCGAGTGATGTCGTACACGTCAGTAGGCTCAAGGCCTACTACACTGCTTCCGAGTCCGATCTTTAGTCGCTCCGGGACGGCGCTTTTGCAGCCGGGGGTAGTGCTACGGCACAATATGTGCGATCACGAAAGGCCAGCAGTGTGAAGACGACGACGACGATTAGATGCTAGCGCGGGCTGTTGCCTCTTGGCCTAGCGCAGCGTGTTTTCCTTGTAAATATATTTGTACATAGCTTTTCGTCTGTGTCATCCTACGTAACAATATCATAAAAAATGAAATATTACTTGTGAAAAATAATGAAGGCCTTTACACAAAACGTTAAATACTTTCAATTAACATTTCTCAACGTTACGACTGCCTTACGACTGTATCAAAAACAAGTCCACTTTTGATGATTTCGTTCTTATTGGTGGAAGTTCCTGAGTTAAAAGTATAAAGGTATATGGTGTAAATAATATTGCAGGAGTACTTCATTTCTTTTTTTCTTTGCGCGTCATTCTTGCGCTGAATACTAATAGCCTGACGCCTACAACGTTATTTTAGGCACAAGCATCCTACGGAGTTTTTTTTTTAACATTTAACGTCGTACGCCGAACCTACTAGAATGGCGGTAAGATCTTCCCTGCTCCGGGAGCGTTCACTTCATCAAAGAAAAAGAAAGGACGAACGTCTAAATTTGTCAGCCGTCACCTCGGCTCGAGTAAATGGCTAATGAGGCACACCGGCAAACGTATGATTAACGGGCCACCGGAGACCTTCAGCGGCTAAGTACTTGTCGAACACTCCTTTTGATGGATTGAGAGCGAACAAAGTGAGCTCGGTTCTCGCTTTCTCAGAACAAGAAACAAAAAAATCATGAGAAAGCTTATTTAGGCTCTCTGTGACAGTTCTGAAAGAGTTAACGTTCCGTTCCTCTATCGTCTTTCAGAAAAGCTTACAATAAATTACCTTACGTAGAAAGGCGCGCAAATGATCTCTCAATGCCACGTAGCACCCTCCTGCGTTGCAGCTTCGCAAGGATGTCGTCGCTAGAATTATGCTGTCTTGTACAAAAAAATGTAGCATGAAACGTGAACAAGAGGGAGCCGTCCATCGATTACTCAACGAAAGAAAAATTGAAATTTTTCCGTGCAACTTATGGTACGCGTACACTTTCATAGTGATTTCGCTCGTTAATTCTGACTTCGCCTCGATTGGCCCAAGGCGTCTTTCCGTCGTACAGGGATGTTCCCTTGCTTATTTATTTGCTGAAACTTGGCGCAGAAAAGAGCATAAACAGAAGCGACTGAGGCAAAAAAAAAAGAAAAGACTTTTGAAGCGCGTCCCTTCCGAACTGCATCTGATTTTAATTTCTCTCTTTGTCAGCTATAAGTTTGTTCCGCGGCTCTGCCCCGTCTTGCCGCGTAGTTTCTCGGCCCACTTATCCCTTTTTTTCCTTCTCATTTGTTTAGTAATCCAGTTTTCTGGAGCATAGAATTTTTTCTCGTATACAGTTCCGTGCTTCCGGCTTGAGTCATGCAGCCCGGTGACTTTGTCCTTTCGTGCGCGCCGCCGGTGGGTCACACAAAACGAACACTCCGGTTTCGCACGATCCTGAATGATTCGCCAGCATGCATAATGTGCCAGGGCCCGTTCGTATTTGCAGTACTGTGCCGGCTTACGGGAATTTGAGCTGCCGGCCTCATGGTAATTCAACGCTAGCGCTAGCGTCACTAGGTACGCTAGCGTCAACTTGGCTGCCTAGCGAATGCATCACATGAACCCGGCATAGGTGCCGTTCGACAAAGAAAGTAAAGCTCTATGTAAACTTCAACAACAACCAAAGAATGACGACGTCAGAGGCATCAGAATTTCAAGCCGAGGTGCATGGCGGTGCGGTCCTACAGACCAGTCAAATAAGTTTCAGTCGGAAACGCAACAAAATAGAAATTTTAGCGTCCATACAGTGTTAGGCACCAAATCAAGAGCACTGGTCCAGGCATCGGTGTCAGTGCACCGTATGTATGTCTCTTGAATAAAGCGCATGCGATGGGGTTCACTCGCCAAAAGAGATGCCGTTCTCGATCTTTGAGGATGAGAAAAACATAAAGGCCGTGTGTGAGGAGGCCTTACGCTCTTCATTTCCGCCTGAGCTTCAAATTATATAATGTATTAATAATGCATGATATTACAGCTTATTATAGCCTCAAATAAGATCATCCATATTATGCACAAAACTACCCATACAAAAATGCTTCCTTACTTTCTTTAGAACTTTTATCAACATCCTGTCAACTTTAGTAACATCCTATTGACACGTGTACTTCTCTTTATCGGGCGACAAGTTTTGTCGCCTAACAAATGTTATCGCACAGCGCGGGACGCGCCTGCATGTATCCGAAGTTTCTGGAAAGTTATCGATGCTTCTATCCGCTGTCTGTTGTCGCCGAACGTTGTGTTATCTGATTTCATCGCTTGACACGAATGGTGTAGAACATTTTAGAAGGCATGCGGGTCCCAACGTTTAATCTGGAACATTCGATGATTGCTGTATAAAAGCCGACGCGCTTGACCCGCTGATCAGATTTTCGACGATCGCCGACTGTGTTCGCCGCTATCGTTGTGCTTTAAGTGTAGCCTGTTTTGTGGGCACAGGTTCGCCCAATAAAATTTAGTTTTGTCTTTCACGGTGTTGCTACTGTGTCCTTCAACGTCACCACCACGTGACACTATTGACTTTTACTTTTTAGTAACGTTTGTCAAAAGAAAGCTGGTTACTTCTTTTCTAACTTCAGTATGTAAAAAGAAAGTTACTAGAAAGTTAAGACACACTATTTTAACTTTTTAGAAGCACGATTCAATAGGAAGTCAATAAAAATAATTATGTTCTTAAAGTACATAACCCAAGTTACAAAACATGCATGAATATTATTCAATAAGGTTATAATTATTCAGTGAACATGGCTGGTGCAAGACAGTCTTGTTTCATGGACAGGTGTAAATTTCCACAATTTTCAATAAACTTTCTAGTAACACTGGTTACTAGAAAGTTGTTAAAAATGATTTAGTGAAAAATGAATATATAACACCATCTGAACTATAAATGAATATGCAAAGACTGGCTGCCTTTAAAAAAATGTTTTTTTTTTGCACAGTAACTGTTTTCCTAATTTTTAATCCACTTCCTAGTAACAGATGATACTAGAATGTTCATAGAAAAAAAATTGCTTCTAATACCGGACGCTAAGAGGAAATATGGGGTGCGATCTTGTACGCGTTCCAAAATAGAACGGAGGCGGTCCGTTCCACCGAGCCGCACATGGTTGGTCAGTTTGAACGGTGAAGAAAGCCATGACGTCAATTGTGAAGTGATATCTGCTGTCAATCATTCCGTGTTGTCTGCTATCGGACAAACGCAACGGAACGGACCGCCAATTTCGCGACGGAAAGAACGGACCGCCTCCGTTCGAGTTTGGAACGCGTACAAGATCGCACCCATGGTCTCACCAATTCAAGATGAGGGCACATATTCTCGAAAACACGACAGCTAGTGCCATGGGAAGCGTGTATACGAGCGGTGATCATGAATTTGTGCTCAGTAGGTGTCAAAGAATCCTGTAGGCCATGCACATCGCACTAGACGGTGCTGCACGGACGGCGCGCTGATCGGCTCGTGTTCGCCAACTAAAGTGGGAGACACACGGTCCGATTCGGTGTCCGATCCGGCGTCCGACGCGCCGAAACTGCAGCCCGAATCGAGACGTTTTGCCGTGCCGAAGCGCCGGATCGGACGTCCGGCGTGCGACAAACCGGGCAGATTTTCATCGTCCGACGTGTCCGACAACTGCACCGTCGTCTGGCCGCAGCCAATGGCAGCGCGGCTGGCATGTGACGTTCCCTCCACGGAGGCGGTGCTTGCTGGCCGGTTTCTCGCAGTTATTCTTTCTGACATGAAATAGTTACCAGTTCAGTAAAATTATCTCGAACGTGTGCCTGTTATGCAAACCAGCGCCTTGTACACTAGCACTAAGCTACTGGTGAGATCGGGAGCCGCGACGCGAGGGCATTTCGCGAGCAGACATCACACACCGACCGTCTGAGCGAGGCCGCTCGCTTTGCTTGCACGTTTGCCCTTCGCAACGACTGCGTCGAGTAAACCAATTGTATTTTATTACGGCCGACCTAAGTGTACAGTGTTAATTGTTTTGGCAAAAATAAGCAGTCGTCGACGAGCTCGGGCTGGATCGCAAGCGCCGTCGGCTGCAGCGTCCACCTAGCTATGCCTACCGGCCCTATCGCTGGCTTTAGCGGAGCCGTCAGTGGACAATGCGTCGTCGTGAAGTGTTCTGTCACTCACAGGGGCATAATTTTATCGACAGCGTTCGCGTAAAGCGAAGCAGTGTTGTGCAGAGTTGTTTATATTGCGTTTCTCGACGTGGATATGAACTCAAGCTGGGGAGCTGGATGTGGGCGGAGCTTACGCGCCGCTCATGCCGTAGCATGCAGCGCCGCACGTCGGATCGGAAACCGAATCATACCGCGTGTGTCTATATAGCTCGCTCATGGTTCGGCTGAAGTCCCCGTATATTCTTTATAAATAAGGAAGCCTAGCTAGGCACTGTAAACCCAACGATTGGGGCCTAAATGCCTCTCCGCCTCCCACTACGGCTTCCTTTGAGTGACAAAGTCTGATCTCGAAGGCCGTGCTTTTTCAACCTGCATGCATCTGAAGAAATTGCGAATCTTGAAGGCAACATCCGCTTACTCTTTATTATATATATATTTCCTTAAACTTCGTATCACAAAGTTCAAAGTACGCACTTTTGGACCAAACAAATCTATTAAAGGACTCTATCAAATGTTATTAGGAAAAAACACGCGATTTTTTCATTTAAGATACATTTTTCTAAGAAACCGCAGAGTGGCGCTACTGCAGTATTTGTTTGGTCGACACACCACGTTGGTTGTAGTGGATGCTCATAGAAAAGAAGTAAGGTGGTATTTGAGTTATATTTTAGAAGTTCCTAGACAAAACGTGCTCCTTGGCGTGTGCAGTAACCATCCCAAACACTCCGGACTCGTGTAACGCCATTAGTTCGCCGTGTGTTTCGAGCGATCCACCAGTGTCGTCAGTGAGTGCCCTAGTACAGCGCCCGTCCGAGCTGCCTTTGTTCTGCCGAGCTGCCTGCCCGCGCTCTCGTGAAAAGTCTGGTACTGGGGTTTCGAATTGTAGTGTTTGGAATACTGTTGAAGGTTGTGCTTTTGTGGAGCTGGAGTTCATCGGAAGTTCTACAGTGCTTGCGCCAGAGAAACGTCGGTGCCTCTGTACCTGTTAGACGAAGGAGCGTTTGCCAAGTCTTGAAAGGTAAGCAAGTTTGGCGCTTGCGCGCATTCTTGAAGCTTATGATTTACGTAATGAGCGTTGTGTAACTAGCTACAGCAAAGCGCTTTCCTATCGTATGTTAGCCATGTTGCTGTGCACATTTAGCAAGCAATTTCACGAAAGCTTCCTCTGATGTTACAGCGTACTTGCATTCTGCTACCCGCCTTGATTGCTATGCCTGAATGGGCACACAATTATGAAAACACCTTGATAGTTGGTGTTTGTTCGGTAGTTTCCTGGCAAGAAGTTATTCGCTATATAGGCATTCCCGCAAGTACAGTACATGTGTAATGTATACGTCGATGTATCATGGGCTTCGCGCGTTGACACACGATTGCTATGTTTGACGCTTAAGCAGATAGAAGCTTGTATGAATATTTTTGTATGTATATAGTTCGGTTTGGAGGTCCGCGTCGCGAGAACCCGTGTGTATTGTTTATGTTCTTGAGTGTCTTCGCGTATTTGTCTTCTATGTTACAGAGCGGATATAGGCCGATATTACAATAACGAGGTGCATTTTTAATCTAGACATCTCA
Source organism: Dermacentor albipictus (assembly GCF_038994185.2). Classification (NCBI taxonomy): domain Eukaryota; kingdom Metazoa; phylum Arthropoda; class Arachnida; order Ixodida; family Ixodidae; genus Dermacentor; species Dermacentor albipictus. The sequence continues at coordinate 50,393,727 of NC_091824.1, forward strand.
ATCAGACGCCGGCCTTTAAGAAAGCCAGACCAACCAAATCTCAATAACGAGATGTCAGCTCTTGCAATCGTAGGTTACGGCAGTGCGTAATAATTTAAAGACTGCGATTTTGTAGCGATACTTACCCCTCGATTCTATATCACTCTTCTCGCCCACCGCTAACGGCCGGCAGCTGCAGTACGTAGCATGGGCCGGGGCGACCGTCAGCCCACTAACGAATAGCGAAAAGGAATACCATCGCTACAAAATCGCGGTCTTTAAATTATTACGCAAATTTTGTGCACAATGAGATGTTATAAACACACCTTGCATGTACATGAAAAAAAGGTTTACAACAGAGATGACATATATGCATGAGCACATATATATGTCAATAAAATACTCGAGCCTCTTTCTGCCTACATAAAAAGAAGTTATGTCTCCTCGAAGGCATGGCTGCTTGTACTAATGAACCTCTAAGGGAAGGTTTTCTCTAATCCCTATTCTTGATATCTAAATGCTTATGTGGCATGCACAAACTGCTTGCATCAATTTCTCATTGGGATGAGCTGTCTAAAATTTAATTTTCAGTAATAATTGCAATAATTAACTCCTTCCACCTGTCTTCTAATGACTAAAGTTCTATGCTTCTACCTTGACAAACCTTTTGTGAAATTAGTTTTATGAGGCCCAATATACAGGGCTTTCTAAATTGAAGGTATCAGTACCTATTAAAGACTATGCTAACTATGAAAATGCTGCTTGTGTATGTGGTTTATTCACTCTGCCAGACAAAATCTTTACACCCAAGTACGGTCAGTAAATTGAAAACTGCATGTCTGCAAGGGGAAGTCAGAATTGTATTGGATGACAATTGCATCTTCTTTGATAGTTCTCGACCACTTGTGCGTCACTAATCGAGCACAGCTTGGCCCAATACTCGATGAGGCTTGAAGCTTTCAATGTCTGCTAATCACTAAAACAGCACCAGATCTCACTCTTAGTCAACGGGTGGCACACATTTGCTTAGTTCTAGGCAGATGCATGTCTTTCTTTCGCATTGAAGTTCCCAATACTTTCTAGTCTTACGTAAAAGTACACAGCTCAGTACAATGCATATATGGTATACGTAAGGCTGCTTTGTTCTTTAAACCGAATAAACAAGAAGCAGCGACTTCCATTTTTGCAAACCTTACCCTACTTCCTAACCATTCCTTGATCAAACGTGTATAAAATGAATCTGTGGTTGTTGTATTCTTTCACAGGTAGACGTCGGTGACGGTGTATACGTTGAAAAGGGCCTGCTGAAGAGGCTGTGCCTGGATGCTAACAACTCAGGCTTTCACTTCGCGGAGGGCCTCCTTAAAGCTCCTTTTTCAATAGAAGACGTTGAAGGGAGGTCCTTCTTTTGGCGGCTGTCAAATGCCTTCCACAGAAGGATCCGTTGGATTCCAAGAAGGTCAACATCATAGTAGGTATGTGTGTCACAAAGAAGCATCTTAATATTCTTTGTGCAGTTTTCAACAAAACTCCTTTCATGGCACTTTCAGTGCTATCTTAGGGTATACTCCTTTCTTTCCTGCTAAAATAGCTATTAACCTGATTATAATAGCATATTATAATGCAAGCTTTGCCGCCATAACTAGAAAATTGTCATTACTGTTGGCATATGTATTTATGTGATAGAGGCCCTGGTCATATGAATGCACTGATAATATAATATCCCGTCTTGTGGAAAGCTAACATGTTTAGTAACAAGCTCACTTTAACAATGTCTGCCTGCACAGCAAAGGCATTTTCTAATCTTGCTGTAAAATGTCCGTAATGCCTGTTCAACTGCTTACATGTTGCTTGTATCATTTCGTGGTTCTTAAGTGCAACACAAAAGTCAACTCTTCTATGTACCTGTGCCCAAGCAAAGCTGCAGCACAGTTATGACTGGCACCTTGCCTTTCTTAAGATAATTCACACGTGAAACTTCCATGTACTGGTCACAATACGAATATCGAAGTTCATTAAACCGAAGTTGATTTACAGCTTTTGTTTGTAGATGACAATTGGTATGATAGAGTTTGTGTTGTGTATCTTTTGGTGTTATGCACATCCATCACGCTCCCAGGTTTAATGCACTAATTCAGTCATTTCATGCATTTTTAGGACATTGCACAAAAAAGGTGGAGATGTTTAGAGCTCACAGGGTTGAAAGCTTGTCTCTTGTGCACTTCCTTTTTAAGAAACAGATGCATGGTGTGTTGCAATGTCACTGTAGCAAAACTAATATATTGCCTTTTTTCTTCTCTTTTCTAGACTACACAACGCAACATTTCAGCCTACTTCCAGGGCAGCTGGAGAACTCGTCCTCCTTACTAGCCCGGGGATATTAAATGGATGTGTTCAAGCACAAATGGAAACCTGTCTTCTGTTGCATGCCACAGCAAGCCACTTGGCAATCACTATTCGCCACAGACAGATAGTTGACAGGATGTTACTAGCAAGTCGTTAAGATATATAAAGGTGGTTAATAAATAGTCGCTGCACAGTTTTTAGGAAGCAAATAAAAATTTTATTCAGAGATAATCAAAGCTTATTTTTGCAATATATAATTGCAAAAGTAATTACCTCCGAATAACATTTTTATGTACTTCCTAAAAACTGTGAAGCGACTATCTATTAACCACCTTTATACATCCTAACGAATTCCTAGTAACATCCTGTCTACTATCTGTGGCGAATAGTCGACAGGATGTTACTAGCAAGTTGTTAGGATGTATAAAGGTGGTCAATAAATAGTCGCTTCACAGTTGACACTTTCTAACGACATAAGATAATAAGCAGTCGGTAAGAATTCTATCGACATTTTATATCTATACTTTCAATTCAATATCGGTGGCCAATAGTCGGTAGGAGGTTACTAGGAAGTTGTTACGGAGTCTAAAGACGGTTCATAGAATGTCGATAGGTTCTAGTAACATTTGTCTAAAGACGGTTTATAAAATGTTACTAAAAATTTTTGTAAGGGAGATACACACCATATACAGGGTGTTTCCTGTAACTTGGGCCAAGGATTGAAAAAAAAAAGTGGCTAGCCGTAGCTGAATGACACCAACTGCATATGGTTGGCCGTCGTGTGACGCTCTATAGAGTATTTTTATATTCCCCATAATTAGTTAATTAACTAAGATGAATGATCCAAGATTTTTAATATTTACATTAGAGCCAAGTGCGTTTCGTTGCGTTGTAGAGGGGGTTCAGATACGACCGATCCAATCTTTTCTGACAACGTACAGTCGCCCAAATCTTTAACTGGTGTGCGGGAGCGGCGACTTTTCCGGGCGTCAGCGCCGTATGACGCGGCGAGGCTGGAAACAGCCTAGTAGACGATGGGCCCAGCTGAGCGCGCTTTGTCCGCATGCGCTTAGCCTCAGACTGTTTCCAGCCTCGCCCCGTCAAACGGCGCTGACGCACGGAAAAGTCGCCGCTCCCGCACACCAGTTAAAGATTTGGGCGACTGTACATGCTGCGTTGTGATTTTCTTTCGGCGTTTAAACAATGCCGCGAAATATGAAATAAAACCACCTGGCTGCGCTCATGACCCGCCACGCAGAGTTCAAGTTCGGACCTCCTGGAGCGAAACACGCGAGAGTGCTTAGTCAGATACAACATCACCAAGCCCTACTGGCTATAGGCAGGCGGACTTTGCCCCAACTTTACCCCAAACTGAACCGTCGCCAGGCGGTCGTCTGGCGACCACTGCAGACACGTACTTTTCCCAGTCCGGGGGGATTGCAGCACATTTTCCCCTCGCAATAGCCGAGTGCTCTTTGCAAGTTATATCAGGCAACTAGAGCGACCGTCTCGCGCATGTTGTGGGAGTGCCCTGTTTAGCATATAAAGTGGCAGTAGCTGCGGAGGCTCGTAATATGTACAACCGTATTTATATGTCGTTTATCAGCAAATAGATAACACGCGTACGTTCACCTACCTCAGCTCTCTATTCTGCACGCCTTTCATGCTTGTAAATACATTGATGGCCACTTCGGTTCTTTACCAGCCAAGCAGTGTGATTTTAGTTTCTCGTCGCCACCCGATTTTTCCTCACGATCGCTGTGCCATCGAGTGCATCCCTTTGAGGATCACTCACCTATTTGATGAAAATATCGTTCGCGTTCCTTTCCGAATACGTGTAGTTATTTCGAGGCAGTCCTCTTGTTGCAGAAATATTGAGAAAGATTATATTCCTCCAAGCGTGCAGTGTCTGACTCACAGTGGATTCACTCGGGTCTCTGCGACAAGAGCACAACATAATCAGGCGGTGTAGTTTTTTTGCAGTAAGTTGTTTTTGGCGCCACAGCAGAGACGAAAAGAAAGAAGAAGAAAGAAAGAAAAGATCCAGGAAGCGTACCGTGCTTAGTCATTGAAGTGCATAAAAGCTGAAAATATGACATTTTCCTTCAGACCGAAGAATCAATAGCACGTCATTGGCATATACTTCACTTCTGTGCCCATGAATACTTCAGGTTGCTTCTTTTTAGAAAAGGCGTGAGAAGTTGTGGGATGGAAGGCTGTAGGTATCTCCCGGCCGGAACAATTCAGTTGCTCGCCTACCACACAGTTAGCAACACGCAGGAGAGGTCTTGAGCGTCAAGTGCGCTGGTATTTTAACAAAGTAATTTTATGTCGTAATTGTGTGTCAATGTTTATTTCGATAGCAATTATACGCACACTGCTGCTGCACGCTTGCCTTGATGTCTCGCGTGTATAACTGGATACTTCTGTGACGACCCTTATCAATTTTCAGAAGATTCCCTGTGGCTGATGCTACAATTCTAATTCTTTATCTTTATTATTTGCATGACATTATTTGCATGAGAAATGAAAATGCATTGTTGACAACTATTGAAATGAAACTAATTATCTCGTGATACATATTGATATTTGCAAATTGCAGCCAAGGCGTTTGCAAGGTGGAGCCATTTGGAATGAATTCATTGGTTGACACCCAGCTTGCAGACAAAATTTCCCAAACTTTGCGAAAAAATATTGAGTTTTCTGGTTGGGTTTGTGGGCTTTAATGCATAAAGCATCAGTTGTTTTAAGGGAAGTATAAAGACGGATCATTTTTACCCTAAGTTTTTTGAAGCACATCTCGACAATTCACCGTCATTCACAAAATTATTTCTTAGTAGATATACCCTGCAATATCATCGGTCACAATTTGTAAATTACAAGGTGTGTCATAAAATAACTAGACAAAGGCGGCCTGAAAACCCCTCGGGCTTGGTGAAAAAATAACAGAGTAAGCGGATAGCATACGCTGCATCGCACATTTCATCGAAATTTTGCGATCACTGATGATGACGAAGACAAAGAATTGCATAGTTACAAGTCTGCCACGATACGACATCTCTAAACCACTTTATCCAGTGTAGTAACGCGTCGAAAGAGTAGAGTGGTTCTTATTATTGCAGGGTTGCAGTACTTCCTTGAATTATCACAAAGGACACCTCCCTCGTTGGACTTTCGCACTCCAGAATGACACACGCGACGTTTATAAAGGACGCAAAAACTGAGATGATGGCACCCCTGTCTCGTTCCCTGGTTCCTTCTCATATCGTTTTCTCATCTTTTTCCACTTGCGCTTCGTCAACTCTCATAATTATCGACATGCCAGCTTTGCAGCCGTCAAGACCCATGAATCGTTTCACTGTTCTACTTTGTGGCCCTCTCCCTCGCCTGAGGTCGCATCGCGTTCCTTGCGCCATCAAGCACACATTTTGCCATTCATGAAGACCTGCTGTACTGCAACGACAGCCCAACCGAAGGCTGTAGGTGGCAGGTAGCTGCTCGTTGCCTACCTTCATCTGGGCTCGGACATCTACCCTACTTCAGACCATGAACGCCAGTGCGGTAGAACTGGCCTATTGAAAGCCGGCTACCGGCTTCACCTGCGTTGCTCATGAGGCATGAACCTACTCATTCGCCAGTAGGCCCGGGTTGATTTCATAAGTGTCAGTGCCACCAATGTTTCCTTGTAACCTTTGCCCTGCCCGGACCGGCCACTATTCCATGTGCCAATCGATAGTTAGGGCCCTTCGACGCCGATCGGTGAATCATTGACTCCATAGAGCACTTTAGTTATTTGTTCGCTTATAACCTGTATAACGACGACGGGGCGATGATGACGGCATGACGAAAGTCAGGTGACGAAGCTGGAGTGACCATGATGGCACGAGTATGACGCCGTTACGACGACCATCTGGAAATGTAGAAACGATAGCGTCTATCTGACGATGGTGGTATGAGAATGAAGGAATAAATACAATTTAGTAACGTCGGTATGATTACAATAAAATGACGAATAAAAAATTCCATCGACGAAATGTCGAGGGCGGTATGACGACCACGCTATGACGCCAATGGAATGGCGGCACTGCAGTGATGACAATGATAAAACGACGGCGTGACTACCATAGCGTGATGACGACGGCATCGCGAGAATCGCATGCCAAAGATGAAATGACGACGATGCAAACACCACGACGGCATCACGATCCGGAACACATACTTAGTTGCCAAAGTTATTCGGCAACTTTGGCCACTGGGGTGGAGTGGAAGCCGTGACGACGACCCCATGACCTAGAGCCAGATCACCAAGCTGGAATGGTAGTAATTGAACGACCATGACAGCATCACTGTGACGGCCGTACAACAAATGCACGACGACTGTATGACGACGATGGCATGACGACGATGGTATTACGAGTATCGGATGACAAAGTTGCAATGACGGCGATGCAACGACCACGACGGAATGACGACCGACACGGATCCACCGCGCTCATACGGGTGCGGACGCGTCAGCAGTGGCTCGGGCGCTCGCCGCGCGTAGCGTTTTCACGTGCGAAAAAACACGCCATGCGGTTCCAGCTTTAAAGCTCCGTGCCGCATTTCTGCTGTCACCGTCGCCATCGCCGTGATGTTCTGTATAAACTCCAAGGGCGATAACATTGTCGCCGCGCGCTGTATGCTGAATGCGCGAGTTATGCTGAAGGGAGGAAAGCGTGGAAAGTAGGGAGAAACTCGCCGTCTTTCGTCACGCACAAGGTACCAGGGGATGGAAGGCCGGGGGGACGCGTTCTGCTCCGGCGGCTGCTGCATATGACGCGGCCGCGCCGGCCCTGTATTGAAAGCGATCTTTGGTGAAGCACGAGGCACCGGGGTGACGCGAGGGAGGGGAGAGCGTTCTACTCAGGCGGCGGCTGCGTATTGCGCGGCCGCGTGCCACCGCGCGGGTGCTGTCTTGACAGCGAACTGCGCCGGCTACAAAGTCTAGGGGAACGGAGGGCTCAAAGCTTCGTTTGCGCACTGTTCTCGACGTTCAGTTCGCGTAATCATTTCCTGCTCATTATTGTCTGCTCAAGCTCGCCCGCGACCACACGCACAGGAATTAAACTTTGGCTACTGCCCTGCTCATCGGTATCACAGCCGTCGGGTCGCGCGAATTTCGACTTGTTTTGGACATTCAACTTGTTTCGAACCACGCGAAACTTAAGGTGAGAGCACAAGCACGCTTGTCGGGGCGCGCTTACTCCTGACCGCTCCGGATTAGGCGCCTTGGCAGACTACTTTTCGCATTGAGTTACTGGTAGCGCTGCAAAGTGCGCAAGTGGATGTGGCTAATATCCCTCTGTCAAGGTGGTGCAGGACAATGCCGGTCAGCCCCACGTGGCACGGCCAGGTTGGAGCAAATGAGGGTGAGCGTGCGCACAAGCCTTATGATGCACCTAGCAAACGCTGTGCATAGGCATTACAGCTGCATCTAGCTGCGGTCTGCTGCGTAGCGTATATAAGGCGCCCGCTGCGGGATGCCCTGATGAGTCCGTTGACTGATTGCACTGTGGCTTGCTGAGGCCTGCGGCATTTGGCGCGTCGTAGGCGCCAAAATCGGAATAGGAGCGCCTACGTGAAAATTCTAAATCAAATTTGAACTACCCGCCATGGTGACGTTCAGTAGGCGGAGCGTTTTGGGCACGCCCCGCTGCGCCGCAGCCTTCGCAGTGCAAGTCATTGGACAAGAGCGGAGGCGCCATGCTGGGACGTATGATTTGCTGCAAAACTGCTTTAATTCGTTTAGCAGGTGCAGAGTATTCTTGAAATAGTCTATTTTAACTTGAATTGCATTTCTTGACATTGAGAAACATGGTTCAGGGTCCCTTTAAGTTTTACTTCGGTGTAGGAAATTTTAGGCTATAAAGCAAATCGAAATTAGCACTCCCGAGCGTGAGGAAACTATAGTCGGCTTATTTTGGAAGTGGATATTTCTTGGCGAAATTGGAAGCGCATATTTTCACTAACTACGGCCTGTTTTCTTCACTACATCCACTATACTACACCATGACAGTAGGAAAACGCTCACTGATCCCAACACGCTCTTTCATTGATATCAAAGATAAGCGAATGACTGACAGTTGAAACCCATCTATCAGAATCGGTCCTCTAGGGAAATCTGCCCGCTAACAGCAATGGGAAGACTCCGCCAGCCACGAAATGGGTGAGGAGAATACTTCCGTTGAAAAGAGAGTGCTTAGGCAAAAGGTGGCTACGAGCTCCGCTTGTGAACCCCACGCCTCACGCACGAATTCAAATTTCCGCTGCAGGATTCACAGTAGGGTATGCTATCCGCGGTATGTGCACTTTCACCAAACCCTAGAGGTGGTTTAGGGCCCTCTAAACCCTTCTCTGGCGTGCTTTAGAGTGCTTTAAATTAAAGGAAATGAGTAAAAATGAATGAATTGTAATGAAAAACAACAACAACAACAACAACAAAAACATCCGCGCATGTATGTTGGCCCTGGCTCCCAGCCTGGAAATTATGCTTGCTTTGTTATTGACTGTCTGGTGCTCGTCATTGTCCAGTCTTGCTAGATGTAAATGAATTCCGGTTTTGAAATTAACAAATAAACATAATTGCTGAATCTTCTTAAAATAGTGCTTTTGCTGCTATCCATGCACCTCTTAAAATGCTTTTCCATCCACCATCGGACCTAGCCGTAACAGAGACAACCCACATCATATAAGTTGCCTTAGGTAAACACCGAAAGTGCGACTCACAAAGCGTCTGTTTATTTCTAACTTCTTCGCTTAGGGCTTCTGTTTAGTTTTCATAATGGGAATGTCTCCCGCGGTTCCATTTTCTTACAATAAATCTAGCAACGTCGACGGCTGGCAAGTGCGTCTTGTACAATTTGCTCCTTCCACCTACAACGCAGGTGGAAATCGCTCTTGAGCAGCTACCTACATCATTTCTCCAGACCCACGTTATTCTCCTCATGCGTCTGCTATTCTTTTTTTTCTTGCCCCTTTTGCGGCCTTTCATTCTCGTCGCCTCTCACAGGGTTGCCAGCTTCACGCGCGGCACATCGAAAGCCGAGACGCCTGCTGTCTCTACGTATTATTGCACGGCCTTTCGGGTTTGATGGAGTGCCTACACGTGGGCAAACTCGTTCCTTTCCGCCCGGACGTATTCAGAGCGTAACTCGCGGTGGCTATCAGATTCGAGACGCGTGAGGCCGTGCACCATTTCTCATCGTGACACACGCTGCTTTCAGATGGGTGGCTGGAAACCTTAGCAAGAAAGATAATGCCTGCCTTCGCGCAACCGCAAGGGCCTGAGACCGCAGTGCATGCGCCCACGCAATAACTCTATTTCGTTTCTACTACGTCAACTTATTTATTTGTTATCGCTCTTCTTTTCGTTTTTAGTGTGTGCGGGAGCAAATCTACACTGTTCACGTCTGCAAAGAACTATAGAAGTTTTGCCTTTCTTTATTCTTCCGAATAGTCTTGCCCATTACGTCACTGGCATCGATGTTCGCACGATTAGGCTCCGGAAAACCAGTTTAACTCGAAGCGCAGCCGTAGCTCTTAATTTCAGTGAGTGGCCTTATATTACTTTTATTGATAAAATAAGAACAGAAAAAAGCATCCTGGCGATGGAGCTGACATCTAAATATTCTGACTATTTGTTACGTTATCTTGTTTACTGACTAATCATTTAAAATATTGTATGCATAAATGCCGGTTGTGGCAGTGAGGCCTCTCAGGATTCATGCGGGCTTTCAGGCCCTCCCATATTTAGTTCTTGAAATCAAATCAAAACTGATTTATTTCTTGCAGTTTAGCACAACCCCAGCATTTCCAGTATTGTACTAGCGAAGCTCACTCGCGGACACGCTATAAAAGTTGCATCATTGCGGACCGTTAATTTCACAGTGGCAGAGTACTCTCGCTACATTTGTGGTCAACGACGCCTCTAACGCTATGAGCCCTGCAGAAAGCTCATAGTGTGTCGTCGTCCTGTACGAGGACGACAACTTTCGTTACGTGTGACTACGTTCTACTGGAACCATTTGTGCTATGTGCAACTAACGGGCTCAGGCACATACTATTTCGAAGTATCTTACGAAGTTTTACTGCACTGAGACAGGAGTGATAATATCAAAAGCTTTTTTGCCGAGGGCATCCGTCGTTTGCATAACACCAACCACAGTCGTCGTTATCTCGTGGTTTTCGCGAGGTAATCTGCTCACTCTCAGCCTCATTTCCGCTCAACAGCGAAGAAGAAAAAAATGAGCGTCTTCACGTTTCTGTAGCCCTACACCTCTCGTTGAATGCATGCCTTAATCTGTTCCCTTCAGCCCTTTTTCCACACTCGGCTGCTTCTATTGCCGAATTGTTCACCTTTCTATAGCCGACTTCTTCAAATTTCTGCTGGCGACTTCACTTCTTACCTCTTGTATTGCTTATCCGTCGAGGCACCAATACAGTGGCAGGTACAGTTTTCGGGTGAATGGTCAAGAATATTCACACACCCAGAGAAAACTTGACAGTCACAGGCTTAGCGTTGAGAGTTCTCTGTTAGCAGTGGTGCATACCCAGTGACCCAATTAAGTAATTCGTTTGTTCGCGCAGCTGCCAAGCGGTCCAAATATAGTGGCACTTACCCAATGTATCAAGTTGTATACTCTGCAAGACAGCAGCCAACACGCAAAGCGTGAGAGAAAGTGGAAAAGAAAGCTTCGATTTAGACCAAATTTGGCCAACCATTGCCACCGGAATTCCATTTAATGTATCTGCGGCAACGGGGCGTTGTCGAGCTGGCAACTTTGGGGATTCGATGGCTGTGCAAGATTTTTCGCCCCAGAGACTCACCTGTAATTGTGCAATAGCACGGATGCGATCTGTTCTCCATATTGAAGGCGTTAGCATTCACTGAGGACAATACGCTGTTCCCGGCGGCTGTTTGGGTTTTCATACATGTTTATATGTAACCGCTTTCTCGCATACCTGGGGCACTGGATAGTCAGTGGCCCATTAATTAGCGCATCGGGTTGCTGTGGTAAGGTAACAGGGCCAGAAACTAACCAATGGACCAAATTGGGCCGCCGAATATATGGCAGTTTGTACACACGTGGCACTCTTCAGCGAACTTCTTTCACTCCGATGTCGGACAGTTTCACTGGGTCTTGCCACAAATGCAATGGGTATGTCCCATTTTGCAATGACGTCTTCCAGGCCAACGCTTTAAAAGAGCTCCACCTTGAACGCACTGGGAATGTTACGCTCTTCAATAAGCCTCTCATATACTTGGTTCACTCAATATGTGCCACTGGATGCGTGGCCAACGAGGGAGCGATTCCGAGCGTTTGCATGCACAGGCAAGCCGTACTTGTATCGGAGGTCACGCGCGGACTGATCAATAGTGCCACTAGATGGCACAGCCTGTCTAGCAAGAAGCGGGAAAGAGGAACCCGGTTTCCGCATGAACTCTGTTTCACATGTTTTGAATGGAGTAAAAAAAAAATGGCTGTGGCTTAGGTAAGGTTAAGCCGAGGATGCGAAGCATACTAGCCTTTATTTTAGTTGTTGAACCACTGTTTAGCCTGGTGAACTGCTGTTGCTTGGCTATATTTGGTTCGGCTAGACGAAGAAACAACTCATGCATTACTGCTTCGCCTTCAAGAGTGGAACGCGACAGCGTTCCCGTCGACCCGCCAAGGGGTGTACGACAATGGGCTACAGGGCAGCGACTACGCGCCCCGCATTGGACGCGGTGAGCGTCGAGCAAAGCAGCGTTCGGCGCGGCAACGAAATGTGCGCCTGAGCAAGAGACGCACGCCTTAGAAACAGCTCGTTTCTAAGGCAACACCGCATTCACTAGAGGCGCTTTTGTACCGCTTTGAAGCATCGTACTCGTGGCTCAGTGGTAGCGTCTCCGTCCCACATTCCGGAGACCCTGGTTCGATTCCCACCCAGCCCGTCTTGCAAGAGTTGAGCCAAAGCCACTTCTCCTCTGTCGTGACGTCACGGTGTCATGTGGTTTCAAGGCGACACCGCCGCGCCTGAGAAGCTGGGTTGAGCTCTCGTAATATGCTTCGCATAAAAAAAAGAGATCGGTGCAGTCGCACGCGTCGCAGTGCGATCTTTAGAGGGCTCTTGGCACGCAATTTAGATTCCAACAACGCTGCTGGTGCAACGCGGAGGGTTGCTTGCAGCCAGGTTTTGTGGCACAGGCCGCATAAGTTTCGAAACCTAATGATAGAACTTTTGCGTTATGATATTACTAACATGTTTTAAAAAGAGCAAATAATGCGCTTGCTTCGAAGTTAAAAATCTTTCGAGGAGTAAGCTTGTTTCCGAGCGCTCAATAGTGTTTCCTAAAAATGAGGCCGAAGGAACGTGTCAGTTCTCAACAGCTGTTCGCAGCTAGTCGTTAAGCGTGGTATGTTGATGTTGTCTCATTTGTCTTCTATGTTTGTGAAGTTCTGCCGGCGCTACAACAAATTACAAGGTGACCTATCAACAAGCCCATACAGCTACCCTCATCGCATATGCGGAATTCGGAGTTCGGCTGCAGCGAAGTCGTTATGTCAGCGCAGTGAAACCCTCACGCTATTCATGCTAAGCGTCGGCTTCTGAAGAAATGGTTTGCGCATAATCAGTGCCTGTTCCTAACCATTTTCCTGCATCAAAGACAGCAGCAGGCATCAACCTGGAAGCTCACGTCTAAGAAGGTGCCGTTATTTCGCTAGCGTCCATGTTCCTGCGTGCGTCGTCCAACAATTAGATGCAACTCTGAAACAGCGAAGAACAAGCATGTGGTGACCGGCACACATCAAGGCCAGTGCTAATGACTGAGCGGACAGTGCAGCTTCAGCTATTACTCACCGAGCAACTGCCCCTAGTGCAGGCATCCTCCTCCCGCCTAAGGCATCACACACCAAAGTCACCTAGAACAGGTTAAGTCCTGTTCGCTTACCCGATTACGTCACACAGCTTACCGACGGAGAGAGATGTTATCGCTCACGGCTTCGATGAGCGGGAGCTTCGTAGGCAGTGTGTGTCCAATGACTGTCGTTTTTCTTTATATCTTGTACTTTCGCTTTCTTGACAAACTGAAAAAAGGGGGCACCTCACGACAAATATAAGTGAGGTCCGCATTTGTCCTGTAAGTACGACACACTGCACTTTTATTAGAAGCGTTGTATCGTTTGCCAGTGTTTACTGGTAAACACTTGTAGAAGAGAGTATTCATATATATTTAGTCCAGTGCAGTGGTGGCGTAGAGGTAGAACACGCGCCTCGCGGGCAAGAGGTCCATGGTTCGAATCCCGGTGCCGAGCAATTTTCCACCGGATGAAAAAAACGTCCGCGTGTTGATAAAATTGCCGAAACAGGCCTGGTGTGTGGCCTGCTCCCGGTGACCAGAACCTGTAACGCACTCCCTCACCAGAGCAGGATTAGCCACCCTGGTGCAGTACTTGGCCACAACCTCCTATATGAACACAACAATTGAACCCCGGCCCTCAGTCCCCAGCAGCTGTGAAGCAACTGACCACGGCGGCGGTCAGACCTGCGACACAGCAGAAAGTGCTAAGAATCCCTGGCTCCGGACAGGCCGCCATTGGAATATGAACCTGGCAACATTTAGCACTAGAACGTTATCTAGTAAGGCGAGTCTAGCAGTGCTATTGGAGGAAATAGAGGGCAGTAACTGGGATATAATAGGGCTCGGTGAACTTAGGCGGCCAAAAGACGCATATACAGTAAAAATTAATCTGCAGAAAGCTAAAGTAATGTTTAACAGTCTCGGAAGGGAACAGCAGTTTACGATAGGTAGCGAGGCACTGGAAGTGGTAAGGAAATAAATCTACTTAGGACAGGTAGTGACTGCTGATCCGGATCATGAGAGTGAAATAATCAGAAGAATAAGAATGGGCTGGGGTGTGTTTGGCAGGCATTCTCAGATCATGAACAGCAGGTTGCCATTATCCCTAAAGAGAAAAGTGTATAACAGCTGTGCCCTACCAGTACTCACGTACGGGGCAGAAATCTAGAGTCTTACGAAAAGGGTTCTACTTAAATTGAGGAAGACGCAACGAGCTATGGAAAGAAGAATGATAGACGTAACGTTAAGTGATAAGAAAAGAGCACATTGAGTGAGGGAACAAACGTGCGTTAATGACATCTTAGTTGAAATGAACAGAAAGAAATGGGCATGGGCAGGACGTGTAATGAGGAGGGAAGGTAACCGTTGTCAGTAAGGGTTACGGCCTGGATTCCAAGGGAAGGGAAGCGTAGCAGGGGGTGGGGGACAGCAGGGGGACAGAAAGTTGGTGGGCAGATGAGATTAGGAAGTTTGGAGGGACAACATGGCCACAATTAGTACATAACCGGGGTAGCTGGAGAAGTATGGGCGAGGCCTTTGCCCTGCAGTGGCAAAGGCCTGCATGGCATGTCTCTATATACTATTATGTGAACATTTAGGCACTACACGACGTGGTCAAACAACATATACTAGCATGAATGCGAAACTAAACGTCCAAAACTGTGAACAGCTTTGGTAGCTGTTCTGGTAGTTTCGCGTCACAAAGCTTTATTTCTAGCACAGCGAGAAAACCAAAACACACCGAGACCTCGAGGGCAAGTTACGCATGCTAAACGTCAAAACCTACAAAACCACGCGCACGAGGCCTGTCTCCACATACCTGTTCAGTGCGGCACCCCACACTGTCCCTAACCAGCCCGAACTAAGCCGGCCATAGTGAGGTGCATAGGCCTTGAAACATTCTAGGAGGCGCAGCTCACACGCCCGGGGATGTCCTAGAACACCATCGCCGAGAAAGAGAGCGCTACCCCCGCCACACCCTCACCTATAGGCGTAACAGAAGCGCATGAGTGGCACCACCTGCAGTAAAATACTTAGCCCTGCCTACGGTTGACACGTGCCATCCACCCCGCCGCAAACGTGGGAACATTCCCGCGGTGTGGAGGCCAGCCAACGCTCGGCCACATCAAGTGAGAATCCGAACTCAGGCCACCCGAAATTAATATATTAATATTAATACGCCTCACATTCCGGCGAAAAAATTCGGAATGCAGCATTGGGAGACTTCGCTCGCCAGGGAGCAAAAGAAGGTCCAAGAGACGCTCCTCGACCATGCACGGTGTGCTGCTGAGGCCAGTGGAGCACTGGATTAGGGAACCCACCAAGCTGCTTCCCCAGCGCTTTCCTTTTAGAATAAACGTTGTGCAATTAAATCCAATCCACGTCTGCCCCTGAATGAAGCTGAAAATGATCTGCGTGTGAATACTGAACGTGGAATGAAATAAATTAATTTCAATATTACCGCTAGCGTCGTTCCTCCATCGTTGCGCGTGTGCTGTAATTATATTGTTATGCACTAAGCGTTAATTTAAAATGCATGCCAGACCAACCGGGATGGTTGTAGTTTTCCGAGACAGCTACAGCGGCAGCCAGCCAAACATCTTCTTCCTTCCCTGCTCTCTGTCTCTATGGGCATGCGCGCTCTTTCTGAACTCTGTTGCCAGAGATCGTGATATTTCCCTGTTAGTAGATGGAGCCAACAGTAATGTCGGTCAGTAATTCGTGAACGGTGAGGCTTCAAGCGTGCAATGTGCGTTACTTCACTTTTGGCCGAGTGTCGTCTACTATTTCTTTAAAAATATTAAATTATGGGGTTTTACGTGCCAAAACTACTTCCTAATTATGAGGCACGCCGTAGTGGAGGACTGCGGAAACTTCGACCACCTGGGATTCTTTAACGTGCACCTAAATCTAAGCACACGAGTGTTTTCAAATTTCGCCTCCACTATTTCTTAAGCGTACAATGCGATCGAGTATGACGTATGGCCTAGCATATTGAGCCAATGACTTCTGACACAAGCCGCGCTTCTGTGAAAGTGTCCAGAGCCACACAAGGCCAACGGGACTGAAATGTACATGTTTGCTATGGCCGTCATAGCAGATCTTTGTCTAATCCCGCGAGGCCAGGGTGCGAAGCCGAACAACTTAATTTCGCGCTTCTACTTGACAGAGAATCTTGATAATTGAGTCACTGTCATAATTGAAGAAAGGAAACATGGTGTCGACCGTGTAGCGAGGCAGACGAACATAAAGAAGGAAGAACGATGAGTAACCGGTGGTATCGTGGCTCGCGGTGCTTAATGCATAAATGACAATAGGCAGGGTAGTGTCCCAGTTCTTACGAGTGGAATTGACACACATGGACAGCATGTTGGTAAGAGATCTGCTTTTACGTTCGAACAGGTCTTTAGTCTGTCGGGGTATATGGCGCGAAATGGCGAAAACTAGACGAACGCGGACTAAGGGTCTGTTTGATATCCGCTGTAAATTGTCGCCCATGATCGCTGATTATGATCTGAGAAGGGCTATGCCGGAGAATGGCTGAATATAAGAACAGAAGCTTCTGTTGCTGGGGCCGAGGGCAGCGCTCAAGTCTCACAATAAAGGGCCGGGTGATCTGCACACACAGGGTAACCCAACGATTGCCGTTAGGTGATTGCGGGAAAGGGCCCCGGAGATCTATAGCAATTTGTTCGAAAGAGGCGCTGGAAGCCGGAACTGAAGTCATCGCTTGCAACGCTGACATTCGGGGAGGCTGGCGACGTACCGCTTCGTATGGTGACGCGTCTTGGGCCTGTAAGAGCGTTCTTGAGTGCGGTAGATTATACGTGTGGTACCAAGGAGGCCTGAAGTTATGTCGTTGTGCATGCCGTATAGTACTCCAATGCACACTCTTCGGGACGACTAAAAGACAGCGCACGCCAGTTGTCAAGTAGCTCTACTCATATAAGGTGCCACCATGTAGGCGAAAACCGCTATCTTCTAAAGGCTCCTGGGCGGCCAAGAAAAGCTGCTGCAAGCTATCGTCTTTCTGCTGCTTGGATATACAGTACCCATATCAGAGAATTCTGGAGATACGAAAGAGATCCTTTGGTCGAAGTTATCAGCGTCACATTTGATCGTCTGAAGGGACAATCAGTATCAGCGTGTCGTCGTTCGCTTCTTTCAGAATTAACAAAATCCTTCTCATATAGACGAAGGGCCCAATGCGCGAGTCGACCAGAAGGGTTCCGAAAGTTCACGAGCCAGCACAATGAATCACAATCTGTGACCAGCGTGAAGGTGCTCCCGTAGAGGTGCAATAGAAACTGTCATACTGCGAAGATGACCGCCAAGAACTCTTGCTCGGCCACTTTATAATTGCGCTCGGAGCAATTCATGGAGCGACTAGCCTACTAGATAGAGGTGCTAACTTTAGCCGATGAGTTTAACAAGCACAGCACCCTTGCTAACACCCTTTCATTGTTGTGAACCTCTGTTGGTGTTGACGCATCGAAGTGGCGAAGAACAGGCTGCGACGTCAACAAGAGCTTTAATGGCCGAAACCAGGAGCCGCATTCTGCGGTACACAAAGGAACGGCTTTCTGGTGAAGACGCGTAAAGGGATAGGCTGCGTACGTCAGCAAATATGTAAATGAATAGGAGTATGTATGAGTATAAGGCTGAAAAAACTCCTTGACACAAGGAGGTTCCTTAAAGTGCTCTATAGCCACAGTTTTTCGTGGATTTCCTCGTATGCCTTCTTTATCGACCTGATGCCCCAGCAAAAAAATTTGTCGTTCACCAAAATGGCAATTCTTGGTATTAAGGGTAAGACCCGCTTTGTCCAAGCAGTTCAGTACCAACTCCAGGTGCTTGTTATGCTCACTACCTGTTCGTCCCAAGATCATAATGTCGTCCAAGTAGCACGTGTAAACATACCGTTTCAAGACACGTAGTAGGGTGTCCGTGAACCCTTCAAATGTTAACGCCGCTTTACACAGGCCGAAAGGCATGGCATTAAATTTCAAAAAAATCATCAGCCTGTACAAGTGCTGCTTTTTTTCCTTATCGTGAATGTTGATGGGCATTTGCCAGTAACCTCGCTCCAAATGAATAGAGAAGAAAGAGGTCACAAAGAGGCAATCAATCGCATCGTGAATTCGCAGTATGATTACTTGTGATCATTCACAATTCAAGACCAAACCGGCCACAAGTACAAAGCGAATAATAAAGGGGACAATGGCTAACATTGGCCTTATGAACACCCTGAAGTAGATAGAATCGGATAGACAACCAATAAAAGGGCTTGCCATAATGCAGCAATCTCGTGCAGCTTCCGGTGGAGCAGTCAACTTTGAGAAGTGTTCAGGATTTTGGTTCGGTTTATAGTTTACGAGGCCAACTCAGTTCGCTGGTATTCAGTGCACGCAGGTCTTCAAGTACTTAGGTGCATCCCTTTCTCAGAAGCGCAATATTAATCCGCCGGTCAGCTGAAGTAGCAGAAGTAAAACCTAAGGTACTGGCAGGGGTGGCAATTTTGCAATGTTTTAATAGCAGACTGACCTATGTATGTCCTGCAGGTATTGCACTGCTCGCGGATTATGTTTCAAGCTTTCCATGGTGTGCTTGCTACTTACGCATGAAGCTCCCGTGTTGAGGCCATATGGCGCGATAACCTCTTCATCCTCTTGAGAATAGAGACTCCGACCTGGATCGCCTTTGTGTAAGGCAACATGTCTCCTAGATATACTTCTTTGATGCAACCCGCCCGTTTCTAAGATAGATGTTAAAACTGCGTTTGATCAACTAGCTCCCAGAAATAGTTGCGTCGTCATCTGTGCGAGATCCATAGATGGCGCTTCTTGAGGAGGATTTAGAAAGCATTCACTTTCTGAAGGCTCACTTTAGTATGGAATATATTTTCACTGCTTCCCACAAAGAAGCTTTTGCTGCACTCATAGACACATTGTTTCGTGTTCCCCATTATAGTGCGCCTTATTTGGAATGATACTACTTATATGTGCTTAAGCTTGTCCGTCAAATGATCATTACTCCAGGGATCAAAACTTTTTTCTCTAAGTTACATTCGACAACCCTCCCTCTCAATACCTAGTTGGAGAAAAGAGGCTGTATCATGCCGTGGTGTCCACGAACTGAAACTGTTTATGCCTGTTTTGTAGACTATAGAGAGGCCGACTTTTTGGGCATTCTCCAAAGAACACCTAAAATGATTTAGATATACCATCAGACACAATTGATTTCCTACCTTTTAAAACTATCATACCCATCGTACGGCATGTTCATGCTCCTGGGCCTATAAGGCATTTGGCGCAATACAACGTGCTACAAGGGTGTTGAACCGTCCCGGAGCACTCGGTAATTTTTTACGGGAATCTGCTGCTTACGCTCGTAGTGCGGACGCTGCACGAGATACACCGCCGGAATGATTTTCTTTATTGGATGCTTGCATGCACTTGCCTGAATTTTGAATGTGTTTTCAGACACCTTAAATTTCTGTAGTACGCTGTCTTTCTGAAAGCTCTGCTCCCATGCATTAAGGAGAAAAACCAGGGTTGTGGACTAGTGGCCAGAGCATGATGTTGCTGCGCTCGGGAGCCGACGTTTGAATCCCGCCCCCGAACGCGCCTAATATTTAGTGAATGCGAATCTACGCGATATGAACCCGACCAGAGACTGATCTACCGACCAACCGATCAAGATGATACCATGGAATGGCAGGCCTGGAATCATTAGCTTTGAAACAAGCACCAGAGGACTGAGCCTTTCTGCATAAGATATCGTCAGATACATTCGGTGACCATATGAGCTTTAAAGTTAGGAGTGCTTACCTAAGTAAATATTATTTCAGTGTAACAGTAGTAAATTTGTCCCATTGACAGGAGTGTCTGCTACAAGAACAAATCTGAAAACATCACAGGTGCGACACGTGAGCGATTTCACCCTACACTACGTTAGTCATGGCTTCACAAATTGTCGAGCCACGCTTTTGAACGCCCTCTCATCACCGTGGTCTGTTTATCGCTGTACGAATCTACCTTTATTGTGAGCCAGAGCCAGCAGCTTGTATTTTCATACTGAAGTTATGGGAACAAAGAAATATATACCTTGTGGACACTTTGGGTCTCACAGGAGTGCCAACCACCACTGGTTCCAGCTTAGAGAGACACAGGGCCACGTCAGTTGTCAGCCTCTAGCGCCGCTGCGCGCAAGCTCAGGCCGCAAGGGGCTACCGAGCGACGCGCGCAAGAACACAGTATTGCCCTGAGTTGACGGAAACCGTTTATTGTATCCGGCGGCAATCACTACTGCACAAACGCTCGGTGCGGGACCAAGAGGTTACCCCACAAAGGGCGAAAAATACAGTCAGGGGCGCCTATAGCATGTCGCTGCGAGAGCACTGGCTCAAGCTGGGACACGCCACTAGGAAAACGAGAGCAAGCGGCTATGCCACTTGCTCTCGCGATAACCAGTGGGCCAACTTGCGAGAGCTCGGGCAATCTCCTTCAGCTTGGGCCTCCCATAAGTACGATCAGCATGGTACACCCTCGCGCGAGCGTTAGGCCCCCGTTCTTCGGCTTAGCGTCTGCAAAGGATCAACCCAACATATGCGTTCCCCGCCTGGACAAAGGCACCGTGTGTGAGCTCAATTCCTAGTCACAAAAGTGTCAGTGGGCGAGATGAAGCGTGTACGTATCCGGTGCAGTCCAAAGCCAGAAGACGCACGCTCCTGTCACGAGAGTAGCCACCAGAGGCCACCGTGACGTCAGCCCCCCTCACCCCCCTCCCTCACCGCGAACCATCGCGGGTGGAGCACTACTGCTGACAACCGATTCGGAGCGAGAAGAGGCTGAGGCGTAGGGATGGCAGAACAGGTGAATGCACCTGCGCACTGGCGCCGGTGAATTCATCCTAACCCCCCCCCTTCCCCCCCAACTTTCATGGACCCAAGATTTCATGTCTTTATAACGTTATGGACATGATTAAGTTCTTAACCATAAGTTACAGCTCCAGTAAAATTTACATTCAATGTAAAAGCCGATTCGAAGCATCAGGAAAGTACCCCCATGTGTTTGCCGTAAAGCAGTCTTTCTTGCTACGCCAGTTTTAATAGTCAACAAATTACTCTTAGAGTTAAATGTACCGGGAAAACAAATTAAAATGAGGTTACCCCCAACAGACCCCTTTACATTTTCTTTCTTTTTAACCATAGAAGAAAAAACCAAATTGGAATGGCACTGAACACAACTTGCTCCACTTGGGCTTTTAAAAAATCTACTAAAGTGCTATATACCCCAAATATCTCGCTAATTTTTAATCAGTGCCGCAGAACACGTAGTTCTGATGCCCAGAATAAATATAGGGGTTTAACGCAGTCATAATATTGATCATTCGAAAGGTACAGCAGGAAGCTTAAACAGGATTTTCCGACCTGTCGATTTGCGCTGTTGACATTTTGCTCGGCTTCCGGCAGGAACCATGCGAAGCAAGCTGCCCACAGTGGTCAAAGCAACAGCAGGAGGTGGGTAAGAGGGTTTGCCCTGCCAAGCTTAATTTGATACAAAGGTTTTTTTTAAAAAAACCGAAGATTATTTTCAACGCGACGCCAGTGTGGGGTTGAACCGGTCCTCCGTGGACGCTGTTTTGCGCAAAGCAACGCTCCGTTCGAATCGTCGCCTCTGAAAGCTTATCGACAGGAAACACGCGGCTTTGTTTATCGCCGTGTGTTATCCAGCAACGCTTAAACGTAGCTTTATTATCAAAATTCTTAACAAAAATAATAATGGCGACTGTATGTCTTCCCTCAGCTTTCCGTTTTGTTTTCTTGGATGCGGGGAGGGTGCCCGTTACTGACGTGGAAGCCAAAAATTTCAAAACAGTTTGATGTGACCCCAACGCAGTAGTTCGATCATTTGTGAAACTTTTATTCAAATGCTGTGCAACTAAATGCGATGCGTACGATTGTCATCATTTTTATTCGCTGTGACACGTCAGAGCAGAGATGTGGCCAGGGCCAGGGCAATCTTTATTCGCTATCGAGAAATCAGTGGTGAGCGGACATGCATGCAAAGAGAAGTACGGCACATGCCTTTGTAAATAGCGTCAGGGCTTTCCTAACTGTTTAGTCTCTCTCTCTCTCTCTCTTTATATATATATATATATATATATATATATATATATATATATATATATATATATATATAATTGGACAAATTTCAATGCGTGAAATAACATGCGTTTCTCCATCAAGTTGTGTGTGTTTTTTAACATAGGTAGTCTTTTTCTTTCTTTATCGCCATAACATCATTTTTTAAGGTCACCTCTGGCCTGTAGAACAAATATACTCATTGAGCTAGATTACTCGAAAATGCGAACATTACTTGCACTAAAATTCAATATCCATACCTGAATAGTCAACGTTCTCGCTAGTTATTTTAGTACACACGTTACAATATATGATCTCAAACCAGTTGTACCACAAGGCGGATCCACTAAGAACGAAGGTGGCTGTTTCTAAGTGGCGGAGTCCGGGAAATCTAACAAGACGTCAACAACTGATGTTCCCTGTGCATGTGATTTACTGCACGGCTCAAGCGATCAATTCATGTTTTCTAGAGAAAAATCGGGACATTTTCTTATTGTGCAGAGCCCAGGCGAAGAACTGCTTGTGCAATTTGAAAATTGCAATGAGATTGCCTGGTAATTAGCTACAAAGCTTACGTTGCCAATAACCAGGTAGCTGCGCTACTTCATTATGTTATCTAGTGAACCTAAATAATTAGCGAGAAAATTAGCACGCTTGACCTAATTTTAGATTTCCGCCGTTCCAGATTAGTTGGTTTGTAAAAACTTGCATTTTTATCTTGAGTACTCTTCCTTTAAAAATTTGTGCCAGTTTTTGCGGGAACGCCCGGTATGATGGCTCTAAACCTGTGGGAAGTCGAAAGTTTATCTACGTTTGTTTAATGTACCACTCATATGCGAAATTATTGATTGTGCGTTTTATGTTTTATTGAGTAGGTCTGTGTCTGATAATCACGGAATGAAGCTCTAATTAATGAAACTTGACTTATTTTAACTGGTACCATCCTTAATTATGATAATTTTTAACGTCAAGTCTAGACGTGCGCAGAAAACCAGATGATTGCTGCATCGCGGCGGTCGCAACTGTAGGGGCACCTGACCTTGTGCGCTAAAGAACAAAAAATAAGGTCGCGTGGAGGAACGCGGTTGTTCAGTTGCCACTTGCATAATTCGTCCGCCAGTGCCCAGCATGTTACACCGTACCGTCGGCATCGGAATCGGGGTCATTTTCATCGTCAAGTGTGGCCGACGACTTCGTGCTTGTCGGAATTCTTACTGCAGTGGATGTAGCAAACCACTGTGAGCTGAGAACCTGCATAGGATCAGGTCGGAAATACACGACGCTGCAAACATCGATGAAGGTGAAAGGTGTGCACTGACCACTGCAAAATGAAGCGAGTGTCGTGATAACAACAACAAAATGAGGCGAGTGAATTCGGCTGCTTTTCCTTGGAGTCCAAATTATTTTGCACCCTGACTGTAGGTTGGGAAGTTGATCGACTGTTGTCGGTACCCCGCGCGAGAAAACAAATGATGCCGTTGCTTCGGCGCCATTTCTTTCGCTACGCTGAAGACCGCTGTCTCACGAAAAAAAATCATTCCTTAAACATAAGAGTTTCAGCGTGTCGGTCACGCATCCAACTTTCCCAAAGAGTACATAGTCTTAACAAGATGAGCATGTCACATCGAGGGATTCCAGGGTCCTCAAATGGTAGGAAACGTATTTAATATGATGGAATGTCCACATATTTCCTAAGTGCCCTTCGCAGGAAGTCCTAAAAGAAGAACGCGTCTTTGCCATGTGAAAAACAGTGGCCCATCGTGTTAGCCTACGGAGACAGACGATTGTTGGTTGACCATGGTACAACGTAACTACATTCCTCCATGTTTTAGTAGGAATAGTTTCTGAATTCAATTTAAATCAAAAGCTTTACTCATGGTGGCACACACGTTTAGTTTATACGTGTTGGCATACGTGTTTATTATCGCATTGCAAACGGAAAGGGGGGGGGGGACACAATATATATTTCAGCTCGGCACAGGTGAACTGCCGAAAATGAAACATACTTTTAGACCCCGCATACTCAGCTCTTAGGCACCAGTTCAATTTTTGAAAGTGCAGACTCCTTGCGGACGTTTAGCTTTTAGCATAACTATTGAATACCTGCATTTCTCTCCAACGCATGATGAGTAATTGAGATGTGTTAAGGATTCCACCAATGAACAGGTTCAGGTATCAGTTTCATGGACACATGGGGTGTTTGAACGGTAGCTCTCCTGGAATTCATGTCGATTTATTTAATGTAGATACTTGTAGGGAGGAACGACGGTGTCTTTAAAAAATTGCACTAGGTCCACATTGCCACAATTATTGATTCTTGGAATATATATATATATATATATATATATATATATATATATATATATATATATATATATATATAATGTTAATATGGAATGTGAAGTTCATGGATTTCACTAACGAATTTCATGGGCACAGCACCATATAAACTTGATACATTACGCTGACTTTTCATGATAATTATGAGTTGCCGATACTGTCCGAGGCCCTGAATATCGTTGCTGAACATTTTGCCTAAACACGGTCAAGTTGTAAAAATTACAATAATTTTTTTTCAACCTTTATCACCAAGTAGTGTGTGCACGAAATGTGTGTCAGCTTAGGCACACAATATAAGCATGTTCGCGTGGCAGTAGCCTGTATTTCAGAAGCCTTTGAAGAGTTGTTCCTTTCTACCAGCTCGTACATGGTTTCGGAAAGCAATGAAAATAAAAAGAATACATTATTGGGCGCAGTCTTAGTCAAGTCCTGCATAACGTCCTCCGTGTAAGCGTTATGTTCTCGGTTCAGACCCGACCATCGCATACACTCTTAAGCAAAATAACTTCCTTTGGGCCATATCTTGCCACACAACAATAATCATCATCTGTTTTGTCCGCGTCTGTCAGCCCGGTACTTCCAAGTCACGAACGGCATGCGCGTTATCAGCACGACGGAGCATTCTTTCAAGAGACTCAAGAGTTTTCAAGAGATTCAAGCAAGACAGATGACTAATATTGTTGCGTGGCAACGTGCGACACAAAGGGTGTACAAATGTTTAAGAGTGTATTAGCGTACATTCAAGCAAGAGCATGCCTGACAAAACGCGGCCGACCGCCTGCTCACGGCACCATCATGCAGCATGCTGCCAATGAGCAAACGCAACGTTTATATGCAGCCCTGCAAATTTGCCCCACCCTCACCCCTTTTACCTCACCCCTCCAAAAAAACACGCACGGAAGCCTTGAGAGAGCGTTACAAAGCAAAAGTTGCAAAGAACGGCGAGGGAGATGTTTTGAGGGCGAAAAACAGATAAAGGCAAAGCGAGAGAACGAATACATTAAAAAGTAAGTCGTCGCCTCTGCGCGTAGCGTTAATGACGCAGAAGGACGGCGCCGAAAGACTGCGCCGGCCGTGAAGGCGCAAAAACATAGCGTGAGCCGGTGGAGGAGGCGATTCTTGTCGGTGGAACTTATCGTCAGATCTTTGCACCGGCGACGTTATGCGACTGTGCTCGTGTTGTGAAGTCATCTGGCCGCGTCCATGAACGCTTTCTGTTGCAAGAAGCCACAGCAGTCGTAGGTAATGGTGCAACTTCGACAGCTAGTGGCAGTGCGATGGTCACGCTTGGTCGACGGCCATTTGCGCTGGACCACCGGGCCCCAGGAGTGCATTTTGTACTGCGGCGAACCAGTGTCGAGTCTTCAGGTTATTTTGCTTCCCATACGCTAAGCTTACTAAATGCTTCATTCCTGCCATTGTATTCTTACGAGCGAGCAGATAACGAATGTCTGTGATTTAAACATGTGAACGTTTCGCACTAATGCAGAGGCGTGCATTGATGTTTTGGCGTGTGAACTTGCTATAACTGCAGGCTTAGTACCCTTTCGGTTTCCTCCAATTGCATTACTGCAAGGGTAATTCCTTTTGTAGCGAGGTGTTCTTTAAAAAAATTAAACTATTGGATTGTACGTGCCAAAACCACTTTCTGATTTAGGCACGCAGTAGCGGAGGACCCCGGAAATGAGGCCCACTTTAACGTGCACCTAAATCTAAGCAAACGGGTGTTTTGCCATTTCGCCTCATCGAACACGTATCCTTTGAGGTTTCATGCGCGGATTTTCATAAGGGCTAGTAATCCCGTGTAGTGTTCTAACCATTAAATTTCCCTTTCTTTTTCCATTTCGTGAACTCTGCGAAATGAATTCATTGCACTTCGTAGTGCAAGTTTGTCGAACGACGGTTTCATATTGAAGATATAATTTTCTGGAATGCACTTTTCTCCGTGTAATGTGTGGAATTTCGTAGGTTTCTGGCTTTCCTGTTCAACGCGCCGAGTTCACTGGAATTAAAGGCCCAATTTAGCTCGATGCTTGCTTGACGAGAAAATAGTCATTTTACTTATGACGCCGCAGCAGCCCCAAAATGTCGCTTTGCGCTTGAATAATAATTTGTCGCAGTAACTCTTGGAGAGGAGCCGTACACTCGTTAATTGTAGAAGGGGCGAAGTTTTATGCCACTGGCATAATTTGAATGGCGCACTATCTAACGTCAAGCTAACAGTTTAAAGTTTTATTGCAGACTGAAAAATCTTTGGATTTCAGTACTTTCATAGTTTTACAATATCAGAAAACAGCACTGCATTCTTAAAAGCTTTGAAAGAACAAAAAACACATATGTGCAAGTTGGATATTTTGCTTTTGTCTAGTGGTTGTTATGTAGCGTTGATTATGTAGCGTTGAGCCCCAAAATAGGCCTTAAGACCTTTTTTATGGGCTTTTGTTTCTCGAATTATCAAATTTCTGCAATCGCTTTCCATTCTCACCTCTCTGACTTTTTTCTAGACAGAATTAAAGCAGGAGAGGTCGACACTAATAACAAAGCCACCAAGAAAGCAGAACCCCTGGCTCTGCAGTGCAACTATAGAGTGGACCAAAAGCACCGGTAAGCAAGAATCAGTTCCAGAATGTCTGTTCATTGCAGTGCGCAAAGATCATATGCTTAGATGAAGCACCCGAAGAAAAATCGGATATTTTGCCAGCACGAAAGTGGGGCGGGTTACAGAAAGAAAGAAGTGTTTACGATATTGCTCGCATATGGATGACATTGCAGCACCTGCACGCGCTGTAGTATGAATACAGGCAAGCGCACATTCAAGCGCTCTCTCATTCATTTCGGTCGATTTCACAAGAGTGGGAAGTACTGACTTAGTTTAAAAGGAGTGTCAATGAATGGGAGTGCAGCTGAATGCCAGTAAGTGTAAGAGACATAAACCATCACCCCTGAGTTCCAGCTTACAATCTTGGCCAATTAGTTATTACTTGCAAGTGTGAAATGTTATAGTGAAATAAATCATATCGAGTTAATTTCGAAGAGGTCAAAATATGTGAAATGGGCTTGCGAGAACGTGGTCAACGCAACAGAGCGTATGTTGTTGGTCGCTTTAGTTACTTGCTCAGAGCATTACGTAAGTTCGTCTAGTGTCATGGCTTGAATACTTTGTTTACACTACGTATGCGCTCGTTGTATTCAGATTAAGTTACGATGGACATTCGTGCAAATAACACCAGTAAGTTTCGAGCAGAGCGCCGTATCTTCAAAGGTCGGAGATATTCGTATATCCTTCAGAATCTCTTATGAGTTATGCACATGTGAAGTGTGTGACATAGAATACTCTTTTTTCTGTAGTAAATCATCGACATCTAGTTTCATAATATTAGGATGGATAGCTGGACGTGTTCCCAACATGTTGTTCCATGATCCATGAGTTGCACGTCATACCATTTTCTTGCTATACCACCCAAATAGCGGCGAATATTCAAAATCTTTGTGTCGTCGAAGTGCCACATATTCTTGTCACAGTACTCGAAAAACCACAGCCAGTAGTGTGCACTTTGCGAGTTTCCTTCAAAAACATCTGGTTCAACAATGCTTCGTGCTGACTGCTCTCAACTAAGCGCTTGGACGAAAGTTCTCATTATTTCCATCTGTTCTATAATGTTCCTTTGCAGATCCATAACACTCAAGTCTAGGCTCACTTTTCCGGCAGGCGTTTCCTCTTTCAGGGTGCTTGTCGTATGGGTTCCAGAACGAGTTCGCTCAGTGTCTGCAGTTGTAGATTCACTGTCACCGATCCTGTTTGCACCAGGGCTTGGCGGCTGATTGCATCTTGTTGCAGCACCACGTTGATCAGCACGGTAGAACTAACTTCAAGAGGAGGGTCCATCGCTGGCTCACCATGCACTTGGTATAGGGTGAACACAACAGACTCTGATAACGCGTGGTCGACTAAAAACGTCGCCCGCATGGCTAGCCTTCGAAAACTGTCGGCTGCGCCGAAATGTAGCGTTCCTAACTAGAAGGGCAACAGAAATGACATAATCTAAGTGAGGCGGCTGTCGTCCGCCATTTTATTCCAATTTCCTCCTTCTAGCTTCTCCCCTAGCCCCTTTCTTCGTCTTCTGTCATGCGTCCAGAGCAGACCGCTTCATTATTATAATTAACGGAAACATACAAGCACACAAAGGAAACAGGGAGGAATCAAGCTGACAACTGCCATCGAAAGGGGCGCAACGCCTGCCTTCTCTTTCGGGAGGTAGGAATGAAAAGAGGAGGAAAAGAAGATGGCAAACGATGAAATAGGATAGAAAATAAGAAATAAACAAATGACATAGGCACGGACGAAAGAAAGTAAGAACGTGCAATAAATGTCTAAAAACGGGAGGCCAAATCAGTATTCTGCATGAAAGTTAGCAAGGCTCTATGGGCTTGGTCACGTTGAGCAGCACTCCCTCTCGCAAGCAGGCAATCGTCAAGAGTCGCACAGTGGAGTCCAATCAGTCCATATTCCTTAATTAGCAGTGCACGTTGTGTGACGAATGCGGGACACTCCAGTATAAAGTGTTCAAGTGCCTCACTGGAGCCGCAGGAAGTACACGACGGACAGTCCACACTTCCTTGACGATGCAAGCATTCGCGAACCAACACGGAGCCTACTCTTAATTTCACTAACAGTGGCCTAGAACTACAAGGCATGCTGTGACCACGAACACGGGGAGGGCAGGAGCTGTTTCGAACATGGTGGACTGGACAAAAGGGAAGACACACAGACGCTGTGTTGACGAACAATTGCATGTTTATTATCTTGCTGAGCCTTTTATACAGAGCACTAATGCAGTACCAACAAGATCATGAATAGAAAACACACAACGGACGAAAGGAAAAGAAAAAAAAAGACATTTTGCCATAAGCTGACCTTCGTTAATGCAGTATCATGTGAATCTATTTCTTTGTTGGACAGCTTTAGAGACGGGATGCGGACGCACTCAACACTTCAGTGCTTAATCTCAAGAGCGTCTAAAATTTTCCTACTGTATTTATCAGGGTGTCTACGCACTGCTTGAGTTTACGACAAGATAGGCGTACATCTGCACTGCTGACAATGCAAAGCAATATTTCCACAGATTACAAGTTTCTTTAAACTGTTGTTATGCATGCACTCTTCACCTATAGTTGATTCATCACCCTGACTGGCCGATACATCGTTTTGTGGCGGCCAACGGCACCGAATACAATATGTGTGTCACGCAACGCTAAAACAAAAAGTAGTGCTCAGGCTTTTTGAATTCCGCTGTGCCAGTGGTGCAACAAACGTGGTGGTACACTTTTTAGGGCCGAGCAAAGACAGCAGCTATACCGCAGAACATGAATCATCCTTGACACGCGTGGACGCGTATTGGCGTAGTGGCTTTGGTGTTGCGCCGCTAAGCTCGAGATTTGGGGATCGAATCTCGGCCATGCCGGCCGCATTCTGATGAGAGCTAAATGCAAAAACAGCGTGACCGTGAATAAAATGTTCGTGAGGCCAAAAGAAAACATGGTACATCCCTTGTGAGATGGAGCGAATGGCAGTCGTGCCGGCTTGATCGAACGCCACAGGACCACGTGACCATGACTAGGTACATAGCGATCGTTGAACCTATAGCAAAGAGCGAGGTTCTATGAACCATGCGGTTCAAGACTGTGTACTGGTTGAGGGGAAAGCAAGTGTCATGGGTCGTCACCAGAGGTGTGTCGTCGGAGCGGAGCGACCACTAGTCCTCCACGAAGCCCGTGGCGGTCATCCACTCACGCCTGCTTCCCTCTTTCGAGCCTGTTGCCATTCTCCACTCCTGCTTCATTCTGCTTGCATCCTTGATGGACATCACCGCTGCCGGCCAGAGACAGCTGCAGCCGCACCGCAAGTTCCTGGGCTGCGCTTCAGCGCAGCCAGTGAGACTAACATGTTTTGAGTGCTTTCAGTACTCCTTCCAAAACGTCTGCAATTACAGAACACAAATAGATAACAAAAATAACGTGGAAAATGCTGTTGAATCGGCGGTCTCCTACACAGTATTGAGAATTTTGACCCTGCTTCCTGAGTGCTTTATATATATATATATATATATATATATATATATATATATATATATATATATATATATATATATATACCATGCCGGAAATTGTTTGCCTAGTAGAATTGGTTTTGTGAGCGAGAATTCGGATAGGGGCAATTGGGTCAGGAAAATAGTACTGCATTTCTTTTTCTGCGCAGGCGGTGGTGAGTGTAAACTGACAAGTATTCGCTATCAATAAAAAACAAGCGCTAGACAAGGCGCGCCTATCTAACCGACGCAACACTCGAGAAAGTCTGTACGATTTCCTCTCTGTGCGTCTGCTTGTCCTTGCAGAGAGCCGCAATCGTTCGTCCACATTGCTGATTTTACCGATGCCCTACGCTGTACGCCGCTCTACATTAACCCATATTGAGAAATACGCCAACCGCAACCCATCTCGCTTAGAGCGTGGCACGCAGTGGGCTGGTTGCGCCACTCACCGAGTGAGCACTAAATGCCTCGGTCGACCGTGAGTACACTTATCCCGGTCCAAAGCAAACACGCAATTTTCCAGAGAGGCATATGGCTGTGGCGAAGACGCTGCGTTTTTAGGCTAACCACAGTTAGCGGTGTTTAACGAAAATGTTCGTCATACTGTGGAAGATTCCGTAGCGAAATTGTAAAAGAACGTGCGGCAAGACAACCCGAAGAGAACGAGATCAGGAATGTCAGAATAGTCCAGTCATTGCGTTGCCGCTCGTGTGGAGGAGAGTCACTAAGCATTTGATTACGTACAAGCGTGCTCAATACCACGTCCTTATTTTTGAGAACAAACCTTTGCGCAGTCAGATAATTAACAACAGGAAAAAAGACATTATTTTCCCAAATGCGCGGACGCGTTGTTTGAGCAAAATTAAAAGGGCTGGGGATTTGCGGATAAAGATAATTCTCTTCTCTGCCAATGAATGCAACTTGAAATTGGGGGCTGCAGTCGAAACTGGAAATTTGAAACTTTCCAGTGCTTTTGTTAAGTTTCGTTTGCGCTTCGCAATTACGAAACCATTCGCTTTTTCCGGTTGAGTCTGCGGTCAGTATATCGTTGCTCACGGATGCATTTAGAGAATTCTGACATCCGGCTATGACATACGCTAGCCTCCCACTATGCGCCCCGACAGACGACTACGCAAGCCTTTCAACAAGCAAATGTTGTTATATTATGCCGTAGTCGCAATACGGCCACGATCGCACCCGCAGCCGGCGTTATGGTCAGCAGTGCAACGTCACATGTCCACAGAGCCACCACTGCAAATAAACGAGAACTCGGCCCGTTCAATCACGCAGCAAGTTTTCGGACGCGTCCGTACTGTAAGATTACTTAACATGGTCATCTTACACACCCCTCCATTTAATGACGCTAACAAAGACTGCGGGCAATGTTTGGAAGATACCGACGAAGCTGACTCCTGCGAAGCCCAGCTTACTCTATTACAGCCGGACTGACTTAACATGGGTCACTCTGCAGGTAGCACATATATAAAATGCAAGCGTGCTTCTACACTCACATGTAAGTTTCAAAGTCTTTTTTCCTGGATGGGTGTTTTCAAGTTGTTTCTTGCATCTATGAATGCGTGGGGCCAGTTGTCGAAAAGTTGCTGTGGTCTCTGGCGTCTTTTGTTTACATGTGTATGTGTGTGCGTGTCTGTCTGTGCACGTTTCCTCTCTTTGAGCATGTGCTTGATATGATCGGTTTACTTGTGATCTTTTTCTCCCCTTACGGCTCCCCCAGTGCATGATAGCAAAATGGATGTTGGTTTTGAAGTTAACCTCCTTGCCTTTTTCAAGCCACTTCTCTTTCTCTTTCTTTCTCTCCGTGCCCCTCTTCGGACTCCTGCAACGAGACCTTCGGGGCTCATTTCTGGGTATATTAATCATTGTCTTTGCGAAGCGACCTGAGAAATGTGTTTGCCGGCGGCGTAATATACCACGACGGAAACGACTGCACTATACGTCTGTGAATTGACGTACAGGATATTTGTTAGTGCTGCTTTCAGGTGCGTGTTGTAATATATGTCAACAATCGCAAAGATATGAGAATCCCTATGGTGAAGAACAATCTGTTACAATGGCTCCGATCATCCAAAGGCGTGATATTAATTGAAGTGCATGAATCGAGTACAGGACATCTCATATATACCTCGCTTAACTTTTGTTTCCCAAGAAACATTGAACTTCGATCATTACAACGTAAATTGTCGTTCTCCGTCAAGTTTTCTTTTCATGCTTTTCAAGTTTATCTTGAATACGCATGATCATTACGGGACCTCTGTGAGGCTTCTATATATCTATACCTGTGATAAAATGGAACTTTCATAATGTCTATTAGTATGTCCACCGCAGGACGGAGGCCTCTCCCAACGTTCTCCATCTACCCTTATCTTGCGCTAGGTGATTACAAGATGTGGGTGAAGATTTCCTAGTTTCATCACCTCACCTAAGTCCGTACAGTCCTCGACTACAGAACCATAGCGTATGATAATCCCAATTGAGTATCATTGGATTGCAATCCTGACCCGCATGGAAAGAGAATTTAAGTTTTCGCTTCTTGTGATACGACGGCAGTAATCACATATGTGTGTTTTGTGTATAATAATAATAATAATTAGCTTCATGTGGCAGAATGTGATAAAGGAGGGACACATATATCGGGCAGTGGCGGGGTATAAAACAGACAAGAACACGGGAGAATAGATTACACAATGCATATACATTGCAAACAATCAGCTGGGGTGACTCCACGCTAGTGTACATTTCGCGAGCAGTGAAGCATGGGAATTACCGTAAGGGTTCTTGTGTCCGGACATGACATACTCAGATAAACAGGGACGCATGTACAGCGAAACCCTTACATTAATTACCAAAAGAGGAAAGCCGACAATAAAATATTATTAACGCTTGGATTACGCAAGACAGGTGCGAAGCTCACAGTAATTCATGCTCTGAAATATAATGCCGGCTGCGATCAACTTTGATTCATGGAAGCTTATATAGAATCTTTTGTGCATAAGTGGTTCAAGTAAAAGGGACACCCAATTATTTCATAATAATTTCAAATTTGGACTCTAGTATATTGGTGAGGCTACACTCAGAAACGAAATAACAATCACAATTCTAATGCAAGCAATACAATAGAGTCATAACGCAAGATCAGCTGCACTTTATCGATTACATAAAGTAAATTAGTAATATCATTGCATACTTGCAGTAATTATACCGAGAACCAATGAAGACTGGCACCGCGAACCAGCATCGAGAAGTATTAATTGGAGGGTTAACATTTTACATAAAATTCCTCAATATTTCTCGTCGTTGCCTATTACTCCTGTCTTTCTTAACTTCCTTTTTATTCCGTACGTAGCGAAAGTTTATACAATGTAGAAAATATTGTTGCGCAGCATTGCAGTGCGCAGTGTTTCCCTCTGTCCTGAGGTTCGCAGTTATATAAAGTGTTGTCCCTGCTCCTCGTTCTCAGGCAACCAGCCCGAAGCAGCGTTTCCTGGAATGTAGATTTCCTGGTGTTGGGGAACTTGTGAGACTCCTGGCTGAATTCACACGTCAAGCAGGATTGCCAGTTCAGTCAGCAGACTAACGGCTCAGTGCCAGAGAATCACGTGGAACAAAATGAAGTCACCGACGAGCTGCTAGCGGCAGGATTCTCCGCAGCTCAGCAACTCCACATTAGCCTGCAGAATAATTAGGCTATCCATCACTTTGTGTGAATAAAGCAATTTTTCGCTTCCGCATTGCGGTGGGGGTGAAGCGCGGCCATCGTTTCTACAAACTTTAGCGCGATGTTCTCATCGGGACTAGATGTGACATAGCATGCTCAGTTGTAGCAGCTGTGTCGACTTTTCGCTTTCAAAAAGAAGTACGCAGTAGGTCCGACCTGTCCGCTCCAAATGATGCTGATGTGGAATCCAACAATGATAGTGCTGCAATATGCCTTGCTTTGTGCTCCAAACCCTTCCTCTGCGTACCCACCTCTTGCTGACGCTTTTCTAATCCGTTGGCTCCATTCTCACTTTTTACCCTCTATTACACCAAAATTGGAGAGCCAGCGTCAAATTGCGACAAATTGTCGAGAAGAAACAGCCGCCGTCGGAATGCGTCAGCACGGTGAAATTCGGAGGTGTTCAGCGAAAGGCAATTTAGTCGCAGTTTCTTTCGTCACTCCGTTACCGAAAAAAAAAACGAAGCACGATCGACTTTGTGACGGTGAGAATGCACACGTTCCTGGCGCATCTGCTGCGCAGAACAGCAGGCAGCGCAGAACAGCGCTACTCACCCCCCCCCCCCCCATTTCCATTTTTGTTTTTGTTGCCAGTGCCCAATTTTCTCAGAATCTTTAGTTGCGCCACGAAGCTATGTTTTCAGAGGGTAGCAGCACGGTCACTTTATTCAAGGACTCGACACTCCGTCCTATCTTGCTCCATGTTTGCGACGCTTCAAGCATTGCCAGAAAATTGATGTTCAGTGACGCCAGGCAGCCTGCACGCTAGACGCACGTTGCAGCACTATATTATTCAGGTCGTTCATCGAAGCATAATGCCGAAATCTGCGTCTCCACTGAGACTGTCCACGTTCCTATAGCGACGATGTTATGAATTCTCTACAATTCGTTTGAATCGAATACCAAGTCACACCTTTTTTTGTTGCATTGCCTTCTGCACTTTGCAGGTTTAAAGCAGTAGCCACATAAATTTTTGCCGAAGCGTCTGAATTATGTGCCTTTGAGTTTGATAGGTTTGCTTGCACATTTATAGGCGGAATGTTAGTTCCAACCTTCTACATGCTCAGACGTTTGAGAAACATAATGCAGGAACATGACTCAGAAAAGAATATTAACGAATACACGCATGATATTTTGTTATAATATGTTCGTGGCGTGCGGTACACACTTTCGAAATTGCCTTGCGCCATATCGGGCTCGCAGTTTCTCAGTAGAAAAATGATTTCAGCCCCATCACGATACTTAAGATAGCACTTTTATTGGGATTGAAGTCATATTCATGGATGCTCGGGGCATTTTCGCGACTTCGTAATGCTGCCCCGCTATCGAGGGTGCAGGCATAATGTGCACGTTGTGGGTTACAGACATGCTTGAAAGCATCGCAGGTGAAAACAGGGCAAGGGAATGAAATTCGACCAGGGGTGCTACGCAGCATGTGCCAAGTTTCTCGTTTACATGAGTTTTACCCGAGGTTGCTCGGCTGCAGCCAGTAAACGGAGATAGCACGGAACGCGCAAGAACGGCAAGCAAAAAAATGTCGATAAAAAAGCCGCGTATGACAACATGAGTGCACCCTGCGTGGCACACTGCTTTCGAGCTTCAAGCTCAGAAGGCTGCGCAACCAAACGCGCCAGCACCGCGTTCTGTTATCAGCGTATTGCCGCATTTGGCGATGGCGTGACGGTCCGGCTGTCTATCTGCACGCTTACCGTGAGCCCCTTGCCACTCGGATGCGTCGAGGGCGTGCATACTCTTTCACGCATTATCTTTCTACCCTCCGTCGAATGCGAACAGGGCACATGCAGCGCATTCTTCCACC
The DNA here is from genome assembly GCF_038994185.2 of Dermacentor albipictus. Lineage (NCBI taxonomy): Eukaryota > Metazoa > Arthropoda > Arachnida > Ixodida > Ixodidae > Dermacentor > Dermacentor albipictus. Next base: position 50,430,063 of record NC_091824.1, read on the forward strand.
TACATTCAATGTTGCACTTGCTTTCCCCAAGAGGCGACAGCGAGGCGAAAGCTTACAAGAGGATACATTCAAGAGTATCTCACGTATGAGTGAGCTCATACGGTGAGGAGTCGCCTGGGGCGCTGCAGTGCTATTCTCGATAAAGTCAGTGATACGCATAAGCTGACCTTTTCCCGTTTATTATAGGGGAAGGGCAGCGCAAGCGCCGCGGTATGGCTGTTCACCGCACGAACTTGACTGAAGCTATTAAGGCCACCGCCTTACGAACTAAAAACGACACCCTATTGATATAGACTCTATTCATTGCAGTGGCTGCAAAATGGCGGTGCTGTAAGTGTTCTGGGGTCCATACTGATCCCGCATAGAGAAAATGTACCAGTTTATTTGCGTTCGCGAAGCCTCAGCGATCCGTTGTGGAGTGGGCTGGCCAGCAAGATAATTCGTCGCTTGGCCAGCGAAAGTGCCTGCGCGTGTACGCAAGATTTAAGTGTGTTGTGCACTCCAAAGTGCTGGCGGATTACCTCTGCTGGAGCTAACAGCGATCGCAGATGGATATCGTAACGACACTGCAGCAATCGCATTTTGGCAGGTGGTGGGCCTTGCGTTCAATTACGAAATGAGACTTCGACTGGAGGAAGGTGTTCCAATTGTTTAAATCCGCAGTGCTTGTGATGAAGAAATGTCATTGCACTAGATCTAAAAAAGCGAGCAATTTTCGACACTGACCCTGCTTGCGGCGCTGCCAATCCAATACATCCCTGATGACAGAGCAGCCATCTCAAACAGCAGCGATATGCTGTCGCTCGAGAATACTACACACTCCTCGGCACCGTCGTCCACCATGGCGCATGGATGCCTTGCAAGTAGCTACAGTGGCATGCCGATGTATATTTGCTGTCCGCTACGTAGCCACAATGCAGGCAATCAAGCCCTCTTGTGGGGCCATCACAGCCCGAGTAGATGAATGCACAAGCCAGCCACATTGGACGCTTTGCTTTCGATAGAGGTGCTCAGTACATCACCGATGACGGTGCGTTGTGCATGTTTTACTTCGGCGATCTATATATTCCTCTCAGCTCAGCACCATGTTGCTTTGCGTAAATGTTCTTGTTTAATTAGCCAGGTAGTTAGCAAACAGCAATTATCCTTGAGGTGGAAGCGAATTGATGACTGAGCATGCTTGGTCCTATGAAATCCATGTTGTGTAAGTTTTTGTTAGTTTTTTTTGCTTATTTGTTTGTTTCTTCTTTCATTTGTTCGTATGTTTGTTTGCTTGTATATTACCTTCATTACTAAGGTTGGCTGGGATACCTCGTAAAGAGTCTGCGAAGATAAACCACTCTTTAAGAATACACAGTGGCTGTTCGGGCTCAAGTAATACTCTTGCTTGGGTTAGTTGGTTCATTCTTGAAGTAGTAAAGGCAAGGCGCAGAAGACCAGCACTCAAGAAGGACACAAACGACAGGACCGGTGCCGGTCCTGTCGTTTGTGTTTTTTCTCTTGAGTCCTGGTCTTCTGCGCCTTGCCTTTACTACTGTTCGGGCTCTTTAAACAAAATATATCAGAATGGCAGCTTTTTAACCTTTTTTTTAATTTCCAGAAGATAGCGGCGTTTTTTTTTTCTTTCAAATGTGCATAGACACAGAGGCGATGGTTTGCTCCACATGCGCTCTGTTTGGTCTAATAAGTTAGCTCGTTAAATAAACGAGAGGAATCACGAAAACGCAGTACTTGTAACACCGTGACGGCTTCGACTACTCGGTACATATTCGACAGGGAAGCAGCGCGAAAAAGACGAAGAAAATAAAATTTGGTGAGAACACACCAGCCCTGGTGTGTTTACCGTCTTTTCCATAATTCGTTTTTTCGCTCTGTTCCCCTGTCGAGCAATTCACGTAATTAATGTTGTTTTTGTCTCAAACGAGAGTGAACATGGTTATCGAGCAACTCTAACAAGAAGTCGTTGACACTAGCCTAGTCAGTACAGCACAGTAAAAGCGGGAGGACGGAGGATGTGCAAATAAACAAAGTATTCTCCGCTCACTTTTTTGCTTCAAGTGACAATGAGCGACAACACATTCTGGAGTTTTCATCGTACGTGTCAGAAACCCGGATGTCATGCTAGAAAATCCGCAGGCGGCTTTGCCCTGTTACTCGTAGCCTGAAGTAGTTTGTCAAGTGCGAAGTGAAAACGAGAAAAAAAAACATAAAAAATAACTAGAAGTCGATGCAACTTCCTGGAACCACCGATCGCTTGACAACATTCAGGACACTCCTTCGACGGTGGCTACGTGTTGTCGACCCAGTATACTGAACGCACACGCGCACAAAAGTAAACGACCCCGCCCCCTCCCTTCCCCCTTCTTCATCGTCTTCATAAGAAACCTAGCATAAAACACAGTCCCCAACATCGTAAGAAAAAAGCTCGCTGAACGTGACGTGCTTGTCGTGGAACTCGGCTGACAAAGAATCTCCGCGCTCACTTGGCTGTAATGCGAAGCTTGTAGGCTTAAAGACAAAGTGGTGTTGACAGCGTCGACGACAAGGTTTCGGGCTCCAGGGAAGGCGTGGAAGGGGAATTGGGACGGAACTTGTTTGACAGCTTGAAACTTGTTCAATCTTTTGTTTTTGTTCCCGCTATTATTTCGCAAAGCTGTCTTTGACTTGTGACAAGAGGAAACGAACGGGACAGAGACGAGGCGAGAGAAGCGGACTTAGGGCAGGATATACGCTTGTTAGTACAGCATGGGCTTAGCGCGTGGGATGGCGGCATCTATCACTGTGCATGGGGCCACCCGTTCACAATGTTACACTTATTTCACTAGCCTGGCAGGCACAGGTAATAATTGGACTTCTCGCTTTACCATGACAACGTCGAAAACTGGCGCGTTCGCTCCTTCGGCTACGTAAAAGTGACAGGTTTGCTTAGCTATTCCGCCCATTTCTGACTGACTCAAAGGACAAACTCAAAAAGGAGGACAAACTCAAACTTGACCACAGATTGAGAAACCTTATCGTTGATTTACGGCTCCGCCCCAGCTCGAAGGTGTAGTCACAAGATTCTTCACTACTGATATGCCCAGCACCACGGGGCTCCGAGTGTCGCCAGGTATCACCTAAACATTATCGATCAACCCGCCGCCGCTGTTATCAACGCTGCGCAACACAGTAAGTCATGGTCTTTGACCATACCAATGACGGATGCGTACTTCATTAGCGTCCATTCTGCCACGATTCCAGCACTCCCCATCAAGCTTATAAACGACAGGTAACCCTTCGCCGCCTGCAGTCAATGGGCACGAAGGAGCAATTGCTGTGCAGTCACTGATCAACTCATTCTGCGTTCTTGGGCAGGTTATTACTATAGTCCCTCGTATCATTCTAAGAAATCTGATTATCCATTTTTGATGCTCATTCTATGCCCAAGTGTGATTTACGCGCATGTGTCGGAGTGTTTTGTGGTTGTCAAATTTTTTTTACTATGTGGAGATGTCGAACGAAGTCCTGGCCCCGACAAGCATTCTGCCGCACTGACGCTTGAGCTTTCAAACCTTGTCAACACCATCAGCGACCACGTTGGCGCTCGCCATAACGAGTTGGCAAAGACGCTCGATGAGGTGAAATCAAGTCAAGCAGCGAAATAACTAAATATTACAGACCTTGCGAGCAGGCTTAATTGTGACAGTCGATCAGCGCGTGGATTAGGCCCAAAACTAAGAAATTGAGAAAATAGTTAGCGATCGCTAAAGAAGAGGTGATATCTTATTTTTTGGCCCGCAGGACGTTATGACCAAAACATGGGCGCGATCAGAAGATAAAATTCAGTTTCTTGTTCCTTCCTCATTCGTGACTTCAATCCCTGACAACTGCATTTCTTGAGCGCACAGGCTGGGAATCAATGCAGCTGTGAAGTGCCGCCACCCAATAGTAAGGTTCTGCTCCTGCAAGGATACAGACGCAATGCTTAAAAAATAACCGTAATCTAAGAGTCACAGAGTCACCACAAGCGAGGATTCGTGGTAGGCGGCGAGAAATTATCGTCAAAAGATTCTTGACTTTGGGAAAGCTAGCGGTAGCGAATTCAAGTTGCGGTATAACAAGCTGCTTATATATAAACAGTGCTTTGTGTACTGGCCTTAAACAGACAAGGTTTGCAGTGTAACCCAAATAAAAATTTGCCCAAACCACTGCTACACACTGGAAGTAGTGGGTTGGCCAACCCACTACTAGTGGTGGAAACTGCCTAAAAAAGCCGTCAGAAACTGGCGAAAACTCCATATTTTCCTAAATGGCTTACAATGCAGTGACCTAGGCCTTGTTAGGCTGGGCCAGAGGTGCAAGAACGATTTCTTCTGCCACTGAAAAGACATGCAAATGCCATCAAGCAGCTTAACAGAAGGTTACGGTGCTCTGACCTGAACAGCAGTTGGTGTCCGTGATATTCACGGCAATTGCGGAAAGTAAATGCTATTCGGTTATACATGGGAGCAGGTCCTATGTAAGTAGCGCTGGCGGAACTGTTATAACACGCTCTAACGTATCCAAGAGATGAGGCGTTGATCACATGGTTTGTTTGGCTGATAGGTTATTTATTTATTTATTTATTTATTTATTTATTTATTTATTTATTTCACAGTCTCCCGAAGGAGTATTGCGTGAGGCGACGACAGAGGGAGTTAGCAACAGAAAGGAGTACAAATAAGTTATACAATGTTAGCGCGTAAATATAAAAAAACGAATATCCCACAAATATATATAACGCAATAAAGGAAACAAAAAGACTGAATGAAATAGCAGAAGGAGTACAAAGAAATTATAGAAATGCTGGCCGGTAAAGGGGAAAGACCAAGTCTAACAAATTTAAATAACACACTACATGAAGCAAGAAAGAGTGAATACAACTTCGCTAGGGATAACTGAGGTGCGCAGTAGGATGTTGGCATGAATTATGAAAATAATATGGGTAAGCGCGCTCTGAAAGATACATTTTCAGGAATGTCAACTGTGTCGCTTGGTAGTTTATTCAATCACACGGGGCCACGCGGATGAATTGAAAGCATTGGTTCGGACAAAGATACGCTGGAAACTAAGATGATTATGCCGACGCCGAGATGTGCGGGATGGACGAGTGAGCGGCAGGGTGGACGAGCGCATGCTATGGGCTATGTTGTGTAAATAGGGAAATCAATGCTATGTTTTTTCGTGATTAAGGAGGACAAAGATGACCTAATGCTAGTCACTATGAAGTCACGGGGATAATCTATCGCAGTGAAGCGGGCGGCGCGGTTTTGAACTGTCTCGAGAGTCGCGGTTAGGTAAGCATGGTGAGGTGACCAGATAGGGCCACAAATTTGAATTGAAGCCTCACGAGTGTCTTATAGGCAATATGCCTGGTGAGGGAAGGAGCAGCGCGATAACCGAGAGTACCTGAAGCTTTAAGAGTTATTTTTTCGAAGAGCGCTGACCATGACGAATTAGGTGTAAGGAGAATGCCATGATGGTTGTATGAGTAGGTGAGTGTAACGTGTTTCTTATCGGGCGAGTAAGCGAAAGCGGTAAGTGTCTCTTTGATGGTGAATGTTATTATTTCGCATTTATCAGTATTTAGTGTCATTGGTCAACAAAAGCACCAGTAAATAATAAGGTCAAGATCTCGTTGAAGAGCGACGTGATCGGAAGGTGAGCAAATTTGACCATACATCACGCAATTGTCTGCGATGAAGCGAATGGATGACGTTATTTCGGATAGCAGGCTGTTAATATCAATCAGTCCGAGTACGCTTCCTTGTGGCACACCAGGTGCTACATCGCTTATACTGGAAATGTAGTTATTGACGACGGAAAATTGATTACTGAATGACAAAAAAATTTTTATCGAAGATACTGTTAGGGAATTGATGTTTAAGCGTGAACGTTTAGCTATGGTACGGCAATGAGAAATGTAAGTGAGAGCCTTAGCGAAGTCAATGAAAATGGAACCTGTGTGAGGGGCCTTATGCATGTTCAGAAAAATATCTGTAGTAAATTCGATTAGCTGTTATTCACGTCATAGACCTTTCCTAAAACCAAGCTGATGTTTCAAGAAGAAATTGTTAATTTCCAAGTTGTGTGTTACATTTGAAGAGGTGTATTCTAGTAGCTTACCGGGAGCACTTCTTAGTGACATGGGGTGGTAGTCGTTAACAGCTCTCTTCTCATCGGACTTAAAAAACGTATAACTTTACCGACTTTCCCGTGATACGCAACTTCCCCTGTTGAGAGGGACTGTTGAAACTAGCCGGATAGGACTGTGCTAGAGGGTAATACTGCTTGTTTCAGGATTTCCGAGTTTATATCATCCATGCCTGAAGAATTTGGCATCTTCAGATTGTTAACTCAGCAACACCTTTGGTTGTAATACTGATAGGGGCCATGTATGGATAGTCGACATCGGTGGCTGTCGTTATTTGCGAATGGTGTTCCTTTGTAGATCCGGTCGTGAAGTAATTGTTAAAAACATATGCAGGAAGCTCTCCTGGCATCGTCAAGCCAGAACAATCAAACAGTGGTGACATGTCGGAACGTTTGGCAGGAGAGATCGTTTTTCCAAAGTTTTGGGGGGTATGTAGAAGCAGAGATTTGAATTGCAATAGGCTTCATCACAAGTTTTATGTTTGCTACAAGATGCAGGTGAGTGTCGTCACGTTTATCTGTCCTGTAGAGACGCATATTTTTATATTGTTACGGTGCATTTAGACAGTGCCGTGCACCGAACACAAGCTCGCAACCGCATATCACCCAGAAATGAACGGACTGATTGAAAGACTGAATCACACCCTTACATAGATGTTGTCTGCCACTTCCTGTTCGGCTCCCTCTTGCGCGCATTGTCCTTTCCAAATACACCGTAGCAATATTTTAGAGTAGAACGAGCTGCGCTGAACCATGGTTTCAATTCGTTATCGCAAAATCAAATATTTGGTACATGTGCATGTGCTAACTCAATTACCTTTTCTCTGTACAGACACCAATTCTCGCTCACTGTCCGCTCAAAGGAAGTTTCCAAGAATGACGACATGAATCTTTACAAACAATTGCCAATAGCGCTGGCGTTTGTCTTTTGTAATCAAGTACTTGTTTAGTCTTCAGGTGACGTGAGCAGGAAAGTGAATGAACTGTGAATTACAATAGCCGGTGAACTAACCTAAGCGCAAACGGAACCTAACCGCCAAAGGGATAGTTTTAGCCCCCTCGGGTGCGGACGTTATAACAATATTCAAATTATTATTGATATGAGTGCGTGTGTTGATTTATTAAGCAAGTGAAAAATCAAGTGTTAGTTGAACAAGCTCACAAAATGTACGTCACTGGCCTCGCAAGTACTGCCAGCCAATGTCCGAATAGTTAAAGTCACCAATAAGAAAAATGTCGGGTTTGTTATATTGGATCGAATAGAGATAATGTTATCGTGCAATAGGCAAATGAAACCGGAGGAGCTATCGGGTGGTCTGTAGCATATACCACAAATAGCATTCAGTTGGGCCAATAATAGGCAGACTCACAGAATTTAGAGACTCGAAGGCATCCGCACAAGAAATGACGTGATATCTATTTTTTTAAGGCCAGCAACACCCCCCCCCCCTCGCCTCTTCTGTATTCCCTATCACTGCGACAGATAATGAAATCGCCAGAATTGGACATAACTTCGCCATCGGTAAATTCAGAGCTGAGGCAAGTTTCCGTACTTTTCAACATGTCGCATTCACAACTATCTAAGTTTGACAAAATTTCGTTGCGTTTATGAAGAATGCTATGAATGTTAGTCAATGATATGGATAGTTCCGTGGGGACGATAAGTGCATGTGACGAATTGGTTTTTTTTTCTTAGCAAGGTTTTAGTTCTTACTTCCTTTAAGCTCTAGTTTTACACCAAGCTTGAGGCGTATGACATCATATAAAAGTCTGCTCGCGCACATGCTTCTAGCCTATTTATAACGCGTCATTCGGCTCTCCTTTGGCGCCAAACAATACAATATACAGCGCAACAAAAACAGTTATTAGATCAGCGCTCTAAAGACAGCCCTTTCTGTTATACCGTAATGAAATCAGCCAAAATTACTTCGCGTTCACAACCGACACCCACTTCCAACCAAAAGAAATGAAGTCTATTGCAGGTGACTGCAATAATATCGGCACACTCTTCGCAGCGCTGGAGCGTCCGTTATCCAACCTTGTATACAGGGTGAACATATTTAAGCTTTATGAAATTTTAGAGATCGCCTGTTGTAGTACCATATTTCTAGCCCTTGAGCTGGATTAGTCAGAGAGGGGGAAATTACTCGCACGACAAAGCAACACATATACTCGACTAATTAAGATAAATTCACAAATTAACTTTATAAATAATTACTTTAAGGCAAACGTTGCAATTTGCGAATTGTAGCTGGTGGGCTTGCAAGGCGTACCCGCACAAAATGAATGTACAGAATGACGTCAGTTTGGATATATGCTCCTTCAAATTCGCGATAAGAAAGCACTGTTGTCCCACTTACTTTTTCAGAAGGTGCTCTTTTATGCATTGAAGCAGAGAAGTAACTGGAAACACCATGTATTTAGTCGTACACTTGGAGAAAACTGTTCGGCAGCATGTTACACTCCATTAAAACCTGAAGGTCTGCTGCACACTGTTCATGATGCGCCGTCTTGCATCGTCGCGTTGCTGCTTTCGCAGTTCGGCTTCTTCGACTCGTTTTCAGCGCTTAGCTGCGGCTTCGTGCGCTCATATAGCTGGGTCACACTCTCACCGACGACACTTCTCTTCGACTTTACGTTGCGTCCTCTCAGCATGGGATTGAAACGTATGCTGTTCTGTGTGTTGTATGGGTGACTTCAATGAATTTATGCACTGTTCGCTTCACTTAGCTAAGCGCTTGTAGGCTCTGCCTTACGGGTGTATGAGGAGGAGGAGGAAAGAACCTTATTGTGTGCCCTGCGAGTTGGTAGGGAGGGCCAAAGGCCCCTCCTAGGTGAGGGCCAGGAGTTCATGGGTCCTGGCGGCATCCTCGGCCCGCTGGACGGCCCATAGTTGATCCTCGAGGGCGGAGCTGGGAGGACAGAATGACAACATATAATGACATTACGGGTGTATGAGCCACTCCATATTTTGTTTGCTTACGTGGGTATGAGCCATTGCTGATGATGGTAGTTTTTGTACCACTGAACCAGACCACACGTTTTTTACAAGGCCATCGGGGGTATGAGCCATTTAAGGCTTTCCCTTTAATAATATATTGAAACTGTGGCCGTATTAGAAATTCATTAAGAGTGGATACGTCTTGCAAGCTCACCGGCTACAATTTCTCAATAGCAGTATGTCCCGCAAAATAATTCATTAGAAGGATAACTAGTGAGCTTGTGTTAGTTGATTATGTGTTTCGATTTCTCGTGCCAGCAATGTCCGCCTCTTCAAATAATTCAGCTCAAGGACAAGAATTACGTTATCTGCAACACTGGATTTTTAAAAAAAAATTCCGAAAAGCTTAAAGATGATCACCCTGTATACGTCTGTGTGTAGACTCCCATGATTTCTGGAAAGCTTCCGGCGCGTTTTCTTCGAAATAATGTTATGTGAGCTCGCAGGCAGAGAGGCCTTCGTCCTGAAGTGAATCTGAATATAGGCTGATGATGATCAATGCTCACGTCAATTGCGTGCCTACGAGAATGCGCTGAGACACCGGCTGCCGTGCAACGCCGTGATCGGTAATGAACGCAGTGGGCACTCCGATATCAATTTCAGTGCGGCAGAACTGTAGACGATGAGCTAACATAGAGCGCAAAAAGAAATGTGAAAGTATCCGTGACGTTTCTGCGCGAATAGTAACGCAACCCTTAGCCCAGTGAGAACGATCAATGAAACGTGACCGCTGTAATGGGTCGTCCGAGATGGCAGTGATGAGGTCCATGTGTTACCGTCATGCGACACTTCGACTGTTAGACGAGTGGAGTGGCCGAAAGAGATTAAGCTGTCTAGCGATAAAGCCATCCTACTTTATCTGTACTGTGGGAGTGGCACCATTATGGAGCTGGTTTCTATGTATATTGGTTTTTTTTCAACGCTCATTCTGTGGCTGCTTCATTGATTGGTCCCGAAGACGCGCTTTTGCTCTAATTTTCGTATTTGATTACCTGGCTCGAGCTCCTCGTATAATTTATTCGTTAACTGCTATTTTTTTTTCTAAATTCAAGCGAATTACGTGTCACTGTCCATTGTCTAGAAACAATGGAAATGAAGTTGTTGGACAAAGAATATTTTTGCTATCCGAACATCTGGAAATAACACTACTACATCCCTTCAATATTCACAGCTGCATTTTCATTCTTAATCCCATGAGAGAGAGAGCGCGCGAAGAAAAATGCTCAGTGCTTTTCCTTTCTGTGAAGAAGGATGACCAGCGTATGTGGTTTCTTTAATGTGACGAACTGCATTTCCGCCGCGTGTCGGCTCGGTATTTCTCTATTTCCGGGATCGGCCCACGTATGAAAAATCGTTGGTATGCGCGCAGACGCGATCCGCCAGATCCTAGCCATAGACAGCTTCGCTGTAAAAACGTGACACGTAACTATTGGCTCAGTCTTACCAACTCTGTACAGTCCGTTGAAAGCTACCATATTTGGGAACCAGTTAGGTTAGCGAACACAAAGGTGAGCGCTGTTCCTTTGTGGCTAGTTATTTCATGACGACGTCGTGATGCTACAGTGCAAGGAGAAAGCGCAGGGACCGCGGTGACATGTATGGCAATATTGGCTCAGTCAAAGCTACTTGCTAGCCCTGACGCCCCTTCAAACTGGATACATGCCTGTAACGAAGCTTTTACAGCGTCTGCTAGCTTTGCTACCCGGACTGGACTATTATGACGCGACTGCTCCTACCAAGCCAATACGGATGTTAGCGTTATCACTCTTGGAGCAGAGCTTTCGGACCTCAAGCACGAATTTTTACAATGTGTCATTGCCTGTTGAGCGGCGCCATCATCGAGCTAGAATGAAGTTACTGTGTCAGTGAAACGAAAGAAGACTGTCTCTGAAGTGGAAATTGTCTAGGATTTAGGCGAATTTCGTCACTACAAATTTAAACCAATTAGCACCCTTTGGGGCTTATCTCGCCACACAGCGATAATCGGTATCTGTCTTGCTTGCGTTTCCTTTCTTGAAAACGCTGGGCTCGCGACTTTCCTGCCGAGAATGCTCTGTCATGCTGATAACGCACATGCCGTTCGTAACTTGGATGTACCGGGCTTGCAGCGTTAAAGAAAGGAAATGTGGACAAGACAGCTGACGATTATTGTTGTGTGGAAAAATAGGCCCCAAAGGGAGTACATTTGTTTAGGAGTGTACTTCTACTATCCACCTACTACCGATCTGGGCGCGAGCACAGAACGCCGATGCACTGTCTCAAGCCCCCATGCGGTTCGATAATGAGCCACATACCATCGCTGACATTCCCTTTGCTTTACTAAACATCACTGACATACCTTCTGAACAGCGAAAAGACCCGTGGATTCTTTCAATACTGAAAGTTCTTTCCGCCTCTACAACCGCCTGCACACCCACGTGCTCTTCGCACCCAGGCCATGTATTTCATAAAATCGGATGCACTTTTATACTTAATTATACTACTTCATAAAATACCATATACTCAAACTTATTTAATCCGATCAGGCAGATTGTCGAAAATTGCGGCTCGCAATATCCCGGCGCATGCGCACAAAGTCTGTCGATATTTCCACAATGACCCGTAGCTTGCTCAGGCCTTCGCACTAAACACATGTTAGTAGTTCCCCTAGCGCTTCTCCTGGCGTGTGATTGAACACGCTTCGGTAAATGCATTGGCTCATGTCCTGCCTGTAATCTACAGAAAACGTTTCGCCATACTTCAGTTCAGCTCCAGCCTTTGGCATACCCTGCGCCTCCTTTTTGACTGTGTTGAAATGGACCTGTACCAGCTTGTTCTATGATCAGTTTCTCGTGCCAATAAATAATTCACCTTTATGGCTACAAATAAACTGATGCACTTCCAATGGCTGGCGCTCCTCACATCGCCAACTTCTTCAACCGCCACTGAAAGTGGCGTCATTATACATTGCGAGAACTAATGAGTGACAGTAGGCGCATGTTTTTTTTTCTTTGGTATTTAAATAGCTCCTCAATTAGTTAAGTACTATTCACGGGAGATATGCGTAATACATATAGCCACATCAAGCCCCATATGAAATGACAACTGAACTTTAACTATTTCTCTGATTGGACAAACTTTGGCAGATTGGGGAGTTTGGGAAAATGAATCTTCGACTTGATGTATCGACCTAACTGGACATCAGGCCTCGTAGTCTTTCTTCAATAAAAAAAAGACGCAATTTGCACTTTGCTCGATTCGGCAACATAATTTTTAGATGACATCCGAAGTGAAAACACACAAGCTGCTCTCGGTTGTCTCGGGTTTTCCGACCAGACGTACAGGCTGTTTAAACATGTATCAAACAGTGGTAGCTCACGAGTGCGTGTGACTATGACAGTTGTTTTCCACTAATATAAAGCGTAGTCTTATTCGTACCACTTACTTTTATCAATCAGTGTGTAGAAATTCTTACAAGCAATCCTTCCCGTCTTGTGCGATTTTGACTCACACAAGAGTGGGCATTTGATTTCAAGCTAACCATCGAGTGAAGCCACAGTAGCCCTCTAATCTCTTGAATTTGAACACCGCCTGTGTAAATTCCTCCTTCATTTTTGTACTGTATAGCACTGTAAATGAACTGAACCAAGCAGGTGGATGCTCCAGTGTCATTTGTGCACACACTAGACCACGCTGCTTGCATGCTCAAGAAAGCAGATAGAACGCAATAACCATGTATGAGGAGGCTTCTGACCCGCCGTGGTTGCTCAGTAGCTATGGTGTTGGGCTGCTGAGCATGAGGTCGCGGGATCGAATCCCGGCCACGGCGGCCGCATTTAGATGGAGGCGAAATGCGAAAACACCCGTGTGCTTAGATTTAGGTGCACGTTGAGGAACCCCAGGTGGTCGGAATTGCCCGGGTCCTCCCCTACGGCGTGCTTCATAATCTGAAAGTGGTTTTGCCACGTAAAATCCCATAATTAAAATTAAATATTATTAGGAGGTTCCTGAATGTCCCTGACCTTACAGCCGCTGCTTTACGAGCCTAAACAATGTAAAAAAATAAGCTAGGTCCGTTGCTACGATGAATAAAAATAAATGCTGCCTGTACAATAGGAACTTATCCGTTTACACATTTCCAAACGTACTTCTTTACCACATAGCATGGTCATTACTATGGATAATATTGACGCCACCAAATCTTCATAACAATTCTTTTGGTAATCTGACTTACAAAAGTTGTTAACTATGAACGATAGTGATATTTTGTGTATTTTATATTTTCTTTCTCTGAGTAATAACACTAATATAGCAAATTACTAATTTCATTCGTGTTCCATTAAGTATTTTGGGGGGTTTCATGTAAGATTTGTGAAAGATTGCCTGAACAATTATTATTATTATTATTATTATTATTATTATTATTATTATTCAATACCCGAGTGATCAGGCTACAATTTTATGCATTGCTGTATACTTACCACTATTGAGCCTTGAAATAAAATGTAAAAGCATAAAAACACGTAATGTGAGCATAATTCTAGCACTATCGAAATGTTTAATATGGGGCATTATAACGTAAAACTATTCCAAACTTTTCCAATTCTGCAATTAACCCACCGCGATTGGTCAAAAACTTTTTTGGACCACCCCCACTTCACCTGTCTGTCACGCGAAGTCACGAATACCGCGGGAACTCCCCACCTGATATGACGTGTACGCACAGATTATGCATGATTTGACCCAACAAAAGAAAAATCGTCATTTCCGACTCGACGCCTTTTTGCCATTAGCCCTCGGTTTTTGGTCAAAAGTTCTTGGGCTGCACCCACTTCACCTGCCTCTCACAGGACGTCACGTAACCGCAAAAACTTACCGCGACAAAGTGACGCGTACGCGGTAAAGATGCATTAACATGTCGAACAAAACCGAATTTTCTTCTGAATAGCCGCAGGCTGCCCCGTTCCGAAAGGAATAAAAGATGGCTGCCGCCGATTGCTTTAGCACTGGCTGCCCACCCCTGCCGGAGACTATTGGTTTATTTGCGTGTAATAAACATTTTGCGTGGCCGTGTAGCGTTTTTGAGAACTTTCAGCATGCTTACGACCTCGTTCTCCCAACTATTATTTGCTGAGCATCGGTTTTAGCGTCATTCTTAAGCTTCCGTTGCATGCCGCTACGATTGTCGACCAGCCACCGCAAGCTAAGTAAGAGAAAGCGCACGAATCGCGGACGCCGGCACCACTCTCTTTCAACCAGTTATTGATATTCAGTGCAGTGGCTCGGCCCCATCGAATCCCTCTCCACTTCAGCATGCTCCTCGCCTCATGTGAGCCAATTAGATAAGACAAGCCGCTCAGTGCCGGTAATGTTATTCGTTTTTCAAGCAAACAAAAGTGACCCCCTATGAACGAGGGGAGCATGTGATTGGTTTGTTCAGATAACCCTGCGGGTGACCTCCCGATGCTTGCGTCGGTGGTTGAGCAAATTTGACATCAGGAGATTGGAATAAAAACACACGGGAATAGTTTTGCGTTATATGGCCCATGGTTTACTCTATCATTCATTTCTTGGTGGCATTAGAACAGCAACTAGCAGGGCCGAATTCGGCACAGTGCAGGCGCTCTGGATTGCTTGAGGCACTGCTATGTTGTTACGCAGCCACGGTTACATGCCGCCGTTGAGAGCTGCATCATATACGCATGCGCAGTGGGCCTAAATTATCCCGTATCACGCGAATGAGAGCATTTAATGTCTACTGGATCGGCCACTGCACAACAGCGAAGAAGTTATGAAATTGTGCAGCGCCCAACAGGAAAAGGACAGCGGGGGAATGTAAGCAAAATGCTTCACCTTCAAATTGTGTCGGCCTATATCTTTACTCTAAAGTACTAAAAGATACACCCAGACAGGGAAATGCATTAGAGGTGCTTGGCACTGGTGGTGCTGAGAGCAAGCATGAAGAAATGTTTTGTCAGCAAAGACAACTTTACTTTGATCACCAAGCACGGTCCTGAAAAGTATGATGTGTAAGAACGGCGGCGCTATTGGTTTCACTAGCACTTTACTTGGGTGGCAACAAGTGACACCTTCGCTTAAAGAATTGTACAGGACCAACGAAGGTTATTGTCAAACCATGTTAGCGACTTCAGTGAACTGCCGAAATCAAACGGACCCACTAATATTACTTCCATTGTGTACTGATGACGTCGATAACGGTGCTTGATGACGGCGGTAAATATGATCGCCGACATGTTTTGCTAGACGGCGGTGGTGGGCAGCCTTCACGCGTACCTCTACGACCTGCTTTACAGTGCTTTGGCCTGTACGTGATTCTGAAGGCTCTCTAAGCATCGGCGCGACGCCGACGGCAGCATGACCAAGACGGCATGACGACAACGAAATCCTGAGAGCGCGACGGTGGTGGAATGGCAACGGAAACTAGGTGTTCTTGTCGTCATTTGCGTTTAAATCTCGCAGGTCTCATACACTGTCGGAATGGTTCGTAGTCAAGCCGTGCAAGAAGAAAGCACGCACCTCCCCAAGAGACACGAAACGAACTTCAGCGGCGAAGGCGAGCAAGGTATTGAAGGGCCCCGAGATTGTGAGCACGGGCGGCGCAGAAACATCGCAGGGCGTCGGTGTAGTGACTGCGGCATCGAAATCATCTGACGCAACAAAGTTCTCGTGCTGCAGGTCTTCGCGCAACTGCGTCACGGAAAGCCATAAAGTGATGAGCGCGCCCCACAACTCTGCTGCGTGGCTCTCTCGCGAGAGCGCTTCTTGACTGACTGTGTTAGCCCATTGTGGGCTCCGCGAGAAGCCGTGCGGGCTCGCTCTTCTAATGCTTTGCTTTCTTGCTTAATGCTTTTTTTCATTGCTTAAAGCCATGCTACCGACGTCGGCTAGCCAACCGGAAGCGCCCTGGTTTACTTTATTTCCTTTCCCGTGGATATTCTCTCTCGTCCTCCTCGTATGGTAAAGATATCGCCACTGTAGCTGCGACATTTCGAAATGCACCTTGACACCTTGACATGATTATGGAAAAATTCCCATCCAGCTGAAGCTATAAAAACACCACAAAGAAAGAAAATAGCTTCTAAGAGGAATGTGTAGTGTCTTTCTGACAGGACGCGTAGTCAACCAGCTCTTCGTTATTGTAGTTTTTTTTTTAATTACCAGTGAAGTGTCATTTTCTGCTTTGTTGCGATTGGGGGCCTCACGTGCATCCGGCATGCGCGGCAGTGCCCGAGCAGCTGCTCTCGCCTCCAGGCACCGGAAGCGACACTTCGAGTTGGCACGAAGCCGTTAAGCAAAGAGAAGGTTTTTCACCACAGAAGAGGCGGCAAGAGGAAAGCGGTGAGGAGCATACAGCGGAACCATAAAACTGAACGCGGAGGAGTTTATGGTGAACGCGCAAGAAGAAAAGCGTAGTGCGGCAACAGCGCCTAGGAGATGGCGCCACACTAGCGCGCGTCGTCTGGCAGGTTTGTCCGCGGCGGTTGCTGCGAATCGCGCCTACGCGTCACCTACGCGCTGGCTCCGCGCGCTGGCTCTGGCGATCTTCAGATTACCGAAGCAGTGGCGTCACACTTCGCTCCGTCGGCAGCGTGCAGCACGAGATCGCCAATATACAGCGAAATGAAAACACGTATAGAGCTGAGTTCGAATTTCGCATTAAGGGTGTCGTTATCGTCGGTGATTGTTCTTTTTTTTTCTGAGTTTCATGCGGGATTTGGCAAACTGACTGAGACTGTAAAGCTAAACATTGGGACAGAATTACATGTCTGGTTGGGAAAATTTATGAAATCTCTGAATGTGACACCAACCATGATATCCTTTGATTCACTTAACAAGTGCATTACATTTCCGTTACGCTGTCCTTGGTGTCGTTGTTTGTTGGCTGCTTATGATATGACTAATAAAAATCGTTCCCTCGGCTTTCCTACATCTCGTTCGCTAACCAAATAATGGAACTTATTAGCCGAATGTTTTGGAGCCCGTTAGGCTACTTCTTCAGGAGTTCAGAATAACCCCTGAAGAAGTAGCCGAATAGGCTCCGAAAGATTGGGATAATAAATTGCCTTATTTGGTTGGAGCCACCCTCAAAGTCTTACTTTAGACTGTGAGAAACAGGGTGAAGCTGCCGGCAAATTTTTAAGCTCTACGGTTGGCTCTCTCAGAGCGATGACGCATGTTCCGAATTGTTCTCACTCGTTGTCACCTAAGATGAAAAAGTTCATGTTGAAACCTCGGTTTATTCGCGTACCTTGCGTCCTTCCGTTTGCACTGACTGTGCTAGTTCCAGCGACTTCTTGTAATAGCTTCTCGGCAAAACCTTGCTCTTTCTCGTTTGAAACAGAAACAACAGTAATAACATCTATATTGTTTTCATAACTTTATTATTATGTAAAAAGCTATTAATTAGCGGAATTTTATTGCATGTAGCATGTACCATCGTCTCAGGGGTGAAGCACTTTTGAAAGAGAAAAAAATCCTGTCTTCTGGAAAGTAATCTTGAAAAACGTAAATGAAGCTCCCATTCTAGTAAAGGTCGTTAAGATAGCCCGTTCCCAAACAGCTACTAGGTTGTTCGCCGGAGAGGTTTATTTTCGGGAACCCTTGTACAGTTTTCCCGAGCCAACTTTAGCCGAAGTTTTTAAAAAAAAGGTAACTTATGAAACTTAGTGCTCTGGGACTGACAGTGTTCGCTAGTGAGCTCTATGCTACTAGCATGATAATTTTGGTGCAAATATTATGCGGCTAATCAAGAAAAACAAATATTTAAATTTCAACGCTTGAGCTAACGGCGTGACTTCGAATATGAAAGCTGCTGTTGCGTTCTAAGACATCCCATGCAGTCATTATGAGCTGTGAAACGTCTCGCGTAATCATTTTTTGCTGCTTTGCAGTAGTGTGCGAGATATTGAAAGAGCCACGGGATTACATTCCCTAGCGCCATGACACCAGCGGTCGTGCAAGAGATTTCAAGGAGCTAACTCTGCGCATAGCGAGACTCGGCGACAACCTCGAAGTGCCAAGAAAGCGATGTGGCTCCCACCAATAGCGAGCTACATGTTGCGCGTGACAATCGTAGCCTACGCAGTGACCAGGTGATTGCCTTGCAAGGCAATGAGTTAACTCGCTTCTTTTGTGGTCGCGTGTGTTCGGGTGTGCCGGCGCTGCATAACGCGGCACTTTTCGAATTTCCCGCCCTACGAGTAAAGCGCGGACAAAAATAATTGCGCAGGACATTGCGGGCGCTGTAAAACAACCAAACGAGACTTTTATGACGAAACAACGGATTTCTCATTCGTAAGCCATGCTCTCTCTTCAAAAATTGAAGCGTGTATTTAGGGTTCGGTCCGCCGTGGTGCTTAGCGACCATGGTACTGCGCTGCTAGCATGAGGTTGCGGGAATAAATCACGGCCGCGGCGGCCGCATTTCGCTGAGGGCCAAATCCTATAAGGCCCGTGTCCCGTGCATTAGGGGCACGTTAAGAATTAATGGTAAAAGTTTATCCGTAGACTCGCACTACGGCGTGCCTCGTGATCAAAGCGTGGCTTTTGCGCGTGAAACCAAGCAATTCAATAATTATATTTCTCTAATTATTCAGTCAATACGTACAGAAAATTCTCCAGTGGTGGAAGGCGCTTGATGACAAAACACAGTTCACCTACGAATCGTGTATTGTACTAGTCTCCTTTACAGCAGAAGCACTCTACCGCGAGATGTTACGCAGAATTCCGTTTAAGGGTAACGAAGTCATCGCCCGACGTAGCTCAAGATGGACAACACAGTTGTACCGAGTCACACGTGCGTATTGCAACCTGTACTACCGTTACCGATGTGCTGGTCACACGCTCTATTCACCGCAGAATTAGTAAAGAAGGAAAAAGAAATACGGTACCTAAATAATTTCTCAACAAAGAAAAAAATATGCAATGAAGCTGGGCGCTTCGTTTCTTGCAATAAAACCGGCCTATAAAACAACAAACACTACCCAAATATTTTTACAACAGCAAATGTACTACGAAAACGCATCTTTCATTTTATAAGTGAATGCAATTTCTTTCACATTTATTGCGATATCAATTATACGGACGCTGAAGGCACGTTCTTGCCGTCACCGTCATGCTTTCCAACTATTGCGGCGCATGCTCCCCTCACGCACGGAGGCATTCAAGTATCTCTATTGACGCGGAGGCCGTTTCGTTGCAAAACGACTAAGCGTACTCACCATCAACGTTCGACGCCATTGGCCCGGTGGCTGAGCCAGAAGGGCGTTCGGCCTTGCTATGCTGGCATAAGCTTTGTGTGCAGGCACTCTATCGGGACATTAGCGCTCCATGTTCAGCTGCCCTGTGTGCGCACTGGTCTGAGCGGAACCGACAACAAATTTCATGCTGCGCTATCCAATATTTCAACAACGAAATGCGGACACCAGCAATGCCAGCGGAGTAAGACGCCTGGTAGCAGCCGGGGTGCTGTACCTTCTGCCCGGCAGCATTTAGCCTCTGGTGCTGCTTCTCACTAGCACGTTGCAACCGCACATATTTGTAACACCGTCCGAGGAGTTCGAGAGCAACGCTGAACGCTTACTATTTCTGTCAATGCTGCGCCCTTTGGGCGAAGCTTTATGTTTATTTTTTTCGTTCAATTCCAGTACAAATACAGATAGGTCGATATTTCACGAATCGATACCTAAATGACAAGTGATTTCAAAATTTTCAGGCAGTTCGTGCCTTCCTCAAGCTAACTTTAGCAGGTCGAAATGCGTTTCTGACCGCCATATTCTTATTTTTTTTATTTCTAAGCATGAGGTCGCGGGGTTGAATTCGGGTCACGGCAGCAGCATTTCGATGGGGCCGAAATGCGAAAACACCCGTGTACTTAGGTTTAGGTGCACGTTAAACAACTCGAGGTGGTCCAAATTTGCGGAGCCCTCTACCATGGCGTGCCTCATAATCAGAAAGTGGCTTTGGCACGCAAAACCTTATAATAAAAAAAAAAATAGTTCTCACGCTACTGCGTAGTCGGGGCCGCGGTGCCAGAATCGTATGTACACAGGCGAAGTAAGGCGTGCTTTTCTATTTCCTTCGCTATACACATGTGTTTGCAAGATGTGCTAAGGTTTCGGCCAGTTGGTTGCACATGAATGTGGGCTGCGCAGCTTGTTCCGTCTAGTTTGGCTTCTCGGTAGCGTTACTTGTGCAGCAACCCATATTTGCTCAGATCGGCATGATCGCGACGTGAGCAGGAGCCTCAGATTAACAACAACACGAAAGCGATACAACTCAGTATGGCAGCGGAAGCAGCCCGACATTGAGGTCCATGCAGTAATTAACTAAGGGGAATTCTGGGGCTAGTGTCTAGGGGAGCTGCAAGCCGGGCGGTTAAGTTAGCATGATAAGGGTGGTATTCGCTCAAACTTCATCCTTCTGGCGTCCAACGCCATTTTCAACAACACGTCATTTTCAACAAAGTATTGCCTAATAAATATTTCAATAAACTTTCATAAAATGGTCCGTCGTCTGCGTTCGGACAATGGATCTGCAGTACAGAGGACCGATATTGATACGCACGCATCGACAAGCGGCGTAGAACGACATTATGAATTTCTCGCGGACAAGCCGGAGCGTTTCGATTTGGCATTTGGACAAGCTGAACCGCTGCAATCAGTAGCGCTTGTGCGTATTCACAGAGCCTCCTGCACTCTTTATAAGTGTAGATTGCCCTGCATTTTAGGCCAACGAACGCAGATAAAGCGCAGTAAAGGAAGCGACAAAAGCGTCTAAATCCGCACGGAGATTAAACATCCATGTACTACTCATCATTCCTATGGAGGCTGAACAATTGCAGCGCCATAGTTCTCTACAGTAATTATTGCAGGAACCCGTAATGACGCAAGCGGATATTGTGTATACGCGCGTGGAGGAACCTATAGGCGAGGTGCAACACGCAAGACGCGTGCTGCAGTAGGGGCTTGGTAGCTACCGGGCGTCTCATAAGGCTAACTTTATGTGCACTGCCAGTGGTGCTGCACGCTTCGCACCTTGATGGTGCGCAAGGTGAGACCAACGGAAAGCTGTCGGCGTCTTTGATCACTTAGTCAGTGCCCAAGGACATGTTGCATGAAGTTAGCTTGACGTTTACTGTCTGTTCTACTCAGACCAGTCCATAACACACAGGAAGGTCAGCAGGAACACTATAGCTGTGTTTGTGGTGTGCTTGTCCGGCAACGCTCTCCTGGCAACGAGCTGGACGAGCGAAGCGTTGACGGTGGGTCGACTTCGTCGTTTTTTAAACACCACCACTCCACTCGTCAGGCAATACCTCCGTGCGTCAGCGGAGCATGCGCCATCCATAGCGGCAGAGCACAATCACGCTGGTACAACAGCGACAGCACGAATGGGCCTAGGGCGTCCCTATAATTGTAAAAAAAAAAGAAAAAATAGCACCCTTTCATTCTGTGAAAGGTGCCTAGTGAAGATGTATTGGGATGAGTGTATTGACAACTGTATTTATTTATATAGTCATTGCTACGTTCATTGAATAAAGACACATACATTGTTGTGCCATTACCACAAGCCCGGATCCCGAATCTGCAAGATGCAGAATCTATCCTGCGAGCGCCATAATTCTCCCTTCACAAGTCAAGATGCTGCGCCTTCGTGCGGGAGAAGCCTCGGCGAAGCAGCGTGTTTAGACGTGTCCGCGTGTGCCAGACGGCCCGGCGCCGCACCTCCCTTGCCTGGAGGTCACCGCGCGCGCGAACTTTGAACCGGGTGGCCAGCGCGGTCGCTGGTTGGACCCCTCGGACGACCGTCGTGTGCTGACTTTGTATTGGGCCGTTTGAGTGACAATGGGCCTCGGGGATTATAAAAGCAGCGAGACGCCGCCTGGAAAACAGGATCCGCCAACCCACCGGGAGAGAGTGTCGCCCCGACTGGGGTGAGATGTGTCACGCGTTTTCGCCGGACGCCGTCGTGCGAGAACAGTCGCGTTTGTGTGAGCTCTCGGCCCCAGTGCCGATCCGTTCATGTCCTGTATGATAACCTGTATATAATGTATAAAGTCCCTTTTGTTATTCTCATCGACGCCAGGCTCGGAGTCTTCGCTACCAACGCTCTGTCACGAAACGGGTGACGAGCGCTACGGGACCACAAAGCCGTTATCGTGGTGCACCAGGTGCAAGTTCGTAACACTGGTGGCACCGGTTGGGTGTCGTAACACTGGATGGCAGCTACGGGATTGACCGGCATCAGCTACCTCGGCGCGGTGAGTGCCTGAAGTTTACCTCAAACACCAGACTTTCTCTGACACAGGTTATAGTAGCTTAGGGAAGGATTTGGTGTTGCATTGTGATAACCTTGTGTGTTTCAAGCCTAGTAAGAGTGTTTTGAAAACCAGGGGATGCTGAGGGGGTACAACGGGGCAGTGTGTGAAATACTTGCATATGTCTTACTAGTAGTGTTATAGTAGCGTACGGCAGGTATTTTCAAAAAGGGTAAACAGCAGGAGGACAGTGTGAACGATGGAGAAGTACAAGGTGAAGGAACTTCTCGAAATTTGTGAGGAGTTGGGCATTGAGTTGGGCTCAACCAAAAGAAAGAATGCGATCCTTGAGGTCATGAGGACTGGGGACGTAACGGCTGAGGAAGCCGCAGAGGCCTTGGCGGGTATCAATGAACGTCGGGAAAGGGAGGAGAAGGAACGTTGCGAGCAGGAGAGGAAGGAAAATGAACGACGGGAAAGGGAGGAAAGGAGAGAACAGGAACGTCGCGAAGAGGAAAAGGAGGAAAGGAGAGAACAGCAACGTCGCGAGGAGGAAAAGGAGGAAAGGAGAGAGATTCGTGAGCACGAGCTTAAAATGAAAGAGTTGGAGACCCGAAATAGCTCGCCAGCGCCTAGTCTCACTTCTAATGTTCCAAGAATACGCGATCAACTTCCACCCTTTGTCGTCGGAGAGGATATGGCCAAATACCTCGTGAAATTTGAGCACGTGTGCGAACGGAATAGCATTGAGCGATCCCTTTGGGCACAGAATCTGTTAGCGTTGCTTCCTGGGGAGGCATCAGACGTAATAACTTGCTTATCGAAAGAGGCGTTCGAGAGCTACAGTGATGTGAAGGAAGCGCTACTGCGGAAGTACAAATTGTCGCCCGAAGCTTTCCGGCAGAGGTTCCGGTATGCAAAAAAGGGTAAGGAGTCGAATGTTGACTTCGCGTTTCGTCTAAAAGCCGACCTGGTGGAATGGCTGAAGGGCGAAGAGGTTTACGACGACCGCGACAAAATTGTCGAATGCATCGCGTTGGAGCAGTTCTACCGTTGCATTGATGAGGATGTCCGGCTCTGGCTGCAAGATAGGCTAAAGGAGGTTAAGCTAAACAAGGCAGCAGAGTTAGCGGAAGAGTATTACACCCGCCGCAGCTTGCACAGCAAGGCAGTGCGCGTAGAAAAAGCTGATAGGAGAGATTGGTTTTCCGGGAAGCCCGACGAACGGAAGCAAATCACGCGTCGCGAGTTTCGGGACGACGAATCCCTTACCAAAGAAACTGTAAGGGAAGGACAGAATGCATCTCAGAATGATGACGATGGTCCGAAACAGCGAAACGAAATGACGCGTTCTTTTGAAAAACGGAAACCGTTAACCTGCTACAATTGCAAAAAGCAAGGGCACATCGCTGCAAGCTGCCCAGAGAGAATTGCTTTTGCAACGATACAGGAAACTCACAAAAACATACGTCTATTGGAGCCCTATGTGCAGGAAATTAAGGTAAACGGCAAGAAGTGCCGAGCACTGCGGGACTCTGCAGCAACTATGGACGTTGTTCACCCGTCTTTCGTCTCCTCGAGTGATTTTACGGGAGAGTGCGTTAGGATACGGCAAGTGGCCGAGAAGGAGAGTGTCTGTTTACCGATCGCAACGGTTATCATTGAAGGAGAGTTTGGAAAACTTAACACCGAAGCCGCTGTGTCAGCCGCCCTCCCGGAGCAATTTTCCTACCTCTTCTCAAATAGCTCGGAGCAGCTGCTGAGGGATCAGGGCAAATCATTCTTTGCCGACGTGGCGTACATGGCCCCCACGCGATCCAAAGCGCGCCCGCTGTCGAGGGAACTTGACTTAGCGTCGGTGAGCGAACAGCGGTGCGGTACCCGGACCGATCACGGTAACTTGAGTGGCGAGCAGTCACGGGAGAGGCAGAGCTCGGAGGCTGGCCTAGACGAGCGGGTCCTGGACGTGAGTGGGAGTGATGCGTACAGTGCTAGCCGCGATATAGACGCGACGCCGCAATTAGGCGACGCGGGCTCCACACTCGCTCCGGTTTCCGCCAGCCGGCAGGAGCAGGCTGCAGTTGAAAGAGAAAGTCTGATTCGCGAGCAACAGGAAGGCTGTTCATTAGCCGATCTGAGGAAGAGCGTCAAACGGGGAGTGAAAAAAAAGAGGGTTTCATTTGGCAAGGAATCTGGCTTATTGTACCGCCGCTACACGGATAAGCAGGGTCGCAAATATAAGCAGCTTCGGATTCCGCGAAAATATCGCCGGGAAAAATGAATGACCTCATTTGCTTCCTCAGTAGTATGTTTTCGGTCCAAAGTGATTTCAAGGGGACCATTCTATTTGTAATTATTATTGCTGATTAATAATTGTTTCTATTTTGTTGCGTTGTTAATTTGAAAACTGGTTGTTTGAGCCTTGTGTGCTAGATCGTACACCTGCCTCTTGTTGCAGCGGGAGAAAAAAAGGGGAAAACAATTTAGTTAGGTTGATTTGAATTATGGCCTTGTCTGGTGTTTGACGGGAGACAGAGGGCACTTGTTCGTGTTGGGTGTTGCCTTTTGCCGGTCGGTTTTGCAAGCTGCAGAACGACCAAGCGGGACCAGTGGCGAGAAGCAAGGTCTTAGGAACGACCCGAGCGGAGCTGGTCAAGGTGCCTTGGCGACGACGTGGTGAGCAGAGCTCCTGTCCTGACGAGTCGGACCTGGGCACGTGAAGTTACCTGGCGTCCCGACAATGGACGTGAACTTGGACGAGCCTGACGAACGTGCGCGCCTGGCATCCGAGCCACGTGGAGGCAGCTCGTCTTCCCGGCGCCTTATCTGAGGGCGGGGATGCTGTTGTGCCATTACCACAAGCCCGGATCCCGAATCTGCAAGATGCAGAATCTATCCTGCGAGCGCCATAATTCTCCCTTCACAAGTCAAGATGCTGCGCCTTCGTGCGGGAGAAGCCTCGGCGAAGCAGCGTGTTTAGACGTGTCCGCGTGTGCCAGACGGCCCGGCGCCGCACCTCCCTTGCCTGGAGGTCACCGCGCGCGCGAACTTTGAACCGGGTGGCCAGCGCGGTCGCTGGTTGGACCCCTCGGACGACCGTCGTGTGCTGACTTTGTATTGGGCCGTTTGAGTGACAATGGGCCTCGGGGATTATAAAAGCAGCGAGACGCCGCCTGGAAAACAGGATCCGCCAACCCACCGGGAGAGAGTGTCGCCCCGACTGGGGTGAGATGTGTCACGCGTTTTCGCCGGACGCCGTCGTGCGAGAACAGTCGCGTTTGTGTGAGCTCTCGGCCCCAGTGCCGATCCGTTCATGTCCTGTATGATAACCTGTATATAATGTATAAAGTCCCTTTTGTTATTCTCATCGACGCCAGGCTCGGAGTCTTCGCTACCAACGCTCTGTCACGAAACGGGTGACGAGCGCTACGGGACCACAAAGCCGTTATCGTGGTGCAGCGGTTGAAGTTCGTAACAACATGTAACTTCGTAGTTGTTGTTGTCCTTATTTTCTGTCATTCGTTGCCACAATCACCACAGTTTTTTGGTCGCTGTGGTACACCGTCATCAGTTGTACTGATATGTTAGACGTGTTTTTGCCAAAGGTTAAATCTACACACGACCGGTGACGCGTGGTCAGCACATTCACGTCCGTGCTGCACTCATTTCAGAACCGTTCCAACAGGAAGGATACAATCAACTTGCCCTTGTTGCGGAAAGGGCTGGGAAAGGGCGGTTGCCAAGTGCACGCGCTCTTTTCCAGCCCTGCCCGCGACGAACAAGCGAGCGAAGTAACAATCGACAGTGCGTCCCCTCCCCTTCCTTTTTGTCTATCCCTGTCCACTTGCCTGCCCGAAGAAAGAATGTATTCAGAGCGACCGCCATGACTGATAACATCACGCGCAGAGAGTTGGACGATTTATCGCTTCGGTTCATTGTTTTCGTCAACATCTCGGACAGATTTTTTCAGTTCCCAGCCGTAGACGGCTTCGCTGTAAAAAGATTGCACTGCTTCAGCGTTTGAATGCGGTTTACGCGCAAGCATATGTGTGCTATTCCGTTTTTGTGCATTGCGCGGAGAATGTTTTAAATATGCTTTGGCTGTGTGTAAGTGTGACCGTTTTTTCAAGGCTTATTCTTCTATTTCGTACGTTCTATGTTCATTTTTCTATTTTTAGAAAGTCTAATGTGCAATTAGAAAAGATTGTGAGGCACTATAAGGCAACAAAGTTTTATTACTTAAAGCAATTTAGAATTGTACTATGCACACTACTAATTTTTCCCTTCTTCCCCTTCTTCCACTTAGGAAGTTTCATGGACACACCAAGCCCGCGCCTATTGCCGGAGTTGTTCAGCTCGTGCCCGGTGCTTGGCGACCACTTCAAGGTCGGCCAACTCATGCTCAGACTGCCGTCGCTTGCGTTGCTGCTCCGTTTTTCTCACTCGGTTCTCGGCCTTTCGATCCCTAGACGAACCCGGTAAGTTCAAAGCGCACACAAAACCCGTAGCAACCATCAGCGAAGGTCCACCCAGCGCACCTCCACCTGCGCTCCTCTTCCGCGATGCTTAGCCTCCTTTCTCTTTTCACGCTTCGCTCAAATCCCACATTTTACCCTAGGTGGCGTTGCTTTGCCGCGCGCTGAGTCCAAATTTGAGCAGTGAAGAAATAGCAAATATATTCACAAGAGTCGAGGACGAACTTGGCAAACAACCAAGCAAAGAGTGCAAGTACTGTGAGCTTCTAAAAGTGATAATGAAAGAATTATGGAAAGAGAAGCAGTATGCTCGTGGGAAAGAAGAAAAATAAACCGAAAAGCTGGTGGAACAGGGAGATACGAGACGCGATCGCCGAATGACAGAAAGCACCATGAGTACACAGGCAGGCAAAAAATGTACAGTCGCCGCAAGATGAAGTAGCCAAAAAAGGGGAAATAGACCGGCAGAAAAAAAATCTACGTTTCAAAGATGGATTCAAGCAAAGATAAAAGATGAAAGTGAACGTTGGTTGTCAGGAAATCTGGAAAAATGCAACAGCATATGCTAGACGTAGATTGAAACAAACTGAAAAGGGACGCGGCATTAAATTACATCCGAAAAAAAAACCAGCCCAGTCTTTACAAAGCAATGGTGAGGTTGTATTTGAGGAAAAAAAAGAGCATGAAAAAGAACCAGATGGAAAAATAGCTGGTGCTGACAAATTTCACCCAGAAGAAAGCCGAAGAGAAAATTCCTAAGCGCACAAACACAGGGCCAGACGAGGTTCCCGCTAGGCTGATTAGTGAACTGGGGCCAAAAAGTAAGGAAGCTCTGATAAAAGCAACATAAAAACATTAAAAGATAAACGAATACCACACAGTTGGCGACAAAGTAGAATGAACTTAATTTATAAAGGTAAAGGGGAAAAAGAATTGTCTCATATAGGCCGTTTATCATTACATCGGTAATATACAGGTTGGCAATGCAGGTTATTAAATTGAAGCTGCAAGCATGGACATAGAGCAATGACATATTGTCACGTGGCGGTGACGTTGAAGAACACAGAAGCAATACTGTGAACGACAAAACTAGCCTTTATTGGGCAAACCTGTGCCCACAATACAGGTTACATTTATAGCACAACGAAAGCGGCGAACACGGTCGGCGATCGTCGAAAATCTGATCAGCGTGTCAAGTGCGTTGGCACTTATACAGCAATCGTCGAATGTTCCAGACTAATCGCTGGGACCGGCGTGTCTTCCACAAAGCTCTACACCATTCGCGTCATGCGATGAAATCAGATAACACAAGGCTCGGCGACAACAGACAGCGGATAGAACCATCGATAACATTCCAGAAACTTCCGACACAGGCAAGCGCGTCCTGCGCTGTGCGATAACATTTCTTAGGCGGTGGAGCGTGTCGCCCGAGAGAGACAAGTCCACGTGTCAATAATGTTCAGAACGGTCTCATAATCGGTATGGCTCTTGGTGATAGCTTATTTGTCCTTACTTGTTGTATTGCGATATATAGAGTAGAAAGGAAACCGTTATATGTGGATATTTTAAACATTACAGGAGCGCATGACAGCGTAGCTCGCAACATTTTGTGGGAAATTCTGGAAGGGGAAGGCTTAGGCGACAATTGTATGCAGCTTTTGAGCGACATTTGGCTAAAAATTACCGTTTGAATAGAGTGGGGAGGGATGAGGAGCGAGGTGAAAGCTTATACGAACAACGGACTGAAACAGGGGGTGCGCTTATCTCCACTGCTGTTTATTACCTACATGGTAAGGATGGAAAGTGCGCTAAAAGAAGTAATATCGAGTTTGATCTCTCATACAAACAGGTGGGTACAATAGTAGAGCAATAGGTTTTAGTTTTGTTTCACGCGGATGACACTGTGCCGCTAGATAGCAAACAAAATGGTGTGAAACGCCTGGCTAATATCTGCGGACAGGAAGGCAATAATTTAGGTCTGAAATTTAGCCTTAGAAAATCAGGTGTTATGGTGAATAGACAGTGGCAATACAGGGCGAGAAAATACCTCGGGTAAAAGGATATTGATACGGAACAGCCGCCACAGCGTGACTGCCATGAAGAGGAGGAAGGCAACGTTTTCCGTATTGCTATACTGTCGCCATCTTGGCCAACGTTGGCCTGCGGGTGAATATATTGTAAATAGCCTTGCTCATCGGCTACACGTAACACTTATGGTGGAGGTAGACGTTCCCCGTACACGCCATGGATCTTCGCAGTGGTCGCAACGCCGACAATGCATCTTCGGCTCCTGCTTGCAGCACTTGATCTACGCAAGCCCAGGTGCCTTCCTCCTCCGGCCTATCGCTTCCTTCCCGGCGGCACACATATTCGCATATTCACAGACGGGGCGTGTACGCTTTCATGTTAAATAAAAGCTGCTTTTGAAGGCAGATTGATGGGGCAAAATTCATTTTTCTGTGCAGAAAGTGCCAGCACGATTCGGCACAAGGTTATTGCGAGTGCAACTGGTATAAGACATTTTATACGCAAACGTTACGCGTATATATAATATTATTATTCTATGGCAATATTTTACCATCTGTGAAATAACTATGGATGTGGTTTTCGAATTCAAAGTGTGCCAGTGGGTGTGCAAGGAAATGTTTCTCGCTCAAAGGCAGATGGCTCTAACCGATCGCTAAAAAAATATTTGTATGCGAAATGTTTTAAACCCTGCAACATATATAAGGCAAAGGGTTCAAAGCCTATGTCGCGTAACAGAAAGTGGGATGGGATATTCGAGAGGAAGAAATAAATCATTCATAACACCGTCGCTATAAAAACATAGACAGTTGGTGGGGTCGCAGATTACGTCATTATGTTCGATGACCTCCACCTGCATACCATATTTCTGCAACGTGTGTTTAGTGCGCAGACGGCGTGTCGTCACCCTTCATCTATTTTCCCTTAATGCTGGAAGCATCGCAGGCATGAAGCAAGACAGGACGGTGCCGCGAGCCTTCCCTTCTTACGGTACATTCTTCTTTTCTCAGACATGAACCAACTCGCCCAGCAAAACGTTTTACTAAGCAATATTCGCGTCAGTATTCTCCGAACACCATAGTTTTGTGGCGCAACGCAATGATGATGGGGAAATTGAGCACAGGGAACCGGAACAAAGTGCGCGCAAGGCGGCTGTTGTGCTCTGCGGCTGACGTGCCCAGCGCATGTGCATTCTCAGCTTTCTGTAGTGCCTTCATTTATTTGGCAGAAAAGAAGTGATGAAAGAAAATTGCGACAAAATTGTTTTTCGGTCAGCACCACCGGATTTCACCATGCTGGCGCACTCTACCGGCCGCTGTTTCTTTATCATTTGCCGCTCTGACCGTACTTTCAGGGTCCTGAGCTAACGCCTCAGCACAAGTCTTGTGCACTGCGATCCATGAGGTAATACTACCTTGTCCTGCTGCCATAAAATATAGTTTCGATGCTCTCGAGTAAGCCGCGGCGAATTTTACGCCACCGCTTTCGTCGCGCCGGTCTTGACAGTGGAAATTTCTGTTTAAGTAGCATGACGTCATAAAGCAGAGTGCGCCGGCCTGCGATCTAGGAGGCGTTGCCTGAGCACGCCGGCTCACCAACTGAGGTTGATAGCTGGTAAAGACAGAAAGAGGAGCCAGCTGTTCAGAAAAGCGTGACGGAAAGACGGTTGCGCAGAGGAAGGACTTGTAGCAGAAATCGAAGCGCGTTATAGCGCTTTCATTTTTGGGTGGCACACCAACTTCATTTGTATGCATACTTGAACAGGGATCTCACAGGACTGTCCTACTGCGCAGTTCTTTTTTTAAAAGCTCAGGGTCGATATAGAGCATGCTCTGTCGTCACTCGTCGCGGGGAGCACAATGCGGCGATGTTTAGAAACGATGGCCATGCTTGCTTTCACGGCTATTCGGGAATAGAAAATTTCCGTGCTCGGGTGGCATCAGACTCTTATTCTAAATTCACAGCAAGGAGCGGAGCGCGTAATAAGTCCGCAGACGAGTGCTACGTGGCTGATCCGCGGCGAATCGTGCCGCAAGAAGCATACGACCATGGCGGCCCCGTTAAGATTGCTGCGGAATGCAAAAAGAAAGTGCCCCTTGTTAAGAACGGCCCGCTGAGGTGCAAGATTTGCCAGCCAGTTGCGACAGCGGCGTCAACTTTTCCTGGAACGCCACCGCAACCCTCTAGCCACAGCGTCACTAAGTCGACTGTGGACGGGGGCAATGCGCTCCGCCCGCCACTCTGCGTCGCGAGATTGCCGAGATGAGTTCGACGAATCAGGCTTTGTGACGGAACCCGCCACCGCCGACCCGGTGTGCTGAGAACAAGGGAGTGCTTGTGGGAACGTAGTTGGAGGCCCCTTCCCACGCGCATTTCAAGACGCAAGAGAATGGACAACCGGCGGCCGCGCTTCAGGGGTAAGCTCGGGGAACAAGATGCGCCTTTCCTGACGTAAGCCCTGAGTTTTGGGAAGACCGTCTGACGTCGGTTGAGGACCATGAACCTGTGCGGAAGTGTGTGTGTGTAATCCCTCGCGAAAAGAGGCGGCTCGTCTACGGTGCCTGGTCGGCCGTTTCCCTCACCTTGGGATCGAGGGAGGACTGAGTGTTTATAAACCGCTGTTGTGTGGCTGCTCAGTGTACTTTCTCTCGCAGTCATGCTAGGCTGATGAACTGCAGCGTCCTGATGTAGATACTGTAATTAAACCCATATCCCTCGTTCTCAATGAGAAGCAGTCCTTCCCTTCAACAACGTCCTCAGCGTGGATAAGTTGGATGCTGGCACGGGCCAGCTACCATCTAATTCATGCCCGACTCCAATCTTGACAACTGGCTGCGAGTGGTAGGATTGACCTCCCAATCCTGACACCCTCTGCTGGGATTTCACTGCGTGTCAAAGAACCTCAGATGGAGAAAGTGAATGCGGATCCATTCAATTCGGCCTTGCTCGCAGCCAGTTGTATAGCTGTATAACCAGTGCATTGAAATTATTTTATTACACCCGGGAACAACATTACTAACCACAGGCTCAAAGGAAAAAAAAGCGTTTTGTTTCCCGCAATCGCGGGACGCACACAGAGAAATCAACGAGTGCACTGGAAATTTCCCAATTCCTAGTTCTGACTTATCCTCAATTTCAAGTTACATTCATTGGTGCAGAATAAAATCGCGCTT
Source organism: Dermacentor albipictus (assembly GCF_038994185.2). Lineage (NCBI taxonomy): Eukaryota > Metazoa > Arthropoda > Arachnida > Ixodida > Ixodidae > Dermacentor > Dermacentor albipictus. The sequence goes on from NC_091824.1 coordinate 50,462,166, forward strand.
ATCGTGGAATCCCTGGTCTTTATACAATGCTCAGACAATGCGTCCAGGGCTTTGTGAACAGGAATGGTTTTCCAGGTTTGAAGTATTCGGCGGTGGAGAGGTTTATTTGAAAATAATGACATGGTATTGATGAGCATGCTTGCCTGTAGCGAAGGGCTTAGTACAGCCGCGCGACACGATCGAGCTGCATACGCCTCAACTGCGATATCCTAGCTTTCCTAATATCGCTCTCTTAGTAGTGTCTCGCAAAACGTTCTCTTTTATTTCACAAACGAATCTTGCTCCAGATGGCCGTCATTCTCGTTGAGCACCGCCAACTACGGTTTCGCGTAAAAAAACACGTAGCGTGTTCGCCACAGCCGCACTGGAAAATTGCATGTTTGCTTTGCGCCGGGATAATAATAATAATATTATTTAGGGTTTTACGTGCCAAAACCACTTTCTGATTATGAGGCACGCCGTAGTGGAGGACTCCGGAAATTTTGACCACCTGAGGTTCTTTAACGTGCACCTAAATCTAAGCACACCGGTGTTTTCGCATTTCGCCCCCATCGAAATGCGGCCGCCGTGGCCGGGATTCGATCCCGCGACCTCGTGCTCAGCAGCCCAACACCATAGCCACTGAGCAACCACGGCGGGTTCTGCGCCGGGATAAGGGTGCTCCGAGTCGACCGAGGCTTTTACGGCCGAATCGGTGGACGCCTCCGCCACTCCATCACGTGCCGCGCTCCTAAGCGAGATGTGTTGCGGCTTGCGGGCTACGCCAATAACGCCTAATGCGGCCCGAAATAGTGCTGGGCGTCCACAATGTCGGCGGCGCGGACGAGCGATGGCCTCTCCCGTCGAGGGCAAGCAAACGCACAGAGAGCAAGTCGAAGAAGCTTTCTGGAGGGTTGCCTTTGGCTAGATCGGCGCGTAGAGCGCCTCCTGCTGGCTTTTGCTGACAGCGAATACGTTTACCCTCGCAACCTCATTTTTGAAGAAGAGGCGTCGCCATTTTCGGGACCATATCGGGGACCACACGCTAATCCGCACACACACAAAAAAAATAAAAGAAACTTTTCATTGTGCGGGACAGTTGGTGGTATTCTAGAGAGTTCGGGACACCTCCTCCCCCCCCCCCCCCTATCTATAAAAAATGAGTGCTGCCTGCTTTTGTGAGTGCTATCTAGGAGACTGAGGACTGAAAAGCATTTTCCCACGATATTCGTGGTAATTTTGTTTTGTAATTGCTCATCTTTAGTGCAGGAAATAAATGTGATATAAATTGCCTATCGTTTGTTCGGGGCGTTATTGAGATATGTAATGGTTACGGCGGCGCTTGACGAAGAGTTTCACGGCCGGAAAGGAGGTAACCTGCGTGCTCGGATGTGAGATTCTAACGAAGGCGGAGTCTAGGATTCTCATTCTCAATGTCGTTGAAATAGTAAACACAGAATGTCACTTGAATAAAAAAAAAATTATTCGCCTGCCACGAAAATAGCACCTCCGCCACCGAAGCACCGGATATTGTTCTTGCTTATCGTTTCATCGAATAACAAGACCATTCTTACCGCATGCACATGGTGCATGCTTTATCTTTTGAAACTGTCTTGCTGTTCAGCGTAGGTCGACAAGACATTTTTCCACGCAATAAGTTCTAAGGGATGGTGGGCCAGTTCACTACTAAACAGCTCATCCGACTACAGTGGACAGTGCTGCCGCCAACGTCACTGTACTACTGCATCATTTTTCAGCGAACACGGGTTAGGTGATGAAATAGGCTACGCTTTTCACGTCCGTTATAAAACCTACCTGTCCGAGATCGTCGCCTACTCGCGAAATGCGTGGAAGCGAAAATTTCGACGGCCATATTTAAGTCACAGTAGAAGTTGCCACGTTGTCTCACAGTTTGACCCATCCTTAGTATTGCGCATCGATAAGAAAAAGAAATCGCACAAACATGTAAAGAGGAGCGCGTAGCACGATGTTCCCGTCCCCACATAAATTATTTAAAAACCTAAGTAGTGTTTCATTGATTAGGCGCACAAAATGAAGCTGTAGGTTATGCTTGACTTACGTAACGACAACCTGGGAAACACCACCATCTGTGTTGTTCTCTCTAAAGCGACAAGTGAACTTGCCTTTGGTGACGAACAGAGATTTAATAGTGACCCCATCACTGACAATTGTAGTTATAATTCGCACCTTTGCCTTATGTTTTACGACTGAGGACGTAAATTTTTTTTTTAGTTTAAGAGCAGGCAAACTCCTCCGCTACTGCCAGGAAGATCTCACTACACTTGTAGCTAATAGAGAAATGCAATGGACTCAAAGCCTTCACAAGAGATCGGTTAGTCTCTTCGCCTTAGTGTCAGGCTGCACAAGATGGTTTTGTGCTGGCTGACGTAGTTGTCGATAACGCCTTTTTTTTTTACATACACATGCTCGCTCGTGCCTTTAATAATTTCTGATTGAACTGGCGAGCGAGTAAAGCATAAAAGGGGCAAACCCTGGCTGCATCGCTCTTGCTTTCTTAAGGCCGCTGTGATTATCCGTGGTAAACAAATATGTATACATACGCAGACGATCTATAATCTCGGTTACTTAATTATTGTAGTCGAATACGGATGGAATATTACCGATTCGTCGAGTCTTAATGAAATGTAGGAAAGTTCTCAAGTCGCTGCAATAAACGCAAGAGTGTGCAAAGATTCAAAATTTTGAATGAGAACAATAATTATAAGATATGTTTCTCGTTTCGCCCTTCGTTCCATTTCTGCATCCCCTTGGTATCCTAAGTAATTTCGTGCTCTTTGCGCATTTGAGGAGTGTTGCCCAAGCTAACTAACCTAGTTTGATTATAGGTCGTTCTTTTATTCAGTTTTGTTTCATTTCTTCGTAATACAATATTTTCCACACTATTATACATCAATGTTTCTTTAGAGAACAGCTATCATTCCAGTGGCGCCTTAAGTCCAGGTAATGTTGTGGTCCGGTGTAATGTTTCTCCGGGAGCAGGCTCATCAACGGCCGAAACGTTCTAAGTGACAGGTGTTCATGAACGAGGTATCAATGCTATGAACCACCGTTGAAAGGTCGCACTGTTTTTCTTGAATTATGAAAAACCAGGTTTCCCAAACACTATGCGGGGCATAGCCTTCAGAAGAGTAAATAAGCTGACGCGCTAGAGCGAAGACGGGGATGCTGCCCTCTACTTACTCAGACAACCGCTTTCCGAAAGCAGCTAGGCGAAGTAAAGCGCGAAATCCTAAAGAATGTTGCACGTCATTTGAACCAATGTACAATTCTGTCCTTCACGCTCCGTTTTCTTTTCTCTGAATGACACCTCGTAGCGATACGACCTGTTCCTTACGTCAGGCGCCCGAGCAGTGGCGTAGACTGTCGACGTCTGCGGATGCTATATTCATCGCTTGTCGTTTCGCAGGCTGTTGTTTTTCTGCAAACAGTGATTCAACTTCCGTTTGCACTTACCCGATCCTGCTCCGAATAAAAAGATCGTCTCGGCACTATTCGTGTCATTCCAGACAACTAGTGCCAGACGTTCGTTTTAGAGCTTCGAGCAAACTGTCGCGCTGCCGAGGGTCGGGAGTCGAGTATAGAGCAATTGCCGTGCATTGTGCGCACTACCGTAGTGGAATAAAAAGAAACAAACAAACAAACAAAAAACGTTTCTCTGTCAGTGTTCGCCCGAAAGCCTTCTCGCAACTAGTCTGAAAAAAAAAACTAAATGTAAGAAAGCAGCTCTTTGAGCAAGCTCGAGGGGAGAAGTTGAACGGTTTTTCCGGCGTGTATTTGGCTTGTTGTTTCCCGATGGTTTGGTTGGAAAGAACGGTGTTGTTGTTTTACAGTTTCTTATTTTGCACTGCCCTGCTATATCACATATACGTGGATTCAGGTAAGAATATATATATGGCTAAGCATTTTTTTAACCTAAATATAAGAAAAAAGCTATATGTATATTCTTAGTCTCGAGATGTAGAAAAAGAGCAATCACGACAGTGAACCAGAGTGCTCAGAACAAGTTGGAGCAGCTCAAGAGGCCGGAAATATGCTGGCTGCCCTGATGAAGTTCGAACGACACCTTTTGTTTCATTGTTAATGAAATATAGCGCTTGCATTCTTTCTCGAACTACACGAGCAAATTAGGTTGTTTGTAGTTGATAGATTTGGCGCCATTCTTTGTTATTTTTCAACTCCACATTTGTACGTGTCACTTGTAACAATAAAAAGATACCAAGCACTGTTTCGTCTAGTGAATCCTGAAATAATTCTGTTCACTGCAGTTTAAGATGTCGGTGCTAGAATCAAGCTAAGCTGGGGTTAAGTGTACGGAAATTCAACCTCCCAGTTAAGTGTCCCATCCGTTCACTGTGTCTGCAAATCAAATAGCAGTGAATTATTTTGAACATGCGAATTAATTTCAGTTGGCTTGCACAATTTTCTACGATGCTTTCGTATGATACTTCCGAACACGTGAGAGGCTCTTCGCTGGTTGTGTTTTCTTACGTAGTGCTAAATCGAGTACTAAACGAAGTATTCGAGCACGTATTTTTGCGAACTATTCACGACATCCAGCAGGGAAGCATGTGGGTTTCTGTATTTACCTGGCTCTTAATACCACTGAAATAAAAATTTCTTGGTTTGACGTGCGAAAACTATGACATGATTGTGAGGCACTCCGGATTAATTTTTACCACCTAGATTTCTTTAAAGTACACACAGTGCACAGCACACGGGCGTTAACTTTCTAGGCATCTTGGCTAGGATTCCAACCTACGCCTTCGGGCTTATCAGCCTAGTGCCATATCGATTACACCACTACGTTCCATTCTTAATATTGTTAATAGGAACAGCTCGAATAGCACATAGTGTTCATGATTTTGCTTGCATTGGTCGTGTACAGGGTGTCCCTATTAACTTGGACCAAGATAATAAAAATACTCAAGAGCCCTAGAGAAATTGTACCAACTGCACAGTAGCCGTAGTCGTATGTATTGACGGCCAGTATTTTTTTCATCACGATGTATTATTAATTAATTATTCTTAATTAACAAACCGTTTAATTATTGCTTGAATCGCAAACATATCAATTGCAAAGTTGTAGGGCACCTAAAGTAACCTCCGAATCAAGCATTTGTTTAGTGCTCAGCTTTGCCTTGCTGCTTTTCCCGAGAAAAAAACAAAAGCGCGCGAAAGATCCAAAATACTAAATAGATTAGCGCTCGCGCACCACTACTGAAGCGCTCCCAAGCGAATAGCCACGGGTACACGGCTTTACTAGCGGAGGCAGCTCGATACAGGGCATCACGCTATGTGATGGTCGCGGCATCAAGAGAACACGCCTCTGAGGCATTGATAAGCTTAGCGGAGCCTTGTGCGATGTGGCGATAAGAGAATGCAGCCGTACATCTTTCAATGGTTGCTTGTAGGCGCTTTAGTAGCGGCGTGCGAGTGCGCATCTATTTCGTACTCCACCGATTTTGTGGGCTTTTGCTTTTACTCGGAAAAAACAACCAGGACCACTTCAACACGAAATAAATGCTTGATTCGGAGGGTATTTACGGCGCCCTACAACATTGCAATGAATATGTTTGCGATTCAAGCAATAATTAAAAAGTCCACTGATCAAAAGCAATTAACTAAGTAATACTTCATGATGAATAAAATACTGGCTGTAAGTACATACCACTGCCGCTACAATGCAGTCGGTACGATTTCTCTAGAGCTCCTGGGTTTAAAAAAAATCTTGTTCCAACTTAACTGGGACACGCTGTAGGTACCTCAAATGCCTCAGTGGCCTTCATTTTGAGCCTTGCATCTAGATACCTTTATACCATAATGCAGGCAAGAAATGCCATTGCTTCTCTCTCTACGAAACATAGAAAAGTCTACAGAATTTGCCTATCATGAATATTCATGCATATGTGATATCCATGAGCGCTACGTCATTCATAAGCTGTATAAGTTCATAGTGAGTGGCAACGTTGGGGCGACTGTGACGATTCATTGCCGATAATATCCTGCATGGAACTATGTATGCTAAAGTAGGGTACGAACTACGCAATACACTGATATCTTTGTCACTTGAAATTTCAGGTGCATCTTGGAAACTTGTGCTCAATCGTCTTCGTAATAGGTGTCAAGACTAAATTCCACTAGGCATTCTGCTAGTCTTACACGGAAGAGTCAAGACGAGTCGCTAATCCATGCAACGTTTTACCGACCTGATGAGAGATGCACTATCACATTGAAGACAGTATTGAGGGAAAGCGCAGGAACATTAATGTCGCTTATCGCTTCCTTCTGGCAGATTGACACAGCGCTATTAGCTACATAAATACGTTGTTACAACACTAAATGGGCCGAGTTGAGGATCCTTCTGTACTAACGACTAGACGAGTAGAGGGAAACCATAATTTCTCTCTCCTCGCACGCACGCATGCACGCGCGCACGCGCGCACGCGCACACACAAACACACACACACACACACACACACAAACACACACACACACACGCACACGCACACGCACACACACACACACGCACACACACGCACACACACACACACACACACACACACACACACACACACTTTACCAATATGCTTTCTGGGAGGTTGAAAAGCGCGTGTCCGGCGCTTATATAAAAAAAGAAATTAAATAGAACTTCGGCATTTAAGCGAAGTTTTCGCTTGCGGCACTCATGATTCCTGAGACTTCTCTTGATGCTTATTCCTCAATTACCAGAAAGGGCATTTCCCGGAACGTGCAAATGAACGTCACGCCTTAGAAAGTAAGCAACCTGCGCTAGTGTGCTTATTGCTCATGCATCTGTCTTATCGCCAGCGTTAAGGGGCGAGTGCTCGAAACTACGCGCCACTTACAACTATCGAGCGCGCACGCGTGAACGCAGAGGCGCACAGAGACGCGCGCCGTAGCGCTCTCGCTAACGAAAGCAATCAGTGCCGATAGTACCCCCTCTGGAGCCACTATGCGACGAGCAGCCAAGCGGCGATGCCGTCCAAGAAAGAGACGTGCGAGCGTGCGGGCCATAACGGCCGGGGAATAAATGCCCAACTTCCATCGGGCGGCCGCAATCAATAAAACGTGACCGCGGCTAATGGGCCCACAAGTCCGGAAGAAAATGGGTCCATATGTCACCCCCAGGCGACGCCGGCGACGCGACTGGGGAACGGGCTGGGGGTGTCCGAGCGCGACTTACTTCGCCGGTCATAGCGCGGACCTCTGTGCCCGCGGTTCGAGGGGGGGAAATATTTTTTGCTTGCGGCGATCGTCTCTTCCAAGACGTGCCCATTTTGCTCGTTCGCTGCGTGCTTTGCGTACCCGTGTCATAGTAGCAATCAAAGTAAACCAAGTTAGCCTCTTTATGGTCCTGTTTCTTGCCTTTTATTTCGTCATCCTTTGCCGCGAAGCCCTTTTAGTCATTGCGGCAACATTTTAAACGCGAAGCATTATTTGCCTGTTCCCTCTCGTTTTGCGTGGGTGGTTGTCTGCCCCAATAAATGGGACCGATTTTGGAGACAATGGGATTAAAAGTGGGGACTTAGTGTGCTGGTGATAATATACTAGTGCAGGATATGGGCCCTTGTAAGGGTTTGAAGTTGATCCTGTAGGCAGTGCCTCGTCGCAGCACGCACGAGACCCATACAGCATGATACAATGCAATTAAACAAGCTTTTTTTTGGCAGAATGCCTAGCATAAACTCTCTCTTTACTTTGAAAATCATACTGCGACAGTGTCGGCCCAATTTATTACAAAATCTGTTCGGCCCTTTTCACCTTACATTAATTGTCTTCTTACAAAAAAGATGAAAATTGTCTGAAGAAATTATTTTCGATATCTTACTGCACCATTTCATTCAAGGTGTCGTAATCAATGAAGCATTTACACATTTTAGTTCATCCGTTTTCGATAGCTATTTATGATGTATTGTTTCATTTTTGTCCCATGGTTCTACATTTGCGTATTTTTAATAGTTAAAGAAAGTCAACCTTCGGGCCTCGCAGGGACCTGTTTGCCTATTTATGGAAATGTGATAATTCGTCTTGCGAGAAACCTTGACTGTAACTGATACCAGGTTCAACCACACCATTAGACAACCAGACAGTGACTTGCACCTAAATTGCCTGCTGTAATGCAAGTCTTATTGACGCACTTTCACAATAGCGTGCTTGGCTCTCATACTCTTTAGCGTACCTGCAGTGATGTCTTTGTCTGTTTGGGCGGCCATGCTCGATTTTGTTCTTTCTTTCGTCTTTCCCTTTTTTTCTGGCTATCTTCCGTTTATGTGCGTGGTAGTTCTTTTTTGAAGAGTAGGCAAATAATGTGCCCCTGCCGGTAGCCGTAGTCAACCTGCGCCCTGCTTTATTTTCTATTATTCGATTGTACATATGTTCTGCAAAAAATAATAATATAACAATGAGAATATATTCATGAGTAGGGTGGTTCTTGTTTCTCCCTAGAATGCGGATTTCCTGAAACTAGTCTGCGCACGAATTGTCGCTGCAGAGCGCTAGAAAGTCTGCCATCTTTCTTTAATGTTGTAGAAAGTTGCCTGATCATCTCCGTGAGCCACGGTCTCGGTGCCTAATATAACACTCGCTGCAGGTTAAGGTGATATTGTGCAACACTCCTACAGAACACCTAACAAAAATTTGGCCCGCTCTTTTCGTACGGTCTGAGTTTTGTAGCGCCACTTTAGGTATGCAAGCAGAGTTGGGCCAGGTTCCCTGAGACCGAAAAGACATCGACAAATCAAGGCCCAGAAATAAAAGAAGATACACTACACATCATCCAAAACATTTCTCACTGGCATAATTTGGCGCGGAACACTTTACCTGGTCCACAAAAACGCCGAAATTCAAAAAGCAAAGCATAATATCACGAAAGCCACCAAATTCACCCGGGCGACTCGCCCAATGGCATCGCCGGCATGACCTCTCAAATTAGGCGTGCACAACACCTGGTAAGGAATACTCGAATGCCACAAGACCAGCCGACTGCAGCGCATCAAGAATACCCCTACCGGCAAAGTAGTTTTTTGCTACGTGCACAAAAGCGAGAACTTCATCGCGGACACCAACAACAACGCTACGTTTTAGTGCCCCTGGGCCTTCTGGCAACGCACGTTTTTTACTACGCATCAGAAGAAGAACAGGCATTTGCCGAACACGACACCACGACAGCGGCGGTGGTTAGTACAGCCTGCTTTGCGAACTTGTGTCCTGATTGGCCCGCGGCGCAGGATTCTGACGGCTGTGGCGGCACAAATACATCCGGGACCAATCAGCGCGTCTGTTTGGGGAAACTCGCCGTCGACGAATGGGATTCAATGCAGCTCTAGACGTCGGATGCCGAAGTGTGAACGTGCCCTTAGTATGACCAGAAAGCGTCCAAAGCGTTATGTGCGAGTGTCCTGGAGGAAGTGGATAACTCACAGAATTTATATTTTGTCGGAACATTGGACATGTTACAGGAGTGATGTGCAGGGAAATGTTGAGGTGTGCGGGTTTAGTAAGGGCCCAATGAGAAATCGCTAAACCCTCGCTTACTGCGAGTTTTGAGGCCTGATACGAAACGGCTCGTTTTCCCACTGCTCTAGAGCGAAACAAGGGCAGCTATTCAACGTTTTCCGAGAATGAGTGCCATGTTATGGGTGACATGAAACGAATGCTTGAAGTGCGTAGATTGACTGTAGCGCTTGTCGAAAAAGCTCCTCAAGCGTTGAAAAGCTCTGCAAGCATATATACGAACCATGCCGGAATTTGCCCCATTATCCTCACAGAACTCGTACGGAATAGCTGTAGGTGAAAGGTAGGTTCAGAATGTGTAGATTACCTTATACATTTTGGAGACTGTCGCCACTCGTACGCCGTCACCGCAAAACATGGCGACCGAGCGAGCGGCGCACCCCAAGCGCACCCACTGTACGTACGCCGTCTTCGGGTCTACAACCGAGACGCTTTATAATCTCCTTGGTTGAGACCGACGTCTGCTACAGCGCCCTCACCCCTAATGAGACAGCCGTGAGGCTCCTGAGTGATGGCACTGGAATAAATTTAGGCGTCTTCCTTGGCGGAACGTCCTCTAGGATGCCGAGAGACAGGTGCTGGAATGTTGAAATTTTGGAGATATAGTTTAAAGTGAGACTTTTTTTCGGGATCTTTACGTGTAGCGGCCAGCCCAAATTCAGCCTATTCAAATGCAGAGTATGGTTTTATGAGACAAACGCTGGGCCGATCTCAATGTTTTTTTTTTGTTGTATCACCGAGAAAGTAAACTTTTAGGGATTACAGGGAATTACAATTATTTCTTGAGCTAAATGTTTTTGTATAACTTCAAAATAATGTGAAGTTCAAAAGAACTAAAAGGACGAATGTTACAAATCTGTAACTCTACACAAAAAATAGATATTGCAGTTTTGCAAATTGAACTTGTTTGAGCATATATAACTGGAAATTCTATATGCGATTTTACCACTTTGCAAAAACTTTTCGAATGTTAGCGACAGTTTCGCATAAGTTCTATATTCAAATAGGCGGTATATTTAAAAACGTTGTATATAACACCAGTTTATAGCAGTTCATATGCATTGTAAGGCGTCGTTGACATAGTAGTTTGAATGTTTTTTATCTCCGAGTTACAGAGTTTAGGCTTGATAGCTGCCTTTTCTTTATTAATTGACAGCATAAATAAAAATGCTTGCTATAGTAACCTCGGGTATTGCGCATCATGTAGTGTCGTTTAGTGAAAATACGGGCGGGACGAAACGGAGTGGACAGGACAGGCGCCCTCTTACAACTGAAGATTGCAGATTTCACACGTTTTTTACAAGTTTTGCATGCGATTATGCATGAGCTTTGTATCAGTCTTTCAACTGCTCATGTGCGGACTTCCGCTCCCTGTAAAACCTTTCATTATACTTGAGTTGTAAGTGAGCCTCTGTCCTGCCCGCTCCTTTTCTTCCCGCCTGTATTTCCGCTCAACGACACCACATGATGCACCAACTGGCCCAACAGCCTACGCTACCGCGTAATACCTTTCATCTTACAAGAAACAAATTTCATCAAAATCATTGCAGTCGTTGCATATACCAACACGTTAAAGATTTTGAAAGCGAGCGGTAGAAAACATGTTTCTCGGATCCCTGGAGAAGCCTACTTGACACCGAGTTCTACTTGGTGAAAACGTGCGTGAATCATTGAGTAAGGCACAGCGAAAATTTAACGTTTGCTGCTTAATCTAGAGTTTTGGAAGTCATTGCTCAATCTTCTGCATTCCACACATCTTCATGCGTTATGGGAGTTCGTAGTAGGGTTCGCCGCCTCATGGGCGAGCTAGGGACTAGGGCGTTCACCTAGTTTGTATTTGTTGATAGGGGGGGGGGGGGGCAGAATATGGTAAGGTATAGGAGAAGAATAATGTCTTTGTTTCTCTATTCTTACAGCATTTGCGGTAAATTGCGTGTTCAAGTGCTCCGGAGCGTTTGCTGAGTGCTTTGCGAACAACCTAATATTTAAACCGCCGTCATGAATGATCTTTGACTGCTACTGAGATGAAAGGAAATTCGTCAGAACCGATCTTGCAATGAAATTCAAGAACAGACCGATTAATATTTCATCACTGTAGTGATACGGCTCATCTTTAAGGACAACTTTATTTTTGAGGTGTGCGCACCTTAACGTGTTAGGATAAGAATCAAATACGAACGGTGGATATCCAATTTCGAATAGAATACCAAATAATTCATATAGAGCACGTATATTTACAACCGGGCCGTTTATAACGGTGTAATTAGGTTCCACGCCTATATTGATTAGCGCGAAAAAGACATTGAATTATCAGAGACAAATGGTCAAGTTTAAACACAAGAGCAGTAATTTTGGCCGCTTCACATACATCTCAGAAGCCTGGTTGCGAGCAAGGCTTCCAAGGATACATTGCTGCTGCATGACTGGCTGTCCAAAAGCGCAACCAATGTGGCTTCCGAAAAGAAATCAGGGGCTGTGGTAAAAAAAAAAAAAGAAGCTGCAGAAGGTCCTGTGTGTTGTAAACACATGTAAAAGAGCGCATTTCAAAGAAAGCATATCCTGTGTTGCAATGTATAAGGTGAAACTGCTTCATGGCTAGACTTGCAAAAGCACTAACAAAATGGTAAAGCAAAAATCAGGCTTCTTAGACATAGCCACCACCAAAAAGCCAAAAATTCACTTTCTGTGAATCAGCCAGTCAGTGGTGACCTAACATGAGAGGTAATATATGTACGCTTTCCGTTCCGTCCATCGAGTACTCTTACAGTAATCTCACATGTGTTGAAGCTTCGGAGTCTTCAAGCTTCGATGGCGCTCACAGCTTTCGTCACGTGGGACTGGGACGCCCTACCTGAAGTAAGTGTGAACGATAGGAAGTCCAGCGCTGAGTTTGTGTTTATGCTGAAGTATTTTAGAAGGGAACGAGAATGCTTAAACTCTTCATTTACGAACCGACCAGCGTTAAAATTGCGCAGGGTTACGAACGAAAATTAATTCCGTAAGCCGCCTTACTTGCATTCATCGACTTTAGCGTGACGTCTGAGCACATCCGAGCACAAATAAGACGAAGGTAGACATAGTTACGCCTTTTCTAGTCGTTTTCTTGGCCCAAAGTTCTTGCCATTTAAGAGGCACAGACTTATCAGCTGGAAGAAAGTGTTTGGACTTAAGCTGTTGGTAGTAGCAATTGCAACAGCTGTAGCAGCTACTTGAACTTATGTGCAACAGGCAACAGCAGTTATGGCTTTTTTATTCTAAGTTTGTTGCTCGAATGACCGTGTTCTGTTCTCATACTGACATGACCAATTGATTATAAGGGGATATTAACGCTCATATCTAGCGTATGCGTTATAACCGGTGTATTCTGTGTAGCTGAGACTTTAAAAGTACTAGATGGCGTATGCATGTTGAATAACAGCCCCAAGACACAAAGCTGCCTTGCCACACACCTCACGTTTTGGCATTCATGGTAATAGTCGCTTGGAAGGAAGGAAAACTTTATTTGGTCCTAAAGTAGTGATAATTAATCACTAAGCGGGCCGCTCCCACGTCGGGACCGGAAGGCCAAGCCTCACGGCCACATCGTGAGCCTGCTGGAGAGCCCAGAATTGTTCATCCAGGTCGGGGCTGCGAAGTGCAGCCTCCCACCTGGAGGCATCCTTGATCGCCGAGTCTTCAATTCTTTCACAAGACGAGAGCATGTGTTCGAGCGTGGCTAAAGCACCACAATCTTGGCAATAAGGCTCTGTGTACGTCTCTGGATAAAACATGTTCAGTCTCCGTGGGCAAGGATAAGTACCAGTCTGTAGTAAGCGTAATGTAAGTGCCTGAGCCCTGTTTAGTTTAGGATGCGGCAAACTGTAAACCCTGCGATTAAGAAGGTAATACTTCGTGATTTCATTGTATGTGGAAGGAGAGTCTCTATTCTCGGGGAGTACCGCCACGCCGTTGCGCGAGGCAGAGCGGAGGGTAAGATCTCGCGCTGCCTCATGAGCGGACTCATTGAGATTCGGAGGGGCTCCCTCGATCATACCAAAGTGAGCAGGGAACCAACATAAGTAGTGTTGAGAGATCTCACATGTCTGCGTAATTTTAAAAGCAACCTTAGCCACCGAGCCCTTTTCAAAGGCCCTAACGGCCGACTTTGAATCGCTATATACAAAAGGCCTGCGCCTGTCAACCAAGGCGAGCGCAATAGCCGATTGCTCCACGACCTCTGGCCTATCAGTCCGAACGGTAGCAGCGTTAAGAGACTGCCCTCATTGTCCACGACAACTATGGTAAACACCTTTCTCTCCTCGTTAAAAGAAGCATCGACGAAGCCAACCTTCTCAATCTCATCACGAATGAGTCTCAGTAGGCAAGCTCCCCTTGCCTTTCTTCTACCAACATTTCGCTCCGGATGCATGTTCCTGGGAACAGGCTTGACGTGATACCGATTACGGACCTTCACGGGAATACCGACATGGAGTTGCGAAATCTTCTCCTGAGGAACACCTAACTCTCTCAGAATCTGCCGACCCGTGCTAGTCGTAAAGAGACGCACCGTCTGCGTCCTCTCCTGAGCCTCAGCTATCTGATCCAAGGTATTATGAATTCCCAGCTGGAGAAGTCGGTCGGTGCTGGTGGACATTGGCACTCCCAACACTTTCTTCGTGATCTTCCTAATCTGCGTGTCAAGCTTCTCCTTCTCCGATGGTTTCCACTTGTGCATGGCTGCCACATAAGTAAAGTGACACAATACAAATGCGTGTATAAGTCTAATGAGACTGTCCTCCTTGAACCCCGTCTGCCTGTTGGCCACCCTCTTCACTAGGCGTACCGCATTTTCTGTCTTGGCAATGATCTTCTGGATCGTCAGCGTGTTGGCGCCGTTCGACTCAATAATCATCCCCAGAACCCTAATCTTATCGACCCTAGGTATGAGATCTGAATGCTCAGCTGGTCCACGGGGATCCATCCCCTTGGCTTGCGTCCCCTTCTAGTGGGACTGTACAGCAACAGCTCCGACTTGGAGGGGGAGCACCTTAACCCCGTTGGGTCCAAATAATTCTCAATTACATCTACTGCCTCCTGCAGAACACTTTCGATATAGCCCTCACTACCACCGGGACACCATATGGTCACGTCATCTGCATACATGGTGTGCCTAATCCCCTCAATCTCCAAGAGCTTCTTGGTCAATCCGACCATGGCCAGATTGAACAATGTGGGCGAGATGACGGCCCCTTGAGGAGTGCCCCTGTCTCCAAGTTTGAACATCTTTGACTCCAGCTGCGCAACCTTCAAGGTAGCCTTCCTGCCTGACAGGAAGGACCTGACATAGTCATGAAAGCGCGCGCCGACGCCAAGATCCGAAATGGACTCAAGAATATAAGAGTGCTGAACGTTGTCAAAAGCCTTCTCCAGGCCCAGCCCTAGGATGGCCTTAACGCCCCTTCCATCTCCATCAATGACCTGATGCTTGATGAGCGTCATTGCGTCTTGAGTCGACAGCCCGGCCCTAAAACCAATAATAGTGTAGGGGTAGACCTGGTTCTCCTCAAGGTACCTTGTAAGCCTATTAAGCACCGCATGCTCGGCTACCTTGCCCACACACGAAGTGAGCGAAATAGGTCTTAAGTTATCGATGCTCGGGACTTTGCTAGCCTTGGGAATAAGCACCGTGAGAGCTGTCTTCCACTGCTCCGGAACCACCCCGTCTCTCCACATAGCGTTAACCTCCCCGGTTAAGGTACTTGATTGACCTATCGTCCAGATTTTTCAAAAGCTTGTTTGAAAACCCGTCCGCTCCGGGAGCCGACTTGCTCTTAAGGTTATGCAAAACCGTGCGTACCTCTTCCATAGAAAAGTCCTCATCTAGGGAAATGTTGACCTCTCCCGTGTAGGCCTGCTCCGTCAGAAAAGCATCCGGGTCCGCAACAGGAAGGTATTTGTTGGCCAGCTTTTCAACCAGCTCTTCCTCCGAGGCAGACCCCACTGCTTAGTGTACAGCTATAGCAAGAACGTGCCCCTGACTAACCCTCGTATTGGAGTCGTTCAGCAAATGCTTAAGCAAGCCCCACGACCTCCCGTTGCGCACCTGCTCTTGGAAAATCACCACGAAAATAGGGCTAAAGATAAAAGAAGGTTTTCCCGCATACTGGTGTGCGACCTTTTTACAAAGGAAAAGAAATCTCAAGCACTGACCGGCAAGAAATCACCATAAAATCTAACACGAGTTGGCGACAACCGAGTAGAATCTGATCTACTCTATGTGATGCCATCGAAGGAAAGTAAGAGCACTGAAAAGAAATTGTATGCATGAAGAAAAAAGAAATGGGGGCACGCCTCAATCGTGCACTGAGCAAGGGCAGCTTCTTAGCGTGACGGAAGCGGGCATCATCATCCTTGCTCTGATTCCTTCCTACACGTCCTATGGAAGCCCGCACGTTGTCAGAGTGAGAAATGTTCCGTTGGTTTCCGTGCAGGCGAGAAGTCCCGCCCGATAGCTGCAGGAAAATCTGCCCTGAATATGGTGGCAGCGGCGGAAACGAGTAGTTTGTGTACTCTAGTTCGCGAGCCAGTATGCCCAACAATGTTCAAAGCCGTCGTCGTTAACGAAGTGGTGCAAGAAGATATGATTGCTGCAGCAGTGCGAAAAAAAAAAAACTGTGGAGAAAAGAAAACAGGATGTACTTGAGTGGTCAATTCGCGGAATATACAACTGTAGAAAATCTGATTGTGAGTGTATTCATCAAATACGGTAGGGAAAAAAAGGATAAGCTAAATTGCGAGATTTGGACATTCAAACCGATGACAAAGTTGGCCGCAGTGCATCCGTCTTTCAGAAGTGATTCGCAACGCTAATGCCATTTGCACTAGAATTAATATATTAGCAAGAAAGTGTAGATCTACTGTCCTCATTTAAGCTTGCAGAAACTACTTCCAGTAAGAATAATTCATTTTAGTTTTTTTTCTTATTGGCTGTATGCGTGTGCTTTTGGGTGTATAGACGCTGGCCTAGTTTGTGCGGTACTCTGTTAACTGCATTCACGCTACGTTTTTCTATGTCGTGAAAACGTAAAAAAAAGAATATATAATCAATACTGCTCCTGTATAAAATTTTGATATTTTCTGGTATACAGTGACTATACGTTATTATTTTAATAACGTGCACTATTTCTATCGGATCTGTTACATGTTTATAATGTTTACAATACATGTTTCTATCGGATCTGTTACATGTGTATAATGCTTCCTGTTACAGGAAGCATTATACACATTAACAAGGTACCTAAGAGAGGCTATAATTACGTATGCAAGATTAGCGGATGCACCGAGAAAAGTTGAAGCAAGTTAGGAAGATTGTGTAAGAGTTCATCTTGAGCTACGAGCGAGGCGCTGTAAATTTGCCAAGAGAGGTCGCCATTACGGGCTCAGACGCACGTTCATGCCATGCATTACCCATATATGTGGTTTACACTGTTATTACTTATTCAGCATAATCATCTTAATTAGCAGATAACATAGTTGAATCTTTTCCCGGAAAAGTCACAAAAGCTTATGTGTCGCAATTTTATTTTAAAGTATTAGTATAGGCAAAGCAAGTGTTTTTCATAATATGGCTATTGTTGTGTTGGTTTTTGTTTCTAGGATGAGTGCCTTCTGCGAGCATTGAGCTCATCGGCTGCCACGTTATAAAGTAAAACAAGAATGATAACAATAAAAATCATTGACCCATTTTTTGCATCATTTAATGGGCACGATAGCTATAACTGTATTTACTCATCTAATGTTCGGACTTTTTTCCCCACTTTACCGGTTTGTTACCGGACACGGACAAGTCCCTAACTGTAGCGGCCGATGGAAATTACCTATGGAACATGATTATTCGCTTCACGCTTAGTAGATATTCTTTTCCCAATGTTTTCGCTTTCCAATATAGGGAAGGAGCCTTACACATGGGCGGGCCTTACATGAGTAACCGGGGCATCTGCCACCATCGAAAACACCTTCGTCCAAGAGCAGTGTATCGCTAGTGATACTAAAACTGGTTTTTTTAAGCCAATACACGTTCTTTTTGGGCGCGGTGAGCTAGTTTTCAGGTTGATTTATCCTGACGTTTCGCGCCTATAAGCGCAAGCATCACTGAAAGCTGATGGATGGTCGGGGTTTAACGTTTTCATATAACACTAATTCTGGGACAAGTATTAAAACATAAGGGTGTGAATGAGCCCGTAGTCGTACCTCCGGATTATTATGTTCCGGCGTGGTTCTTGAAGCGGCAGTTAATAATAATAATAATAATAATAATAATAATAATAATAATAATAATAATAATAATAATAATAATAATAATAATAATAATAATAATAATAATAATAATAATCAGCCTATTTTATGTCCACTGCAGTACCAAGGCCTCTCCCCGCGATCTCCAGTTACCCGTGCCCTGTGCGAGCTGATTCCAACTGACACCCGCAAATTTCCTAATTTAATCGTACCACCTAGTCTTCTGCCGTCCTTTACTGCGCTTCTCTTCTCTTGGTACCCATTCTGTCACCCTAATGGTTCAATGGTTATCTACTCTGCGAATTACATGGCTTGCTCAACGCCATTTTTTTCTCTTCATGTAAATTAGAATGTCGTCTATACCCGTTTGATCTCTGATACAAACCGCGCTCTTTCTGTCTCTTAAAGTTATGCTCAGCATTGTTCGTCCCATCACTGTTTGCGCAGTCCTTAATTTGTTCTCAAGTTTCTTTGTCAATCTCCAAGTCTCTGCCCCATATGTCAGCACCTGTGAACTGCACTGACTGTACACCTTCCTTTTCAATGATAACGGTAAGCTTCCAGTCTCACCATGTTTGCCGTATGTGAACCAAACCATTTTTGTTCTACTGTGAATTTCTGTTAATATAAGTACGCCACCCTTATTGCATTTCGCTTCCACTGAAATACGTCCGCCGCTGCCAGGGATCGAACTTTCCACCTTGTGCTGAAACATGCCAATTAGAATGGCAACTACGGTGTGATGTCATAATTACTGAGCCACCACGACAGCTAACGCGAAGGGCTGGCAAACAAACAAGGAACTGGTCATGTGATGATCAGGAGGAGAAAATAAAGTAAGAAGGCAAGGAATTTCATCACAAATGCATCTGGTTGTGTACCCCATTCTAAGGGATGCGAGAGATGATATTTCTGGTTATTCTATATAAGACAAGGCTGGAGCTCTTATAATTGCGACACAGACGTGTAGGAGTCCCTTTAGTGATAATTGGTGAGTTCGGTGCTTTTCAACAGTCTCAATTTGTACGGTGATTTCACCAGCGTTCGTAAGAAAATTGGTGACGCGTTCTCAGGGCTTCTGCTGATAGGGTTAGCTTTTTAAACGTCCAACCCTCCGCAAGCAAGGAACTCGGTGACGGGTGTGGATGTCGGGCAATGGACTGAAGAAGCGTAAGGAGAACGCGGCCTCACAAAACGTGTCGATGGTTTTGCTACGATGGTAACTTTAGCAAAAACGGCCATCGTTGTGCAGAGTGGAGAAGCTTGGACCAGAGATGTTTTTACGTTGGACCATCAAAGCACCTCTCAGATTTCAATAACCCGTTAGTCACGCAGTGTACGTGCCTCCTTTGGGACACGGGCGCAATATATAGCTTACGCGGGCGCCTGTCGCGCTACTACAGAAAAGAGGATATCAATGGAAGCGGACCAAAAGTGAACAGGCAATGCGAGCGTAAGAAAGAGTACCCGGGATACTATTTTTTTAAAAGCTCATATACGTCAAGAAATAGCGCCGAGCAATAATCCTTTGCACTGCAACTATTTTAATCTCCCTTCAGGACAGCGACCGGAAGGGATGATCAGCATTAGCTCGATACTCCCGGAAAAGCCTGCCAAAATATTTTTATGTTCTCTATTATTGTGCTATTCGGATGAAGGCTAGAACTTGAATAATATGCCTCCGGTGGATGAAACAACCACATAATTATATATAGTACAAGTGATATCTCCGGGAGGCAGACAGCGTTCACCGCGTGTTGTTAAAACGTGTAATTTGGAATTACTCGAGCATTCCTAAGAATACTGTTAGTGTTTGAAGACATTTTTCAGAACCCTATCATAAGGATCCTAAAGAACTATGCCGTAGTTCGTGCAGTAGGCATCGTATCCCCGGACGCGGCCGTAATAAAGCGAGACATCTAATTTGTGTTGCTTATTGGACACAACACACCTTTATTAGGCCCCATCAACAAGTGTTTCCAGCGCTCGCGTAATGTGTATCCTGTAGCTCCAGCTACCACTTCTTCACTTCCCTACCTAACATACCTCTGTTCTTTCCTGGAGGCAAGACTGTTCGTACACAAGACCAGAGCCTTGACAAAGCACAAGCTATTACAAGGGCGCGCGCTCATAAACGATACGAGTTTGTTGCCTACAATAACGCCAATTACATTTCCTCAGAATAAAGCTTACGTCTCGTCTATTGTGCATCACAGCGAGAACTAACAAACAAGACGCCTCTACGTGGGATTGACGCAGCTGTTAAGTTTTTATCTTCTCCAACGCAGCTGCTGGATATTGCGCTGTTGCAATACCGGTAGCAAGTATGACCATTTATTTGGTTGAATACAATAGTTCTACTCATCATCCAGCGGAGATGAATTTAATAGGGAGGCTCCACGGAAAAGCGGTTTCACCATTAGCTAATTTTGATATACACACTTCTGTACCACCGAGTAGTATTTTTTTTTTATCTCCGATATTTCTTTGGCCGTAGTGTGCTTCAATGCATGTAGAGACCCACGAGTTGCTTTCTTTTTTCGTGAGAATGGCAAAGGGAAACTTCGTGGCTACTGGTGTCTTCTCCTCGTTTCTTGTCACTGGCTATTTTTGTACTACGTTGGACACTAGTCCGTACATGGAAACACGCGTATAGAAATGAATTGTAGAATTACACTGCTTTAGTTTAGCGTTCTGGCTTTTTACGTAACGCACAAAAAACAGCGACAGCAAGAGTACATGCAGGTCTTCTGATTACACATTTAGAAGAGCGTCCCGCATTGCGAACTATTGATCACCGCTAAATGCGCTGCTACCATCTGGTTTGTACAACTCAAAGTAGACTTTCGCGGCAACGACGGCCTTTGCTGTTTGGCCTGGCAGCATCAGAACAGACGTATGATTTTTGTATACTTTGTATAGGGAGAGAGATAAGTCTAAGCCAATTATAATTTCACCATTTCTGCAATGCTGCCGTGACGAAGTGCAAATAAGAAGGCCGAATTCGAATCGAACTGAGCGGGCTCAGCGCCAGCCATTCGGTGACGCTAGCCACTCTAAGCATACAAAGTCAACAGAAGTAAATGCAAACGTTAGCGTGCGCACGTAGCACGTAAACGTTTTTTATTGCTTTCTGCGCATGCGCATTTTTGACCCGCTATTTGATGGCGTCTTCAAGGATGCTGCCGATGGTATGCTGAAGCTCTCTGAAGCCCGCTTGCACAGTGCCTCGTTTAACGCCCTCGTAGTTCGGCTTCTCCTCTCGACGTGTTGGTGTTTCCTTATACCACAACGCACAGTTTTCAAAGCAGCGTTCAAGGAATCATTGTCAACCACGTACAACTGAGAAATGTTGGGACGCGTATGCTCTGCTGAGCCGTGGTAGAATTCAGGTTTGTGAGTTCTTTCTTCAGTAGAGCACAACATACAGGTTAGGCGCAGTGTGCGGCCAAGGGGAAGCATGTCGTGTAGTTTACGGATCTTTTTCTAATGGTTATATAGGACGACGAGCAAAACGTGAGCAAGGTAAAAGCAGGAGCAAACGTTTCGGCAAGTGGACTTGTCTTTTTCAATGTCCATAGAAACAAGTCCACTTGAAACATTGGCTCCCGCTGTTACCGTTTTCTCGTTGTGCTCATCGTCTTGAACTTTCACCTCCCGCCTTCTCCCTGTTTTCATGGCTATATAGTGTCATGCGACGCTCTACCTTATCCACGCAGCATCAAGAGCACCTAAATATGCCATTTGGAATGTTCTGCACTAATATAATTTTCCGGCATATTCTGAACAGGTAAACGTTGTAAACCAGAAAGTAGATAAAAGCTTGTACATTCGAAGCCGTTTACAGCGAAGCGTTCATGGATGCGGTGAATTTTCCCTCTTTCTGGATGTGCAAAAGCAAAGGCTCGTCCTTTTTTAATTCTCTGGCAGCTAATAAAAGTAAAAGCAGGAGATTTCTAGAGCGTAAGGCCAATGCGTCAAGGGGGCGGTGGTTGCACCCCAAGGCCCCATTTCCCGTCCCCTGGATCCACCATATTGAAACTAGGGTGACAGCGCAGCATTTGTTTGTGTGGACTCTGCAATTAACTACAATAGGCCTAAACTTCCGATAGTCCTCACGGCCGTAAGAAGAGTAAAGAGAGAGTATAAAATTTACGAACCTGTGCTAGTCGGTATTCAATTATTATTCACTTCATGTCGCTAGCTTTGTTCTTTAAATTGAGTTCTGGTGATCGCAGTCTACGCATGCACTTTTTTCATTGATTTACTTTATATAAGCAGTGTAGATTTATTAATGTAATAGCGATAGCAACTTGCTAAGACTCCCCAGGATATGTTAGAGCACGGTGAGTTGTGGTCAGTTTTCCTTTATCGGAAATTATCATTCACCGAAATTGCCTTTTACTTTTCCTGATGTGAAAGTTCAAATGAAATTCTTGTTCATTTTTGTATGATTTCCGCAGCCGCGCACATAGAGCAAAGCGCAAGTTTAACACAAAAGCAAAAGGAGGACAAGGGCAGTTCAACATTTGTGAAACTATTACAAAACAATGCAAAGTTTAGAAATGAATGACAGAGAGTTATGACAAATATTGATATCATGAAAATAGGCGTCATAAAGACTGTATTCGGTACACTGTTGAGTGTTGGTGAGGACAGGCAGGAACATTGAAAGGAGAAAGTTCTCTGATCTTGTGCGGAATACGAAACATAATAGAACCTAGGGGTTCAGCGCAGCTGAGGTTACCATGAAGGACTTTGAACAGAAACAAAAAGTCGGGACGAATAAATTTTCCCCGAAGTAAGGGCAGTGACAACAATCGGACAGTGCTAGAACAACGTCCAGTGTCTTTGTTAACATTGCATTGATAGTAGCATATGGCTGGAAAGTTTGTGTGGACGCCATCTATAGCGTCACTGTTGCATCTAGAAATGCCATTCCAGACGACTGACGCGTATTCGACCTGAAGAATACAGATTGTTGTTTGTAGCTGGCGGAATGGTGTAGGATAATTGAATTCCCTCGATAGTCGGCAAACAGAAGCAAAAGGGCGCATACCCTGCATTACAATGCGCTTAGTGTGAGCAACAATGTGTAAGGTTGCACAGAAATGTACACCGAGATCATTGATCTGACAAACCGCAGACAATGGCACGTAATCCACAGAAAAAGAAGAAAATAAATGCTTGCTGTGTAGCTTGTGAAGTTCACAAATTTCGTCTCAGCCTTATTCAAGGTGAGAATGTTACCTTTGCGCAATTTAGAAAAGCAAAACACGTAAGCATTGCATGATGCAATCTACTCTTATCAACAGCATAAATTTCATTAAATATCCTAATACCATCGGAATATAAAAGGAAAAAAGAATTCCGAATAGCAGAAAGAAAGACCATTAATAAATATGAAAAAAAGTGGTCATAATACAGATCCTTGTGGGATGCCGCTATTTGCCTTGTAAAAACAATGCGTTTCGCGCCATTGATGTTAACATAACATGTTCTATCAGGAAGATAACTGCACAAAATATTGACAAATCACGTTTCAGCACCAAAGTAAATAAGCTTGATCAAACACAATGAGTAGCTGACCGCGTCAAAAGCTGTTCTGAAATCACAGTAAATGCTATCTATCCACTTGCCTTCTTTGGGGATCCCGGCCAAGGCGGCCGCACTTCGATGGGGGCGAAATGCTAAAACACCCGTGTACTTCGATTTAGGTGCTCGTGAAAGAATCCTAGGTGGTCTAAATTTCCGGAGTCCTCCACTACGGTGTGTCTGGTAATCAGAAAGTGATTATCGCACGTAAAACCCCATAATTTAATTTTTTTTTGCCTTCTTTGGAAGTAGCCATGGGAGGGAGCTCCTCCTCCCCGAATTTCTTTTCTGTTGTCATGCATCGCCTACCAAAACAACACCCGGCGCATGAAATCATGCTGGATTTTGCCTAGAATGTCTTTTTCACACTCGAAAATACATTTTGGCGCGAACATTGTAAACTGGGGCTGCATTCCGTGGCAACGTCCGCGCACCTGGAGTCACATAAGGCAAGGAGTCCCATCCGAGCACAAAGTTTTAAGGGCGTTTTGATGGTGAGTGTGCTCGTCGCGTTATCTCGCGGAGGCCGCGGAATCTACCAAGTGCATGAATTTCAATTCCGTAACGCTATAGTTATAAAGTTATTGTAACCTTTTGATGCGAAAGGTGCAGTGACATTTCCAAAGTCGTGCTTTAGAATTTCAGTTCCAGAACATTTTGGATTTATTGTTTTCAAGAACATATTAAGCCACCCCAGGTAGCACACACACTCTTCAAAACGTTGTATTAATAGATTCAATCTCTCAAACATATTTTTGACGAAACCCGACGCATCAAAAAGATAGCAAGCAGGATAGCTTAAAGACGAGGGGTGAATATGTTTTGAAAAATTTTTCATAATACTGACCGTACCTATTCATTTAGCGTACTGGGATTTCGACGGCGCCGTTCTTGGTGGGCGAATTCTCCATTCTTCAACAGGCACTCGTAGTGTCAATTGCTGCTCTAGTCGTCCCGCATTAGCATGAGTGCGGCTAGGAAAAATAAGCCTTTGGGGTGTTGACCTCACGTCAGAAAACATGAAGGATTGCAATTGAAGTTGACCCCGCAACATGCCACAAAGAAATAGTGCGCAGAATTGTGCGAGTGCAGTAACATTGAAGCCGCTCTTTGTCACCCGGACAACGGCTCAACATCAACTACAGAGGAGCGCTACCAGTCAGTAGACCGCGCTGGTGTCAGTGCTGATTCTAACAGCGCATCCTCTACATCAATAGCTTTCGCTTTTACATAAAGTTTGTCATCATTGAATTCGTTCTGGCAATTTCATTCAGTCATCTGCAGTAATTTTTTTCTCATGATCAGAACTGCAAATGTGAAGCGACCGATATGACACTCATCGTTTTGCAAATTCATCCATACCACGCACTATCATCGAATAGAACCACTTGCCATCGCACCTAGCTACTGAAGCATAGGCAGCAAAGTTCAAAAAGCTGCTACACACTGAACCCAATGCCTAACATAACTGGTTTGTTTACTTTTTACCCGTTTTGGTTTCACCGTTTCTTACACATTGAGATGTATTTTACCGATGGCATGTTAATTTTTCTCCTTTTCAATTTTGTAAGCTTTCCCATGTGCTGTATTTATTAGGCTATTTCTATATGGCGCATAAATAAACGTATCGAGTTAAAGAGCGAACATCACTTTCGATGGCGCCGAGGGAATACATCGGTACAACCGTTACTAGGAATGGTTCTCTGTAGAAAGCGTTGTGCTGAATTCTACTGTGAGCACAATGTATACAAAAACAATGCGCAGAGACCACCGTCGATGAATGTCAATGTATAGCCCAAATAAGCGAGCGAACTGCAGAACGAGAGAGAGCGATCCAAATATAGTTGGCGGGCGAGCGAACGAACGAACCTCTTCGTTGCAGATCAACCGTACGACGACCGACCAGCTACCTCTGATCTACTATAAAAACAGCCGGAGACAGAAAAGAATTCCCTTTATTATTCCTGGAACTCAATGGTGTGGGCTCGGCACGCTTGGGCGCACAACTTGGTGTGATCGCGCCTGCTCGGACGCACTTAACACTGTATAACCACAATGAGGCGGCACTGACGGCACTCGAGATGAAAGGGGGAAATGAAAGGCCTGCGAAATGCACAGTGGCAACTCCCACCTCACCGGTGGGGCTTCAGATGGAGTGGAATATCGAGCAACCGAGCCCAACGCGCGAAAGAACAACGGAACGGAGGGCGGCGTCTGCCTTCATGATTCACAGTCGATAAACAGAAACGCGCAATGCGCTGCACACGCACGACGCGCCCACCATGCCCTCACACCGTGTCGCTTCAACAGCCCATCAACACGACATAACCTTACGCAAGGTAGCGATTCAATACCATCGTCACATCACCAAGCGTGTGGCCAAGGCTTCCGTGTGAAAGCAGGCTGTGCATAGTTCCGTAATTGCTCTCGTTTGGGCAGTCACGTGTTTCTGACCATTTTCGGTTGCGCTGTCCTTTGTCATGCAAGTATTGCAGTGTTTCGCTGCCTTACTTGGCACTGCGCGTGTAGCGATTTGTTTGTGTGATTTTAATTTGGAGAGCAGCCGAGCTTTGCATTGGAGAGCGCCGAGTGGAGGGTCCTAATTTGCTCTTCAAGCTCATTGTCATGTCGTTATGGCTATGCATGAGGCGCCTATATATTGACGTTGTAATTAAAGCTTTAAGAGCAGTAGTAAGATGAAAGTTAGGGTGTTGCTTCTGGGTGCCTGGCATCTGGATCGGCCACCATGCTTGAAACTAGCAAGTTTTCCAGGATGCGAAGAAAGGCGGGAATCGCTGTCTTTGCCCACATTGCCTATATCCCCTATACAGCTATCATCATGATATTTCAGCCTCTTTTTTGGCAAGAAGGTTGCAGACAAGAGACCTGACAAACGGGATCTTTGTTAATGATTCATAACGAGTATGGTAGCGCAAGAGATGCGCTGAAGTGCCCGTTCTATTTCTCTGCCATTCCTTACCAACTCATAGAATATTGCGTGAACTATACCGTGCTGCAATCGCTTGCAATTCAGCTTCTTTCATTGTGTTTTGCCCCCTTTTATCCGAAGCGATTGGTATTTCATGGTCTTAAGAAAAACTGGGTGTTTAATATGAGACGGCCGAATTTGATTTTTCTTGGCGCCTCAGAATGGTAGCAATATATTGAGCTGCTTGTAGGTTTGTTCTTGTTGTAGTTTTTCTAGTTCACGGATGGATACCGCATATACTCTGCGTAAGCTGCTAGTGGCTACTGCATTCGTGAGTCGGAAATCCCCTTGGCTTAAGATGCCCTGTTACTAAAGGTAGTCGCTATTCTTTGCAGTTTGGGACTGGTGCCATTCTCTGCGCAGCGCGGCCTTCACCGGCATAACAGGTCCAAGTCCAACTACAGGCTGCATTTATTCGCTATGTAATGATTGTAATAATAATACCTAAGTGTGCTCCAATCAATTCCACGTGTATTGAAATCAAGAACGATTACTTCACAGGGGCAGGGAAAGCGACAAATGTAGGCTCTGTTCAGAAACAGGAACACTCACACACATAACGTGGGAATGCACCTCGCTCCCGTTCTCTCATCCCCCCGTCAGCAGCGAGACTGACTGGACAGCCTGGCTCAGTTCCGGGGACGTCGACCAACAACTTGAACTGGTGGAATGGGCGGAAAAGGCCAAGCAGGCCCAGGGCCTTACTTGAGCCCTAACCCTCAGCCACGTCCGTCTTTACCCTTCCCCCTTTCAATAAAGTTTATCACCACCACCACCAGAACGATTACTTCGTGTTTGCCATAAGTAGATATAACGCGTCCAAAAGAAGAGATTACCTTATCAAACAAACAGGATAAGTATTCGCCAGCACGTATAAATATCCCATGAATAATTTTTCACAGCACGTTAGGCTAACTTCTAGCCAAGTCGACTCCTGTAGACTTTCTATGTCATTGCGCCGATTACATCTCAGTGAACTGTCAACGCCAATTAGTACGCCACCATATTTTATTTAGATTCAATGAAGTCCCGGTCACTGCAGGAAATGTGCGGTAGAAAAAAGCCTTTAAAGTAGCAATTTCAAAGCAAAGCCAACTTTCGGAAATAAATAAGGTAAGAAAAGAAGGCAAAATCACATTGCTCAAAAATAGACGTACTAATAATCGAATTGTAACGTATTATTACTTTTAGTAGTAACAGTAATGATAATAATGAAGATGATAACTTTAGTATATTTATTGCTATAACAGCAATCTACAATTAACATCGGGCCTGTCTGAGCCAACATCGATTTGAGGCACATGACCCCGCAGATTTGGCAAGACAGTGCACCTGCGAAGAGAGTATCATTATCTATTGTCTCTTATTATCTCACACAAGAAACTATAGAGTTGACGCATATTCATACCAATTAAAGAAAGGGCAAACAAAATGTAGTGTTAAGATCTTGGAAACAACTGTCACGTAAATGTTTCCTCACGTAAGACGCCCATTTTATCGTGAAAATGAGAAATATTCAAGCTAAAGAGCACTGATCAAGTTTTAAGCATTCTTTTCGAAGTCGCTGAGATAATACGCTCTGGTAAATTGTGAAACAGATTAGGAACGCACGCACAACGTCGTGCCTCAGGGCGGCATAGGAAGTTAACGGTCAACAACAACGAAAAATTACAGCGAAACCTCTCAGGATTGCAACAGTCCAAGACATGCGTTGAAATATACAGGGTGTTTCAGCAAACACTTTAGAAATCTTTCAAAGTTGCTTGTGGCAGATATCACAATTCTAGTTCGTGAGTTGGTGTACTCGAAGCGGTGGACAATACTTGCACAAAAGATTGAAATATAAAACCGACTAATCAACAAGAATTCGCTAATTAACTTTTTAGCTAATCATCTTATGACCCATATTTCAGTTTACAATTTCTAGCAGTGGACTTCGCAAGGCGAATTCACTTGGAACGAATTTTCAGGATGACACTAATTTTGAGATATAGATTCCCTAACTTTGCGGAGAAATGCATTGCGTTCCAGGTAATTTGTTAGGAAACCGCAGTTTCATGAACTGAAGCACACAAGTAACTGGAACGCAAATGCATTTCTCTGCAAAGTTAGGGAATTGATATCTCGAAACTGACGTCGTCCTGAGAATTCGTTCCAAGTGGATCCGCCATGCGATGGACACTGCTAGAATTTGTACATTGTGATACGGGTCATAAGATAATTAGCTAAAGAGTTAACAAGTAAATTCTTGTTAATTAGTCCATTTTGCATTTCAATTTTTTCCGCAAGTATTATCCTCCGCTTCGAGTAGACCGGCTCACAAACTAGAATTGAGATATCTGCCACAGGCAACCTTTAAATATGTTTAAAAGTGTTCGCTGAAACACCCTGTATTTTACCGTAGGCGTGCTGCAGAATGTGTTATCCGCGGTAATCATGTGTGTAGGGAGTTATGCGGATGTAGTGTGCGTAATATATATATGCGTGAGCCGTACGATCAGAGAAATTCGCTTATTTACATTGCCCAAACATAGGTTTCCTGAGGTTCAAAGAATTCTTTAGGTTTGGGTACCCTTTGCCCTCTTCCATCCTCACTGGTCGGGTGTTTACCAGGGCGTCCCCTACCGTATGCTATCTCCCATTTATTGTAGGCTCAGGCAGGTCTGGCCTTTGTCTAACGCCTCCTTTCTACGTACGGCGGATTGAGGACGGATAAAATGGACAGGCTTGTAGAATATTTTGCACCGGTGCACCTATTTTTATAGCTGACGATGTTCCGTTTGTCAGTGTACTTGGGTGGCAGGTATCAACCGCGCACACAAAGGGCGTAAATTGCACATTATCGCCCTGTATTTGAAAAGAAATATTTTGGGCTGACGTTGTCGCCCGGTATTGGAAAAATGTTGTTCTGGCTTCACATGAAATGTTTCGACCGACTGTCCAATTATGCTAAGCGTAAGAATGTTACGTTTAGGATGCTTCAACCGGAAGCGTGAACGAGCAGGTAAGACTGAACACTGCCATTTTCAGATAGCACCGGCGCAAGCCAGGGGACCAGAGAGTCTGCCAGCCGCTCTGTCGTTCTGCAGGGCAGAACATAGGAATTTGCGGTGGGCAGCAGACGTCACCAGTCTAACAAGTTATTCCTTTTATATAACATCCATTGCGTTTTCAACGACCGACATTGATCCTACGTGGCCTTGTTTCGCTACACTTTAGCTATTGAGTACAAACTAGCCCAACAGTCTGTCCTTTTGAGTCGAGATTTGTAAGGCGTATTTCATTGTGCTAACCTGGCTGCGCCCCGAAATACGCGATCAGAAAATGATTCGGGTGCCACCAATTTCTCGTTTCACTACTCATCGGTGTAGTCGTGTATGGCAACAGAAAGGACACGTAATACCAGCTATACGCGATGAATCTGCCAACAAAACGCGTGCATACTAACCACAGGATCAGAAGTATGGGAACGATTGTCCCTATCTGTCATCAATAATCTTGGATGGTTCTTACCACCCTCCAAATTTTTCTTTAAGCTTTGTAAATTATCTGTACAATGAGTTTAAAGGCCAACTCCGGTGAAGTTTTGACCAGGTAAAGGTCACGGCGTTTTGCGCCAAAGCTTTTAGCTTCTAGTTGACCAGTATTCTTCGTGGTGTGATCACACAAAAAGAAAGACGGCAGCTGGAAAAGGGGTCAGTGTTTGTAGTTTCCGCGTAATGGAATTACGTTTTCTCGTATATTCGAATTATAATCCGACGTTATCACGCCTGCAAGGTTGTGTGTAAGTAGTACTTTACAAATTTTATGACGCATTTTACTTTTAAAGATCAATTTCGTTTAACAAGGCACTTGCGCTTGGCGGACGGCCCAGAAGAATGTGATCAGCTGCTGCACTTCCGCACACGTGCGCGCGTGCGTCACGTGGGTTGGTTGTGGCGGTGGTGCTTGTGTAACGTCGCCTAGCGTCCGCACCGGTTTCGCTATACATCCACTTTCGCGGCATAGAATGGGCGGCCGACTTGTCTTATGTTCCCGAGACGCCCTGCCAGGCGTCTGATGGTAGAATTTTTCGCCGCAATTTGGAAATAACTTCAAATAAGCAAAATAAAATGCGCATTAACAAAGCCGAAACCTGAACGAGCAGTCGGGCGAACAACTTCGTGTGACGTCATGAACGGCACACCAGCACGCAAGGCGCGCAACGAATGCAGGTCCGGGCAGCGCTGGGAATGATAACGGTGAAGAGCAGACGCTTAGCTGATTAGTGACCGCGCTCGACCATTTGCATAATGTCTTTGTGGGAGAAATGTCAGCTGCTCTAGCTGTTCGGAGTCGTCTAACTGTGTCAGTTACGATTCCGGTGAATTCAAGAGCCACGAATCACCGTTCACATTCGTACCGTCAGCATGAGCGCTAGCGAGCAACGCAACATATGGCGCTGCAACATCATCAAAGCTAGCCCTAACCACTGATTTGGTACGTGCTGCTTGCTATTTAGGTGTCTTACCATTTCAAAGGGAAGCGTTTCCCATACTCGTTATGAAGTGTTCTGGAGAGCTGCTTTCCGCATTTGTATTTTCAGTGATACAGTGCACAATTTGCTCGAAAGAATGAATATGACTGTCCGAAGCACTGAGCACAGGTGAATTTCTTCACTGTTGCATAGTAGAGCGACTGCTCGGCGTGCGTTGAAACATTATGCAAGCAGTCCATCAGTGACATTATATAATGTCAGAACATGGCAAAGCACGCAGGTTTTGTACATGTAAGCACTGTCGCATCACTCTCAATCCCGCTGGTACGAGCGACCGGAAACCTATCGAAAACAGAGAGCGGAAGACAATAGTATGCGTTGTTATTTTGCCCAGTTATCATTCTTCGAACTCTTTTCAGTCCCACAATTCATGCGTTCGATAATGCAAACGAATATTAGTATTTGCGCGTATTATCGTTCACTTAGAGAACGCGTAGTTCTTTCGCAGGAACGCTAACGTCAGTACTGGCATCGTTGGCAGCTGAATGAGGTGGTGTTTAGGTTGCTGTATCAAAGCTAGGGCCCTCGGCTTGTTGCCCATTAGGGATATGAGCCAAACAACACGCCTCAGAAGCTACGTTTTGAGCCAGCATAACAATACGCAAAGCTACACCGATATGTTGTTTGAGCACAGGCGACGACAGCTCAGACTTTTTCCCGATTCCTGGTACGCTGAGATGGACTGTGGGGCTGAGAAGGCACCAAGGGGGTATCGGTGGCTTAGATGGAGCGGTGAAGCCCGAGGGAAGTTTGTCATTGTACTTGACGATAGTTTTAGAGAATGATGCTTGGTGCCTGTCTGAAGGTAGTGTTGCAAGGTGGTGATAGGGGGCACGTGCAAAATGTCTGATATGCGTTCTCAGGGCTTCCACCGTGATGTGAGTTTGCATTGGATGGTCCCCAGCAATCGCAATAGTTGCCTCAGTTGACGTGCATCTGGGCAAACCAAGACAAACTCTGAGTGCTTGAGCTTGTGCTGCCTGCAGAACACGAATATTTGTCTTGCAGGTGTTGGTCAGTACAGGTAGACTGTATCTTAAGAAACCGAGAAAGAGAGCTCTGTAGAGTCTCAGCATTGCGTCTACTGACATCCCCCACGTCTTTCCTGTCAAGTATTTAAACAACTGGGAGGTTGCTGTCAGGCGCCGTTTCATGTAGGCCACGTGCGGGCTCCAACTGAGGTCTCGGTCGATAATCACGCCAAGAAATCTGTGGGTTCTGACATAGGAAATGGTCCGCCCATTGATTGAGATGACATAAGGCGTCATTGGTTTGCGAGTAAATGCTACTAGGGCGCATTTTTCTGGCGATGTGCTCAGACCGTGTTCACACAAGTAGCTCGCTGTCAAAGTAGCCGCTCTTTGAAGCCGTGCACGTATCTGAGGACGTGTGACTGCCGAAGTCCAGACACAGATGTCGTCTGCGTATATTGAAATTTTGGTGGTAGTTGGCAAGTGTTCAGCAAGCCTCTGTCTCTGCGTCTTCTGCACGAGAGGTACGCGGAGAGTGCACATATTTATACAGATGGTTCCACAAACATCCAGTGTTCGTCCGGTGCTGTGGTCGTCCCAGCAAGAGGTATTACCATCAGCTTTAGGACTGACCACCCAACGACATCTACATCTGCGGAACTAGCTGCTCTTCGCGCTGCTCTTAGTTTCGTCAATCGGGAAGCACCTCGACAATGGTCAATTTTCAGTGACTCAAAGGCAGCCCTCCAATCTGTGCTATCAGCTCTGCGTCGTGGGCCATTCGAACAGCTCGTGCTCGATATTAGATGCCTGCTTCATACATCACATGAGAAAGGACATCACGTGACGTTTCAGTGGCTGCCAAGTCACTGCGGCGTCATAGGAAATGAAGACGCTGATAAAGCCGCTCGGACAGCTCTTGAAGACACACAGGAAGAGGCCATACCACATTCGCGGTCCGACGCAGCCAGCAGACTTCAAGTGCTTGCACGGGAGATCACGCTCTCTCTATGGTGCACACCAAGCAGCCAGACCAACCGCAGCAATCATCTACACGACCTGCCCTCATTGATGCGTCTCTGTATGCCAACTGGACTCCGCCGAAGTGAGGCCACCCTGCTTTATCGCTTATGGCTAGGGGTGGCCTTCACGAAATCCTACTCGTTTCGCATTGGAATGGCGGACAACGCTCTCTGCAATGCCTGTCTCTGCGAGGAGACGCTGGAACACATTCTGTGCGACTGTCCTGCATATAATGTTCAGAGACAGTCCATGGCGTCTGTTCTAGCGCACCTGGACAATAGACCATTGTCAGTTGCAACCATTTTCACACATCACCGACAGAAGACATCGCAGCTGAAGGCGACGAAGGGACTATTTCGATTTATGAAGGATACGGGCTTGGACAAGCGGCTGTGGCAGTGATATCGCGTACTGCGCAAGAGTGACGGACTGTAACTGACGGTGTTCGCTGTGATATGTGCTCTCTCTCTCTCTTCTCCCATCTTTCATCTCCCCGATCCCGCTCCCATGTGTAGGGTAGCAAACCGGTTAAGCGAAACTGGTTAACCTCCCTGCCTTCCTTCTCCACTTTTTCCTTCCTTCCTACACCGATATGGGTAGCCAAATTCAATTTAGGTAAGCGAGCGCAACTGCCACCCTTACAGAACTTCAGCGTACAGACGTTGATAGTGCGCCCTGTCGTCGCTTCTCGCTTCTTTTGTTTGCATTGTACGAAATAAAGAATAGTTTATTTCAAATCCGTGTTGTGATAACACTGAACCAGAAAAACAGTTTTATTCTTCCTAATGGCTTAACTAGCTTCAGGTCAGTCGCTAAGGTCCACCAGTAGTAGACGAACTAACCACCGGACCGACAAGCTTCACCTCGTCTGAACTTGATCGACGTAACGTCAAACTGTGTTCGGCTCGCGAAGGCTGCACTTCTTGCAGCAAACAACGCAACACGACTTTCCACCCATCACTTTTTCCGTCCGTACAGAACGTAACTTGTCGCGACAGAAACTACTCACCCAAAACTCTTGCTCACGATAGCTGGCTGGCTCTTCAATGCGGTCGTCTGCCATTCATTCCCACAGCATGCTCCACGTATGCCGCTTTTAGGTCATAACAGAATGGGACCAGTAGCCGAGGAGCAGGCAAGGCAGGTGGTTGGAGGAAATTACCAAAATTCATTCGTATAATATTGGCGCAACTCTAAAGCTTGTTTTTTTTCTTGAGGATATGACTGAACTGGGCAGAGGAACTTACCCAGTGACTTTCAATGGCGTCCGTTAACATCGAGAAACCATTGGAGTTGCCCTTTATCGATGTTAAGTCACGCTATAGTTCATGACGTACCATTTTGCTTGGGTACTTTTCTGGCTTCAGACTGTGTGCAGCGCCACCTCGTCTTAGGTCTGCATTCTCATTTTCTTCCGATTTCTCGAATATAGATGTTTCTCTTTTGCTTGGACAGCTTGTGAAAGAGCCGACTTGAATTGCTTACTCCGTTTTTAACACACTTGACCTCCCGTTTCAATTACTCTTGACCTATTATCGAGAGCAACATATTCAGGTGATTTAGGCCATCTCGTATTGCTTAAATTTCACATTGACTTGCCACCTAATAAACGTACTAAAAGAATTAAGGCAATAAAGAAATATTACAAAGCCGTCGTTAATACCATTAGGTCCGAAATTATCATTTTGTTAACATCGTTCTAAGTGGGTTTATTGCACGAAGTTTAGTGCATCTGTTTATCAGCAAAGTATAAGAACCTAACATCAATTACATTCCCACTCTTATCATTAACATTATTTCGAGTGCCACCATAGCATAACTGCGCCCTTAAACGCCATTCCAGCAAGAAAAATGTGTTTTCAAATTCATTAAGCACACTTCTAACTATGATCATTGTACTTAATACAAACGTGCTAGCGATGAATACATACGTGCTCTCAAAAACACGAATGATAACTATTAACTCGCCACACTGCCAGTTATATTTACGACAGACCATAAAAAATTATCGTCTATTGCAAGATTGAAAACAGATAACGCACTGGTACACTGAAGAATAATAGTTAATAATTTTATTATCATTACCCCTGTTGTAGCGTCACCGCAGTGAAAACAGCAAGCTTATATAGCAAATAAGTGCCACGTTCAATGACCAAGTAGTGACCGAGCGGACAAAACGTCGCGCTCACACTTGGAAGGTAGTGAGATAGTCTCTCTGCCGATGGGACATGTGGTCCAGGTTGGCTTCTTGTGACTTCGCTCTGAGCAACGTCACAAGAACAACGTTAGTGTGTGAAGTTGCATATGCCAGGACATGCGCCCACGCAAAACAGGATCGGGGTCCAAGCGGATGCGGCTGCGGGGGTAGGAACTGATCCTTTGCAACCACCAGGGTGAGGCTTTAGTGGGGGCTGAGGCAGAGGCTGCCAATATCCCAATGGTAAGGTCAGGTGCGACACAGTCCCATGAAAGTTCGGAATGGTGATTAACGTATGTGTACAGAGGATAATTTCCCAGATCCGTTTCTTTTTTAATGTGATTAACATTTTTTACAGAATTTCAGGCATTTTCAGCGGGCTACCGGGCAATCTTTGAGTCTAATCGGATTTCCGCCAACTTGGATTGTTGGGTTGCCAATTAACTATTGTGTACAATGCCGAGCTGCTGTGCAGAGGGAACCAGAGGGAACCAGCCCCGGCACAAAAGTTTCGTAGACTTGTGTCCTTCGTGATATGCCCATTATTCGCCTTTCTACAAGAACCTTATGCTATTGTGACGCAATAGATAAATATCTATGCTTGTGCGAATATCAGCTATTTTCAAATATTTGATCGAGTATTACGGTATTTCATGTTATCCTGGGTTGGAATTTCAGTATGGTAAGTTTTGCAAGTAATCGAAACCGAAGGACATACGTGTTTTTCCGCGTGTCACTGCGGAAAGGGGGAAAGTAATGTAAGTAGCGTGTAATTGCAGAAACGCTAAACTCGCATTTTGCCATGAGAAGATCCAAACGCCACCTTGAAAACAAACTGTCTCTAGAGATGAGCCTGTTTCCTTTGTTTCTTGCAAACTTAATAGCCAACGTTTCTGAGATTTGTCACCTCATGGCTGTTATGACAAGGTTTCATGCAAATCCCAAAACTATTCGAACTATTCGCTACGAGATAATGGGACGCGAATTGATTTTTGCTTCTACTTCGCTTTCAAGCAAAACCTACATATTGGCACAAGCGTATAAGAAAGCTTTAAATGCATTTAGATATATGTAGTATCTCAGGGTGCATGCACCTATAGTAAAAATTCATCGTAACCCTTCATGCACCTATCGTAAACACCTTCCTCTTCCTGACGTTAGCTTCGTCGGTTGACCAGGCTGTGGTTGGTTCATCCCCTATGCAGCTGCTGCTTTGCTAACCCAAGCAAGCTTTGCGTCATTAGGTTCCCATACTGCATTGTCTCTGCGTGTCAATCTTCGAAGTAGATGTTCACAAATGGCGCACGAAGAGCGCTATAATCACCAACACGACGAGTGCAAGTAAAAAAAAATGGCTGTGGCTTAGCTAAGGTTAAGCCCAGGATGCGAAGCATACTAGCCTTTATTTTAGTTGTTGAACCACTGTTTAGCCTGCTGAACTGCTGTTGCTTGGCTATATTTGCTTCGGCTAGACAAAGAAACAACTCATGCGTTACTCTGCTTCGCCTTCAAGAGTGGAACGGGACAGCGTTCCCGTCGACCCGCCAAGGGGTGTAAGACAATGGGCTACGGCACAGCGACTACGCGCCCCGCATTGAACGCGGTGAGCGTCGAGCAACGCAGCGTTCAGCGCGGCAACGAAATGTGCGTCTGAGCAAGCGACGCACGCCTGAGCCTTAGAAACAGCTCGTTTATAAGGCAACACCGCATTCACTAGAGGCGCTTTTGTACCGCTTTGAAGCATCGTACTCGTGGCTCAGTGGTAGCGTCTCCGTCTCACACTCCGGAGACCCTGGTTCGATTCCCACCCAGCCCATCTTGCAAGAGTTGAGCCAAAGCCACCTAGAAACAAGCGCAGCTGCTTATATACCGCCGCGACGCCGCGAGCGACGGCGCGAGTTGGAGCCCCGTTTCTCCTCTGTCGTGACCTCACGGTGTCACGTGGTATGGCATGGGGTCAAAGGTCATTGAAGGCGATACCGCCGCGCCTGAGGAGCTGGGTTGAGCTCTCGTAATATGCTTCGCATAAAAAAACAACTAAAATACTAGCGACATAACCAATCTCACGATGACTGTCGATATTATTGCGCTAGCATTGAATCAATATAGCGCGGCAGCGTATTGCCACCGACAGAACAAGTTGTGTGTGAGGCGTGTACTACAGCAGGACCCCTCTTTAGTGCTTCCATAAGAACACTCGGCGCCCTCCAGTGCATCTGCCGCGAAACCTGCGCTTGGCCTATGGACTGTTCACTGAAAACTGGTACATACCTCGCGTCACACATCCAGTGACCCAAGTTTGTACGATGGTTGGTTTTGAACTCGGTACTCTAAGCATAGCAGCTGAATCCTCTACCCATTGAGCCAGGAGCAACCCAGTAACCGAAGACGGCAGGAAAACAGTTGGATACATACATACATACATACATACACACACACATACACACACATACATACATACATACCCCGGAAAGTGCGTGAAATAACCAAATGCTAATTGGATTGTTTGTATTTAAAGAATAGATAGAACAATGGCTATCTCATTGTACAGGTTCTCCTTTCTCAACCAGTTGGCCAATGCAACCACTACATCGATTATCAGTAGCATTTCAAGCCTCCTATGTAGTACTCCCAAAGAAGGCTTACTAAAAAAAAATAGAGCATTTGGATGTGGCCCATTAGCGTTCCAGGCATCATTTTTTTCCAAGCACATTATGTGAGGTAAGCACCCTAACTAATATTACTGTTACCGCGTCCAGTGAGTCGTTTTCCGCCTTACTGAAGCAACCATTTCATGAAACACAGTAGCGATGTAAACCTGGAACCGTTCTTCCTCTCATCTGTATTTTTAATTTGACTTACACGCGTCGTGTGTCTCTTACTGACACTGATGCTTCAAGTCTGTTTTGATGTTATAGCTTTTATAAATTTTTCGCTTTTTGTTTGTATTTTATTGTACCCCCGCTAAAATAATGCACTCAGGGTGCATGTAGTGATTTTAATAAATAAATAATCCTAGCAAAATCTCCCTCGCGTAGAATACCAGCAACATATCACAAGCCGGGGCTCTGCTGATTTTTTCTAGCTATTTCACTCAGACCCACTCAAACACATCCGTGCCATCATGGAAGCTGTCAAACAGCTGTCCACAGTGTCGGAAACGTTTTGGTCAACATTACAAGCTCACGTAACGCATATCAGCGCTTCTAAAGGCAGAGCTGTGCAAACCTATAGATAACTATTAGGAGATGGCACATTCTCGGCCTGCACATTAAAATTACTGAACGACAAGCCAAGCAGTATATAACAGTTACATGTAACGCACACTTTCAGGAGGAGAACAAAGCAAGCCTCTGCTTACAGCCAACGTTTCAACGAGGGGATTTTCGTTGGTGTGGCCGAAGACAGACCTCTCTGTCATAACGTTGGATCCGGGCTCTGGCCGCCCATGTTAACTTCAGTGGATCGCTTTGTCTTTGTGTCCATGAGAACATATTTTCTTGCATTCATAGGCTAGTGCTTGAAATATAATTTTCTACATCATATGACGGAAAGTTATTGTACAACTAGACAGTTCATGCAAAATTTAGTAGGTACTTTAAATCTATTATACAAGCTGAGAATAGCGTACGCAATAAAAAATACAGGTGTCCTGCGCATTTAAATTAGCCGCGTTCAGTTTTCGGCGCATAGAATACACCACCGCACACTGTGCGTTAGCGGGTTCCAGCGGCTTACGTACATGCTATGCTAACCTACGTTATTAGGCTAGACTATCTGGCCCATCGTTTGCGCACCCCAGTAGCATTGTTTAATTTGTCACAGTGCTGCCAACGTTATAAGTGAGTTTCCACCTATAATGGATAAAGAAATTTCCTAGATTTCCCTAGACTTTTGAAAAACACATTCGTTCAGCTTCTGTAAACGTAAGCATTCTGTTGTGCAAATAGGCTAGAAATTTATTGTTTAATCTTATTTTCAAGCTAGTTTTTATTTTCAAGATCAGTTTTTTAGTTTTATT
Source organism: Dermacentor albipictus (assembly GCF_038994185.2). Classification (NCBI taxonomy): domain Eukaryota; kingdom Metazoa; phylum Arthropoda; class Arachnida; order Ixodida; family Ixodidae; genus Dermacentor; species Dermacentor albipictus. The sequence continues at coordinate 50,501,328 of NC_091824.1, forward strand.
CAAATAATAAGCTTACGTGCTCATTCAAGTTAAAATAACGTTGCAGTTAAGGCTGCACTAGCGAGATTTCTTTGTGCTAAGAGAGCCTCCCGCGGTAAAATGTATTGACAGAATAATGCGTGAGCTCGTTTAGGGTTTGTACGAAATGGAAACGAAATTTGGACAACAGCGAAATGCCAAGATTGAGGCGAAATCTTATTCAAATTGTTAGCAAGCTGGCACTGGACCACGCTTTTAGAATGGAGCAGTTTCGAAACAGCTAACCTCCTAAAGACAACAATAGAAGCATGCGTATTAAATTTTTTGCATGCCGGAACGTACTGGCGTAGCACCGCCGCGATTTCGCGCTCACAAGTAATTTGGGGTGAAGCACACGGATACATGTCCAGTGCTTAAATGCTTAGTCATAGCCATAGCGAAACGCGAGAGCGCCAAACGTCGCAGAGTTCGTCACCAATGCGTGCGCTTCCACGTGCGCCGGCTCGCTTGCCGATAGTGGTTCCATCTCTTTGCTCCATTCATATGGGCACGCAACGCCAGGCGTCCGTTCGCTCACCGCTACTGGCTCGGCGACTCCTTGCTTGCTTCACCCGCCGGTAAGGGTGTGCCCTACAAAACGCTCAGTTGCGCTGGATACGCTATGTTGCACATAGGCTTCTCCTAGCAGGTGCAACAGTGGACCCTCAAAAAATATCAAGCGCTAGAGAAGAGTAAGAGTGCAAACATTTTACAGAGTCTATAAAGGTAAGCGATGCGAACCTAATCGGCGAGGCGGGAGGCAAAGCGACGGGGCGACAATACGGGCGGCCGTGGAGCGCTACGAATGAGTGGGGCAACGCTCGGCCGGGGAGCAGCGCCTCGACAGGCAGCGCGAGCAAGAGAAGCGACGCGCGGCCGAAGAGCAGCGACACGCCAAGCGAGCGGCGCCTATTGGAGGACCGGCATTTGGGGCGCGTAGATGCGTACTTCCAAAAGCACTTCGTCGAAGTTCAATTTGATGCGGCGTGTAGCTTCTGTGATCGCCCCTTGCTCCGATCTTGCTCCGATCCGAGTTTTCGCTCTTAAAAATATTTGTTCCACACGTGGAAAACTTAACGCCCCTGCAACGTGTCTGCATTTATGATATGTAAATACTGAGGTAATATTCCCAAACTCTCCGGTAACCAAAACTGTATTTACAAGAGTCTGAACGCACGTCCACCATTTGAGATACAGGAATTTAATGTACACAACAATTAAACTTTGGTTTACACCCGAACAAACATCAATGGATTTATATACTATATAGGACAAACAAAAATAACGCGGAAGCATCATTCAGGTTGAAAGAAATGCTCAGTGGTTGCATGCTAAAAGAAGCCACGCAAACAAATAGGTCAAATATTCACCCCTAACTAGATCGTCGAACGCCCTTGCACATGCCATGCGTCGTTGTGCCTTATTACCTCGCTTATCTACGCGGTTGTTCTTGCTCCTCAAAAAGGACGCATTCTGTGTCGCTTGCTTTGTACGGCCGCGCTTCTGCCATCAGCCCTCCGCCCCACACCAAACCACGTACGCGCGCAATCACTGACGTATCTGCGACCTGGTTACGCTCTTGCTCATTCACGTTATCGATCGCTCAATGCAGCTCGCAAAGGTGGCCCGTCCGCACGCGAGTTTGTTGCCATGCAGTTTGGTAAGAAGCCAAACAATCAATAACCCAGGCACACTGTGGTGTAGTTCGCCAGTTTAATGACGTTCAACATCATGAATATAATATTTTGTTCATCAGATAGTAGAGGCGTCAAGAGACGCTAGCTTCCGCTCGTAACCGGTATGTATGGATGCGATGTATAGAGTAGAACGATAAACATGACAAAAGACAGAGTAACACAGAGACGAAGCGCCCTAGTGCTTCGTTTCAGGGTCACGTTCGGCTTGAGTCTGGTGTATCGCGTTAAACTACGCCTTGCGATGGGAAAACCGAATGAGGCAAATATTGGTTCCACTAAGGGGCATGCAAACAAGCACAAGTATATCAAAGAAACAGATAATGAAGGCAAGGAAAGTGGAGGGGAACTTATTTGTTGTTGTATTTAATGCGTAAAAATCACAAGTCAAAGGGAAATGAAAAGACATAAAAAGGGACTAGCTGCCGGAGCCGAGCCGACACCATGTGGGGGGGGGGGAGAGGGGGGGGAGGGCGTTCGGCTTTAGCGGCAAGTTGTTTTGCAGCGTAAACTGTACTGGGCTCATTCCGATAGCCGTTTTGGTTGGCGGTGGTGACCGCCACCGGTATTTGCAGCAGCTATCGTCGGGAATGAAAAAAAAGGGAAAAATACAGTTCCTTCTGGGCTCAAACCTCGGCCTTCTCCGTGGGAGTCAACTACTCTACCACAGTGCCATGCCAGCGCTAGCTCGCTTTCTTCTCTTCTTCATTATTACATGGAAAACAAAACTGAAGATATACTACAGAGCGGACGCGGCTGCACACTCATAACTCTGGCAAACACACACAGGCATTTAAAAAGTGCAACCAGCTAGCCGCCTCGGAAACACCGTATATTCGCGTGCTAGCGTGCGAGGAGGAGGAGAGGTGAGAAGCGCACTGCGTAGCAAAGGTACGTGAACACCTTGCACTTCAGTTTCATATTATTGTAAAAGCTGGCACGCCATGTGCGTGGCTAGCAGTACAAGGCAGTTAAAGAAGATTTGTGGAAGAACGAGAAGCTTAAGGAGATGTATAGAAGAATGATATTGTGTGCCTAAATAAATCAAGCTGACTAGATGTCTATGTCACCGCTGCGTTTCATAGGGGATGCCAATAATACTATTAACGATGATCATATCGTGCCACTTGCCTTGCGATGTGAGATGCGCGCCGCGTAGCGTCTATGTTATGTTTATGTTTTATTTTTTTACGTGCCAAAACCACTTTCTGATTATGAGGCACGCCGTAGTGGAGGACTCCGGAAATTTCGACCACCTGGGGTTCTTTAACGTGCACCTAAATCTAAATACACGGGTGTTTCACATTTCGCCCCCATCGAAATGCGGCCGCCGTGGCCGGGATTCGATCCCGCGACCTCGTGCTCAGCAGCCTAACACCATAGCCGCTGAGCAACCACGGCGGGTGCGCCCTTTCCATTGCAGTTGCATAATATTGCACCAGGTGGCACGCCATGTAGCAGTTGCATAGGCAGCGGTACAACGTAGATACAGAAGTCTTGAAGAAAAAGAAGGTTGCACAAAAAATTCGGAGGATGCTTAATCTTTTCCTTTAAGATTGCAATACGACAGATTTCAAAGATCTTTGATTGCTTGCCACGCTTCCCGGCAACCACAGTTTTCTTGCGCATGCGCGGAGGCGAGCGCGATGGTGTCATCGCAAGGAATCGAGCGAATCGCGCCGCTTGGAAAAGGGGCTTGTCTTTGAGTATCCGCGTAACAGAATTATGTTTTATGGTGTATTCATATTAAACTCAGGCGCTGTCGTGCCTATAGTTTGTCTTTATTTCATATATTACGATTTTTTGAGGTATTTTACTCTGAGGAATTCAAGTAGTTCCGTAACTCCTCTGCGCCACTTGAAGGCCTATGTGGTTGTGGTTCGGAGTGATCTTTTTGCCATGCGACGTCCGAGACCAACATCGGAATTTCTGCGACTCGTGGCATTTAACGTAATCTCGCTAATGTTGATGTAGTGAACAACATGTATTGTATATGTGATTAATTGAAGCAAGCTAAGTGTCTTTTTCTCATCGTCGTGTTTCAAAGGGAATGCCATTAAGTCATCATCATTGTGTGCCATTTGACACGCGATGTGACATGCTCGCCGCCTAGCGTCGATATGTATACAAACTTTGCATTTGAGTTCTCTTATAGCCTACCAGGTGCCCCGTCATGTCGCAGTCGTATATAGCAATTGCATGCTGCATGTATCTGGATCGGTGTAAACTCAAGCAGGCTAGGTGACTATTTGTCACCATCCTGTTTCGAACGGGATGCCAGTAATCCATAATTATCATCATCATAAATAGCAACGTACCGTGCCACAGACATGCCACATGCCGTGTGTGGCATGTGCGCCACATAGTCTGGGTACCTGTGTCTACTCTTCAATAAACACCATGACGTCTACTCATGACCTGCGAACCACTGCTGAAAAACCGAATCGTAGAGCTGTGGGTGCGGCTGCAACCAGGGAAGGTCGCACTCAGCAGACCGCTGTGCAAAGAGCAGGACAAGCAGCAGTGTAGCCGCTGCTCGCTGTCGACGCCAGTCGGACGGTTCAGATCGTTCTCGTGAAAACGCAGCGGAGAGACTTCGACGCGCAGACCCTGTTGTGCGGGCTGCCGAAAATGGAGCTCTAATGGAGCCGCTCCACCACCTTACGCTGTGACTGGGCTGCGTAAACCCTGCAGGCCTGTGATCCTTTTTTCTGCGTACGCTTTCATTTCACTTTGTCTTATCATTTCTACACTTTAAATAAAAGAAGCAAGTTACCCTCTGTTTCCCATTGTTTTATTATCTTTTGGCTTGATGTGGTGATGACTAACAGAAATCGTACTCCTTGATTCCCCTTTTCGTTAATATACGCAAGAACTGTGGCCCAATACGTGAGTATGTTTATTTGTTACTTTAATGTTTGTTATCAGTTCAGTTGGCTTATGGTATGCATTCAAACACAAGCGAAGGAAGCAAATGTGAACCAGAAATTTTAAAGGCCTGCCATGGCTTCCGTAGTGATTAAAAAATTGGAAAGAGAGAGAACGTAAAGTAAAACATCCAGCGCACTAAGAAAAAGAAGAAATGGAAAGGAAAGTAAGCGCAGACACAGTAAACAAAAAAACTACTTCAAGTACTATTACCTCTCGCTTAAGAAAACGTTTACAGACACTGTAGCATGCGCTAAAGAGGATGAAGGCGAAAGCCCGCGTGCTCACGAAATATTCGTTATAATAATTTGACCTTCTCAATTTGACATAATAATACTTGGTTTCTCTTAACTTGTTTTTTTCTTCTTTTTTTTAGGTCGGCTAGACATCGCCTTTGGTTCTGCGTGGTTACTGGCAGGTTAAAATGGGCGTGGAAAATCTATGAAAACCACTAAAACACACTTACAGGTTCACTGAATTGTTTTATTTTATTTTAGCACCTTAATCGACGAGGGTACGTACATGGGCTTGTATATGCGGTGCTTTCTACTTTCTTATAGCGCAGGCAGAATGACAGCGATATGGAAAGGCAAATTAGACAAACGTACCTTGCTAACGTACAACAACAGGGGCCTTGTAAGGGAAAACTGTTCTAATTTGTTTTTATTACAATCTCCTGATGTCGAATTTGCGTAACCGCGAGGCAAGCACCGGGTGGTCAACCGCAGGATTGACTGAACAAAGCAATCAAATCCTCCCTTCATTCGTTGAAGGTTACTTTTGTTTGCTTGAAAAACGAATAACATTGCTTGCACTGAGCGGCTTGTCTTATCTAATTGGCGCACAAGAGGCGAGGAGAATGCTCAAGTGGAGAGGGATTCGACGGGGCCGAGCCACTGCACTGAATATCGATAACCGGATGAAGAGGGTGGTACCGGCGTCTACGATTGGTCCGCTTTCTCTTGCTTAGTTTGCGGTGGCTCGTCGACAATCGCGGCGGCATGCAACGGAAGCTTAAGAATGACGCTAAAACTGATCATCAGCAAAGAAGAATTGGCAGAACGAGGTCGTAAACGTGCCGAATGTTTTCAAAAACTTTACACGGCCACGCAAAAAGTCTTATGAAACGCAAATAAACCCATGCTCTCCGGCAGGGGCGAGCAGCGAGTGCCGGAGCGATCGGCGGCAGCCATCTTTTATTCTTTTCGGAACGGGGCAGCCTGCAGCTATTCAGAAAAAAAATTCAGTTTTGTTCGGCATATTAATGCATCTTTAACACGTACGCGTCACTTTGACGCGGTTAGTTATTGCGGTTTTGTGACGCGAATAGTGTTCGACATTCTCGAACCTACGCAGGACTGCACGATGTAAGGTAACTCATGTATAAATATTCGATGCAGCTCATCCATAGAACACGCGCTGAATTCGCTGCGGTTTCATTCGTAACTTCTATTAGACATTTTCCAGCCACCTTCACAAATATCATGTTTAGCGTGAGGATTGATTGAAACTTGTTCTCAGGCAAATTTCTAATGTAAACGATTCTTGTGAGTACGAGCACAGGTTTCAATAAGCAATGACAGTGCTAACTACTAACGCTGTGCTTGGAGGGTTACTTGCTTTTCTAGGCATAATCTTGGCCGACAATGAGTTAACGCACACCTTTCGCAGTGCCTGATTCTTCAGTGTCACGTCAAGTTTACAATATCGGTTTATCGAGCGTCTTTCTCACTTGCCCTCCTTGTATGGTGAAGGAGGAGGAGGAGGAGGCAAAGGAGAGGAAAGACAGGGAGGTTAGCCAGTGTAAGTACCGGCTGGCTACCCTGTGCTTGGGAAAGGGGTAAAGGGAATAAAAGGAGAAAGAAGAAGAAAAGAAAAAAAATAAAAAGAAAAAAATTCACACAGTAACGCGAAACTACGCTCTACAACGTTCAAAGGCGGTCGCACAATTCACATGTCCTTAAAAACTTCAACAAAGCCCTTAAGGCCTTGAATGCCGAAGCCCGTCTGGACCAATGTCCTAGAGCTTTTTCCTCTGTAAAGGGGCGATTGTCCAGTTTTGCGAGAGTGGTCACGAGCACTGTTCTTCGCACTGCGTAACGGGGACAGTCACAAAGGAGGTGTTCAATCGTCTCCTCGCAGCCGCAGGTGTCACAAGTAGGGCTGTCGGCCATTCCAATTCGGAATGAATATGAGTTCGTGAATGCCACGCCGAGCCACAGGCGGCACAGAAGTGTTGCTTCCGCTCGTGGCAACCCTGGTGGTAGGCGGAGTTGCAGACGTGGATCCAATTTGTGGAGACGTGCGTTCGTGAATTCACTGGTGTTCCACAGATTCTGTGTAAGCTCACGGGCGAGGGAGCGAAGACTTGTTGCTGCATCTGTTCTTGACAGCGGTATGGGTATAATCTGGGCGCCATCATGAGCCGACCGGGCAGCGTCATCCGCACTGTCATTTCCTGAAATTCCACAGTGACCCGGTATCCACTGGTAGATGATGTTGTGTCCCTTGTTTATTGCGTGATGGTGGAGCAGTCGGATGTCTGCGACTAGTTGCTCATTTGGTCCATGGTTGAAAGGGGACATCAGACACTGAAGAGCTGCCTTTGAGTCACATAAGATGGACCATGAATGTGATGATTTCTGAGCAATGAACTCCAGAGCAGCACGGATAGCTGCGAGTTCTGCAGCCGTCGATGATGTAATGTGAGATGTCTTGAACTTGAGGGTGACGCACTCTGTGGGAATCACCACTGCTCCAGCTGAACTATTAGAGGATACAGAACCGTCTGTGTAAACATGGATGCGTCCTCTGTGCTGTTCATGTAGCATTGAAAGCACGGTTTGTCTGAGGGCAAAAGTTGACATCTCTGTTTTCCTTTTGATACCGGGAATAACAAGAAGAGCCTGGAGTGGATGGAGGCACCACAGCGGTTGAGATGGTCGTGCTGCAGGCGTGAAGTTTGATGGTAAAATTCCATGGTTGGCAGCAATAATCTTGCTAAGCGCTGAACGAGGTCGAGCGGCAGGAAGGGAGGCGAGATGAAGCGATGGAAGTCGGGCGAAGTGCCTGATATGCATCCTTAAAGTGTCGACTTGAAGATACGTGTTGATGGGGTGGTCATGCGCGATGGCTATTGTTGCTGCCGTGGACGCACATCTGGGAAGACCAAGGCAAATTCGCAGAGCTTGAGCTTGTACAGATTGGAGGGCACGGAGGTTGGTCTTGCCGGTCCCACCCAGTACAGGTAAGCTATAGCGCAGGAGACCTAGGAACAGTGCGTTATAGAGTTGGAGCATCGCACTCACAGACGCACCCCATGACTTTCCCGCAAGAAATCTGAGCACGTGGGTTATCATGACTAATTTCTTTTTTAGGTAGGAGATACGAGGACTCCAGGAAAGGTCTCGGTCCATTATCACTCCTAGAAAGCGGTGCGTCTTCTCGTAGGCAATTGGCTGTCCATTAATTCTGATAACGTATGGTTTCATTGCTTTACGCGTGAAAGCGACTATAGAGCACTTCTCGCAGGACAGCTCCAGAATTGTATGGTGAAAATGCTACTTGCTTTGTATATGTTCATTTATACCCGGCTTTTCGCACGTATTCGAGAGCCCTGTACCTCCGGAAAAACCCTAAGCCACAGGAAACCTTGCCTGTCATTCATAGAATTCGCACTGACGGTGCATACTGCCCAGCGCAGCTGTTTACAAAAAGCATCTACATCGCTGGAATTGTTACAAGAAAAAGTTTCTGCTAAACTTGGTGCTGGACAATTCATTAGCGAAGGTGGTAGCCCAAAGGCAAAAAGCAATTGCGAATTGAAACTTTTGTGAATTTGCCCCCAGGTATTGGAACATGTTGCGCGTATTTTTTGCATTACATCATGCTGGGTCATTCTCAGATATCACGTGTTAAAAAAACAACGAATCGAAGAACACAGTTCCGTAACACAGCTCTCACTCTCCGCTGGTGATCTGTGTTACATGACGCACACATTTGCACTCACTAAAAATTGTAACCTAAACTAGAGGGCAAACTATTTTGCCTCCTAGATTGCTACTGTCGACCCGATTCTCCAGGCAAATTGTTCACTAGCCTCGCACCAATACATTTGGCATAGAAAGCTCGACCTGGCTTATACAAGAAAAGGCGAGCATACTGAACCAATTTAGAGTTGTGAATGAAAGTTATGCGTTTGCATTGAAAAGTAAATAGAGAAACCTAACTGGTTAACAAGGCATATGGGAAGAAGGAAAGGTAGTTTTACTTCAATGTAGCAAAACCTTAACTTTAGGATAATTGTTATCTTTAGTGTATTGGACAGTGAGCTAGCTTCTATGTTGAAAAGCCTTGACGTAATCCTTTCATGAAAACCTATCGTCTGACTCTGTCGCGGAACTCGTTAACAGTGGACTTCCTCCCTCTTTTTCATTTTTTATCGACGTTCTTACATTTTGCCGTGAAGCTAAATGGCCATGAAACAATGTTTTCTGTTATCAATAGCTACGACCTTATTGGGGTTCTGCTGCAAGCAGCAATCCGACAAATACGCATTGAACAGATACAAGGAATTCTAGTGCTTTAAAACGCTGCATCTCCTGACCACAGCATAATAAATTTTCCAAACTTTTAACAAGCTTGCAAGTCCTGACGTGTATTCGTGACTTCTGCTAGCGCGTTATAAAAAAAAATATTACCTTAATGTTACTCCTTTGCGCGCCCATATTTCTCCCTTATAAAGTAAAACGACCAAGCCAAATGCGGAGCATTAGCTCGTTGATGTGGCAAAGCCCCCGTTAAAAGAGCCGGTATTCATGAGCATATCTTTCGGGGCTGCACAACGTGTGACCTGCGACCGCATTTTGACCGAATCGCGGCCACATTGAGCTCTATATGTAGACCTGGGGCCGCCATCAGTGCGTTTCTATATGAGACAAGAACAGCTTCATGAGTAAACACAACCGATACAAGCAAGCAAATTCTCAGTGACGTCAAGCAGAATACAGCAAATAAATAAACGTAATGATAGAGTGACTTCCTTTCTTCTAAAACTAAACGTAAACAACACTACTTGCGCAGCGTCTATATATTTGAATCTAACCCACGTTCATCCAAATTATGCGTCAATTCAATATCTGCTGCTCATGTCAGCGCTCGCGAGCTGTTATTTTTGCGTGGTACTTTGCTCCTTTTCAATCTTCGCAAAGATTTGTTAACAAGGCCCACGCATTGTGAGTGAGCGTCGTGGGGGTCATCGGGAAAGAGCAACATTAGCTACGAATAATAAGCACGTTATCAAGCGCATCACTAAAAATTGGCAGAAAAGCGTTTTTACGTTGGTTTAGAGTAAATAACATCCTAAGCATTGGAATGCCTTGGTTGCAAGTTATCGACTGTAATGGCGAAAGCCTCGGCGTTCTTGTGCGTGTTGCAACTAAGTACTGCAATGGTAGGTCATTCTTTTTTGATGTCAAGCTTCACACAACACTTCTTTCAATTCGAGAATAACCATACTTACAAGCGAGGAAGAATGCGGTACAGTGAATCTTAATGAAATAATTAAATTATGGGGTTTTACATGCCAAAACAACTTTCTGATTATGAGGCACGCTGTAGTGGAGGACTCTGGAAATTTCGACCACCTGGGGAACTTTAATGTGCACCTAAATTTAAGTACAGGGGTGTTTTCGCATTTCGCTCCCATCGAAATGCGGCCGCCGTGGCCAGGATTCGATCCCGCGACCTCACACTGAATCTCATGAACATGCCTAGAGCATTAGGACACAGTTCTAGCAGAGTCTCAATTTATTCGAAGATACCAAACCCCGCAAGCACCTGTTTCACGAATGATTTTTATGGAGACTCCGAAATATGGACTCTACAGTGATCTAGAGCTCATCGGCACTAGAGTTAAGAGGTATGCATTGGAAGCATCCCCGCTTTCGGCTTTAGAACGGGCCGGGAAACTATAGCGTCTCTTTTCGGAAGCACCTACGTCTGTGAGCAGACATTTTACGACTCTGCACAAGAATAACATGTTCTCTTCAATGATGGTCGTTGCATTGACAGACGTGCTGATTACTACCACAAATGTCATGGCATCAAAGGTACTACTTTTCCCAAAGCAAAACATGCGGCTTTTCTTCCTAAACTGCGACCCGTACGGCTCCGCAATAGTTGGTGTTGGCTCTTGTTAGTTTAGAGTTATGCAGTCGCGCTATAAGCAACGGCTACTGGTTTTCTTGCTTTCTCGTTGGAATAAGAACTCACCACAATTTTTCATGGTAAATTGGGCTTTTTTTGATTTTGGGCATATGAAATCCTGCGACTCTCAGATATTTCTTGTTTCCTTGTGAAGCCCGTGATCGACCGCTTATGAGACTTCGCTTTTGTAGGTGTCGCTGTAGCTCTAATCTGCCATGTTACCGGTATTGTGAGTTCTTGCTTAGGAGTGCCCTTCCTTTTCCGACCTCTAGCAAATGCAGCTAAATGTGGCACCCAAAAGCTGCGACTTCTCACAGATTTTACACACAAACAAAACAAAAAAGTCATTGGCAAATGTTCTCATCTTAGACGACGTCAGAGAACATGCGAGAAGGAGAACTGTTGAAGCGAACGTAGCGGCGATCATGAGAGCGCGCGCATGCTTTGTCTAGCATAATGAAATAAATACGAGGAAAAAACTCTTATGTCGCCCCAGTCTAGACAGAGCAGTGACGATCAGCTGCCGAGCTCTCGAGTCACACTGGACTTCCAACCACCAATTTCAAGTTCTGGTATACATGGGCTCCGCATTTCTTATTTAATTTTTCTCAATGAGCACCGTCATCAGCTTGCACTGGCTGCGGCATTCGTTCAATCACGGTAATGTTCAGAAGGCTGCACCTACTTATGACAGTCTGGCCACTTGTTGAACAAGAGATGTTGAACAAGGAACGCTGGAGTCACTGGAGTCAGGCGACATGCATTCGTCAAGGCAGCAACTGCTTTTCCTCGCGGTAAATGCGGACCCCGCGCTGCTCAAATCAAAAGAAATAGTGCGTTATTGTTTTCTCGGGAAAAAAGGGGTGCCACAATCATCATCATCATCATCAGCCTGGTTACGCCCACTGCAGGGCAAAGGCCTCTCCCATACTTCTCCAACAACCCCGGTCATGCACTAATTGTGGCCATGCCGTGCCTGCAAACTTCTTAATCTCATCCGCCCACCTAACTTTCTGCCGCCCCCTGCTACGCTTCCCTTCCCTTGGGATTCAGTCCGTAACCCTTAATGACCATCGGTTATCTTCCCTCCTCATTACATGTCCTGCCCATGCCCATTTCTTTTTCTTGATTTCAACTAAGATGTCATTAACTCGCGTTTGTTCCCTCACCCAATCTGCTCTTTTCTTATCCCTTAACGTTACACCTATCATTCTTCTTTCCATAGCTCGTTGCGTCGTCCTCAATTTGAGTAGAACCCTTTTCGTAAGCCTCCAGGTTTCTGCCCCGAATGTGAGTACTGGTAAGACACAGCTATTATATACTTTTCTCTTGAGGGATAATGGCAACCTGCTGTTCATGATCTGAGAATGCCTGCCAAATGCTCCCCAGCCCATTCTTATTCTTCTGATTATTTCCTTCTCATGATCCGGATCCGCCGTCACTACCTGCCCTAAGTAGATGTATTCCCTTACGACTTCCAGTGCCTTGCTGCCTACTGTAAATTGCTGTTTTCTACCGAGACTGTTAAGCATTACTTTAGTTTTCTGCAGATTAATTTTTAGACCCACTCTTCTGCTTTGCCTCTCCAGGTCAGTGAGCATGCATTGCAATTGGTCCCCTGAGTTACTAAGCAAGGCAATATCATCCGCGAATCACAAGTTACTAAGGTATTCTCCATTAACTTTTATCCCCAATTCTTCCCAATCCAGGTCTCTGAATACCTCCTGTAAGCACGCTGTGAATAGCATTGGAGATATCGTATCTCACTGCCTGACGCCTTTCTTTATTGGGATTTTGTTGCTTGCTTTATGGAGGACTACGGTGGCTGTGGAGCCGCTATAGATATCTATCAGAATTTTTACATATGGCCCGTCTGCACCCTGATTCCGTAATGCCTCCATGACTGCTGAGGTTTCGACAGAATCGAACGCTTTCTCGTAATCAATGAAAGCTATGTATAAGGGTTGGTTATATTCCGCACATTTCTCTATCACGTGATTGATAGTGTGAATATGATCTATTGTTGAGTAGCCTTTACGGAATCCTGCCTGGTCCTTTGCTTGACAGAAGTCTAAGGTGCTCCTGATTCTATTTGCGATTACCTTAGTAAATAGGTTGTAGGCAACGGACAGTCAGCTGATCGGTCTATAATTTTTCAAGTCTTTGGCGTCCCCTTTCTTATGGATTAGGATTATGTTAGCGTTCTTCCAAGATTCCGGTACGCTCGAGGTCATGAGGCATTGCGTATACAGGGTGGCCAGTTTTTCTAGAACAATCTGTCCCCCATCTTTCAACAAATCTGCCACAATAACACTGCCTATTTGCATATTTGTAGCATTTTTTGTCGTCTCTAGTTCTGCGGTGACCCGCCACGGCTACCCAACCCCTGTTCCCTCACTATCGCTATACAGCACACCGTCCGCCTCCCAATTTCCCTTTCATTCATCGAATACTTCGGCCTTCCTCAACCTATTCTAAAAGCAGCAGTTTATACTCCTTCGTTGCCTTAGAGAGAGCGCGCTACGCTTAAACATATGCTGCCAAAGAAAGTAGTTGCTATTCTGACAACGACGACAAGTCTCTTTGCTCGAAATGCTCGCTTCTGGTGCCATCCGTTGTTGAACCACTATTTATCACTTCAAGTCACCGCCTTCCACAGAATATTTATCTGTTGTTTTAGAATAATTACTCAAGAGAGACACTACTGCTTACACGGACGCTCTATGCTTTGCAAGTCCTGCCTGGAATGGAGCAGGAAAGAACCAAGTAGGAACTCTAGGCAGTGATCGATTGTTGTATTAGAAGGCGCCACGAGAATTCATTACCGGCTAAGATGGAGTATGCGGCATGCGTTGGATAGGCCTTCGCAAAAGGGCATTAGCGTGCTTCACCCCACCTGGATACGAGACCTCGCCCGTGGGTGTTTATCTCACGCATATCCTGGTCGAAATTCAGAATGCTTTCAAGCACCCGAGATGCGGCGAGATAGCAGTAGACTGTTCTACTTTCGAGCACTTCTCGAGGCAAGAATTGTGACTAGACGTTTCCTGCATGGTGTATCAGATATATCGACAATATCATCAAGACGCTGAATTAGGCTGATAAGTGCGTCAAAAAGAGGATTATGTGGTCTTCTGTATGCTGTAACATACTGACTCTGCTTCGCTTTTCCGGTCTGTTCACTCGTTATTGCGGCATTTATGGCAGCCGTTCGTGTACAATGAGCAACATGTCTCGCAAATCTGTGGTAAACGAAGGGAATCAGGTACGAGGAACCGATGACCATCAGAAGATGAGTAGGCAATGGCGAAGATCCGCAATCTATTTTCGTCGGAAGAATGAAATGGTGGAAGTAATGAAGCGGTAGCTATAAGACCCGGAATTTGATTGAAGTCATTGACTGCCCCTCCGTCAATTCTGGTGCTAAACCTCAGCGATATCTTAATTTACGGACACTCTTCTGTCTTTTATTGAAGACGTCGTACAATTCTCAGATGCCAGACCCACTGTAACCGAGCCAAACGAATACTTGCGAGGGCGAGAAAGGGGATACTTAGAAATATACGGGCTAATTATGCAGTTCGTGGCTTTTGGTGTGAGCTGCATCATTTCACGTTATCATGACTGTGTGAACAGCATTTTCACTGTTTAGAATATCTCCAGCGCAACTTCACCGATGAAAAACCAGCTGGCCTTTCACATATTTATATCCGTTTAAACAATCCCAAATCAGTTACCTTTAGGAGTGTAATATTACTTAAGGAATGCACAGTAGTAAGGTTACATTGAATTTTTGTATGTCTAAACATATTCGCTATCACAGACAAGTTAACCAAAAATATAATGTATTGAATAGAAGTTCCTTCTCAAGCAACATTCCGAGTCTTGTTCGGGCCTCCAGAAGTGCTTGGGAAATAGAGCTGAGCGGGAAAGCCAAAATTAGCAATTGGAAGACGGGCAGCTAGATTAGATGGGAATTTCGGGTTGTTTGCCTCTCTAAAGGAGCGTAAGCCTAAGGGCGAAGCACACAGGAACAGCCAAAATTATGGTGTCATCACACATAGTGCTGAAACCCGGAAAAAAAATCGGCTTCTAGCTAGCCATAGTTTCATCGCATCTTACTTGTCAGCGATAGTACATACTGGAGGCTACTCGATGAAGTATCACAGTCTAAACCCCAAGCTAACATAATTCACTCCCTCGCACAACTCCTCCGATGATTCGTCTTACAGTGTACTAAACCTCCCAAAATATATGGGTTAGATGCACTCGTGCTTGTGCAGAAAAATATGCTTTACAGTGAAGCTCTAAGCCTATAGTCGGTTGGTATTCTTCGTGCCATGGTCACCCAAAAACCAGCAGCTGCAAAAGGGGTTTGGGTTTGAGGTACCGCGTAAAAGAATAATGTTTTCTCGTGTACTCAAATCACAATCCGATCCTATCATGTCTGTTGGTAGTACGTAAGTCGTATGTTATGACTTTTCTGGCACATTTTACTTTGAGAAATCCGATTATTTCAATAACGCACTTTCGCCAGGCGGAAAGACTACAAGAATCCGGATGTATACTGTACTAATGGTACGGCCATCTAGGAGCCGCGACCACTCAGAGAGATATAAGTCGGTAGCTGGTAAAGGGCTTTGTCTTTCAGTGTCTGCGAAACTGGTTTCTTGTATATTTGAATAACAGTACGAAGCTATCATCTCTTGAGCTTCTGTCTACTGCTAGTCTGCAGTCATAAATTACGCATTTTATGCGGCAATTTACTTTTAAACCTTAGTTTTTGAGCATCAAGGAGACACTTGAGTTTGGCGGATAGCCTAGAAAAGTAAGGATGTATGCTGCACTTCTGCATGCATGCGTGCGCGCGTGGCGTAGGTCACTTGTGCTGGTGGCCCTTGTCCGACGTCGTCTAACGTCACTTGGGATGGCGGTACTCGTCTAACGTCCGCTCCAGCTTCACTGTACGTCCACTTTCACAGGGTGGAATGGAAGCGGATTTTTCAAAGCGAGGTGTCTAAAGCTACGCTGGACGTTCGCGTGAACAATTCAGTTTGTCGCCGTAAAAAATACAGCGGAATAGCGGATCCGTCAGGAAAACGTTCTACCGCAGCCGCATTCCGCGAAGCTTCCCACTACTTTCAGCAAGCAGAGGTCGAAACACGTACATACATGCTCATGCACGCGCCCTTTTCCGTCACCACACGTGCTAGCTAGTAACCTTCATAGGAACAAAATTGCATAGAAACCTGTATACGTGCTGCATACGAACCAAACTCTCTAAACATTATGAGACAGTGGTTAATATGGCAACTAAAAAAGCCATTTGGCAAGATTCAGCGGTGGCGGTGAGATAACGGGTTTGCCTGGCATGCTGCGGTCCAAGGTTCGATTCATCTTCCCAATGTGCCCATTTTCTCGTTTCATTTTCTCAATTTTCTTTTACGAACAGTGTTTTTGACGTGACGACAACATTTCTTTACACTCATTCGAAAACGGCAAATGACAGCAAGCAACGTGTCCTCACGGCCCCTCGATAGCCAGATCTAGTACATCATTGGGTCATAGGTACGCTTATTGCGCTGCTTCTACAATACCTTTATTACGCTGTTTTTACATGTGCTGTTTAGGTCATGTATCAATGGCCCAAGAAACTTGTTTAAACGCATGGCCCGACGGTGTGACGCATGTGACCGTTCTGCAGCAGTGACGCTCCACTGTTTCGTGTCGCCTTGGCTTCTCAATTGTAAGTTATCAAAAGGCTATCGCCACGTCAGGTAAAGTGTCGCCGGCAAGGACAGAATAAAGAACTAAGAACAAAGCATTTAGTGAATTGATATCCAAACCGGTTACCCGGCGTGGGAATAGGATATTTCGCAGCAACGCCAGCAATACGACTAACTTGCGAGGGTTCCTGTACTTTATATGGTAACCACTGGCTGCAAAGTGTTACGATTTTTGAGGATAAATTTTCGCAGAAATAGGCGTTTCTAAATGCCAATTGTTATGTTCTTTACGTACGTTATCTGTAACGTGTTGAACGCAAGCAGCCACTGCACGTTTCGTGAGAAAAGCGAGCCCTCAACCGCGTTGACACTGATTATCATCGAAGTTACTTGCTGTACATGTGTCATCGATCACGCTGGCCCCTCGCCACCGGCCGATCGCCCTTCCCCAGAAGGCCATCTATACAGCATCGACTATTTTAGGTAGGCGAAGCAAAATCAGAGCATACGTGTGCACATTCTATTGACACAACCGTAAAACGCTTCTGAACGTGCGCAGCATTACGACGTGCTATATAACGCCGCAACTCGTGCTACCAATTTTCCTGAGCACTCGTCGTCTCCCTCATCTCGCAGACCAGGCATGGCCTTCTCAGCAGTTCCATTAGGCAGAGCAGCGAGTCCAGAAAGAGCTGCAGGAGAGGAGTGCGGTCGCAGCATGACGCTGATGACACGCGGCATGACACAATTCCTAATTGGGATGGCTGCATTCGAAGACATTCATGAGCGCATGTCCAAATTAATCACGTGACTCCCACCATCACGTCTTTCAAGGCCGTATATTGCATCAATAAAAATCGATTACTACCTGGAGTCGCCTGTGCTTTAATCAGTTGCGTGAACGTGTATCAAAAATTGCATCATTGCCCTTTTGCTTTCATCTTGACGACGAATCTAAATTTTAAGGAATGGTTTCTGTCACCCTTCATATATTTGCTTTCTGTGTTCTTGTATGACATTCAGGTCACCACCTGATGTCGCTTAGTCAAGCGCCCAGTCCCTTTTCTTTGCTCACTCCTTCAATAACAAATTCATGTGGGAAAAGGTATACCGCAATTTAGGGACTCTAAGCAGCGTGAAGTATCGGAAACGATAACAAAGCACTTTCTTTCTTTCCTGTAAGCTGTAACTCCTTTGGAATATTTAAGATGTTCAAGGAAACAGGCTGGAACACATTTTTTTCTGTCATTCAAATTGATGGCCTGCTGGCAAAGGATCTTTGAAGTGCCAGATTCATCTTACTGTTCGTTCGCTACGTCGAAGAGATTTTCATGCTATCCGGACGAGTGACATATTCATTACAGAAGAAGCCTTAATTAACATGGACTTACTTTTATGTTCCTAGTTCTCTGTCCAGTGTCGCACACAGCGTGGCTTCTGCATCATGGACTCTTCCTCCGAAGTTGTCGACAGACACACACACACACACGCACACGATCGTTGAGAGGGCGTGTACTCCTGTCTCTCTGGGAGACGGCGCACACCCCGAATCAGACTGACACCTCAAAGCCACAAAGCCAGATTGATGGACGCATCGAACGCGAACACTATGTGTAATATCTATATGTTCAATTCCAGCCATGGCCTCCTAATATATGGGGGCAAAGTGCAATATCGAGCCCTACCAAAAGCTCCTTATGAGCATTGACCCACCGTTCACCGACCAGCGAAGGGGGAGGGGAGTACGCGTGGGGTTCGTTGCGTCAGGAGCAGCTGCCGGTTTGAAAAATTAATGGCGTTCAGAGGATAAAGGGACTGAAGTAATTATCCGTGTTCGGGTATCCATAGAAAGGGTGAAACTCATAGCCACCTTTCCATTTGAGGCATCATTGAAACGAAAGCGCTGTCTCGCCGTAGGGAACTATATCGGGGAAAATTATAGCCTACTTCAATGTGAGCCTAAAAATTTCAAAAGGTGTGTGCTTATATCTAATAATAATGATAGAAGTGCCACGGTGTAGTTGGTAGAAGTGTTTCACGACGGAATGCGGCGGTGCGGGTGTGTAACGGCGGAATCGATATCAGGCGTAAACGCAGCGCAACATTGATCGCAGCGTCGACCTTCCTTTGAAATCAGTGACTAAAGATTAAAGTTGCTTTGAATAGACGTGTAACAGATTGCGCTCTTCCTTTTTTAAACGCACAATATTTCAGTTTTACAACTTCCCCTACACCGTAGTCACCGAATCGCATACGTCGTTCGCCACGCTACCGAAATGCCACATTAACTCTTTATGATTGACTCTCACGGCAAGAAAGGTTACCGGAAGCGATATGCCTTCCACTTCGTGCCTGGTGCACGTTTATCCAGCTCTAATTTACTTCACCACGTCTTTCATATTTTCCCTTCTTTTCTGACAACTCGTGGTTACAGGTTGCATTGTTCGGAATGTCACTACAGTAATGCCATTCGGGCGCATGAATTTTCCTGTATAAATATCGATACGGGGATTACAAGTGAAGCAAAATGAAGAGTTTGCATTTGCACAATACATACAATTGGATAGAGCAACAAAGCCGACTACAAGCTCTTGCAGCGCTTCTTCTCCACCTCGTCTACTTCGGGCTCAATGCAGCGTTATCGCGTTTGTGCGCAAGCGCCTCGCAACATCACTCCTCGGCAGACTAAGCGCCGTCACAGCTACTGCTAAGTTTGTGGTGCACTAGCTTGTAGTGAGGCTTTAGCCACAAAAAAAAAATGCACTACGCCACTTGGAAGTGAATAGGCGATTACGTTGGAGGATAGAGCGGGCCGATCACATAGTTCACACCGCTGATCTTGCACATAATTTCTACTTTACCATGTAGGGGTTAAGGAGCTTCCGTCGATGGCCTTGACGGCGACAGGGCGTCCATAGTAAAGCCAGAGTTTTATGAGGACAGTCCAAGTCGCGTTGCCTGTTCTCGCAGCGCTGTTTCTGGGAGACTTCGGAAGCACAGAGCCACGCTTGAGCGACCTGACGCGCCATTTGTGATCGTGCTAGAATGTCGCAGGCATATGCAGTGTGAACGCAAGGATCCGCAGGTAGCAGTTTGTCGGATGGAAACACCGAGTGGTGGCCATGCAAAAGGAACAATGGTGAGTAGCCGGCGGTGTCTTGACTGACGGGATGAATTGCATGTCAATGTAACATAAGGTAGGCTGGTATCCCAATCGCGGTGATCAATAGAGACACACATGGGCAGCATATTCGTTGGTGTTCTGTAGAGCCGATCGGTAAGGCCTTGGGGATGGGACGCAGTCGCCAGTTGATGGGTTATAGAGTATTTGCAAAGGATATGGCCGTGCTGTTCGGCTCCGATATTGATCAAGCCGGAGATGGCCAGTGCGAAAGTGTCGACATCGTGGTCGGGAGAGCCAGCACTGTCCTTCGGGTGAAGCAAGAGGTAGTCTGCTTCGTAATGCAATCTTCCAGACTTGTATTTGACAAGAGAGGCTCTTGGATCTGGAGAGCTCAACGACAAAGGCAGCAGCTCGCGTCCTTGGAAGAACGGAGTCATAAAAGGGTGTGGTGGTGGGTAATTACTGCGAATGGTGTGCCATACAAGCACGGGAGAATTTTGTGAGCACTCAGACTAAGGCTAGGCATGTGCGTTCGGTGATAGAAAAGTTCCGATCCGGAATATTAAACTCCCTGGCGTGTGCAATGACCTGTTTGCGGTCATGCTGATGCGGTGTGAGCACAGAGCCTATGCCAGCTTCACTGGCGTAGGTGCGAACTTCACTGGCAGCAGATGGGTTGAAGGGAGCAGTATAGGGGGTGAGGTCAGCAAACTGATTAGCACATACAGCACGGCGGCTTGTTTGTGGCCCCATTAGAAACGGACATCCTTCTTTAGAAGATCCGTTGGGGGAGGACTGATGTTTGTAAAATTTTGTACAAAACGCCCAAAGTACGAAAGTACTCTCATGAAACTGCGAACATCTTTAGCCGGAAATGGCGCCGGAAAGATTTGACGAGATTCTTGGCAAGGCCAGGCTGGACGCCGGTGCCAATTTGCAAGATGGCCTAGTACTTTTATTTGTTGTCTTCTTAAATTAGACCTGGTGGAGCTGAGGTAAAGGCCAGCTCAAAGAAAGATAGCTAGAATAGTTGAGAGACAGGTGAGGTGGCTTTCGAATGGTGGGGAAAACATCATGACGTTGTCGAGGTAGCAGGAGGAGATTGACTATTCATAGCCTCTAAGTAAAGAGTCCGCCATCCGTTCGAATGTAGCTGGAGTATTCTTCATCATCAGCCTGGTTACGTCCACTGCAGGGCAAAGGCCAGTCCCATATTTGTGCAACTACTCCGGTCATGGATTAATTGTGTAACGTAACTTTCTGCCACCCCCTGCTACGCTTCCCTTCCCTTGGAATCCAGTCCGTAACCCTTAATGACCATCGGTTATCTTCCCTCCTCATTACATGTCCTGCCCATGCCCATTTCTTTTTCTTGATTTCAACTAAGATGTCAATTACTCGCGTTTTTCCCTCATCCAATCTGCTCTCTTCTTATGCCCTAATGTTACACCTATAATTCTTCTTTCCATAGCTCGTTGCGTCGTCTTCAATTTAAGCAGAACCTTTTTCGTAAGCCTGCAGGTTTCTGCCCCGTACGTGAGTGCTGGTAAGACACAGCTGTTATGCACTTTTCTCTTGAAGGATAATAGCAACATGTTGTTAATGATCCTAGAATACCTGCCAAACGCACCCCAGCCCATTGTTATTCTTCTGATTATTTCATTATCATGATCCGGACCCGCAGTCACTACCTATCCTAAGTAGATGAATTCCCTTACCACTTCTAGTGCCTCGCTACCTATCGTAAACTGCTGTTCTCCGCTGGAGTAGCACAGAGTACAAAACGCATGAAATTAGACTGATAGAGCCCGTCAGGTGTATAGGAATCGAAATTAGGCCCTGTAGTCCATGTGGCATGTCGTGGGATAGACCGACAGATAGACGAACGTCTAGAGTGGAAAACAAGAGAGAACTGATTTTTCATTATACTGAGCGCCTCCCTCGAGGAGCCCGAGCATGGCGCAGGAGCGTCGCCAAGTGGGGTAGCACCCGGAGAAGAGGACGAGCCGCTATAAGTGTGATACACGCTGTGTACTCGTAGTCCAGGTCATCAACAGAAATCTGCGAGTACACAGAGCGTAAATCTACAGCTTAGAAGTGTATGGCTGCATGAAGGAAGTCAAGGGCGTCATCAGGACGCGGCAGTGGATATATGCCCCAGTGTCCTATCTTCCTCAAAGAACGGTAGTCGGCGCAAAATCTCCAGCTTTGATCCTTCTTCCAGAGCGGAAAAAAAGGAGAGGTCCATGGCCTGTAGGATGCCTCGATTACGCCCATGACAAGCATTTTATCCACTTCACGCAGAATTACTTGACGGCTGATAGGACTAGCAGGACCAGTATCAATGCGATGTGTAACCAGTGGTGTTTTTTTTTCCTAATGTACGGCCGTCGAAGTCAAGTATGCCTCTGTACGTTGCCAGAACACTGCGAAGCCTAGAAGCTTGGTTGGGAAGACGAGCCGGAGCAATCGTCGTCGTAAATCCGTTTAGGAGTGAACTAGAGGTGCTATACGCAGCGAAGGTTGATTGTGTGTGAGCGTGTAGGACGGATATGTCGCATCCGTCAGGCGCACACAGCCTTGCCAGTGAAATGCCTTGCAATGGAACTTGAGCCGAAAAGCTGAAGTTGAGGAGAGGCAGGTGTGCATGGTTGGCGGTGATTGTCAAGAGTGTGTGCGGAACGGTGACGTTTCGTGCAAGTAGAACGTCAACAAGCGGAGGCACTATGTAGTCGCAGTCGGGAATGGATAATGACGCAGACAGTACGACACACGTGGTGGCTTGTGGTTGGACGCAGTAGTTCGGCGAAAACCCGCGAGCTAGAGAGAAGTAATTAATAAAGGGAAAATAATTAAGACATCCACCCCGGTCGCAGCAATTGCTACAAACGGGTTGATCTCTTCCGCAGAACTGCTGCGTCAAACTCTTGCCTTTGCTTCGAGTTCTTGATAAATTCGACTTCGCTGTGCCATCTGCTAGCCGCCTGGTTAGCTCAGGTGGTAGAGCCGCTGCCCGGGAAAGATGGTGGCCCCGAGTTCGAGTGCCTGACCAGGACAAATTTTTTTTCAACTGTGAGGCTTTTTTACGAGGAACCAGCATGGGTTTCCTTTGTAGCAATTGCTACGAACGGATGGATGTCTGATTTTCCCTTTGTTAATGGCTCATGGTTGCAACCACACACAATATGCTGAACACAAGCGAAACAACGTTACAGCAGGAATACTGGCAAGGCGAGAAAGGTCAAGTTGAACTATGCCGGTTGCGCACTCGATGAGAGACAATAAGTTAAAACCTATGATGATGTCATCGGTACATTGCTCAAGTACGACAAAAAGTAAAAGCAGTATGGTTACCGGCTATGGTGACACGAGCTGTGCACATCTCCGAAACTGCAATGCTTCATCCGTCAGCGAAACGAATAAAACTGGAAGTGGCAGAAGTCAGTAAATTTTTAAGGAGGCACTGAAGGTGACCACTCATTGCGGAAATTTGCGCGCCAGTGTCGGCGAGTGCAGGCACAGTTAAAACGTCCGCGTCAAGAAAGCTTCCTCTTCTAGGCAGTGTAAGCAGAGGACCTGGAGCAGAAGTCAACGACGCAGCAGCATCTCTCAGAGCTGCATCACCCAGTTTTCTTTCCCGAAGTTGAGCAGCGACGCCGGGCGTCATCATTGAGGGAAAGGAGACGACGGGCGACCTAGCGGCAATGGCGAGTGGCTGCTGCCACACAATGGCCTGAACGAGAGGAAATAAAATAGCAGAGGAATCGCCGATTCCTTTGTAGAGAGCAGGAGGAGACATCGCCTTAGTCTCTCGGCGCACCATCCGCGCAAACTCAGGCGCAGGCGAAAGGCGAGAGCCCTGTTCGCATGAGGACGTCGCATCGGTGTGCGGTAGCAGGGCGAATAGCTTCTCAATATGGCGGCTCTTGACCTGCTGAGAACGCCGGCATTCCTCAATGATACATTCGATGGCCGTGCAATTTCGGCCCATCAAAGGATTGAACGCGCCGTCCGCTGTCCCCTTCAGCACCTGTCCAACCTTGTTGGACGCGGGCCTGTCAGTATCAACCTTCCGACATAGCGCCAACACGCTGTGATATATGTATTGTTCAGCAGGTGCCTGAAAATGGAAGGCTAGCTCTAGACGGCCCTCTTGAACAATTCAGCAATTTTCTCTTTGCAAGTGTCACAACTTTTCCTCGTGGTTCTTACGCAATACCTCTGCCGTTTCTTGATATAAACTACCACGATCGCGAGCCTATGCATCGGATCTCAGTGGTTGTGCTGACTCGCACGTTCGTAATCATCCAACCAAACTTCAGAGTCAACGTCATCCATAGCGTAGAATGTTTCCGGGTCGCGTGCATGTGAAAGGACGGCGACATTGACATTTCCAGTGCCGTTGATGTTGCCCGTTCTGCTGATGGTGGGCTCGCCGACTTGTCTACCGTCGTGGAAACACCGAAGTGACGACGCTGCGTAGCTCTGTGGTAGGGCGTCTGAAACCCTGTACTTTCACCAAACTGATACGCGGATAACGCGTAGATTAAGGAATGCCAAGAATTTGTATCTACACGATATGTAACACAGAAATATAGAGCAGCAAAGCCGACTGCCGCTTGCACAGCTTGTCTTCGCCACCTCGTCTTCTTCGTGTTTAATACACTACTGCCGCGTTCGAGCGCTAGCGCCGCGCAACAATATGAATGTAAATATGAATATAATAAAAATTAAATTATGCGGTTTTACGTGCCAAAACCACATTCTGATTATGAGGCACGCCGTCGTGGAGGACTCCGGAAATTTGTACCACCTGCGGTTCTTTAACGTGCACCTAAGTCTAAGTACACGGGTGTTCTCGTATTTCGCCCCCATCAAAATGCGGCCGCCATGGCCGGGATTCGATCCCGCGACCTCGTGCTCAGCAGCCTAACACCATAGCCACTGAGCAACCACGGCGGGTCATATGAATATATTGGCTTCTTTAACCAGCAATTAGAAATTTTTCTTTCACACATCGTGTTTTACCGACCCCATCTCGGAGGTCAGCCAGAAGTTGGTACGGCTGAGGCGGTGAAAGTTGATGTCGGTATCCGGCAACGCAAACGGCGTGAAGTTAAGCCTATGAACTGCGAAGAAACTTCTTGGGAGAGTAGGTGTTTGTGATATGACATGCTTTTTCGTAACTCAAAAGTTAGAAAACGAAAGAAAAAGCAGCGAATGGAAAGAGCAACAAGGAATAAAAAATTACCGACGATTACGTTACTTCCTAATGCGAAATTTGAGCGCAGCAAATAAGCTGTTTCACGCAATTTCGGCTCGGGCGGTGCACATATACAGATCCGCCGCCACCGATCTGGCTCTCTGATTGCCACCGCACAGGGCGAACGGCAGCGGCAATTTCGGCTCGGGCGGTGCACATATACAGATCCGCCGCCACCGATCTGGCTCTCTGATTGCCACCGCACAGGGGTTGCATTGGAGGAGGAGCGAAGAGAGGAATTAAGTTCGAGCCGGCGCTTTGACAACCGGAGACTCGCAGGAAGAGGGGGGAGGGGGGCGGCGTGTACACCCAGCGGCAAACGATGGAGGCAGAAGCGCGCGCAGCAAGCGGACAACACGATAAAGGGAGGAGGGAAGAGATAGCAGCGACTGACTGATGCCGCTGACGCCGATAGTGAGTCAACCCCAGCTGCGGAGTTGGTTTCAGGGACAACGCCGCCGATGCCGACACAAACAATATGATACCCTCGCTTCCGCAGCGCTAAGAACCAGGTCTAGCCGTGGGAAGGTGGTCACGTATTCGTCGACGTGCCGGGGCCTACGTGAAATAACCGGTGCGTCGGCAACTGAAGAGCACCCTATCCGCCACACAAGAACAGGGGGGGGGGGGACCCTTTCCTCCTCTTTCTGCATGGCGGCGACGCTGTTCTATGCAGTCACGTTATCTTGACTCTCTAGCGGCGTCAGCGGCATCCAGCGGTATCAGTCGGTCGCTGCTAGCGCTGGGGGGATGAAAGGAGGGCGGAGCTGGTTACGAGGCCGACGACAACGCCGACGACGACGCGAAACCCAGGAACGGACGCCAAAGAGCTGCGCTCTAAAAAAGAACTGTAGGGCCTGGCTTTCTGTGTGCCCTTTCCTTTTCCTGCTGCTTTAGCTTCTCTGAAATATGTATAATATGGAGTGTTTGAATCTTTTCAAATAAAACGCAGCAAGTGTTTACAGACAAATAATTAACTTAGCCTAGGCCATCAAAATTCATTTCGTCATGGTGGGCTTATACGGGAACACTTAACGTGGCGTTTCCATTCTTCTGCCATTTCTTTCGTTTTTTTGTGACTTACGAAACATCTACTGGTTATACACTGTAAAAATATTTACACTATATTTTCTTGTCACACTAGTAACACCCTTACAGTTAGTACCTTAAAAATATTTATAGAGTTTAAGAATGAACCTCTAACTAAACGTGCGATGGCAAAATACGTGGTCGAAAACTATGTAATCATTCTGACAGTCTCGGGCACACAGAAATATCCAAGAGCAGAGTTTCATATATCTCCCTGTGAAATTCCGTTGCCGGATATTTGCATGCACCAAAGGCTGTCAAAAAAATTACATAGTTTTCAACTACGTATTTTGTCATCGTAGGTCTATAGATAGAGTTCCGTTGTCGGACTGTATAAATTTCGTAAGGACCTAATGGCCCTAACGGTAAGGGTTTTACTAGTGCGACAAGAAAACACTCTTAAGGGTGCAAACAATTTTACAGGGTAGAGTGCCTTCTTTTGTTGTATTCCCCTCCCCTCTTGCGTCCAATTAGACGGAATTTCTATCCACAAATAAAGCATTTATGCTATCTCATTGACATGCTGGAATGGTGATCTATTATTACAGCTGAAGTAAGTTTTATTTATTTCGTTATCCCTTACCTACATTTCTCCCGAGGGCGTTCAGTGGCTCTTTGAATTTAAGTTGCTGGGGTTCTTTTTATTTAGTCTCTTGTGTTGCTGCGCTATATAGCGGGCTGCAGCGGCACAGAAACAACGTAGAAATCTTCAGCGGAGCATAAGCAAAAACGTCGTTGAAACGTGCCAATAATTCCTTCAGAAATAAAGCATCTTAACAGATGAGCACAGCGCTCTAGCTGACACTCTAGCTTGCACCATCAAAGCGCGCGTGAATTCGATATCAAAGTTTCACAACGAAAACGTGGTGCCGCCACTAACAAAGACCCTTCTCGTTATTGATCGCCCAATGTGGTTAGAAGAGCAAGCAGCCAGTTCTTATTGCTTTTTATTGTCCATTTGCCTAGGCTCCCGGCGCTTTCCTCACACCAGAGTCCTTCGCGCTTTGATGCGCGCACACGTATTGCTCCTGTAAGAGCATCACTTCGTCGTGTACGCGCCCGACTGCTCGCGATCACGTCTCCGTCTTTGAGCACGCTCTCTCTCTCTCTCTCTCTCTCTCTCTCTCTCTCATTTCTTTTCCGCGAAGCGCACCTTTTCCTAAGAATCTTAAGAAGCCCGCGCTCCCGCGCCATCCCTCAGACGCCACTCATCACGGCCTCGGTTGCAATTCGCCTCGAGCGCGTACCCGGGACCATGCACTGCTTTTCTCCCCGACGTAAATGAATTGCGGTGCCGGGGCGGAAAAAAGTTTCCTCGAACTGCGTTCATGTCACGTCTCTACACTAAATTGGATAGGATTGAAGAATATTCTTTGGTGAATGAGGGGGAGGGAGGGGGAAAGACACGCCCTCTCGAATCTGAGTTGCAGGAAGTGCCTCGAGAAGTGCCGTTCGCGTCTTTATGCTTCTTCTTTTTATTCTTTTTCTTTTTTTGTTGTTCTTGGGGGATAGCTTGGTAAATAAATAATGCGCGACCTATGAAGTCGGCTTCGGTCCGACGAGAGAGAGAGAGAGAGAGAAGAATACAGGAAGGCAGGGATGTTAACCAGTCAATAGTCTGGTTGGCTACCCTACACTGGGGGAAGGGAGAAGGGGAAGAGAAAGAAGGGAGAGAGAAGGTGTAGGTACGCGTACGGACAGCACTTCAGTTAAAGTCGCTCGAGCAAACCAGAAGTTCTGAGAAAACACAAAAGTGCCTTCACTGCCTTCTGAGCCGATGATCGGTCGGGACGGTGCTCTAATATTGTCTGTTCACTCAGAGGACGATCGTCTAGTTTCCTCAATGTGTCGGACAAATACTGTCTTTGGGCTTGAAATTGAGGACAATGGCACAATATGTGGTCAATGTTCTCCTCGCATGCGCAAACATCACAAACAGGTCCGACGAGAGATGTTCAATATGGACGAGCTGACCATGCGTGGAATACCCTCCCGCTTTAACCTGTACCGTACTTATTATTGTTGTTTATTATTTTATCGTGATTTGTGTTGCCCCTCCTGCTTGGTCGGCCTGCTGGTCGGCAGTATTTCTAGAAATATGGTCAATTTCTCAGCAAGGGTGCGGTTATAGGCGTTCTACAGCTTGCCGAGCATTTTGCCGTGCTGTAATTGTATTAAACTACAAAACAGAGTCTGTATTTCAGGAACTCTGACCTGAGAATCAAGACTTCCTTTCTGAAGACATGAGAGCGCATGATCAGTTAGAAAATGTATGATTCGAAATGTGCTGTACCTCTGAGAGGGCTTGAAGAAGGTGCCACTGGGCTGTGTCCTATTTTTGGCTCTTTATTCCCCACTGGTCTTTCACGTGTTGTTTCTAGGTTAGCATGTAGGGACCATTGCTGGCAATCGTAAAACACCGCTAGCCACGCGGCTAAGCTCCAGTTGCGATTGGGTTCAGTGACGATTGGTTGCTGTCGATTGTTGTTCGTGCCCTATATTGGAGCTTGCACGTACAGGGAAAACAGGGTAAATGTGGGAGATGGAAATTCAAGGCGACCAGCAAAACGAAAACAAGGTAGGAAAACAAGGAAAACGAAACAACGGACGTTGGCTCCCGGTTTCACCTTGATCTCGTTTTGATCATCGTCTTGCGCATACGATGACTTCTGAAACATGGATGGGGCTTATCATCGTACGGCGAGGCTGCGCAAGCAATGCTGCGCTTCTTGCTGTCCACTGGCCTGTGTGAAAGCCTCTAAGGATACGATGCCCTTCCTGTTCGCATTTTAACTTCTCTCTTTCTCTCACCCCCTTTACAGCCTTTAGTCCTCCCGCTCCACTGCGGGGTAGCAAACCGAACGCTTTCATATGCTTAACCTCCATGCCGTTCGTTTCTATATCTCTCTTCCTCTCTGCCTGTTGGCTACAAACTAAACAAGACAAAATAGAAAAGAAATGAAGAATAGCAACCGCGGCAACGTGAAGAGCTCTGCGAGAACCGAGCTGTATAGTTCTTAGGCAGGAAACGAACACGAGCTGCCATCGTGTGGGCACTCTGAAACACTTGGTGATATGGAGCATCATTTGTGTCGTGAATTTAATAGAGTACGTAAAGTGTCCGATTAAGTGCAGTTATTTTGTTCTTATTAAGTTATTTTGTTCCCGCGAAGCCAAAGGATATTTAGGCGACTGATTTTTCGATTTCTTTTGAAATTCCCCCGAGATATATATGTATATACGTATATACAGAGATGGCTGGCGTGGGAATACGGAGATAAAAAAATTGTGGGGTTTTACGTGCGATAACCACGATCTGATTATGAAGCACGCGTAGTGGGAGACTCCGGAAGTTTGGACGAACTGGGGTTCTTTAACATGTGCCTTAATCTAAGTACACGGGTGTTTTCGCATTTCGCCCCCATTGAAATGCGGCCGCAGGGGCCGAGATTCGGTTCCGCGACCCGTGCATAGCGGTAATAGTGAGCTGTGTGGGTGGCAGAGCCCACTGAAACGGTCTGGTGCGGAGCTTTCTGCGCCCTGGTGTCGATTCGTCCTTGCCATCTGTCTTCCCCCTATATGCAGTGGTGCACTACAGACTTACCGCTCTTGATAAGTGGTGCTCGGTAGGAAATGTTAAGTTAGGTTAGGCTAGGTTAGGTTTAGGTTAGGTCCGCCTACAGCTATAACGTTCCTTTCTAGAAAAGTTGTCCTTTATTGTGTCAAAGCTTTTTTTTTGTGAGAGTAGCTGAACCTTTGCAGAGTGTCCACTGTAATGTGTCGAAGTACAATGCTTCTGCATTGTACTCACTGCGAGCCCGTAAAAATGTTCTCCGGCAGCACACACGCGCTCTTATCCCACCGTGTGTCTGCTCCCTCCCCCTTCACCTTACTAGGGCGGAGGAAGTTGTGCTTAGGAGGCTTCGGGCCGGGGTGGCCCTTACACCGGCTGTTCTCTCAAGGTGGAACTGGTCGCATTTACCACTGGGTGCTACGTGTCCATACTGCTCCGTTCCTGTGGTGGAATCAGATGCATACCACCTAATATGGACATGTACGGGTTTACAATCGGAACGCTCGCGTCTCCTACTGCAAGCCGGCTTCCACTACAGTGTGACAACCAGCTATGACCGCTGTATACATGACAACAGATTTCACAAAACACTGCTTCAATTCATACACAACACAGGCCTCACAGCACACATATAATACACATATACGCTCCAAGAATTATGCCTTAAGGGCAAGCCTGCATCGCTATAAAAAAAAAGAAAATTCTGCATGCTTGTGATTTACCGACGTGCCAAACGAGTTTAGAATCCGGAAATGTTTCTTGTTGTGTTTAATATGGCAGCGAATAACAAAACACTAAGCCTACAGACAGTAAGTATCATCGACCTAAAAGAAATTCGCCGACACTTGATCTGCCGCTTGCGTAACCAATACTTATTCTAGAGGATCTGACCAATACACAGTGTTCCTAAACAGAAGAGTTTAAAAAAAAAGCAGCTGGTTTGCGATGTTATAAAAATATTCGCTGAAAGTTCCGCAAAACACAAAAGAAATGATAAAAACGAACGAAGTTTCACTTGGGCTACCGTCGGCACCTAATGGGGAATGCCTTGGGAAGTGGATGTCTCTGGCAGACTCGGTGCTGCAGTAGTCTGGTGACGTCACAGACAAAAGGCGCTGCGAGGTTGTAATCGAGAGGAAAAAGCTTCTTCCAAAGAATTTCCTGGGACACACTAGCTCTGCATTGTGCACAGCATGCGTTTCTAGCACGTAACTTTTCCCGCATGTAAAGTGTTTATTTTACTCTAAATGATCTTGTTTTCTCAAAGAGCATATTTTACTTTTTGTTTGATTTTTATCCGATAGCGGGCTCTTGAGTAGATGAACAACTTTCCACGATATCCAGTTATTAAACAACAGCAAGAGCGGAGAGTGGCACAGCTATGGTGAAAGCAACCGTATGAAAAGCAGCATCGCATGCTTTCCATTTATCCTGGTGCTCTTGAAAACGCTGCGCAACGCGCATTTTCAAAGACGCATGTTGATCGTCACACACACACACACACACGCACACGCACGCACGCACGCACGCACGCACACACACACACACACACACACACACACACACACGCACGCACGCACGCACACACACGCGCGCGCGCGCGCGCGTGCACACGCACACGCACAATCCACCGCCACTATATTCGTTACCTGATGTTCGACTATGTACTCTCCCCAAATGTCAAAGTGGATGGCTAAATATATTTAAAAGCAAATGTAAGTTGAATTTTAATACTTATAGTTCCCTTTAGTACTCACATGTAAAATCAAGCGGAGCAGCCAGTGATTTCGTGCGAACTGTAACCGCACTTGCTGAATAGAGATCGACGCAGAGAAGAGACGAAAATTAAGTTTTGCTGCTCCTCTACTGAAAATGCTAAGTCACCTTGGCATTTTATCCAGCCGTGCATGTACCTACTATACATTATTTTCGGGCTATACATTTGCCATTACAAGCGTGTATTCTCCCCGCATACTTGATTTTCTGTAGCACAAAGAAGGATACTCAAAACCGTTGTAGCAGCGGCACTTTCCGGATGATATTCAAGAGCGCGAGCCATGTGCCACTGAAAATCTTCACGCGCTTCCTTCTTTTTCTACTTTTCATTAGGAATGAAAAATTTGCATTTCCTTAGTCAGTTCAACTTGCGTATTTCTGCTGACTGCTCTCGACGACCAAATACATACGCTTAAGGTTC
This sequence comes from Dermacentor albipictus, assembly GCF_038994185.2. Lineage (NCBI taxonomy): Eukaryota > Metazoa > Arthropoda > Arachnida > Ixodida > Ixodidae > Dermacentor > Dermacentor albipictus. Next base: position 50,533,148 of record NC_091824.1, read on the forward strand.
ACCTTTTCCGATTACATTGCTTCAGTTTCTTTTCGACAGCCTGGAAACGCAGTCTTTTAACCCCTTCAAAATATAGACGAAAAAAAAGTACAACAAAAGAACAAAAAAAAGGAATAGGAACGTTATTTATGCTGTTGCGCTGCCTTTTCGACTACGGCGTGCCAGCTTGTTCTCTCAACAGCGAGTGCCTGAAACTCCGTCAGCCAGCACTGCGCTGTAATAAATGAAAGTCAAAATTATGCATTCCAGCGATTTATTTGCAATAGGGTTTTCCATGCGAAGCCTATTCTCATGCGAATGAAGAGACATCGGCATGTCACCTTACCCAAGTTCTAGTGTAGTTCAGCGCAGGGAACTCTAGCTTGGGAGGACTAACCGTCTACTTACGGCACTGCCGCCCGTACGTATATATATATATTTTCATTTCAGTTCATTTTTATTTCCTTAAAGACCCCCTGCAGGGGGTTTTACATAAGGGGTGGGTTTAACGTGAGAAAGTAAAACATTCTTTTTCTTATATATATATATATATATATATATATATATATATATATATATATATATATATATATATATATATATATATATATATATATATATATATATATATATATGGATATATATATCTATATATATATATATATATATATATATATATATATATATATATATATATATATATATTGCGACGCGTATTGCAGTCCTGCAGTGGAGAGGCACGCACGGACTTGCTCTAAGCGGCTGAGGTGCGTCGCAAAGTCGGTGGCAAAAACTACAATGTCATCCAAATAACAGAGGCACGTTTTCCACTTCAGCCCTCCAAGAATGCTATCCATCACTCGCTCGAAAGTGGCAGGTGCGTTGCAGAGGCCGAACGGCATGATGGTGAATCATATAGCCCATCAGGAGTTGCAAAGGCTGTCTTTTGGCGATCAGCCTCTGCCATTGGCACTTGCCAATACCCGGAGCGTAGATCCAGCGAGGAAAAGAATTCCGCTCCCTGCAGACTGTCCAAGGCATCGTCGATGCGCGGCAGAGGATAGACATCTTTGCGCGTTATTCGGTTAAGGCGGCGATAGTCGACGCAGAACCGAATGGAGCCGTCTTTTTTTTAACAAGGACAACCGGAGATGCCCAGGGACTGTTAGAGGGCTGGATGATGCCACGCTCTAGCATGTCGTCAACGTGCTCGTCGATGACATGGCGTTCAGCGGTCGACACACGATACGGACGCTGGCGCAATGGTGTTTGTTGGCCGGTGTCGATACGGTGAACGACTGCGGACGCCCGGCCCAAGGATGGTTGGCCAATGCCAAATGAGGCACGAAAACGCTGGAGGAGCTTGATGATTTCGGTGTGCTGCGCAGGTGTGAGTTCTGCGTCGATGGCACGAGCGAAGACGTCTACAGGGGCATCGGTCGCGGCGGGAGGAGTTACGGCACAAATCGGAAGTGATGCCGTATCACCAAACATGGTGGTCGGGAGAACGCTATTGAAAGCTTCAGCGGTACCCAGGAACTCGTCGCGAAGTAGGGATGATGGGCAGGCGGACGGATTGCACACGTAAAGGGCAGCAGAACCTTCGCAAAAAGTGACGACAGCAAACGGAAGCAGAAAGTTCCGGCGGCGCGCAGAAGTGGCCGACGGCGTAAACAGAACAGATGAGTTCGCAGCAGAGCTACATAACACAGGAACCAGAGCGGCGGAGAAAGGTGCGATATCGATGTCAGAGGCGGCAACAACTTGAGGAGAATAATGGTCGTCAGGGTCAAAACACGGCACTGATAACGTAAGTACGCAACGAGCGCAGTCGATAAGAGCTTGATTGACTGATAGGAAATTCCAACCAAGAATAACGTCGTGCGAGGAACGAGGTAGGACGACAAATTCGATAACATGCATAACGCTTTGAATGATAACCCGGGCTGTGCACGACGCTGAAGGCTGAATGCGATGCGAGGTTGCCGTACGCAGAGAAAGAGAGGTAAGGGGAATGGTCACTTTGTTCAAATTGCGGTAGAGCTTCTCACTAATAATAGAAACGGCGGCTCCGGTGTCGATGAGTGCGTGTACGGTGACGCCGTCTACGGACAGTTCAATGTCGTTTGCCGGCGCGGAATGAGGCCTTGAAATGTTCGACGTAAACGCAGTTCTTGCCTCAGGAACTGCGACTGTTAGTTCTCCTCTCGGGCTGGGCTGGGTCGGCGAACCATCGGGGAAATGGATCGGTGACGTGGGGAAGGCGACCGGTGTGAATCGAAGGGGAGGCGACTGTAAGAGGAGTCCGGAGGAAGGTTAGACTGGTCCCTGACGCGGGAGTCGAGCAGGCCTGTAGCTTCAGGCACCCCCACTGTCAGGTAAACGGGGGCTGCGACGGCGGCAGAATCGTGCTACGTGGCCCGCAAAATGGCAGGAATAACATATTGGCCGGTTATCAGGTGTTCGCCACGGGTTGACGACAGGGGCTCCAGCAGCCGAGTAAGGAACGACTATCGGACGCGAAGGTGGCGGCGGTACATGGAAGGTGCCGGTGGCCCGGTAGGAATCAGGAACCGGAGAAGCATAAGGCCGGGCGACAACGTCAGCATACGTTGGCGGTCCAGCTGCAGGCTGCGGAGGAGGGGCAGATGGCAGCGCCGCGGCAACTTGCGTCTGAATGACGTGACGAAGCGAAGGAGCCAGGGTTGTCGACGGCTCGGGTGCGCTATTCGCCAGAGAGAGTTGGCGTGCGACTCCCTGGTGGATGAACTGCTTTATCTCCGGCATTAAAGCAGAGATGTCGGCAGCGTCGCGACGGAAGTCCAACGGGGATAGATCCGCAGTGTCCTGCTGAGCAGCGCGTGTTGATGCACGTTGCTTGCGCAGCTCGTCGTGCTGTTGGCAAAGCTGTATGAGCTCGGCAATCGTCCGGGGACTCTTCGCGACGAGCATCTGGAAGGCATGCTCATCGATGCCTTTCATGACGTGTTTGATCTTGTCAGCTTCGTCCATGGATGAGGTGACGCGCTTGCAGAGCGAGAGGACGTCTTCAATATAACTGGTGAAGGTCTCGTCCTGGCGTTGAGCTCGACCACGCAAGCGCTGCTCAGCGCGAAGCCGGCGAACTGCGGGTCGGCCGAAGACCTCAGCCAAAGTCGTCGTGAAAGCAGACCAGGTGGTAAAATCGGCTTCATGATTGCGGAACCATAGGTTGGCCACGTCAGTCAAGTAAAATATGACATTTGTGAGCTTGGCGCGGTCGTCCCACTTATTATAGGTGCTTACACGGTCATATTCGGCGAGCCAGTCTTTCACGTCGTGGGCGTCTGTGCCACTAAATATAGCCGGATCGCGCTGGCGGATAACGCCAGAGCCGACGATGGCCGGGGGCACGGGAGCAGCAGCCTGGGACGGTCCCGGTTCATCCATTGCAACAGCTGGTGGTAGCGTACGACTGCGGAGTTCCAGGATGTTGAAGAGAAACCCAGCAGCTCCACCAAGTGCAACGGGGGTGTTTGCATAGCAGCACTAGCTCTAGGTTACAGCGGTAGGCTTAAAACAGGTCGGTGCTATATCGAAACGGGCAAGCAAGCACTCCTCGTCGTCTTCTCCTCATTCACTAGCACCATGCCCACTGCCCAGTGCCTTCAGTACAATATATATATAGGGGGGGGGGGGGGGTGACAGTGCACAGTCGCGACAGAAAAAAAAAACGCAAAAAGAACCCCGTAGCAGTAAACTAAACAAGATGAGCCCCTTCTTTCTCTTACAACTCCGAGTTTATGTTTCTCACTTCGGCCCTACTCTTTCTTTTGCGAGGAGTTGAACAAGTGCATGTGCGGAATAAGTTGAGTCGTTTCCTGCATCTTGTATGTTCATTATTCCATACCGCGTGCACAGTGCCAGGTTGCAAAGAAACGCAATGCTCGCCCTCGGCACCTAACAGTTATTTGCGATGGCATTCGAGGTCACGATTGACGTGGCAGCTCGCTCTGAGACTGCGCTCACAGTGGTACATAGCCTCTGAAAGAAAATTAGATTTTCATGTTTTCGTGTCTAGTGTCTACAGATATAGGTAACCTGGATGCTGTGGCGCTAAAAGGAAGACATCACGAAAGCATATGAAATGCTCAACACTGCACTGTACAGCTAGTGGGACTAGGTAGTGAAGTAGATTTTATTTTTCTTCTTCTTTTCTGGGCTTCTTTTCAAACAGAAGGTGAAAAGCCCGTGGGACGAAACCTTATCGCCAAAGCAAGCAGTAGACACGCTATTGGAGGTCGTCCCCAAGCTTCGCTTACTTGTAACTTCGAACTGCCATGCGAAAGAGCGTTTGTTGCCTTGGGCTGCGCCATTAAATTGAGCGTACTGGTTTATGTATCTTGTGGCAAAAATGCGAGTGACTGCTATCAGCTGGTCATCGAAAGAAGCGATGGACGCTTGCTTGGTGGCTGCCGTGGGTTGGGCGCATACATGCTGGGATACATTATATGTTTCTATTTCGGTATACGTGAGCAGCGGCTTGCGAGACTCATACTCAAATTTGGAGATGCTGAGTGCCCCATAAGTATGAATGAAGGCTAATTGAAGAACAGCCGACCGGTTTCTGGTTTGTCCCCAAAAATACGCAGGCTTCGCACGTAGCGTTTTGTCGCAATGATTAGATTTGCGAAGGACTGACAAAAAAAAATAATTTCACACACACACACACACACACACACACACGCGCGCGCGCGCGCGCACGCACGCACGCACGCACGCACACACACACACACACACACACACACACAATTGCTATACATTTATACACACACAAATTCCTATACATTTTATCAAGGCATGCGCTAATGCTAGTTATCAAGGTATGGGCTGATGCTACTAATTTAGTTATATACGTCTCAGTAACTTTTCTTGCATTTAGTTTCATTTCTTTAGCCTTTCGAATTGTACCGTTTTCTTCCTAACGACATTACGCTTTTTTTTCCTTTGCCGCTTCATTTCACTCTGCAGGTTTTGTCGACCTCAGCTCCCAGTCCAAGATCCGTCTTACACTTTGTTCTTGCTGCGTCCCCATTGTTTCCTGTCTGCCTTTTCGTACCACGGAGTAACTTTCCTTCTCTAACATGGTCAAATTATGCACCTTATTAGGGATTCAGTGCAGGTGCTTCATAGTTTGCATTTAACATATTGTCACGTGGTAGTGACGGCGAAGAAAGAAGCAGTACGGTGGAATACAAAACTAGCTTTTATTGGGCGAATCTGTGCCCACAAAACAGGCTACACTTATAGCACAACGAAAGCGGCGAACAGAGTCGGCGATCGTCGAAAATCTGATCAGCGGGTCAAGCGCATCGGCTTTTATAGAGCAGTCGTCGAATGTTCCAGACTAATCGTTCGGACCCGCGTGCCTTCCACAAAGTTCTACACCATTCGCGTTACGCGATGAAATCAGATAACACAAGGTTCGGCGACAACAGACAGCCGGTTAGAAGCATCGATAACTTTCCAGAAACATCGGATACATTCAGGCGCGTCCCTCGCTGTGCGATTACAGTTGTTAAGCGGCGAAACGTGGTCGCCCGATAAAGATAAGTACACGTGTCAATATAGTAGTTACATCTTGATCTTAACGAATACGTGGCTTTGTATTGTTCGGCTGTGTTACAGAGCTCACTGGGCTTGTTTTATTAAGTAGCTTAGCTGAGGAAACACGTGAATAATAAAAAAAAAACAAAAGTCAGAAACTTTGATCCCGCATGTACCGCCCTTAGATATAAGTTCTCTATTATGTATGTAAAACCACGCCGCGACAATTCTTTAAAAGAAAATACGCGAATAAACATCTCTGCTAACTTTTACGAGTGTCTAATCTCACCTTGGCGCGTTGTGTCTTTGTTTTGTCATCGTGTTTTATTAACTACTTACGTGAATCTGCGCTGCCAGCGCACATTTGCTAGCAATAAACGTCTTTCACGTCCCATTCGTATCTCGTTGCTTTATTAAACACGATATATATCCCATGCGACCAGAAAGCTTCCAACGTGCAGAACGGGAAATGGAAAGTTAATAATGGCTTTGTTTTCAACTCTACGCTGTTCCACACGTCACGAAAAACGGACGAGAGCGTTCGAAAGAAAGCAAAAGCAGCTTGTGCTTTGTCCAACAGAAAGCATGGAAAGCGATTACAGTGATTTTCAGAGCCATACCCCCTGAGAAAACTTGGCTTTATGCACTCGTAGCCCATCCATCTGGGCCATACCTTGCGAATAGAAGAAATAGAAGTAAATCTAAATTAACCGCGTATACATGAACGTGACGCGAGTTGTTTGTGTAACACCCGCTGACGTCAAGGTGGTCAAGCTGGGTCGAGCAAACGCAGTCGGGTTGAGTCAACGCGACTTCGCTTACATGTATGCATCTTGCAAACCCGGTTGGTCGATCAGCCCTTGCAGGTGGTTCGACAGACCTCACCTCGGCTTTCGCTTGACCCGATTTGCTAACGTGACATGAATCGGGCAACCAGATTGTTTTGAACCCGGAAAACTGCCTCGACCCGTCTTTGTGGGGCTCATGCGAATCGGCCCTTTAGAAGTTTCGTATCAGAAAAGAGGGATCATGGGTAGGCGCCGTAATTCTGATCACGCCGATCATGAGTAGGCGCCGTGTAGCGGCGTAGCGCTTATGAGTGCTTTCTGAACCGGACAACAAAGATTTCGATCGCTCTGCCCACCTGAGACCTGCCAATTTATGTGATTGAGCTTCTTATTAGAATCGTTCATCCCACCTGACACGGGTAGGCAATGAATCCCTAATCTCATGGCTAGGTGCAGTTTAGTCCTTTGTCAAGACAGCTGCAACAAATGCTCAGAATACTGAAACAGACCCACATTCAGTAGCCATTTCCACTCTATAGTCTCTTGAAGATAAAATAACGCGTTATCGGCAGAAGCTCATGGCGCTGTAACACGAAGATCGCTTTGCACAAAAGAATTTAAAAACGGCACCCTTCTTGAATCGTAAATCATGACCTTAACAAGATGGCAAATATAAATGTAACGGTAATCATTAAGCTTCAATTGCGAATCTGCCTTAGCAAATTAGGAGACCACTCGCATACATTGAGATGACGTTTGGGAAGCTAGCAGATCGACAATAGTTGAAGTCGGCTGATGATAATGCTAAGTAGTTTCCGCAAAGAGCCACCGTGGCATCGTGGATTTCGACAGTGTCTACATTCGGGCGCAGTTAAATGTTGTATTGAAAAAAACACGACTCCAATAATTTAACTTCTAGATTTTTAACTGCCAAAACCGAAATGTGATTGTGAGGCATGCCATAGATGAATGATGAACATGACGTTTTAACAAACATGCAGCATGGTTTTCTAAGTCGCCTTTCAACGACCACTGAGCCAGTTGAAATCATATATTACTTTGCCAGCACTATAAATAAAGGGAAACAAAGAGACGCGATATTCATGGATTTTAGCAAGGCGTTTCATAAGGTGTCTCGTATTAAATTGCTTGATAATATAGGAGCTGTGTTTTAAAATGCAAAAAAAATGCATGGAATAACGCCTACCTTACAAACCACCATCAGTTTGTTACTGTAAATAAAGCAGCCTCTTATATAGCTGCCGTCAAATCTGGCGACCCACAGGGATCCGTTCTTGTTCCCCCGCCCCTTTTTTTTCTTATATATAAATGATATTGTCACTAACATCTCTGTTAAAATCAGGCTTTACGCTGACGACGGCGTGATGTATGATGAAAAAACAAGTGAAGAAGACCAACTCAGGTTGAACAGGGACCTTTATAACGCAATTTAATGGTGTAAACAATGAAAAATGTGCATTAATTTTGAAAAGACATATATGCATATTACATTAAAAAAGAAGCCATTACTCTATCGCTATGCGAAGAAAAATGCTTTTTGCCAGAGGTAACGCTATACAAATACCTGGCCTTGTAGATAACAAAGGATCTTTCCAGGTCAAAGCACCTTGAAACAACAACAGCAAACAGCTGCCGGAAGTAGTTTTTCCTAAGATGCGTATTAAAATCCTCGACACCAACCGTACATGTATTGGCTTACAAAGCAGTAGTCCGCCACGCTTTAGAATATGCTGTTATTATATGGGACCGGCTCACTAAAAGCGATATTGGAAAGCTGGAAACTATACAAAAAAAAAGCTGTCCGATTCATCTACAATACATATGGGCATGCTTCAATTACTAGCCTGTTATTTCGGAGCGGCTTGCTTTTTATGACTGATAGAAATCTTATATGTCATTTAAAATTCTTTTTCCAGCTAATAAAGGGTCACTCCAAACACGAGACGACTCCCCTTGTCATCTATACGACAGGTTACGCTTCCAGACACAGACACTCGCTTGCTGTAACTCCTTTTTCTATACGTGTCAACTGATTCAAGTACACCCGCCGTGGTTGCTCAGAGGCTATGGTGTTAGGCTGCCAAGCACGAGGTCGCGGGATCCAATCCCGGCCACGGCGGCCGCATTTCGATGGGGACGAAATGCAAAAACACCCGTGTACTTAGATTTAGGTGCACGTTAAAGAACCCCAGGTGTTCGAAATTTCCGGAGTCCTCCAGTACGGCGTGCCTCATAATCAGAAAGTGGTTTTGGCACGTAAAACCCCATAATTTAATTTTTGCTTCAAGTATTCATTTTTTCCTAAAACCGTACTAGATTGCAATAACCTGGCCAATAAGTCTGTAACACAGGGCTCATTATCACTGTTCGAGAGATACATGTTATGAAAAGCATTCTGCGCTTCGTGAGAGTGTTTTGATGTCACTGTTTGACTACGATTCGAGAATTGCTGGACTACGTTGCTTGACTTCTTCCTGCCCGATCCAGGATGTGCGTCAAGCCGTGTGCACGCAGCTCGTCGAGGAATAATGTCTACAAGGGGATAAAATGGATATACTTAGTTTAACGCATTCGGCGCTTAACCATTAAACTGCCTAGGAGTTCCGAAAGTAGCTATATTCGAATTGTAAGTCCATAAGCTGGTTAATTTTAATCTGCACGTAGTACAAGAACCCTGCTGAGAATGCGAAGGGTTTTCAGAGAAACCATATGATCCAAAGAGAGAGAAGAGAGAGAAAATAATGCAGAGAAAGGCAGGGAGGTTAACCAGAGGTAGTTCCGGTTGGCTACCCTGCTCAGGGGGAAGGGTTAAGAGGGATAAAAAGAGAAACAGAGTAGAAGGGGGAGATAGAAAGAAAGGGAGACAAGCACGAACAAAGCGTGTACACTACAGAGCGGCAGGGGGTGGCATTCTTAGAGTATGTCGTGAAGCCCCGTGGACCGCAAGAACCTTACTAGCGCGAGTAAGGCCTTCAACGCGGATGTTCTTTCGGAGCATTGGCCTAAAGCTTTTAGTTCTGAAAGTGGACGATTGTCCAACTGGTCCAGTACTCTGCACATCACTTGTCTCTCAGCACTGTATCGCGGGCAGACACAGATAACGTGTGCGAGCGTCTCGTCGATGTTACATGTGTCGCACGTGGGGCTGTTGGCCATTCCTATGAGGAAAGCATAGGCGTTTGTAAAGGCAACGCCTAGCCACAGACGGTAGAGCATGGTTTGTTCACGTCGGGGTAATCCAGGCGGGAGGTGCATCCGTATGTCCGGAGACAACGAACGCAACCGACACATGGTGAAAACATTCGAGTCCCACAGGGGCAAAGTACACTCACGGGACATCAATCGCAGCTCAGCCGCAGCGTCTGTTCGCGAAAGAGGAATGAAGACTCGTTGACTGCTTTCATGTGCTGATCGGGCGGCTTCGTCGGCGCGGTCATTCCCGCTGATGTTACAATGTCCTGGAAGCCACTGAAAGATTATGTTGTGTCCCTTGTCATAGCTTTGGTGATATATGTGCCGAATCTCTGAGGCAAGTTGTTCATTGGGTCCGTGGCGCATTGGGCTTCGTATGTACTGAAGGGCTGCCTTGGAGTCACTAAAGACTGTCCATTGTTGCGGTGGCTTCTGCTTATTGAAATCAAGTGCAGCACGGAGCGCCGCGAGTTCTGCACCCGTCGATGTGGTAAGACATGAAGTTCTTAATTTGATTTCCTCAGATTGTGCCGGGAATATGACTGCAGCAGCAGAGCTGTTGAGTTTTACTGAACCATCTGTGTACACATGTTGGCGGAATCTGTGCACGTTGTGAATATGCTCCAAAGTTGTTGTTTCAAAGCTTGCAATGGCGCTCCAGCTTTCATTCTGATTCCTGGAATTGTCAGTTCAACTTGCGGCTGGTGCAGACACCACAATGGATCTGACAATCGTGTAGCGGGCGTAAATTCTGATGGCAAGTACGACTGATGTCTTACAATAGTTTTAGCAAAAGTTGAAAGTGGCCTCTGTGCTGGCAAGCAAGCAAGATGGTGTGAGTGAATCCGAGTCAGGTGTCGGATGTGCGCTCTCAGGACATCTGTATCAATGTATACTGTCAAAGGAGCGTCTCTGGCTATGGCCACTGTCGCAATCGATGACGTAGTTTTGGGAAGACCGAGACAAGTCCTGAGTGCTTGGGCTTGCACGCTCTGGAGTTTGCGAATATTCGTGGTGCAAGTATTTCCTATTACAGGTAAGCTGTACCGCAGGAAGCCCAAAAACAGTGCTTTATATAGTTGCAACATTGATGGTACTGTTGCGCCCCAGGACTTGCCGCCGAGAAACGCAAGAAGGTCCACAATGGCGGCCAAACGCTTTGCCATGTACGAGATGTGAGGGCTCCAAGACAAGTCTCTATCAATGATGACGCCAAGAAATCGGTGCGTTCGTCTATATTGTATGATTTGGTCATTAATCCGCAAAGCATACGGGGCCATCGATTTGCGAGTAAAAGCAACGAGTGCACATTTCTCAGCTCAAAGCTCCAGGCCTTGTCTTCTTAGGTATCTTGACACAACCGTTGAGGCTTTCTGAAGTCGTGCGTGAACTTGTACACGTGTCACGCCTGAAGCCCATATGCAAATGTCGTCTGCATATACGGAGAGTTGTACGGTTTGCGGTAATGAATCAGCGAGACCAACGAGCACCAGGTTGAAAAGGGTAGGGCTGAGTACTCCGCCTTGCGGTACACCACGACTGGTATAGCTAGATGGCGTTGGTCCATCTTCAGTCAAAATAAAGAAAGATCTTCCATTCAGATAGTTGCATATCCAGCAAAAGGTGCGTCCACCAATCCCTACAGCTTCTAAGGCGTCCGGTATTGCATGATGAGCTACATTGTCGTACGCACCTTTAACATCAAGGAATAGGGCCGCAGTGATTCGTTTCAGATGTTTCTGGTGTTGTACGTATGTTACCAGGTCGATAACGCTATCTATTGACGAGCGGCCATGTCGAAAACCAGCCAATACCTCTGGATCGACGTTGTAAAATTCCAGGTACCATTCTAACCGTGTAAGGATCATTCTCTCCATTACCTTGCCGACACAGCTGGCCAGTGCTATTGGACGGTAAGATGACAATTCCAACGGGGATTTGCCAGCCTTGAGGAGAGGAACAAGCCGACTGGATTTCCACGTTGTAGGGACCAGGCCATCACGCCATGATGCGTTGTATAGGCCAAGAACGGCATCTCTGGCCTCCTGACCAAGGTTTGCAAGCGCAGAGTGTGTGATGTCATCGTGTCCTGGTGACGAAGATCGCCTGCACCCAGCAAGTGCGGCCTCCAGTTCTTCGATGGAGAAAGCAGCGTGCATACGAGGATCTCGGGAGCAAGGGGGCACAATGGGAATAGGTGCGCAAGGTGAATGCGTGAGTGCCGGACCAGCGATCCTTGCGCAGTAATCTTCGGCTACCTCGACTTCTCGGCGTCCTTGATGTAGGGCTAGAGACTTAAATGGACGACGCTGTTGAGGAGGTGATCGAAGTCCATGGATTGTTCTCCAGACAACCGACAGAGGTTTACGCGGGTCGAGAGACTCACAAAACGATTTCCAGCGTTGATTTTGCAGTGCAGCAAGGCGACGCTGAATTTTCTTTTGAATGCGTCTGGCCTCTCTAAGGTCGTATAATGATTTAGTCCGTCTGTACCGTCGCTCCGCTCGCCGGCGGATTGCACGGAGGCTCTCTATTTCCGAATCAAAATCTGTGTATTTCTCTAATGGCCGATATGAGCGCATAGCATCCTGCATAGCCTTGGTGATCTCAAATTCTAGTGTGGACGAAATGCCTTCGTGGCATGCGTCTTCCATAAGTGATTTAAACACGGGCCAATCTATTGTTTGTTTAAAATTTGATGGAACGGATTTGGTGAGGCCTTTCATCTTCAGGTAGGTAGGAATGTGGTCGCTTCCGTGGGTTTCTATATCTGCGAACCAATGGACGCAGCGAGTGAGGCACCGCGAAACAAATGCTAAATCTAAACAACTACTGTATGTCCGTCCGCGCAGAAACGTGGGACTGCCATCATTTAGACAACAAAGTTCATGGTCGCAAGCAAAGGACACGAGGTTTCTTCCTTTGGAATTGATCTTGCTGCTTCCCCAAAGTGAATGATGCGCATTGAAGTCCCCAACAACAATCCATGGACCAGGTGTCGCATCTATAATGTCACTTAGTCTCTGCCTATCGAAACGACTTGATGGAGAAAGGTAAGCGCCCACTAAAGTAAACGGAAGTTTTTGTTTTTTCACGGTCAAACACACATACTGATTAGTGTCATGTGGCCGCACTGGATGAACAACATAAGTCAGTTCACACCGTATGTAGATGGTCACTTTGCTAATGTCAGTACAAGTCGATGACACATGAGGTTCGTAGCCTGAGATCCGGACGGGTTTCTGTAGCTTCGGTTCACAGATGACAACAATGGGGAATCGATTGGTGAAAACGCAATGGCGAAAATCACAGCGGGATTTCAGGCCGCGGGCATTCCATTGCATAATAGATGCTTCCTTAACTTGTCTGAAGAACGGCTGACGCGGTAGAGCCATTGTGCTTGCTACTCGAGGCTCGCAAGAACCGGACCCAGGCCGTCGAGCACTTGTAGTGCACCTCGAGCAGATGGCGTCTGCATGTCGTTTATCAACACGCGAATGAATTTATTGGAGATTTTATTAAGGCGATTACTTGTTTGTCTTGACCTCGCACGTGATCTGTGCCCTCATTGGTTCGTCGGTAGTCCACCGTCGACCTTTGTTGGGCTGGAGGACTTAATGTCGGAAGTGCAGGCCAGTCGTTTGCAGTAGAGGTATTCACTGCGTCATCAGACACCGTGTTGTTAGTGTGGGTGAGCGCCTTGGGAGCACCAGCCTCGGGAAGTATCGTCTGTCTTGCGACGGTATCAGTATTTCTAGACGAGGATCGTCTACGGTGATGGCGGACACTACGCCGTCGTACTTTGGCGGCGGCCTCTCTGTGAGTTGAGTTGTCTCTCACCATTTGTTTTAGGACTTTCCGCTCTGTCTTGTGTCTCGGGCAGTCTTTCGACAATGCTTCATGGGGACCGGAGCAATTGGCACATTTGAAGTGAGTCGCACGGCAAGCATCTGCGCTGTGCTGCTCAGAGCATCTTGCGCACACGGTCTAATTTTTGCATATGCCGCTGACCTGCCCGATCTTCAAACAATTGCGACATTGAAGTGGTCTTGGAACGAACGGTCGCACTGGATGACGAAAAAATCCAACTTTCACGTGGGATGGCAAGCTACCTCCCTTGAACGTTATCCTCACACAGCGTGAATCTCCTAGGCGACGGATTTCAATAATAGGTACATCTGCTGTGGCGAGCTTGACCAAAATAGGCAGATCGTTGTCGTCGATTGACTCATCGACATCATAAATCACACCTGATGTAGTATTGCTGTCCTGTGGTATTATGGTGCGAACATTTATCTTGCCCAGCATTTTCTCTGTACTCAAGATATCCAATGCTGCTCTGTTCTTTACGTCAACCGCGAGAATGTTCTTACGGGTGTTAATTCTCATATCCATGATCTCATTTGGAACAAGAGCCTGTAGTGTTACAGATACGGCTTGCCTGTTTAGCCGATTCAGGTTGTCGGTCGGCGTCTCGGGTAAGAAGATGATGGTATGAGCCGCGTCATGGGCCTTTGCTGCCGCCGTCGTCCTTGTTGAAGACGAGGAGGCAGTGACGATTCTCCTCTTTCCTTTTTTCCTCACAACGGTCAAGTAGTCGCCATAATCTGATAGATCTTCTTCTGAAGCAGAGTAGTACATCAAGGTATCCTCGCTGCCTGTGTCGCTCATCAGGTGATTGCGCTTCCTCGGAGCGCTCGACGCTGTGACGTCGGTCTCCTCCGGACGTCTAGCTGACTCCGCTTCCATCGCCGAAGGTCTCGGAAGCGGCGCCTCCCGAAAACACGCAAAAATACTCGCAAAATGAGAGCAGAAGAAAACGGGGTTGCACACAAGATCCAAAGTTAACACTTTGGATCACGACCGGGCACTTAAGCTGAGCTTCTTCATGTATATGTGGACGTGAGCTCTCCGTCCGTGAGCTCTCAATGATGAGAGAACGCCTAGATAAGGAAGTCTTTGATATTGTTACGTGTGGAAAGACGAAGACGAAAGAAGCTATTTACAGGCTATTTACAGCGGAGCCAAACAGCGAGGCCGACACTCGCCCGCGCCAAGGGCACAGACCCACTTCGTCGTTCTCGCGGCGGCTCGTCTCTTTGGCACCTCGCGGATAATATCGTAATACTACACCCCTTCCCCACCCCCCGGCGGCAAAAGCGCCGTAACGGTGCTGTTAAATATCCAAGGCGCGTGGAGAGGTTTAGGGCTTGAGTCGGGCGACGTGGACAATGTCACTGGTTGTCACAGCGCAGGACGTAGTGGGCGTGGCTAGAACGATTTCATAGGTGGCATCGGTCACTTGGCGGAGCACGCGATGCGGGCCTGTGTAACAGGAAAGCAGCTTTTCACAAAGGCCAACTTTACGCGATGGTGACCAAAGCAACTTGAGGCTACCGGGCGCAAAATGCACATCACGGTGACGGAGGTTGTAGCATTCCTTCTGTTTGTCTTGAGACACTTGTAGACGAGTGCGCACAAGTTGACGAGCATGGTCAGCATCGGCTATTGCATCGCGGGCATAACCGGTACTTGATGTGGTGGGCGGAAGCACAGTGTCCAATGGTAGCGTCGGTTCTCGGCCATACAAGAGGTAAAACGGGGAAATGTCAGCAGTTTTGAGATGGGAAGATTTATACGCAAAGGTAATGTACGGTAGAGCCAGGTCCCAGTCACAGTGGTTGTCTGAAACGTATTTGGATAGCATGTATGTAAGAGTTTGGTTCAAACGCTCAGGGAGGCCGTTCTTTTGAGGGTGGTAGCAAGTGGTAAATTTATGTTGTTTGAGGGTGGTAGCAAGTGGTAAATTTATGTTGTATTGAGCAGGCACGCATGATGTCGTCAATGACTTTGGCCAAAAACGTACGGCCACAATTTGTTAGCAATTGACGCGGAGCACCATGCATCAAAATGATATCATGTAGGATTAAGTCCGCAACATCGGCTACGCAGCTGGTCGGAAGAGCGCGGGTTACGGCGTAGGGAGTCGCATAGTCCACTGCGACTGCAACCCACTTGTTTCCTGATGTAGATTCCGGAAATGGGCCGAGAAGGTCCAAGCCGACATGATGGAAGGGTTCGGCAGGGATGTCGAGCGGCTGCAGGTAACCAGCGGGGAGCTGGGAATGCTTCTTGCGTCGTTGGCAAAGCTCACAGGCGGCGACGTAATGTCGTACGGAACGGGAAAGGCCCGGCCAGCAAAAACGGTGATGTACACGGTCATAGGTTCGAGATATGCCGAGGTGGCCTGCCGTTGGTGCGTCGTGAAGCTCTTCTAGAACGGTGGAGGGGAGGTGTTTAGGTATTACAAGCAGGAACTTAGAGCCGTCCGGATGAAGGTTATGATGGTACAGAGTACCGTCGTTGAGGACGAAGAGGTGTAGAGTCGCATCGGCCGGAGAGTGTGCAAAACGGTCGATGAGTGCTCTGCTGTAGGCGCCACGACGTCGCTCGTCGGCGAAATGAAGCAGCTGCGATACAGGGAATTTACAGCGGAGCCAGAGAGCCAGGCCGACACTCGCTTGAGCCCAAGGCAGAGACCCACTTCGTTGTTCTCGCTGCGGCTCGTCTCTTGGGCATCTCGCGGATAATATCGTAATAATATGCTGCTTTTGTACAAGCTTAGTAACAACACGGAAAACAAGGTAAAAAATTTCGCGATACATTGACTGGCGCGAATCTGTCTCATGCGGCACGTTCCAAATGTAACGCGTCAGCATCGCTAATCGAGAGGCCGCGAAAGTCCGCGCGTAAGTGACGCGCAGGTGCGATTCGCAGCAGCCGCCGCGCACAGACCTCCGCTCATGCAGCGCTTTGTTTCCATACACACGACGTGCGCTACTCCGGCGCTATATTGTAGCCATCGTCGCCGCACAGCCAGTCTTGCGTGGTACGGAGCTTTTGTTTTCACGCTTTCATTCCATCCACGACGATAGCGGCCCATCGTCGAGGAGAGCGGCCCATCGTCGTCATGCCATAGCCAGCGCCGAAAACACGTAAGGGTGCGTTATATCGAGCCCTGCTCGTTGCCGCTCGCCATCACTCCGTGCAGAAGCAGCGATTCCCGTCACACACGGTGGTACTGCGGACTGGCCTCAGCAGCAGACGCCACTGACGAGCGTAGACCTGCCCACCTCATGCCACCCTGGCCCCCCTTCGGAAGCGCAGATGAGTTTGCCCAGGCGTATGCGGATGCCGTGGCCATCGGCAACTCAGCGCATGCGCAGGCCGTCTCTCCTCCGCTGCTCCTCCCCTTTCCGCCCCATTGTTACGCTGCACCTTCTTCCTTAATCTCTCTTCACTATCGGCATTTATCTCCCTCTTCGCTTCGCGTTCGCTTAAATTCTTCGAGGCCCACGTTGGCTCGGTTACGCCGACGTCACTGACCCTCGCCACAGGAACGGGCAACTACGATCTGCCCTCTACAAAGTTTACGGAAAAAGCAAAACCCTATATAGTTACATTCAGGAAGTAGTTCTATAAGTGAGAAGATTCATGGGGCGTAGGATTATCGAGGCGTTCCGTATCAGGAGGATGGAAGAGGAGTATGTAATTAAACCTTCATTAAATCTTTCGGGCATGGAATACCGTCGTTCTCTGCTCCAGAAGGTGAATCATGCTGTTTCCATGCGTTTCTATATCGATGTTGAAACATAGGACAAGTTTCAATTTTAAAAACTTCGTTGCAATTTGCCGTTGTCTGTTCCCTTTTTTACCTTGTGTACCGTCTTCTTGCGCAGTTTGTACTGATACAACACTACGAATTCCCACAACTGCCAAACTGTAGGATTCCTTAGGATTGTTATGATTGTTTAAAATTTTTAGGTAGTCCAGCCGCGAAAAAAAATAAAATCCTGTGGCGCAAAACGCAGACTCTAGTGAAATAAATTCAGGCTGAACCCATGTACGATGATTATGTAAACTATGCGAAGGTAGACCGCCCCCCCACCCCTACAAAAAAAATCTACTGGTTCAATAAAAATGCCTAAAGAACATAAAATTTTATTCTGTGCCTGTTGCTCCAATGCAGCCAACGCAGCGTGCCGAAACAAAATTAACTGTAGGTAGAAGTCATATACATATTGCACATGAAATGTAACGTTGAAATAAAACTTAAGGGCGGACAACTGCCAAGGCGAAACGGCTGTCAAGGGAACCGCACACGGGATAGGTTTAAAACTAAACATTTATTTACTGGTTGGTAGGCATCTTTCTCGACTGAGAAGCATCTGAGAGGTGAAAATTGTTATTCGTATGTTGATTGTGGGTGAACATAAAAACGGCAAAATTCGCTCTTATTCTTGTTTCTGTACATAAATTTGCACGTATTACTGCCTTCGCAAACTGCCATTGGAATACCTACCCAAAGGGGCTTTTTCAGCCCTGCAACGCCCCACTGCGGCATTACTGGCAACTACTGCACACAGCTCAAGCCGTGCACGTCTCATGTTGGCCATGTACGTGGGAGGTTCCTAGCCACTTCGCAAATTAAACGCGTGACCCCCCTCCCTTACTTCGTCTTCTGTCTACTGCACCCGCGCTGCATACAATCATTGTCAGGGTTGTCAGCGCGAACCTTCTTTTCCAGTTTGTTTTTTAACTCGCTCCGGGCAATGATTTTCTGTGGCTAAAAGGTCAGAGTGTCGAGCTTGTAGGGCACGCCACGCTTAGTTCGTCGAGGTAAGCGGTTGTCGTGTATCGCGTGTTTGTTTTAGCCATATTTCTGTACGCGAATCTCACCCTTTTGCGTTTTGTTTGCATTACCACACTCGACGAGGCAATATTTCCCTGGTAGCGTGGGAGTGCGATGTAGGTGCGGTCGTGTTGCTGCCCCTCTTGTGCCCCAAGCTGGCAGATAACTTGGGCCACGGTGTCGGGATAAAAGTATAGATAGATAGATAGATAGATAGATAGATAGATAGATAGATAGATAGATAGATAGATAGATAGATAGATAGATAGATAGATAGATAGATAGATAGATAGATAGATAGATAGATAGATAGATAGATAGATAGATAGATAGATAGATAGATAGATAGATAGATAGATAGATAGATAGATAGATAGATAGATAGAAACGATCTAAGAAACGATAATAAAAAGAAACGATTGTACGCGTCCGCAAAACGCGCGTCCACTCCAATATCTTGGAAAAAATACACCGACTTCTTGAAAAGCTACTGCTCCAGAGTACGCGCTGCCCGAGATAAGTACTTTTCGCACGATTTGCCATCCCTGCTCACAACTAACACAAAAAAATTTTGGGAATCAGTGTGTCCGGAGCGACAGGACGGAAACATCATTTTGCATGATAACGACCACATTCCCATTCCAGATTATGACTGTCCAAACGCGTTCAATTCATTCTTTTCATCAGTATACACCATAGAAGACGACTCAAATGTGCCTGAGGTAGCTGATCTTGACTACCCTTTCTTACAGCCCATCGACATTACTGTCGACGGCATCGCATCCATTATAAATAATCTGAAAGTGTCCACATCAGCAGGCATTGACGACATAAACTCAAAAATACTAAAAAACAGGATATCAGTCTCGAGTAAAATATTATCTCATATATTCCGACAATCGCTATCGACAGGAATGCTTCCCCAAGACTGGAAAATCGCGAAGGTCATTCCCATCTTTAAATCTGGCAATAGAAATTCACCACTAAACTACAGACCCATTTCACTTACTTCCATCTGCTGTAAGATGCTAGAGCATATAATCACCTCCCATATTTACAATCATTTAGAGAATAATAACTTTTTCTTCACAAACCAGCATGGATTTAGAAAGGGTTTATCGTGCGACACGCAACTATTTGAGTTCACGACTGAATTACATTTTAATCTGGACAAAAACCTGCAAACTGACTGCATGTTTTTAGATTTTTCGAAAGCCTTTGATCGCGTAGCTCACTGCCGACTAATTTCTAAACTGTCTTCGTTGTCCTTAGATTCACTAACGCTATCTTGGATTCGGAACTTTCTTACCAATCGGCAGCAGTTCACCGTGGTTAATAATTTTTCCTCCCCGCTCTCGTACGTGTCTTCTGGTGTGCCACAGGGTAGTGTCCTCGGTCCACTTCTTTTCCTTCTATATATTAACGACTTACCGAATAACATTTCTTCTCATGTGCGGATCTTTGCTGACGATTGTATAGTTTACCGAGAAATTACTAGTACTGATGACCACGTAAAAATTCAAAATGATCTTGACCTTATTAGCAGCTGGTGTAGGACCTGGCTAATGTCGCTTAATCCAGATAAATGTAAAATAATGTCTTTCACTCGCAAACATTTCCTTTCCAGCTTTCCATACTATATTAATAACAATCCTGTGTCTGTAGTTACTTCTTACAAATACCTAGGCGTAACCCTGACAACAAACCTTTCCTGGACTACACATATAAACAATATCTGCGGAAATGCCTCCCGATCCTTGGGATATTTACGCCGGAACCTCCGTAAGACGCCGACAAATATCCGCAAATTAGCCTACCTTACATTTGTTCGCCCTAAACTTGAATTTGCTTCTTCAGTATGGTCCCCTCATTACATTTATTTAACCACTATGCTACAATCAGTTCAGAATAGAGCCGCTAGATTTATTTCACAAAATTACAACTGGAGCGAAAGTATAACGCAAATTAAAAACAATCTATCAATTCCTTCTTTGACCACTCGTCGTGATGTAGCACTTATATTGCTTTTTCACAAGTACGTTCACGGACCGAGGCCATCACCAATAGCTCTTCAAGTTTCTCCTTTCACCTCACGCAGATTGCATAATCATCTTTCTTTCACGCGCATCTACGGCAAAACAGACGCTTTTAACTCATCTGCGCTTCCACGTGTCATCCGCTTGTGGAACGACCTTCCCGATATCCTGGTAGCTGAAGCTAACAAAGAAAAATTCCGTCACGACATAAACATTCATTTCTTACTTTAAAAAAAAAAAAAACTTGTCTGTGTTGCTTCTTGTATGTTTTTTTTCTTGTTATTTAGAATTATGTACTTGGTGTAAACTTGACTCTTCGTTGTGTTTTTAATAACAAAGCATTGTATAACTGTATAATTTTGTATAATTGTTTGCTGCTCTTTATACTGTGTCAATTTTCCCCCCCTTACCCAATGCCCATTCTTCGGGCCTGTAAGGTATTTTGAATAAATAGATAGATAGATAGATAGATAGATAGATAGATAGATAGATAGATAGATAGATAGATAGATAGATAGATAGATAGATAGATAGATAGATAGATAGATAGATAGATAGATAGATAGATAGATAGATAGATAGATAGATAGATAGACAGACAGACAGACAGACAGACAGACAGACAGACAGACAGACAGACAGACAGACAGACAGACAGACAGACAGACAGACAGACAGACAGACAGATAGATAGATAGATAGATAGATAGATAGATAGATAGATAGATAGATAGATAGATAGATAGATAGATAGATAGATAGATAGATAGATAGATAGATAGATAGATAGATAGATAGATAGATAGATAGATAGATATCGAAGTAGGCTAATAATGGTAATTGCATTAAAAGCGTGGACACCTGCACGACGTTGCAGCAGTGAAGCAGACGACGTTGAAGGGTGCTCCCGCTAAATTGTCTCTGTTATATAATTCTTTCCTCTGGAATGTGATCACTTTAAATGAGACACGCTAAGCGGCCTCCAAAGAAAAGACAGCTGCAGTGTTTAACAAACCCGTAATTTCAGGTGATTTATTACCGCAAACACGCTGTCGCCCGGCCTCGCTCACGCTATCATCATCATAACACAACATAGCCCGCGCGGGATCGACGGAAAAATTTTGTTTTAATTTGATGTCGGTGAGGAAGTCTGGCGAATACACGACTGCAGATTATTTATCAAGCACAGCGAAATGTAGGGGACACGTTAAACAAGACGCGTTTTCAGACGCAAGGCAGGGGAAGATTGCAGCTTAGAATATGCTGTCAGCCATACAGCCGGCGAGTAAGCTCAGGTTACGCTCAATGCAACACTCTGAACACAGTGGCAATCTTTGGCACCACCAAGCTGAAAAAGGTCGGCTTCCCTTTATTGACCAAGGGCACCTTTGGCTGCAACGCTTTCTTAGTAGGAATGAAATTGGTATCTAAATGATCAAAGTGAAGCGGCTTGGATATACGAAAGATTAAATATAGACGTATAGATGTGTAAGAAAATAAAAAAGTGGTAAAGGTGAGAAGCCTATCTGAGTGTTAGTGTCCAGTTTGCTACCCTGCACGCGACGCAAGCATGGGTTTCGAAAGAAGACATAAACAATAGAGTAGAAAAGTGCGAGGGCGATCACAATGAAGTACCTCTCACAGGCTGGTGGGCTCAGATCAGCACTCTATTGCTTGTACAGCCATCTGTTGCCTTTAACTGGGATTAGGAGCGGTCAAGCTACGCCAAGGGTCTGCATTAACAAATTGTTTTACTCGTAAAAAAGAATGTCATGCAATGCCGATGCTGGACCTAATTTTAGCGGAGGTGTCTAACCAATGGCAAAGAGGACTTGTAAAGCTTCGAGAATATGGTCCTTGATGATTTCACAATTTTTTTTCTTGCCAAGTGGCCCTGCTTTCTTTCGTGAAAGTATCTTGTTTTCTATAATACAGTGCCAAATGAGTGTAAAAAAATTCAGGTTTAGTTCACTTCGACCTAAGAGAGCGCAACTTTTGCAGTGGTTTGCAGGATGAGATTATGTGGAGGCTAAACAGAGAGCGACTGCTGTATTCCTTTTACGAAAAGACAAAAAGAATCTGTTGTATTTTGGAAACAATGTAGAGTAACCGAAACGCGACAGGTAATTGTGCAAGCAACTTGGAAAAAACTTCATTTAAATGATTATGTGGTATTAGTGCCAAGTAACTACAGTAAAAGCTCGTTAATTCGAACCGCAAGGGGAAGCCGCTTCAGTTCGAATTAACGAAAGTTCGAACTAACGAAAGTGAAAGAAGGCAACAGTACACTGTGATTTGGAAGCAGTAGGGCATGACAGAAATTTGGCGTGTCAGAAAGTGATGGCGTGTGCCGCGGGCACATGCCATCTTCAAGTCGAAGCTCTGGGTCCGACTGTGCCACACCACCGATGTCCACCGAAACGAACGTTAGCCGAGGCTTAACACCATCACAAAGAATCGCGACGGCCGATACCTCCTAAGCTGAAAACAGAGGTGCACAACCGATGAAGACTGCCGAGACACAGACGCTGAACATGTGAAGGTGGCGAAGGCCCTCATTCGTTGGTTCTCGATTGCAAGCGCAGCTGCGACGTACTTGATTCGCTGTGTTTTTGAGCTTGCCGTGCCATCTCCACACTACATTAGCAGCTGTACAAGATTTGCAAAGCCTCCGAGATTCGCAACGGGCAAGAAGTCTCGGAGGTTACGTAGAACGGAGAGGCGGCAGCCGCCGCTGCCTTCTGGCTGACCCCGCGTCGGTGATTTTTTTCCGATTTTGCCTTCTCTCGCCGTTCTCTCCGTTTCGGAGGCAATACAGCCTTGTGTGTAGGCAGTAGGCGCGCTTCTCTGGCCGTGTGTCAGGCGAGCGTAGTTCGAATTATCCGTGAGGGAACCTTCTCGCGTTCGAATTAACGGACTTTTTTCTACATAGACTTCTGTGGAGCTTGGCCGGACCAAATCGTACAGTTCGAATTATCCATAAATTCGAATTATTGAAGTTCGAATTAACGAGCTTTCACTGTATCTGCTTTTCAGACTTATTGGTCAGTCTTGTAACAATGCACAAGAACCACGATAGATGGAATCATTACCAGCCAATAATGTCTGTGCAAATGATCAAACTTCGTCGAGCTTATTTTTTTACGTTATACTAGTTTGCGACAAATGCTTATGGAAGACCACATAGCTTCTACGGGGGCACCGCAGCCGGAATATTTTTCGGATGAGAAAACGCATCTTCATTTCGTTCTTCACTGCAAATATAGTGAACGCCCTGCGTCAAGCCATATTATATGGCGCTGAACTGTTCGTTATAACTCAACGGCAAGTTCCTTCACGAAGAACTTTCGCAGCGGAAAGTATTGAGACTTGGAATATGTGAGCAGGCCTGCTGCGGTAGCTTAGTGATTGTGGCATTGCACTGGTGAGGTTAACGGGTTCGACTCCACCCGCTTTTAGATGGTGGACAAAAGAACGAAAAAAAATAAAGGCCTCGTGTACTTAGTTTGAGGTGTAGGTTAAGGAATGCAAGGTGTTCAAAATTTTGTCCGAGCCATCCCTCTTCCCATACGGCGTGCTTCATAATTATATAGTAGTAGAAGAAAGCGTTCACTTTTCACCAAACCCTTAACTATATCACTGCATGGGAATTTTTACATGTAAATCTCCTTAATATATTTATTCCTTAATATAATCTATAATCTTATAATCCTCTATAATCCTATAATCCTCTATAATCTTAATATAGTCTATAATATATAATCTCCTTAATATAATATATTGGTTAGTAATTAGGTGAAGAAAAACATGAGCTACTTAATGCATCTCGTGACAATGTTCAGTGAGTATGTCACATAGGCAACGTGATGAAGCCTAATAAATGAGGTGTTTCTACATATGCAGCATGAACAGGATACTCGGAAATGGCGAACATTAGAACTTTAGGAAAGCGTTAATCTGTTCAGTGCTTTTATTAGGCTGGTTGAGCGTTGGTTGTGCAGGCTTTTACAGTCATAGGGCAGAAAAGTGAAATCGCGTCAATGTGTGTTAACTAAATAAAATATGGTTTCCAATCCAGGCTTTGAAGGTGGTTGAGTAAACGGCAACTAGAACGAGTACCCAGTGCAAATGTAGGGTAATATTGTTCACGCGGCGACTTTCACATATACCACACCTAATTATTGCTCTAAGACGGCCTGCGACTTGGCTTGCGCGGCTACTTCCTGCACCTAGAAAGAGTTGGCCGCAAAAAAAGACACATTCGTCATTCCTCGTATGCACGCTGATCTTCAGGAGCCCTCATTATACGTGGCCTTCCAATAGCTCGGTCACGACACAAATCACTTGCTAGGCCGGTTCTACTTTTACGTGTGAAAGTGTAGTTACGTGACTTCCTGCTCCTTATGCTACGGTTCCCGCGGCGGCGACAGCTTGCGCAACAGTAATCTTTACCGGAACGGTAAGCAGGGAGCCCTACATGCTTCGCATTGCATGTAGACGCCGGCACACCTTATCATCAATTCTGTGGTTCGGATGCTTGTTTAGAGCTTGTTCTTTGTTGAAATTTATGCTGTTCTGTATGTTATATGTATGATCACAAATAATGTATGCACTGTTCGCTCCACTTTGCTGATTGCATGTAGCCTCTGCAGAAGGAAGAAGTGTCCGTAGAGAGCAGCCTCAGCTTCGAGCTCTCTGTGTTTTTGAATCTATTTTTTGAACGCCTCACCAGCTCAAAAGACGCCAAAGAAGAATAATGCGCTGGATTCACCTTGGTGTCACATTCGCCAAGTGGGTCAGACATCTGATAGGTTGCAGTGATTCTAGCCCAAACAGTGAATTCGGTCAGGTACTACCAGAAACACTTGATCACATATATTGCGCTTGTCCCGCGTAAGCTCAAAAACGACAGAAACTGGTGTCTTCCATTGGGAACGTCGATAAGAGGCCACTGTCAGACGAGTTTATTTTAGGTCCTAGGCGTAATGCAAACAGTGCAGCGCTGATTACCAGTGCGGCTATAGCCTTTCTACAAGTCACTTGGCTGGAGGCAAGGCTTCAGAGATGCCACATTCAGTGGCGTAGCTAGGTCGTCTGGCACCCGGGGCTCATAGGTCTTCTGTCACCCCACCCCCCGGGTGTAGTCGAGGATATCAACAATTTCTGGGTGTCTTCAAGCGTATATGACACCCCCCCACTGGCCCCCTGCACCCGGGGCTCACGGCTCCCCGGTCCCCGCCGTTGCTACGCCACTGGCCACAACGCTGTGAACTTGTATATACTCACCTCCTCCTCATGTCATCGTCATCATTCATCAGCCGTTTTCCTCTCCATCCCCTTTCCCCAATGCAGAGTAGTTATGGCTCAGGCCTACGTCTCTGCCTCTCTGTAAATAAATTTCTCTATTAATTTCTCTAGCTCCTGCATTATGAGAGTATGTACGATTGCCTTCGGGGCATGAGAAATCGATGATGGTAGTTTTCTGTCTACGTTACGCCACGAAGAAATTCCAGGATGGTAGCCATAGACAGCTTCGCTGTACGATAATTGCTTCGTGTCATGCGCTCTTCTAATTTTTAGGCATCGTATTCAAGGCGTATTTCAGAGTTTTATTGCAATACCAATTCTATGGACACTCCAAGCGCATTTCTCGCATCGCCGTCGGCGTCGCCGTGTTGTTGCGTATAAAGTCCAAGGGCGACAACATCGTAGCCGCACACCGTATGATCTAAGTGAGAGTGAAAGCGTGCCAAGGTGAAGCTACGATGGAGGCTGCTGCGTATGGCGCATGCCCTGTCTTGAAGGCAATAAGCGATTGGTACCGAGTCTAGGTGTGCAGACGGTTCTTAACTTTGTGTGCGCCGTGTTTTCGCCGCTTAATTAGCATTGAAGGGAGGGACAAAACGAAGGTCTCTGCGATCACTGATGCTGCCGCAATTCCACGCTCCAGTGTTTTGAGAAGGAGTTTCCGCTGTCATCGAGATATGTTAATGTTTGCTTGTGCGCGGTGGACACTATGCTTATATTTGTTTAGTAAGCGAATGTTTACAAGTTTATAAGGTCGACAAAGCTGCTGTAATTACATAGTATAACTGTCTTCGTTTAGATTTGCTATCGCAATTGCTGCTTCACCTTTCTGGCGAAGCTGCGGCTCTTTTTTTTCTAACTTTTACTGACGTAGAATACGCGCCAGTAAGTTCCGTTGACTCTTCCGAATCCCCAGTTACTAAATTTAAACGAGTAATTCAGTGCGAACGCTATGAGGTAACGGAGTCCCACTACGGCTCTTATTTCACGCGCGATCGAAGAAAAACGCACCAGAGCATGCCTGTATAAAAACATACAGTAGTAGTTTGTCAAGAGCTGAGATAAAATGACGTGGAAATTTTTCCTGTGTAATGCATATGAGGCCAAAATACACCTGCGTAATTTGATGGTTTTATCTATTTAAAACTGAGCTTCGCTCTTGGATATGGTGTAGCTTAAATAAAATAATAATCATTGTTTGCCCATGCGCTTTCAAATGCCGACATAGTGCACGTAGGCAACAGAATTATAAAACGACATGGTTGATTACAGTCAAGTAGGTGTTGACGCGCACGTTGAATTTAGTATATCACGGCGCTCAAAGAATACTTCAATACTTTCAATACTTCAAGTGGCATGTCATTAGTATGTTAGGTATTTAATTTGGTTTGCAAAGCATGTGGATTATGGTTTCTTACAACAAATGATGATGAAGTGGGACAAGAAAAACAGGTTAGCACTTTTGAAGGAAAAATAAAAATAAAACATTCGTGTTTCCGATCGCTCGATTCCCGGGAAATATAAAACTTTTTGCGAAGCCCAAAGGCAGTTGGCGCTATACATAATGAGTAAAACATTCTCTATGAGTTTTTTAGAACCCTTCTGGCCTGAAACCAGAGATAACCTAAAGGCTTGTTATAAAAAACCCTTGCTCTTTTTCCACGTTTTAAATCCAGCTTCTTCTGCTTCTTGAATTCTGTTTGGTCTAAGTGCGCCTTATTCACCTTGCACTCCGTGAAACTGAGCACGTATTCGCGCAAATGAGAATTCCTAACCTCGATATAGCGTAATACTTGTAGCTACGCGAAGTCAGGGCGGTACAGCAAAACAGCAAGGTATCGTAAAGGCACTATAAGCACAAGTTCCGGCAGCGAAATAGGAAGCCGACACCTTGTCGCTGTAACGCGTTTTTCTTCTAGCATGCGAGTACCACGAGACGTTCCTCGCCGTATACGTGCATATCCTACTCACGTATACGGGCGCGTTCTTGAGCGAAGCAGCTTTCCTTTCTTCCCTCGCAAAACTTTCTGGGAGACGGTGGAATGCGTTATTGAGCGCTAGAAGACTTCGCCGGCTGAACGGCCAGCCCTCCCCCCAGCTGGTTTGGCCCTCTTGCGCGCGCATTCCGGCCATTCCAACGAGTACGCCTTTACCGTCGCAGGCTTCCCGCTCCTACGCTGCGGGCTTGTAGCCGCGGCTTCAGCTCCGGGCAACGCCTGTGCCGTGCGCCCATGCTGCGGTACGGGGCAGGCTGCGAGGAACGAAAAGTTCTAGCGCCTTTGCGTTTCGATAGGGTTGTAAATTGCGCGAGTGATAATGACCAGCACGTGACAAATGCCCGAGCATACCGGGTTTTCTTCCACGAGTGTTTCTTTAAATGAGAGATTAGAAGCGTTAGAACTGGAAGGCGATGTCGCTTATGGCTAACGATGCCCAGCACTTCGTGTAGCGCGCAGGTTTAGGCATTATACTATCCACCGGGTTAGGCTAATCGTTAATTAAGAAATGAAGCAAATGAACAATACCCACTTCAGCCACGAATAGTCACTGACTATATATCTATCCGAATACTAAAGGACTA
Source organism: Dermacentor albipictus (assembly GCF_038994185.2). Lineage (NCBI taxonomy): Eukaryota > Metazoa > Arthropoda > Arachnida > Ixodida > Ixodidae > Dermacentor > Dermacentor albipictus. The sequence continues at coordinate 50,561,330 of NC_091824.1, forward strand.
TATCTGCTTAAGCTACACAATTGTATTACAACGCTTACAAGATACTGCTCGAAAATATTTAATACGACAGCACGATTGCTTATATGCATTTTCTAATAAATGCTCGTAGATCTTGATGTAGGGTGAAGTTAGTCACATAGCTTTCTCCTCGTAAAATAAATAAATCACCATCTGGAATTACTTTAACAAGTTATTTAGTTACGGGAGTGACTGCGAGAAAGGATAAACTATTTTTACAGCAATGCCGATGCAATGCAAACAGACAACATCCTGTCAAACAAAGGGTCTGTATTCACTTAGTTGTTTATGAAGATACTTTGCAAAATAAAGTAAAACGTAGCCCGTCTGTGTGAGCACTTCGCTCGCCCAGCAAGGCACACAAAGCAGCAAAAATCTTGTCTTAGAATAACTTCTTGGGTGTATGTAGCGCCTGTCGTTTTTTATGTTACTTCCTTTCATTTGTGTTTTATTTTTCCCTCCAGAATGTCTGCATCACAAAAGTCATGACGCATTAAACATGTCCCGCACTCTAGTGTACGCAATTTCATAAGGTGACATTAATTGCACCTCTTCAGCTGCCGACCAATAGGTTGAGGGCTGGAGAGATTTGAATGCAGGATGCCCGGTGACCACAAAAAACATAACACATACGTGGCTCTTCAGTTATTTATGATAACGGACATGTTTTTTATATCTCTTATTTGAACAAGTTTTCTACCACAAATTTCTCTCATGAGTGCAACCTTCGCGTGGACTTAAAAGTGCATGTGCTATTTTTTTACCTTAAAAGCAGATGTGCAATGATAAGCGATCCAAACGCATATTCGGCCCCATTGGAGGCGGGTCCTTCTTAACCTGCCGTATCGGAATGGCCGGTAGGCCCACGTGCGATTCCTGTGGGTGCGAGGAAACCATTGTGCACTTGTTGTGAAAGCATCTTCGCTACTACGTCCAACGCCACATTAAATTGCATGCACCCGAAACCATGTGCCGGTTGAAAGGTAGTCGAACCGTGGCCACTTTGGTCACCGGTGCAAAATGTTATCCTTCCACTGGTGTAGTTCCTGAAGTGCACTAGCCTGGGTGACAATTTATATTCCTGTGAGTCATCCGGCGTGCACACAGCGTTCAGTCTCTCTCTCTCTCCCTTTCCTCTTTCTGTTCTCCCTTTCCCTGACCGCTAGCGTGACGTATCCAACCGAATGCTCGTCTAGTTGCCCTCCTTGCCTTTCCTTGCTTTGTTTTCTCTCTGTCGCTCCTTCGGCAGTTGCAATGAGAGTATCAGTTACCAGTACTTAAATGGCATACTTTAAAATTCTTCCCGCAAGACATGCCGTTTCGAAACTTTTTCACATACAACAATTCAGAGCGCTCGATAAAACATGTTGATTGCGGTAGCAATTAGATGGACGCTTAAAGTAAATTTTCGCCGTCGTCCTCACTATCGGCTTCGCCGCAGGGCTCCGCATATATTTAAGTGTACGCACGCTACACAGTGATTCATTGTCTACATGCTGGTTATGTTCAATTCAACTATTCAATAACTAATGTAGTTGACACCAGGACTTACGTCCTCGACTAAATTATTCATCGGAATTTCGAGAATGGCCGCCCACATCTAAAATTCTTGAAGGAATACGTTCACAGCGCATGTCAGTTATCTATAATCTTCTCAAAGTATGACATTTCAGAAGTGCAAAACAATATCAGTGCTCCAACCTGAATGTGATGCAGTTTTACTGGCGCGACTCTTATGGGCAGCGCAGTGACGCCTGCGTTATGTCATTACAGGTCCTACAAGGCGTGTTAAACTTTTTAGGGTTGTCATAAATATAGGCGCACACATGTATGTCGCCTGCGGGCCCACGTATAGTTAAAACACAGTCCCAGGAGTTCAAACGCAACGCTAGACCTTGCAGTCGCATTCCTTCGCCCCTCAGCCTGGAGTGCCAATTTTATTAAAGACAGTAATTTAACTACACATATTTCCCTTCCCCAGAACATTAGCAACAATATTCGTTGAACGATATTTGTTTTTCACAAATCTGACCTCGGTTGTGGTTATAGTGCAACTAGGGCGGTGGGAAAACAAGGATGTTCGTGAAAACCAAGGGATAAGGCTTCGTATCACTTGCGCACGCAATTAATTGCCAAGGCTATAATTAATTAACAAACTATGAACTTCGCGCCTACGTTTTACTCAAGACATGCCCCTTACTTTAAACAAATATAAACAAGATGCCTTGGTCAGTTACCGGGCAAAACTTCTAAGAGTACCAAAAAAAACGAAGGTATACTAATTATTTCCAATTCTGAAATTGAGCCACAAACGTTAAACTTCGCGACACATTACACTTGACACGCCCCTTAGTTACACTAAATGTACGTCTCCTGTAACACACAGTTCCCTGAAATTGAGAAACATATCTGATAATGGACTATTGACACTTTCAAAAGCTTTTTGAAAAAAAATTGCGATAGTTGTATTTGATCTGTACGCATTCAACTTAACATACAGATATAGCGTACCCCCGTTTTTGCTAAGGATGTTCATCGTACCACTTGTAGCTTAAGCCATGTCTGTGTGCTACATTTAACCCCACTCTTAAAACTAACTCGTAACACATTGAAGAGAATGAATATGCAATTTATATTACAGGCCGTAATAACTCCAACCACTTTTAACTTTCCCTACGAGTATTCTATAACGTGCGCCTCATTTTTATGAAATATTGACTGTGTATAACGCAGGATTCTTTCGCAACACCGGGACAAAGCCTAAAATGGCCGTATGACGCTTTAGAGCACTTGTTAAAGAGCTATTTTTGCAAGTGCTGTATTAGGTTCACATGTATTTAACGTCGCAAACAAACTTGCCATAGCGCCCCGCCCTCCATGACTAAAGAAGCGTTTTATTCGTGTCACGAGCCCGAGTATAACGCGAGGCACGTTCTGTGGCCGAAAATTTCAAAAAGGGGAAAATCAGACAAAAATAAAGCGCGCGTTTTGTTTATGCAGATCTGTTAGTTACCCTACATACGTCAAACTTTTGGAGCACGCAACCCACAGAGTGGCACCCATTTCCTCGAGATATGAATATTGTGCTGTTTTTATTCCTTTCAGGGAAGCGGATAAAACTTGTAAGCGTTTCAAATAATGCCTGGAAGCGGGCAGAAAATGGGGGTCTAAGAATTTTTCGCTTACTTTATTGTATTTTTAAAGTACCAGAGGAAATAATGGGGCTGTTGCAAGATTGGGAGAACAAAAGCATGCACATACAATAGTACAAATAACCGAAACTGTAAGCGACATTGAAATGCAAAACATGTGCAATAATGTCGGTTAGGGGGAGCACTTAAAATCGTTCACTGATCTCTCGAAGAAAAAGAACGAGTAGTGCCACAAAGATCTCATTCAGGTGTGCCATTGTGTTAGGGAAAAAATATATTTTTATGTGTTCTTGCGAGCGTAAAAACAAAGATGTTGAGGTGATGACGTCTTTTTGTGTGCGTGCGTGTGTGTGTGTGCGTGTGTGTGTGTGTGTGTGTGTGTTTATGTGTGTGTGTGTGTGTGTGTGTGTGTGTGTGCGTGTGTGTGTGTGTGTGTGCGTGTGTGTGTGGCTAGGACCTTTGCACATGTCAGACAGATGTTAGGGGAGGTGTTGTAGGGTGCGTTAAACAGGTCGTGCCGGAGTTTGAGAAGCCTGCGCATTAGCTCTCGATAATGCGGTTCGCCCAGCCACCGGAGTTGCTGCAGCCTGCTTCACATCTCGCGCCCGGGATACGTGATGCAACCAAGCAAGAAATGGCTGTCGTCTTGCATGTACACCCTCAGAGGCTCTCCGCAGTTGTGCCTCCCTGTTGTTCCTGCTACGCTAACGTCGTCATTAAGTCCCGACCGCAGGCTCGAATACCATCTCGGTCCATCTCATGCCATCTCGAGGCATCTGGGAAAATAAATACAGGAATCCAACTGATATGTTTAATTAAATGCTTGTTTTCCTACCTGCGACTTCACTTCTTCACTTGGTACCTGCACTTCTGCACTTCCTACCTGCAGATATACTTGGTGTTTCTGTTGAGAATTTTAGTGTTGTGTAAAAAAAAAAAACGTATTTGGCAGATAGTGCAATTAACGTTTCAGCTGGATTGCCTGAACAGGCGGACTTTAACTGGGCGAGAAATCGAAATGCATAATTGAATAATCAATAAAAATGCACTAATTATGCTTTTAACTAATTACTTTGCAGCGGATATTGCAATTTACGGACTGTAGCTATGTGTTCGCAAGGTAGACCAGTCGGGGCGAATTCTCGGTATGACACCGGCTTCTAGATACTAATTCTCGAAGTTTGCAAAGAAATGCCTTGGCGGCCCAGTTACTTTTGTGCTTGAATGCATGAAAATGTGTTTTGTTTAAAAAATCAAGTGCAACGACAGTGCAATTTTGCATATTTAACAGGGATAAGAGGGCTAGGTGGTGGTCGTTATTGGAATGCATCATGTAACCGCGTGTGTTCCTTCGTTGTCCCTTGTTTTTGTGCGGTTACATGATGCATTGCAATTTTGCAGCAAGATTGATGGAGCGCATCTGGAAAATGACGTCGTCCAAAAAATTATTTTCAAGTGAATATGCCTCGCACTCCCACGAGCTACCATTTGGAAATTGTAATATGTAAAGCACGCACACGCACACTACACACCCACACAGACACACTCACATGCGCCCAAAAATTATATACATATCTTTATATATATATATATATATATATATATATATATATATATATATATATATATATATATATGTGTGTGTGTGTGTGTGTGTGTGTGTGTGTGTGTGTGTGTGTGTGTGTGTGTGTGTGTGTGTGTGTGTGTATGCAGCGCAGTGGGCCAGTTCGAGATTAACATAAGGCGCAACGTTAAGAATGTAGCCTAAGTTTAGATGGACGTCTACATGCTGCAACATTCAACTTCTTTTAGACGCATCAGCAGAATATCCTCGTTTATATTTCTTATTTCTCGCTGGTTGGTATGTTCTTCAGAGTTCATGCTCATCCCGATGGCCTCATCGCTATATTTACACTGCGAGCAAACCTACAACTTCCCAACTTTCATGTCTTAGGTGCCTGTTTTAGTCTGCGCCAAATTACTTAAGCTTGGAAACTATTTGCATGCATTTTCTTTCCCGTCTCATGCCACCATCCATTGGCCCGGCATCCGTGTGAGCGCAGTTCCACTCATTATCCCATTTTTACTTTTTGTTCTAGTTTCTTCTCCTTTTCTCCCTCCGATCTCCTTGACAATAAGGAAGCAATGTTCGTTTATCTTAAGACCCAGCGCGAGGAAATGGCAGGGGCCGATTTTTTAATTGCACCAGCCTACCCTAATTAGTGTCGCCGCTTCTGTTTACTTTTACTGTCCTTCTCTTCTACAGACGGTGCACTGTCATGCTTGCGCAACAAAGAAGGCTTCCTTTAGGGAAAAACATGCAGACTGGAGATCGCGTTGCGGGGTCGTCTGTACAGGAAGCACACATGAGGGCCTATAGAGATTTTGTTTTCCCTAATTAGGGGAACATTTCCGTCTACTTGCCAGTCTTAATTATGCACACTACTTATACATGTGTCTTTAGAGCAAGGCTGGTTGAATATTTTTTTAATGAGAGCAATGGGCGATGACAATAAGTGCTACCGAAATATCTCGTTCCAAAAGCCTCTAGCTTGTTCACGATATCTATTTTTCCTTGTCAACCTAATGCCGTTAAGTTGGCTTTTGTCCCCAGATGTATCACACTCATGTGTAACTCAAAGTACCAGAAATATGCAAACGAACGTTTACAGTGTTGTGTATAAGTTCCTGCAGTATCGGTAAAGAATGTTTTAATAAAAGGGAATTTTCAGATATAATCCACCTATGAATCAGACATAACCAAGTAACAATGGTTCGATTAGGAATGTGTTCAAAAGAACTGCAGTATAATCGAAATGTTTTGCGATAGTTGAATCAGAATCAGGGGTGCCCTATATCGTGAAGCTATTCCAAACTTTTCTATTTCCCTTCTGCAATAAGCTCCACATGATCGGTCAAGATTCTTTCATTCGGGCAACCACAGCTTTGCTTCTTTGTCACGTGATGTCACGAAAACCGAGGTAAGTCCTCATCTGATATAACGTGTGAACACTGAATATGTATGATTAGACAGAACTAAAGAAAAATAATTATTTCCGATCACACGCATTCTTCACCATCAGCCGTCCAGAATGGGTCAAAAGCTTTTGGGCTGCGCACATTTCGCCTGTCTGTCACGCTGCGTCCCGAAATGACCAAAACTCATCGCGACATAGTGACGCGTACGCATTAATGATGCACAAATATGCCAAAAAAAAAAGAATTCCTTTCAGAACAGCCGCATACTGCCCGCTCCGAAACGAATACATGATGGTTGCCCACCGTTTGCTATGGCCCTAGCTCCTCGGAGCTGCCGGGGCGAGTGAATTTATTCGCGTATAGTAAAAACGCTTGCGTGGCAGTCTGGCAGTGTAGAGCCCTTTCAGCCTGTAGACGACATCGTTTCGCCCAATTCCCTTCTCTGATGACCTGTTTAAGTTATATTTTTACCGTCCCATTGGACGCCGCCGCGATTTTCTAACAGATATCTAAAGACGAGCAAGAAGAAGCGGGCCAATCGCAAACGCCCGCACCACCCTCCACATCAGTTTATTTACTTCCACTGCGCTAGCCCGGGCCCCACTGAAACCCTCTCCACTTCTGCATGCTTCTAGTCTAAGGTCAGCCAATTAATGAGCTTTAATGCAAACAGTCAGCTATTCGTTTCGGCAGTAGACGAAAGTGATCTACTATAAACGAGGAGAGTGTTTCATTGGCCTGCTCAAACAACGCTGCGAGTCACCGCCCGATGCTTGCGTCGGCAGTTCTGCGAATTTGACGCCAGGAGATGGGAATGAAAGGAGACTGGAATAGTTTTACGCTGGAGAGCCCCTGAATTGGTTTTATTGTGATGATTACAAAGGCTACAGGATGTTATTATACCGAAGGAGAAACCGAAGTCAAAGACTGCAATGGCAACTGCTGTCCAAACTAAACATAATAAAGCATAGATTACAGTAGTTGAAAGAAATTGTGGACAAGGGACAATTACAGGTTTGTAGTACAAAGAAATGCACCGGATCTAGCCTGTTGGAGTCCGTATACATCGAAAGATTGTGTGAGTGCATAGAGGTTCTAAATACGAGTTTGTGTTTATTGAATGTCTGCACAAAGTGACACGGAAGGCTTTGTTCAGGCATTGTTGAGAGGCTAATGTATGTAACGCCGCCGCTGCTGCTGGCGGATGCACGAAGGGGAGCTTTCTGGTTCTTTTTATTGTTTTTTTTCTCCCGCGCGGCTGGCGCCACCGCTGCCTATTTGGGTGGCCTATTTGGCAAAAAAAAAAAGAAAGAGCTGCCAGGCCGTGGCACCCGCGGTCACAAAACCGGGAGAGGTTTGCGGATAAAAGTTTCGCTTTTAAGAGCGAGCTTTAGCTCGGGCCCAACTCCGACGCGGCACATTCAAATACATGTAAAATGCTGAAGCGCGTTTTTGAGATAAGCCCCGTACCTATTTTTACGAAACTTGTTGCATTTGAGAAAGAAAGTTAAATTCTAAGCTCTCTTGGAAGGAAAATTTCGATTTAGGGCATGAATGTTGTTACAAGAATTTAGAAAAATTCGAAAGTTTGAAAAAAAAAGAATGGAAGCACGAACTTTACAAATGAATAGTTTTGCATCAAAAACAGATTTATATTTAATTTATTTACAAATACTGCAGGCCCTCTTCGGGCCCAAGCAGGAGTGGGTACATACAGCAACGTAAATTACAAATGTCAATTATCAATTAAAAACATACCAAAACATGTACATACATCATTGTAACACTGAACAAAGAAGAATGAAAAAACGTAACGCACTGATATCTTGGTTCTGTCAACGGCGTCCATTAGATCATTGATAGCGGACAAATTTGATAGGTCATTTTATATCTTACATAAATTCGTTACGTTGTGTACAAGGGTTCTGCAAAGCTCTATCTTCATATTACTCAATTTTTCGAGATTCATGTGTAACATATGAATTTTGTCCGCCTTAGATCTACTATTAGGTGCAATTCACATAACTGTGGTATCATTTATCATTGCTGAGAGACAGAGTTGTAAACATGATAATTTAGTTTTCTCAAAATTTTCGATGTTTACAAATCTTTAATAAAAAGTTGACTTCATAAATAAAGAATTCTAAACCAACAGTCACTAGTTCGTAAGTTTTTTCTTTTAAATGGAATAAATCTCACCAAACTTTGTGCAGTGGTTGCCGAGAAAAGCGAATTCTCCTTTTACATGTATTCATATAGGAGCATTGGAGCTAAAGCTTCTTCTTAATAGCATAATTAAAGAACTAAGTGTGCATAAATAATAAGCATATAGAAGAGAACTGCATTATAATCTCGTTACATGCTCATATAAATTAAGGGTATAAATAACATGACGTGCATAGCCGAATTGTACCTTAGGAGCGGTTGTTCCGACATTATTTGAACGCACGCGCAAAAAAGGTTTACTTGCTCGCACTATTTTGGCTGTCAGCTAACGAGTTTATATATTCGCCCGTGTTTCCCCTTTTTGCATTGAGAGCACATATAGGTTATATACATGTGTCCACAAACATGTCCGGCGAGAAACCAACCACCCACGCCAAGCCGTAGACAAGAGGCAAGAAAAACTGAACACTAAAATAGCTCTTATTGCAACAGGCCTTGAGCAGCCGGACTAAGATCTCCAGCGTGTTATGAAAGACTGTATTTCTCTCTTCTGTTGCAATAGTGTGCTCGCAATGTGTGGTAAGTTCTTAGATTTATCTACAGACGACCAAAGCATTATGTCGCGTAATTCATGCGCAAATAGGGAGTGTTAAATTCGTCAAATGTTTCCTTCATTGAAAAATTAAGACACGCACGCACACACACACGCACACACACGCGCGCACACATGTATGCATGCACACAAACACTTGCGCGCATGCTCACACGCACTCGCACACAAGCGCACACACATGTATGCTTGCACACACACACTTGCGCGCACACACGTACACGCATGCACTCACACACATGCGCACACTCGCATGCATGCACACACACACACACACACACACACACACACACACACACACACACACACACACACGCACGCACTCGCACACAAGCGCACACACATGTATGCATGCACACACGTGCGCGCACACACGTAAATGCATGCACTCACACACACACGCGCACACTCGCACGCATGCACACACACACACACACGCACTCGCACACACATGTACATGCATAGACGTGCATGCACGTACATGCACACACATACACACAGGCACACACACGCACGCACGCACACAAATGTGCGTGTTCCAGTTACGCGAAGGCGTCTATATCGATTTAAAATTTAGCATTCTTTTACTATTATTTTAATTTAGGTCGTCGGAAAGACCGGGAAAGTTGGTGTGCGCTCTGTCGAGCACACAAGCTTCGCGCTAAAGATTCTCTTTGGACTTATGGTAATTATAAAATTACAGGCAGCTGCATAGCACCTGGAAACGTTCCGGCGAAAACTCGTTAATTTGAGCGGGAACGCCTAGTTGAACGCCTAGTTGACAGGGTGCCTTGACTACGCTGCAGCTTAAGCCACTCGACATTCGTTTGTTAGAGCTAACGAATGCATAGGCGCATTACAGTTTCGACATGGCTAACAAGCAGTACACCTTCGTGAATGGTGAGGCCCGAGTGCGAACAATCCCCGCTTCCTTGTTATTTCGGTCCTCACTAAATTCCCTTTCTCTGAAAAAAAAAAGATAACATGATCGTCCACTGTCACAGAGCAAGACTATACACAGTTAAACCTGCGTTCGCGTTGAGCGAGCCCTCACTTAAAGAGCAAGTTCAATGCGCAAGTAAATTGCTTTTATCGGGCCGCTTACGCTAAGACTGTGGCTGTCGTCTGCATGGGAGTGCACCTACATGTATACATTACGTGGCCTTTGATCTCAAAACGTAGCCCCACGGTAAGCGACTGGCCTGACGTGCATGAATTGGGTTTCTGGGCCGTAAGACAACAATGACGTTTCTATTGACTCGGAAAACATTGGCGCAGCGGCTGGCACGCTATGGCACATTTATGAATAATCTTGGGAATCCGGATGAAAGCCTCACTGTCTTCGAGTTAAGGAACGCTTTTTTTTATTTTTCGCATGGCATTGTTATCGTAAACCGACCGAGCGCGAATGTAACGGTCATTCGCTTTCAGTTCGCAAACATGTTGGTTATTTACATAAAATGGCGCTTTTAAATACTTTTGCAGGAGCTCTGATGCACCATCGTCTGATTTTACTACAGGATCAGTGGCTGCACTTGTAAAACGGACGTGTACAAATCTCTGAACACAATTCTCTGAGTATTATCGAAAACGCATCGAGTAGTTCTTTCTATTAGATTCGTATTGGATTCGAAAGTTTACTTTTCAGATTGTCGAATATTCGTGTTGCCTTGAATGTAAGAACATTTCATGAAAGTCTCGGGGAGAAAGACCAAGGGAAGCCGGGAAAACCAAATGATTATGCTGCTGTAGAGCCGCGGTTTCTGTAGATAAGCACGAGCGTTCGTATTCACACAAAACGTTGTTGCAATAAAATTATTCGCAAGAGAAACTTCTGGCCAATTATAATTCTACGCATATAAGCAAGAGCACCTGACAAATGGGGAAGAATCCTTAGGAACAAAAAGCTTTGCAAATTCGGCCCCAGCGCATTATCGTATGCGCGGGGAAGATGAATTCTGCTCAGTGATTTCCAGTCATTGAATAAGAATGTCTTGCTTTTGGGCAGTCTACAAGATGACTGTCCGAGTTAGGTGGTCAAAGCAACTATTTGTTTCATGAGTCTCAAAATGTTCCCGTCCCATTGAAAAAAAAATTGCGTGCGGTGCTGTGGCACCAAATTTATCTCTTTCGGCAAGCCCAGCGCTATACGTACCTCTCGTGACGTATTGTTTATTTTTTTGTTTGTTTCATTACTGTCGTGGTCACATAAAGGCGCTAACAGACACCAGTTGCTCAATACTTACAGGCTCTCCAGTTGATAGAACATTCAGATGTGACTCGCGTTGTAGCTATTAAAAAAAAAATAGTACCATTACGGTCGGTAACCAATTGGAAATTCGCGGCTTGTTTTTTTTTCTGTATTAGCCGTATCGAGCTTGATTAACAAATTTCGCTATTGCGACGACACTTTAAGGACAATTTGTTTAATGATACGTAATTAAGATACAGCGTGCACGTAAATGCAGAGGTAACACAAATATGCTATCTTTGAAAAAAAAAAAACATTAACCGAACACTATCAGAGGACACTTGCGGAGCCCAGCTTGGTAGCGCAGTGGATGCAGCATTGTGCTGCTGAGCTAGCGGTCGGGGGTTCGACGCCGCCGCTGCGACCGAATTCCTATAGGGACGGAATGAAAAAAAGCAAGGACACCCGTGTACACCACTTTTTGGTTCACGTTATAGAAATACCAGGCGATCAAAATTATACCGGGGCCCTCTCGAATTACGAGCCACTCCATTGTACGACATGTCTTCTAGTAACATAATTATTTTGACACTTAGAACACCAAGCCTATAAATCTTTTTTTCATACTTGGACGTTAGAGCAGTGGCAATAGTGCGTCCAGCGCAACGAAAGCGCTCGTAGCTACTTTTGGAAACAGGGGCCTTAAGAGGAAGCTTCAGCTCGGAACCAACTCCTAGGCCGCCCATTGAAACACACGTAAAACGCAGGACGGCTTTTCTGAGACAATCTCCCTGGCGATGTTAAATACCCTTCTTGCATTTGAGTGAGAAGTCTTGTTAAGGTGATCGTTGGAAGCATAATTTTGATTGAGGGGCTGAATTTTTTCACTGAGAATGACAGAAATCTGTGAGACTAAAAAAGAAGACGAAGAAGAAGAAGGATAAAGGGGCACGTTGTTTACTAGTATCTTCATATCGATAGCAGATGTCGAATTTCTGTAAACTACGTGCTTTCGGACATACAAAGCGGACACATTTGATATAATATCTTATATCTGACGCCAATTTGTTATAATGCATACGTTGGTTTTGCAAAACATTCGGTCATCTATTAGCGGTGTATTTATGATCCATGTATAACACACCAGTTTTGTGCGCTTTATATATAGTACTAGATGCAATTAACGTGACTGTGAGATCATTTCTCTTTGTTTAGTTACAGATTTGTAAACATAATAGTTTTTGTTTTCAGAATGCTTCTGATTTTTAACAATTCTTCTTAAACATTTGACGGCCCAAATGAAGTATTCACTTGCAAAGGTACCTACATTTTGAATTTTATTGTAGTGCGACAAATTTGACGTTGCCGCTACTGGCAATTACACTACCGTCTAATTTACCGCATATTTAGATAGGAGCTGTTCAGCTAGACCTCCCTCTTAACCAATCATGTTAGCGATTACTGGGTGCCTTGTGCGCACTTTGTGCTCATGCATTGCACAGGAATGCATCATTTGATATATTACTCTCTGCATTTGGAGTGGTATGGTAAGCGCTCCGTCTGTCAGAGATTTCTCCCTTTCGTTAAATAATGTATTAATGTATATAATGTGTCTCTTCCTTAATCACTTCAGTGCTTGTCAGCCCACTGAATTAGTACAAAAAATATGCTTAGCGTTTTACTCATGAAAACAAATATTTAATTATAACATTCAAGGTATTTTCCGACACGCGCGCTCACATAGAGTAACTAAACGGCATGTGCGCATGACTGAAATTATCAGCAGGTGCGGTCGGCTAACGGACCTTCTCTGGATCTATAGCACTTGGCGTTTCACAAAAGTACTACAGCACATTACTTTACTAGTTGAGGTAGGCTTCCTACTTGCCAAATCACAAGGACCGTAGTGTCCAGCTCCAGTTTCTATCTCCTTACTTTTTTTTTACCTAAGAGCAGACATGGCAGCTTTTGAAATGATATAGCGGAAGTTTTCCCTATTATGTAGCAAATTGCAGTGCTGGAACGCGGAGGATTCCGTGTACAGCGGTGCCCGCGATAACTGCGGCTGGTTATCCCCTCGTGAGCAGTGATTGGTGTGAATAACTAACGGAAGTTGAGCCGAAGCAGTGCACAATAATAGGATGCGAAAAATGGACAGATAACGCCAGGAGAAAGGTGGCAGACAACAACGCCGGTGTCTGTCCCTTTCTGAAGTCCTCCTATTTCGGAATGTTGATGAGGAATCATCCTCCTCATTATCGTCATCATTATCATCCCATTTTAATGTCTACTGCATTGCGAATTTTTCTCCCAGCATTGCCCAATTACCTTCAGTCTTGTGCTATAGATGATTCCGATTTGTGCCTCCATATTTTCTGTCATCGCCTCACCTAATTGTCGGCCAGCCTCAGCTGTGCTTCCCTTCTTTTAATGTCCATTCCGTAAGCTTAATCATCCACCGGTTAGCTGCCCTACGCATTACATCGCCTGCTCAACTTTATTTTTACTCCTAATGTCAACTAGTATATCGGTCATTCACGTTTGCCCTATGATCCATATCGCTGTCTTTCTATCCCTAAGGTTACGCCTAACAGTTTTGGTTCAACCGCTATTTGTACAGGTAAATTGCTTTCTAGTTACTCTGTTAGCCCGCGCATTTCATTTCATTCAACTATGTGAACCCCATATGTGTAAGAGGTAAAGTGTGTAGGCGACCTCAACGTGTAGTTGAAGTATGAACATATCAAAGCTGTAGTTAATACGCTGGTTTATAATGAGGTGCAAAAACAGATCAGCGCTGAATAGGACAGATCACTTTTGTCCCATATGTGAATACCGGTAGAATGAAATGATTGTACACAATTTTTAAATAATAGTCGTAAGCTCTCAGTCCGGATTTGATAATGCCTACCGTATGCACTGCAGCCAATATCTATTCTTCTGAATTTTTTCTTCTCATAATCAGGGTCACCTGAGAGTAATCGACCTAGATAAAAGTACTCCTGCACAGAATTTAAACGCTGACTGCAGGCTACGAATTCTTGTTCCGTTGCCTGGCTATTGGACATTCCTTTTGTCTTGCGCATGATTACCTTCAAACCAACTCTTATACTTTCTCGGTGAGAGTCCTCAAGGAATTGTTTCAATTCATTCGCTGTGTTCTTGAACAAGACTATGTCACCTGCAAACTGAAGGTTGTGGAGATTTTCGCCATTGAATATTCTATATCAAATGTCAAGCGTTTGTTGCCTACCATAAAATAAAAATCCAGTGAAGTCACGCGGGTTGATGACCAGGCAAAAGTGATCTCTCCTATTCAGCGCTGACCTCTTTCTGCACATCGTTATAAACCTGTGCATTAACTACAGCTTTGATGTGTTCATACTTTCACTGCACGTCGAGGTCACCGACACACTTTACTTCTTACATAGGATCAAGAGGAAGCCGTCCACAATTTCCAGGAATACTAAAACCCGAAACGCTTTTGTGTAACACCTGCTATCCTGTCACAGCTTTTATTCACCCAATGACAAGTAGTGACTTTTATGTCGTTTATTTAAATACGATGCATTCTGAACGGGCTCACCTTGTGCACATTTGGCTGTGCCCGTTTCGCGCGGTACCTTTCTGCACGTTTTTACGAACTCTCAGTATATTTTTATGTGCTTATTATTCACCGTGTTCTGCTTTTTATACGGTGACTGTACATGCTACGACTGTTTTGGAAACACTTATTAATACTGGGCGCTTGTGCATCGCCGATGCAGCACGCATTATAAGCTTTCCCATCTAACATTGGCCAAGCTACTCAAAGAAAAAAAATGTTTTTAAACCACAGTGCAGGATACAATATTAATACCTACGGTGTTCGGTCTTCACGTCTGTAAGGATCAAACACCATGCGTATTACAATCATGTCATGTGATGCGATGTTTTAATAGTTTTCTTTTGGGACAAATTGGATAGCGTTAAATGTGACATACGGTATCTTGCGCAGCAGTATTCGTAGAGTTGAACGATAAACCATTCCTCCGCTATTTTTTTTCCCTCCTTTTGTTGGTTTCTTCTTTGTTTGTTTCGTTTATTGTATAGGCTATTCACTGGTTGGAGTTTATTTTTATCATTGACACAGCTGGCACTTCGGTGGTTTATTTTATTCCTTATTCATCTTTTATTAAAGAACGAACATCAAATCATGACGACAATGAAATAGCGATGTTGGAATGATTCTTACCGCATGGCGACTACAGCAGTAGGATAATGCGATGATGACTACTGTATGATGAGGGTTGCATGATGAGTACAAGATGACATTGATGAAAATATGGTGAGGATGTGTAGATAACCGTATGATGATGGTGGAATGACGTCGTCCTGATTACGACTACATAATTACGACGGCATGAAAGCAACATAATGGTGACGACAGAATACTCCACGGAGGGAGGGTGTCTGTTCATTGATGACGGCGTGGCAATGGTGACCTGACGATGTTGAAGAGACAAAGCAGTGACTTCTACAAAGAGTGAAAAGAGTGTAACGACAGCCATGGCGAAACAACGAAAGCAGGATCACAATGGAAGAAAGACGATGAAATTTCGACGATGGCGTGATTACAATGGCGTAGGGGAGGAGGAAAGAGAAAAGTAAAAGGCAGGGAGGTTAACGAGAATAACGTCCGGTTGGCTACGTACCCTACACCGGGGGAATGGGAAAGGGGAAAACAAAGATAACAGGGAGAGAGAGGAGGGAAGGAAAGAAGGAAATTGCGGCAGCTTCGCTGAGTGTTATAAATCACATCGGAGCTTGCGTCGATTGCGTGCCGCCCTCGGGTTTGCATTATATCCGGTGCCGATTTGCACTGTAGCGACCAATCATGCTAGAAAGCCGCCAGCAGTTACCACCAGTAAAGTTGGAGTTAGGGGCCTATAAACTTTACCTCTATTAAGCTTGATCCTCTGCAGTCACTTCTCTCCGATCGCGTCGTTCCCTTCTCAGCTTCCGTCCCCTATTTAGGGGTTAGAACTCTTACAGTACTTCACGTACTTTCCCGAGCTGTCTTTATGCGTTTGTATGTATATATGCGTCTGTTCTACGTATCTATGTTTTTATATAACCGTTTTCCCGCGTACCTGGCTCACTGGGTAACCAATCTTCGGATGGTTCGCGCATCGCGACGCTGTACTGAGGTAACAGAGTTCTAGATGAAGTACGGGATCAACTTGGGGCACTGCGCAGATACCAATATACACATAAGTGCCCCTCTTCAACGAGATTCTTTCATGCCGACGTGGGTCACCGTACTCAGGGTACTGCACAGTCAACACTTTTGGAAGAAAGTCCCCGACGCTGACTTGGAGCTCCGCGTATCTGCAATTCGGTCTGTGCTGATTTTGAACGAACCTCCTTCATGCCAACTTCTGTCAGCGGGAATGTGCGAGTAAGTTGTTGCTGTTGCCTCAGAACCGGGATCATATATATGCGCCGCTCTTGAATTAACGTCTTTGACATCAGCTTTGGTAGCTTAGGTATGCGCCACGGGGAGTTGGAAGCTCTACAATGACGAAAAAGACGCGAAGGCATTGCTTACGTGCCACTGAGTGCACGGCAAGTGAGGCAAGACTTCCCAGCATCCGCAGGCATCGGCGCGCCCCACTTGTCGTCTCGGACTTCTCAGTAGTGTCACTATAGGTAGCACAGCGTGTCAGAAATAAGCGCGAGAGTGGGGCCCGGTTGTCGCATGACACGTTCCTCAGCGTTCGCACGCACTAGTGTTCCATGCATTTCGCATGCCACCCCAGGCTACGTGGCACGCTGCTAGATCGGGCCCATCGTTTTTAGGAAAACGCGAAAGAGGAGTCCCGCTGGAGGACGCGCCTAATGCGTAACTCATTGCGACAGTGGCAGTACGTTGTTTCACCACAGTGATTCATTGATAACACGTTGCAGGCGACGGTCATCGTGAGGTGGCTTCTGCTGCATTTTTTTTCTACGTGTTAATGGCAGTGTCAGTACTGAGTGACAGTGTGTGCGGCAAGCAGTTGATATGGTTAAAGATTTTTGGAAAGCAAGTGGCAATATAATCACTGAAGCAAATGTCTGGGTTCTTGGCACATAGAGTAGGATGGTACACCGAACGCGTTTATGAATATACAATGCCCAATTACTCCAGTGAAATGCTGGGGCATCACCCTGAACACTTCAGCGATAGCGACTAATACAGCCACACAGAAATGATACCTTTGCGTGAGAAAGCTAAAGGACGAAAAGTTGCAGACATGTCAATGTCTGCTCATGCTACAACGTACGCACTATTACTTGTTTCTGTTTTCTTATTAAGCAGGGTGTTAAACAAGCTATAAGTTATACATTGGACCTGTAAAAATATGCAAAATTGCCTAGAATTTTTGCCTAGAATCTTTCGAGACCTGTACATGATGGGCTTGCACTAGCTCATTTCCTCAGAAGACTTGTTTTCAATCCAGTCATGTATCTAGGTGATGCCAACAATGCTTCTAACATAAATGTCCTTGAAGTGAAGTTTGGCATGCTTATGATCGAGTTTGTTCGGTCTTCTGTAACCAATCATGGAGCCGTTCGCGGTCGCCCTTAGAAAATTGTCCCATATATATATATATATATATATATATATATATATATATATATATATATATATATATATATATATTTATATTGTTATATTACCCTTTTTACAGCGGAGCATATACGCAGTGTGTCATGTAAAAAAACTGCACTATGGTATCGTTCGCACAATCTTGCCGATTTCTCTGTATTGTACGCTATACCGTATAGGCTCACGCCAAAGCATTTTAAATCTTGTAAAATGTAATTGTACCAGCAGGCATGAAAAGCTTTTTCTTAATTTTGCATATTGGCGGACTGACAATTAAAACGTGGTTGGAAAGTCTGACGCTTCAGTGCGCCTTACAATGATTTTTCTGCAGAAAATAGAGAATAATCAAGGATGTTGTCCTAAATTGCTGGAATTCCGGGATGCGCGGGTTTTATAATTGTCTGAGATGTCTTACGATGCGCCTGGTAGGAAAACTTTTTTCCATGTATCACCATATTCGGTACCTCTCAGAAGAAAATGAGCATGGGATGACATTGGACGCTACAATGTTGCTGGGCCTGCATCTGGCGATCTCTCATGGCTGTTAGACATGCTGATACTGACGCATGGCCTGCACGGGAATGCTTTGTGGAATCCTTGCCACGGTTCCTACAAGTGCACACATTTCAGTTATACACACTAGCCTGGATACCTAAAGTGGAAGTGCTGCTGCGCATGCATAAATATTACTAAATCTTTGCCAACCATATCGGGTGGCATTCTTACAGTTGCAAATGATGGAAGCATGTCTTAAATTTGCATGGATGGTTTCTGTGTTGTGTGACTTGAATGGCAGGCAATAAAAAAGAAGAAACGTCTCCGCGTTAATGCTTGGAGTACCATTTGCCTTAGGGTACCTTACCTATGTGGAAACTGGCTACAAAAACAACTATTTGTCTTTTGTTTGACACCCTGCTCCTTGCTTCTCTATTCCTGTGCGGTCAGCCACGACTTAGTTGCCGATCTAATGACTGTAATCTTAACACGACAGACCACTCAGTTAAGCGACAAAACAAATAGTACAGCGCTTGATTCAAGGGTAGCGTATTTCTACAAGTGACTCTTCCAGAAAACTATGTATTTAACAGCACGGCATGAAATGTGCCGATACAAACATACAAGCATTGATCAATACAAGCAAGGATCGCAATGCTTGCGCATACTTAAACGACTCCTAGAGGAGATTCTGCTTGTATTTTTTTCGTTTGTCTTATTTATGCATTACTGATGTCAACAGTATCCAGTTTCCTGGTCACGTGACAGAACAGAGTTCATTATCTTTTTATAGCTTATTACAGCAGATGCAATACGCTGTTTGGGAAAGATTTGAGACACAGAGAAAAAAATCCAAAAAAAGAGACGTCTAAAGGCGTTGCTAGCAATATCCTGTATAGGCGACACATTCAGTTGCCCTCATAACTGAAGTAAGACGACATCTAAATAAAGCAGCCTAATCGATGAACGAACTGCAAAGTGTACATTCGCCATAAAAAAAGAATCCTAGCAACAAAGAAAGCGAAGGGCTCCGGTCGAAGGGTAGACGCGGCGTCTTCAAATGAACTAGGCGGATGGTAGAGTTAGCAAGTCAAATAAAATAAAAGAATAAACTAGAGTACAACTACGCCAAGCGAGTAGTAAGCAACAACAAGTACGACATACAGTCTTTTATACAAACCTACTCGGCGCTGTATTCGCAAAGGAATTAGATAATCTGGGCATGTAGCGTGTATATAAATGCGCCCGTTTTCGGTGCTATTCAAGCGGAGTGCGCCTCTTCTAAACTCTCTTTCACTTGGGTGTCTCGTCCTTTGATGTCATGCAATGCTTGGGTCCAAGACCACTTTAGGAATAAATCGGGCAAGGCGGAAGTTGTGAAGAATCCTATTTGAGATATTTCTAAGCCGGGGGAGGGGGTTAGCTTCCGGGATGTCATTGAAAGAAGAGGTCCGTCTAGAACTACAGCTTCGCTAGCGGATAAAAACGCTAAAGAATATGCTCTTTATCTTTAAGAGCATCGAAAGAGCATGGAAAGAAGCCACGTTGGAGGCAGAGCCCTGCTTTCTGCGCTGATCTGTCTTCGAGTACAGAAAGGCGCGTACACGGTGGTAACGAATCACTTCGAAATGCAGGACGCCAGCTAAATCATATGTGGCATGCTAGGTGCTTCAATGAAAACCACTGGGTGAGCACCCACGCGGCCTAACTTTCGTAAAATATCAGTCTTCCAATGAACTTTACTGTTGGACCCACTAAATCCTTTCCCCAGCACAGGGCAGGCAGCCGGATACTTACACTGGCTAACCTCCCCGTGGTTCTTTTCCTTATTCCTCTTCCCACGAACATATGACCAGGCACGTCTCGTAAGTGGCATTGATCAGCTACAGTGCTACGTCAAAAGAATTTCACAAATTTTAAAAGACGTCCGCGTAGGTGCGCGAACTCGCCACGCATTTCCTTAGCCCCCCTCTCTGCATCTAATTTTGTCATTGCCTCTTTCCTGTCCCCCTTTGTAGGGTAACCAAATAGACACATTGCTGATTAACATACCTGCGTTCTCTCTTTCTTTCTTTCCTCCTAATCCTTCCCCCTGAAAAACGTCTCTGTAACAAAAGTCGGTTTTGATAACCAATGCATTGTTTTCAAAAGTCGGTTTCGAAAACAAAGCGGCGTCGAAAGCATCATTATGCAAACTTTAACGCTGTGCAAAGGTGAGCAGTTTTATCAGGGATAATGAATTAATTGGGACAGGTGCAAGCATGTTCTTTGATAGAAGTGAGCGTTCCCTTGTTAAACTTGTCACCCGTATCAAATAAGTTATATTTTGTCAAGATGAATCTTAGTTGATGCCTTCCGTTTCGCTTTTCCATCACACAACATAAATACTATAAGTAGGCCTAATATCAAGGTTCTCTTTTCAGCTTTCACGAAAACCATTTCATCGGCCAAAATGGCGGCGTCAAGGTGCCCGCTTCAAGCACAGCCGCTGATAATTTCTGATCAACTTGCTCCCTTCACGGGAAGCCAAATATGGTATTGACTTACGCTACACTTCATCCGATGCCGACAGGAAACTACAGCGGTTTTCTTTACGGTCTTCTTGAAATTTGTTTTAAATAAAGAGGCATTAAGGCCTAGATCATAGTAACAAATAAGCGGCTGGCAGTGTCACTGGCTCAGATTGGCGTGGCTTCTTGCGAGGCACACTCCTCTTCGTTCGTGGTACCTTGAACCTTGAAACGGTTGAAGCACTCATTGACAAACAGAAATGCACGAAGACGTCAAAATAGTGAGCTGTACTACACGACATGATGTCAAATAATGACGCGCGATTGTACACGCTACAGGCATCTACTAACAAATACAAGCCGCAAAATTATTGAAAAGCACCTACAGAAGCCGATGCATTGTTTGCATGAGAAATATGGCTAACAAGGCTCACGGAAACTCGCTGAAGCTTGCGTCTCGGCACAAATAAAACGCTCAGTCATGTTCATTAATTAACGCAAGGACACGTCGGAATATTTCTGTACATCCTTGTCGACTCCTGAAGGCACCCTTGGCGATGGGTCCTGATCACGTGGGAGCTGAAGAAACCTTGCAGTTTTTGTTTCCATTTCCTATTTTGAAGCCCTAGAAAGTCACCTGGTTAAGCCGTGTTTCACCACATCACTTCATGGTCCTTCGTAAGAAATTTCCGCATCAACGGCACGGAATTCAGCGTACTGAGTTCAGTATTACCACCAGAGGAAGTGTCAGGAGTATATAATTCGAAAATAAAAATAAATTCCATGAGTTGCGCTAGCAGCGTAGACTCACTATTGAACAACCGAGAGCTAATTGCGCATTTTCGGGTGACTACTTTCCTTCTTTTTGTAGTGATTGGCAGTCATAGCTTCTCCTATTGCCTATCTAGTTCAGAAATCAAACAGCAGTAAACGTTTGTATAAATCTCACAGCACGAAGTGTGAAAAATAAATTAAACCAGAACAAGATATTTTCTAATATTGTGTTACGTGTATGAAACTGTGCTCTTCTTTAATTCTGTTCCAAGTTAGGTTCCGTTTTTATATAGCGAAATTTCTAAAACCTAAAATTTGGATAACTGCTTCCGTTGATTTTAAAAATATAATGTCTTGTGTTTGTCGCTGACAATTGTACAACGTTTTTCTTCAGTCGATGTATTTGCTCCTGAGCTTTTGCGGTTTTCATGTATATTATCCCACTCGCACAATACTCCCATGTAAAGGAGCCTGTCAGTTATTTAAATAAATAAATAAATAAATAAATAAATAAATATTGCAACAATTCGACACTTGTTCTTGAGCTCTCCAACAGCTCACTTCTTTCTTGATCGACAAGCCTATGTTTTCACTGTTTCGTGTTTTTGGTTTTCTTGCCTTGCTATGTTGTGCCTCAGATCGTGTTTCAATAGAGGCCCACGTAACAGCTGAAACAAATAACCACGTGTGTAGCAAGTCGAAGTGGCCTATGTAATGATATGAGCAGCAGTATTAAACACATAGCCACATGATGTGCGCGTACGAAACGCCCCTCCTCTTTGTACCCACCATTACAGCTTGACACATAATTTTTCAAAAGAAGTGAACGTGCATGGAATATGACGTGTGAACTTGTGTGCTGCATACGTTTGTGATGGAAACTACAAAATGTCACAATGAAAGCCTTGATTTTATTTCTGCCTCACGTCTTCCCAGACTTTCGGTTCGTCCTGGCAATTTACGAGCCATAAAAAGCACAACCACCCCATAGTCCGCCATCGCTGCTGTAACTGAGTCATTAACAGTGTTCATTCTGCGACGCATTTGCAGGAGCACTTTGTCGGGTTCGATTATGCACCGTCGGAGGTGTGTCGCGTCCGTTTATGGTACAAATCCGCGTTGGCAATATTAGTCACGTCATTGGCTGGCGCGAGAAAAGAGTCGGAAAAGGTGAACTAATATTCAGTCTCCTATATATACACGTGTAATGGCACAGCAATGTAATGGCACCGCAAATCCAGTTTGAAATTGGCTTTGCTGTCGGTTAGGCCGACCACGACTAGCCACCACCAAATCATCGTCAGGCTGCCTCCTCTCTCTCCTCTTCGCCACTTTACCCTCGCCAAAGCGCGAAGGAAACAAAAATTTTGTTCGCCATCAACACTGAGGGTTAAACTAACGCCTTTAATTTGGACGCTGCATATATGTGATAATCGGTGCGTCATTGTAACTTATTTGGCGCTTTGTGTGTTGCACAGACGGCGAGGGCGGAGGAGTTTATGCATCCGTTTCAGGGACCAAAACAGCCATGCTGCGTCGGACAACGCTATTGTTGCGCGTGCGACAAAGAACTTCTTGAGAAGATGGTGGTTTCCATTCTGTGATCTTCTTGTTGTTCTAAAGAAGTTCGGAGCGCGAGTGATCGCTCAACTGCACTGCTATCTTTTGCCGTAATATGTTTGTTTTATACAAATGACGTCACTTCGATTCAGAGGCCGAACGTAAAAGAACAAAAGAAGATGGGAAACAAATCACGTGTAACTCTATTTTCTCATTCTTTTACTGCATCAGAAGCTTTAAGTTTGATGCTTGAATTTGAAGAAGTCTACTCATTTTCAAGCGGTTTTTGTATGCACGTATTCGTTAAACCTTAGCGCAACGAAAACAAAACTCACCTTTTGGAAACTTCACTACACCGTCAACTGTCAGTGCAGGAATAATTCTCTCAACGGCGTGTACCGTTGCATGGACTTAAACGCCATTACTCATACACTTCACTAGGTTAAAGCAAAGCAAAAACTTACTTCACTAACAATCTGCCAATGAAATTGCTCTGTACAGCAGCATTCCTTTATTTGCAAGGCGCAGAGCCCAAATTGTCCAATAAAGGTTGCTCTTGATCAACCTGACATAATTCTGTGAGAACTCCTGGGAATGCCCCACTGCGCGTTCTGTGAGCCTCGAAACCAAATCGAGGCCACGTGTAAAGGTTAGAGCAAATGCGCGAATGTAAGAAACGCAGCGAATCAACTGCTACATTTTAAAAGCCAACAATACCCTTCCGCACAAGAACGTAAAACCAACTTCTGGCACATGGCTCCATCTGTGCCGTACACGTTCCACCATAAGTGCGCAAATGGCCTTGGACGATGCTGAAAGTTTGTTGGGTGAGGTGCTCCTTCATCCACTGAAAGCGCCGACACGCTGTCGTTGCTGCATCCCAGGCGTACAACGGCGTTCATGTGCGTTGTTTACACAGTTAGACGCCTCCACGCATTGTCACACCACTCTGGGAACGATTTGGTTCTGATGAAACAGGCACCACGTTCACGAGTCGCGCAGTTAACTTCGCTAAAACAGCCACAAAACCACGGACCGTCCTTTCGTAGCAGCGCTACGTGTCCTCTTGTTTCTTCGGGAAGCTTTTGAATATGTGGCGCCTTCCATCATAGCCACCTGCACAAACGCACGAAATGAGAATCAATCAATATACCATAGACAATGAATTTATCTCTGCAGATTCGCAGCGTAAAGCCCCACGATTGGCGTGTCATTTTGCTCTTCAGGCCACATTGGCACATATATTACCGTGAATACGGTAACATTGCGCAGCTAAAGGATTCGTAGGGTCTAGGTTGCCTCATTAGAATCTATAAAAAAGCGCTTTTGTTTGCCTCTGACACTTTTGTTATGAGCAGAAATTACGGCGTAAGATTGATTGTTAGGTTGAAAGAAGTGTACAGTGCCAAATTATGCCCCTCATTGGTGTAGCTGCGCTTTATTAGAGAAATAAACCACCCCTTGGTATCCTTTAAAGTCTAAGATGTGCTTTTCTACTGTACTTGCCAGGAAAACTTCCCTTTATTTTAAGTGTGTTTGCATTTTTTTTATCTACAAGTGGTGGGAAAAGAATGCGTGAGAGCGAAAGCATCACCTTCATTCGGCAGCATAGGAAAAACACAGTGTTATCCGTGTGTTTGCCAAAAGTAAGATTAATGGCATAGATACAGCCCCGTTTCCTTTTTAAAGTATCAATGACCCTCCCAGATGTCCTGACACGTGCAGTAATTTGCCCGAACAATTTTTTTTTCCAATCAGGCCTTCTAAAACAATCTCACGTCGAGGCGGGCTTTAGATAGTGCCCCTCGCTGAAGTCGAATACGCCAGGTTAATATTTTCTTCTTTGGCGTTAACCTAAGGAATGCCGAAAAACAGGCTATATACATAAATATCACTTGTATTTTACATGGAAATATCACCGATAGTACAGATTAAATCCGGATACTTCAATCACGTTGTCACGTAGTAGTGACGGCAAAGAACACACAGTAGCAAAACTGTGAATAATAAAAGTAAGTTTTAGTGGGTCAACCTGTGCCCACAAAAACAGGCTACACTCAAAGCACAACGAAAATGGCGAACACAATCGGCGATCGAGAAAATTTGATCTCCTGGTCAAGCGCATCAGCTTTTATGCATCAGTCATCGATCGAAGGTTCCGGAGTAATCGCTGGTGCCCGCGTATCTTCCAGAATGTTCTACGCCATTCGCATCGTGTATACAATCAGATTACACGAGGTTCCGTGACAAGAGACAACGAATAGAACTATCGATAAGATTCGAGTGAGTTGTAGTAGTGCGGGGAGCGTGTTGCGCTGAACGATAACTTCAAGTTGTTCGTGGCTGAAATGCAATCCCGCAGAAAAGGATTAATAACTAGACGTGTCTGTATTCATACTACGAGAAATGGACGCTAACTTGTATGTATAGCAAGAGCAGTGCCACAATGTAGCCTGAAGGGGAGCTATATTATGATGTGTACAAATTGCAGCTAACCTGAGCGTCCGAAATTAACCTTCATGTCTTTAGAACGAAAATGATCGTGGCTGAAGTAGCTTTAAGTGCCATTCATTTGGGTATGACATGACTTACCATTGCTCTGTAACGTAGTAACAATATAGATGCTTAAGCTCAGTGCAATGGAATAAAATGACAGGATCGGCACGGAGGAGGCGGCAGAAGAGCCTGCAAAGACAGCAACACATTTATTACTTAACAATCAAAAGTACAGTGCGCCAGAAACTGTTTCATTACGATACGTGATAGTCCTTACGTTCTGGCAGTTTACTGCCCTGTAGATGCTTTCTCTTCCAACACCAAAAAAGGAGACTATAGAAAAAAAAGTGGCGTTTCTCTGCTTGGAAATAGGAGCACCCAGACTATCTAAAAAAGAACTGTTTGATTCCTGTTTCAGAGCAATTGGTGATAAGAAGCAAGGGAAATGTGTATTCTAAGAAGCAGTAGCAGCTTTGTTGCACATTCACAAATACAAGTCCATAAATGTCCTTTATTAATTGCAGCTTGACTCCAAGGGTGAAACAATGACAGCGATAGCAACCACGCGGGCCGTAGCTGCTGCACTGCGTACGCAACACTGCGAAGCTGCATGGCATCATAGACAGATCCGACGTAAGGGTAAGTTCGCATGTGGCCAAAGTGCGTCTTATTAGTGGCTGTTTTTGGAGAACATTCCTCGCTGACACCGCATTCGCGTTCTGATCGATATATTGTTCACGCGGCCGCTTCGGAGTTTCTGCGCTGGCGCCTTTTCTGGATGACAGCATTAGCTTTCATTGCCACGGCTGTATAAACTCATAGCTGGCCGCCAATGTATAGCCGGTAGAACATGACATGAGAAAAAAAGAGCTTGGCAGCATGGTACCCTTCTGTAACACGTCTAGGCGAAAGCCGGCTGCACACGTGGTAATCTACTAAGTTATAATATCTCAGGGTTCAGTCTTCTTAGAAGACATAACGAGCCGCAGTGTGAAGTAAACTGTAGGTCGACCTCCTCAACTACACATGCGAGCACGTAATGCACTACCTCTTTATTTCTGTCTTTCGTTCTCTCTTTCTTTCCGTCTTTCTTTATTTCTTTCTGTTACTATTTCTTTCGCTTCTTCATTCATGTTGAGCCATTGCATCTTTGCTTGCTTACGTGGCTATGAGCCATTCTTGATGATGATATTTTTCACATCACTGGTTTTTTGCGTGACTGGACTAGACGCAGCTTTCTTGGGGTATGAGTCATTGCAACGGGCCACTTAGGCTTTCGTCTTAATGTATTCCAAATTATTGGCTAAAAAGCCACTCAAAGGTCTTCTCTGTCTGTGTGGGTTGCACGAAAGGTAACGTCGATGCTATAAGCATGAATAAGTAGTCTTCAGTGGATGTATATAGATGTTTCAGTGCGTTGGTGATGATGCGTGACGTACATGCATCGGGCAGATTTTCGCTGCAACTAAGTAGAGCACCCTTTCTTGTTAGAAATTCTGCAGCAAGGACACCAAAGACGGATAGGTTCGGCGACCACCCGTGAAAAACAAAACCCGTCGTTGTATGTACACGTGCTGCACACTTCGGCCGGCAAGACACGAGTTTGCGAGACGCTTTCAATTCCAGGTGCCTCTGCCGAACATCTGACAAAAGCCAGTCAACCATGGCGCATTTGATTTTTGGTGTTTTCAATTACCCCTGTTCGCATAGTTGGGCGTCATCGCCATTCGCCAGGTGTAATAATACTGAGATTTTGTGCGGAACGCACCTTTAATTTATATCTTAAGAACAGCATGGACCCAGAGCTCCGCAAAGCAAAAGAAAACACAGCAGTAGGAGAAGTAGGGAAGGGTAGAATCTGAGAGAATAATTAACCACGGCTTTCATCAGCCTAGGTTGCATTGTGTTCATAAACATATTCAATATCTTTTCAAATGCCACTCTTGATTTTGGGCACATATAGTACCAGGTTTTCGGTTCACGTTGCTGAGGCATTGCCATGCTGGGAACGGCTCTGGAAGACCAAGTATAGCAACGAGCAAATTAAAATAGGGATCTGAATATTAAGACTGTGAATGAATAGCATACACGTCTGAGCGTTGACAATGATGATCAAAAACACATTTTATGACCAGCTTTGCCTAGGCAGCCTCAGTACGGCGAGAATGCACAGCTTTACCATTACTAAGAAGTAGTAACTTACCATAAGCACCCCAGGTCAGTTCTGTAAGAAACAAAACGTACAGTGGAGTAAGGTCTCTGCATGTTGCGTGTAATTTCAGCTTGCAAAATAAAATATACCACACGGAACAACACGGAACCTACGTGAAATTAGACAACATAAAGATTTGCCGAAAATGAGAGTAGACATGTGTGGTATGTTGGGTGCCAAAAGCATCCAACATGATTTTCTAAACGGAAACACACGCCCGCAACGTGAATTCACTTGTTTCGAAACATTTGTTTCATGGAACTGATGCTCCGTAGTTGGAAGTGAACACGATAACTCAATAAACGTGCTTGTGCGCAACCTAACATTTAGGGTCGATGGCACCTCGGCGGATGATGATGGATTTGATGGACATGATGGACTTGAGCTGGCAGATTGTTATTTTAAAGTAACTCCTGGTCATCTAAACACTGCGGATCCGGCAACTTTCTCACATTTAAGGTAATGACAGTGTGAATGCAATGCACAGTGCGGAGTCACGTGAGCTTGCGATCCGGCTGGCTGTTATTGAGTGCGGAGAATGCTATTTCGCTATTACAGCATCTCTCATAATCACCATGCAACTTTGAGGCGTTAAACCTAACCAATCAATGGATCAAGAAAAACTTCGAGCGCCAGCTCACCATGCGCGAGGCTCATCCTTCGCGTCGTCACATAACTGCTGTACGGGATTTCCAACACGCACTCGAAGAGATCGGCCAACGTGGATAGCTGGCCTTCATTCATGTCGGCGTGAAGAGCTACGTTGAAGAGCCCGTCCTCTATTGTAGCCGTAGCGTAAGTTCGGAGACCCGCGTCACCTGCTGCCCTCCTGGCTCCTCCCTTGATCAGGAAAAGCTTGAGTTCTGGCCTTGGGTACGTGCCCCGAGCCATGCACAGCAGTCTCACGGCACTTTCCGCAGAGCGTGATCGGTACTGTTCTTCCAAGGCTGCCGTCGAGCTGCTGTAGTTGAAGGTGAATGACTTGGCAGGCACTGCAAAGTTGGGCACAGAAGGTGAAGGTAAAAGACAAATGAGCTATGAAAAATACTTTTTCCACGCAGGCTGCTTTACAATCATCGTCAAATCTAATTGAATTGAAGTAAAAAGGTGAGTTCTTCTGAATCTGCAGGCCGCATGTAAGGGTGGGCCCCAATAAAAAAATTGACATGAATATTTTGACAAATTAGCTTGATCGCTAAGGAATGAAATTACGGGCATCAGATACGTGATATGTTAGCAATGTAAGTGCGTGAAGGTACTTGGCAGTCTCACAGACCGCAAACAAAACTTGCCATAAGATTCACTAGGAATAACCTTGAGAGTAAGCTTTATTACTGTTAGTGATGAGTCAACGCAATCTGTATAATGATGCTGCATTTGTAAAACCCAATTTCATCGAGGTTTCGCTGTTTGCCTGCTGCACATTCTTATGCCGAAAAAAAGCAACATAAGTAGTCTAAACATATCTACTCAGTTCTGCGAAAGAATAGTATACTTGTGTTTATTATTCCGATAAATATCTTGCTCCCATGAATTCTTTAAGTATCGCTCTTATCTTAGCTTGTCAAGGGCACCTGCATTTCCAAGAAATAGAGTTGCGCTGAGAAATGCATTATAGCTACTGTTACTTTGACATTCCCTACGAAATATTTATGTGGAGTCTGTTGAAAATTGTGATTCGTCGCTATTATGAATAAACATAAAAGATCGATCTGTCAGCAAAAAATATGCGCGTCCTCAAAGCCTACTGTGCGGTAATACACTGGGGCGCTAATTGGAAGGAATCGCACTTGTTTGCAGAGTTAAAATGACGATAAGTTACTGAATCTCTATAAATAATGCGTTAATATTACTGTCTGCTTGACTATATATCATCGGGTTCTAATTTTCTCACTTCCGTCAAGAAAATTGGTAATCAGAATTACAGAATTTAGAGAGGCTTTCGGTTTGGTTAATATTGCCTTTTCCTCATCCCATAGGCGATGCTCTACAAGCTGAACAAGAGCAGTTGGGGTCGAACTCTAGAGCACGCAGTTTGTGCTTGTACAGGGTGTCTCTGTTAAATTTAGCCAAAGTTAAAAAATGTACGAATGCCACGTAGCTGGGCCGAACCAAGGTAATGTTGTTTGCCGTCGCTTGGACATACTCAAATATTTTTTTCATTACGCCTAATTAGATAATTACTCCTATTTCATTACTCAACTTCTCAAATATTGTAAGTAGATCAAAACAGTCAATGATGAAATTGTAGAGCGACATGAAAAAATCCAGATACTGCTTTCTGTTGCTCAATTTGTGCATGATAAAAGCGTTTTTCCGAGCCTGACAAAAAAAAAAGCCCGCGAATACATGGAAAATTTGAGCTCAGCTGGCAGATCGAGGCAGTTTGCGCGTATTCGCGAGCTTCTTTCACGCTCGGAAACCCTTTTATGCACCACGTATTGAGCAACAGAAAGCTGTATAGGGAGTTTTTTCATGTAGCTCTACGTATTTTCTCGTTGACACTTTTCATTTAATAAGAATTTTTAAGGAAGCTGAGTAATAAATATCTAAAATTACCTATCTAATTAGGCGGAATAAAAAAATTGATTATCTCCAAGCGACAGCAAACATTACCTTGGTTCTGTACCACTACGTGGCCATTTGCATATTTTTAAACCCTGGCTAAAGTTTGCTGCGACCCCCTGTACGAGTACAACTTCTATAGAGGTTTGGAATAATCTAGCACTAAAGTTGAATACGAGATGTGCACTGGGGCGATGGAACCTAAGCGTCAAGAACTGGTTTCCATGATAAAGAGTTTTAGTTTGTCGCAAACATCCTCACTGTTTGGGAATCGCCAGATTGCCGGTAGCGAAAACGCGATGATGATGGCGATCTATTGGCGTAGCCGTTAAAGGGGGCCAGTGCGAAAACGTCACCTAGCCTGCTTGATTTATTCAGGTAAGTGGTCGGGTTGATGGAGACACCTGGTGGCGCAGACTTCAGCGCGACAAACACAGAGCTATTGTTGCAGCATACAGTAGCATTTTATTTAGCTGCTGATATAAATTTTCGGCAGCGGCAGAGTATTCATCACGTTATCAATTTTGATAGCTTTTTCGAAATTAAGCCTATGAAACAGGAAATCGTGTCCCAGGCATTGTGGTTAGACAAAGGGTCACAAGATGTCGCTACTAGCCTCGTTGCTGCCGTACAACTCTCGATAACTCGGTAAACCGCAAATGCTAAGACGTCTGGGGAGAAGCAGGAACTCTCTCATTTGTGCTCAACGTTCACATTAGCAAAGCTACTTGCATTTTAGCTTTCTTTTTGTGCAATGTAAATACCGTACCACTGTTGAAAAGAGGCCTCGACTGGAATTCGAAGCGGTAAGGACAGAAGGCGTGCGCGCTTCAGACCCTCGTTAGAGCGGGTGGCTGTATTCTTTCTAAGTATAACGCCCCACTTGTCTATTCACGCCACGTTTTTGATCACAAAACAACTCCACCTGAGTTAGTTTTAGATAGAACCGCAATAACCTGATTTCAGCATTCCTCACGCGAATGCATTTACTGAAGCGCCAGCTAAAAAATTGAAGGGCGAGATGGCCCACAATAGCACTTGCTAGATATAGTGTTTTGCTGAATATTTCGCAGATATATACTTCTTTTTGGCGGACGCGTTATCACGTCGTTATTTATATGATAAACACAAAAGTCCAACCAAAATATTCCGGCAAAACCAATCTCACAATGACTGTCAGCGATCATGCCCGTAGCATTCAAAAATTGTGGCAACACACCAACTATTTTTCATTCAACTGACAAAAATTTGCATCTCAAGGATATACTGGGCGGTTGTTCGCACGTCCTACATAAGATGAGGAATCTGCACATCAGCAATTTTAATTTCATGTTCACCTTCACTGTGGCAGGTGTATTCTACCATACAAAATAAAAACAAAACAATAACTGCTTGAAGAGGGTGGCAGTTTCTCTTTCAAACTGTCTAAAACGTGCCTAGCTATATTATAAAGCTACAACGAAGGAGCTTTCTATGTGGAGATTAGCTGCAGTGGGACTCGTTCTATATGTTAAATTTCAAAAGGGAGGTGGAATAAAACGATGCTCATGAGTGGCTATTGAGAAAAGTAATTTCGCTTTAAGTCAAGGTGAAAGAAAAAAGCACTGAACGTTTGAAACGTGATTTGGTTCTCTAATTGCATTTCCGAAACCGTACTATGGCAGACACCTGCGTGCCCATAGCGTCACAATTAGGTCCCAATATTCTAGAAAGCCTAGCTTTCAGAGATTGCATCAGTGAAGCAACGCGAAAAGGTATTAAATTATGGCGAATGTAGTAGAAAGCATGAATTTTTCAATAGAACCCTCCTGCAATACTCAGCAAATATATATCGGTAACGTAAGACCCTGCTTGGTATCTTAATGGGGTTAACAGTGTTTGCCCATATATATATATATATATATATATATATATATATATATATATATATATATATACACTTGATGCGCCTTTATGTAGTAATGCGTATGACATGAGAAGAGGAGGAGGAGGGGGAATGCAAAAGTTTATGGTGAGGAACAGCGAGAAAGCGGGAACTCAAAACAGCCGTAACTCAAAAAAAAAAGATATGTACTTAATGTTGTCTCGAAGGGACACAGGATCATCGGTTTTCCGTTTCTTTTTGCACAAATTATACAAAAGTAGAACTTATACAAGCGTCATTTCTTAACCTATCTTTAATTCGCGAATGTGTTATGATCAGCATAATCGATCTAACCGTGAAAAAAAAAAAAACGTGAAGCTGAACGCACTGTTTTTCACGCTCGCATTTTTTCATGTGAGCAGCAGGGGTGTTGCGTGACGTTGCCTTTTTGCACTGAGGCCGAACGAATCTTTCAAAGCCTCTGAAATAAGTGTCGTACCTAAATAAAGCAACATTGTGGCTTCTATGAGCAGGAGAAAAGAAACGCAGGCGTAGTTTCGGCAATGAGACACGTTCAACAAGCGCGACGTACCTGCTCCTCTTCGTACCGATCTCACTAAATTACAGCGAAGCACGCAATTTTGATACGGCCAGAGAGCTGCTGCGTGCGTAGGGATAGTTGACCACCGGGATAGTCATGCAAGTGGGCGTAACTCTCTAACTGCTCTTCTCTGAGCGTCGCAACCAAAAAAACAAAATAAAAGGCCTGATGGGCATGACAGCATCATGCCAATCATTGCTTCCCTTTATCACGTTCCGCAGAAGAACAGAGTCTTACATTGGCATTGGTAAATAATGAGAAGTGAGCGGTAAAGGCAGCAGTGAAATTGCGATACTGCGCGCGGTTATGCAGGAATAGGCCAACCTTGCTCTAAAGCTGTCCAGAGTTTAGCGTAGCCCCAGAACACAACTATGGTGACTGGTGGAAGCAAAACGAGACCATCGTGGGAAATATTTGCCGTGAAATTTTCTGTCGCTAATCATGAGGGAAGTGTATCCGTGATGTGGAAACGTCGAAATGCGCATACTGTGCGAATAATTTGCGTATGTTCGTGACTGTGAACCGAAGCGCGAAGACTAATGAGTTTGAGTTCGGTGCAGAGCGTGGTGCGTAACGCTCAGATTACCACAGTCGCTTGAGTTGCCATCGCTTGTATTGGTCTTGTTTTGTTCCCCTCCCTAGCAGCAACTGTTTGCGACATTAGGGTGAGAAACCAAAACGTCGTAGGCACTCTTCGGACGGTACAAGCTGCCTATAAGAAGGTGCCGAGAGTTCCTGGGTCTTTCCTTGCTCAGCGGCATGGGAGAATTCTCAAGTTACTAATTTACTGCAGCAGCACCACTTTGTTCGCAGCATCACCATTATCATCACTTGTGCGCTACAGCATCCCCATTTTCAAGGTATACAGACACGAAGTCTTCATATGTTGCAGGCTAGAGACATGGCGACCGACGTCCTTGGAACCTGCTGACATGACCAGACGAAACGTCTTTTGTTTTTTTCAGTCCAGCGCCACTTCTCTGCGGTTCACTGCGTCTAAGGCATCAAAGTACAACAGCGTTCCAGCGATCGAAGGTATATCACTATCTTCAAATCTCCCTTTCGTATGCCAGTCAGCCCTCAAAATCTGCACGGTGTTAAACTATGCCAGTCTTTTTTTTTCCCCGATGCTGGTGTGCTTGTTTGACCATAACGAAAATCGATGCGAAAGATGGCAACGTACTTTCTCGCGGCGATGTTGGCTCAATGTTTAGCTTCGTAAAGCAGTTCCCTATGCTAGCATATTAAACTCAGTGTTAGGGGAGTAAATAAGAAGAGCCAAGAGCGAGGCCGTGCCAATCGTGCTGAAGACAGCGCTGAACAGAAATAACGGCTTCACAGTATTCAAGTCTCGAACTCGTGTCTCCGCCATTTGAATTATCCCAACTCTGATTACCAGGTTGTCAGTACCAAGCGTTTTCGCTTGCTCATGCCAAACGTGTAACTTTTGCGTTCCTTTTTTTTTTCGACCATGCACTGGATGGCTTCCTCATGAATGTACTTGTCAACTTGGTCTCATAATTAGGTAAGAAGTGTTCAATGGCAACTTCTTCCTCCAACGTACTCACAATATAGTGTCTTGCTTAATCACTCCCGCACAGTATAAAACAGCACCAGCTGTTCAAAATCTAGCGGAGCAAGCAAGACTTAACCATTTCTCCACTAAAATGGCACGCTCATGCTGTAGTGGTTGCGACCGATGCTTTGCGAGTTCAAACCTCTGGTTGTAATCCCCGCTGCTGCCTGAACATTCGTTCTACATCACCACAGAGCTTTCTTTTTTTCCATAAATAATCGATGTTATTGATATAAGGCAGCGGGTACCAAATTTTATAAAAAATATAAGCTGCTCAGATACAAACGATATAATGTCTGCCGAATCTATATTTAATTAGGTACGAGTTCCCTTTATATTGTAGCGACCCCAAAAATATGATCAATATGTGAGATTTATTAAGGTGTGCATGTTCACGATTGGAAATCCCCAAAAAAGTATGCATCCAATCATTACGCTTTCACTTGCTTAGCTGTCCGCTTTTGCTGGCTAGGTTTTTGAAGGTATCGGATGAACGATGGCGAGCATTCAGGCTGCTCTCAATATCGATTCAGAAGATGCGTCTTCAGCTGCGTTACAGACACGAGAGCGAGAGAGAGATAGAGAGAGAAAGAGAGATAGAGATAGAGAGAGAGTGCTCACCGAAGACGGTCATGTCCTGGTGCCTGGCGTCCTGGCCCGCGAGCGAAGTCACCACGCAGGTGTACTTGCCGCTCAGCTCCCAGGTGGGCCTCAGGATGCGGATGGCACGGTACTGTGAGTACACGTCGCGCGAGCTGACGGAAAACGTGTCGTCCAGGCGTCCCTGTAGAACGCCGAACGCCTCGCGGACACGCATCTCGGGTATCCACTGGTACACCGGCTCGGGTCCGTCGTTGAAGAACCACTTCACCACCAGCTTCAGGTCGTTCTCGTTGTAGACGTATTCACAGTCTAGCACGGCAGGCGTGTCGGTCCCGTTGCGCACCCAGCGCGGTACGATGAGGCGTCGTATGGTCACCGCACGGCAGAAACCTGCGCATGGTTAGGCATAGCAAACACGGCGCGCTTGTGAGATGCGTTACGGTAGTCAAGACTCCGCGCAAGCTCAACCGTGACCCCTTAAACGTATCCCACATTGTCGAAAAAATTGTAAACAAATTACGCCGCCTAGTGATTGTAGTAGATGTAAATTAGTTGAGCCACGCAATACACTTCAACTCAGTGCATTATTAGGACACGGGCATTTAAAAATGCAGCTGATACGCACAACAGATTGGCTCAGAAGAATACATGTTTGCGTTGCTACGCATGATTTGTCATTAAAAAATTACGCCAGCATGCGAACAGCTGTAAGAATTCTGCACATCACGATTTGTATTGTCGAAGCCACAATCAAGCTAGAGGCACTGAACCACTACCTGTTCATGGGTACTGACTGCAAAAATATATTCTGCTTGCCTATCAGAGGCACGTCACATTTGCGAAGCTTTCTTTTTATTTAAGCAGAACGTTCACTAGAACATCTATAATCTTCTAGCGGAACTGCGGTAAGTTTTGCTTTGATTAAACAGTGTAGGTCGTCGTGTAAAGTTTGAGGCCACAGTTGCGTCATTGGTCCGCTGAACTTGAAGCGCTGCAAAGAAACAATTCCTGAAGTGTACTTGAGCGCGGGCTCCGTTTTCCTAGATTAAGTGGTTCGTCACAATTGCTAGTTCTGAGAAACTTAAACTGCTGTACAAGGCAGGTTGGCCCCGATGTTCAAAGCAAAATGCATCGATAGCGAGCAACGTCGGTCTACCCGGGGTGGCGGCATTTAGGCAACGCGCACTATGTGCTTTTGGTGCGCAGTAGAAATAGACGAACTCTGATAAGAGAAAACAGAAATCGCGTCCCGAGTGATGTGACTATCTGGCGACTGGAGAAGCGGTTCCGGGGAACGACACACAGACAATGTAGAAAGATGGAAGTGGCAATGGCGAATTTGTTGATAAAAGATTCAATAGATGGAAACAGTGGATCGGGAGCCAGTAGAGACTCCTTTGTGCTGTTACGCGCGTTATGTCGTTCTTTTCTTATGCCGTTTACTTGCTGTCAACATCTTCTGCGTCACGTAAAACACAAACAAAAATAAAAGAAAATGTTGAATGAACGCCACCGCGAATTTAGCCAAGCTGATCACTTTATTACTTTAGTCACCGTGCCTTGATAAGCACGCTGTGGTACTGTGCCTGTCAATAGCCGAATGACTAGCGCGGTTTCTCAAACACAGAGCTCGCAGTAAGAAGCGCACTTACTCCTTTTTCTGGTTGAACAGAGCGCATAAATAAAAAAAAACAAAACAAGACCACTTCTGCGCTGCTGTGGAACTTTTCTAAAACAGTCGTTAGAATCCGAAATTCCATTATCACAGATAAACATAGCCAGCGAACATTAGCTGATATAACCAGCCAGTTAATCTTAATCTCTACATTTGTAGTGCTTGATTTAAAGAAAAATATAATAATGTAATACTAACCTCATGGAAATTGTATCAAAATTCCTCCAATAAGCATTTGGTTTTCGTAACTATGTTCT
Organism: Dermacentor albipictus; assembly: GCF_038994185.2. Classification (NCBI taxonomy): domain Eukaryota; kingdom Metazoa; phylum Arthropoda; class Arachnida; order Ixodida; family Ixodidae; genus Dermacentor; species Dermacentor albipictus. The sequence goes on from NC_091824.1 coordinate 50,598,268, forward strand.
TATTGAAATGCATATACAGAGGCTTATTCCCCTTTTAATGACGACGGATATTCCTTTTTACGGTGTCGTACAAGCAAGTTTGTTTTTAGTGCTCAGACAAAGAGAAGGCTAGTCGACTACATAATTATTCTATCGGTGAAAATTACATAGTCGGCTTTATCAAATCACAAGTTGTAAATGCTACGGCATGTTATAACACGCGCTAACGTATTGCGTGCTTTTAGTAGACGATGAGATATTACTCCAATGTCCCAGGCTGAGTCATCAAGCACATGCGCTTTCTTTCATGCCCGAAACAACGGCTCATCCGGCGTTCCCATAAATACGCGCGTGTCATTACGCCATATTGTAAGTTTACGGCAGGAAAGAGGAAAGAACGCCGTTACGGATACATGAACCACTTCAATCCAACTTATGCTAGTAGTGGTCCGGCTTTGTTCTCTGTTCGTGCTAGTGGTAAGTACGTTATGTAGGTTGCTCAAATTTCTTTACCGTTTACATGCACTCGACAAAAATAGACATCACGAGCCCCAGGGCCGCTGCTACATTGGACTGAAAAATTATTAAATGAAAGGTACGCTTGTCTGTTTTTGTTTGTTCTGTAGAGTGCATGTAATCACTGCAATTGCGCGGCCATGTAAGCTTCGAGACGTTTTTTTTTTCTATTTTCGTGTGAAACACGTTCTTTTATACTTTTATACGAGCGATTGCGACCGGCGACATGCCGGGGTTACCCTACGGCGCGCGCACAAGAGCCGAGCCACCATAAATTTCCTTTCTTTTTCTCTCGGTCTCGCGTGACCCAATATTTGACGCTCTTCCGGCAAGAAAACAAAATACACAATAGCGACGACAAAGACAAACAGCTCGACACGACACGGTCGCGTTCCTCGACACACCGGAGGCCATTCAATATCCGCTCTGCCGGGCTCGTTTGTTGAGCTTGCTGCGCGCACAGGGACCGTCAGCGCTCCGCAGGTCAGCCATCGCTTCCACCCGTTAGCTTCGCGCGCTCCTATGTTGCGAAGCGTCGCGCATCTCTCGAACGCGACGGCGCGCGAATGCCGCGGGGGGAGGGGGGGGAGGAGGAGGAGGAGGAGGTGCAGTGGGAGAGAACCACTTCGCCGTGACTTGACCGTAGGATGAACACTCTACTCGAGTCCTTACCATTGTGGTCTGTCCTTGCAAACGCAAATGACGAGAAGCGAGTGTCACAATCCGTTCGCGCTCTTCGTGTCCTTTGCTTCTATGCGCCGCATCTAGCAATGGCGGACGCCTGGGGCATGCTCATGCCCAGGCGCTGCTGCACGGTGATTGTGTTCCGCAGTACACCATCGGTACTGTGTCGCCGGCTGCCACTCTCGTCCGGAATTAGGAAAATAGCCCGCGGTCGTTCTTTAACTAATATTTCAGTGTCCGCTGCCTCCACCACCGCAGCGGCAATATCTGCAGCCCTCAGGCGCTCTCAGTACGCAGACGCCCAGCTGTAGTTTCCCTATACTTCATGGTTTCGAAAGATCTTTCCGCTGGACAGCTTTGAGAGTCTGCTTATTCGAATGTTTGCGCAACAGCTAGCGCGACCTTTGTGCGGGCGTGTAGTCACCGGCGTATAGTTTATCAATCACGTTACCTTTTAGCGTTCCTTTTTTCGTGACTTGAAGCCTCAGGATCTCTTCACAGGCAGCAGTGTCATTTGCACTCAAGCAAATAGAGATCTGGAGGTAAAGGCATAACTTTGCCCTTCTTGGTAAGGTTCTTGTGAGAGGACCCGGGTGGAGCGGGTGGACGCACACAAGCGTTCTTCTGTCGCTGTAAAACGTTTTGCAACTACAGGGACCTCGAGGTAAAACATGGCTCAATACAGCAGTGTGCTACTGAGCATGAAGTCGTGGCCTTACCTGCATACTTCAATGGGTGCGGAATGTAAAACCAAGAGTGTTATGTAAAGAAAAAAAAAATAAGTGGCATATACTTAGTCGACTTGTCAATAAGTCCCAGGTCTTCGAAATTATGCTACAACCTGCGACGTCTCTGAGACATCTCTCATAAACACGCAACGTCAGGAGAAAAAAAAAATCAAGAAAGATTAAAAACTGCTTATTACTGTTGTTGAAGTGTGCTGAATTTGAAACAGGGGAACTTTAATGCATCGCGCATGAGGAGTATTCAGCGCGCGTCCAATGTATTCCGCAATATTTGTGAGGGAGTCGACGGGCGAAAACTTCCTTAAGAAAAAACGGAATCGACAGACAGAGATAATTGGGAATTAAAAAAGGGAAGAGCATTCAAAAAACGCTGTGAAATGTCACAAACTGCCTCGGCACGCACTCCTCAGCCACATAGTACTAGTAAAGAGGCTCCGCTTTTATGTTCGGTATATATTAAAGCTCCGTGACCGAGCATAGCTTGACACTATTACAAGCGCGTGCGTGTGCTCTAAACGAGTTGTGCTATGCCTGTTTGCAATGGCGTTTCCTTTTTCCCACATTGAAGCATTCAGTGTCTTTGTGGTCGTTAGTACTGAACGCCACTACTCAGCACAATTTTACATTGTTCATTTACGTTCTGCTTTTCCTGCGCGCCAATTAGTGTCAGGCATATTTCCTGGTCTGAGCACAGCGCATTTCTTTACCTAACAATCTCTCTCTCTCTCTTTCTCTCTCTATTTGTCCCTGTATCCTTTCTCCCAAGTGCAGGGTAGTAAACCTCCCTGCCTTTCCTCTGTTATATTTCTCTCTTTCTCTCTCTGGAGAAGAATATTTCAATATTCATTGTTGTCCCCAGTGCAATAGACAGTCCTTAAAAAAATAATACTAGTTAATTGTCACCAATAACAAATGCGAATTCATAAATCGCGCCAGAAAACAAACCATCTTGCAGAACCTGATGCTATGCGTTAAAATATTATGTTGAATGGACTCGCCCTACAGTTTGACACCGGTCATGATGCCCGATTCAAGCCCGCTGGGTTTTACCTGTTGGGTTTTCGCCGTGCTTTATTTATTGTTTGTTTAAAAAGAAAGATCGCTTAATTCGACAAACAAGAGTTACAACTATTTGCTGCCTTATAAACAACAAATGAGATACTACTGCCACAACAAGAATTGGGGCACGCCCTGAAGCGGACACGTGCACACGACCCACTGCGGCGCAGCGGGAATAATCACTTAGGTCCGACAGCGCCAGTCACGTAAAACGCCACGGGCTAGAACAAATACCGGCCCGTAGGCAAGAGCGAAGCAAACCGCGTGTATGAAAAGAAGAAGCAACGCAGAAAGGTTCCTGGCTTCCGGCCTCCTTCCTGATGGCGGGCACGTTTGACTTGTACGGCGGTCGCCTCCTGCGACCCGATTTCCCTCTTGTGCATTTATTTTGTTTTCTTTTTTTCTTTGCGTCATGCAAAATTGAGAGTTCGTTCCGTGGAAGGACAGAGTTTCGGCCTCGAGCGGCTCCTCTCCGGATGTGGAGGCCAACGTAAACGGAAGGACGAAATATAAAAAAAAAAAACTCCAGGCGGAGAGCCCAAGTGCAGCTCGGAATATCGACCGAAGCGCTTCGCATCAGGTCGTACGTGTCACGTCTATCGTGGGCGAGGTCTTCTTCTTCCCATTCACCGTTGTTTATTAGCTGCCATATACGATGAGTTTGGACGCTGTGAAGGACGGCTATTCCGAAACCTCAGCAACGAGAGACCGCGAAAAAAAGAAACGCGCGACGAAAATAAAAAAGAAACGCGGTCGAACCAAATTTATAACCAAGTAAGGAAGCGCCGTAGAAACAAGAGCGCGAATCACTGAAAACAACACAGAAGAGAGTGAAAAAGCGTAAAGGTTTCGCAAAAACAAAACAACGCAAACAGGAAAAAATTTGTGGAAAGATAGGGTAAGTTGACCCCGCAACGCCCAACAAGCTCTGTTCTTCCAGTCCTGTCAACCTTTCCTTTCCAGTCTTCTTGCGCTTCAGTATCACGTAGTTCAGCAAGCACCAGCTCGCCCAAGAAAACGTTATTGCGTCAACGACCTGTCCACCTAAAGCACCAACTACAAATTTTTCACGTTGATTTTGCGCAGGAAGTACATCTGCACAAGAGAAAAACCAATAAATGGTACTGTACAAGAACATGAAATACACTTGAAATAATTATGTAATTACTATGTAAATGGATCAATTATACAGAAGTGAAATGTCAGTCCAGCGCCAAGGAATACTGCTAGGAGCGTCGCGCAATGTTTCCCGGGGTAGAACCAGAATTTCAGAATATTAAAGATCACATTAAAAATAAAAACTCACCGACGATTATGATACTCTCTAATGCGAAATTTGAGCGCAGCTCTGTAGGTGCTTTCATTTCGCGATGTATTGGAAGCCGTGGACAATCTGTCTCGTGCAGCAGATTGCAAACGGAGCGAAGTGTGGCACGACATCCTCGCTAATAAGGAAATTGCGGTACGCAGCGCGTGGGTGACGTGTGTGCGTGATCCATAGCAGCCACCGCAGATAGACCTCCGCTCATGCAGCGCTTTGTTTCCATATATGGTATCGGTCTGCGCGCACACGTGTGATATCAGTGAGCAGACGACAGAGCGCTACTTTAGCGCCATCTTGTAGCTATCGCCGCCGCGAAGCCCGTATTGCACGACACTACGCTTTTCTTTTCACGATTTGGGAACGTACACTGATCCTCCTCTTCGTGCTTCATGTTTCTACTGCACTCTCCTCCTCCGCTTCCCGCCTTGTGCTCTCTTCGCTATCGCCGTATTTCATCCCTCGCTGCGCTCTTTCTCTCCCCCTACTTTCATTCCCTGCCCCCCTGTGCAGCGCGGTTGAGGTGTCCTCTGCTGAGAGACAGTTACTGCGCTGCACTTTACCCCAACCTTTCCTTCCCATCTTCAAGAATCTTCTTCTCTCTCTCTCTCCCTCGCTGCGCTCCGCATTCGTTCTTTCATCCTACGCTGTGCTCCTTCGCTCGGTTACGCCGAACAGAGGACGCCGAGGGAACACGGCGACGCGAAACGCAGGAACGGGCGCCTTAGGGCTGCGCTCTAAAATGATACACTGAAACTTCGCGGAATTGAAATCGCGAAGACAGTCGGTCAATCAAAATTGATCATGCCACTGTCCATCAGAAAATCCTGCAAAGCAGTATACTAATGCCTATTTTGTTTTCCTGCTTTTTCTTGAAGGTGGGCGGGGGGGGGAGGCAACTTGATTAGTGCATAAGCACAAAAGCGTCCACCGAAATTGTAGAGACGACTGCCCAATATACCTTGCTACAGGTCATGTCATGGGAAGTCAGTGACACGATGCATAACTGTAGATTCTCTAGTGGGGCATACATTAATGGCTGGAGATACCTTTGATGACTCAAATAGGCGGCTCTTAGGTGGCCTATTTAAACACTGTCTATCCTTTATTGAACAACGACAAGGCGTAGAGAGAGAGCGTCGGCAGAAACAACCTGCCGGAGTCGGGACGTCGACGAGTGGCTGCGTACACACGCAATCAGTGCTAACAAAAATGTTCACAAGAGCGTCGATATTGAACTAAATTAAGCCAACCGCAGATTCTGTATTCAAGTACCTCACATAATTTTGATTCCTACCGTTCATGCGACCTTCCATTTTTCTCGTCATCCTCAATGCCTAAAACGAACACGTTTTCGAGGAATAAGTTGATTTTGATGCTTCCTTCCTGCCCTAATATTTTTTGTTGATTTATAGAGCTGGTTATTTAATGTACGGGGAATATTTAAATGTTTTGAAGCGATAGAATTTTTCTCATTTTGCAACATACGGTGTGAAAGCAGAAATAGAATCAGTACTTTCTTGATAGGTCGCTGAATGTTTAGCTTTAACTAAAAAGCCAGTGCCAGCCTATGGAGCCGGTGCTGACAGTACGGCTACTCAAAAAATTTACAGCATCGCGATAACTAGCCCAAGCAAGACAGCAAAGCATTCCCAGCGGCCTTGCATACAAATGACAAAATAACAGGAAACCATTCTTTGCCGAAAGTGCTACGGCGCGTGCCGGCCAATTATTAGCAATACCGCAAACGTTATCTTATGCGTCATTTATAATTTTGTCTTTATTTATCAGAGATGTGGTAATTAAAATACGTGTAGACGAGCAACATGTGCATTTTCGGCACCATGTAGTATGAGTCCTAAGCCCGAGAGCGCGGGATCAAACCCCGACGACGGCGGTCACCTTTCTATGAGTGCGAAATGCAAAAACACACGTGTACTTAGAATTAAGTGCTAGTTAAAGAACCCCAGGTGGTGAAAATTATTCTGGAGTCCCCAACTACGGCGTGCCTCATATGCAGATCGTAGTTGTGGCACGTAAAACCCCATAAAATAGAAGTGCACATCCATTCATAGTGAAAAATATTCAAGTACATCTGTAAACAACAACTGCAAGAAAAGAACCTTTTTGTGCAGTAACGCAGGCAAGAGACATCTCGCATACTACATTTGAGCACAATATCGCGCCCTCTTTGACAGCATTTACTACCTTTTGTTGAGATATTGTGCGAGCGTAACAACAAAGCGTTTACATTGAGATGAAGTTCTTGAGAAGAAGAGTGTCCCACTAAAGTAGAACCAACACAATACTCCGTTTCATACATCAGTTGCAACGCTGTGATGGCTAGAGATGCTTTTTGCAGTGGCTGCGTTCGCAATGAGAAATAGTCCGGTTTTTCGGGATTACCTTTTGTGAAAATGTTTTTAATATCAACTCAATTCTAAATAAAAAAAAACAATTTACCCTTAGAAACAAACAAACCATGTACTCAGACTGCACTAACACTTTGTTCTAGACCAATTTGCTTTTCCTTGTTTTATTTTCTTCATTCGCAGGCCGTCGCGGCAGCCTCACGTGCATGCTCGCGCGAGAAAATGCCGCTGGCGCGCAGCGAAGCATGGAGGGAACGCGCGGGGTGTTCAATTTTGGCGACCGTGCTTCTCGCGTAGCTTCCACAGCGTTGCACACCTGGTGTATGAAACGGAGTATAGAGAGCCTTGATTCGAGCTCGCGGCGAAAAACGCTAAATAGGGCTCACTTCCGAAAAAATGCTGTTTTGGCGGTCTTTTCGTCGCGGACGTGTAGAAAGACGAGGCGAGAGGGACACTTGAGCTCTCCTTGCAAGGGACAAAAAAAAACGCAAAAAAAAACCATATTCATCTCTCCATAGTTTGATCGTTCGTGTTCCTCGCCGCGCTCGACTCGATGTGAAGCGAAATCATCGATCCAAACGGCGCGAAGGGCTTTCTATCTAAGCCCCACATTATTTAATCAGGACAGCTTTTCGTCGTTTGCCCTCCCGCGTGCGGGTTATGCTTTATAAACTTAATCATTAATACTGAACGAACATGTGACCCAACGAGGAAAGCCCTTAGAAGGGGATAACAGCTGACGTGAACAATTTTAGACAAGCGGGAGCGCTGTATTTATGCGCACATTTTACGTACCACGCTATGTAAATGAGGCACGCAAAACAGTATCAGTACATTGAAGCAGAAATCGACGAATGTTTGATAATTCTGCAACATGTTTCGTATTGTCTTAAAATATATGGATCGAAGTTCAAATATATATTTTCTACCTCAAGGTGAACCTGGCGACTCTGCAGATGTCCCAATTTCCTTGTTCTGTTTTTGTTATTGGTCAAAGACAGAGCTTGTAATTAACCTATGACAGAAAGTTGTGACTGAAGACACAGTCCTTCATGGAGAAGCTTAGAAAAGATGTTATACTGGCAATCTCGACGGTTGCCTTCGTTATTTAAGTGAAGCACTTGGTGTAAATTATATTGACCGCAAAAAAGACGGGGACAGAGGAAGAAAACACATAAACAGCACAGGCGGTAACGATGTAACTGATGAGGGATTCCTCAATATGATTTGCAGTAAATACCAACTAGGCCAATCTGAAGTTCTTCTGAAGCACTTGGTGTGCACAGTGAAAATCAACCATGCTGGAGCTCGATTTCACGACGACGGATGTGAGGTAAAGAACTAAATATTGTTGATTGCAGACATCACTACAGGTCTCTGTGATGCCTGTGGCCGACAGGACACTCAGCCGAAGGAAAGAAAGAAAGCTTACAGCTAGTCATTTGAGGACAACACTGTTAATATATTGTAAACTCTACGGATCATGTCCTTGTCGAACAACGATAATCCTCATTTGTCTTACGTTTCCTTTTCCGAAAATTCGGCACTCTAGACATTCCTATCAAACATTCTATGCCAGGCTGATAATCCGCATTACATTGGTGACTTGCAAGTGCGAGATTCACATGTACGAAAGGAAGGGCACGTAATATAAATATAAACTATTTTTAGTGTGTACCCCATGGCTAGCAACCACGGGAACTTCTGAAGAAGAAATCCAGAAACGGAAGCAAAGCGCGACTGATTTCAGCTTTGGTCTTACGAACGTGACGGCCAGCGGGAGGTGTCACAAGTCAGAGATGACCAGTACAAGAAGACCTGATTTACATCCGTCTTGCCACGCGCGTAGCGCAAGTGAACCCACACCATGCGGGTAGGTTAACAGAACTCGCTTCGACGTTTGCTCAGCCCGATCCGCTAGCGTTTACCTGAACGCAACCCCACTTTATTGGGTTAATCAAAAGGCGATTTGGTGTAGGTGGCGCCCAAAAGACTTGGACAAAAAAATTAGTTAGAAATGGCGCACTAACTCCCAACTTGTTTTAAAGGACAGCGTTCAAGCAGAGCGCGCGCATGGATCACGAGAACGTGGACAACGCTAGGGCTGAGCGTATAAAAATCACGGCAGAAGCCATCGGATGAATAATTTTGCGCCAGGGAATAGACAGCCAGATTACACCATTAGAAATAAAATGAAACGGCATGCACTATCTGCCCCTTTGTTGGCACTTAATTTAAACGTTTCAAGGAAGCTTCGCTCAACGGCGATTCAAAAGCATCCGTTGGGTCACCTGTCTTTGTTTTCTTATTGGCGTGAACCTCGCACCATTATACAGGGTCACTCGCACGTGTTCAAAGCATTTCAACATAGAGCCTTCAGAATTCTCAGAATTACGCTATTCATAAAAGCCTCGCGTTTCAATTCACTAGGCACGAGCTGGTGCTCCTGATATAGTGCTGCAAAGTTCACGCTAATTAACAAATGGTCATTGATGGATAGTGTGTTCTTATTTTTTTTGCACGGCTGGCTCCAGGTATTCGTATCTGCATATGTTTTGCAGTTTTTTGCGCTACTTAATCCACACCATACATTAATAACTCGCTGAAGCCTGTACATTTGTCTTTCGCGACAAATTATACACGACTCGCGGTGGCATCATGCGGGTCAGTGGAACCTCGTGGCTGTATATGTTAACTGGGTAAATAGAAGCAGGAAGTTTTTGTCCAGGACTTTCCATATTGTCATAGAAAAACAATTTACGGCTACACTATATGTATCTTGTGCGCGCTAGATTGGTAACAGTGAGGTTTCTTTTTTTTTTCGCGGTCATGTGGAAGGCAGCAGTAGTGTTTGCTGTAAGATATTTTGGGATGAACCGTGTGTGTGTGGAGATTCCACGAGAGATTTTCTATAACAGACGATGTCGTTTTGTGCTACGAAAAGAAGGAACACCCGGATGTGGAGAATATTCCCACAATTTGACCCAGGAAATAACAAGACTGCTTCTGATTTCCACCCCGGGGGACATTCCCTTCGAAAAATCCAAAGAAATTATAATTTCTGAACATATCCAACAGACAAAAGAATGGATAACGTTCTTAGGCGAGAGGCACATTTCTGTATTTTTGATACTGTTCCCGCGCAACGAAAATAGATTTAAAAGTGCCCGCAGCATTCTAAAAACAGAAATAATTGTCGCTTTCCTAGTGTTCACCCCTACTTCGAGAGAAGCAAAAGTTTTTGAAAGTACTCCGCGTTATGCCCCACCATCGTCAAGCTCACGAAAGAAGTAGGGCGACACGCAAAAAATTCCTGCAGGTTCCAGATATTCAATAAGAGGCCCATTTGGACGAGCGGCTTCTTATGTGTCTTCGTCTTGCTGCCCTTTGCTCAGTAAGATGAAGTGCCGCAAGGCCTCCAGCTCATCGGGACGCCCTTTTAGTTGCGTTGCTCTTTTTTTTTTAATGCGAACATTAAGAGCTTTTTTAGCAGGAGTAATGCCACGCGCAGGCGCGCTGCTTGCTAGAGATAGCTGCAAATGGACTTAAGAAAATGGGTTCCCGACGTTAGAGACGTCGCATTAGGAATTTAGATGGGAAACGTCGGCATATGCTTTTCCATTTGTTTTTTTCTTTTCGGGAGGATTGTGGCCCTGCAGTACATTCTTCCATTCCGCTGAGTTTCCAAACGGTAGGATATGTAGCAGCGACTGCAGCCGGAATGAGGTCGCGAAAGTTGGTTTCAGAAGGACTGAAGCCTGTCCTATTTACTGCCTCAAGGTGGTTAGGGGGAGCTGAGGAAGTTCAAGCGTCGAAAGTTCTACCGTAGCGAAAACGAGGAAGGTGACACGTACACAATCGGCACCAGCGTTTATCGAAGAGAATGTAACTTAAACGAGCAAGCAAAAATAAAAGAGAACGCTCCTCAAACAAACTTGTGCGTGGGATACTTATTTAAGGAAGCAGAAACGAACGTTCATTGAAAAGACCGTCACTCTGTTTTGTCGCGGAAGTAACCACCAATGTTTAGTCGATGCGAGTCGCACATCTCGGGCGCTTCTTTGTCGATTTGAGTTACGTGTAGAAAACAAAACCAGTAATAATTTCCATTTCATGAGGGGTGCGTGAAAAATTTGTGCAATTTCTTTGAACGGCGCAACCGCTGTGTACAAGGGACATACGAAAATCCAATATTCTGAAGACGACATGACATCATAGGCTACGACGTACTCCACGCAGCCCAGTTTCCCGAAATGAACACGCTTGCATCAATTCGTGCGTAGGATATGCTTCACAATACAAACTACTTAGGTTGCGTGTTTCGGAATTTTTGAAACGCATCAGCGTCTTTACGATTACGTTGCCTTTTCTCAACATCATATAGGGCAGAATAATGCATACCTCATTCCATGGGAGCTATAACGTAAAGGTATTCCAAACTTTTCTATTCCAATTCTGTAATCAGTCTTCTGCGATTGGCCAAAAACTTTTTTGGACCACCCCTATTTTGCCCGTGTGCCACGCGACGTGAAGAAAACCACGGTATTTCCCCATCTGATATGATGTGTACACACTGTGTATGCTTGATTTGACCGAACAAAAACAAAGAAAAATGGGTGTTTCTGATTCGACGCCTATTCGCCATTAACCTTCGGCTACCGGTAAAAAGTTTTCGGTCTGCACCTTCTTCGCCTGCCTCCCACACGACGTCACAAAACCACAAAAACTCACCGCGTCAAAATGACGTGTACGCGTTGAAGATGCATTAATATGTCGAACAAAACTGAATTTTCGTCTGAATAGCCGCAGGCTGCCCCGTTCCGAAAGGAATAAAAGATGGCTGCCGCCGATCACTCAGGCACTGGCTACTCGCACCTGCCGAAGAGCGTGGGTTTATTTCCGTCTAATAAACTTTTTTTGCGTGGCCGTGTAACGTTTTCAAGCACTTTCGGCAGGTTTAAGATCTCGTTCTTCGAACTCTTCTCTGCATGGATCAGTTTCAGCGTCATTCTTAAGCTTTCATTGCATGCCACCACGATTGTCGACGAGCCATTGCAAGCTATTATAAGTTAGGGAAAGCGCACCAATCGCTGACGCCGGCACCACCCTCTTCATCCGGTTATCGATTTTCACTGCAGTTACTCGGCCTCATCGAATCCCTCTCCACTTGAACGTGCGCCTCGCTTCTTGTCAGCCAGTTAGATAAGACAAGCCGCTCAAATAGGCAATGTTATTCGTCTTTCAAGCAAACAAAGGTGACCTCCAATGAACGAGGAGAGCGCTTGATTTGTCTGTTCAGACAACCCTGTGGGTGACCGCTCGATGCTTGCGTAGGCGGTTACACAAATTTGACGTCAGGAGATTGGAATAAAAACATAGTGGAATAGTATTACGTTAAATGGCCCCATAAGTCCTTATTTTTCGTCTCGACGCGCTTTTATAGAAATAGCTTTGGGATTTATTTTCGCGTGGTTTCTTTAGCTTGCAGTGAGCGTTATAGCAAAATATATTCGAAAAACCTCAGATTTCAGCCAAACAGCATCACTAAGTGTAACCAATATTTTGTCCGATGTCGACTCGCGAAGGGCTTGAGAAATGCACATCTGTGGCTAGAACTCCTTTGCTTCCGCTCAAACGTAACTAAGTTCTTTCTTGCCTGGCAAATTTTATTGCGTAATCCCGCCACCTTCATAACCTATTTGCACATATCATCAGCGTAAGATGGCAATCGCAATGGAAATAAATACTCCTTTTCCTTATCGCAGAAACCATCCTGTAGAACGCTTAGCTTCTTGTCACACGCGCACTTTACCTGTCAAACATTGCCGTACCTTTTTCAAATCCCTTCCAAATAACTTTGGCAAGGGACAGTGTTTAATAACGAAAAACAACGAAATCTATCGATCATTATTGTAAATGTATGCGAGTAGCCCTAACGACCGAGCGATCGAAAGAGCGAGGAAGAGAGAGGGTGAGCCGGAGAGGGAGCGAAGACGAGAGCCAGAGAAAGCGAACGAAGGAACGGTTTCCTTGCCGACTCCGACCAACGTCCATCGAACTACCACTACTGACCCACCTACAATTGACAAACCATGAAAATGGCTGAATAAGCTAACGAAAGGTATTCGCTTTAGGGGGGTGAGGGTCGTTTCGGTCACCTCGGAGGCGCAGCCAGCTTGGTAAAGGAGTCTCCGTCATAATGGCGAACATTTGCGACAGGCGTCATGGTTATCGGCTCAGGAAACCGAGCGGCACTAGAAGAGCACCGACTTTCAGCCTTTGGCGATTCACAAAAAAAAAGAAAAGCCGCTATCGAAAAACAAAAAAGCAGAAAGCAAAAAGTGGAGCTAGGAAGGGGAGCTTTTAGTGCAAGGCCACGAAACGTACGGTCTGTCGGAAAAAAAAAAAAAACCTAGTGCCTGCTTTATAAATAACCAACGAAGTGAAGCCTGCGCCGAATGTGTCTAGGCTTATTACCATTAAGAAGACAACTTGGCGGACTTTTCAGCTGTCACGCAAAATATCAGGAATGTGGTAGCACAAGCATTGACAATATTACATGCTTAAGACGCGCCGGTGCCGACGGCTGTCTTTTCTCCTTTAAAGACTTTCAATTCGTTTGCAGCCTAAAGCAAGGGATATAGTACCTGTCCCATGCATACTATTACAGCGGCAGCGCAAAGCGGTACGCTACAAAATTAGTCATATGGAACATAAAAACAGAATCGCCTCTCCCCACTGTTGGCAGCACAGTTTCATTGTGGTTCTCAAAAATTTCAGTAAGAAGTGGGGAAGGCAAAGCAGTACATAGGTTTCTGTTATTCTTGCAGAAACTGGGTAAAGCTCTTGCGCCATTTCATGAGCAGGGTTTTGAATCCGCCGATTCAAGCGCACTATATTCGATGCTTACGCGCACAGATCTACAACGACCAAATACAATGCCCAAAAGTTCGTTCAATAAGCACCTAGTTTTCTAGCGGTACGTATTTCTCGCTCGGTAAACCTTCGAGGCACACGCAACCTGAAGCGCCACAAGATTGTTACAGTAGAAAATTCAAGTCGACCTATAGTTGGCCTCGCTTGCTACACTAGGCGGCACTAGTTGCTGCACTAGGCGGTGGCTTGATAAGGAATGGAGCGCTCTTATAACTTTGACTCCGAAAAGAGAGATAGCCTTTCGAGCACTAAATGTGTGGGCTCTGGTGCTTTCTTTTCAGCATCTCAGCCTTGAATGCATCACCTTCGTCATTAGGACCGCCCATGTCTGCACTTTCGGCAACAAATTTTGCTGCCAGAGTTCTTCGTTTAGGCCGTCATTCGCACGACCGAGACAGCGGCGTGAAAAATGCAGGATATTTTTTTTTTCGCCAACGTTCTGCGCTTTCCGCATTGCTGCATGCTCATTCTTGAGCTTGTATTGGGTCTTTTTTTTTCTTCAATATATTTCGCCAGCACGGCAATTGCGCTGACTTTAAGGCACAACACATTCTTACCTCGGTACATGGTAGAAAAGCGTTAATACTATTGCCACAATATTTTCAAGCGATAAACGCGAGCGTGACGCGGCTGCAGAGGACTTGTAGAACGTTTACTTCATTTTCAGAATATAGGATGTGCCTGCAACTAAATGCTGACAACGAAGAAAAAAGACTTTACAACGTTGAATTCGTTCACAACCAAACCATATTTTGTCACTTTGGACATGGAGTGCTGGGCACGCAACTGCAAATAAAGTCACGTAGTTCCAGATGGCTGATCGCAGATTGTCTCCATAAAACTAAACGAGTAAGTTAGGCATGCACCATTTATCCTACCTTTATATTAGATAAAGGCAAACAAGAGTAAGGAATGAAGTGCTTCTATTATTAACATGAACAGAATGATTGCGAGCTTCAAGAGACTATGAGAAAAATCTCGAAACGCTATCTCTCTCAAACGCTACAATATATAACGAATGGCTTGTAGACATCAGGACATGGTATAGCTTATAGGCAAAAAAAAAACGAAAAAAGAAACTATATCTGACGAAGCAACGTAATATAGCACGAAGGGAATGGAGTATTTGATCTATTAGATCGTACCTCCTAATTATGCTAAATATTCCTGCTATACGTTAAAACAAACTCTGGTAGTTCCATTTATTCATTTGATTGCACAGGGAAATATATGGAGAAAATTGAGTTGCAGCGCAGTACGATTATTGTGCTCTACTGTAAAGTAGTCTTTCATGGTCACAGTTTGTGTTGACAGGCTACACATGAATTTTTTGCTGTGAGAAATAACACAAAGAGCTGCAAAGTATACGCAACATTTCAGGGAAAAGACGCAGGAATCGAATTTACAATTGGTAATTTGTGAGCCCTGAGCCATTTTCTTTCTAACTAGTGGCTGCTTTCACAAATATTGTTTGTTTCCGGTGTTGACAGTTCTGTTTACGCTAAGCACATTTTCTTTTGGATAATTCCAAAGTTGCACGTCGTACTCCGTGATAGACTACTCTAGCTGCTAATGCGACAAGTGATGTATAATTCTACTTTAAGCAAAAGCGCGGCATATGTTTTGCATTACACATATCTACCAAGCAGGTTTTGATAAATCAACAATGGGCCTCAGAGTATGGCTGTGGAATGAGAAGACTTCTGGAAGCCCTTCACAGAGAAAGTGTATGACGACACACTTGTCCAAGTATCCCTTTTCAAGCCACAAGTTAAAGCCACAAGTTACCTTCTGCACTTTATTTTGCTTCGCATGATGTTTATTGGAACGCCCGTACATTTTTGCGTCGTTCTGCTTCTGTAGATATTGGGGCATCGAATGCTATGCAATTTTCTCTGTGTTCCGAATGAGCTGTTTGTTGTACAAGTTAGACAACCTTAGATGAAGCATTAACGCAATATTTTTTTTGTGACAATGAGTTCAGCTACAGGGCATGGCAAATGAAAATGTATTCAAAGGAAGGAAAAGCTACCAGATATCTTGTGAGAGAACGCATGTGTTCATTGCTGAAAAGATGCCGAAATTTAAGATTTAGTGTCAATAAGCACATTGCGCACTAGTTAGGTCAGCTATAGCATACTGCATACACATGTACGACAGTACTTTCTTGTTATTTCATTTGTTTTGTCCTGCAATGACGAATAGTATGTGCAACATAAGTGTGCTATGCTTTACTATATTAACATGTTAGTAACTAAAATAGAAAACAGATGACAACAGCGCAATGGTAGGAATTGAGGTTGAGATAAAACATTATTTCTGTGATTGTTATGCGCAGTTCACATCGAAGAACATAAAACTTGTTCGCCGTTATTCAATGCCATGGAGAGTAGATTCGTGCAAAAAAGAAGACAACGAAATATTGAGGTAACACGAACCTACTCAGCATAATAATTAATTTATAATTGGTTCGCTGAGCATTCGTAACTCAAAACAGCCTCCAACCTATCGAAACGCTATTACAGCCTATGCGCTAACAATTTCATGCTTAACTCACAACTGTGAGTCATCAATATCATCCCATCATATTTAGCACGTGTGGCACTATCGAGTTAAGAAATGTAAGCAGAGCTCAATTTCTGAAGTTCCCGCGTTCATGTCTTACTATATAGGTGTGCATTTTCATAACACACACGCTGACACTTTCCTTGTAGCTCACCTGATACGCGGTCTCGCAGGTCTCGTGATATTATTGGAATAAAAATCTATTCTTTCGTTGATTCATTTCGTTCGCTCTAGCTCCATAGCCTAGCCAGATGATTGCAATGAACGCTACAAGTACAGCAATTTCCTGGGCTTTTGTTTCGACATCATATGAGCAGGCAAGATAAAGCGCTCTTCGCGTAAACATTCTCAATTTGAAAACGCGTCCGTCGTTCCTGCCTTCAAAACAAAATATCGATGAAGTGAAAGCGCGTGAGAATCGCCACCGGGCTGCGGAAGTGTGTTCTTTGTTTATTGTTGTGACAAAGAAACTATCGTAATTCTCGCATGCAGGATCGCTATCGAGGCTCCAGAAGGACGAACACAAATCAAACAGCGACAACAAAAACCGGGATCGCAGGCCATTTAGGGACGATTTATTTATGCGAGCGGGGGAAGAAAAACGACCCAGTCTCTTTTCGGAGCACACACATTATCGAAACACGATGGACGGTGTAAAGTGCCGACAATACGCAAGGGATACCTCGACATGGGAGGGAGCGGCGAAGCAAGAATCAATACCGCGGAAAAAAAAAATATAGTTGCGAATGGCTCCCGCCTGAGTCGAAAAAGGACGAAATTTATGGTGAATTATAGGAAGGCTTTTGCTCACCACAACTAGAGGAAGAGAGTCTAGTTATAGCCTCCAGCTTTTTTGTATCTAGAAATAAAATGGTAGAAGTCAGTTAATTACCTGCTATTTTTCATTGCGTCTCGAAAGTTATACTAAACTACGTTTTGTCGGCCGCAATGAAGCGACAAAAGAAAGCCACGGCATCTGGGGCGCTGTAACGTAAAGGTATTCCAAACTGTTTGCATTCAAAGTTTGCGACCAGCTTACCACGATTGGTCCAACAACGTTCGGGCCACCGCCCACTTCGCCTGTCTGTCACGCGACGTCACGAAGACGGCGAAAAGTCCTTCCCATACTGGCATACCGTATTTCTTGCCTATTTCACTCTGCATCGCGAAACGGGACTGAGAAAAAAATGAAGGAAGCTGCGTAAATAAATAAATAAAAAAGATTTGCAGAGACAGTTAAGACTGCTTACGTGGGGGAATTCAAAAGCGTTGTAGTCACCTTGGGAAATGATTTTCGCTTAGGCATTCATGCGTATATCGTTGTGCACGTTGTAAACTTGCACGGCATTCCTTTTTGTCTTCATTTGCTTCGTCTTGCGTGGCGTGCTTCCGTGGGTGACGAGGTTTCACAGAAGCCGACGAGGTAGAAATTTCGGGGGAGAGAGAGAGAGAGAGAAGAATACAGGAAGGCAGGGATGTTAACCATTCAATAGTCTGGTTGGCTACCCTACACTAGGGGAAGGGAGAAGGGGAAGAGAAAGAAGGGAGAGAGAAGGTGTAGGTACGTGTACGTACAGCACTTCAGTTAAAGTCGCTCGAGCAAACCAGACGTTCTGAGAAAACAGAAAAGTGCCTTCACTGCCTTCTGAGCCGATGATCGGTCGGGACGGTGCTCTAATATTGTCTATTCACTCAAAGGACGATCGTCTAGTTTCCTCAATGTGTCGGACAAATACTGTCTGTATGTCTGTATATGTCTGTAGAAATTTCGGAGTGCGTACTAGTGGACGCAGCACCGATGAAATCCGAAGAGCAAGCGCGGGAGGCAGCGATGTGACGTGTGCAATGACGCATGCAATAGGCGCGCCTTATTTTATGCATTCATGATTTGGCGTCGAGTGTGCATCGCAGTACACACACCACCGATGGAATCCGAAGACCAAGCGACACGTGGGAGGCTGTGTCGTAGGCAATGACGTCACTTGTGCAATGACGTATGCACTAGGCACAACTCGGAGCCACCATGGCGTCGGAGGAGCGTGCTCGTATCGCACTCCGGAGGCACTGTTTCGATTCCCACCCAGACCGAAGTTTACCTCATTTCTTTTCGTTCCATTCATTGACTTTGTTTACAGAAACCTTCCTGTGACGTTCATTCAGAAACCTGAATGTGACGTCATTCCGAGCATGTTTCACATGTTTCTACTCATTGCGCTGTCGGCGATTTTTGGCACCACATTTCGGTCACGCCGCCGCCGACAATGCCAGATTTTCGCGTAACTGGGCATATAATCATTTAGCAACGAAACCTTGGGTTACCACTTGAACATAGGCCACTTAGCAGGAGACATAGCAGCGGACGCACACATTTGGGTGGAAGTATGTCGCGTGATACGGGAGTGTTGCAAATCACAGCCAAATAACAAAAAATGTCGGGCATCAAGAGATGGAGCAGTTAAAAAGAAGGGTTGACCACTTGGCTTCGAGTTAGCTACGTTAAAGGCAGCTATTAAGACAGCGTGCGCAACAAAGTCACGTCCATATCCACTTTTCTCACGGTGTCATCGACAACATGAATCTAGCAAACCTCCACACTTACCTGTTCTCGTCTTATGGTGAGCCCTCACAATCGATGAGGTCGCACATATTCTTCTTTTTGATAAAGCGTCACTTTCCTTACATATGGGAGCTTCACAGACTCAGCAAGTGAAAATTTGTGTCACAGAGCAACGGTTTGGACAATCACATTAACAGTTGGAGCATTCCTGCAACCTTACTGTATTTTTCAAACAGGAGCATGAGAAAAGAAAACTTAATTACAATAATTTATTAACCGCCGTCGGTGGCGTTCCCAAAAGTTTCACCTAATTTCGGTAATCACCCAACAAGAATGATCTTGCGTTTAAAACTGCAACGGCGAATCGTACTAGTATGAGTAGTCACTCACCTGACAATTCAGTTTACTTCCAGTTTTTTTAGAAATCTTGAATGAGGGTAGTAAATAAGGCGTTGGCTTGTGATAGATAAAAAGTGTTATAATAGTGTTGTAACTGATCCGACCCGCCCTAACAATATACTGCACTTTTGATTGTGTACAAGGCATGATGGTGTAAGCGGGCGCAAGACAGGGGTAGGTAAAGATCGCTTAGAGACGCCTTTTTCGTGCAGTGGACATAAAGTTAGAGTAAAGATAAAGAAGATGACGTTGATAATGGACTTTAAAAGTTCATTAAAGAGAGGCAGTTACATTTTTCCTCATAATGAAATAACAGCAGCTCGAGCTCTAAAGATATAACGGAATCTGCAGCTGCAGAAGAGTATTTATCATGATCTATGACAAAGTGCAAGTAGCGTCTATCAACCTAGAATATCAGTATTTTGTTAATTTTGTGTACGTTAAATTGTACATCTCATATTACTTTATTATGTATCCAAGCGTATATATGTTCTCAGAAACAGCGTTACCGCACGATGAACAGACAACGTAGTAGTCTGGTAGCCTCGTCAGCTATGTACCTTCATGCCTTGCGCTTTCGAGTCATTCTTTTTTCATTTTTCCTATTTTATTCGTTGTCTGGTGAAATGTAGCTTTTCGTATCTATAGTGGAGTATAGCTAGCAAACGGGAGCAAATAAATAAGTCACTACGCAGGCATCTGGCACGCTATTTTCTGTTCTTGTGAATGAGATGGGGCTGTCTGTCCCGAAAAAAAACTGAGACTGTTCAAACAACCCGTCACGCCATGTGGAAACAAACCCAGATTTCCCAGCGGTTCGTTCTGTTTACACCTCTGTGTCACGACGACGTTGCCTCCAGTTCGATATTAGCGCTCTGCACACAGCTGGAGACAGTGTGAAGCAAACAACGGCAGCGACCGGTAAAAAAGCAAAGAAAAATGCGTGTTTGAATTGTAGCGAAGCGCCGTCACTTTTGAAAGAAAAACAAAAACACTCGCAAAGTAAGCTCTTTCAAAAAGGCGTTTGCGCACTGTGTGGTACAAAATGAGATTTTAACACTGTATCAAGCTTACATACTCAGCGTAGCTCACTAATAGCTTTTTTTTTTTTGAAAAGGTACGGATTCAATTGTTAGCAGTGAAGCGAATAACTTCGCTGCATAGCATGAGTGGTTAGATTATCAGAACTATCTATTCAACTGCCTTCTCGTATGTATGACGCAAACAAGAGTTCAACGCGAACAAGACTTTCGCGTGCTAACTTACTTGTAGAAGAAAAAAAATAAATTAAATTATGGGGTTTTACGCGCCAAAACCACTTTCTGATTATGAGGCACGCCGTAGTGGAGGACTCCGGAAATTTAGACCACCTGGGGTTCTTTAATATGCACCTAAATCTAAGTTCACGGGTGTTTTCGCATTTCACCCCCATCGAAATGGGGCCGCCGTGGCCGGGATTCGATCCCGCGACCTCGTGCTCAGCAGCCCAACACCACAGCCACTGAGCAACCACGGCGGGTTCTTGTAAAAGAAAGAACGCATGAAAATTACCCATTATGTAGCGATTACTTCATGAAGCAGTGGCTGGATTTTTATTCAAACGGTTCTTTTAGTATATAGGTTGAGTGCGTTGTAGTATTTCTTTGGTAACAGAGCTGTTAAGCGGGTGTGTATAAATGGACCCGAAATATTTGACGCATAAGTCAGTGGCTTTCATTTCACACCAATAAGTGTGATAACCTGTCAATATTAACCCGTTTCGTGTTGCGATAACAGCCCTTACGCACATACATAGGGCTTAACTCAACAGCATCTTAGGCAGCAAGTTCGTGTATTTATGATAGAAAATGAAATCATACGGCAAAATTTTATGGTACACGTTGTTAGGATGAAGATCATTTTTTCAGCTATGAAAGGGTCCCGAACACTGCCATTAGGTACATCGATTGACTGCTCCCAAAGGTGGATGATTAATCGTCTATGACAGCCGCTTGAGTTTTTGTTTCAAAGTATTTTTTTGCATAATTAATCGCTCCTCACGACTACGGTCATTAAGGGTTGGCGGGGCAGAGCTGTTCGCCGGCACTTCGCAGTTCGCCCATAAGGCGCAGCCTCCAGGTCTCGGTGTCGAGGTTTGGCTATGACAGCATAGCAATTAGGCGATGACAAGGAACGTGATCCGATGCTTTCGGATAATTGACTGCTAAGCAGTCTCTTTGCTTTGTTTTATTCATGCTCAGGAATAAGTAGTTGACTCAGCGAGTCGTATTTTGCGAGGTCATCCTTTCCTGGGACTGCGTCGGCTACAGTAGTAGTCTACGAGTGTTGAACAATGGCAGATGGAATGCTTGCGAGTAGATTGTAAATGTGATGGTCATTTGATATATTGGGATGGTTCTCGGGAACGTTAGAGATAAAAATGCTCTTCCCAAATTCCCCATCTTGCGAATCCTGTCTCGTTACACTTGCATGGGTTGCACGTGGGGGTGTCAGCCATACCAATAAAGAATAAGCAGCGACGTTGTTAATTTATAGGACGCGTAATGCCCATGAGGACTCATTCGTGGCTCGCCGTGGCACTTACAAGTTCCTATTGATGAAGAAGGGTATGGAGAGCGATTCCATTTGTGTATGGGCGATATTTAAACACTGCGTCTTACCTATTAACCTATACCTACATAAACCTATAATGACTATATTGACTACCTATATTAACAGCTGTGCCTTACCAGTACTCACGTACGGGGCAGAAACCTGGAGGCTTACGAAAAGGGTTCTACATAAATTGAGGACGACGCAACGAGCTATGGTAAGAAGAATGATAGGTGTAACATTAAGGGATAAGAAAAAAGCCGATTGGGTGAGGGAACAAACGCGAGTTAATGACATCTTAGTTGAAATCAAGAAAAAGAAGTGGGCATGGGCAGGACATGTAATGTGGAGGGAAGATAACCGATGGTCATTAAGGGTTACGGACTGGGTTCCAAGGGAAGGGAAACGTAGCAGGGGGCGGCTGAAAGGTGGGCGGATGAGATTAAGAAGTTTGCAGGGATAACATTTCCACAATTAGTACATGACCGCGGTAGTTGGAGAAGTATGGGAGAGGCCTTTGCCCTGCAGTGGGCGTAACCAGGCTGATGATGATGATTATTATGATGACTATGATGATGATGATAATATTCAAAATGTCAAGCCTTGCCGCTAAGCGCCGTCCGCCCTTTTGGAGACGGCACAGCAAAATGAAACTGCTGGCTTGACAGAATAGCTGCACGCACAGCGTCCACTTCATCCGTGTTCTGTGAACCACCGCTGTTGGCTGCTAAAAGCGAAGCAAAGGATCAGCGGCAACGCCGAGAAAAATCTAGGGTTATTTGTTTGTAGTAGTGGGCAAAACAAAATCAGCCAGTAAAATGTAATCTGCGAGCTCAATAGTGGTAAGCCGCCGCAGTCGCCGTTGCGGTGCAGTGCTGCTGTTAGCTGGTAAGACTAGCAATTAATATTATCTACGTTTATTGAGTCTTTGCTGCAAGTATACCTCGCGCAATCTCTTTCGAGAGATGTAGAAAAAAATATTTGTGTAATGCTTTTCACCACCTCAAGCTTTAAATTTGCACCCAACAGCAGCGCTAACGTTCACACAACTTTCTTAAAGGTGCGTGTATGTGTGTGCTTGGAAGCAAACAAGCAATGCATTTTTATAACAACGCACATTGAAAATTTGTACAATTTAGCGGCTACATACATTACGCTATTCGAGTAAGAAAGAATGCATGGAAGGTTGCGGTATACAGTTTCCATTAGATTCTTACCAGACTGAGTGAAAATGAACAACTTCCCTTACCACAGCGTGATGGCCGCAAAAATTGTATTTCAATTAGCCCTAAATCTCCAAGCTTTCGCTGCTTTACCTTTATACCTTTATAGTTTATACCTTTATACCTTTATAGGATGCTGTTGCATCGTATGGACGTTTGTTTGCCGTAGTTTCAGTTAACATTAAACCGCCTTGTGTATGCTTTTTTTCGCATTTTACGTCTTTTTATTGAGAGGCAGTGCACTTTGAAGGTTGCCCGTTACTGTTCTATCACGTTATGCTTCCAGCCGAAAGGTGTGTGAACAGTGAAGTCTTCAGCCTACAGGCACAAAAGTTGATGGTAGCGCTAAAAAGGAACGGACACACGAAGAAAAGACGACACGACGACGAAGAAACGCTACTGACAACTGTCGTCGTGTCGTCTTTTCTTCGTGTGTCCGTTCCTATTTAGCGCTACCATCAGTTTTTAAGAATGCATCACCAACTAGCCCAGCACCAAGTTTTATTGAGGCACAAAAGCACTGCGAGAATTGAAGTGCGCACAGAGCTCGAGTGAGAGAAAAACACGCGCAACGCCCTATCGTGCGGGAACTTATCACGGGCTGCGGCGAAGCGAAGAAAGCGGCTCAAGGAACCAAGTCCTGGCGTTCAACTTGCGGCACACGTTTGTCTCTCGTTTTCGCGGGCCACGCTTGTGTGATTTGCGCAGTTTAAGCTCGCACACCCGAGGCGCTCCGAAAAGGTGAACAGAGCGACCTGCACTTCTCATTAGTTGCGTGCAAGGAGCCTTATTAATAAGCTTCGATGAACAGCGCTTAGTAAGGGATCATTGGTTTTTCACATGCGGTGGAAACGGAGCCGGGACATTTATTTGCTATGCAAAGTGGTTCTCGAGGTTTGATGCGGCTAATTTGAGAATTAATCAGCAATTTGCTCAAGTTTCTAGCGCACGAGGAGGCTCGGCGCAGGTTTCGTTTTCAAAGCAGTAACCTTCTTCTCAATGCCGTCCGAACGGATATCCAAGGGCCCTATAACGTAAAACTATTCCAACATGTTTTTATTCCAATCTCCTGGCGTCAAATTTGCGTAGCCGCACACGCAATCATCGGGCAGTGACCCACAGGATTGTCTTAGTAGACCACTAAAACGCTCTCCTCGTTTATAGGAGGTCACTTTGGTTTGCTTCAAAAACGAATAACATTGCCTACACTAAGCGGCTGGTCTTATATAATTGGCTGACAAGAGGCGAGGAGCACGCTCAACTGAAGAAATATTCGATGGGGCCGAGCCAATGTACTGAAAATCGATAACTGGATGAAGACGGTGGTGCCGGCGTTTTCTATTGGTCCGCTTCCCCTTATCTTGCAGTGGCTGGTTTAAAATCGCGACGGCATGAAACGAAAGCTTAAGAATGCCTCTAAAACGGATCCTCGGCAAAGAATAGTTGGCAGAACGAGGTCGTAAACATGCCGAAAGTGCTCGAAAACGTCACACAGCCACACAGAAAGCTTTATTGTATGAAAATAAACCAATGCCCTCTGGCTGGTGCGAGTAGCCAGTGCCTGAGCCATCGGCGGCAGCCATCTTTTGTTCCTTTCGGAACTGGGCAGTCTGTGCCTATTCTGAAGAAAACTCAGTTTTTCTCGGCATATTATTGCATCTTTAACGCGTGCACGTCACTTTGACGTGGGCAGTTCTCGCGGTTTTGTGACGTCGCGTGGCAGGCAGGTAAAGTGGGTGTCGCACAAAATCTTTTGGCCAATAGCGGATCGCTAATGGCGAAAAGACGTCGAATCATAAACAACCATTTTTCTTTTGCTCTTTCCAGTCATGCATAATCAGTGTGTGCGCGTCACATCATATGAGGAGCTATCGTGGTTTTCGTGACGTCGCGTGACAGAAAGGCGAATTGGGGGTGGTTCAAAAAGTTTTTGACCAATGCCTGAGGGCTGATTGAAGAATTGGAATAGAAAAGTATGAGATAGCTTGACGTTATAGAGCCCCAATAGTGCAAATAACTGCTGGCGTGGCTTCGTTAATTTAAATCAGAACAGAGAGATTAGGTTTTCTTTATCCATTGGACGATCAGGGTGATTATTGCACTTTACAGACCTGAATATAGGTACGGCAAAGATAGCCGAACTACACAACATGATGTCCCCTGGCGGCCTAAGCTGTTCCCAATATGGCAGACACGAACCGTGTTTTCAAACCACTCTGCATCTTTAGTATACCCTATCACATGCGTAACTTATGTATTATGTATTAGGAAACCTACATAGAAACACCCACTCCCGGAGATAACAAAACGCTGTCAAGGGATGTAATTATGTGATATTTCTTCCCATGTGTAAGCACGTCAGCGAAAACACAATAACTATTGCTAATAAGATGTGGCATACCTGTCGGAGCTATCAACCCGAGAAACACCGCACTAACCAATCAAGAAATGTTAAACTTGACCTTTGATATACAAATGCCGCGATTTAGCGAAACATCGATACTAAGATTCTGTGCCGAAATGAGAGAGCGAGAGAAAGGCAAAAATAAGACAGGGGAATTACCCATTATTTATTGGCTACCCTGTATCGGGAGAGGATACGGATGAGATAGATGAGAGCAAAATAATACAAAAACAAAAGAAAAACACACGTTACACACACAAACATACAATACAGAACTCTTTCTGTGGGCGCTGTCACGCACTCTGAGAAGGTATCGCATATAATTATCGAAACCGGCCTATACGAACATCAGTGCGAGCCGATATGAGAGCACTGCTACGTTACTTAAAAGACACCAGACTTTGTGACAAATCGTGACTGTACACTGTGTGACATAGAATGTATGAGTGGTACATTGACGCTGGGTAACGCTGGAACGAGATGTTCCAGCGTACGAAAGGCGGTCTTTCGGTGTTGTGTGTTGTCAAAAAAAAAAAAGCTTGACAGTTTCTAACTTAAAGAAGTAATAATTTGCATAGACTGAGCATTCTTCAGCAAGCTTGCGCGGCTGGAGAATGCTCTTCAATACAATGTCTTCCATGCAAGTGCCAAAATGTCAGTAATATATTTGGCATGAAATCATTAACTATTTCGTGTAAACCCATGGCTGCTTTTTCAATTTCCAAGTCAAAGAACGATGAACTATCATGAAATAAGCTGCAGATGTAAATTTATTCTTTCACGCTAGACGCCACATTGCGATCTTATCACAAGAATCCCACAAATTGTACCGTAGGAGAGCAAATGGTGAGAAACTAATTTTATTTGTTGCCACTATAAATGCAAGCACTTCTAAGTGCATTTCGAATATTTCTTCAATCAATATGTTATGCAGCAAGACGTCAAGGATACCACCAAAAGTGCGATGCAGAAAGGATTCACCGTGATTCTCAAAGTGTGCAACAAATAAAACGAATACGTTCTAGCATCCCTCTGAAAATTTGCCGTTATTGCAGGTGGCTTCAAAAGCTAGTCACGATGTTCTTTCCAAGATTACCATGCATCGCAGTGGCGGTCACACGTACTGCCCAGAAGGCAGGGATCAGTCTGACTTACACATGACCCTATGTTCAGTTACTTTTTCATTAGCCAAAGCCAAGCCTTTTGCCTCTGCTGCATGTTCAGTGACTTCCGCATGTACCGCGATGCTCAAACTTTCTTCAAGTAGAGCAAGCGCTTAAATTTACTGTATGCTCTTTTATAGCCGTCTGGCCTATCGATGCCTTTCTTCCGCAGGAAACACTCTGAACTGTTGCCCATGCGTGGCTGCTTCGGTTTTCAGAAATTCACGAGGGTAATTTTGTCAATCACGGCTGAAATAGCTTTCCCTTCAGTTACGTAACATACCTGCAGAGTGCGACGGCAGATAGCAGGCGTGAGGCTTTTTCTCAAGCGCTGTATGGCTTAAAAAAAAAGGTCACAAGCCAAATGGTGTAATATTTAACTTTTTTTTAAATGTTATTCATTTTTCTTTTATGGCAGCAGCTAGTTTCGCACCCACGACATGCTGTATTCACTGGATAACCACACATAAGCGCACCGCTTCCATAAACCGAAATTCGTCGCGTATTCCCGACGTGATATTTTCATGCCATGCACTCGCTGCCTCAGTGTCTGCAAAGAGCGCTTCGGCATTAGTAGAGCGCTTGCTGCTGGAACGGAAAGCATAGAGCTTTCAGCTTGAGACCATCATTACTGCTATCCTAGGGATATCGTTTTTCATTATATTTTTGTACCGGGCAGTTTTCTATTCACATATTATCGCTAAATGAATGCTTACAGTTAGCCTTCATGGAGAAGGTGCATGCGGCAAATTCCAGGGAGGTTTGTATCGCGCTGATTAGGCCCAAACTTCGACAACAGCTCTGTTCCAAAGGGAGCACGCGCACTAAAATTATCATTCCGAAGCCGGCCCTTTTATACTGCAATTATAGCGTGCAGTTGCGAAATAGCGTCCAAACGAACAAAAACCACAGAGGCAAACGCCGAAGTTTTTAGTCGTCACCAAGTTGGCAGAGCGTACGGCTCGGATGCGAGAAGTTCGCGTTTGGAACACCACCATCGAAAACCCCCCATTTTGTAGCACGAGTGAATGCAGCCCTTCGGCCAGATGTCCTGCCTTTCAGGCATGCAACGCTTTGAATAGTTTTGCCACGACCGCTATGCTTGCGCTGCAAGAACCAATGCGAGCAAGACACCGCTGTCCTCAAACTCAAACTATTAAGATGCAGTAACTTGAGGTCGTGCCAAGAAAAGGCGGTACACAAAGGGTTCTTGTGTCCTTCATGGGGCCTTATGGAAGTTGTGCTCACGTCCGAAGATTACCGCGAGCGGCAAGCACTTTTCGCCGTTTCGGCCCTTCTCGAAAGAACCGGCTGTATTATTGTCTCAGTATAATGCTTTGTCATCTCGCAGTCTTTTTGTCAAATTGCAAGGGCTCTTCAGTACGCCTGAAATCCCGACATTAGCCTGGAGCGTATCATTTTCACGAGCACTGCTGTGGTACTAGCGCGATTTCTAATAGCACTATATAGTATAAAGTTCTTACGAAGACACAAAAAAACACGAAGGAAGTTAGCACTACGTCGCAGTGAGAGTTCACTCGCATGGATGCCAAGTTTGAAATAAACGCAATGTCGCAAGCGCTACCACGCAGCGCGAACCCTGTCCTAAATTCAAATGTATGCACCTGAAGCCACGCATTTTCCCAGACACACAGTCTGTGGCTGTCGCTAGAATGCAGCTCGCGTTATACAAGCGATGTCTGTGTATGTGCTACAAAGTGAGGGTCACGAGTACTGTTACGCTTTTTCGACGCAGCAGGCTTCCCAACATAGTAGCGATGTCTGGGTGCAGAGTATTACTGAACAGCTATAAAACCAGCTTATAGAGGGACGATATTTTGTTACACTTGCTAAGCAGAGGGGCACACATGCCCACATGACAGCGACAAGGCCTGTGGGCATATTCAAGTCTTGAAGGAAGGGGCAAGTATTTGACACGCAAAATTACAATCATAAGGAATGAGTGACTCACCTGGCAGCGATAGCAGCATGAACAGGAAGAGAGCACACGGATGGCACTTCATCGCCCGGCAAGGTTTGCAGGCACTGCGTCTGTATCTCCTCGCTGGAGAAAATGGGGTCAAGGCAGCTGCACAGTCCCGAACCTCCTCACGTGCCACCTCGCGTCTGCCATGTGACGTATCCGGCGCGAATCGTGCGCGATTGTCAGATATATACCGAAGCACTTTTTTTTTTTAAAGCACGAGCTCAAATCCGCTCATGAGACTCGCGGCGATGTCGACGCCGCCAGAGCACAGCGCCAGCGGGGCCGCTGCCCTATCGCAGCCTCCGAGCACGACCGTTGCTCCTTCAGTCGTCTCATCGTCGCAGCGGGCGAATTGCCGTTGAGGAGGAAGCGCTAAGCCGAGCGACGCATCTTCGACCGCAGCGCGGCGTTCACTCGCGCTCGCGAGTCGATCGCAGCTCCTTTTTGAGAGTCCGCGTGGGGACACGCGGTCTGCCGAGCGGCTCGTGACGTCAGAGCCCGACGGTTGGGCTCAGGTGCCCCCTCGTGGAGGACTCTCCGTCGCCGCGACGTCGCGGGCGCTCGCGGAGGGGGGCCTTCAGTTTTGCCGGCGCGAATGCAGGGAGGGGCGGTGCGTAAACCGCCGCCGCTCAATACGTGGTCGTAGCGGCTTAATTCCCGACTCTTAATGGGACGGTTCGGACAGTTCGAAGAAGTTATTTTAGCACTCTCGTCGCGAAGACTGTCGTTCGGTAGAAGGTCTATCGATTAAAATCTGAAGGTTGAGCGTCGCCCCTTGATTTGCGTCTGCACGCGAAAGTTGTACGTACTTTCGTGCTCCCGTGTACCACTGATGTTATACGCGATTAGCGAAGCACCTGTAATGACTGCATTGTTCTTACATTAACGTTTGTACCGAAGGTGCGGGGAGTTTTATATTAGGGAGCAGCTAAAAGAGTACATTGTGCCGAGCACGCAAGCAGCCCTAAACCTGGCACACAACCTTTGGTAGGTTGTCTGCCTTGGTAAGACACGAATGATTTGAAAAATGGATGTGAAGTACAGGGAACGCTTATTCCTTTAAGATATAATATAGCGCAAGCCCATTTCCAGAACTCAGTCCTTTCTATAGGTACAGATAAGGTAAGCTACGAAATATTTCATGTCATTTGTACCAATAAATCTGCGTGCACGCTCTAGCTGACCCAGAAGTTCGGCCTATAGATAACGGAAGAGAATCAGTGGCACGTGTTGTTACCGGCCGTGCAGTATTCGTGAAGTTGCTGCCCTTTCTTTCTTTCTTTTTTTTTGCTTCTTTATGGTACATTGCATCTTGAGCTCAGTACCTCAACGAACGTATAGGCGCCACAATTAGATAGTGTTGGGACAAAGACGCAACAGCTGTAGTAACTAATAATAACTTGCACAGAGCAAAGTACGGAAAAAGCGTGACATAAGAGGATCATTATTTAAACATAGTTATCAATGTAATTATGTTTTGCTGAAGAAAACCGTGAGCGAGAGCGTTCTTCACTTGCAATATTCTTGAGTAAATCAAACCCATTTTGCGTGTTTCCTTTCTTGCTTTGGTGCCCTTTATCTTAGCCATCGTTTATGTGTTCGACGAATTGCAAGCTGTGCCCTACTTCTCAACTTCGGCCGCCTAGAATGTGATCTCTGTGCACTGCTCTCGTGAAATCTCATATCGTTGAAACTATCGTAAAGGCTAGCTGCAACGAGACGAGCATCAAACACCGAGGCAAAGCAGGAACGTTTTTTTCTACGAAACACTTTGTTTTGATGCCAAGAACAGCGGGGTCGTGCACTAGGGAGTTTCAACTGAGGTGCAGTCATTACAGAATATACTATGTCGTGGTATTATGGTGAGTCGTGGTTGACAGTGAGCTTGGTACTGCATGTGTCTGCTGATGTGCTCATAAGCTTTCGTGATTTGTGGATGGTATGATATAAAGCAGGTTACATTACAAAGCCATCACTGATATTGACGATCGTCTTCGATAGTTTCTGGCACAATTAGTTTTTTTTTTGGTGGCTGTTTTACTAGTGAATGACCGTTAGCCATTGTTAAGACGATATTGCATGAGCCATTTATGAAGTAAATTATGTGCTAGCTGTTAGTACGTACCAATCCTAAACACTAAGTCGGTGTGATCAAGGGTTTGGAGAAGTTCTGCATGGCTTGGTAGAAGCGTGCAATTTAGACAAATATAGAACAGGCGAAGAACAAACAAAGCTCGAGACCTGTCCCCAACTAGCTGAAATAGTAGTTATGACGGTCTTGCTATACTTCTTCTGAGAAGCAAAGCCCATACAAAAGAGAATTTTCCATGGGATCATGAAAGTGTTCTTATCATCCAACACGACCACAGTGTCATTGGTACGACTAGCTTGCTCACAGCCATGATACATTACGTTAGCTTCACGCGCGACATGACGTTCGGTGGTCATTTTAAACTTCACCTTTTGTAAAGTGGTCATCAGTATTAAAGTTCCGGGTTTGCGCAATCATTTCCACCAAACTGCATCCGCATTGATGAAAGATGCTGGTTCATTTCAAAAATAAATATCCACCGTTCTTTATACTATACAGGCACGTACCCAGGGGAGGTACGTGCCTGTATATTATAATGGAATTATAGGGAATTAAGCAGCATGCTCCCCCCCCCCCCATCCGCCCACGCCACCAATCTTCACACACATTCCTAAAGCGCCGACAAATCAATCTACTCGGCGGTCACCATTTTGCTGCCTTTACAGCGAAAGCAGTGTGTGACTGACCACCATTGTTTTTTTCGGCGTCCGTTAACAGAAAAAATTATCATATGGGCCGATCCTGGTGATAGTGCAAAAAGCGTCCAAGATAGATGGCACATACTCCTGCGGAGTCGGGAACCTATAACGCGCCCTTCCGAATCTTGGGCATGGGCACACGAATGGGGAGTGCCTAACGCCTGCTTCACCTCCGCCGAGGTTGGGCCAGGTATTGCAATATCTTCGGGATCGGCCTACGTATGGGGTGTTCTTAATGCCTGCTTCACCACCGCGGGTCTTGAACTACCTTCGGGATGGACCCACGTATGGCGGGCGCTTAACGCCTGCTTCGCCTCCGCCGCGTGGGAGCCCGGAATTGCAATATCTTAAGGCCGATCCGCAGCGGAGGTGAAACACGTTTCTTTTCGTTTGAGAGCTTTGACTGTAGTCAGCTTTCGCTGCCATTCTATCTTCACAGAGTGAAATGTACGTCAAATGTTTCCTTTTGGATGGCGGTAGTTATCGGGACCTCCTGAGTGGTAGAGACCAGTTTTTTCATCGACTCGGTGCCCACACGATTAGCTCACGGTGAATACAGTTGTCATCATCTATTGCAACAGGCAGGGCGTAGTTTATTCTTTTAATTATAATATTTTATTTTATTTAATATGCCCAACACAATTTTTATGTCACCATCTATTCAACGATCACGCGCAACGCTGTTGCTTCGTTAGTTCAACCTTCTTTGTTTAGACTGATCCAGGGGCCAGGAAAGGGACTCGCTTCATAGTCAGCTTATCTGTATGCTCGTGGAACGAGTTGTGACCGGAGAAAACGCCAGTTGCGTTTAACTTTTCCTTTTACTTCATTATTTCCTCGAGTGACGGCTCCCCGCGACGCTAGCAGATCCTCAGAACCATAAATCCGCGATATGGTTCAGATAGGGTAGAAAATAAAATATTGTGAAACAGCGTCCATCGTCAGACTCCGCAATAACCGTTCAACCCATGAGCAATATGACTGTCACCCCTTACATCGTCTGGTTTTTCCTTAAGTGTACTGCACTTTTCGTGCAAGATTGGCAACTGGAAACAAGAGTCGCAACGAGATGAGATATTAAGCGATCTACTAGGGGAAAAAGCTAAGGCAACAGCCAAACAGGGAGACAAAGCGAAAATTGTTTGTGAAAATACTTATGGATCAACATCTTTTTATTTAGAAAGGGAGCACAGAAAACGCCGCCGGAAGTGGAGAATAATTCCGTGTGTTTTGAATGGCTCTGGTACAGTTATGAACCGACCCGCAGACGTAGCCACTTCCATGCTGTGTTAAGCGGCGTGTTTTTCTAACCTTCCGCGGTGAGCGCAGTACGTCTAGAAACGCAGCGTCCTGCGCTTTACGTGGTTGTACGGGACTGGTGACCACGCATCGTTACGCAACTTCACAAATAACAACACGAGTCGGTTTTGGCACTTGGTAGAGCAGTCAAGGAGGGATCCAAAATAACTGTGATTGTTCCGCAAATATACATTTCTCTATATTTCTTCCAGAGCTAATTCAGAAAACTCTACAGAAATTTTTATTTGGCCCTTTCAATAGTTAACTAGTTCTTGGCAAGGTTCCCCCTCCGAATGTTTCATGACTGGACCTCACGTAGGCTTTTGATAACGTAAAGCATGATGCGGTCCTGGAAGGGCTGAACAAGATTAATGTAGGTACCAGTACATATCGAAACATCAGGGACTTCCTGAGGGGAAGAACGTCCCAAACGCTGGAATCCCCTACAATTGAGCTAGGGAGTAAGGGTACGCCCCAAGGATCGGTGCTGTCTCCCCTACTCTTCAACGTGGCTATGAGAGAACTCCCCGAGCAATTGGCAAAGCTCTAGGGACTAAAATTTAGTATATATGCGGATGATATCACCCTCTGGGTCATCCGGGGAAGTGATTCAGCCGTCGAAAGCCTGCTCCAGGCCGCCACCGACATCATAGTCGATTACGCGGCCAAGAGAGGCCTAGCATGCTCGCCGCAGAAATCAGAATTGTTTATATACAATCCGAAACACTTAAGGTGCAAGGCACCGTCGGAGTTCAAAATTAAAGTGGCGGGTAGAGAGGTACCAATAGTCGAGCAAATTAGAATCTTGGGCCTGATTCTCCAGTCACACGGCCACAATGGCGAGATCATCAAGAGGCTGCAGAATCACGCAATACAGACCCTGAGCCTAATTAGGCGGGTGGCCAGCAAAGGCCGAGGGCTAAAGGAAAAAATTTTATTAAACTAATACAGGCGTACATATTCAGCCGGGTGAGTTATGCAACGCCATATCTCGATTTGAAAGTGGTGGAAAGAGAAAAGATTGATTCTCTAATGAGAAAATGCGTAAAACTAGCGCTGGGACTGCCCATGTGTACATCAACAGAGAGACTGATGAATCTAGGAGTGCACAACACATGGGCAGAACCGGCGGAAGTGGTGCGAACCTCTCAAATTGAGAGACTTAGCACCACGAGGACAGGAAGAGCCATATTGGGCAAGGTTGTAATAAATCCGGACAGAGGCCCGACCCAAAAGGTGGAAGTAGATAGGGAAGTTAGAAAAAATCTGATTATCCCCCCCTGCCAAAAAACATGCACCCGGAACATAGCAAAGACAGAAGGCATAAACGAGCCGAAGCATTAAAAATTAGATTCGGTAATATCCCGGAAGATGAGGTGGCCTATGTAGACGCGGCGGGAGGTAGCGGCGGTTTTACGGTGGCAACGGCCGTCAGCGGCCGGGGTATTCCCGTGACCGCTGTCACTCTGCGCGGGCGCAACATAGAAGTTGCCGAGGAAATTGCGATCGCATTAGCTTGCGCTAGAACGGACGCGAAATTTGTGATCAGTGACAGCAAAACTACCATACAAAATTTTAGCAAGGGAAGGATCTCGCCCTTAGCGGCCAGAATCCTAGGCCAGAGAAAGCTAGATAGAAAAATTCAAATAATTTGGACTCTGGCGCACGAAGCCGTCCCCGGCAACGAGGCGGCCCACGAGCTGGCTCGAGATCTCTACCGCCGAGCCGCTACGGGGCCCCTCGATGACCGAGGGAGCGGAGAGCGCATGCTAAAATAGGGAGAGATCACGCAGCATTATAGATTGGCTCGTAGACTGGTATCCCCGCCAGACCCAAAATTAAACAACAGACAAGCAGTCGCGTGGAGACGACTACAAACTTATACATATCCGCACCCGGTTATGGCGAACCACATGTTCCCCGAGGCCAGGAGCGATAAATGTAATCTTTGTGGGGCGAGAGGGACCCTCGACCACATAATATGGGAATGTCCGTACTCTCCCGGGGGAACGCACAAAATAGATAGTAGAGACACCTGGGAGACCCTGCTGCGCAGCTCGGACTCTGAGCTCCAGCTCCGGCTCATCCAACTGGCTGAATAGGCTGCTAGGACCCAAGACCTCCCAGCCTGCATCTGAGGCGGTGGCACTCGCCCCCTGACCTGCGTGTCGGGGAGTGGGTAGATCGCCTTTTCTGTTGGACATTAAAGTTTATTCTATCTATCTATGCGCGAGTCCATTCGATGTGGTTCTTTGTCTGCCAAGTAAATAAGAGGTGTATTTCGCAGGCGTAGCTACGAGATACACGTTATTTCAATTCTCTTGTGCTGGTTTACGCTTCTTTATGGCGAATGGTGGGCAATATTCACGTTTGTGCTACTAAAAGTACCCTCCCCCTCATTTGCACAAAAAGGTTGCCTTGGGTTACACCCCCCAGCCCCCCCCCCCCCCCCAGAAAAGACCCTGCCTACGTGCCTGATACTGCATATCATTAGTCGATCAGCTTAATCTATAAGAAGTCATTCTTTGCCTAAGCAAATTTTGGTATTTCCATGCTATTGAGCATATGCACCTTGTGAAGACCAACATTATACAAAAATTTTGGTCGGCTGTATCAGGCACGCAGCCGCAGTGGGATTTGCGAAACGTCTTGTGCGTGCGGCAGAAGTTGTATGGGCACCATAAGGTACAGAAATGACGTTACCAAATGCAGAATTTACGCTCATTCACGCGTTAGGAAGCTTATTTATTATACGCGGTTAAGCTATGGCTGTTGGAGGTCTTACGGGCCAGTTTTGCGATCGAGCTCAGTCCCTATTCGTACTGCGCCCGTTTGTTTCGAAGAGAGTGTTCGGGCGCTAGTGCACAGAAATGTCCCCCCTGCTGGTGACACCAGAGACTGCCCTGAGCCGATCAAGCCCATAGTATTGGCAAATGGTTTGGGCTCCTGCGCGTCTCTCAATCTTTTGCGCTAGCGTTGCCTACGGAAACAGACATGATCCGCCCGTGGTCAAAGCGTTAGGTATCACTCTGTCTAACTGGCCGAGTTTCTTTACGGCACCGCTGAACCCTACGTGTCCAACGCAGGGACCCCATATCTTAGCAAGCGTAAAGGTTTTGCAACAGTTTGCGCACGTATATACCTCCTGTTAACTTCTGGTGGGCATCGGTGTCAGTTCGGTCACTTATCTCGACTATGGCATGATGACCTCTCTCAAACACGACATGCTCGGATCGACAAACGCGTGGGGCTTTCTGAGCGCTGCGTGCGAGGCTAAATGCACCTCAGATGGCGTCACGCGTGGTGCTACAATGGCGCCGAAGTGCGCGCTTCGCATGAATGTTCGCGTAACGACTAATTTTTCTCTGCAATATGGTGCCAGAGTGAGGAGATGACATTTATTCGCGCAATATGGTAGCTTACACGCTTAAAATTACAGCTAGTCGGTGTCCTACACTCTGATATTGCAGTCGTACTCACTTTCTGTTCGTAGCGGGCTTGCCGCGCGGCGAAGACGGTGGGCTCAAGTTGGCATCCATGTGTTTTGAGACCCGAGTTTCCGCACGCCATTTCAAGAAGCCATGCCTCGAACGCAGGAGTACCATAACAGAGAAAGCGCGAAATTTCTTTTTAAAAATGCAGACTATACCACCTTATAATCGCTTATGAGCAGACGTTTGAGCATTGTGGATGATACGTACTGTGGTTCAGGGAGCTGTTAAACGTGACCACTCCTATTCGGATCGACAAACGTACTGTCCAGCTGTGCCTCTCTGAACGCCCAACAAGAGGATAAATTTAACTCCGACTGCGTCGTGCCTCACGCGACTACGCTTCCATCGATGCACCCGACATATTCATAATCGCATAAGAACTTCTTTCTTCTACACAATGATATCGAAGTAGGCCGCGTGGGTATATATAGTACGGTTGCAACGATAGAAGCGAGAAAAGTGTAGAACCGTTTTGTTGCATGCGACTTCGGCAAGCGTTCCCCTAGACCGAAATTGAATACGTTTAATTTCAAAAGTGCGTCAGCTCCGCGGTTGCCTAAACCGTTGTTGTTCACACCATTTAGGCCTTGTGGGGAAGTGAACTGGCGCACTAAGGGTGTATTCTGTATTTATTGTATTGAGAAATACAAGATAGGACGAAGAACTTTGCGAGTTTGTGTGTTCTGAAAAATGTCATGTGTCATCTTGCAACGCGCCTAGGCTTAAAGATGTTTGTCTAGTTGCCGAAAGGCCAAGAGGCGCAGTGCATTCTGCTCACTTAGTTCCCACGCAAATTACGATAAATGAACATTTGCCCTCAAGCACACCATGTTGTACATTTCACACTGCACATGGCCAACGATTAGGCCTCGCACAAAGAACTGTGCGCCGGGAAACATGCACGAGAAGCTGATACCGCCAACACTTGCCCCAAGGGGTGACGGAAACCGCAGGAGAAATTTGTGAGAGCGGTAGAGAGGAAAGCATTGCCGCGTTTTCCATATACATGCAAGCTTTCCGGAATGGCGCTAGCTTTTATTCCTTCTTTTTTTTGACGTTGCCTCACACCCTCATGGTAGCAATAAGTCGTACAGTGTTTCCTTCCTCTTAAACGTTTAGAGGCGCCTGAAAAATGTAGAAACTGAATAAGCATATTTTGGGCCTCAAGCAGGAAATGTAGCAATCACGTTTCTTGAGACAAAACGATGGTAAGCGTCGGTTAGCCGTTTTCTTAACTTTGAGTGGGCACAAAACCATGTCTATAAGAAATAACGGCTTTCGCGTTCGTAAAGGGGGCGATATTTGTATACTTTTCAAGAAGACTTCAGTAATTATCCTAGCGACACGTAGAAGTTAAACAGCTAAGTTAGTTTGCGCAAATTAAGCAAACTTGCATTCTTATAAATGCCATTTCAGGTTCGGCTAAGTAGTTCTGTCGTTTCTTTTTACACGTTTTCTACACTCTAAGAACAGTTTACACCCTTTGGCTTGCCCCTTCTGCCACACAACGATAAGCGTCATCTGCCTTGATGCATTTCCTTTCTTTAACGCTGCGAGCCCGCAACTTTCCAGTATCGAACGGCACGCGCGTTATCAGCACAGAACAATTTACACCCTTTAGAGTACTCCTTCTGATAACGCGCGTGCCGTTCGTTAGTGGAAAGTTCCGGGCTCGCAGCGTTAAAGAAAGGAGACGCATCAAGGCAGATGACGATTATCATCGTGTGGCAGAAGGGGCACGCCAAAGGGTGTAAACTGTTCTTCGAGTGTATGTGCAATAGTCATAGCACAACTTATTTACCGGCCGCTCGCTCAGCTGGGAGGGTTAACGTCTCTTCTGAAAGAGAATTTATAACAATAAATACTGAAGAACTGTGGGTGTAGAGAATTTTTATTGAAATAGTATTCGGCACAGTTTTGCCTTTGCCTTTCGATCCCACAGGAGAGTTTACTTGACGCTTACACATTAGCCGCATCAGAAAAACGTAATCTATGAATAGGATGAAGGAAAACAGCTTCTCTACTGAAGATCGTTCGAAAAGCGCTTTTATTTATTCTTACTTTTTGACTGCAACTACTACACATTCACGATTATTCCTGAATGCGATAATTGACCCGCTTTACTCATATCTCCATTGATTTCTGTTCACTTCGATATTTTAGACTTCGTGCCACGAAGACTTCCGCATGTTTCTATTCTTTCTTGCTCTATGCATTCATACTTCACCTGTTCAGAATGGTGCGTACGTGGGCAGTATTGCCCATTGGGCCGGAACTGTTGTATCTTTGAGAGAGTTATAATATCGTAGACAGAAACCGATCGTCGCTTATGCGAAGGCATCAGTTCGACCATGGTGTCGGTAGGAAGAGGTTCTTCTTGCTGCAAACGTTGTGTTCTCAGTATGAATTCAGCCACGCAGCAGCCACTGATAGAAAGTAACTGTTAGTGATTGCTACGGCACCGGCTTGGCCCAGTCGCCAACTTTTTGGCTTATAGCTGTGTGAAGCGACCTGCATCCCAATTTCAAGGCAAATCATGCATCGTATCTTTCCCTGAGTGGTTAAAAGTGGAAAGAGAACTGTTCCAGCCTGGCTTTTGGTACAGATGAAAGCGAAGCAGGAGGCAGTTGGGGGTGTGACTGGCAACGCGCGACTAAAGCGGCAGTGCATGACATCACCTTTACAGAAATTTCGCTGAACAATTTTTGTATGCGCAGCTTGTATCTGCTTCGCTTCATTGATAACCATGCACTGATCCGATGAAATGTTGCGTTAAAAGTGACTGAATACGTGTTTGAGTTACCGAGGTAGCATAATTAACGGATGACACAAGCGCATGCCTTGTCTGTAGCTGTTTTCTCTCTTCATGGACAGTACGAAAGTCAAGTATGATGCTTGTCTGGCGAAGAATCTTGACAGAGGTATATGCATAATGAAGTGCTACACATATCTAAACACATTTAAGGCTTCGCACCCCTTGTGTTAGAGTGAGATGTCCATTCTGGGGGATTAACGAAGAACGAGCTTTGGAAGCAAACAACACTAAAAAGGCACAGTACAGGAAAGTATGACAGTGCGCTAACTACTAAAATATTTATTTTGTGAAAGATGGTTTATGATGGCTGACAAAAGAGAAAGGCAAGAACAACATCCAGAAAAGCAACATCGTAAGAACATCGTATAGGTACGCGATTTCTCTATCGCCTATCCCCACATACGAAACTCTGCAAAAGTCACACTGCAATGCATAGCAAAAGCATAGAACATCTTGCGTGCTCGTTACTTGAGATACGTCCTTGTGCGTGCGGGCATTAAAATTTCACTTCAAACCCGCGCTTGGCACAGTGGAC
Source organism: Dermacentor albipictus (assembly GCF_038994185.2). NCBI lineage: Eukaryota > Metazoa > Arthropoda > Arachnida > Ixodida > Ixodidae > Dermacentor > Dermacentor albipictus. Next base: position 50,637,704 of record NC_091824.1, read on the forward strand.
AGCCACATTAGTGACTCTTTTGTCTCACAACGCATGGCTTGCTCCAATACACGGTCGTAGGCAAAGCGTCCTGTTTGCCCAATGTATGGCCTGCCGCATGACAGCGGTACATCGTATACCGAGCGCATCTAGGAAGAAATGAGTCTCTATGAGTGCCTCTTGTCACAGGACTGTCGGGGTGAATAAGCATTGTTGACAATCCTTCATAGACATCAAAATTTGCTCTTAGCTACGAGAACTGCTACGACTTAGGCGGGTTCTGCATCATTCATGAGTTTTGGGGGAAGACCATGAATAAACGGTAGTACTAGAAGCTTTCTCTTGCGATTTTGTTTTCACAATTGGCAAATCCCTGGTGCAAACACTGCAAGATGTCTCCGTAATGCTGCTCACGAAGTGGTCAGGAAAACTGGCGGCCATAAGCAACTCCACAAGAGCTTTGAAGATGGGCACTGCTTGATGGCGACAAGGCGAAGAAGGGCTTTCTTTGAAGCAGCATGGCCGATAGTTCGTATCACAAGGTTCAAATGTTTGATAAAAAGTGCAAGTGATTTTGCAAATGAGGTTAGTACATCCAGCACAAGTGATGCGTTTCAAGTTTCAGAACCTGGTCTAGAAAGTGGAGCTGGTGCTTCTGCTGGAAAGTCTATGGTATGGATTCCTGGACCTAATGCTACCTGAACAGCACTGTTAACCGCCCTATTGGAAGCTAATTTATTTACGAGAAAGGCGTATGCAGCAGTTCTTCCTTGGGTTTTGTTCTCAACAATCTGCTTCTGGCAAACTATCGTTTTGTCTTCGGTGTTCTTATGTGTCTGTGCCCCTTGTCTCACAACTTTCTTACCTTTCACCTTCGCCGAGTTTTAGTGTTTATTACCTAACCGAATTTTCCTTTCCGGTTAACCTCCCTGCTTCACCCCTTTCTTTGGTATTTCTCTTGGAAGCGGATCATCCCATGGCGCACGCTATCAAACCTATCGGCCCGCTGACTTCTAACGGTGCTAACATATGGGGCAGAAACTTGGAGACCGATAAAGGAGCTCGAAAACAAGTCAAGGATCGTAAAAAGAACGAAGGAATGAAGAATGATAGGCGTAACGTTAAGAGACAGGAAGATAGCTGTGCGGATCAGAGACCAAACGGGCATAGCTGATATTCTAATCGACATTAGAATACTTAGAATACGACAGGTTAGATAACTGGTGGACCGTCAGGGTTAAAAAATGGGTGGCAAGAGAAGAGAAACGCAGTCGATGGCGACAAAAAACTAGGTCGTGTGATAAAATTAAGAAATTCGCAGGCGTAAGATGGAATCAGTTGGCACAGCAGAGGGGTAATTGGAGATCGGAGGAAGAGGCCGTCGCCCTGCAGTGGACTTAAAATGGGATGATGATGGTGGACATGATGATTACATTTTTAGTTTTCTGTCGTCACATTATACCGCCCCTGCAACAGTATGCGACATCTTTAGGTAGTTTTTTTTTTGCTTGCTTCAGTGTCTTTATGGTTGCCAAAGAACTTCCAGAAGATGACCCTTACTCTTCGTAGGTCTGGTCTTAAAACCTCAGCAGTAACCTCGGCGGCTACATCAGGGATACACCCTCCAACATTTCGAAATCATTCTTAGTCCTGAGCGAGATAGTTTTACCTATAGGCTTGCAGTGCTGATCTTCGCAGACACGTATGCCCTACTATATGCAGATATCCTTAGGAGCCAAAATATCTAGCCCTTCTAAGCACATACGGAAAAAGAGTAAACGTGCACTACAGAGGAGTTCGCTTCGGGAGCTACGTCTGTCATACTCACTCATAGAGCACGCACATTGTGAGCTCAACAGTACGTTTTTGTCATCTATCGCAGTACGCTAGCTTCTGGAAGCTAACCTTGAGCATGCGCTAGTCTGCGGGCCTCTTACTGTGGAACGCCTTGAATTGCTTTCTGTTATCCGCGGATTCGTGCCTCAGCAGGAGAGCTTTAGGTGCCGTGAAAATGCAAGAAGTCACTCCCGTGACGAGTACTGCGTGTGAATGATGCGTAGATGGACAATCCCCACGGCGCAGCAACTCAGTCTTTTAACGAGATGACTGCGAACAACAGCGTAGAGACAGACCCCTTCCCAACCGTGAGAATATGAATCTTTTACAGCACCACTTTCTGACATAAATAGCTGAAGGGAGGCGAGACGTCCTGTACTATTTTGCCCGTCCGTGTCTAAATGTGGGGCTGCAAAAGATACATTCGTAAGAGTTCGCCCTGTTCACAGTCCTAACAAGCTTCAGATTATGATGGGCGAACTCTGTCACAAATAGCATTGAACTGATTCGCAGTCCTGCCGCTATTGTTGCCATCATCGTGGCCTTAACCTCATCATCACGCCACCCTTGTTGTAGATGACGAAACGCAGGAACGACTGCGTTATGTTGTAGTCATAGACCGTAGTTGTATAATTCTGGTGCGGACTCTTGCGTTGCTAGGTGGCCGTGTCTTGAGCTAGTGGGACGAACAAACGAGCACGCTAACGAACAACAAGATCGCGTCGTTCCCTAGCTCACAACTGCTGTTCGCATTACATGTGCAGTCATGATGAGCTCAGTAATCTTGCGAGGTCAGTCCTTTTTAGGCTCCATTTTCGAGTACGTTCCACGCATATCACTCAGTATAAGTCTACTGCGCTGAAGTTTCGCGTCGTAAACCCAACTATATCACAGGTCTGACCAGGGAGCCTAATACGCACTAAAGTTAAGCAGCGAGGTTTACAAGGCAATAACTACGCTGCTGTAAAAATGTCACCATTTTGACCTCTTTTGAAAGGTTATTAGGGTTTTTCTCGCATATAAACTGGGCTAATTAAAGGAGGGTGAGGAAGATGGTGTTGGAATTTCTGTCGCTAATGTAAGGTTTACTCACTGAGCTCACAAAGCCAACTCTTCGTTTTACTGATTTTGAGGCACCCGACGACAAACGAGTTTCAACATACCACTCCGTTTTTACGCGATAACATAGTGTGAGCGCACGAGACAATGACTCAGCATGATAAAAACGCCGCTCATTTCCCGAGTAGAATCACGTGCGGACCTCATAATTATTTAAAATAACCCTCCACAATACTGATTGCGCTTTAAAATGATGCATACATTATTTGTGGTTTTCGTGAATAGACGTATAGAAACTTGCTGTAGCTCACATCAAATCGTCTTTTGAAGAACGAATTGCATTGTTATGGAGTGTGCTCATCTCTTCTGCACCTGATCAGCTACCGTCAACTACATTTGGGCGAAATTTCGCTCATTCACCACTCTTGCGCTATGCACTACACGCTCTAACTAGGACAGAACAAACACCTACCAGGAAAAGAAAACACAAACTGACACATCGGTCCTCCTAACCACGCCGACTAAGAGGGACGTGTCGATATATCTCGGGTCCCCGCTCTTGTGTGCTGTAGTCTTAACGCAGTCACAACCAACGTACACAGTCTAGCCCGCTTCATAACGCTGCGAAACTTCGCCCCTTCTCCCGCACCGCCCAAGGTGGATTCTATATTTGGCTGTATCAGTCCGGCATTGTGTCTTTATTTTCCGACAGTGTCACAGATGCAACGGCATTCCGACATCGTTCAAACAACTTGTTGCACTCACAGCATGGGAGGGGTTGTCGAGCTAAGCGTTGTGTCAGGTTCCGGGTTATAGTGGTGTTGTGTAACACACTTTCCTCTTGGCTTTGCTGTTGACAGTAGGTAGCATGACGAAAGTGCTTCGGTCGCATATAGCTTACTGAGTGATTACAGGCTGTTGGCCGCTTACTTAATCTTAAGTAAAGGCTACTGAAGTCAGGGCCATTTCTCGTCAGGTGAGAGTTATGCGCGTATTCCTTACGTGCCGCCGATGGTGATGACCCTAAGCATGCAGCGCAACATACTATCTCGTGCTCAACCAGTCGCGCTCTTGCAGCTTCGGCCTGCCTACACATCGAATCCATTCCCCAGAACAGCAAAAAAAAGTGAGATGCAGGGAAGTTATTGTAAAGAAGAGCATGGGTGCAACGCACCGACGTCCTCAGCGGTTGCTGCGAAGGCCCATCCGCAGATTTTACTATACAGTTACGCCTACGGCTCCACTTTGTACGCCTCCACCTTTCCATAGGTGGAAGCTGGACTGGGAGCAGATAATAACAACAAAAATAGACTTCTCAAAGCTCAATAAATATATTATTGAGTTCCACCTTTCTTTGTTAGCTTTCCTGGGAACCCGAAGCTTTATCTAGGGCCCAACTTCGATGCCGCTCCTCTTTCAAGTACATGAAGAAAGTAGACATAGTTTTCTGAGATAACCCTTTGGCCGAAATTAATGAATTTTTACAATTTAGAGAGCATGTTAAATGTTACTGCCTGTCGGAAGCGAAATTCTGATTAAGCTCGTCAACATTTTTTGGAAGGCTCTTATTTTTTTTTTAAATTCTTTTTAAGAACATGGAAGCCCGAAGCTTACAGATTTGTCCTTTTGCATAAGAAACAGATATCACGATTCTGTAAACTTCATTCGTGAGACCATCTAAAGCGCATAAATTTGATATATAAACTTACAGCATGCGTGAATTTGTTAGATGTCTACATTGTTAAAGGTCTACAAGGATTTTGCAGAAGTCATACTCCCGTACGAACAGTATACTGCGGAATGGCATGTTACACAGTAATTTTGTCCGCTTTAATTGTACTTTTAGATGCTGTCTACAGAATTCTGATATCGTCATCTATTTCTGAGGCACAGAGTTTTAAATTGCATGGTTTGCTTTTGCAGATATTTGCGATTTTTGGCAATTCTTGTAAAAATAAACCCACTGCTTAAATCAAGAATCCGCTTGTAAACGTCGCTTGGTTTTAGCTCTTTCTTTATATACAACAAGCCTCACCAAATTTGTTGGTTTGGTTGCCGGCAAAAACTGTTGCTGCTTTACCAGAGTAGCTCCTCGATCAGAAGCTTCCTTTTAAAGCAGCCACCATGTTGAAGTAGCTTCTCATTTATAGTATAGCTTATTTTAAATTTTAATCTAACATTTTTTTCTGGCTCTGAAGAGGAACATATTTTATAGCTGAATTCGCAGAAACTGTTTCTTTCAGCCATTTTATAAAATTTGGGAACAAGAAAAAAAATTTCCCCGAAGTTCCCATATTTTTGGCAGTTGATAAGCGCACGTTGTTCAATACTCACGATTGCTATGCTGTAAAGCGAGATTCATGCTTGAGTTATTTCATATCTGAACACACGTAACGTAATCGCCTATCACGAAACAGAGAAGAGAGAGGTAGGGTTTATCAAATGATACGTGGGATAGCTAGGAAACTCGAATTACACTAGCACTCACGACCTGAAGCTCTGCCATGATCGTCAGACTTTTCGTACTTAGAAAGGCAACTACAAGACCCCATTCGTAAAATTAAATAGCAAAGAAATTTATCTGGCGGAGATCGTGTATTGTTTTTACGGAGCGTTAAGCGCCAGCTGAAAAAGACGAGCGGCGAAAAATAAAATTAAACTTGCTGCCACAGCGCTTCAACCACATCAATCTGATTTCCGCAGCACTGGAGTGTGTGACAAGTTGACGGCTTTATCTTCAACGTCAGGTCATCAAGCACTCTTCGTGAGGTGATCCCATGATTTGTTTGTGCAGGCAAGAAATGCAATTATGAGGCTCTTCGAAATTACGAAGCATTGAAATCGATAACGCACATTACTCAATGTTTCAAATGACTTCTGTTTCATTAAACATTAAAAGAGCAGAGCGAACAGCCTGCGTATGTACCGCCTCAGGCTTTGAAGGCAACCAGTAAGCATACTGGTAATTTTTCAAAACCATGTAGCGAAGTACACCATTGAATTAAGCTGGTTTTCCCCGTAGTAAGCGTAACAGCTGCTACGCCTCAAACATGCCAATTACAGTTACACCAGCAACTAGAGTCACCTTTACATTCGCTACAGCGCGCACCTTTCCAATCTTGCCGGTCAGCTAGACAGGCAAGCAAGACCAATAGTTTGGCACTCTCCAAATATTTCCCTCTTAACACTGCCTTGATGCAGCCGTTGTGCTCTCTGCGCCTCTGAAGGGTAAATGACGTCGCTTCTCCAAGTTTTCTTGCCACCGTCGCCTTCAATTCATGCCGCCAACTTGGGGCCCTATAACGTAAAACTATTCCAATATGTTTCTATTCCAATTTCCTGACGTCAAATTTGCGTAACCACCGACGCAAGCACCGGGCGGTCACCCATAGGGTTGTCTGAACAGACCAATCAAACGCTCTCCTCGTTCATAGGAGGTCCCTTTTGTTTGCGTGAAAAACGAATAACATTGCCTACACTGAGCGGCTTGTTGTATCTAATTGGCTGACAAGAGGCGAGGAGAACGCTCAAGTGGAGAGGGATTCACTAGGGCAGAGCCAGTGCACTGAAAACCGATAACCGGATGAAGAGGGTGGTGCCGGCTTCTGCGATTGGTCGGCTTTCCCTTAGTTAGCTTGTGGTGGCTGGTCGAAAATCGCGGCGGCATGCAACGGAAGCTTAAGAATGACGCTAAAATTGACCCTCAGCAAAGAAGAGTTGGCAGAATGAGGTAGTAAACGTGTCGAAAGTGCTTAAAAACGTTACACGGTCACGCAAGAAGTTTTTTATACGCAAATACACCCATGCTTTCTGGCAGGTGCGAGTAGCCAGCGTCTCAGCGATCGGCGGCAGCTATCTTTTATTCCTTTCGGAACGGGGCAGCCTGCGGCTATTCCGAAAAAAAATCAGTTTTGTTCGGCATATTAATGCATCTTTATCGCGTACACGTCACTTTGACGCGGTGAGTTCGTGCGGTTTTGTGACGTCGCGTGACAGGCAGGTGAAGTGGGTGCAGCCCGAAAACTTTTTACCAATAGCCGAGGGCTAATGGCGAAAAGGGGTCGAATCAGAAATAACTGTTTTTCTTTTTTCTGTCAAATCATGCATAATGAGTGTGCACACATCATATCAGATGGGGAGGTATTGCGGTTTTTGTAACGTCGCGTGACAGACAGGTGAAATGGGGGATGGTCCAAAAAAGTTTTTGACCAATCACGGAGGGCTGATAGCAGAATGGGAATAGAAAAGTTTGGAATAGTTTTACGTTATAGCGCCCTTGATCTGTTTTCAGTGATACAAGTGTGGTCAGCATTGAAGACAGCCTGCTGTGACGGCTGAGAAGACAGCATCAAGTACAAACACTTTGACGCCTCTGGAAGACGTCTCTGAGACTTGGCGCCACTTCGAGTCAAGAAAAAAAAAAGCTACGAAAAGCCCTTATTATCGCTGTATTTTATATTTCTTTGTGTGTGAACCTATGAAAAACCACACGTAGCTTACTTTAAGAGTATAATAAAGCGCGATGGTTCAAGTGAGACCGTAGATCAACCTCAGCTGCTGCCAAACTAGTTTACATTAGAGGGACAGTGAGATTCGTTTGCGACCAACAGCTTCGCGCGGGGTCAGCGCTTTCGACTCTAAGACTACGTTGCAGACTATCGCATGCACTTTCAGGGACACCCATTTCAGTTTAGCTTCCGACTTTGCAGCATTTATGGACATTGCACAACAATGGACCAACCAACTGAAATTCCACTGCCCACTTGGACAATGCGATCTGGAAGGCGAAACAGAAGCCAGGCTGCCTTGCTTCATGACACTATAGTATGCATTGCTTTTCCGGAACCTGACGCAAACTCTCTGCTTGGTGACGTTATACAGATCTATTACACCAATTCACAGGGCACAACCAGACGACCAACACCAACGCCTGCGCAAGTTTGATACCGAAACAAACTTTCGCAAGCCGCCTAACCAGAAACGCCACTACACAAGTTTGGTACACAGAATGCGACGTGGCGTGGCATTCAGAAAGTGCTAAGTGTACCTCATCGGCTGCAAGAGCAGCCGAAATTGCGACAACTACCACGCACGAGAGACAATATCGCACGCATTCAGCTTTCGCTCAGTATAAATAATGGGGCTACAAAGTTTAGCCTCTTCTATGGAAACGATCATAGCAACACCATTCTCGGAGGACTTTATTATGGGCTCTAACTTACCCGAGATCTACTGGACTAACTGTACAAGTCATAGTGTAACTTTTCCAAGACGCAGGAACGGGTTGAAGACTGATTTATCTATGCTGACGTGTTTTGTAGCATCCATCAGATACCCATCCTTGCCATCACCAACTTCCATAATTTTTTCGGTCCCCTTCTTAAGCGCTGAGTAGCGGTTGAGAGCGCTTAAGCTCATACTCGCCTCTCTGCTTTCCTATAAATTAAATTCCTTCTCTTTCCTCTTCTTGAGCGCAGACTACCTAATAGTCGAATATTGACGCAATTTCCTGCCACCGTGTTTTGACAGCAAAGTAGCTGGCATCATTTTGATTTCAATACTATCTTCACAAAGCTGCGTTTTTATCGGTTCCGTCAAAACTGGTAGCAAATTTAAAAGGACCGCTGTCCGCTTAACTTTATCTTGGGCCATCTACGTAGAGTATCGAAACCCAGTGTTAATCGCAATTGCCCTGTTAGTGATGTATGCTTGTATCGTCCACGAAAGCACTCATCGCAGCGTTTCCTTTGCAAAGCAATATTGATATAAGAGCACGCGCTTTACATTTTCGTTCAGCGGGAGTTTTTCGATTAAAATTCCTATGTAAGAAATCACCCCAGGAGCGTTTGTTTTCCTCATTCTTTGATAGCGTCATTTGATATTATTGCTGGCATGGCGACTTCATGGTGATGTTTATTACCGCGGAGGTGTTACGGGCACTGCTCCCCTATACAGTCAGCTGAAGGGTCCCGAGAATATAAACAAATTTTAACAATTATTGAAGTGTAAGAGCCGCGGCCATTTATGTATGGCTATGGATTAGTTCTTTAGCGTACTGAAGAAATACAAAAAAATGGCAAACTCCTATTCCTCGACATGAGAATGCGTCTCCCACGGTAGAATAATCCAATTACCGATCTTCCTCTGGACAAGCCAGAAATCTGTAGCAAGTGAGTCAACAAGTAGCGATTTTCCACGACGTGTAACACAGTATGTCACAATATAAGATGCAGCTCGCACTCGCAAAGTTGACGCGAGAAAGAATGCCTCGAAAGTCACCGACGGGGGTGGTAATAAATGATCATCAAAGCATCGGCTGCAACATCAGGCGATTAGCCACGTCTTCAATGCTGAGCAGCTATCTCCACTCGCGCCAGCTCTTCCTTTGGCCGTGGTAACTTTATTTCCGATGGCAACTTCGGATCGTTACGGAGCTAATAGAGCAAGGAAAAAAAAAGGAAGAGTGTGCCACCGCCGGGGTCTTAGCGCCTCTCGGGCTCAACGGTCCTGAATAATTACGTTCCGGAGCTTTAGCTTGAGCAGGAATGCCTACTTCGACAAAAGCGGCCACTATCGGCCTGCGCCTGTGCAGGATCCACTCCGGTACAGTCCGCGTGCCGCCGCTGCGCCCGCCTCTGCGCGGGGCCTAATTGAATTAAAGCGGCCAGTGCCAGCCATTTGCGTAGGCAGCCGAAGTAAACGGCGCCCAATGCGTGCTTCGCGCTCGAACGGCGGCTCCCGTCTGCCCGGTCTCCGTATCTCGCGCCATTTGAGGGTCGAGCTGGCACGGAAGGAGACCGGTGCTTTGAAGCAGCCTGGCGGCCCCCCCCCCCCCCCCCCCGCCCCATCAATCTTTAATGAGGGGTGCAGCGCTGTGCCAACCAGCAGCGAGAATCGCCTTTCTTCTCCAATGTCTGAACGCCCCTTTCAGACTCGTTTGCACAGGTGATGCAGCGTAGCTGCGACGGTTGGTGCATTTTTTTTTTTCTTCTGCCCGTTCGTAGGAGCATTAGTTAGGCTGTTCTGGACGCGAGTAATTATTTAGCCACCGGAAGAGACGCTGGTATGCACGCGCTTTACGTTTCCACGTAAAGTAAAAGTGGCGAGCTGATGTGATCGACCACCGACGCTGATATATGTAAGGCTGTGGCTTCGGTACCGGAATAAAATCTGCCTGAACTTTGCCACGTTCTATCTGAAGCTACCTTGGCTTTCTCCAAATGTTTGGATATCTTGCCATGGGCGAGATAGAGATACTGTTCGTGTATAATAAACGAAAGTGTTTTGCTTGTGTAAACGTCAGTCCATTAAATCTGTAAAATCACTGCGAATGAGTGGTCTACTTTTCGGGGAGGTTGCTCCTGGATCAATGTTACAAAAAGGAAGCAGCATGATGGATATATTAAGGATGCAACATTTGCTTCCTGCTTACCGACTAATGTACGTGTCCGCGCAAGGGAACACTCGTATACATAACGCGCACTTTGCGACGTGACGCCATAAATTGCGCCTTTATGAAATGTCCAGCAAAGCGTATAAATGTTGCCTAAAATAAACGCTTCGAAGTCTTCTTGCAACAAAAGATATAGGAAACTGTGGTTATGCATAGCCTAACCAATACGTATATGTCTCTACTGAGGAGGCACACTGCATTTAATAGAGGTGTGGGCGATGTCGCTATATGGGAGGTTGTATTTAGAAGTGTACCTGTCTTTCTTTCACGCTTTGTCTTTTAGAGCTTGTGACCCAATCTGCCATTCTCGTTAAACTTCGGAGTAGCTACGGGCACTCTTGTGCGAGCAGCAAACTTTCTTTTTTCATTTCTTTTCTAATTAGGCACACGTTTGAAAAGACTCACTCGAGTTTAATGCTCAGCTTAACGACAGCGTCGCAAGTACCACCCGCCTACTTCCTCAGAAGTAGCAAAAGAAAGCACAAAGGCAAAAAAATGGCTGTGGCTTAGGTAAGGTTAAGCCCAGGATGCGAAGCATACTAGCCTTTATTTTAGTTGTTGAACCACTGTTTAGCCTGGTGAACTGCTGTTGCTTGGCTATATTTGGTTCGGCTAGACGAAGAAACAACTCATGCATTACTGCTTCGCCTTCAAGAGCGGAACGCGACAGCGTTCCCGTCGACTCGCCAAGGGGTGTAAGACAATGGGCTACAGGGCAGCGACTACGCGCCCCGCATTGGACGCGTTGAGCGTCGAGCAAAGCAGCGTTCGGCGCGGCAACGAAATGTGCGCCTGAGCAAGAGACGCACGCCTTAGAAACAGCTCGTTTCTAAGGCAACACCGCATTCACTAGAGGCGCTTTTGTACCGCTTTGAAGCATCGTACTCGTGGCTCAGTGGTAGCGTCTCCGTCCCACACTCCGGAGACCCTGGTTCGATTCCCACCCAGCCCGTCTTGAAAGAGTTGAGCCAAAGCCACTTCTCCTCTGTCGTGACGTCATGGTGTCACGTGGTTTCAAGGCGACACCGCCGCGCCTGAGGAGCTGGGTTGAGCTCTCGTAATATGCTTCGCATAAAAAAAGAAAGGTGCCCCGCATGTAGCCGAGCTCCCTAATAATATGCCTGCAGGCGGCTGATGCTATTTAATGAAGCACAGAGCATTCAAACAAAATTTTTTCCCGCAAGAGTCAGCGCGCCGATAGAGCCGAAATGCACCCCATTGGTGTCGCCCTACGGGTACTCCGTGATTCCTGTCTAATTGGCCGCGCTTCACACCACGAGCAAGCGACGGTAACTGCATTACGGTTACCACGCCCCTATTACTCGCTCCACTGCGGTGCCGTGTGACCCCGGTAGTTTAATGCTCGCCTCTCTGATTGCGCGCTCATCGAGGCTGATGGTGGTTCGACGAGGCCGCTCTCGCCCGCAATGATGCGAGCTTTGGACTGTCGTATGAACACCCCCCCCCCCCCCCCTTTTATTCTTTTTTCTCGGAGGCATCCACCTGTGTTGAGTTAAACAAAAGCTTCAGGCAAGCTGAAATAAAGAGAAAGTTAGCTTCATTCAGAGGAGGTGCTTTACTGTCACCCTATAGCGTGGGTGCAATGGCCTCGCCATTGTAAGAGCAAAATTGAAAGTTCACGTGGGAAGATCACCGGGTTCTGTCGTTGAGCGCATTTGAACGGCAGGCAAGCAATTGCTTGCGGGAAAGCCAGGGTCTTGAGACACTTGGCGCGTTTCAATTTGGACACCTCTACAGATTGAGCCTCTATTAGAAGCGATTGCGCGTGTTTGCAGAGTATTCTACATACGCGGAAAGTAAAAGCCCCAAATTAAGTAAACCTTTACACTCACTGGCACGGTTTGTCTTTATTACAGCTCCACTGGTAGCCCACATTCACAGAATGGAATGGCTTCGATTTTAAGGCGAAGCTTTCTACATCTCACCAATTTGTCCTTGAGGGCCCAAAACACACTGCAGGAAAGATAACTTACACATCTGCCTAGAACACTACAGTTTACATTCGAAGTTGTACTGATAATAACAAGGGAAGCCATGTCATGCTCTCAATCAATGGGGAAATGCCAGGCTACCTAGATGAACTGTATTCAAGCGAAGCTTGTATTGCCTCACTCATGTCGACGTTGGCGTTGCTGTACGGAATAACTGAAGCCGCGGGAAAAGAAAAATTGCTTGCCGGGATGCTGATTCGACATAACTGCGGATTCGATTCGGGCTGCGGATGCGATTTTACTATTGAACTACCAACACGCCCAAACTTCTTCCCTGCTGAAGTGCGGATTCGAACCACCGACGTCGGTGTTGCGAAGTCACCACGCTTATCGATTGAGATACTGTCGTTTTTTTTCTTTATTACATGGAAAACAAAACTGAAAATATATTACAGAGCGGATACAGCTACACATTATAAACAGAGGCGTCCAGTCTGGCGAAGTTTCCTGCGCCGCGTACACACTTCTCACATGAGCAGCACTTTCGCGAAAGCAGGATTTTGTAGATCACTGGCTTTTGGTATAGCGATCACTGTCGATTGGTCACATGAGCCCTTTGAAGCGGGCTATTATATGCCTGAAGAAGTAGACGCAGCACAAGGTGCGAGCCAATCACAGGGATCTGCTCCCTCCGCAGGAGGGAAAGGGTGTGATCACGCGTTTGCTCATCCCGCGCTCACCCTTCCCGCCAATGCAGGGCCGGCAGTCAGACAGGGCAGCCGCGTTTGGTTCGTTCTGTCGAAGAGCAGCCTGCGTTAAAGGAACGGCAGCGGGAGCGGGTCGCGCGTCCTGCGTTCGGCCGAAGGCGGCCGAACGCAGGACGCGCGTTCGGCCGCGTCTCATGAACGCCGCCGGAAACCCGCTCGAGAAAGGGCTAGCCGTCTACTAGCCGACCTCGCCGTGAGGGAGCGCGAAGCCGAAGCGTTACAACGAAGAGCCGCGCATTCCGAGCTTCGGTAGCACCTGTGTTGGCGGTAGGGGAGGGTTACCATTTTTTTCGTTCACTAGGATAATTATAATTACGCCTGCCTGGACGAAAGGTTGACTTGCTCATTAGAGCACGTAGAATGTGCATCTATCTTTTCCTCTCCGGCACCAAAAGATTACACTGTATCCGGAATCACTTTAGCCATTCTCAGGATCGGCTTTGCAGTTGAACTGATAAAATACGTATTATTTGGCATTTTCTCAAGTGAAAGCGAGTTTGCATGTAAAGGTTATGGTGTTATAATTGTCAAGATTCGTAACCTCTCATTTGCCATTCAAGAGTATTGTGGTAAATCGTGGTACATTGCGAGGCAAGTGCCTCCTAGCTTTGAGCCAAAAAGGTACCTGGGAACGCAGACTGCGTATGTAGAACATAGGGCGTGGTCTATAGCGTCTGGCTGCACCTGATGCAAACGCTCTACCAGCCCACCCTCAAGCAGTCTGTGGTTTTGATTAGGTGAAGTAGACATGTTGTAATTAAAATAACATAAGGAAAGCGGGTGTATTTATCCAGTAGAACTAAAATATGCCGCTGACTGACCAATCGTGACTGAATTCGTCGCACATCGGCCTCTGAATAGCGCCTCATGAGGTTCGGCATACAGTGGCCGCTGTGTAGCACTCGTTGAGTTAAATTGCAATAGCATTTATGGGGACGCTCCAAGTGCACTCGCGCCGTCGCCGCTGGTGCCGACGTCGTGCTGCGCTGGCATTAGAGGCGAATGCGCGGCCCCTTCGTGCGCCCTCAGACACGTGCCGTGCGTTTGGCAGCAAAAACGGCCCAATAAGCCCTCCTCCTTCTTATCATCATCATCTTCATTAACTTTGCATAGTGCCACTTGTCACGCGATATGAGATGCGCACCGCTTAGCATGAATATGTGCGCACTTTCTGTTGCAGTTGTACATTATTACACCAGGTGGAACGCCATGTAGCAGTTGCCTAGCTAGTGGTACCAGGTAGTTAGAGAATCTTTGAAGAAGAAAAAGAAGATAAAGGAGATGTGTACAAAAAATGCTAGAATGAAAAAAAGATGTGTAGCACACCTGATTAAATCAAACCGGTGAGGCGACTGGTTCTCACCGCCCCATTTCAAAAGGAATTCCAATCAATCACCCTCATCTTAATTAGCGTCGTATCTTGCCATTTGTCACGCAATGTGACATGCGCGCCGCGTAGGGTCGATATGTGCAAATTTTGGATAGCATTAGCGCAAGCTCTTGGGCCAGTTGGTGCATGATGAACTTGAGGAAATGGGGTACTAGCGAAATACAAAGGACGCGCGACGTCCGTGTCTAGCGCCTTTTCCTTGTGTGCGCGTCCATGTGTTTCGCTGGTACCCCCTTTTTTTTGCAGTGTGCATAGCAGTTGCGTTCTAATCCAACAGGTCTTTCGACATGCAGCATTTGCATGCTGCAAGTAGCGGAGCCTGGTTAACTCAAGGAGACTAGGTCATTATTTGTCACCGGCCCGTTTCAAAGCGGATACCAATAAATCATCATCAACAGCAACGACAACAACAGCATCGCATCCTGCCATGGGTCAAGTGTATGTGACATGTGCGCTGCTTAGTCAGGATACCTGTGTTTACTCTTCGATACAGGTTACGGCGCCTCCTCGCGAGGTACAAACCACTGCTGTAGAAGCGAATCGTAGAGCTACGCGCACGGCTTCAACCAGGCAACGTTGGACTCATTAGACCACTGTGCTGAGCAAAGGCACAAGCCGTACCTCGCCGTCGACACATGGCGGAGATTCATACCATTCCGGTGAAAATGAAACGAAGATACGTGCATGGCATGATGCCGAAAATGGAGCTCATAATCAGCCGCGCCTCTAGCTGACGCCGTGACTGCGCTGCGTGTGTCGTGCGCATGGGTGACTTATTTTGGTTTAAGAAGTAAGCGTTCGAGCGAAGGTCGGGCGAGTTGGTAACGCTTCATGTCGATGGTGCTTGCAGCTACACACAAGAAGGGACAATTAGGCAGCTTCCACGCACTGTGGGAATCGATGGAAGCGGAGCTTTCTGTGCTGTTGCTTTGATTGAGAATAATGAGTGGTGTTGTTGACGGCGAAGATTTAATTTCTTCAATGGTCAGTCCAAAACGGGAATGGGAAGTTGATGTTAAACGTTACCTTGCGTGCACCACGGATGCTTGTCTGCGCAGTACACAGAACACATAGAGGGAGGCGTTTGCTTGAGGCGTTGTTGTGCGCCATACCTCATATCCTCTGACGGGGTTGAACATAAGAATTGCCTCACAAAGCACACTGCATCGTGGCAGAACTATTCAACTTGAGTGGAATTATGGGGCTGTATGTGTCAAAAGCACAATGGGGTTTTGAGGCACGACGTAATGGAAGACTCCTGAAAACAGACTTGAGTGCCCGACTCTTGCACATAGACATCCTGCGCCTAACTTAGTGCATGTGAAAGTGCAGTATAGACTGATGTTTTCTCTCCCTCACATTCAATCCCCATTCGCCTCCCCACGTGTAGGGTAGGAAACTGGACTCAGTCTGGTTAAGCTCCCTGCCTTTCCTCCTTCCTTTCTCTCTCTCTCTCTCTCTCCTGAATGAATTTGACACCGTGATGCTCTTTAAAGTGTCCTTAAATCTAAGCGCACGAGTGGTTTTTTTATTTCGCCCTCGTGGAAATGCGAGTCCCACGGTCGAGATCAAACGCGCGACCTCCAGCTACGCCATAGCCACAAAGCTACTGTGGCGGGCACGGAAGTGTTTATTTGACATGTGACAGCTACCATAGTGTCGCCTAGACCCTTCGGAGTGTTTTCATGTAGCTCTGCTTCTGTGCGCCCTGCGTAAGTTCTCCGCTTGGCAAATATGCACGGTGTTTATTTTTTTTTCAGAAATATCATTAATGTACCGTACCCTAGGGTGAATACATTTATCGCATTTGCCTACAACTGCGGTCGTGTCTATAGTAGTAGCACTTCCTTGCCTTCTCACGCCACCTTTTCCCTATCCACCCACCCCTCACCTCGTTGTGTGGGAACTGTGAGCTATGAGCGGCAAGACTGTTATTTATTCGTTACGCGGCTGCATCGATTCTGCCCATTCTCTGACTCCTCTCCCCCTCCTTTCTACTATTCTATCAACCTCCCATCTAGATTTTCACGTTAGAAGACTGGTAAACGCTGCAAATCTTGCAATGCTTTTGTGAGGGGTCACGGAGTATTACAGCTGCCAAGAGGCTAATGCGGCGACGCCAAGGGAGCCCCAGAGCGCACTGAACACATTCGACGAGGTTCAAAGGTCCAAACGAGTTTCTCGCGCCACCTTGTCTTGCTGCGGCGCTCCTGTAACGTATACAGACGCTCTGAATTCCCCCTCCTGCTCCGGTTTGCAGCAGTAACAACGGGAAAGTGAAAGGAAAAGGCAAAGAAAACTTCGCTTTAATATGTGGCTGAGGTAGAACGTAAATGACCGCTGACATCGATGTGCCCTCCTCAACATTTCATTGCACATTAGGCCTAGTCACTAGAAATAATGCCGGGTGCTTTAAGAACATTCACCCTTCTGCTCGTATAAGTGTTCTGCGCACATTCATTAACCTTCCTTAAGATCGATGTGCTTACTAGAGCGGCGTGGATACGCTCGTCTGAGCGAGGCGAACAGTATACGTCAAGCTAAATCCACGGAGTTCTTATTATGGGCACTGACAATTGCCAACGGTTTTCGAGTGGTCTCTTTTTGTGAAGAACAAAAGTTAGACGACTGTATAGCCGCTGCCAGAGCTCATCATCTTGCCGCGTTGTGAGACGCGTTGTCTATGCAAGGGTGGCGTTTATACTGGGCAGCAGAAGCTGTCTCATGGCCTATGCGTCGCGCCATGTCGCGTTTGTGTATTGTTACACCCTGGTTAAAGCTTGAACACATCGCTAAACCTTGCTGCCCTTTTCGATCTCCGGTTTGGAGAGAAACTGCTAATTATTATGCCAAATGTTGCGCTCCCTTGAGAACAAATGCTGACAGAGGAAAAATTCCACTTCGACAGCTGCAGTGATGCAAATTTAATGTGGTGAATGCTCCGTAGAATGACTTTTCAGAAACTTCTTCGCGAACTCTACAGGGCAAGGTTTTCTTTTCCTATTTTCATTTTTATGAATTACGTATTGTACTGCATAAAAGCATGTGTGTAGCTTAGTTTCATGTGTGGTTTTGCAAATTTCCCTAAGACAATTTCTAATGTTCACCTAAATATATCAATAAATAAAGACAAATAATAAAGAAAAAAAGAGAGAGAGGAAGAAAGAAAACATGGCCAGCTGCAGTATGCAGTGCTTCCTAACGGCGCTAACACTGCGGAAAACGAGGACAAGATTTCCATAACGAGTGGCACGTACTCAATCTCCATATGTATTAACGTTTCCCTTGTTACAAGATGTATTACGAGCCAGCTTGAGTTTGTTAAGCTTTCAATTAACGCTTCATTACTCGCGTGTTCCTAACGGCGGCCACCCGTTGTTATCTTCACTTCATCAAAGAGGGTTAAAAGAACTCCTTGCTGGGCAGGTTGATAATGATTCATTATACCTATTTCTAAGGTGCCAACAAACGACAGACAGTACACAAGAGAGGACAACGGGATAGAGCACCACTCCCAACTACTTTATTTTTAAGCAAGACACGTACATATATACCCAGAGTCAGTGCCTACGCAACAAGCACACTCAAGAATCAAGTGCGGTAAGATAAAGAACTTTCGACAAACCTTTTCTCTGACTTATACATTTCTTACCGATATATACTTCCGTTATTTTCCTCACTTTCATATTTTTGCTTATGGCCAGAATCTACGCGTCAGAAAACTGTGCCTCACAAGAGCGCAAGGGGCAGTTTCTAAGATGTTTATGTATATTGAGGCTCTCTTTAATTTGCTCAACGTTTCGTTCATGTTGCCTGATGCGCTCACTTACAGAGCGCCCAGTCTGTCCTATATAGGAACGACCACAAAAGATCTCCAACTTCATAGACTACCGCTACACGCCGCATTTCATGAACGGTCAGCCATGCTTAGTTTCGCAGCTTCTTTCTTTTTCTTTTTCCTTCTCTTCGTTTATCCGAGAGCAAAGGCCTTCGAGCTTTTTAGGAGTTGTAAAAACGCGCGGACCACCTTGCCTGCTTACAACATTCTTCAAATTGTGGGCCAAATTTTGCACATACGGCACGGCCACGGCCTCACCTATCGAGTGGGGACCTCTGCCCCAGCTCTCACAGCGCTTCTCATCATTTTTTTTACAAGAGACTTTCGGCAACCCCAGTCACAAACGAACCGGGGAACTAAGCTGACGCCACCCTGGCCAACGAGTTTTCGAAATTCGACTTCATCTTGTGTCTACTAGATTTCCTGCGCGCGTTTTCAAGGCAGAGTGAAGCCATTCCTCTTTTTACCAGTTTCAAATGGGAGGAGTCGAATGGCCGAAGCCCTTTCTTTGCACGTGGGGCATAACCCCAACAAACCCCATCTGAACAGAACTCAGTTTTGAAGATCTAAAAAACTCTAAAAAATTACCCTCGAGCAGTTGACTCGTATAGTCCAAGCCTTTTCCATGTTGTCCAAATAGGAATAAAAATGGGCCATGGCTTCTGTGAAGTTCAAGCTTTCGTCCTTGGCGAAATTATCAAAAAATCGTCCACATATCTAAAGATTTTAAAACCTAGTTAGTTCGTAAACCCTGTGGCAGAAGGTGGTCCATGTGTGAAAGAAATATGTTACATAGCACTGTTGCAACGCAGGACAATTGCCCATGAATGCTTTCTGTAGGAAGAAACGCTCGTCAAAATTTATAAAAGTGGTCTTTAAGTAACATTTTAAAAAGGCTAAGGAGTCACCAATAAAAATACCGCAGTGTTCTGAAGAGAAACAGGGTCAATTCCTTCGATACACTCTCTGACTGCAGCAAATAAGGCCTCATGGGAAACGGAATACAATAAGTCGACAACATCCACAGAAAATGCGGGGCTAAAGTAACCATCAGTTGTCATATATTCACATAACTCATCGGACCGCATCGTTAAAGAGGGATCATGTACATCAAGCTTACTCAAGCGTTTCAAGAAGTAGAGGCTAAGCTCCTTTTGTTACAACTCCTTTTCAGTAAGATCGCTCTCAAAGGCAAGCCCTCCTTGTGCGTTTTCACAGAAAAAGAAAACCCACATTCAGCGCACTACTTTTGCTTTTGTTAATCCCTATAACAAGGTTAGTCAAGCCCAAACGCTCACGCAGAGCTACTGCTCTCGTTTTTACTTTGTAGACTTTACTGCGACGAGTGAGCTATTCTTTTCAATAGCCTAAGCTCCTCTTTCGGAGAAGTTATCATCCGACTTAACAACAAACTCACCCTCCTTATGAGCTTGAAGAAATGTTAGGCTACTATTGCTAAACAATGAGACAATGCCTCTTACGGAAATTTCCGTACGCCGTGTAGGCTTCTGGTAACTAGATTTGAGACAGTAGTCATCTCCCTCAAGAAGGCACATTTCTTGCTCGAAGCGATGCTCCTTGCGCGACAGGTGATAACTACGGTACGTGAAATCCTTTCGTCAATGAAACATTGAGGTGACACACACATGGAAGCGTCCACTGTACTAGAAATACGGCTTAAGAGAACTTCTTGCTGCGCAACTTGGTATTGATTCGTTATGCCTATGTTTAAGGCGCCAAAAAACAACAGACACTACAAAGAGAGCACAACGGGAGAGAGTGCCACTGACAGCTACTTTATTTTTATGGAAGACACGTACATATATACTTTCAGTCGGCACCTGCACAACAAGCATACTCAAGCATCAAGTGCGGTAAGACAAGCAACTTATACACTGATAAGGATGGTTCACTAACACAGAAGCTACCTTTCTTACTTATATATAATGTTTCCATTATTTGTGTTTTGTATTTTTGCTTCTGGGCAGAATGCGCACGTCAGAAAAGTATGCCTCGCAAGAGCATGAGGGGCAGTTTCTTATATGCTTAGGTATATTACGGCCCTGTTTATTCCCAAAATGTTTCGTTCATGCTCCCTGATTCGCTCAATTACACAGCGCCCAGTCTGTCCTATATAGGAGCAATCACAAGAGAGGGGAATTTCGTAGGCAACCCCTTCAGCACATTTCATGAACTGTCGCCCATGCTTGGCAGCGCAGCCTCTTCGTTTTTATTTTTCCTTTCCTTTTCCTATACGAGAGCAAAGGCATCCGAGCTTCCTAGAAGCTGTAAAAACAAGCGGGCCACCATGCGTGCTCGCAACCTTCTTCAATTATGGGCCAACTTGTGCACATACGGCAGGACCACCGGTCTCAACTATTGTTGAGGAACTCTGCCCCAACTCTCACAGCCTTTCTATTCATTTTTTGCAAGGAGCTTTCGGGAAAGGAGGACAACCTCAGTCACAAGCGAACCGGGGAACCCAGCTGTAGCCAGTGAAAAAGCATTGGGAAGAAGAGGAATCGCTTCACTTTGCCTCGAATGCGCGCTCCGGAAAGCTTGTATTCACTAGGTGCAGTTGAGTTTCATAAACCAATTGTTGAAAGTTCCTTATCTTACCGCACTTTATGCTTGATTGAGCTTATTTAGCAGGAGCTGACTGAGGGTGTACCATCCCCGTGTACGCAATTCCCTCGAGTGCGGCAAGTCCTACATCACACAGACTGGACGCTGCATAAGAGAACGAGCCAGGGAACACGAACTAAATCTAATGAAGGATCGCCTGACACATTTGCCAGCGTTTTCGCTGATGGCGGCCAGCAGACGTGACAGCGTGGAATACGTGGGCTGCATTTCCCTGTGGATTTCGATGGGCGTTCATCCCTTGTTTCATCGAAAACGATCTACACTTCGTTGCGCGTACGCCATGGACGCGTGAAGCACAACCGCATTTTCAACAACTGACAGCGGCACCATGCCGCGGAGCTACCGGAAAATAAGGACGGGCCAGTCCAAGAAAGGTGAACCGCTGGGAATGCATACGTTGACTTCGCAATTACAGTCGAAATTTGGCTAAAAAACAGTGCCAAATACTTTCTGATTTGTACGTCACTGCACGTCAGATGCCTTCCCAACCAGCATACACACGACAGCTGAGAAAAGTATGCGGAACCACATTTGACCTAACCCTGCCCCTGCGTTCTTCAGGGTGACGATTCGGTGTGTCGGCACATACGCGCTGGAATGCTCCGCGCATTCAGTCGCGCCATTCGAGCTAACGGTGCGAGCTACGCGTTAGTTGCGCGCATTTGGATTCAGTGAGAGAGGTAAAAGGCATTCAAGATACTTCCCGCCAGGCATTTTGCCATCAGTATCTATGTATACCCGACGAGAGCTATGTGTGGCAGCACAATCAAAGCTACGCGCACGCGCTCGCACGTGCTGAGCATCTCCTCTTGGGATACTGCGTCAAGTAATGCCGACGTTTTGCTGGTGGTATACAAGACGAGAAAGACCTTACATGGACACGAGAAAATCTAAACGAGGAACAGAAACCAACGAAAATCCTGGCCCTTAGCAAGCTTTTTATTTGTTATGAAATGAATCTTGTACGAAAAGTTTTAAAATAGTAATCCGTACGATTTGTTTTACGCTACGTAGCTTCCAGTTGCTTGCATTCGTGGACTACATGCAGATTCTCACTAAACAAAAGAAAAGAAAAACAGCTGTGCTTCGGCTCCGTAACTTTGGCTGCACTGCCACAGAAAGTTGTAACCAGATATAGGTATTTGCTGTGGGAAGGAACGATGAAGGGTGTTGCGAGAAGCTGCGTCTTTCAGCTCCCGCCTAATTCGCCTATTGAAGACCATGTCATAGCGAGTTACCTCCAATTTAGCGTACCGTGTGTGTTCCTAGATCCTTTCGTAGGCCGCTCATGGAGTTACTGCAGTCCGAAAATGTCAGCCTATCGCGAAGGTAATAGTGCCGCCTAGTGTCTCCTGCTCCTACCACTACTCTCGCAGGTGGGGTGATGCGACCGACTGCAGTGAGCAGTGACTCCATCTACAGCACGACAAGAAGCACTAGGTCGCACTCGCACCAAGTAACTATGCAAATTCCAGAATATCGTGGGAGCAGCATGGAATGAGACCGACGCTCACTCGCTTCCTGTACTCACCTTCGATTTGCCATACGACGCCCGAAAAGATGGTTGACCGATGCACGTACTCCCAAAGAAAATTGGATCTACGTACCGGATGAGGAAGTTGTAAGGTGACTCAAGCTCCTTTCTACGTCGATCAAACGCTGCAGCTCCGGTCCGATGTCGTCACCGGCGTTCATGAAGGGCATCCACAGCGGCAACAAAGGAGTTGTGCGCACATGCCCCGTAATACGTCCCCACCTCCTTTGTTGCCACTCAGGCCATACGGACTTCCCTCCAAGGACGAGTAAACCAAGCACAATAATTATCTGAACAAGGAATGCGTGGACAGCGCCGCCGACAGATTATTGGCCTACACTTCCACAGCGTTACCTATCCTCTGAATTGCAGGCCGCAGCATTAGCATAGAGCTCCCCATCAGGTACCGACATATTGTCAATGCAAAACCGCGGCTGATCACCGTTGTGCTACATTCATTGGTTAAACGGACTAGTGACCTAACGACAGAGTGATCAAGCTAGCCAGAGGGCGAGCGAGTGAGCGAGCGAACGGGTGAATAAAGGCGTTATATGCTGCCGCCTTTAAAAGAAAATAACGGGCGTATATCTTACGTCATGTGTGGAGTCAATTTGAAATATAAAATCTAGCGCATTATACAAAAGTCATGTTTCTGTAAAATATAGGGAGGAAGAGCGCATAGCCAAGCAAGTGCAATAATTAATCTGATATATCTCATTACCGCATATAGTTCCGCCCCAGCAATAACAAAAAGATGAGTAAGGAAGGTGATGTCAGGGACACTGATGATGTTTTCACGTGAATGCGAAATTTGGGTAAATTTACCGCACACCAATTTGTGGTATCTATTTCGTCAATAGCTCTAGGCTAAAGGAAATTTGCTTATTTATCTGTCAACACGAGCACTACGGCAGCGACGGAGTTGATAAGCTTGCGTTATGACGTTATTATAAAAAGGTAGATTGTTTCTTTTTTTTAAGCTGGTGGAGTAACCGCCGTTTACATTTGCAAGTGCTTGCAATACAAAGGAGCCCAGGCGCTACGGAATCGTCATTATAGGCCTTGTGTCCATCGAGTTTTCTACAAAAATTACTAGAGGGAACTGTAGCGCTGCGCTCGTTCAGCTGCCATTAGTACCTGGATTTGTTTTGTCTTTGTGCTCGTGACTTGAGGCATTGTTATGGCTTTATCTGTGGCTTTATCGATCTGCCTTTATTGGCATCGATTTCGAAGCGATAGCGCATTTCGAAACGCAGAAGGTCGTGAGAGTCTCCGCATGTGAAAAATATATGCGAATTATTGCGTTTATAAGGCAACGTATCGTTCTACATAATCAATATGAAGAGTCGCAACAGTCATCTGAAGCCACAGCGGAGGATTAGAGGCAGTTACATGAGCTCACGGTCATTATTGAGCTGGTTGAGTCACCGCGCTTTCAAATGCCATTCACATTAGTGCCAGAGTTCTTGCAGGATAAAAAAAAAAGAAACTCCAAGCTTGATAAAGGCAAGTCGGTCCGGGCAGGATCGCCATTGAGTGCGAAATATGGTAAGAGAATAGAAGAAGCGAACGGAAGCGCGATTTAGCGTGTACCACTAGCTTGTTCTCCCTCCTGATATTGGTTCTGCTGTGTCATCTTTCATCTTCCAGAAATCAATTGTTTCCTTTGTGCTGCCGCTTGTCCTTTTGTATCTCGTCTTTTTTTTTTCACAACTGTATTATGATCTTTCGCATTCATTCCTCCCATTTAGTCTTTTATTAGCTCTTCTGGCTCAACTTCTCGGCCCCCCTGTTCGCTCAGTATTGTTCTTTTTCTTCCGGTTCCCATAAATTAGTGTTTTGTTTTGGCCCATAAAAACTACTTCCCTACATACCTCATGACCATCTTCTTTTTTACTGAGTACTCTCGCGATTTACTAAGTATGATGTGCGCAAGGCAGTACAGAAAAAAAAAAGCATAAAAAACCATTCCCTTTCAAGCACGAATCCCGAAGGAATAGTGATTACCTCCTTTTCCGCGTATGTATCCCGAGAGAGCCAATGGCATAAGTCAAAGGATGCGTTTAAGTGGTGAATTCATAGCGACAGACATTTTGCCAGATTTCTTCTTGGGTACGGTTCCATAAACCTTCTTTCACGTGAAATAGCGCTGCACACACCTCTATAGGAAGCACCGTTCTTTAGTGCAGCAATGATGCAGCAATTTCTTCATATTCCCTGCAACAGTTCAGCGATAATCCTGGCCGTTATCAATCAATATTTCCGAGGTAATAACTTATGCACCACAAATTTCTGGCATGAAGAAGTGCTTAGATTTTCTCAAAACTTCCTTCCCTTTCTCCTACTACCTTTTTAAAAATATGATAAATTTCGCTGAAACATGCTACTTTGCAAACCCATATTCTTCTGCACAGATCTAAGCTAACGGTGCGGACAGAAAAAAATCGGTCAATTGACCCCATTGGACTTTTGCCATGCTTTTCACGATCGCCCACCCTTTCACCTTTTGTTTCAGCGGCTTACAATAAAATCGATTTATTGGTTTTACACCGCAAGTATGGGGAAGGAAGGTCGTTTGCCGGCGCCGAGGGAGCGCTATCGACAAAGCCATCTGGGCAGGAAACATCTGCTTTCCAAGACTTCCAAGAAAATAAAAAGCAGGAGAAGCGAATACTCGCTGCTCTTCTCAGTTCACTTTGAAAGGAACGAAATAATCTGAATGTTCCTTTGAAAGATGTACCAATGGAAAGTTAAAGATACTGGCAAAAATTGTGTGATTACCATGTAGCCGTGTTTCTTCTGCTGCTGAACAAGGATGAAAACCTCCGAGGATCCAGTTACCTTCCTGTGTGCGCTTTGTGGAAACAGGCCACACTTTCTAGGTGCATCCATTATTGGCCTTCAAGGTACAGTGACATCGCAAACTGATGAGGATATAAGTTCTTAATTTCTCCCCTTTTAATGATATGTAATGAACCAACGTTTACTGATGTCATCGTGATATGCCAAACGTAATGAACTGACACTTCACTGTGCCAACGCCGTCGACAAAGCTGTGTTCTTCGTACGCTAGAAAGGAATCTGATTTTGGAGCTTGATCTTATTCGGCTTTAAGGGTACCTAAACCGTAATATAAATGGATACTTGAGAAAATGCTGATAGGATTATAATTAGCTGTCTAACAGTAACTCTGACTCTTCGTTTTCATCATCCCCTCCATGTTGACTATACTTATCCTCTTCAGTTCAAAATTATTATATTCTGCAGGGAAAGTTTTAAAACTTGGAGGTATTCATGTTTTGGGTGTCCAGAGTGCGAATAAAAAATCGCTTGACTAGGATCATTATGATGCAAATGTGGCCGAGTCCTCATAGGTAGACATCTTGACTCAATACAAACTCTTTCTTTTCCCCGAGTACGCTGTGGAAGTCTGCAGAAAGTAGAAAAATTATTTACTCAAGGTAATGCGAGTGGTGTATCAACGAATTCGCAGGTTCTGATATTGGAAGAAACAGTCCTTCTCAGCGGCGACGCACAGCAAAACATCGCATTTCCGGCACTGGCCCTGGTGTTCGCCACACACTTCTCGTACTTGCACCGCTGCGGAAACGGCGACTGAACTTGCTGATGCCAAGGGTCCTTTGCATTGTACCTCGCAAACGCATCACGCCTAGAACAAGGAGGGCGACTTAAATGAGCTATTGAGTAATGACATTAAAAGAAACAATGCTAAATTGCAGTTCGGATGATATTCTAAAATACAAAAACAACAGTCCGTCCTGCTTCTGTGGGTGAGCTTTGCCAGAACGAAATTCTGTTGACCTGTTATCAAGCTAGGGCTCACTGATATCGCAACAGCCACGAAAGGACGCGATGTAATTACCGGACCAATGTCGTTCACCTGATGGTACGGAAACGTGAGTGTATACCATCGTCACGATCAAACAGGGCATTCGACGATCTTTGTAGCACATATAGAGATTCCCGCCACTCGAAATCACAAGGAATACTAAAAACAATATCTAATTCTTTGAATGGGCACTAGACGGCGCATCAAGTCCAAAAAAGTGCTCGGAGCTTTACAGTTTCACGCGGCGGCTATGTGCTGCGGGTGTAGTAAACATCGAGTTATAAAGTCGCACCGTGTCCATGTGTAGACGGGGACGAGAACAGCATAAAAGCTATTCAGTAACAGAAACCTGAGTATTGAGTAACCGTTTTACATAAAAAATGGCTTTTTCTTTACATAAAACAGGGTTTTCTAGCTGTTTTTAATGACTGAGGCTGCTGTTAAAGAGAAATTTGAGCAGTGACGAACATGAGCTTCCGTAAAAGGTAGAGTAGTCCATCTTCAAACATCTTTTTCTTTGGTAGCGTTTTGCTGCTTCGTATCAGGCGACTTTCATTAAGTTTGTTTATGTCTCTATTACGTGCAGCATGACTGAAAATGCTATTATTATTATTATTATTATTATTATTGTTGTTGTTATTATTGTTATTATTATCATCATCTGCATGGTACATTAGAAAAAAACATTGTACATCCTGCCCGTTTCTCATTTAACCTCCCTTGTGGATTGTATGGCACTATTTACTCACACTCATCACTTCTTTCTTGTCTTCTGATTCGTTTGATGTGCACTGATCTCAGTATTTCTTGCTGCTTGACAGTTTGAAAGACAACTTGGTGACTCGTGAAGATATTGTTAGATCGGCCAAGGTCGTTGCGTACCAACTGTGTATGTCCAGGATCTAAGTAATTGTAATTGAACCTACGGTCTTGCCGGCCCGCGGTCAAGTGTCACATCTATGCCGCACCCAATTTATTAATTAATCGGATCTTTCTTTGCTCCTTGTCCCCATTCTGAGCGTTCTCGTTGCTGCTTTCTTCCTCGATATGCAGCTTTCGTTAACCACGAGCTGTGCCACACTTGAAAAATAAGCAGTAGATGCATTCCGTAGCAGACAACAAGCTCTAGTTAGTGACGCTCTCCGTATAAATCTTCATTCCTCAGATTTGGACGCAGATTTGTTGAATATTTGTTGTAAAATGATAAATGGTTTTAAATTCGGGTAAATACAAGCTCATTTCTTTCACTTGCAAACAATCCAAACGAGATTTTTTCTACTTTATTAGCAACTCTGTCAGATGTGTGCAGTCATACAAGTACGTTGAAGTACACCTGACTCACAATCTTTCACGGTCCCCCAACATTACTGCTATCTATGCTGAAACCTCCCAAGCGCTTGAGTACACTCGTCGCGATCTGCGTATATCACCATCTAACATTCGCAAGTTTGCGTACCCAACATTCGCTCACCCACAGTTGTAATTCGCGTTGTTCATGTGGTTTGTCCCACCAAGATTGCTTAATGACTAACTTGGAACGCGTCCACAACCAAGCTGTCGGATTCAATTCTGCAAGTTAGGACCAGAAGTCTAGCGTTACGAAAACAAAACTTCAAAAATAACTGCACCCTCTTCAAATTCGCCGTTCCGCTTCCCTTTTGTGTTTGCTTCGTGGGTGCATTAACAACACCAGGCCCCTTGTCCTACGCTTGGAAACCCCACTGCGTCCAGCTCACCGGCTCTATGATCACGCTATCATCATGCGTATCTTTGGTAAAACACAAGCGTTGCAACGTTGCCGCATGCCATTTCCATTTGGAGCAACCTTCCTGGCGATATCGTTTCCTTTTCAGATCGCGAAGCATACCAGGACCATCTGCACGAACATAGCGTGCGTAAATAGCGTTCCAACCTTTCAGTACTTGCCCTTACATGCCCACTTACATGCCCAGTTTACTTATTTCTGACGTGGTCTCTCGCACCTTTATTTTCTTTTTCATTGTTGAGTTTAATTTGATGTTAAATGTATAACTTGTTTTACTATATCCATATACATTCTCCCTTGACTGTGAGCATTGTGATTATAATAAGCTTTCTTTTTTTACACAGTTTAGCGCACGTCCTTACGTATTTTTCGCGTGTTATGATACGGTATATTTCCACTGTCACTTTGCTTTTTACAGCACATATGTATCGTATATGTTTTTTTTTTTCTGTGCGTGTCACCATATGTTACAATTGCCCATGTAGAGCTCCCCTTATACCATGCTCCGATAAGGAGCCTGTAAGATACTGTGAATAAATGAATAAGTAAAATACCGTAGGCTCCCGATTTTCACTCAATTTATTAAGTTTGACTAAATATGCAACGGCTATTCTATACTTATGACTGCAAACTCTTCGGCGATAATATGTTTATGTTTAATACTACACATGGACAAAGACAAAAGCTACAAAAGCTGGCACTGTTGCCAGCTATTATGGTCTTTTTAATTCGCGTCGTCCTTTGGGTCTGAGACCAGCGCCGTGCACTGAACAACAAGCACGTGCCCCCTTCATGACCGATCGCCCCGTCTTCACATCCCAAATGCCCTCAGCCGACGCGTGACCAGCTTGGTTTGTCAGCTACGGCTAAGAGCGGTCTTCATGAAGGCATTTGCTTTTCGCCCTTGGAATGACCATCAGTGGTACTTGTAATGAATGTGAACGCAAGGGGAACCTTGAACACAGTTTGGGTGACTGTTCTCGCTACAGTGAACATGGGCTAGGAAGGAGAGAAACAGTCCTCGCTACACTGGACAGATACAGCAACTATGCTAGCTCATTTTCTTGTCACGATAATATTAGAACAAGCCCCTTCGGAATTACGATCTGAGGAACGATTCAACCAAAGGGAGCTGACGGCACTGATAAAGTTCATCGCCGCGAAACTGACATGCAAAAATGGCTTTAGCCTAATGTTTGTTGTACTACAAACGATCATGTGCTGTTATAACATCCTGTAATCATGACGTGTTGGTAATGTGTGCACTGGCTCTATGCCTCTTTATCTACTTTGTTATTGCATGTCTACCTAAGCGTTCCGCAACATATTTCTTTTCGTTTGACTTGGTCAGTGACTGCAAACCTTTTTCACTTCAATGCCTGACCAGACGAATTTTCACCGAAACCTTGACTATATGTCTACCTAACTTCCACTTCCCTTTGTGTAAAGTAGGCAACCGGATCTCCTGTTCAGTTTAGCCGTCATGTCTTCCGCATATGCTTCTTCAGTCTTTATCTGTCGTTACGGATGGTACGAGAGATAAACATCAAGGAGAGGAAGGTAAAATATTTCCGGAAAGGTAACTAACCTACCTCATAACTGGTACGTGCGTTTCACTTGCAATAATACAGCCTCCTTCGTTTACTAAGATCTTGTCATCACTGAGTAAAGTATCGCTGCCGCTCCTCTCATATAGCTTAAAAACATTATTTTTCACTCCTTCAAACGTGCTACACCGTCTGCCTAAACTTTTACAATGTCGCCTTCTTGAGTGTATTTAAATTATTTCTAGTATTATTTCTTGTCTCTTCTTTTAAGTTTTCGGTAATAAGTTGGTCGTTATTTTAATTATTACACCCCTGTTTCTCCCTCAAAACAATTTTCTACGCTTGTATTTCATTTGTACTCCCTAAGGTTTTGCTTAGTGTTATCCTCACATCATGCTAAGATCAGCCCCATGTAATATCTTCGGACATTTAATACGAGTATGAATCAAATTTCCCAATGTGAGAACTTTGAAAAATTCGCATTGCCGTGTAGTGCTATTTTGATCTTGTTGAGAGTATTTATACCATAGTGATGATCACTTTGTTTGTGTAGGGATAATAACCTTCTTCAATGACCTCCGACTGCTGTTATCGTATAAGTAACGCCATACTATTCATAATACTACACTCTTTCTGTAGGACTTGAAATCCACCACAACCCTCTTCCGGCAAAGCCTTTGAATCCTGCTGCCTCTACGTGGTCAATAGTGGTCATTCAAATTATACCGGTTTCGTCAACCGGTATACGTAAAATGCAACGTGTCCTTAAAGCATGCGTAGGACTGGTATGTACTGTCAGGGTTAACACTTTATACAAATAGAAAAATAACAAGTAAATTGGACGGATAACTGCTGGAGCACCTCCCACATAACGCGCCAAATCCGGATGTGGCTGCCACTGGTGGCACATTGATTTCCTTTTAGTGCATTTCCATTCATATCTACCTCATCATTTTTATATCTCACTTGAACAAACAAGTAAGTTACCGTGTATTTTTGTTGTCTTCATTGCCTATTGGATTCATGTGGTTGAATCCAACGTGCAAATTCTTCCATACCAGCTGAGCTGCACCTAAAAGAGGTGTAGATGCAATCAGGTAAAGGCTTGCTGTTGCGCCTGCGTAAGGCCTAATCATGACTTGTGTCGCAATCTACGCGTTTGAGCACAAAGGTACGTACTCGCGATGCCTTTGCATCTGGCTATAGGTAGAGTAATGCTACCGGGTCATTGTAGCACCTACGATCGTGCCACTGCTTGGGTCAAGAGTGTGCCGAGAAAACGTCGTCGTCAGAGAGGAAGCGCAACGTAATCCTCGCGACACAAGCGAGTGCCCCCGCACTCTTTTGTCGCTCGCATATCTTCCTAGCGCGGTGCTGCAGTGGCACAACTGCGCGTCTTCGCGCGCTGGAGGCAGGTCCGTAATGAGGTGCTCGAGTCTTATCGCGTCGCCGCGAGCTATGGAGCGCAGAGAGCGCTCACTCTGATCATATACCACTCCTGCGACTCGCCTAGCTATCACCCTGTGCTCGCTGAAGCACAGAGCGACAAAAGAAGATTGAGAAAAAGAGGGTAGCGCGGGCTGTTTTCACCTCGACCACTGCTTCTCGAGCTGCTCCCTATATGATGTGCCCAACGATCGAGTGGCGACTCTGAATGCCTCCACGACGAACAAAGCATCGCCTTCGCGCTATCCCGAAAGTGGCCACCGGGACAGCGCGAGATGAGCGAAGTGCTCCACTCTCACCGTCAGCAATGCAAGACGTCTTATCCTCTTGCGAACGCAGGCCTCCGAAGCCAAGCGGAGAGTGCGAGAGGGAGCTCTGTCGGGAGTCGCCGCGTGTATTAGTTTCTTTAGGCACCTTCGGTGCCTCACCAGTGCTGAGCTTTCGGGCGACTTGGTTGCCCGCTCAAGATTGAGCTTGCAAGCGCTGATATTGTACATCAATCCGTTCCTTTATCTTAATATATGCTTGATTTGACTGGTTTAGAGTGTATAGTTGGATGCTTGAGTAGCTGCCCTTCCCAAAAATATTGTGTCCCTTAATTTAACTTTCTTCTCGTCGTTAAATCACATGCCCTGTATATGCGGTAGCAGCAAGCATATGGACGGTGCCCAAGCTATTATGTAAGAATGTTCTTTTTTTTTTAAATTGCCACCTTTTATAAGGGCGAGGCCAACTGTACGTTGTTAGCACCAGATTAAGGAAGTGTACACTACTCGTTGTACTGTTCATAAATATGCGACTTCATTATATGCTTGATCCTTCATAATAATTATTTGCCTTTAAAGTTAAGTTTTCTTCTTACGGAAGATATGTATCACTACGCAGTATTTTGGGAGGTATTTGAAAACATAATGTTCACAGCGGTTGATAAAAAATTGTGCATGTGTCTAACCATTGATCTAAATTCTTTTATAAAATATATAGAACGTTACTCTGAAGACTCGATAAACATTTAGCTACTCTGATTTTTAAAGGCTTAATATATTATGCACAAAACCTCACCTTACCAATTAGGTCGTCTTTCAGTAAAGTTTAAATCAACATTTAAAAAAATTATGAAACTTTCACAGATTTACTCATACAGCATTCTGATTCCTGATTAGGGATGAAATAACTAATAGTTACTGATACTATAAGCACGTACTTCTGTGCAAAATGAAATGGCGAAGAGCGGAAATTTAGAAGCTGGGAAGTTGGTTTAGTGCGCTTGACCAGACCTTCAATTTGCCCTTCAAACGCACATTGAAGAAAGGAATACCATTGGGTTTCTGTTCAAAGAAGATTCCTTTTTGCTTTGCTGACATGGGTACACTAAGAACGCAGTGGAGTGGCTAGGCTGTGCTACATGTAATAAGGTGATCCCGATTCAGAGTTGATCCTCTAATGGGTTAGCATTCTCGGGGTACATCACCGATATTCCGTGGGCTATGTATGTATGTATGTATGTATGTATGTATGTATGTATGTATGTATGTATGTATGTATGTATGTATGTATGTATGTATGTATGTATGTATGTATGTATGTATGTATGTATGTATGTATGTATGTATGTATGTATGTATGTATGTATGTATGTATGTATGTATGTATGTATGTATGTATGTATGTGACCATCTCACCGAAAACCTGGGTCAATCCGTAGTCCATGGTCGAATGGTTAGAGCATCAGGATGCTGTGCTGAGTGTGATGACTGAAAGAAAACGGCACCGACGACGACGAAACGCGCACAGATTCTTTCCTCGTTGGACCAGGCATGTGGGTGAGCTCACAAAATCAGCGATGGCCCTGTGTTATTCCGAAGACGCGTCGTCCCATGATTGGGCCATGTATGTCGAGTGCCTGGCGAAATTCTTCGTGGCGAGACAAGCGTCTAGTAAGCGGGAGAGGGAAGACAGCAGGCAAGTGTCGGACGCCGGTGATCAAGGCTCCAGGGGAACGCGGCAGTCCATGGAGCTGCCGCCCAACCGTTTCCCTTGGCCGAGGCGTTCACCAGTACGAGTAATGAAGCTCGGAGCGTGCTTTGGTCTGCCATGCCATTCTTTGCCGCGAGCATTTGAGGCCGTTCAGCGAAGCACCGTCCATGGCCTTGTCTAATGGTCGCATGTGCGTCGAACACTGCGACTCGTGCGCAAGTAGTCCGCTGGGCAGGCTGGCCACTCCTGTTACGGGTACTGCAAGGCTGACGGGTACTGCTAGGCTGACTGCTGAGTGATGGTCCCTGGTTAGCGAAAAGCCATCTTCTTCTCCCTGTCCAACATTGAGGCGTCTTCTACGGCAACATAACTCCGGCAACCTCTCGTCGTCTCCTGTATGCCGTAACGTGAGCTGTTTTGAACTGTTTGTTTCACGGACACACGGCATGCCTTAGCACTTCAAGCCTAACCATGTCATGTGGCCTAACATCCTGTATGGTTGTAGTTTCGTTTTTTTTGCGGTTTTGATAAATGTAGTTTGCGTTTTCATCATGTGTTCGTCTGCTTTCCTTGCGTATTTTCCTCATCGCGTGGCACGAAAGCCATGTGTGACGAAAGTCCCGTATATTCTGTACATTTACACGACAAGGGAACAGGGCCCGAATCCAGCCGTCGGAACAACTTGAGTCACCGAATATGTGGCATTGTATACGTATGTGCCGCTCCTCAACGAGCCACTTTCACGCCGACGTGGGTCACTGAAGATGCCGGAGTGGCTATAATAATAATAATAATAATAATAATAATAATAATAATAATAATAATAATAATAATAATAATAATAATAATAATAATAATAATAATAATAATAATAATAATAATAATAATAATAATAATAATAATAATCTTCATTTCCATCTGGATTATGGAGGAGGTTGTGGGTAAAAGCTCCTCGTGAACGGCAGCTTGACAAAGGCCCACAGCCCCCTCTACAGAGCAACAACAGTTAAGCATGGAAAAACATGCGGATGTATACATGTAATCTTTTGGCAATTTAGAAGAGCCAAAAATAACAGGATCATTTCATAAATAAAATAACAAAGAAAATAGAACGACAATCAATACATTAAATACAGAGGGTATAAAGCAGTAGAGCAAACACAGGATTAAATATACACATTATAGGAATACAGGGGGAGTTTTTAAGAATCTGTGCAGTGAAGCTGTCGGAATTCTGGTTTAGATATCTTAAGAAGGTCAGTCCCCGATTTTTTATAGTTGTTTAATAGAGTCGCAGGTGTGAAGGATAATTTTTCCATTGCGGAGTTGGTTCTAGGAGTTGGTGCAATTCACTCCTCTTTATGAGGGGTAGGGTAACGCACAGTGCTCTTTCCAGTAATGACAACTCATGCAGAGATTCAAGATTATATATAGTTCACGCTGGAATGCAACTGCTAGCTTATAATTGTAAAGATTGAATACTGGTAATATGTATGTTTCGGAGAAAAGACATTGCGAGTGACTGTTGAATGGTGGATTAAAAAGCATTCCGATAAGCTTTTTTTTTAAGTATAAAGATCTTTTGAAAAATTGTATACGTGGTTGCGCTCCAGACCAGGAAACAGTAATTAAGGTGAGAGTAAAACAGGCAATTATAAAGCAGTATCTTTACTTGGTACGGGGGATATGATCTGTAATGGGAAATTATGCCGACTGCTCGAGCTAACTTAAAAGAGTGTCAATGTGACCATCCCATAGCATGCTCTGAGAAAATGAAACACCCAGAATTTGAATATCATTTGTGATTTCTATTGGGGAACCACCATAAATTAGGCTTACATGAGAATTCAGCTGCCTCGATTTAGGTCTAAATATTACGGCTTTCGTCTTATTAGAATTTATATTTAAATGGTTCACTATTGACCACGTTTCAAGCTTTGTAAGGAGAGAATTCCCGTCGTTGTGTAAGATATGGTGATCTGGAGCAGATAGAAATATATTAGCGTCGTCGGCATGCAAAGCCGACGACGCTTAGTAGAGAGGTTAGTGAGATCATCGATGTAAAAGTGAAAAAGAAGTGGACCACGATTGCTGCCCTGAAGAACACCTTTAACTGTCGATTTTAAATCAGAACTATACGTTTCGATTAGAACGAACTGCTGTAGAAAACTGAGATATGATTTGATAAGTTCAAGAAAATCTCCTCGTGTTCCATAAATGTCCAGTTTTCTCAGCAATTGAAGAGATGAATTCAATGAAATGCTCTAGGAAAGTCGACATAAATACGTAGTGTGAAGTTCTTTTTTACAAATTCGGACAAAATAAATTCTGTCTTTTCCAGCAAAGCTAATTTGGTCGATTTGTTCTTCCCAATTCCCTATTGAGCATCTGAAATGAGTTTGTGTAAATCAAAGAATGAGCAAAGCTGATAATGGATAAGCTTCTCCAAGCGTTTTGAATATATGCATAAGACGGGGATGGACCGGTAATTATTCATATCATTAGGATCACCCTTCTTGAAGAACCTAGTTACTTTAGCGATTTGCATTCGTTTTGGGAAACATGCACTCGTTAGATAAGGGTTAAAAATATGGGTTAAATATGAAGTTAAGACCTCCAACACATATTTCACCGGACGTGTCTGAACTCCTACAGCGCCGCAACTTGAACTATTATTTGAAGAATAAAATACTGACTTGATCCTATGTTACAGGGCTTAGAAAAGCAGATGAATTATTTCTAACGGCCATAAAATTGTAAAAATCCAAGTATAGTATGATCAGAATAATGAAGTAAATACTCATTAAAGCATTCTGCAAAGGCGAGGCCAGACACTTCACAGTTATTTATTGCCAACTTCTCAATTCTAGGTGAAAGTTTCGTGCGTTTAAAAACAGTGTTTAGTTATGTATCGCTCTTCAATGAGACTCTTCGACGCCAGCATGTAGCATTGGCTTTGTGGCAATAGGTCTGTCGCAGTCTTCGACAGACCTCTTTGATGACAACTTGAGTCACCGGGTATGTGCCATTAGGTGTGGACCTCGGTACGCTGACAACAACGTCCTTTAGATTTATCAGACGGTAGGCGGAATAACTTCCGAGTCACGAGAGTTCCCCAAGGACAGAAACCCGATGCTTTATCAGGCTGTGCCACAAATGCACTGAGTGTGTGCCGGTTTTCAATAAAATTCTTTCACGCCAAAGCTTTCGCGAGCTACACTGGATATGCACTGAGTATGTTCCGCTCTTCAACTAAGCTCCCGCCAACTTAGGTAACTGTGTTTGTGGCAATGGACGGAATGCTTCTCACCGTGCACACGTAGTGGGGCGCTACGTTTCTAGTTTCGAATGCCACGCTGGCACGTCTGGGCGGTCCCAGTAGATGGCGTAACGTGTCCCCCAAGAAAAGCGAGAGAGGAGTGCGGCGTTTTCCAGCGCTCACGCAAACCGGCGTGCCATGCATTTTGGAGCCCACGCGTAGGCTTCTTAGCGGTACCACTAGAAGGCACCGAGTGTCTATTCTATTCTATGTCTATGTATATCTAGACACCGAGTGGCACTCGGTGTCTAGTACCACTATACACCGAGTGTCTATCAAGACACAGACTAGCTTTTGGTGGCGGCAATATCAAGTTTTACATCTCGAGAACACCCTGAAATTCATCACTGTCGCCTTCCGTGATTAGGCGTACTTTATTATCGTTCCAACTGTTCGCGGAAAAAAGAATATATCGAAGCATTATTTATGCACTAAAATGGGACTAGTGCAAAGGGTTGCCATTGTCTTGTGGAATATCTAGAGGGAAATCAAATATAATCAGCTGTTAGGCTGTTTACTTTCCATTGGAATTTTTAGACTAAAACTTAAGGCGAGAGATTTCATTCCTTTCTGCTATTCGTTTCAAGTTCGGTTAACTAAATGTGTAGTAGATGAGAGACCGTAACTATTAAAAATAAATCATACAAGCCTTGTTTTCAACTCTTTCCCCTTTATGTAGGTTTATTTGTCTAAACAGGTCCCGATAACATTCACGTATTCTATAATTGGCAGTATTATAGGGTTGTATGCAACAAGTTTGTAGCTGCTGCATTCACTTGTGAGATATCTTTTTAACTAATGAAGGTTGGACATTGCCGTATTAGTACTAGCAGCGATATCTTTATGCCAATGAATGATATTGGCTATAATAAGTCTCAAATATTCGAACTCATTGGCACAATTTAATGTTTAACCATCGGTTATGTAAAAAAGGGAAGTTTTTGTTAATTATGGTGATTACAACACATTTGTCGTAATTCAATAAACATCAGCCAGGTCTTATACATTTCATCAGTTTATGTATTTCACAGTTTTACTTCTGATTGAAAGTTGACTTTATCGCAGTATATATCACACAGTCGTCAAAATATAGCCTTATTTTAACACCACAGTCACCCGCAACTTCATTTATCAAAAAAGGAGGAACCATAGCAGCCCTAGAACTGATGCTTGGGGGACATTCAAGTCCACAGTTGGCTTTTTCGAGGACGACTCTATAAAAACAACATATTGGTTCCTAGACATATGATACGTATGTATCTAATCGGAAAGTTGTGGGTCTTTTATCACTTCCTGTAGTTTTATGGCCAGTTTACAACGAGATATAATTTTCGAATGCCTTCGTGAAGTTAAAAACGCAGCGTCTATCTGAGACCGGTTCTTTACGACCAAGATAAAGTCACCAACAATTTCAACTAGTTGTTGTAGAAGAACCACGCCTAAACCCCCGCTGGGCTTAAGAAAAAAACTGAATGTGTGTCTAGGAAGAGTGAAATGTGCTTATGAGTTACGGGTTGCAATACCTTACAGCACATGCAAGTCAAGGCTGTCAGACAGTAGTTAAATACCAGCTGTTTGTCCCCGTGTTTGTTGAAAGGTCTACTCTTAGGGAATTTCCAGTCATCGCGCAGGGTACCTATGGAAAGTGATTCATTAAAAATATCTGTACGAATTCCCGACGAAAATTCTGCATATCTTTTGAAAGAAGAAATATTTGTTAGCTCATATGCGCCAGAAGATTTCCGTTCATTCAGATTAGGAATTGATCACGTACGTTGGTTCCAGATTCCATGTTTCCAGTGGAACGTACATCTATCAAATTTATCAAATGTAGGGATAACTCCGTCGTCACAAGTAAAAACTGGCGCGGAATGTTCGTTAAATGCATTGGCGATTTCTTTTTCGTCCAATGTACCAACATTGTTTATAACAATCGTGTCTCTGCTTGACGATTTTGATCTTATGAATCACCAAAAATAAGAACGTGATTCTTTCATCATATTGCTTTATTTCGCATTATAAAATTCTGTGGTGCCGTTCTCGTCTTATCCTTGAATTCATGAGACATGCCAGTTGTCAGAGTGCATGTTGTGATGTTCGAGCTCTCTTTTAGCACTTTCTAAAGCCGAATAATTTTTCTGTTGAGGCGGAATATATCCGGTGTAATCTCGGACTTCGAGGTATGTACCTTCTTTTGCTTGAAAAGAACTAAGAGCGCCATGCATGCACGCACAGTAATCGTATACATTAATCATAGTGCATTATTGTAACTCAAGCGCACAATGACACTTTGGCAAATTTCGTCATACGCTATTTCTAGTGTGTCTATAGAATGACCACATGATCAGCAGAATAAAACAATGGCAATCCCGTATATTTATTAAGCTTTTTTTTTATTTCAGCAAGTGAAGCTGAACGACGGCTGCCACGCCTTCTGAAATACATGTCACAAATTCGCAATAAATCTCTCCAGAAATGTTTCCAATAAACAAAAATCACGAATTGATTTGCTGTTGTCCTGTATTCGTGCATAGTCCTTAATCAATTGTGTTAAATTGAAATTCAATGCAATATCAACAATTGCCTCATCAGAAATTGAACCACAACTTCCTGCAGTACAAGTAGGACAGTTGATGCCTGGAAGGTTGAAACCCCCGCATAAAATAAGCTCAGTGGTATGGTTTGTTTAGGAGAACTATATAGTTTTAGTTGTTTCAGCACCTCGACGTGCTGGAAAAAACTAAAGTTTTTGTTATCGACCGCTACAGTACACGCCTCATACATGACTCGTTTCGATAGTGGCAATACGTTTTGTCCATATATTGATCCCAGAATGGGTCACTTGGTAGCGTGGGTACCATGTGTCAGTGGGGTAAACTGCCCACAACTGCCCACAACTGTAAGCAGCTGTGGGAGCTCGAAGAGGAAGAAGCAGACTAGGTCCGTAAGCAGCATCGTGCGATGCCGTCAAGCCTGCCTCGACGTAGAAGGCGTAT
Organism: Dermacentor albipictus; assembly: GCF_038994185.2. NCBI lineage: Eukaryota > Metazoa > Arthropoda > Arachnida > Ixodida > Ixodidae > Dermacentor > Dermacentor albipictus. The sequence continues at coordinate 50,677,058 of NC_091824.1, forward strand.
AGAAAGCAAATTGAATGTGTGAAAATGAACAGTCTGCATTTGAAGATGCGAACAACTTTGTCTCTCTCTCATGATTCCCCATCAGAAGAATTCCGCACGCATAATCACGAATAAAACGCCTGTCGTAAGAAAGAATGTTGATTGCATTACTGTCGCCAATCATCTTCAAGAAATGAATGCGGCGCTATTATTTTTTTTTACTTTTTGCATTGGTACACCACCTGGCTGCTTCACTGAGGGAGACGGGATCCAAGCCCGTCATCGCACACGCAATTTGTTTTATTATTGTGGTTGAGTCTACTCAGACGCCATAAGAATGAAACCCGGGGAATAAGTAAAGTAATGCTGACTAATAAGGAGCTGTATTCAGCGTGGATGTGGTGCTAATGATAAATACGGTGAGTGGCAGGAACAGGAAATCTTACGCTAGTGATCGATGCCTTCCTTTGCTTGACTATGGTAGCTGTCAAACGGTATATTTGGTATTTAACACTTTTAAAAGCATCCATCTGACTGTGTTGCACAATTAATCTTAGTTACCTGTCTCTGTTTTATTTTTTCAACACCCTTGTGCAACGTCTCCCTAAAATAATTACCCTTAAGACCCCCATGTCGGCAATTATTTTCGTGGTCTTCGTGTAGAAAGGTCATTTTACGGTTTACTGTAGTGTTATTTTTTGTGTGTGTGTTCCAGGACCAGTAAGTTTAATATCTTCTGTTGCAACCCTACAGTTTGCAGGAAAATGAAGTTCTAATGATTCGAAATAAAGCTCAACTCTAGGAAGACAAGGAACGTGTAAAGTATGAGATGTGGCAGTATCTACGAACAATTCCTGGAAAAAATATAGAGCACTCTCTCCATCCCCGCCCCCTTCCTCACGTATGTTTTTGCCGAAAATTTACCTAGCCCTTTGTCTTTAATCATATGCTATGTCTCGCTTGCCAGCTGCCACTTAGAGGCTGCTTTGAACTTCGCAGCTCTCCACTGTCGCAGGTAATTTTACGTCAGAGTGCATTTCCGAAGACCAGAGAGAAGAACTAATGAGGCAGCTGCGTGGCTTCCTTAATCTACAAGCACTCACTTGGATTGTACTCCATAGTGATTTCATTAAAGATCTCAAACCGGCTGTAGAAAACCATCAATCGCTACAAAGTCTTCATATGGCTTTTCTCTTCAGCCTGCCGTGCGAATGCTGTCTTCAGGGTTGAGGCCTTTTTAGCCTGCTATAATTAATTGATTGTGCTTTGCTTACTTCCGCGTGTATTTCTTTTGTGTTTTCTAGTTGACCTTGTTGTCATTAAAGCAACAAAAATTCCTAGCAATCGCCTTATCTCCCGTTCAAATAGAACGCTATTTACCGATAATAAACAGGAACAAGGTAAGAATCACTTTCAGCTTTAAAGAGGCAAATATTACATTGTCCAATGAATAAGAGAAAAGCATTGGTTCGGGCCAGTTGGCAATACATACTTAATACTGCTAATAACTCGTGACGAACCACATTAGGAGTTGGTAAGATAACATCCACTGATTGACCATTGAACTGCATTCTTTAGGTGAATTTTTGCTGCACCCATTTTGCCGCGTCAGTGACCCTTACGAAGTATGATATAAAATGCACAGTTATTCATTGCAGTCATTATGTCGTCGTCATAGAGTCATCACCATTGCCGTCATCGTCATGAGCAACCGTGTTGAACGAGTGTCAACGAGGGCCAATTCCGGCAACAAAAAATGTCGCAGACCGTTACACATTTTAAATAACGGTGTCCTCAGCAATGCAATGTATCATTACACTGTTTAAATGATAATTGCGTTAACGTAGACAGTCATCGTCAAATATGTTCTCCCGGTATATTTATATTGCCATTTAAAAACAAGTGCGCGAGAAACTAATAAGTTCAAAGCGTCTGTATTTCACTGTGACGTGGAAAGTAACGCGTTGCCTCTGCGTACCGGGAAAGCTAGCACATAGTTTGAGAAAATACAGCAGCGCTTTTATTAAAAGGTACGAATGATTGCACATATTTCGTACAAGACTCTTATTAGGTGATGCAATGGAAACAAATGAGGACCACAGCATGCTTCTCGCGTCGTTGGCAGTCAGTGTTTTCTACTTTTCTAAGATGGTAAAACTAGCCAATTGTACAGCACCGCACATCAATCGGCTTCAATGCTTTTTTTCAGGATATCAATCGAAATAAAGAACAATCTTGGAGGCTGGATCATGTGACAATCGCCTTTCCATCGCTTTCCCTTTGCCTTTCTGGTTGGCATGACGACCCGCTTTCTCTACCTCCGGCATCGGCCATGCCCTGCGGCGAGTGGTACAAAATGAACAGAATCCAAGAAAATTAATTCGTAAGTAATACGGCATGAAAAAAAACCGCAACAAACTCAAATGTAGGTATATTTCTTCCGCTTATTGTTGCTCAACAAGCATAAGGTCGCGGGATGAAATCGCGGCCATGCGGCTGGTGGGGGTAAATGCAAACTCAAAATGCGTGTATATACCAGCGCAAAGAAATTACACATAGGAGAACAGCTTGTGTCGTTCTACTACACATACTTCGTCTTCCAGAATTTCAACTATGCTACAAAACCCGACAGGCACCGTTTTCTATGGTTGTGAATTGAAGAAAGCGCGCTTCTACAGTATATCGGGTGCCTGTTGATGAACCCCGTGGAGTATCTATTAATGGCCAGACCATCACGACGGCATTCCTACGGCGTGCAAAAAATAAAAGATCGCAACTGTAATGACAGCGCTCAGCAAAGTACCTTATCGAATATTGCCCGAAGACTCTGCAGATGCTCTTCAAGTACAGCAGATTACATAAAATGCAACTAAAGAATTTTCAGATGGCACCGTTTTGAAAGATATATGCACTGTGAAACCGGCAGTAAAAACGCATTTTTGTTGCGATCCCTGCCCTCCCCGTTTTTTTTCTCTTCGAAATTGACGTTTTACGCATTGAAGCACAAAAGTGACTGGGATGCTCACGTATCTCGTCGCACACACTTTGTAATGAATATCTCGAAACTTCTGCCATTCTGAAAATTTATTCTAAGTGGAAACGCTTTGAGAAGCCACCGGCTGTAATTAGTAAATGGCAATGTGGCAAAGAAGTAATATAAAAGTAATAATTAATATTCAGTGATGAAAAAAATACTGGTTGCAAGTACGCACGACTGCCGCTAAAGTGCTGTCGGTACGATTTCTCTAGACTCTCGTGTTTTCCTTTTTTAAAATCTTGATCTAAGTTAACGGGGACGCCTGGTATAACCACATGGATTCCAGCTAGCCCATGGTGCGATGAACTTTAGGAAGTTGAATGTGTGTTTCTATAACACGCCATCATTAGCATTCGTGAAAAGTGCGTGGTCTCTCTCAAAGTTCTTGCGGTACACCGAAAAAGAAGCGGTTATGTCGTGCCAACTACGCACCTCTCGGTCCACTTAGCTCCGTGGCGGTGCCCCGTGGCTTCCCTCTCCACCTCAACTGTGCCTCGCAGCATTATGCCTCTTGGTTATCACGCACGCCGTCCCGCATACTCCACCTCTACCTCGCGCGAGCGAACGCGGGAGTGTAGTGGCGCCACTTCAATGTGCAGTAACATTACCGCTTTTTTTTTTCTGGGAAGTGTGTTGAACATGTGGCTTGAAAATGAGGCAGCGGTCGTAGAGAGCGACAAAGTGGGTGCTTGAGGAAACCATCAAATACGTGGAACCAAAACGGCAAAAGTAAGCTACGGCCTCGGTGCTTCGTTTTGGTGTCTTTTGTTGTTTCCATCGCCATTACTGGCAGCTGCTACCGCAACCGACTGCAATAGGAGAAAAGAATCGCACCTCCTGACGCCGCTCAGCCGCATTTGCTCGGCGTGACTGATCGAAGCCCTCCGCTTGTGCGGCGGGGAAGACAACGTAGAGAATGAGGGGACGCCACAGTCTCTCCAGCGGCGGAAACCGCATTTAATTTCAATCGAGCGCCAGCGCAATCTAATGAGGAAGATTTACAACCCACAGCGAGCGGGATCAATATGGGCCTCGCTTAAATTAATCCCGAAGTCCATTTAGCGCACCAGTTTAGGCACTCAAAACTTTTCCACCGTACTAGCGGAGTCCTGGGCCAAAATATGACGCGGCGCGCGCTGCCGTGTCTGGTCATTAAACGTTGTTTTCTTTTTTTTGCCTATTTTTAGTCAATTTTAAACGGAGAACAAAATGCTGCAGTCATATCTGCCGGGTAGTAAGGGAAATAGGACTAGCACAGTAGAGGTATCTCCGCAGCGTCCGCCCTCCCCCTAGTTAACCTACACAGCAGCACCCACTCACCGCGGACACCATCAACGTCGCAGGAATTTGTTTGCGAACGCGTACAACTTTCTCTTCATGCGCTCAAGCATTCCCTGCTACGGATTCCTAAATACACACGCAGACCGTGTAAAAAATCGTGTGTCGAAACTTTTAATTAACTTCGCAGCCACGAATGATTTGAGCTTCAGTTGAACATTAGTTGAACATTACTTTTGAGCTTTATTGCTAATTGCTACCTGAGCCTATATGAAAGCTGGTAATCGACTTTCACTTAAAACACATTTCAGTACGCTCGATGTGTTTTCTGCTTTGTTCTATTAAGGTGTCTGTTGAATCAGATACTGTACGTTTTTGTGAAATAAAAAGAAAAAGCATAGAATTTTCAGGGCCATGACCTTTCCTCCCAGTTTTTCGGTAATTTTACATTGTATTACTTCATTACTTTTCTCGTCATTCTATATACCACTGTGGCAGTCAGGAAGGCTGGTGGCTGGGCGGGTTGATACATTTCAATGACAGCAAACACATCGACATGAAACGTACAGAGAAGAAAAAATGGGAGGTAGACAAACAGAACGCCACTACCAACTGAAATTGTATTTCATAGGACACACCTTTACATAGTAGTTGTGCATGCATTACATTCGTGATCGGGGCATGAGTCACCTTCATATTGGGGGTGGGGCCGGAGGTAACAGACACTAGAAGTAAAAGTACAGAAAAATCTTTCGCGTTATATAAAAGGTTTCTAGTCCCATATAACGAAGGAGACGTGTCGCTGACGCACCTCCATCCCAATTATTTTTATGCGCGTGTCCATTTGCGCACCATCCAGGTATCTTAAATTCTGCCCACTCTCCCTCACACGGTCATTGACGTAGAGAGAGAGAGAGAAACAGAAATTTGGTTTATAATAATAATAATAATAATAATAATAATAATAATAATAATAATAATAATAATAATAATAATAATAATAATAATAATAATAATAATAATAATAATAATAATAATACAGATTATGATTATTGCAGAGAACATCTGCCTTTGGACTTCTGCAGTCACTTGCCTTCTAGTTTGCGCACGATTGCAGCGAGCAGAAACTATGACATCAGCGTACCTTCAAACGCAAGGTTTGACTGTATCAGCCGAGAAGTGCGCATTGATTGTATTCACCCGTAAACCTATGACCCCATACCCAATCTGCATTGATGCACACAATATCACATGTGAAAAGACCCATCGATTCTTGGGTCATTGACCTGGCGACCCATTGTTGATGCATATCTTGCCTCAAGACAACAGGTGTCTAGTACACCATTCCTGTGGAACACCTCAATAAACGCATGCGGTGTGTCTCGTCACATACCCATTTGACTCTTCTTACGCGGCAGATACGGGGGCACAACTTCGACAGCCTTCACTGGGGCAGAAAATCAAAAAGAGAAACAAAGGCAAGACCGTGCCAGCCTGCCACCTTTTTTTTTAAGTTGTGGCTTGCCCTGGGCAAATAGGGTGCCACTTCCGGCCTCAGTTTCGTAGAATCAGGCTTGTTATTCTTTGCTTCTTGTTCTAATTTTTGTAGCGGGGTTTTCGCAACGGGTAAAAAGACCTTATGAGGGAAGCTGGCCGATGAATGCCTGCTCAATAAACTGTTAAATCACGAAAGCATCTGGTGGGGACACGCTTTCCGAACCGGAGACTCAATCCAAGCGCAAAGTATCCCTCTTCTTGCAGTTTTTTTTTTAATATGCTGAACTGTAAGGCAGGAGGTCTTTCCTTGTGCTAGGCAGAACAACGTAGATCACCGTGCGTTAATGCAGATATTTTTTTATTCCACCTAGAAAACTGGATTGCCTTGCAGGAAAACTTGTGCAGCCTCTAGCGCATATAGCCCGAATGCAAAAATAATCCCGACAGCGCTTCATATAACGCGCTCAGTGCGTTGTGTATGCGACGTATGATCTCTTTGTTTACTTTCAACGGGCCTATGAATGAACTATTGTCCTAGAGCCTGCCTAGAGGCTCTTTTCGATTAGAGACAAATTTATAATGTCAACCAAGTGATTCAAGACGATCTTGGGGTGCACTGCGGTGACTGCGCTGCGAAGTTTCCTTCAAAGAATGTAGGAATACTTGCATGAATAAATTTGAGCTCACCTGAGAAAATTTAAGGGTAGTTGAAATTGCAAGTGCGAGGGAAAATTGTATACGCTGTTCTTCTGCAGCTTTGCGGAAAGAAAGGTGATGTTTCTTGAAACCGGCGCCAATGCGCCATAGTGAAACGTGAAGCAGTGTCTGCGCGTGATTTTCTCGTTATTTTGCGGTGATATGTACAAAAGCTCGTCCGGCTGAGAACTAAAGATTTTGTCTAAAATACAGCGCTGTGTTTGTCTTCGCTGTGCCTTAGATTTCCGCAATCTTCCCTCTGACTCCCAGATAAAGCTAACATTTGAATAACGCACTGAAAGAAAAAAAATCATGCACCTACGGCAAGAAGGTGCAGTACCTCTATGCAGTGTTCAAAAGTTGAAACACGAACAAGTCCTCAGTTTCCAAGTGTACCTGCATTTGTACCAGGAATTGTAGCTGCTACAAATGCAAATGTAGCGACGCGTATTCGTTCTGTAACAACAAATGCGCGTGGCACTTTCATGCAAATACGCCTAAAAGGCGTTTATTTCTGTTTGTTACGGTCAGTGTTTAAATAATTTAGCAATATACTTTCTTTATTCGATTGTGAAAAGGTAGCTGTCTTGGCGCATGCGTTTTTCATAATGCCAGATCAGTTATTGTAGTTACGTTGTTGTGTTATCGTGACCGATATCTCCTGTTTCTCTTTGTTCTTTTTTTGTGACAGGCAAAATACGATCACTGAATTTACACGTGGCAACATTAATGAATGTACTCCCTTTCCTGCGCCCGCCATAAAAATGAAAAAAAGAAAACGGTGGGAAAAGTGATTAAATATTTTTCGAACGCGAAATCACTGCGCCGTTTCACATATTTCACGTCTTACTTTGCAAATTCTGCATAATGAGCGTGCATGAACTAACAGCGTCAAATGAAAAGTGAACAGCGGAGCGCGTGGCCCAGGAATGAGTGAGGGTACAGTGCGCGCCGTCCAGCCATCGCCATTGACAGGCGCGCACATCCGGGTTCTACCGCACGTCGCTCGTTTGGGAGTCGAGCAAACGACCAAAAGGGCTCGGCACGCCCATGCCGGCCACCGTCGCGGCCACCAGCGATAGCGCGCTGCGCAGCTTGCCGGTAGAAAGAATCACAACAGTCACAAGCGGCAAGCCACATGTTCGCGACGATGGCATGCATTCGCGGTACTGTGCCACAATGCTCGCCGTAAACAGCAAATTTTAGCTTCTTCCATCTTCCATTTCTTCCATTTTCTCCCTTTGAGATGTAAGGACCACAACACAAGCGGAGATGTCTCGCTATAGGGGGATCGGGCTGCGCGGCCAAAGCGGACGTGCGCCCCTGTCAGTGCTGGTTACTGGAAGGCCCGCACTATAACTTCACTAATGCTCCGGCCACGCGCATCACTGTTCACGTTTCATTTGACGCTGATAGTAGAGTAACGCAGTTATGACGTGTATTCTATATTTTCGGCTCGATAAATGTTACAAATTTAGCTATGCCATCGCTTCTGCCATACTGTCGTTTGTGCTCCACTGTTATTTAATAATATACATGCCTACAGATTTTCTCTCTTTAGAAGAGAAAAGAGCACAGAGGGCCAAACTCTAACACCCTCGACCTGATTTGTGAGCAAAAAACAAAGACCTACGCTCCTCGTTCGACGAATCTAAGTACCTGTTTTGGAAGCACAAGCCGCCTCGGAATGACCTGAATCCGAAAGCACTAGGGTCTCTTTTTGCTTCCACTCATGAGAGCGAACGTTCTGTCTGCTACTGTTTTTCCACCGACCTGTGGCACACACAAAAAAAGTACCATGGCTTAAGTAAAGGGGAGAGCCGAAAAAAATAAACGGTGTTTGTGATGGAGGAATTATACCGACTTGCCCCTAAGACAGAGTAGGGGCAGAATAATTGCACCATTCCGCGCTCCAAGTGTGTTGCACGCAAAACAGCCCTCTCGTAGCAGTGTACAGTGCACGGAGGTCTTATGGAAACTCTGAAAGCAGCAATTACGGTTATTTATTTAACGCGTCTTGTTTCGCGAACTGTTTACAAAAAGAAGAAAGAAACAAAAGGTACACTGGTGCGATTGTGGAAATCGCATTGCGTCCTAGATCCGCTTGCTTAAATGGTAGTGCAGGGCTTAGAAGAGCCATTTAGCCTGCTTGTTCCTGCACTCTTCGTGTATTCTGCTGGCTTCTTAGCGCCAACTAAATTGCGCCTCTGAGTTATCGCCGAGACTCTGTAAACATTACATGAGGCTGAGCGACGTGAAACAGCATAGCTTAAACGGCAATGCACTTCGTAATCTTCCTCTGGATGTATATGGATGAGCATTATGGGGCACGTGTGCTTCTTTTCTTGCTGTGTGAGTCGTCTTTCTGTATTTGCGCTAGTTTGCCTCGTCAGCAAGTCAAACTCAAATCGGTGCAGGCCAGTCAGTATACTTTGCAAGCCTTACTCCTGCATAAATGACATAGATTAGTAAACACTAGGCTGAGTTCATCAGCTCAAGTGTAATCTCCGCAAGGACTTCCGGTTTTGCTTGGTTCGGTTTGAAAACTATTTAAGAAAGCACAATATTTGTAGGCAAAGGAAAGGCCCTGCGATGATAACCCATTCAAGATGACTTATTTCTTGAAGACAAACGTAATATGGTGCTGGGCGAGAGTGAAATGTTAAAGAAATCTAAAGGAACAAGAGAGATTCAAATAACAATGTGAAATTAATCCTGCACTTGCCTTTGGGTAACATAGTAGTGGTACGTTGCAAAAGCGAAATAAGAGACCAGTGAATTGAGTAGGTAGTGCTGCTCCGGATCTTTGAACTGCTCTAAAATCTGGAATGATTCCGTTTGATTTGGTGAAATAAGAAGTAATAAACGTACGCGCAACTCCTCGGCAATGTGTAGTGATCGCACGTAGATGCACACATTTGGTTGCGATGGCGCTACGTGAGATGGACGTGGGGCCATACGGTAGAGACCAAGATGGATGAATAACACTTTCAGTATGTAAGTAGGCTGAAGGCTGGAGAAAATTTATAATCATGACGATGCGGATGCTAAGACGGTGATAGGAATTGTAAAATTATGATAACTATAACAGATACATGGTGTGCTAACATGCTCTGCATACGACCCAGGTGCTTCAAGATCCTCGGTGAACCATTTTTTAACCATTTTTGGCTGCCGACAATTCATTATACACACGAAAGCAGAAACGTATAAGCGGACAGTAGCTGAGGCATTGGAACAAGCAGTGGCTGGCGTTCGCCGCGTAAGGCGCACTCGTGTCTAAGAGTTTGTACAACAAGCGCGAGCTCGCAATCGTTGACGTCTTCTGAGACGACACACGAATCATGCCTCACTTAGACGAAGTCTCCATAGAAGTCTGCGGGCCGCTTATCCTTTGGTGGTCACAGTTGCCGGGTGGTTCATGCTTGTGTTCATGCCGATCGCTCAGACGCTGGCTACTCGCACCTGCCGGAGAGCATGGGTGTATTTGCGTGTGATAAAACATTTTGCGTGGCTGTGCAACGTTTTCGAGCACTTTCGGCACGTTTACGACCTCATTCTGCCAACTCTTCTTTGCTGAGAATCCGTTTTAGTGTCATTCTTAAGTTTCCGTTGCATGCCGCGGCGACTTTCGTCCCACCACCGCAAGCTAAGTCAGGGAAAGCGGACCAATCGCAGCCGCTGGCCCCACCCTCTTTATCCAGCTATCGATTTTCAGTTCAGTGACTCCGCCCCATTGGGTCCCTGTCCACTTGAGAGAGCTCCTCGCCTCTTGTCAGCCAATTAGATAAGATAAGCCGCTCAGTGTAGGCGATGTTATTCGTTTTTCGAGCAAACAAAAGTGAACTCCTATTAACAAGAATAGCGTGTGAATGGTCTGTTCAGAGAAGCCTACGGGTGACTGCGCAATGCTTGCGTGAGTGGTTACGCACATTTGAGATCAGCAGATTGTAGTAAAAACATAATGGCGTAGTTTTACGCTATAGGGCCCTTGGTCTCACTAACTCCAAGTAACCGCCGCAGCCAAGTGCTAAAAATCCAGTGAAAGTGGCAAACGTTACTAGGCTTGCCGTTTCATTATCAAGGCCTAATGATAGCTGCTACGCTGAAAAGATACTCAGGAGCGACAGCTAGTATGCGTAATAGTCCTGGAAGAGCCCATGCTTGAAATATATAATCGCAATACCACAACTGCCCAGAATAGTACATCAATGCTTTGTGCAGCATGGCATATGATGCGTCTTTCTGTTTTTATAACACAATTATAATTCACCAATTTTTGCACTATGTAGGTCTCAAGAAAGTATCTCAGAGGCTGCAAACTTCATCGTTTATTCAGACTCAAGGGAAATCATATTGAACTACCAGAAAAGCATTTTCGACGGCGTGGTGTGTTCTGTCACGCCGTGTATTGATTTGGACGAAGCGTACTACGAAAACAGACCCTCAATTCAGGCTAATGTGTTTAACTTCGGGCATTTAACTCTGATTGATTTCACCGAAGCTAGATGTCCAATTACGTGTTTATTTACTACAGATAGAGTGACAACGTGGTATTTCACAAAGCCTATAACATGCATTATCATATTACGCAATCAAAGCTATCATGGCATCGTTCCTTTCACGCTCCCTTCGTTGTGGGGAGTGTGGAAAGCGATGTGAGCTGGCTTCGTATTAACAGTGGGATTGTTAAACAGGCTTGTGTGTTTCATGCGTTTCATCAACCCTGTGAAATTTGTCGCTTCGACAAGTGTCGCGAGCTGAATTCACAGTGCTGTTCGCTCGTAAGTTGGTCTTGCATTTGACCTGCCACCTTCGCTAATATGTTACACATCAGAATTGGTTGAAATTTTTTCATACGAGTACTTCTAGCGTAAAAAAAATTGTGAATGCAGGCCCACAGTCTTAAATTACACATATCAAAAAAGTAAAATGGAAGCAAACTTAAAGACGATGAAAATTCTGATAGCGGCAAAGTAGACAATATTGTTATCCTTGAACGTGATCATTACAGATGCACACAGAAAAGGCGAAGATTTAATAATAACATTAATCACGCATTGGAGTACGTCAGTAAAACTTCCCTTCCATGAAACCAAGCAGCGAATTCGGTAAACGCTGGGCAGCTTTGATTTCTGACCTACGTTTACGAAAACTATTTTTTTTTCTTCTCGTAAACAACATACTGAGTTCCTATCATGTACCGACTTCCGCAGAAATGCGCAGGCTTCTGAGCACTCTTGGGTTAAACTTCCGCATCAGCGCGCTCGGTGTCTGTCATATTCTACTTAGATATATTTTTTCTTGTGCTACCAAGTCACACTACGAGGAGCACTAACTTACCACCGCACTAACTGACAATATTCTGTGGCGCCTAATTCCATCCGCTTGGACCACCTAGTCATTCGAATTGTCGGCCTTTGAGTCGTGCGCGCAGAATCGAGCCTAATTAACGGATGGGGCTTCAAAGCGACGAGTCTTGAATTTCGCTCGTCCATTAATTGGCCCCATTGCCTATTGCTATCGGATGATTAAATTTTGAGAAGCGCTGGCAGCTGGACATGCTTGAATAGCCCTTCTGCAAAACTTTCAGCCGCTTTCCTTTCTACAGCTTCTGCCGGTAGCTCACATAGAACGACATACTGGGCGCTTGAAGCGTAATAGGAAGGCGGTGGGCCAACAACTTCGTGGGCAAACTTCACTTCAAAGCTCGCGTCTAGTTTGTCCAGTCAAAGGCTTCAGCCAATGATAAACTGTGGGTCAATAAGCTTCAACTGGAACGTGCGGAAGTCGGTTCGCGCTCTTTTCGATTACTGTCTTGACTTCTTGACTCAAAGTGTCCAATAGTTTTATTGAAGGCACATTTCACAAAGTTAGACACTGCAGGAACTGCAATTTCATGATGACCGAAAGCATCGGGTGCGCGGACGGTCGTAGAAAGCCTGTCTGTACGCCGAGACACCGCGTACGCATTGAACGGGACGCGAAATTTGGCAGATATGCGAGAGTGGACCCCTCTATAACAGCAATAGCGCTGTCGGGGCTCCATTGTTAGAGGCTCTTCCTTCGCCAAGTGATTCTAAGTACATCATTAAACTATTGGTAATGCCTGGAAAAGTATCATTACGAACTTAAGCCATAAGAAGTTTCATTTCTTCTAGCAGCGAGAAGGAAACTAATATTGATTGTCACGTGTAAAGTTGCCACAACCACATTTAAGCTCGAAGAATATCAGAAGTGTGCCGATTACAATAAAATTGCTTAAAATGTCTTCAGTTCAGGTATCGTGGCATCGAAGCAATTTAAGTGCAATTGTCGTCATTGGACGAACGCGTCTGAGAGGGAACGAGACACATTTGCACCAACAATAAGCGCAGCTTTTAAAAGAGCAGTTCGCTACTTTTCACCCAGAAACTGAGGCCGCTAACTGTATCAATTACATTGCACCACCGTTTTTTCTGGATGCTTTGTTTGCGTACATTTTCTCAAATGATTTAGGCACATGCTCCATTTGCATGCACGAAGCTCGTACCTTTGAAAATGAGCAGCATGGTTGGGTACGATGCTGTAGAAATGCCTCTTTTCATGCCAATGCCTGTTCGCGTTACGTCAGCGCTATTGAAACTGGTGGGGGCGTATGCACTACGTTTATTTGAATAGTCCAATGAAAATCTCCCTCTGTTGTCTAAATGTTTCTCTCATGTTTATTGCTCTTCTCCCCGGGCTGTATAGCAAATTTATTTTGTAAAAATACATTTACTAAACGCACACTTCCGTGCTAAGTAAAGGAAAATTGTTTTTTAATATTACAGTGCGATAACTACCGTAGCACAAAGAAAAGCAAACGCAAGTGCTCCCATATTTGAAGCCGTAGTCACATATTTGTGAAATGTGCTGCCAATCCACGTCGTTGAGCGCAGACAGAATGGCGGCCTCTGTTGAATACGGACAGCCGATCACCGAGCGTGTACACGAGTCCGTAATTAAGGACCACTAATTGCGACCTACACTGCAGTATTTTCGCCTGAGAAGTATCATATGCTTCTTCCGGTAGCCATGAGGTGCTAGAGTGAGGTGAGTAAATATTGACACGTGTACTTATCTTTATCGGGCGACCACGTTTCACCGCTTAACAAATGTTGTCGCACAGCACGGGACGCGCCTGAATGTATCCAAAGTTTATGGAAAGTTATCGATGCTTCTATTCGCTGTCTGTTGTCACCGAACCTTGTGCTATCTGATTTATTCGCCTGACGCAAATGGTGTAGAACTTTGTGGAAGGCGCGCGGGTCCCAACGATTAGTCTGGAACGTTCGACGACTGCGGTAAAAAAGCCGACGCGCTCAGATTTTCGACGATCGCCGACTGTGTTCGCCGCTACCGTTCTTCGAGCGTGGCCCATTTTTGAGGGCACAAGTTCGCCCAATAAAACGCTCGTTTCGTTAGTCACAGTTTTGCTGTCTTCTTAACCATCACTATCACGTGACAATATTGTGCGTGTAGTGCTAGCATTCTTGTGGTATTTTCGTGGGTTTTATTATAAAGTGACGGTTTTATTATGCATCTATGGTATGACGTGTGATCCTTCTTTTTTTTAGAACAGAGCCAACAAGAATTATAAACAACGCTGGAGGACAAATTTTGGAACATAGTGGATCGATAGCTGTCAAGGCAGTGAGCATCTTTCAATAGGTAACCACCATGATAGCAGAATAGCTTCGTGAAAGTGATCGCGGCGACGGTAACCCTTCTTCGGTCAGGTGCCCGTGGACTGACGATTCCCTTAAGAGAACGAAGCCGCTACAACCGTACATTTAAGTGCGATTTTGACTTTCTTTACATTAACCGTATAAAGAGCTAAAACAGAAAGTAATAAAACCGAAGTGAGCATTTTACGTCTGCGTTGAGTACAGAAATGTTTGCCTGTAATTATCTTATTGCGTTGCGGCCCGCCTGAAATATCAAAGATTTTTCGAAAGGCTACGAAATGTCGACAAAAGGTCCACGAGTATGTAAAGAACAGGCGGCTGTTCTTCTTCACTTTATCGAGCAGCATGCACACCTGGCGAGGGCTTCTGCAGAGTTCTCGCCACGTATGAGTGTTGCTCAATGTAAACGAGCTGCGGGTCGACATCACGGTGGTTCCGAATGAACAGGGGCCCGCGGTGAAAACGACCAGCCGCTGGCGCAATCACTGGGTCAAAATGGCCCATAAAGCGAGGAAGGTGGCTGCCAGGGAGGCGAGCGAAATAGGTGAGTTCTATAATAGTCCTGACAGCAACGTCGCTTCGCGTTATTGTTGCTGTTCACGTGTTCGCAGGGCTACGCGAGGCGGGAAAATGGGCGGCATGGAGGGCCGTGTCCTCGGTAGGATGGGCGGCGTTCTCGTCTCTCCACTCCAGTTTTTCGGGCATAGCGAAGTACGTACAGCTGGATGTAGAAAGCAATGTTCGTGTGACCTGTTATCTTGAAATCGTACCGGGTTCCCCAGCTAATTTTAGCCAGAGTTAAAAAATATGCGAATACAACGTAGCTGGACAGAACCAGGACAATGTTGTTTGCCTTTGCTTGGAGATACTGAAATTATTTTTTCATTCCGTCTAATCATATATTTAGTCCTAATTATTTAATCAACTTCTCAAATATTAAGAATAGGTGAAAAGTGCCAAAGAGAAAACTGTAGAGCGACACGAGAAAACTCCCGATCCAGCGTTATGTTGCTCAATACGTACTACATAAAAGTGTTTTTCCGAGCGTGAAAGTAACCTGCAAACGCACGCAGAATTGCCGCGCGGCTGGCCACTCGAGGCACATTGCGTGTATTAAAAAAAGAAAAACGGTGTGGCGCATTTCCCGCACACTGAGAAGCTTGAGTGAGAGGCTAAAACATTCGATTTGTTCTTCGCAGTATTCCTTGAGGATATTCAAAAGTCAAAGTGAGGCATTGTGCAATGTAGTTTGCGAGTTTGCACGACGGTGCGGTGGGAGTGTTCCTAGAGCTGATACAGCTTTACTGTTAGACCTTTGAGGATCTTATTTTTCTCTGTGCACATTGTGTAGGTTTTCAGTTGGGGTCCGCATCTCGCATGTCTTTTGCTAAGTTTTCTAGCCTGTAGGAATTCGGTGCTTCATGTCAGAGAAGAGTTATTGATTTGCGATGTCTGTCATTTATTTGTTTTTTTTTTTTGCGGGTAAATTTGCGGGGGGGGGTGT
Organism: Dermacentor albipictus; assembly: GCF_038994185.2. Classification (NCBI taxonomy): domain Eukaryota; kingdom Metazoa; phylum Arthropoda; class Arachnida; order Ixodida; family Ixodidae; genus Dermacentor; species Dermacentor albipictus. Next base: position 50,692,758 of record NC_091824.1, read on the forward strand.
TTTTCTGTTTGGCAGGTATAATACCGCATGCCTGGCTTAATTCAAGTTCGGCTTCTTTTTGACTTTGTTCGTGTGCAGGAAGGCGTTTGGGGGTCTGTGTGAAAACTTCGGTAGTGGATTTTCAGTTGTCTGTTACAGTTGTGTCAATTTGCACTGTGGTTGATGTCGTTTTTGGTGTAGTGTGTGTCTTCTGGCTCGTTTCACATTCCGCTGTCTGTGTTCCAACAGTTCTTGAGGTGACTGTTGCAATTGTGCAGTGGCTTGTTTCACGATTCACTGCCTGTGTTCCCTGTGTTCCTGATGTGCCGGTCGCAGTTGTGTTGTTCGCGGTGGTACGCTCGGCAGAGTCGGTGGGGGTGGTATTTGAGGTGGATTTAAAGTGTGTTTTTCTGTACTTGTCCTTAATAAAGGATTTTATGTGTTGGGAAACTAGCTTTATTCCTCTGCGGTTTAAGTGGAAACCATCCCAAGCTAGGTGTTCGTGCAGTGCTTCGTGTGTTTCTGAGTGGTGCATCGTTTCAATGTTCTTGTGGAAGTGTTCTAAGTTTAAAATTATTGAGCTGAGCTTGGTAATATCCTCATTGTGCCTAATGAGTGAATTAGTTTAGTGGATTAGTGGGCGGTGTTTGTTTTGTAGACGGGGAGCGACAGTTGTTAGGGTTATATGTGCGTTTGGGCGAGTGGGTTGAATTGTTCGTATTATGACGTTCATGGACTCGATCGTTTCCGCGGCGCTTTGTGTACTGAGGTTGTTTGTGCCTAAATTGATCATGAAGCGTGTGCAGTCAGCTGGCGTGTCACATACTAGCGGGAGAATATCTGATGTTTGCGCACCACTCAGGTATCTTATGTATGGCGCGTGTGGGCCCTGTGGAAAGTGTTCCTTCAGGTATCTGTACTGATTGTCTCCAAGGCCTGCTACATCGGCAAAGGATAACAAGGGGCACTTACCTTGTTCCGTCATCGTCGGCTGGCATGGAAGTCCCAAATCAAGAAAGGGGCTGACAGATGGAATAGCGCACCCTGGTGTAAAATTTGTTAACAGGGAACACGTGACGTCACTGCACTAACCCTCTAAAACTAACATGCGGAGGATGACAAGGCCGCCTTTGACGAAGACAGGTCCTGCTATCGAAACGTTGGCTAGTCTTTTTGTGGCAACTTATCCCTGTTTACAAACTCTCTTCCTTTGTGTGTGTATCCTGCTTGGGGCAAATGTCTTTCTCGAATGGTAGAAGGTGCTTTAAGGTAGATCTATAAATGTATTTCATTCCACAAAACTTCTACATTGATATTTCCCGTAAAACTTATTGGCGATATATACTCTTACCTTAATCATTGCCTTTTTCTTTTTTCAGCTGTCTCCGTTCAAGAGATCCTTGCATGTATGACTGTCACCGGAAAAAGGTCAGAATAGATTTTTTAATGTTTTGTCTGCAATGGGCTTGATTGCTGAAAAGCGTGTAGTGCATTGAGAAACGAATCATTTATTTTGTCTTATGGCAGTTGTATTGCAGCCGACGTTGCGGAAAAATAATTCGCATTGCATTATTTTTTTTCACGCATTATCACCCGTCGATTGTTTTGCTGAGAACGTCAAAAGCATTTAAGATTTCCTTCAATCGCTGTGACAAGTCGGATTTCGCGTGTCACAATGGTTTCGTTTGGGTCAGTGCTCTGAAACAAGATGTGAGTTGCGAAAACGGGGGCCCCTCCTCTATCTCCTCCCTATGAAAAAAGAAATAAAATGCAAGAAAAAATAAAGACAAAGAAATTTCAAGTGACGTGCTCGGTGGAGCGTAAACCCGCGAATAAGCACAATATTGCGCTTGCGAACATACTGTTGTATTTATTATTTCGACTCCTTCCACTTAAGTATTGCTGCTGCCAGATTTGCTTTTCCGTGTTTTGTTATAACAGCATAAAGGGTCCATGGGTACTTTTGCGCAAATATATTTCTATCAACTTTTAGTTGACTGCGCGAGGGCGAGACAAGAAAGGAAACAAACACGTGCGTCGACGCAAGAACTGATTGTTTCGCTTTTTCTATATCTACTTTTTTTCTCAGAGTCTAGTCTGAAAAGCCGCTCACCCGTGTGAGAAACATGACTGCTGCCTGGAGATGCCTCTCTTTTACAACCACAAGCCGTTCTTACAAATCCAACGTTATATATTTAGCATATGCGTATAACGTAAGGCAAACTAATTTCGCGTACGTTTCACTTTCGCAATATGAAATATCAGTTTGCTTACAACAACCATTGCAACATGCTTGAGGGTTATGGACCAACTCATGTTACTGTTCCTAGGTGTAGCTACCAGCAATGCTTCTTGCACGCGTTCACATTCTGAAGAAAAAAAAACATGTTTATTTTCATGGGTCCCATGCGCACGACAAATACACGACGTAGCACATTTATTGTATTTCTACTTGAATTTTCGCAGAAAGAAGCACGCGAAGTAGAAATAGAATAAATACGAAATATGGTATGCCGTGAATTTGTCGTGCGCATGGAACCCATGAAAATGAATACCTTCTTTTTTTTTTCAAAATGTGAACGCGTGAATAAGAATGTATGACATGCGCATTATAATGAAGAACTAAACTAAAACTGCTATAATAAATGTCTAAATCCGACAAATCACAATCACGAATTGCACCTCCTGAACTAGAAGGCCTAGTTTCGCCATACTGCAGTTACCTGAAGCTTCAATGAGTGCTGGAAGTGTCGTTGTGATTGGACACCAGCTATAACTGGTGTCGAAATAATATCTCCAGTGGCTTGGAAGTTAAAATTTTTCTTTTTGCAAGTGACAACTAATTGCCCTATCCCTATATTTCCTGAAACATTTCGTAAGAGAACAATTAGGCGTAGAAAAGAACTTAAGGCTACATGGTTTAGTACTACATGGGAAACAAGTAACGGCGTGCAAAGTATAAATGGCGGTGGCGGATCCTAAACTGGCACTCACTCGCAATTAAATTTTTATAGCACCCGCAATGGTGGCTCAGCGCCCCTAGTGTGGAGCTTATTATTTGCAAAGAATAATCACTTCAAGGAAAGGAAGGTGTGTTAGCGTGGTACAAAGGTTTGCTATCATACAATTGCGAGATCAATTGGGGCATTTAGCTACCTCTATTCAGCGCACGCATCAAAGCGCCTTCACAGGGGCGGTAGCCCTTTGCTCGAAATTTAGCAATACAACGAAGGTTAATTGCGCCTTTATTCTTCACAACATCGTACTCGTCGTCTAACCTGAAAATACCGGTAATGAACGCTGCAGCTACAGGCCTTTTTATCCTCCATACCAAGTACTGACTACGGTGTAATAAAGAACGTCAGGTGGTTGCATCTAGCAAGAATCGCCTGTTGCAGAGGCGATTCTACTGTGTATGGCAGTCAGTAGTACTCGTAGCGTGTTCGTAAGGGCCCGTATCATGGTGACGACTTCTTTGTCGTCGTCTGGGCTGCTGCCAGAAGGTGAAGCATAATTAGGCGAGCGTGCTACATCTTGCTGCTCCACTGGTTGGTCTAGCCTTGGCAACGGCGGCCACTCCTCGCACGAGGCAATGTTATTGGAGACTTTCTGCTTAGGAAGATTGTTGCTAGTATTGCTGAATGAATGAATGTTTGGTTGTTATTGGCGCAAGGGCCAAGTATGGCGAAAGAGCACCAATAGTATTGCTAGTTGCCTGTGGAAGTTTGTGGATTTTCTGTGGACGCGGTACATCCTTAGCAATGGCAGTGGATTTCCTAGATCTCCCGCGATGTGAACGGTGACGTCGCGCTTTAGCGGCAGCCTACCTGTGTGACGAACCATCACTGACCATTTGCCTCAAGACTTTAAGCTCATTTTTCACACGTGGGCAATTCTTTTAAGATGTTTCGTGAGAACCTTGACAATAGGCGCACTATTGGTTTTCTGCACGACATGCATCGGAGCTGTGCGACCCAGAGCATCGTGAGCACACGGCACCATTTGTGCAAACCGCACTAACGTGCCCTGTCTTTTGACACTTCCAGCCCTGAAGCGGCCTTGGAACAAATGGCCGTACTACGTGTCGGGAGTGCCCGACCTTGACATGTGACGGTAGGCCGTATCCTTTAAATGTTAGCTTCACACAGTGTGAATTGCCCAGGCGAAGGGCTTGCAATATGGCAATTCACTCTGTCGCTAGCTTAATGAGTATATGCAGGTCAGCATCGCTTATGCAATTGTCGACGTCATACACCACACCAGCCGTAGAGTGACGATCGTCTCGTTTGTTGCAGCGTACGTTGACGCTATCCAGTACCTTAACGTTACTCAGAAAGTCTAGTGCGCTGCGGTTTGTGACATCTATAGCGAGAATGTTCTTCGGGCGTTGATCCTTACATCTTTGATCTGAGCCGGAACAAGCGCCTTGAGCGATACAGATGTAGCAAAGCGCGAAGCAAAGAGAAGACTCGTGAGGACATCTCCTTCCACAAGTAAGACAACTGTGGTCCCGAGGCGAAAGTCATTGGACCACACAATTTTATTCATGCCTGTGGCTGCTAAGGACAATCTAAGCCGGCTCAACCGCCAAATGAAATGAAGCTGGGCACGCTAATTAATGCGTAGGGCACATAACCGGTGCACCAGCCGGGTTACACAATTAGTGCCAATGTTAGGGAAGCGCTGTCAACGTCGGCTAAAGGTTATGTGGGATGAAGAAATCGGAAAATTTTCAGGTGCGTGTATAAATAAAGGGGTAATCGTTGATCCCTGGAAGTCCCCTTCTTCCTGGCAATGGATATAAAATTAGTTTGATGAGGAAGATGATTTGCATCATTCTTGGCACTTTTCTGTAGGTAGGTAAGTAGGTTGTATAGCCTAACTTCAAGATAGAAATTTGGCGCAAATCCACGCTGCGAAGGCGGGTGGCCAGTGAAGCTTTGGCCTCAAAATCTGACCTATCAGGGTTCTGCGAAGCCTGAGCACGACACCATTGTGCATATCGACGTTGCTGTTTTCTCCATCGCTCATCGTATTTGCGCTGCTCCTCAGGCATCCTAAATGTGGGTGGCTTGCTTTGGACAGGAGCCGCTGCATCCTGCCTAGCCTGAGCACGAGGCCGTTGTCCATATTGACGCTGCTGTTCCCGTGGCCGCTTATCGTGTTCACACTGCTCTTCGGGAACCCTTACTATGCGTGGTCTTTCCATATCGAAATCGCAACACAAATGAAATCAGTCGCTATGCAGGTTCTTATGTTAAATATGAAAGGGTAGTATCGCCGCATTCTTCTTCGTATGCTACTGTAGTCACTTCCCGGCAACTGGAGCTTATGGGCAACCAGTGCTGAAACTTCGCGTGCCAACAGCAGCGCCGTAACACACAGCCTAGTGAGTGGTGGACTAAGTTTACAGTAGCCCATGCTACAATTTCCCATCAACAAATTCACAGGCTCATATTGAAGCACATGTGTCCAGCTTCTCACCTGTCTGGGTAGCGACGTGCTAGAACGTAGCAGCGCATGCTTTCTCGAGCTTTCTGCTTCTTTGTTCTTTCTTTGCCCTGAACGGTCGGCGCCACTGGATGGATGGATGGATATTATGAGCGTCCCCTTTGGAACGGGGTGGTGGGTTGCGCCACCAAGCTCTTGCTACTATACCGCCTAATATCCTACCTAGGTTAAACGCTACCGCTCCCGTGGATACGAGCGCCATCTGGCGGCGCTGCGATGAACGCAGTTACGCACGGGGCGTGCGTCTCTGCTGTGATTCCTCGAATTTTCTGTCGACGGATACGAAGAAATCCCGGGATCTTAACCCTACACATCTTCGTGGAAAAACGTTGGAAGGCGTTTCAACCTACAGTTGAAGTACATAAAAGGCAAAGTCTTTCTGAGTGAATTATTGGTGGGATAGGTGCCAAATCACTGCACACCACATTTTATCGCGCCACTCTTCGCGTAAGGCGACTAGCAGAATCACCGGACTCAAATTTATCTGCGCTCGTTTCGGAATCAGCGCACATTTTGACGCAGGGTGACGTGTGAAATAATCTGAAACAATCTCCAGGATTTAACATGTCAAAACTACTATGAGACTAGGGGCACGCCATTATTGCAGAATACGGCCCTTTGGGTTGGTTACGGTACCAGGCTTCTCTGTTAGACGTCCTATGTGTGAATCTGGCCATTGAACAACTTTAGTGATTTATTTATTTTACAAGGAAAAATTTCTCCATAAGTGCGAAAAAGAAATGAATACGACAGCAACATGTCAGTAGAATAAACGAAGTAAGGCTCTTAGCTGTAGTAGCAGTATGAATTGCAGCATACGTAAGCACGCTAAGTAAACACACATCGCTTGAAGTGGGCATACGAATAGTCACAGAGAAAACTCCGAAGACCGCAAGCATCGGCTAGAACTACAGGGTTTTTCCGGTGTTGCCGCCTTGCCGTTAGCGTGGCGTTCCTGTAGTGTGGCATGTTCATGGTGGGCAAGACATGAGTCCGCTTAGCACTTTTGAGCTGCAGAGTTTTACCGGCGTTGTGGCTTAGCCTGTATCCTTGTGTTTCCGCAGCGCCGCGTCTGGGCGCCCTCGGCGTTGAATGGCACCAATAGCAGCCTGCGCCGCACACGCAGCAACACGATATTCTTGCACTTGGACCACGGAATGGCCTCGGCGCGTACGCGGGTCCGCCTTGCTTCAGTGCGATTCGCGTTACGCAAGACCTTTTCAGGTGGAGTTCTCACAATTACCACCGGAGGCATCTTTGTGCGATGTGAGGGACGCAGTACTTCGCTACTGAACCCTCACGCGGGCAGGTACTATCGCGGCTACAACGTGTGGCAAAATATTGGAGCGAGCTGGCAGAGTGCATAGCTGCGTTACGTTTAGTTCCAGCAAGGAAAGCTGTCTAATGTGAGGTCTCAGGTACAGCTGCGTCTGTGATTTGTCCGACTGGAACACAAACACGCCTACAAATATTTCGCCATCCGGCGTTGAAATTCCGACGCAAGCGGATAGCGTGGATTTCTTCAGAAAAGGTATTAAAATTAAAGTCAGTATTGTTATGTGGGATTATCGGCGACGCCGAATGATTACATGGAGTGTTTGTCTAATAATATCACAGCAAAACGCGCTAAGCGCCTAAACCGGCTCCCTTGCACACGAAAAATGCTTAAGCATGTTCTGTTCCGGTTGCTGGGACATGGACCCATGATCGAACGGTGGGAGCATCAGCTGATGTGCTAGGCGTCCGGTGCTAAAATCCTGCTGTCTAAGAATTTTATTTATGTTTATTTACTAAAAAACTATGGAGATCTCACCAACTGTGGGAATCGATGTAAACGAAGCTTTCCGTAGTGGATGCTTTGATTGACGATAATTAGCGGTGATGTCGACAGCTAAAGTTTAATTTTTTTAAACGTTTAACCTAACACGAGTGCGGCGAGTTGATGGTGAACGTTACTTTGCGTGCACCACTATGTTTTGGCTCCGCAGTACACAGAACACTTAGGCAGCTATGTTTGCTTAACGCGTTGTTGTGCGCCATATTTTAAAACCTCTGAGAGCGTTGAGCCTTGTCATTTCCTCACATGACACATCCCACCGCGGCAGAAGTATTGAATTTGAATTGGATTATGGGGCTGTACCTGCCAAAACCGGAATCGGAATATGAGGCATGCCGTAGTGGTGGACTCCAGACAAATTCTGACATCGTGATGTTCTTTAAATATAAGTGTATGTGCGTTTTCTGTTACGCCCCCGAAAAATGCGGCTGCCGCGGTTGGGAATAAATCCGCGACCTCTAGCAATGGCACTGCCGGAAAGCTACTGCGGAGGGCACAGAAGTGTTGATCTGACGGTGGACCGTATCCGTTGCGTTGACAGGACCCTGCGGTGCGCTTTAATTATACGGCTTTGCTTCTGCACGCCCTGCGTAGTTTTTCCGCTTGACATAATTGCATGGATTCTATTTTTTCAGAAATAGCAGCAACGTACTGTACCGTACGTACCGTGAACTTGAGCTTATCCAGTTTCCCCGCAATCGTTGTCGCATAGTAGTGGGGTTTCCTTGCCTCCTGACGTCACCTTCCGCCCCCCTCCCCCGTAATTAAACTGTCTCTTCTCCATCCCCCTTTCTACAGTTCCATTATGTTCCTTGTGGACTCGCTTGTTAGTAGAAAGAAAAGGGCTGCAGTTTCTGAAATGCTTCTGAGGGGAGTCACGGATAATTAGAGATGTCAAGAAGCTATTGTGGTGACGGCCAGGGAGTTCCAGAAGGCATTGTGCACATTCGACGGGGTGGAGTCCAAACGAGTTTCACGTGTCTCCTTTCCTTTCTGACTTGAACTCCCCAGACCCAGTGTGCTGGAGAGCAGCAGCAGCAGCCGTAAAGCCGAAGGAAGAGGCAAAGAAAGCTTGGCTTTATTATTATATACACAGAACATCACGGAGGTTAGCAGTCACAGGGCCACATATCTGCCCATATTTTTAGGCTGCGCTATCCGCGGTATCGGCTCACGATAGGAGGCTAGGCAAACCTGATTCAGGGAAGCAGTGCGAACCCGCTAAGAAAGACTTTGACATTTTTAAAACTCTCTCGCCATCCGGGCCCTGCGGAAGTTGATGTCCATCGGAGCTGTGGAGGGTATTTTATATAAATACAAAATCCTTAGATTGCCATGAAGCGAGAAATCCGGCGTTCACATCCGATGGTACCCTAACTCATGCCGCCAAGTTGTGATGTAACGTTTGACATGATGACGAAACATGATCACTTTATCACCTAAAACATTCCGTAATGACGTGATAACACCGAAGGTCGCGTGATGACGCCTTCACGTTAAATGTGACTTCACGAGGCGGCATCATCGACAGATGATGAAATCTAATGATGTCAAGGGATGCCTCTTGAAGAAACAGCAAACTATGCGCTTTCCGCTTTGCACTGTCTTCCGGATCTTCCGACGTTTTGGGGTGAGCCAAGGTCGCGCACGCGGACACGGAAAATCCCGTCTGACTAGGAGCTAACAGCTTCGCTGTGATACAAAATGGTGCGTGACTGATGTGGTAATCGAATCTCTGCTATCGAGCACAGCGGCCGGGCGCGCTAACTATAGCACCACGATCACCTTTATTTTTACGTGACAATCTTAAACGGCTGTGTACAATGAAGATACTTATCTTAGAGCTGGCTGCGAATAGTTTTGAGCATCTGTGTCCCGTTTCGTTGAAATGCCGGAGATGCAAATGAATGTACCTGAATGGGTGCTCAAATTTGAACATTTGTTGCACACGCAGCCTTTGTACACGCAGCTAGACTCAAACGCAGGACAGGATACTCGTAGTCAATCATGAAACGAAATGTGTAGCAAGCGTCACAATAAAGACAGAATATGCAGAAGCAGCAAAAGAAACGGTGACAGCAGTAGCGATAACACAAACGAAAGCATACATAATTATCAGTGACTCGCAGGCAGCAATTCACAACTACGCAAACGGCCGAATCACCCCGGAGGCACTGCACATATCAATAAAAGGAGCCATAAAAACGAAATACCAAAACGTTCAATTACTATGGACATCCGCGCATACTCCGACCTCTACAGGGGACGGCGGAAACAACAAGACAGCACACAGCGCTGATCGAAGGCTAACCGACCGAGTTGCGGCAGACACTGGTGCCGTCAAGTTGGGGGTCGCCGAAGAAAGAGAGGGCGGAGATTGGGAGCGAAGAGGAAAATCAACAAATACAAAGACATATCAATGCATTTCAAAATGCCGAGGTGCATTTACCAACGCCTTCATCGAAAAATAAGTAAGTCGCAGTCTTTCCAGTGGTGGCAATCATAAACAAGCGCATACTGTAACCCAGTAATGCGCAATATAATTTGTCCAGATATATACATGATAAACAAATGTAGGTTATGTAGCTCAAGAGCAACTTTTGAGCATATGCTCTGGGAATGCAATGGGTTCACGAGTAACAACGGGGAGACGACATCTAGCGAAAGCCTCAGTGCGCGTTGTTGTGCTGCGCTGCTCAGCTCAGCCCGAAAAGCTCAACTGTGGGCAGCAAAATGGGCCGATGACACCGCCAGAGCCGAAGGCAGACGCCCAGGCTGGGTGATATCCACCCTATTAAATTGCTGGACAAAAATAAAGTTTTCTTCACCAGCACTACGCGCTAAAATACAGCTAACATGCTGCACAGACTTACTAATTGCCCAATTCAGTAAAATTTGAACATTTCTTTGCCGAAGAAAATTTGGCATAGTAGTTCTAACAGGTACACCACTTGAAATAGCCATATGTAAGTACGATTGTGCCACAAGCAGTCGCCGATGACGTCACAATTCGTGTTTCTTTCGCTTACGTAAGCTTGTCCACTACTTACCTAACACCCAACAATCGTCATGGCGCACACTCGAGTCAAACGGAAAGCGTTGAAATCGTGTTATTGCTGTTATAGGATCGTCTACAACGTGGTTGTCTTCGCGCTGCTGTTATTTCGCACACCTACGCGCGCAACCCACACGCACAACTACTCCGTTTGCAGGAACTCATTGGTTCACCTGATATCGTCTTGCGGAAGCTCAAGAAATGCAGCATAACCAGGTGCATGCAAAGTGCTTCACATAACATAGGTTCCTACAGTGCGTGGGATCTGTAACAACTTCTTATCTTCTTTTCCTTTTTTTTTTGCTGCGTGGGGAAGTTGCAGTGGTGGTTCGGCGCGTTCATCATTGATGCAATACAGAAATGACGTGCCCTAATCGGTAAGTTGCACGCAGTGCGTCTGGCGTAGATACATTGTACCGTAATATATTTCCCAGCAAGAAGCGTGGCTCCTATGGGACAAAGGGCGTATTGGTATTCGTTTAAAATTTCTGCTGTTATCGCGGAATGCATCTTTTTTGAACTTTGCAGACATAATTGTCAGTGACTCGCACGCTGCATCCTCAGGAGACTGTCCACGCCTAAAGACTGAGCAGAAGATCTTGAGGAAAATGGCCAGCGACGGCTCACCACACGGAGATGATTCTGCTACAATAAGGCGACGTCGCTCCCGGAAACGAATGTCTACAAAATCCTCTTCTTGTTCAAGAGAGATTTCTCGTCCGGCAACGCCGCCTCCTGTTCTCATCATCATCATCATCATCAGCCTAGTTACGCCAACTGCAGGGCAAAGGCCTCTCCCATACTTCTCCAACTACCCCGGTCATGTACTGATTGTGGCCATGTTGTCCCTGCAAACGTTTTAATGTCATCCGCCCACCTAACTTTCTGCCGCCCCCTGCTACGCTTCCCTTTCCTTGGAATCCAGTTCGTAACCCTTAGTGACCATCGGTTATCTTCCCTCCTCATTACATGTCCGGCCCATGCCAATTTCTTTTTCTTGATTTCAACTAAGATGTCGTTTCCCGCGTTTGTTGCCTCACCCAATCTGCTCTTTTCTTATCCCTTAACGTTACACCCATCATTCTTCTTTCCATAGCTCGTTGCGTCGTCCTCAATTTCCTGTTCTACCTGCCGCCAATAAGAGCACGAATGTCAGCGAAAAAAGCGGCCATGCTATTTATGCTTCATCAAGTGATGCGTGGCCAGTGCTGCGGAAGACATGCCAAACACCAGAGCCACAGCACATGATTGACCTTTAAAATCCAATGTAGCTGCAGCTGAGGACGTGTGAGACAAGGATTCACAATTGATTCCTATGCTGAAGTGACTCACGAATGTCATGCGTCTACTACTTACAAACATGAGCACTCCGGCTGCTCGTATAGCAGCCTGCAAGTATTGGACCCACTAAATAAAGTGCTCGAGAAAGCTTCGCATATCGCCATGGCCAACCCTCACTGCACTTCTACAAGGAAGCCAAGAAGCGTCTCTATTTAAGTGGAATGCCCGCGGTCTCAAATCAAGAATTTCAGATTTTAGACACTTAGTCTTCGAAAACCTTTTTCCCATCCCCGTAATTTGCGAACCGAACGTTAAGAATATCGTCTCGCTCTGAGGCGTCATGTCCTCTACGTGTGGTGATGTGAGCAAGATCAGTTTCCATATTAGATGTTAAATGTCATACGTGTTGCACCCAGTACCGCCTCAAGACGGCAACCAGTACATTTGGTTACTTGTAAAAATAAAGAAGCGCACATTCACTACGCTGGTCGCTGTCTACTTTGCTCCTTAAGTCACTTTGACTATAAATGATTACAGGGCGCTTTATCAGCTACACGCGTCCCTACGATTCTCACTGGAGCTTTTAATGCTCACCATGCCTTTTAAGGGGGTTTGAAGATGGACTCCGGGGGAAGGAACTTAGCATCCTTTGCTCCACAGCAAGATCATTATTGCATCAACGATTGTAGTCCGACATATTTACGAGGGCTTGAATGTATCAGCTTCCTAAATTTGACCATGGTTTTTCGGCGTCTTGAACGAAACATGAAATGGTTCCCAGCGATGGAATCACATGGAAGCGACCATATTCGCGCATACCTGAACGTCAAGGAACTATTCAAATATTCTACCATGACTATCCGACGACTTTACTGGTCGTCGTTTAAGTCACACATGGAGAAAGTATGTTAGGAAGAAAACCATTCTATCTGGAACACGAAATTCAAAATGCCATGCAAGAGGCTCCGCACGGATTTGAGCCTTTCTCGAAATATGAAGAACTTGAAGCCGAACTGCAGTGACTGTGATTGTTTCGCCGGCGGGCTGAAAGAACGTACAGGTTAACAAAGTCCGTCCACGATCTCAGAGAGGCAAGACATATGCACCAGAAGATCCAACACCGCATTGATGCGCTACAATCCCAAAGATGGAAACGATTCTGTGAGTCGTTGGATCTACGTCAGCGCTTATCTCAGATGTGGAGAAGCGTGCGGGAACTTCGAATATCACCGCAACAGCGCGGTCCTTTGAAATCTCGCTTTGCTTCAAGGTGGAAGAGAGATGGACATTGCTGTAGAATTTTGCTCAAGACTTGCAAGCTAGCAGCCCCAACGCGCATTTACACCATGTGTCACTCCTTTGCCTCGGGACTCCCGCATGGATATAATTTTTTCGGTGGAGGAGCTTCAAGCGGCACTGACGACTTGGAGATGTTCTTCGTCACCTGCGTCGGATGGCGTTGCTTACGCGGCACTCGCAAATCTTGGGCAGAAAGCACGACTAATGCCACTAAAGCATTGCAACAAGTATTGGCACAACGGTTTGGTTCTACGTTAATGAAAATGCAGCCAGTTGGTTCCATTTCTCCAAGTTGGTAAAGCATAGTTAGATTTTCCATCGTATCGCCCCATCTCTCTGGCCAGTTGCATCGGGAAAATAATGGAAATGTAGTGAATAGGAGCATGAAGAAAACGCTCTTGTGTCGGCTGTGCGCGCGATCAGCGGTAGTGTACTGCCGGTGCTACCTGACTGCGTATCTAGTGCCTTATATTAAATCGTCATAATACAGAAAGATTAAAATTTTTCGCGTCTGTAATGGTAACAAGAAAATTACAACGTGCGCCCAGATGCCATGGCTGCCTTCCGGCGTAGCCGCTCATCCATAGATAATGTCATCGATTTGGTCACATTTGTTCAACATCGAAACCGTCTGAAATTTTGTTAAATGATTTAGGCACGTGCTCCATTTGCATGCACCAAACATGTACCTTCGAATATGAGCAGCATGGTGTGGTGAGATTTTCTAGGAATGCCTCTTTTCATGACAATGCCTTTTCGAGTGGCGTGAACGCTTTTGAAACTGGTGGGTGCCTGTGCACAACGTTTATTTGAAGAGTCCAATAATGAAAATCTCCCTCCGTTGTCTAGAAGTTTCTTTCGTGTTTTCTTCTCTTTTATCGCGGCTGCATAAAAAATTTATGTTGTAAAAAGACATTTAAAAAAATCATACTTCCATATTAGGCAAACAAAAAAAATGTTTTCCAAACTTACAGCGCAAGAACTACGGTAGCACAAAGAAAAGCAAATGGAAGTGTTCTCCTATTTGAAGCCGTAGCCAAAGATTTGTCGAATCTGCTGCCAATCCAAGTCGTTGAGCGCAGGCAGAATGGCGGCCTCTGTTAAATACGAACAGCTGATCACCGAGCGTGTACACGAGTCCGTAATGCAACCCCTTTAATTGTGACCTACACTGCAGTATTTTCGTCTGAGAAGTATTTCAGACGCTTCTTCAGGTAAGCATGACGTACAAGAGTCAGGTGAGCAAATATTGCGCGTGTAGTGCTAGCATTTTTACGTGGTTTCCCTGGGTTTTATTTTACAGTGACGGTTTTATTAGTGCATGTAGCGTATGGCGTGGGATCCTTTCTTTATCCTTTTTTTTTAGAAAAGAGCCAAGAAGAGTTATAAATAACACCGGAGGAAAATTTTTGGAACAGTGGATCGAGAACTGTCAAGGCAGTGAGCATCTATCAATAGCGAACCACAACGATAGAATAGCTTCGTCAAAGTGATCGCTACGACGGTAACCCTTCTTCAGTCAGGTGCCCCTGGACTGACGGTTTCCTTAAGAGAACGATGCTGCTACAACGGTATATGTAAGTGCGATTTGAAGCTTTTTTTACATAAAGCGTGTAAAAAGCTATAACAAAAAATAATAAAATCGAAGTGAGCATTTTACGTCGGCTTTAAGCATAGATAAATGCTTGCCTCTAATTATCTTACTGTGTTGCTGCCCGGTTGAAATTTGAAAGATTTTTAGAAAGGCTGCGAAATGTCGACAAAAGGTCCACGAGTATGTAAAGAACAGGCCGCTATCCTTCTTCACTTTATCGAGCAGCATCCATACCTGGCGAGGGCTTCTGCAGAGCTCTCGCCACGTATGAGTGCTGCTCAAAGTAAACGAGCTGCGGGTCGACATCACGGTGGTTCCGAATGAACTGCGGCCTGCGGTGAAAACGACCAGCCGCTGCGGCAATCACTGGGCCAAAATGGCCCATAAAGCGAGGAAGGGCGGCGAGCGAAAGGAGGTGAGTTCTATAATAGTCCTGACAGTAACGTCGTTTCACGGTATTGTTGATGTTCATGTGTTGGCAGGGCTACGGGAGGCGGCAAAATGGGCGGCATTGAGGGCCGCGTCCTCGGCAGGACGGGCAGTGTTCTCGACCCTCCGCGCCAGTTCTTCAGCGCAATGTTTGTGTGACCTGTAACCTTACAAATTGAAGAGGCAGTCCCAGCTAATTTTAGCCAGAGTTTAAAAACGTGCGAATGCCATGTAGCTGGACACTACCAAGGTAATGTTGTTTGCCTTTGCTTGGAGATATTGGAATGCATCATGTAACCACGCAAACAACAAAGGACAAAGAAGGAAACCCACAGGACAGGCGTTTAGGGAAAAGCGTTTAGTCCGCGCCCGTCCTGCGTGTTTCCTTCTTTGTGCTTTGTTGTTTGCGCGGTTACATGGTGCATTCCAATATCGACCACCAACTATCCCGCCTCTCCCTGTTAGATTTGCTTGGAGATACTGAAATTAGCTTTCTTTATTCTGTCTAATAAGATAATTAGTGCTAAATTATTAATCAACTTCTCAAATACTATAAATAGATGAAAAGTGACAAGGAGAAAATTGTAGACCGACATGAAAAACTCCCGATACAGCTTTCTGTTCCTCAATACGTGCTACATAAAATTTTTTTCCGATCGTGAAAGTGGCCGGCAAATGCACGCAAAATTTCCGCGCGACTGGCCGCTCGAACCACTTTGCATCTGTTTTAAGAAAAATGGCGTGGCGCATTGCCCGCACACTGAGAGGCCTGTATGTGCCAACCCCTTTCCGTGAGATAAATATTCTCGGCAGACGCATTGATCAGTTCATACGTGACCTAATAGAAGCTTAATATAAAAAAAGGAAAACTACCTATATAAGTGACACATCGCTTCTTTTTATGAATCAGATGGGAGAATATTTGGGCACTGTATGTCCAAAGTATTATGATGCGCGTTTTGTCTGTGTATATTTGGGTCGACACGCTAAATAAACTTGTTGGAATTGGGGACCGTTTCGACGTAACTGCCTCTTTCTTTGTGTGTGTGTCCTGCTGGCGGCAAATGTCTTTCTCAAAAAGTGGATCGTGCTTTAACGTGGTTCTATAAATGCATTTCATTCCACAAAACTTCTACCTTGATAATTTCCCCAAGAGTTACTGGCGATAGTTTACTCTTGCCTTAATCATTGCCCTTTGTTTTTTTCAGCTGTCTCTGTTTAAGAGGTTCTTGCATGTATTGTACGACTCTCACCGGAAAGAGGTCAGGATAGATCTTGTTTTTCTGCGGTGTGCTTCTTTGCTGAAAAGCGTCCAGTCAGAAGCGAAAGATTTATTTTGTCTTAGCGCACTTCTATTGCAGCCGACGTTGCAGAAAAGTAATCCGCAAGGCTTCTTCGTATTGCATCAGTTTTTTCACGCATTATCACCCGTCGATCGTTTTACTCAGAACGTCAAAAGCATTTAAGATTTCCTTCACTCGCTGTGGCAAGTCGGATTTCAAGTGTCACAATGGTTTCGTTTGGGTCAGTGCTCTGAAACAAGATGTGAGTTGCGAAAACAAGAGCCCCTTCCCCCCCCCCCTCTTTAAGAAGAACGAGGAAAATATGGAAGAAAAAATAAAGACAACAAATTTCAAGCGGAGTGCTCGGTGGAGCGTAAAACAGCAAATAAGCACAATATTGCGCTTGCGAACATAGTGTTGTATTTATTATTTCGACTCATACCACTTAAGTATTGCTGCTGCCAGATTTCTTTTTCCGTGTTTTGTTATAACAGCATAAATGGTTCATGGAAACTTTTACGCGAATATATTTGTATCAACTTTTAGGCTGCTGCGCGAGGTCGAGACAAGAAAGGAAACAAATACGTGCATCCACGCAAGAACCGATTGTTTCAGTTTTTATGCGTTGCATATTGCAATCACTCAGTTCAGCCCTTGGGCGCGGCGGGCAGCCACCATTGACCTTTAGCGCAACCACGTGACGTGACGTCACGACAGCCGGAGGAAAAGCTGGGCGCCAACTCGCGCAATATGCAACGCATTTTTGACTTAACCAAGCTAAGCCTGGCCATTTTATGTTACATCTACTTTTTCACAGAGGCAAGTCTAAAAAGCCGCTCATCTGTGTGCGAAACATGAACGCTGCCTGGAAATGCCTCGGTTTTACGACCACAAGCCTTTCTTAGAAATCCAGCGTTATTTATTTGGCATATGCGCATAAAGTAAAGCGATTCATAATTTCATATACGTTTGCCTTTCGCAACATGAAATGTAAGTTAGCTCACAACGACCGTTGCAACTTGCTTGAGGGTTTTGGACCATTTATGTTATAGTTTCTAGGTGTTGCTAACAGCAGTACTTCTTGCAGGCGTTCACATCCTGAAAAAAAAAATTTTCATTTTCACAGGTCTCATGCGCACGAGAAATACTCGGCGTACTGCATTTATTCTAGACCTACGCACGTACTTCCTTTTGCAGAAATTCAAGAATATACGAGATGCTCGCTGTAATGAAGAACTCAACTAAAACTGCTATAGTACATGTCTAAATACCGCAACTCATAATCACGAATTGCACTTCCGGAACTAGAAGGCCTAGTATTGCCATACTGCGGTTACCCGAAGTTCCAACGAGTGCTGGAAGTGTCGTCATTATTGGACACCAGCTATAGCTAGTGTTGACATCAGACCTCCAGTGACTTCGAAGTTAATTTTTTTTGTTTTTCCAAGTGAGAACAAATTGCTGAATCACTATTTTTCCTGGAAAATTTCGTAAGAGAAGAATTCAACGTAGAAAAGCACTTAAGGCTACGTGAGTTGGTGCTACATGGGAAACAAGTAACGGCGCGCAAAGTATAAATGGCAGTGGTTGACCGTAAACTGGCACTCACTCGCAATTGAATTTTTACAGAACCCGCAACGGTGGCTCAGCGCCCACCGTGTGGAACTTATAATTTGCAAAGAATAATAACTTCAAAGACAGGAAGGTGTGTTATCGTGATGCGATCGTTTGTTATCGTGCTATTGCGAGACGAATTGGGGCGCTTAGCCACCTTTATTCAGCGCACGCATCAGAGCGCCTTCACAGGGGCGGCAGCCCTTTGCTTGAAATCTAGCAATTCAACGAAGGTTGATTGCGCATTTATTCTTCACAACATCGTACTTTCCGTCTAACATGAACATACCGGTAATGAACGTTGCAACCACAACGATTTTTACCCTCTATACGAGGTACTGACTTTAGTGTGATAAAGAACGCCAGGTGGTTGCATGTAGCAAGAATCGCCTGTTGCGGTGGGGGCTCCGGCCGACATCAGGCGCAGCCGGTGCCAACTGATCGCCAACCATTTGCGGTCGAGGTTTGACAGCCATCGCACTGCGGGAATGTGGCCACGAAGGATTTGTCCTGTTTCCGGCAGTAACGCACCCCCCCCCCCCCTTCCTTACTCCTCCAGTGCGTCGTTCTCCCACACATTAGAATTGTTCGCACCATCGTATTTATGGCCCCAATGACGTATGCTAAGGTCTGGCGTGAAATAAACTTTAGAAGTAACTGAGGAAAAGGCGGGCATTTGCTCTATTCTATGCCCTTTACGTGTCAGACGCTGAATTCGTTCCTAATTGCTGATCATCTAAGCACCGTTATGGCGCCTTGGCAATACAAGAAGTTGGATAGAATAGCAGGGCTGATTCCCTGGTCTTTTCGAAACAGCAAGTTCAACGGTTGAAACAATACTGAGGATTGGCGTGATGGTGCGGCATATCTGCTGTATGTAAACAGGTGAGAACAAAGGGAAATCGCCCTTGTTTTCCCCACTACTCATCACATACTGGGAGAAGGAAACAAGAATGTTGCGTTGCAAACGGTTAATTTGCCCTTCTTCGTTGCGTCTCATAAAGCAACCAACCCTTCGTATAGTTGGTATATCAGCTGCTCCATGATCGAAAATTGAGGAAACAAGCAATGGAAGGCAAGCAACCTACACAGGATTTGAATCTGCGGCAACCTAAAGGACTCAGCATGAGGACATATAGGAAATTTTTGCTTTACACTTACACTAGCACTCTGGCGATGCGTTTAATCATAAAGAATGGGAGGATTTTTTTTCTCAAATTACTGCCTTATTAGTGGAGGTAGATGAAGTTGAAATGTCACTTCGCCATACTGCCATGAGGTCGGCATCACTAACACCGTAGAAACCCTAATTCTGTCTAGACTGGCGTCCGCCAAGCAATGCCTATTCTTTGCTTTCTTCCATGAGGAACCGAGGAACTGCGTTACATTTATGTCACGCGGCTTGCTTTCACCTTTTAATGCAACACTTTTTGCGTTATGATTGGAATTTCGCGGCAGGTAGGTCAGTAGGTTCTCTTCTCGCTTCGTGTTCATAAAAGAAAATAATGCGTCACTGATAGCGTAAACCAATATTGGCCGTATGGAATGCCAGAATATTATAATCCATAAAAATGGTGATTTTAAAAAATTGAAGAATCATAGGTCGATTACCTTGCTTTCAGTGTTGCATAAAATAGTCACCAAGATAATTTCCAATAGAATCAGACCAATACTTGTCTTCAGTCAACGAAGAGGGCAGGCTAGCTTCAGGAAAAATATTTTACAATATATAATGACCATGCCACAAATAAGGTAATTGAGAAATTTGTATCGAACAAACTGCCGTTCTATTTGTCTTTCTATAGAATATCAAAAGGCATTTGATTCAATATAGATACCAGCACTGATATTGGATTGGATTGGAGGCAACTTTATATATGCCTGCAGTTGAGCGCTCCCGCGCCCCGACGAGAGCCTACATAATCCTCGAAGTCGCCGTTACTCGGCGCGGGTCTCCGCTCGCCGTTGCCGGCTCGCTAGGCCCGTGCCTTTCGAGTGCCTCGAGGACCTGTTGGACGGCCCAGAGCTGATTGTCTCGGTCGTAGCTCTTCGCGGCTGCCTCGAGCCGCGATAGGAGTGTTCTTGATTTTGCTTCTTCTGGATATTTGACGCAGTCCCACAAGATGTGCGTGTAATCTGCGGTCTCCTTCCGGAAGACTCTGCACATATCTGTCGGATATGTCTCGGGGTACATGCGATTCATCAGTCTCGGGCTCGGTAGCAATCGGGTCTGGAGCTGTCTCAGTACTGCCGCCTCCGCTCGACTCACTCTCGGGTGCGTGGGTGGGAGAGTCCTGCGAGCCTGGCGGTAGGCCTTCGTGATTTCATTGTAATCCGTCATGCGGTCCTTGGTTCCGAACCACGTCGGACGGTCTGTCGCCGGGGCGCGGTTGGTTAGCGCTCGCGCCGCTGCGTGTGCCGTCTCATTATGGTTCTCATTGCGTTCCGACGCGTCGCCCGCATGCGCCGGGAACCATTCGAGTCGTACGTTTCGTTCTTCTAGTTTGACCGCTCGCAGTACGCACCCAGCCTCCCTGCATATTTGGCGTTTGGCGAAGTTTCGCACCGCCTGTCTTGAGTCACTCAGCACCGTGTGGCAGTCTGCGTAGGCGATGGCGAGGGCGATGGCTACTTCCTCCGCTTGTTCCGTTCCGGTGCTTCTCACGCTCACTGCCGTCCTCGTGGCACCGGTTGACGCCTCTATGACGACCGCTGGGAAGGCGTTCCGCTGGCCGCGTCCACGTACCGCGCGTGTTCGTCGTTGGCATGCTGGTTGATGAAAGCCTTCGTCCTCACCGCTCGTCTTCCCTTGTTGAACTTGGGATTGATGTTCTTTGGTATGGGGTCGATTCTGGTCTTGCGTCGGACCCATTTGCGGACGGGGAGCTTCATCTCCACCTCGTTGGAGCGTCTAATTCACAGATCGTCCAGTATCTTTCTCCCGGCTTTGGTCATGGACAGCCGCTCCAGTTGAGAGGTCCGTAGCACTTCGGCTATTTCTTCGAGCGTATTGTGTACCCCGAGTTGTAACAAGCGGGTCCTGCTCGTGGACTCGAACAGGCCCAGCGCCGTCTTGTACGCTCTTCTGATGAGCACACTGATTTTGTTTCGTTCGTGTTGCAGCCATCTGTGGTAGGCTGCAACGTACGCGACGTGGCTGATGACGAAGGATTGGACGTGCCTAATTAGGCTCTCCTCTCCCATGCCAGCCTTCCGGGAAGTGACTCGTTTGAGGAGTCGAATCGCGTTGGCGGCGTTTGCCCTGAGACGGGTGATGGTTTCGCCGTTTCTTCCGTGCTTTTCGATGACCATGCCTAGGATCCTAATTTTGCCGACCTTGGGAATCACGTTGCCGGATTTCGTGACGATTCTGATTTTTGCGTTTTCGCGTTGTCTGGTCTTGCCTCTGCTGTTTTTGGTAGGTGGGAGTATGAGAAGCTCCGATTTGCTCGGCGAACATCTCAGTCCGGTGCCTTCCAGCTGGTCTTCTATTGCGTCGATGGCGGCTTGCAGCGTGCCCTCGATGTGGGCGTCGCTGCCACCGGTTACCCATAGCGTAATATCGTCCGCGTAGATGGTGTGCCTGACGTCTTCGATGTGCCCGAGCTTTTCGGCCACTCCGATCATTACCAAGTTGAACAGCATCGGCGAAATGACCGATCCCTGCGGTGTGCCGGTGCTCGGGAGCTTGCTCTCTTGCGTATGTAGGTCGCCTGCTCGTAGCTCGACGGTTCTGTCCGTGAGAAAGTCCTTGATGTAGTTCTAGGATCTTTCGCCCATGTTGAGCTTAGAGACTTGCAGAATCGCCGAGTGTTTCACCTTATCGAAGGCGCTCTGCAGGTCGAGCCCTAAGATTGCTTTGTTTTCGCGGGCGCTGCCGCAATCATCGATGGTTTGGTGTTCTGATAGAAGCATTTCGTATTCGAGAAGTACAGGACACATACGTAACTACCGCGGGGAATGCCAACAGAGATTCCACAGCTGCCTTGCTTCACCACAAGAAAGTAGAAAATCACCTATCAAGAAAGGCCAATGTAATTGACTGTATGCTTAGAACTATTTAAGCTCTCAGACTTGGGAGGCTTAGGAATGAGGATCAACGGGGAATATCTCAACAACCTTCGGCTGGCAGCTGACATTGTTCCGTTCAATAACATTGGAGATCAATTTCAACTAATGATTGATGATCTTAACCACGAAATTGTAAGGATAGGCTGTATGACTAATATAGAGAAGGCAAAGAAAGTATTCAATAGCCTGGCAAGGAAACTACAATTCACAATCGCCAGTCAGCCTCTAGAATCTGTGTGGGGAAAGGCGTATCTAGATCAGTTATTCGCAATAGACCCTGATCGTCAGAATGAAATTAAAGTAATATTTAATATTGGTTGGAGTGCATACTGCGGGCATTACGAATTCCTGACTGCGATGATACCCCTGTCATTCAAAAGAAAAGTGTACGGTCAATGCATTTTACCGATGATAACATGTGGGGCAGAAACTCTCGCGTTAACAAAGAAGCCCGAGAACAATTTAAGGATGACACACAAAAAAAAACAAAGAACGGAATGAAAAAAATACAGGTCACAGTTTTCATCACAAGGGCGAAGCGATGGATGCAATGACACCATGTTAGAATATTACACAAAGTGTAACATTCGTAGCGGTCGTGTCAATATGAATTGAAGTCAACGCAGCCTAAGTAAAAACGAGCTGCTGTTCCAGAGTTTCTCCGTTTGAATCCTTCCATCGGACGATTTCATTTGTCTGTTAATTAAAGCCAACACCCGTCTTCATAACTTTACCCGCACTTTTTCCGTATCGGGTATGTTGCGAAATTCCTTACTGGGCCGATGCCGGAGGTAGTGCACAGACGTGCCAGTCAAACTATATCATTTTCAGGTTCCATTTATGCTATTGTATCGCACTTTTATTTCTAGGTATGATAAGATTTCAGATAGAAACCATGCGCTGTCAATGTTTTATTCCATGACATTTGTTTGCCATTTGCCATTCTGAAAATTCTGCGGAATAATATTTTTCAAGAATGTAAGGCCTCGTATGAGCAACTTTATTGCTAGAGTGGTGTGGCAAAATAACTCGCACATGCCGCATATCATATAGCATGGCATGGCATATAGCATCATATATCTAATATATAAGGGACCTCACGGTGACACTGATGCCGACGGCAATAATTCGCTTAGAGTGTCCATTTATTTGCCATCGCAATAAAATGTTAGGCGTACCGTTAAAGCGACACTAAAGACAAATGTTAAGCCAAGCTAAAGCGGTAGATTAGTTAGTGCTCGAGAATATATAAGGCGTCAATATTATCGCGAGTAATCGCGATAATATTAGTAATCGCGATTAGTAATCGAGAAATTGAGGTAACTACAGTATACGATTACATTTTTTTCTATAAAAAAGAACTGATTGACATCACCATTGACAACGACGCCGGTCGGACGAAAAGTTTCGTTCTCGCTCGACTATGTGCCACCCGCGCTTTCGCATTTCAGTAGTATTGTTATCGCGTAGTGCTGCGCTGATTTTGATGGCTCGCGAAACTCGCACAAACTGCAAGTAGCAGAGAATTCCATTTCCATGTGACGTTACGGGAAGAGCGAAAGGTCAACTCCACTTGACAAAATGTAGCTGCATCGGCGAATCCACCACCCTATCGTGCCTCGCTTCTGCACAGCCTGGTGTTTTTACGTTTTGTGGAAACCACCGTACCACCGTCTCTCGGGCGCCGTTTCACTCAGTGACTGCCTCAAAGCGTGGTGATGGCGTAATCAACGTTACGACTCTCCGGTTGGGTTAGTATTCGCCTATGGTGTAGCTTTAAGAAACCGTAAGTCAGTAATGTGGATCCGATAGCAAGCGAAAGTAACCGATATATTAGTTGACGTTAGGAGAAAAGTAAATGAAGCTGGGCAAGCCAATTAATGCGTAGGGCACATAACCGGTGCACCAGAAGAGTCACAAAATTTGTGTCAATGTCAGGGAAGCACTGTCGACGCCGGCCAAAAGTTATGTGGGGTGAAGAAATTAGAAAATTTTCAGGTGCATATTTAAATAAAGGGGTAATCGTAGATTCCTGGAACACGCCTTCTTCATGGCAGTGGATATAAAATTAGTTTGATGACGATGATGATTTGAATCATTCTTGGCACTTTTCTGTAGGTAGGTAGGTACGTTGTATAGCCTAATTTAAAAAAAAAAATGGGCTCAAAGCCACTCTGCGAAGGCGGTTGGCCAGCGAAGCTTTGGCGTCAAAATCTGACGTATCAAGGTTCTGCCAAGCCTGAGCACGACACCATTGTGCATATCGACGTTGCTGTTTTCTCCGTCGCTCATCGTATTTGCGCTGCTCCTCAGGCATCCTAAATGTGGGTGGCTTGCTTTGGACAGGAAGTGCTGCATCCTGCCTAGCCTGAGCACGAGGCCGTCGTCCATATTGACGCTGATGTTCCCGTGGCCGCTTATCGTGTTCACACTGCTCTTCGGGAACCGTAACTATGCGTGGTCTTTCCATAGCGCAATCGCAACACAAATGAAATCAGTCGCTACGCAGGCTCTTATGTTACATATGAAAGGGTAGTAATGCCGCATTCTTCTTCGTATGCTACTGTAGTCACTACCCGGCAACTGGAGCCTATAGGCAACCAGCGCGGAAACTTCGCGTGCCAACAGCAGCGCCGTAACACACAGCCTAGCGAGTGGTGGACTAAGTTTACAGTAGCACATGCTACAATTTCGCATCAGCAAATTCACAGGCTCATATCGAAGCACATGTGTACAGCTTCTGACCTGTTTGGGTAGCTACGTGCTAGAACGTAGCAGCGCATGCGCTTCTCGCAACCCGTATCGCTATGAACAGAACTTCTGGGCGCATTGGCCTAAGCGAACATTGATACAGGCGCACGTCTGTCTGCTATCGTTAACCATGCAGCCTTTGTGGCCTCCCTGCCGGACGGCGTCAGCTTATTGGAGTTAAACCCTCAAGCTCCCGTAGCGCCTCCTGGCCAGCGCTGGTTCCCATACTACCGTAATCTTTACCGGGAAACGGTTCCGGGAAACGCTTTGCGCCTAATCGAGATTTCTGGTTCTTTTTTCTTTCTTCGCCCTGGACGGCTGGTGCCGCCGCTGCCGTGGATGCGAGCGCCACCTAGCGGCGCTACAGTAAACCCAGCGGTGCACGTGGCGAGCGCCTAGTAGCAGTAGCGCCTGGTGGCAGTTTTCTATCGACGAAGACGGAAAAATCCCCGTATCTTATCATACACATCTTCGCGGTAAAATGTTAGAAGGCGCTTAAACCTCCAGTTGAAGTAGATGAAAGGCAAAGTCTTTCTGAGGGAATTGTGGGTAAGGTAGGGGCGAAATCACGTCACACCACACTTTATCGCACCACTCTTCGCGTAAGGCGACTAGCAGAATGACCGGACTCAAATTTTTTCTACGCTAGTTTCAGAATGGGCACACTTTTTGACGCAAGGTGACGTGTGAAATATTCTGAAGTAATCCCCAGGATTTAACATGCGAAAATTACTATGAGATTAGGGGAACGCCAATATTGGGGAAAACAGCCCTTTGTGTTGGTTACAGCATCAGGCTTCTCATTTAGACGTCCTGTGTTTTCATCCGGTCACTGGCCAATTTTAGTGATACACTTATTTTAGACGTGAAAATTTCTCCATAAGTGCGCAAAAAAATGAATACGACAACAAAATGTTAGTACAATAAAAGAAGTAAGGCTCTTAGCTTTAGTAGCAGTATGAATTGCAGCAAGCGAAGTAAACGCACATCGCGTGACGTGGGCATACACACAATTACAGTGCAAACTCGGAATACCGCAAGCAGCATCAGCTAGAACTACAGGGTCTTGCCGGCGTTGTCACATTGCCATTAGCGTGGCGTTCCTGTACTGTGGCATGTCCGTAGCGGGCAGGACGTGCATTCCCCTTATCGCTTTTGAACCGTAGGGTTTTGCTGGCGCTGTCGCTTAGTCTGGTTCCTCCTATTTCCGCAGCGCCGCGTGTGGGCGCCCTGGGCGTTGAATGGCACCAGTAGCAGCGGGCGCCGCACACGCAGCACCACGCTGTTCTTACACTTGGACCACGGTGAGGCCTTGGCGCGTACGCGGGCCTTCCTTGCTTCAGTGCGATTCGCGTTACGCAAGACGTTTTCAGCTGGAGTGCTCACAATTACCACCGGAGGCATGTTCGTGCGATGTGAGGAACACAGTCCTTCACTACAGAACCCTCGCATCGAGAGGTACTATCGTGCCCACAACGTGTGGCGAAATAATGGAACGAACTGGCAGAGTCAGCATAGCTGCGTCACATTTAGTTCCAGCAAGCAAAGCTGGCTGACGTGAGGTCTTTGATACAGCTTCTCTGCGCCAAGCTGTGCGACTGGAACACAAACAGGTTTACACTTATTTCGCGATCGGGCATTCAAATTCTGACGCAAACGGATAGCATGCAGTTCTTCCAAAAACGCATTAAAATTAAAGACAGTACTAATTTATGGGATAACCGATGACGGCGAATGATTACATGGCGTGTCCGTCTAATAATATTACAATGAAAGGCGCTAAGCGTCCAAACCGGCTCCCTTACAAACGAAAAATGCTTAAGGATGTTCAATTCGGTCTACTGGGACATGCACTCATGGTATAAAAGGCAGGAGCATCAGTTGATGTGCTAGGCGTCCTGTGTTAAAATACTGCTTTCAATGAATTTTATTTATGTTTATTTACTATAAAATTATGCAGCTCCCACGCACTGTGCGAATCGATGTAAGCGAAGCTTTCCCTGGTGGATGCTTTGACTCAGGAACATTAGCGGTGATATCGACGGCTAAAGCTTAATTTCTTCAACGTTTAACCTAACACGAGTGTGGTGAGTTGATGGTAAACGTTACATTGCATGCACTACTATTGGTTATCGATGGTTATCGGCGCAGGACACAAATCACACAGGGAGAGGTCTTTGCTTAAGGCGTTGTTGCGCACCATATTTTATAAGCTCTGAGAGGGTTGAGCATTGTCATCGCCTCCCATGACACAATCCACAATGGCAGAAGTAATAAACTTGAATTTGATTATGGGGCTCTCCATGCCAAAACCACAATCGAATAATGAGGTAGGCCGTAGTGGCGGACTCCACATTAATTTTGGCACCATGATGTTCTTTAACGTGTCCCAAAATCTAAGTGCACTAGAGTTTTTTTATTATGACCCCATCGAAATGTGGCTGCCACGGTTGGGATCAAACATGCAGCCTGTAGCAATGGTACAGCCGCAGAGCTACCCCGGCGGGCGCAAAAGTGTTGATTTGAAGGTCGACCGCTTCCATAGTGTCGCGTGGACCCTGCGGTGCGCTTTAATTATCGCGGCTCTGCTTCAGCTCGCCAGGCGTAGTTTATCCGTTTGACATATTTGCATGGAGTTTACTTTTCAGAAGTAGCAGCAACGTACTGTACCGTACGTACTTTGAACTTGAGCTTATCCATTTTCCCCGCAACCGCTGTCATATGGTATTAGGGTTTCCTTGCCGTCTCACGTCCCCTTACCCCCACCTCTCACCTGTATTGGAACTACCTCTTCGTCTCTACAGTTACATCAATGTCCCCTATGGACTCGCATCTTAGTAGAAAGAAAAGGGCTGCAGGTTCTGCAATGCTTCTGAGGGGAGTCACGCATAATTACAGCTGTCAAAAGGCTAATGTGGCGACGCCCAGAGAGCTCCAAAGGGCATTGTGCACATTCGACGCCATGGAGTATGAACGATTTTCACGCGCTGCCTTTCTTCTCTGACTCTAACCCTCCTCCCCCGAAGCATTGTGCCGGACAGCAGCAGCAGCAGTGGGAAAGTCGAAGGAAGAGGCCAAGAAAGCTTCGCTTTAATATTATATTATATTATATTATTATAATATCACGGAGATCAGCAGTCCCAGTGCCAGATATCAGGCCTTATTTTTAGGCTGCGCTATCCGCGGCATCGGCTTACGATAGGAGGCTAGACATACCCGAAATAGAGAAGTAGTGCTAACTCGCTAAAAAAGGCTTTGACTTTTAAAAATATGTCTCGCCATCCGGACCTCGCGGAAGTAGATGTCAAACGAAGGTGTGGAGGGGTATTTTATAAAAATACAAAATTCGTAGATGGTCATAAAACGAGAAATCCGGCGTTCATACCCGATGGTACCATAACTCATGCCGCCAAGTTGTGATGTCATGTTTTACATGATGACGGAGCGTGATCACTTCATCACCTCAAAAGTAGCGTATTGACATGATAGCACCGAAGGTCGCGTGATGACGTCTTCACGTTAAACTTTACTTCAAGTGGCGACATCATCGACAAGTGATGTCACCTAATGACGTCATGTGATGCCTCTTGGACGAGCAGCACACTATGCGTTTTCCGCTTTGCACTGTCTCCCGGATCGGCCCACGTTTTTGTGTGAGCCAGGATCGCACACGCGGACACGATAAATCCCGACCGACTAGAAGCTAACAGCTTCGCTGTGAAACAAAATACTGTGTGACTGATGGGGGAATCGAATCTCTGCCAGTGGCTGGGTTCTGTAACTATAACTCCACGAACGCCTTTGTTTTTATGTGACAAACTTGGACGGCAGCGCTCAATGTAGATACTGATGTTAGACCTCGTGAATATTTTTGCGCATCTGTGTTCTGTCTCGCTCAACTGCAGAAGATCCAAACGAGTGTACCTGACTGGGCGCTCAGATTTGAACTTTTGTTACACATGCAGAATTTGTAGACGCAGCTATACTCAAACGCAGGAAAGGATTAACTCTAATCGTAGTCAATCACGAAACAGAATGTGTAACAAGCGTCACAATAAGTACAGAATATACAGAACCAGCAGAAGAAACGGCAATAGCACTAGCGATAACACAAACTGAAGCATACATAATAATCATGACTTGCAGGAAGCAATTCGCCACTATGCGAATGGCCAAATCATCCCAGAGGCACTCCACATATTATTGAAAGGAGCAAAAAAAAACAAAATACAAAAACGTTCAATTACAATAGACATGTGCGCATACTCCGACCCCACCAGGGGACGGCGGAAACAATGAGGCGGCAGACAGCGCAGCTGGAGGGCTAACCGACTGAGTTGCGGCAGACATTGGTGCTGTCAACTCCGGAGCCACCGAATAAAGTAAGGGTGGAGATTGGGATTGGGAAAAAATATTGACCGAATACAAAGGCTACAAAAACAGAACTTATAGCTGTCTTCAGAGAAATACCGCCTTGTTTCATTCACTCGTAAAGCAATTAGGCCTGACTCTGTAAGTGTCAATGGGCAAGCAATTGCAAACGCGCGGAAACACCACTTTTTCGGGGTAATTAGCGACCGCGACCTCTGATAGAGCCCTCAAGTTCCATACCTTAAAACGAGGTCGGTGACAATAATACGCCTGAAATTTCTCGGCGAAAATAAATGGAGCACATCGGTGTGGCCAATGCTGAAGCTTTATAACGCCTTGTTCCTTGGTTTCCCAAGATACAGCATGCTTGTGCTAGGCAACACCTGCAAAACAAGCCGGCGTGTACTCCAGAGACTACACGCTCAGGCCCTTAGGATATGTCTTGGCCTTCCGCAGTATGCGTCTACAGCGGCAAGAATTACCATAGCACTTAATCACCCAATATGACCGTAGTTAACCACCCACGTTCTCAGGGCTTATATTCGGCACGTTGCCCGACTACCTCCTCATCACCTTGCTTCTTTGCCTGCAGAAAGGCTAGACACAACTTTCAGCCTTATAATTGCTGCCAGTCGTACCTTGTTATCATCAAAGTACATGCCTGTAGCAATACTATGCTAACCTATGTGGTGCCTCCACAAACATAAGATACGCGTCACCATCCCAGAAATCGCGAAGAAATCTAAGACGCCATCGTTTGCCCTGAAGCAGGCCACATTAGGACTTTTACATGAGGCGCCCAGTGATCATTGACATGTTTAAATCGATGGCTCAGTCCCACCTACAAGTTCAGCTGCCGCTTTGGTGATGCGAGCAGCAAGATGCGTCAAAATACAGCTAAAACATCACCGGTAGGCCTGCGTGCGGCTCTTCATTTCATTCAGGAGAAACCACTGCGTGAATAGTTAATCTTCTGTGATTCCAAGGCAGCCCTACAGAGTGTACTCTCAGCACTGCGCCATCGATCACTTGGGTAGCTCTTCGCAGAGATAAGAGAAGTCCGCTATCACATATTTGACAAAGGGCATGATATAATATATAAGTGGTTGCCTAGTCACTGTAGCATACATGGCAATGACGCAGCTGCCCAATCTGCCCATGACGGCGACAATTGCGTTGCCATTCCTTTTTCGAAAGCCGACGCAGCAAAAAATCTTTCCGCGCTCACGCGTGACCTAACATTAGCTCAGTGGAATTCATCCGAATTCACACGTTCACGCCTCTGTACCCAGGACCCTAATTTACATATCTGTATCACAGCCGGCCTCCCATGTCCTAACTGCACCTTTCTAGTCTATCTATGACTTGGAGTAGCACATTACAATGCGTTTTCTTTGCTGATCGGAATGGCCAACAAACCCCTTCGTGACTTCTGCGGGTGCAACAAAACAATCGCGCACCTTCTTTGTGAGTGCCGTCGTTTCAATCCGTAAAGTGCAGCCCTGTTAGCCACCTTAGACCAACTGGACAAGCATGCAATAACGGAAAACAACATTCTTGTAAACTGGCCTACGCGAACATCAGGGTGATTTGCTATGAAGGCGCTGCTGCGTTGCTAAACGAAACGAGACTTTTTGACAAATTGTGACTACACTGTGTGACGTAGGATTGGACGATGACACTGAGTGACACTAGGAACGCTTTCGCAGACTGCGTGACAGTGCCCATAGAAACAGTTCACGCCGTGTGTATGTGCGTGGGTTATCGTTTTCTTAATTACTTTTTTTTGCTCTCTCTCACCTATCGCATTCCATTGCCCCTCCCCGGGTACAGGGTAGCCAACTAGAGATAATGTCTGGTTAACCTCGTTCTCTTTCTTTGCGTTTTTCTCTTTCTCTCTTCACTCGCACACTCAGCATTCGGCGCACGGCGACGATGTTGTCGTTCTTGGACTTCATACGAATCATCATGGTGATGGTGACGGCAGAAATACGCCTGGACTGTCCACGTGATTGCCATCGCAATAAAACGGAATCGCAGCAGTAGTATTCAAAGAAGAACAGCACACAAACTGATTTATTGTGGGTGAAATTCCCCGGAAATTAAGCGCTGTATCCCAGTTTGTAAAATGACATAACTGTAGCCTTCCGAGAGACAACAGCGTTGGTTCAGCAAGCACTTCTCAAGGCCCCGGTGCTATCTTCACGGAGACGCGATAAAGCTCATGAAAGCGCACCACGGTACTCAGAACTTGATTGGGGAAAGATCCCTGCGACAATACGATGCTTGCACCACAAACGCGGCAAGAAATGTGTTCAGGGATGATCATTGAGTGACCGATGTCGCAGCGCTTGGGGATTTTCAGCTTGGCTCCGTATAAGCCTCACATGCCACCTCGTCAATAGCCATTTTCTCATCGGAGAAATAGCCTGATTGTGTAACTGACAATAAAGTAACCATTACAGGGCCCGTAATAGTTCCAAAAAGATTGCGCGATACCAACATGAGAGATACGGGAAAGAAAAGGACGTGCGTTCGACGTACAAAACAGAGCATTTTATCTTCCGTTCGATTTCCCAAGTCAGTGCACAATAAGTTGAGAAAACTATTGCGCCAACGCAGTTGCTCAGCAGAGTCTTGGTATAAAAGAGATAAGTAAAAAAAAAAACTCGCGCAGTGTCCTTGAAAACGTTTTTGCTTTCCTTTTTCTGCAGCATTTATCGGTAGTAGTGAAGACAGAAAGGGAAAAAAAAGGCAGTCATAAACTAAAGAAAAGGCAAAGCAACTGATTGGAGGGCTCATGGCGTAAAGGCCATGGAAAAAATGAGCGCACCCATTCCAATGCCCATATGCGTTGCATTCACTGCTTCTTGTCATTTCACCAATGCCCTTTAGTAGTAAATATCGAGGTGCAGGAAGCGTTCACTGCTGCGGAAGAAAAAAAAAAGTTCGTTAGATTCTACGCATTCTAGGAATCTATGTTATTCGAAGCATTTTGCAGGTGCCTTGCTTTGCAGCATTGTTTGGGGTTCAACAAAGCCATACAAGGGGGCCAACGTGTTCCTGTAAATTGAGTGCTGACGTGTGTGGATCGAGAGCGTACATGTGTGTGGCGACGGCGGCACAACTGCAACCTCTTTGTAGATGATGGTATCACGGCAACGACACGATTTCTACACCAGCCGTTCGAAGCAAGCCTGTGATATGGTGATTGTTGGGTTCTACATAGTGAACGAGCGTAAGCGAGAGAAGAGTGTATTGTGACGTAATCAGCCTCTCCGTGCTATAAAATTGTACGTACATTAGCTACTTCATAGGGTACATGCTAAAAGATGATGGCACTTCTCGGCGAAGAAATGGTACAACTTGTGCGATCATGAAGTCCGTCCAGCGACGCACTGCCTTTACGTAGCGTAAGGTACTACGAGGAAAGCACTGGACAAAGTGGGCTAGTTCCACAAATTGTGCAGTCAAACATGACTTCTCAAAGCGCTGGCTGTCACGAGGAAAGAAGACAGATTGGTACGGGAGGCACGCACCCAGTGTTTCAAAGAGCTTGCTGGCTTTGAATTCAGAGAAGCATGCATGCGAAACAACGTATTGAATGGTTGTGTTCTTTGTTTTCCGATAGAGGGCATTTATCGGCCACTAGCGGAGGACCACTCAGACTTCAGCCAGCAGTAATCGTTACCGCATCGTACTTCCACGTCTTGGAACCGGTAAGCATGCCACAGACTCCGTATTTCTTGAAGCTAACCTTGCTATCGGCCCGTACAGAGGTCGACATTCGAGATGCCCTGCGGAATCCTATAGACAATAGGAAATAAGTGCAGTTGTTCTGTTCCAGCTGTCCAAGTCTGAAGGATCACGTGCAAGTCACCGTTAGCGAAGGCCAATATCCATGCGCTCGTCAAAGTGCTCGCTCAAAATTGCCACTGCGTCGCCCTAGATGTCGATGCAGCTTAGCTTAAGAAGACGCTCATCTGGCATCAGGAATGATTGGAAGACGTATATGTACGCGAAGCACTCCGGCGGTTCGGAAACTTACATTAGTAACTGGAGAAAGTTGGCAGATGGATGATATGAACGACATAAAGACGCTTGATATAAATGTGCTTTCACTTGCCGATGGCGTCACCGTCGCGATACACTCCCAATCTGCTGACTGTTCACGGCGTACAGAACGTCGTTTTTATCCCTGCTAGACCACCTCTGCATCTTTTTTTGCCATAGGATTTGTCACGTCCACCGGGATTAGCGAAGGCTTCGGTGTAAGGATTGCCACCACTACGGACGTTCCCTGAGGAATGTGTAGTGACGTACGCTGAGAATCTACGACACTGAATTCAACCGAAGGTTGATGCTGTGCACGAGCATATCAAGGAAGCCACAGAGGTCCTTGATGCTAGAAGTGACCTTCCAGCAGTTAACAATGTGGAGCCAAGCAGAGTAAATACGCCATTGCCAGCTGACATATCGACAACCTGCGTCGAATCATCTGAAAAGAGCAAGGAGAACGTGTCGGAGTGAGCAGCTGCTGCTGCGTCAAGGGGAATCCGGATGTCAACCTAACCAACAACCAGACTGCCACCAAAATAGCTGTTAGTGCCACGACCAGCATTGATGACAACCGCACAGTCAAGGCCATACACCCGTACATGCCGATGGTGCATTTACTAGTCTAGAGGAAATGACTCCAAAATGCCATGCCACCAACACCTCGGTTTCGTCTGAGAAAAGCGACAAGCTGAGTTCTTCAAGACACCCACGTCACCGTCGGTGTTCTAAACACAA
This sequence comes from Dermacentor albipictus, assembly GCF_038994185.2. Taxonomy (NCBI): domain Eukaryota; kingdom Metazoa; phylum Arthropoda; class Arachnida; order Ixodida; family Ixodidae; genus Dermacentor; species Dermacentor albipictus. Next base: position 50,726,627 of record NC_091824.1, read on the forward strand.
AGGGTGATGTCGGCGTTACGGATCCAGAAAACCTGTTGCTGGTGAAAGGGGGGCTTCTCCTTGGCGGGCTACACTAGACCGCATCAAATAGTGGCATAAAACCGTGCGTCGTCTTCACATTTCTTACGTTACATTTACGATGGCGCTAGATCCTACCAGAAAAAGGACCAACACCGCCTATAGCTTCCCAGCAGATGGTTCGACTTCGTTGCTTTTCAGGAGACAAAGATCGACATTGATGAAGAGGCTAAGAAAGCCATGCAGATTTTTCAGCCTGATTATACCACCTGTTTGTCATTCTGTTGGTCTCTCGGCGGCTTGCTTTTTGCTTCTTAAAAGCCACATTCCACAGTCTACCTTAACCTATCAAGTTATCGCCAGAGGGTGCTTTACCTGGTGTGATTTTGTGCTGTATGATGTTCTCTGACGTTTGGTAAATGTTTATGCCTTTAATGATGTAATGAAGAGAGTTGCATTCTTTGAAAGTATTGTTTCCTTGCCTAAACCTGGTGGAACACCTGTGCTTATGGGATACTTGCTAATTAACAGCCTCGAACTTCTAGGTTGACTACGTTCCGAGTGCATTAGGCACTTTTGAAACTTAGCACACATCAGTGATAAAGAATTGGGCACTGTGCGCAATCCTTTCATGACTTTTTTTGCTGATTATTTGCCTTTACTTGCTTCACGGGACCTATTTAAGCGAGACATGCGCGCAGTCGCTATAAAACTAGGCTCTGTGAGGTCATATCATAGAAAGAACGAAGGCAAAATGTTGATAAATAGCCCTAAGAGCCTGTATGAGATAGAGTGCCAAGGGTCAGGTTCATTCAGTGAAGAAATTGCCAATGTTAAATGTCAGTTTCAAGAACATGGCACCGAACGTTACTGAGGTGCCCTTATTCGTTCGCTCAACAACGTTGCAAGAAAGCTAACTATCAGGCTTTGTTAGATGAGCTTCACCCCTGGCAGGCAGAAAACAATTCAGAAATACACTATAATAGCACTATGGTAACAAGCACGGATGATGGTAATATGATCCATTTTCAGAATCACTAGATGCACCGTATATCGCTAATCCAAGTACCGAGGGAGCTGAACTTCAAAATCATTTCATTTCTACTACTAGCCAATTAATAGGTGAAGACAATTCCACAGTAAGTGGTCCTCTTTCTCTCCAGAAATGGAATTTGCTATAGATCAGCTGCCTTTGTCGAAAACACCAAGTCCGGGTGGAGCTTCAGGAGAATTTTGCAGAGCCTTTAGGAATCGTTTTGCGCCATACTAATAAGAATTTTTATCAAGGTCTTCAAGAGCAAGATTAATCCACAGTCCCTCCAGAAAAGCCACACAATGTTTACTGAAAAAGTACCAATCGAGAAAAATTGTGATGCGGAGGGCTGTAGGTACGTGGCGTTGTGCAATATATACTATACATTTTTTGCGAAAATATTGTCCATTAGATTGTATTTTGTTATGTAAATCCGTATTGGACCACAACAAACGTGTAAACTAAAGGGCTGCTGTATACTAACATCCGAATCTCTCCTACTATTCTTGATTATTGATAAAACTCTTAGCGGGAACCCGCATCACTTCAAGTTGATTTCGAAAAGCACTTGATCCTGTTTCCATGCATTTACTTGTATGTTTTCTCTTCTACAGCAAGCTGGTGTTGATTACGCTTTCTTAAAAGGAAAGTAACATTGTTACAAACATTGCTCTGTCCTCTTGATCGTGAATCGCCATCTCTAGCAGCCTATATCTTTCAAATTCTCGGTCAAGCATAGCTGTTTTGTGTGACATCTTCTGTTTTCTTTCTTCACTTGGATCTGCCGTGCTTTAGCATTCTTTAATCTGATAGCATTCATGCATACAACGTGCTAATACCGGTGCTAGTATATGCAGACAATATTGCTTTTTTTTTGCAAAAATGAGCCATGCATTGAACAAATTGTACGTACTATGGAGCAATGGCGTGTTGTTTGCTGCGCACAGATGAACTATCAAAAACTTCCAGACTGTTTTTTGGGCGATGTTGGCCCACACCTACTCCATTCGCCAGATAAGAGTGATCTGTGGTGCCTCCAATGTACGTCGGTGTTCCATGAAATGCACACAAGTACGCACTGTTGAAAAGGCAGATTTCCAGCCCTTGGACATTTTGCTCAATTCTTTGTACTGGATAGCCTTTCAATTTGTAGCAAAGCTGAGACACTCGACATGTTCTGCGCAACAAAACTTTTGTCATATATTGCATGTGCTCCATTGTGCCAGATCGTAGGTTCGACGTGTTCACCGCGTATTTGCGACTTTCATATGGTCTGCAAGTAGTGAAGCTATGAGACGAGATAATCTTTTCAGATCAGGTAGTACACGTGGGCAGGGCTTAGTACATGTGCACGCATGGCAGTCGGTATCTCGCCACCTCTATTTATTTAGTTCTCACCCTACAGTTTTAGGTTTCTTGCCGGTCAACTCGGGTATCTTTCACCTATCCTAGTGGTTTCATCAATTTTTTTTGCGACATGTCTTTGAGCCTTATTGTATAGCCTAACCTAACTTTTGGGTGCTTGAAGAGTTGTAGTGGTCGTCAGCGTTGTTACTTATTTTAGAGCTTATAGGTGTGTAACGGCACCCTCTTTCAGTTTGTTTTTGTTATCACAATTTCCACCTTATTTATTGTTGTTGCTGTGGCAATACTTGGTGTTCTTGTATTGATCCGTCTGAATTGCATATATTTTTCTATAAGTTGACTGTATTTATATCCGCTCCTGCTAGGGCCTCCTGATGGCGTGCAGTATTTTCTAAACAAAATAAAAAAGTGTATTTCTTGTCTGGTTTGCGGAAGTCAGGTTTTCGAAGAAATATTTGTAGTGCCTATTACGAAAAAATCGGTACAGACATTTATTATCTTTTTTTCTTGCGGCAACCATTATACTGCTCAATATAGTTTGGCCTACGAATACAGAATGTACGAGCTCGTGTGCGTACCCTGCCTAGCTCTGCGTCTACAAAAACGTAATTTTTTTATTATATTAATAAATATTGCCTGTCAGGGCTTGACTATCAAGATATATTTTCATCGCGTTCATTAATTGTACCTAGTATGGTGTACCTTAAACAATTTGTCTATATTTCCTAGCATGCAGGGAAGAATATTATATTGGAATAAGCTTCAACGATGTCGTCACAAGGACATTGATATAAATCCTCATTCCAAATGCCATCTGGTGCCAAATACTTGTGGCAATGTACAATTTGTAATTTTTTTACTCATTGCAACACATAGCTTGCGGAAACTACGCATGTTGTGTCGAAATGTTGAACCAACAATTTCATCAGCAGCTTATTTTCTTCAAACGATCGTCCAAGCAAACTATCTATACTAAAATAGTGAATGTTGTCCAGATTGATATTCTGTATTGGTAATGTGCTTATATTTTCAACCATTTTAGTGTTTCTTGTGAAAATTGACCAAGACTTGAGCCACGCATTTCAAAAATGAAGAGGAACTCCATGGTGCTATTTGTCCGTGCATTCATTGCTGTGCTGCTGGAAGATGCTTCTTAGCTTATTTACCTGCTTGTTTCCCGCAGAAGTCATATGTGGCAGAAATACACACCACGAAAGAAAAGACCATGCCCCAATGGTTAGAGCTCCCGGCTACTGTGTTTGACGGCAGAAGTTCAATTCTCACATCGGTCACACAATTGCATTTTTTTTCTTACAGCGAGGCAAGACTGGAACCTACTAGCCTACCACCGCGAATTGCCAAGAATGAGGCAAAGAGTGATTCGCATTATAACTTGGCCAGAAGCATAAGACGAACCCACCGGGGTTGCTCAGTGGCTATGATGTTGGGCTGCTGAGCATGGAGGCCGCGGGATCGAATCCCGGCCGCGGCGGCCACATGTCGATGGGGGCGAAATGCGATAACACTCGTGTACATAGATTTAGGTGCACATTAAGAACCCCAGCTGGTCGAAATTTCTAGAGTCCTCCACTACGGCGTGGCTCATAATCAGAAAGTGGTTTTGGCACGTTAAACCCCGTAATTTAATTTAGCATAAGACGATGACTGTCAATTTAAGCGATAAGCTGGCACCAAAGAACGAAGGAACGTCTTTCATGCTAAGTTCAACCATCGAAGAACCACAAAAGTGGTTTAAAGAGACAAAGAAAGGTATTCGGTTTAAAATGCACGTCACTTTCCAGCCATGCAAAAAGAAAGCACAGCCCACTTGTGCGACCTTGCAGAATCGCAGCCCATTTGCCAGCAAAGTTGCCTCATCGAGTAGTTGTCCGCAATTAAAGCACGCTGTTTATATCTTTACTTTCTTATTAGTTAACCGTTCCCAAACTCACCCGCATAAAAAGATTTGGGGCACTTGGTTGCGAATTTTTTAACAAACGCCCTACTTCGCCCTCACACCTTTAACTTCACATGAATATCAGCCATCATGCTCCCCCTATGTTTTTATCAAATTTTCTCTCAACGGCGTTTATAATTCCCGCAGGATAGCAAGCCCTCACTCCCCCCCTTCAAATACTGCACCCTACCTGAACTACAACTTCATACTTCGCCTAACCAACACCCATATCCTGCCACCTGTTTCTACGAAATATGAGCTGAGTTCAATGTTTAGTTCGCCAAAGGTGATACACGTCCGTTGGATTTGATGGCCCTAACCAGTCAGTATTCGCTAACGAACACCTGACTCGAGCGAATAAGAAGTTGCTCGGTACGGCCATTTCCCGTAAGAAAGTAGCAGGTTGGAGGATCATCTGGACAAGCAATGGCAAAATTCTTGCAATGCAAAGCGAGTCGTCAACGGCTCTATGCATAACTTTAGTGCATGACTAGGATCTTATTGCGCCTTGTAGTGATCAAGACTTCTCTTGAGAGCAGTTTGGTGACAACCGTTGAAAACTTCAAAAAGCACAAACATGCCTGATTCCGTCTTTCTTGCCGACTTACAAATTAACATTGCTGTTCTATGTCTGTCCAACGCACAATTGAAATATTTTCATATTAATTTTGCAACATATTCGTTCAGTTTTCTAGCCTACCGGAAAGCTTTGGTTTCGACATAGAAGTGCTCATAAAATCTGAGACTTTGTATATGAACGTCTATGTGTTCACGCTGCCCTCATATTTCATTTCATTTTTCATTTTCATTTATTTATCCAAATTTCTTTATACAGGGTGAAATTGCAGGTCAATCTAAGCACGCAGTGCTTGTAAAATGACCAGGCAGTTGGTGAAACAACATATTGAATTCATATTACCAGAATTAATACATTCTCTAGCATATATACACTGAACACCGTCCAATGCAGTAAACAAAAAAAACAAAAAAACAAGCATTTTGAGTTCCTGTTTTTTTCGTTTCATTACACAATGTTGTCAACAACAACATCAAAGTCAAAACAAAGTCAAAACATCAAAGCTGTACATAAGTACACCAGTCACTTACAGGACTACAACTCAATTCTTCAAACTGATGAATTCAAAATTATACACAGGTATCGAAGCAAGAACATAAACAAAAGTTGAAAACAAAGCCGGTAAACAATTCCGCATGAGTCAACTGGCTTTACCTACTAAATGTTTGTTGAGCTTGCACACCATTTTCTGATCGCTTTATTCATTTTTCGTTTCGTGTTTAGTGTACATAATTCATCACTCAATTGATTAAATACTGAAGGGACATAGTAGTTCCAGGTTCTTTTTCCATAGTGAGTGTAGACACGTGGTTTCACGTACCTCTCAGTTTGTCGCAATGTCACGTTCTTTTTTACGGCAACCTTGAATTCTTTGCTGAAGTAGTGATTCTTCAAAACTACATAATTAAATAGTTCTGTCACTGGTAGTATACCCAGGGCTTGGTATTTTTCCCTTGTATCTGCGCTATCTAACGCTGTACCGTAGGTTATGCTCTTGACTATCTTGCGAATTACGCGATTAATTTCTTGTTTTTTGTTTTCAGAGCAAGTGCCGTATAATGTAATGCCATACATAAGTAAAGACTCAGCTAGCGCCTTAAATACAGTAAGCTTTACCTTAAATGGAGCTCTGCCTCGAAGGTGATACATCATGGCAGCAATTGATCTTAGCTTTTTACATACTTCTTTAACGTGACTATTCCAATTAAGACATTGATCGAAATGCACACCTAAATACTTTACAGTTGATTCGAGTGGCAAAGGTAGGCAACGGCATGAATTACAGTCTGATGAATGCAAAAAAATCCTTCTATTAATTGTGATAGCTTTGTGGGGATTCTTAAAACAAATAAGCTTTGTTTTTCCTTTATTTATGTAAATATAATTTTCCTGAAACCAATCACATAATTTAACAATATCACTTTGTAGTTGTTGGAACCCTGTATCAATGTTGGCAACATCTATAGTAGTCGCAGTGTCGTCTGCATACTGAAACATTTTAGAATGTAATGGTAGAAGGCTGAGGTCTGTAACATAAATGTTAAAAAGCAGGGGTCCTAACGTACTACCCTGAGGTACTCCATAGTTTAGTGACTCCAAACTGCTATATGTATCTCCCAACCTAACACACTGAAATATGTCAGAAAAATAACTTGAAAAAAACTTAATGAAGTGTCCCCGAAAACCCAGGTATTGCAACTTTTTTATCATAATGTTATGGTCTATGGTATCGAAAGCTTTTGTTAGATCTAACAATAAAGCCAGGACCACTCTGTTATTTTCTATCGAACTGTTGATGTAATCTGATAGCTCATCTAGCAAGGAAGTTGTATTTTTATTCTGTGTGAAGCCAAATTGCGCATTATTGTTCAGTGAAAATCGTTCACAGAACGACAGCAGCACGGATGCTACATGCTTTTCCATTATGTGGGCAAGCGCTGAAAGGATAGAAACCGGTCTGTAATTTCCGCAGTCATTCTTTTTTCCGTTTTTGTATATTGGCCTAACAACGGAGATTTTCATTCCTTTCGGTATATCTCCAGTTTGAAATATTCCGTTTAGTATTTTTAATAATACGTCCTTTAGTTCCTTAAAATTACTACGGAGGTCTCGATTACGAATCTTATCAAAACCCGGTGGCTTCCATTCCTTCAAACCCTTGATGATATTCCATAATTCGAATTCAGATATTTCTGGCAGAAAAGCTGTGTTTGCGCATGTACGTTTAGGTTTGTATTCGGTGTGCCCATCGCGACTTGTTGCTCTTAGTTTTTCCGCCGCATGCAAGAACGTGTCATTGAACTTATCACACATTACTTTCGTGTCTACTGTGGGGAAGTTCTTTTTTATCACTTCTTCAACGCATGCGTGTTTCGATCGGCCCATCAGGTCGTTTACCAATGCCCACGTTTTCTTTACATCGTTTTTATTTAACGAGAATTCTCGTGACAGGTATCTTCGTTTCGCAAGTCGTAATTTTGCTGTCACCAGATTTCTTAGTGAACAGTATTCTGCTCTTTTCGTAACATCGTGCGGTTCTTTCTTGCTTTTCTGCCATGCTTTGTCCTTAAGGTAGCACAATTCTATGATATCTGGCGTGATCCATTTACTGTCAGGCTTTCTCTTCTTCACCTTTACTATTTTAGTGGAACCTTCGTAAATCCTATTGAATGTTTCGATAAGACTACTGTACATGGTTAAGTGATCAAGCGGTAAGAGTGCACTCCAGTTAGTATTTTTGATTTTTGTGTCAACCTGTGCATTATCGATAATAGTTCTTGTAACCAAAGGCTTTTCTTTAGTTATTGGTTGTTCAGACATAATTGCTAACATGACAAAATAATGGTCAGCCAGTTTGTGCTTAACGACTCCGCATGTATACCGCTGGTTGGTTAATCGAAGGATAATGTGGTCAATGCACGATTTGGAAATTTTTGAGCCCAAGAATTCCTCTCTTGTGTAGTCGTTTATTGCGTTGTATAACCCATGTTCGGCTAGCAAATTAAGGTAATCAGTTACCGTTCTTTGAGACTCTTGGAAGATATCTATATTTATGTCGCCTACTAAAATCAGGTGTTTCTCGTTCATATACTTATTTAGTAAAAGCTGCAGTTCCTCGATATATTTGTGTGTATTCAAGTTTGGCGGCCGATAGATAATACACAAAGTGTACGTAGTGTCCACTTTACTAATCGACAAGTTCAGCAGCTCGGCATTATCAAATTTTACGTCAATACTGTATGACAACCAGCTATCTTTCACAAACACCAAAACACCTCCACCTTTCCTATTTTCCCGACATACGGCATATTGCGAGTAGCCTCTGAGGCAATACAAACTTAACCTTTCCGCTGTAATGTTGATTTCAGACAGCGCAATGACATCCACATCAGGCATTGTTTGCAAATACGCACACAAGTGATCCCAATTTTTCTGCAGGCTACGAATGTTCACGTGTAGTAATTTTAGCTCTTCATGCAGTGTTTCTTCCCTTAATGTTTCGAGGATGTGCTTGTCCCATTCGCTGAAGGATTCAAATGACCCCATTAGTTTATTTTTGCAAGATCAGCCACGCTATTGACACTAATTACATTAGAACCTGCTTCCTTCCTGACCAACACCTTGCCGTTCTTTGTCCAGACAAATTTGTACCCTTTCTCTTTCGCCAGCTGTCGAGTCTGCCAAAATAAGTGTCCTTGGATTTTGGTCAGATCATCATTCAGGAATATTTTCTCAGCCCTGAGAGTGTTCTTTTTGGATATCCAGAGATCTTTGGTTGCTTGGTCGGTGAATCTGACAATAATTGGAGTGATTTTGCCTTGACGCGGTTTCAACCTGTGCGCTGCTTCCAAGGAATGCCGTTCTGGAGCTGGAATGTCAAGTTTATTGCTAAGGTTCACCAAGACCTGGAATAGGTCTTCCTTTGGGGATTCGGGAATGCCATGAATCTCAATATTTTTCCGGCGCGAGTATAGCTCCGCAATTTCGATGCTATCTCTTATGCGAGCAACTTCAGCATCCTTTTCAGTCAGCCGTTTCTCAAGTTCCTCAGTTTTTGCCTTTAGTTTACAAATCTCAGTTTCCTGGGAGCCGATTTTGGCAAGAAGTTCATCATACTTTTTTGACAGCAGTTCCATGAAGCTCTCTATTGATTTCGTCGTTACGTTTTGCTTGTCGACTTTCTTATCAACACTATCTAACTTGAAACATTTGAAACACATTTGAAACATTTGAAACTTGAAACACTATGAAACATTTTTTCCTAAATCGTCAAAAATGGACGGGAAGGTGGTGGCGTGTCCCTGCTCGTGAAGCATCTATGAAATGGGAATTAATGCCGGACCTAAGCTTCTTTACTGATTGTTGTGAAGCCTTGACAGTTCTCTGGAGCTGTACTGCTTTTTCAGTTTTTTGCTGCCCTCCTTGAGAATGGTTTTTTGGAGTGCTTAGATACCTCATTTCAGTTCTATAATAACAAGAAATGTAATATTCTATGGGACGGTGACTTTAACATTGATATGCTGGGTAATCATGCTATTAGGAAAAATTTTGCAATTGTTCTTGCCTCAAATGCCTGCTCAAATGTAATAACAGAGCCCACTCGTGCTACTTCCACCATGGCAACATTTCTTGATCTTTTTATTACTAGTTATGACGTAGCACACATGAAAACAGGTGTGAACTGCAGTTAGATCAGCGACCATGTGGGCATTTATATGCGTAAAGAAAAGCACGATGCAAAAAGATAGCCTAATCAGGGTTATTATCGTCAAGTAGTCAGGGAGAATGAAGTTGAGAATTTCCGCAGAGCAGTAGAGAATTAGTCATGTGGCAACATTTGTTCCGTAATGTGTCTTAACAACGCATATGACACTTTCCTAGGCAAGTTTGCGGCCTGGTATAAGAATATTTTCCCTTTAGGAATGTAAGAAAATGAAGAAGTACAAAACCATGGATTTCAGTTTCATTGCTGCGTCGTACTGAGGTAAAAAACATACTGGACATTTATTAAAACGAGAGAGCCTGATCATTGGATACAGTGCAAAGCTTATCGCAACAAATTAAATATCGATATTAGAACTGCTAAGGAAAGATACTACACTGACATTTTTTAGAGTAGTAGTGGCCCTACTGATATGTGGAAACAGCGGGCCAACATCAACCCTTCTAGCGCGAAAAAAGCTCCTGATAATTTAACGGTGACTGGTGTTGAAATAAGTAAGTCCGACCTAGTTAACGTATTTATTGAATCATTCCTTGATAATTCGCCGTCACCATGTAAGCCGGAAGCGACTGAATATCTTGATCGCAGCAACTCCTATAGTGCCTTCCTCACTTCAATTGACAACGCAGATATTCAATCTGTTTTTGTGACGTTACACAATTGTGTCTAGAGTGATTCGAATGGACTTAAGATTGCACCTGTTAAGTATGTTGTAGATGTAATTTCACCTCCACTGACTCGCATCTGTAACCCTTGCGCCAAGTGTCACATTTTTTCCGCGCAAATGCAACTAGAGTAATGCAACTAGAGTAAGTAGCTAGAATAATACCGATGTTTGAAAAGGGGGATCGCAACAATATCGCTAACTATAGACCAATATGCTTTTTACGAGTTTTTTTCAAGGGACTTGATAATGTAGTCACAAAGCGTCCGCACCAATTTTTTTATCACTATAGTATTATCACCCGTTCTCAACACGGCGTTCAAAAAGGATTTTCCACCTGAAACTGCATTAGTAGCGTAGTAGGAACTTATTTTAGAAAAATTGGAATCTAGAAAGATTGCGCTTGGTGTCCTCATAGATTTCAAAAAAGGCTTTGACAGCATTAGCCATGACACTCTTTTTGCGAAAATTCAGAGATGGTACCAGTGGTCATTTTCGGGAGCGAATTCGCTCTTATTTATCACACAGGTATCAGTAGGTCGATATCAATGGGGGTTATTCGCGCATGACACAAATTAAGGCCGGCGTCCTGCAAGGAAGTATCTTGTACCCACTTCTATTTAATTATACATTAACTATATGATTGATATAATAAGAACGCATACTTTATAACATATGCAGACGACAAGAGCATTTTCTTTAACGGGAACAGCCCAGACGACCTCATTGCCCTTGCAAATCAAACTCTTTCAGTGCTTGCCCACTGGGTAAAATGTCACGCATTACAAATAAACACTTCAAAAACGAAAGCAATGTTCTCTCGACCAAAAGGGAAGTTGCTAAGCTTCTCCACAAAACTTTGCTATGCCTCGAGTTCAACAGAGATTGTTAAGAGTTTTAAATCTTTAGTAATCTGGTTTATGGAACAACTGCTATGCGATATCCTGGTTTATGGAACAACTGCTCTGCGATACCCATGTAGATCATGTATGCCTTAAGGTTGCTCGTGTAGTTGACATACTCTCTCGGTATCGTCATTTTTTTCCAAGCCTAAAATTAAACTGCTTCTGTTTCACGCTTGTTTCATGTCGCATCTGCGTTACTGTAACCTAGTATGGGGAACTCCTCCGTACACTACTTTTCAAAAAATCCACCTCCTTCAAAAGAAGGCTCTAAGAATTGCCTTCTAGCAACCTTGTGATTACCTGTCCGCAGACATCATCCACGACAGCAATGTAGCGCTAATATTCAGTTTTTTCGATATACGTCTGTGTTTACGCTACAAACTAGAAATTCAGGACAACGTTTCAACCATGTCAGAACTAACTAATCTAGAACTGCTATTGCCGGCACACCTTTACTCCTTCCAAGTCACTGCACTCTTAACACACCACGAACTGACTGTGGGCAACAGATGCTTAAATATTATCTTCCAGCATTATTGAGCCGCCTCTATGATGAATGCCTTCATATTGCAGCAATGCCAACCTCCGTGCGTTCTTTATATAAGTGTTTTCTTTTCATCTTATATATGGTTTGGCTGATCCTAGCTGAAGTATCGGTTAATAGTGAAATACGTACACTGTAAAAAATTGTCCGTTGTTTTTACGAGAATTCGACCGTCAGTTTTGGCTGCCAACTTGTTCCCGTAAAAATTACGGATCTCAGTTATTCTTAGTCACGGGCCTTGCTCGTGAAATTCACACCTTTCCAGTAAAAATAACGCAGACCCGTAATTTTTTTTTACGGGTACCGGCAGTAAATTTTACAGTTCCTGCTGAAAATCACTCGTCAGTTGTTTTACTTTGCTATTAAATACCACCTTACGGCATCAATTCCGCCGGCGAAAATGAAGCGAGACGCTGCACAACTGCATCTTTAATTTCAATATTGAACATACTGTCCCTTAAAAACAATATATTCGCATGCTGTACTTTTAATCGCTTGTTTGACGCGGTCTGACTGTTCCAAATCTGAATGTTCTAGTCAGGGTAGTCGGGATGCGGAACTCTCCCCTTCCTGCAACAAGATATATCGCACTTACTGACTGAAGCTGAAATAGGCTGCAACACAACTAAGCACCAATGCAGTGCAAATACCGCATCAGAGAAAATATGCAATATACTGAGACAGCTGCCAGTAATTTGCAGGTAATTAGGGGCACCATACTCCTGGCCACTATTTTGTAGCGATGCCTTATTCTTTGCTATTCTTATAATCCACCACAAATGGCTGTCTGATATTGATAATGAGGGCACACCGTCGCTCTGACCAATGGCCAAGCACAAAAATACAGAATCAGAAAAGACATCGCTACACAATATCAGCCCTGTCAACGGATCAAATACAAATAAAGTAAGCGAGGAGCTTAACTTATTGTAATGGCCAGCTCACGTTTTGAAGCACCACTGATACAGAATGAAAACTTTACACTGGGAAACATCCAGTGATGTTTTATAATGAACAACAAATATTTCAAAATACTTTATTGCACTTCACGTAGCTTTAAAATTATTTCTTGTGTAGATGACTTGGTGAAAGGGAACCATTTCTGTAGTTCGCATTGTAAGGTTCTGGGCTGCTTGGCAGACGAAAAAGTATCCCTGCGTGTGGTCAACTAGTCCATGCTGTGGGGCAAAGTAAAAAAAATGACTCAGTGGGCTTCCAAATGCTATAAAGAGGTGCTTACACAGAATGTGAGTGCTCTTGAATAGAGTGGTTTGCATTTTATGAAAGGTAGAATGACTTATAACATATTTTCAAAGCACAAAACAGAGAAGGCAGGTATATGGGGCAGACTTACCTGGACATTCCATTCACACTCAGTGATGCGCTGCACCAAGGCAAGAACTTTCTTGCTGACCGCCACATTTCCTTTTTTGCCCTTCCGTCCACGGTCTGGGTTTATGCCGAAAATGCCCTAAATGCCCCCCCCCCCCTTATTAAAGAGAAGGCAGGCAAAATTGCAATAAATTCTATATATAACGGCAATAAAGAAATGATTCGGATAATCTGGAATATTTTTAATGCCACAGCTCACGCTGATTTCAAGCATGACATACAAATAATACATTTTTTTTGTTTTAAAGAGCACCAGCCTACGAAAGGATTCAAAGTTGGACAAGTTGTTTTATGAGAAAGTTGAATAGGAAACAGCGCAAAAAAAATCTAGTAACCGACAACGCCTGCTGTGTACTTCTCGTCTTGTCCCCGATTTTCGTGCACCGTTTCTCCACCTAACACCCAGGAGATGTGACTTTTGACATTTATCATACAGGTGCATCTGGTGTAAGGTGCACGTGGGAGGTCTGACTGACTTTTATGACTGACTTTCATCATAGAAAAAAGCCACAGATGGGTTTTGCTTTTAGATGCAACAAATCTCTAAAGTGCTTTTATTCTTTAATGTGAACACATTTTACCTATGGATATTTTAGACCTGCTTATTACCTTGGGGGCTTGCAAACTGAATATAAATCTCGCTGCTATAAATATGGGAGCAGCTTGACCTTCCAAATAACCCCAATAATTGATGGTAGCTCGCAGCAGGAACCGGAGCGCATTACTTTTGTGTAATTTGAAACTTAGGCCTCAACATTTTTCAGCTTTACAGACGTGTACTATGAAGCTGAAAAAAGTGGACTAAGCTTCAAATCGTCCAGTGTTATTTTTGATTACACAGAAGCAATGTCTGCTGGTTCGTGCTGCCAACGACCGTCAATTTCTTTTATCAAGCTAGGACACTGAATTTACAATATCCACAGCACTCTTAAAGGTGCTTGTATACAGTTTCGTTCTTTTAAGGCCAGTATAATATATGCTATTAATGCGCATGATGTAAAACAAATACAAGTATAAACAGAAAATCAAATATACCTTTATATGAATTCAAGTGTGCATGACGCCTTCTCTGCATAACAAATGTGGAAGCAGCAGTAAGCTGCAAACAGCATGCGGAATGCTTGCTTGAACATCTTTGCTGCTGCCACAACATGGCCATCAACAAGCAATAGGTACTCTTCAGGCATCCAGATGTCATCACCTAAACAAAATGAAAAGAGTACTTGTCACTTTTACATGATAGGGCTGACTGCTGCATCAACTGTTCTTTACCAGTCGTATGCAGAGTATATGCATTCCAAAAGTTACGTTCTAGGGCACTTTCTAATTTTCACTGAGTGTTGTGTGCCACTTGTTCCTAAACCAGCAGGTCTTTAGTTTTCTTTAAACCACAAAATAGTGTTGCAGGAAAGAAACTATAAATGGCTTTTGAAAACTATTTTGGGCAAAGTTATCAAGAGTATTTAAATAAAGAGAAGTGAAACTATAGGCATCCTCGAACAAAAAGAGCGTCTACCATATGCATACCCATTCAAAGACATAAATTTGCGACAAATCTGACCCAATTTTTTTAATACTTGACTATGACTCATTTGCATACAGTTAGCGGTTTACAAGCCATTGTTATACAGTTACTTGTGAAGACTGCTGGCACATAAAAATGCAGATACTGGCTCTCTGGCAGTATACTGAATAACAGAAAGCAACCCGAAAATGAACTGAATATTAAGGATATGTCCATGTAGTTGGTAGACTGTGTAACCCATGGAACTGCTAAATACAATATGTGGAAGAACATTAAAACTGCAATTCAGCAACAAAAATTTTGCATAGAGCAAAAAAAAAACAGGCTCAGTGATCAAATGTATGCTCTTTCACTTGTTTTATGTCAAATTAACTATATAGCATGCTGATACTTCCCTACTTGGTGCACACGAAGATCACTGTTTAAAGGGAATAATAACACATATTGGCTGCATTTTGTTGCTGAACTGTCCTGAGAAAACCGAGTACTTAATATTAATTTTCGCTGTTGTGTAGTAAGCTCTGTCGTTAACATAAAGAGACACTAACATACTGTCAGCATAGGATATTCACAGGAAGTCATTAGTTATATTTTCAATCACAGGTTTCACGGCTTATGTGGAAATTATAGAAATGGTCCCAGTGAATATTTATTGTAAGTAAATATTTGTAAAATTTAAGAGAGAGAGCATGCGGTTTAAAACACTTGCCTTGAAATATCGGCTTCAAGTATACCAACATTCCATATTGGTTTGTAAACCCTTGTATATGGAGGTGTCAGTTGTAGAACCATATGCAGTGCTGATGTACTTGGCATCAACATTTCCAGCCTAATATTTCGAACTAGGTGCTTGCGTTAGATATTTCCAAAAATGCGCCAGTCTAAAACAATAACTAGCCCTAATTTTCCGATCACTATACTTCGTATAAAACAGAGAACAAAAGAGACATACTTTAGTTTATTACACCGTCTTAACGTTCATTTCGCATTATATTGACTTCTTTTCTCAATAACTAGACTGTGAACACCAAATTTTATTGGTCTGCCGTTCCGTAAATAAAAGAGGCCTGTACAACGGTGAAATCATCACTACGGCCTGCTTTCTGTAGCATGGCAGTGTAATAGGTCAGCCCATAACTGCAAGTGCCTCATGTAATTCGTTAAGGTAAATCATCAAAACACTCGGGGCTATACGGCTGCTACATTATAACTTCTTTATCCAATAAATATTGAAGCTTTTTGGCACCATCTATAGCCAACGAAATGCCAAATATACGTTCAATGCACGTACCTGCTGCGATTATGCAGGGAGAAAGCGGTGTGTCCTCAAATCAAATCAACCTGTCTTACAATGAGACATGGCTGCAAATGCGTCGCACACAGTCAGTGGCATACGAGCACACCACAGAGAGAACGTCCAGAGTTCTTGCGGTGACGGGTGGAGAAGAGAAACATAGTTGAGGAAGCCGCAACGTGAACCACCTCGACTTCCCCAATGGCGCTGCAACGCCCACTTCCGCCGCCGCGCCGCGATCTGCGAACAAGGCCACAACGCTCACAACAAAGGCGGCAGCGGGCTCACGAAAGCATGAAAAAGTGACGAAGAGCACTGCATCACGTGTAGTGCTCAGACTGGATAGCGAACAATTTGCAACAGCATTACCACGTGCGCAAGTCAATGAATGTGCCAAACCCGTTTAAATCAAAAGCGGGAGAAAGCAAACATGGAGAAGCCGAAGAGTGGTGCGGAAGCGTTCCGCAGGCGACACCGCAGACTTGGCAAGCTCAACCGCTAGCTCAACACTCAAACAAGATCGCATACGCTTCGCAGAACACCACTGACCCATGCATAATGACTCGACCTACCTGCACTTACAAGGCGACCAACCGTTCTTCTTTGTGTGCACTTGTACGATTTCCACTTGGCTCCAAAGCCGCGGCGCGGGACGGCCGAAGTTGCTGTAGCGTGCGTCTTGCCTTCTACAGCGCGCGCTAATGCCTTTGCGCATGCGCGTTTCGCGCGCCGCGAAAGGCCGGCGCGCCAATGAGCATCCGCGCAGCTCGTCCTTCTTCTCTCTAAACTCCTCTCTCTTCGTCCCTCTCCAGGCTCTCGAAGCTTTTTAACAGTGGTGGCACTGCTATCTAATTTACGGTATAGATTTGGCATATTTTACGGCATATCTGCCGTAAAAAAAAACGCAATTTTTTACAGTGTAGCTTGAGGAAATATGTAGTCAAACCTGCCTGTAGGTAACCATCATATTTTGTTCAAGTGTGCCAACACTTTTTTTTTGTCTTCAAACTGCGAGTAGGTGAACATTATATCTTGATTATGTGTGCCAACATTTTTTTTCTTGGAATTGTGCATTGAAACGCAGCATGAGTTGAGCGTGTTTCGCTATGCTTTTTGATACTGCTTAGGTTTTTTACACTTGTGTATCTAAAACCTTGTTATCGCTTTTTTTCTTTTTTACCTAACCTTACAATTAATGCATTTGCTGCAATAAAATTAGTGCTGTTATCCCTGTATATATTCTTCTAAGGTTGCTTTCTTGAAGTTCTTAATATTGTATTTCACTTGTCGTTTTGTGTGCCTTACTTGGTCCTTTTGCTTAGTAATGCAGAAGTACCCTATTTTTTTCTAAAATGTGAATCATGCTTCATGTTTCTGCATCCCGTCCTTCTGTCGCATGCTCGATGGTGTCATTGTCAACGTACCTTGTGGACTTCGAAGGCTTGTCAAGCCACGGCCTTTTTTCCAGAGGTCGACTGCTATTTGAAGTAGGAAATAAATTAAAATAAAATGAAAGAACGCATGAACATTGACATAAAAGGCGGGCTGAGTAATTTGTTGCAAGTATACGAATTAATCCCCGAACATAAAGGCCATACCACACATTGTACATAATATGCCCTCAAATTGCTGGAAATAGTACCTTGGTGTTAAGTGTCGTTCTCTTGACACCTAGTATAGCATAACGGATAACAACCAGAAAATCATATTCATCAGTGATTGAAAGATTGAAGGAATTTCTCATGAGCCCTAATTTACACACGCAGATTTACTTAGGAATGGAGATTAGCTATAAAGAATTTCTTGTTTTCAGCAACTTTGTTGTGAGTGGCAGTTCAACTTCCCTACGGACGGCGGTCTAAATTATGCGCCATTAGTAAAACAGTCTTATAATGTTAGAAGACCTTGCATACCTATTCTACTGCAGACACGCAGATTGACTCACACATTTTGAAATTTGTCTTCGTATTAACCATAACTTACACACCGTTTTGAGCGAATATGATCGAAGTGCTTCGTTTACTGATCCGATTACGGAAAATCTACTACGTGCCGCGCGATACGCATGGATATCAGCCGATTACGAGTCTACAAAAAGATTCTGCGAAATGGAAAGGCTTCTGCTGGCAAAACAATAAAATTACCGTCGTTTCAACTGCATGTGAAATTGCGGTCCCGGACAGTCAGCGACTTTGGAAGTGTTTTCTGATGGGGAGAGAAACATGGAAGACAGAAAAAAAATATAAACAAGGAAGCATATTGTGCTTTCTATAATTATATGCAAATCAATTCATGAGACGTTAGGCTTATATTATTCATGGAACATTCTGTGTCCGTGAATTGCTTGCACTGTAGTACATCTAGGCAGCACGGCTAGTACAGCTAAATGCTCTATAATAGCTTATATAAGTACTAGTTATGTGTGCCCTTCATCTGCTAAATTTAGAAAATGTGCACACACACAAGAAGAACAACAAATGCCTGAAGCTAAATTTTCAGCGCATGACAATTATTACTCCCTAGATTTGCACTTGCGCATCTACAAAAGTATTTATGTCGCAAGTTCTCCTATTAAACGCTTCTGAAGAAAGAACTACAAGGTTAAAATATAAAACGCGTGCAAAACAATAGCACCTTGTATTTTTACCTCTTTTTTACCCGCAGCTGTGGATTCAGTGTAGAAGAAAGAGCGAAAACAATCTAACAGGAATCGCACAAATATAAGCGTACGAAATGTATACGCACATAAAGTCCTCCACTCATGGCGTTTGGTTTTAATCCAGTATAAAATGAAAACCGAGCAGTTTCGTCAGGGTGGCGTACAGGGAATGAAGAAAGTTATCACATACCTGTTATTTTATGCTACACAACAACACAATAAAAACACATATGCATATCTATACATTTTTAATTTCGAAATGTACGAAGATCAATGCTCCGTAGCTGTGAATACAGCATTTGCAATTAATACAAGTTAACATGAAGCAGTGGATCGGTTTACAAGCGAGAACTTTGGGTTATCAGTCTTCCATGCCGTCACGCGAAGCTCAATGAACTACTCCGTCTTAATTATTTTCTTCTTTAGAGTGCGCTTAGTATGTGTGTTACGGTATGCTCTATGCGTGAAAAAAAAAACTGCGCGCGGAGGGGAACATAGAAGGGGAGGTGATCGCGGAACACCGTGTTGTGTATTGCTTGCAGAAGGATAATTTATTATGCCCACAAGCTTATTTGAGGCTATGTCGCTTTATCATACGGACCTAAATGGCCCACCTATGGCCTCTCTTTTTACTATTGTTTTTTTTCTCCTACATTTCGACACGGCCAGAGGCAAGAAAATGTATAAACAATATCGACCTACCAATCGCAATAAAGCAAAACCCAGCAAAACCTACCTATCGCGGAGCGAAACCCATATATCGTGGATAGTGCAAGTGAGTTTTTAGACAAATAGGATCCTAGAGACTGGTCTTCTCCACCATACGGTCGCATCGTCGAGGAGTGTGCTGCGAACGGCAGCGATGTACATATATAAAAGCTTATAATAAATTACACGCTTTACGCAAAGCACTTATATGCGTCCATTATTGATAAGAAGGACCTACTCTAACAATTCAGTACATTTGTACAAGATCGTCAAAATCTTATCAGGGTCCCTGTAATGCCACATCCTCTCACTAGATGGCAACAACACCAAGCTCAACATTGGGTTTCGGTTTTGGTTCCTCAGCGGTGTTCTTCAAACATTATATTTTTTGTTTTTCCTTCCTAAAATGGAGTAATGTGTTGCTCATTTATTAGGTCATCACTTTTACAATCAGATTTTACTCCTTGGACAACATAACAAGCATGCCAATGTCTTTGTGTTACCTTAAAAAAATGAAAAAAAAACTATCGTACCTTGTAACACGGACGTAGTACTCTGGAATTCTAGAGATTGCGTCTTCCCCATTCTGTGTAACTTCATGGCAATGAACATGCGCAAATAAATGGGAAAAATTATAGAATTTTTTTTTGATATATCACCCGAGTATCAACAAGTTCAACCGACTGCGTGAAGAGGGTAGTCCCATTTAAAAACATAGGCGCTTATGGCACTTGGTCGAAACATCGGTGGTGCGTTAAAAGAGTGCTTTGCTCAGGGATGGCTGGTTATGTCACACGACAGGAGCAAATAGTCTTGCAGGCTCTCAGCGGAGGACACATTGACTTGAAGTGTGAAATTTAAACCGTGAAGCGATTTATTACACCTGTAGTGTGAACGGTAATTGCAGAGCGAGTGTCATTCAGTGTTTGCACGCGCATGTTTTCCCGAGGTAGCAGTGGAGGAGAGATAGCACGCACGCCTCGAGCGCGGGTGCGTGATTATCCGTATTCGAATCCGTGTGCATGAGCAAGGCCGATTCAAATAGGTCGCGAAGCTTCGGGCGAAAAGCGGTTCAGTACAGATTGTCACCGACATCAGCATGGGGGGTTATGGGAGCAGCGATCGAAGCGCGACTATGTTTGGAGGGAACAAACATTGGGAAAGAAAAACGCCTTCTTCAATTCAAACGAGACACAGTTAGATTCATTCAACGAAAATAAAATTCCTAGTCAATTTTATATATTCGTGATGAGTTAAATAAATACGTTTAATTTTGTTATTAATAAATGCATTTCTTTTCAGCGCCCATCGCTACAGGGGGCGTTGACGCCACTATCACTCGCAGTGCAATGCACGTCTTGAAATGGGCAGAAGGGCGCACTCGTATCACCTGTCGAAATAAAACGCCCCCCTCACAATTTGTGCTTTCTTGCTTGTCGAAGTTTGTCTGAATTTGGTGACGCGGGTAGCTTCATTGCTTCTTAATCTGTTCAGTCAAAAGTAGTGAGTTACGACCGCCAAATAATTGTGTAGTTGTTTTCGTGCGACTGCGCTGGCCGACGGACTTGGTATCCGACAATAGGATCAGCACTCTACACCTAAAGCTTTCGTCGGCCTCCAAAGAAAGTATGTTCTGCGCAGGGATGCGATTTCGACAACCGTATGGCTGGCCTTTTCCTGCATCGCTTTCCACGCTGAAAGCTCGAAACGCCCATAAAGTCGAATGGCGGGGCATTTGAATATATAGCTCCAAAGGAAGAACAACAAAACGAATTTCGCGCCTTCGAAAACAAAATGACGTCACTTCTGCTTTTAACGGACATGGCGTCACGTTATTTTTTTTTTCCGCCGGAAGTGTTCCCACCACATACAGATGGCGCTAAGCCCCATGAACCGGCGATGGACCGCCATGTTTTGAACGTATGGGCTCCTATGGAAGCTTCGCTACCAGATACATTTACCTTGCCACCACCATCGCCACGGCTCCGTGAGCAGCTATCTAGCTGTTCACCTTCGTTATCTTCCTTGCCTCGGCGGCAGCGCATTGTCTTGCTGCTAGCGACGCGGTAAATCTGCCCCATCGTTGCATCACGCATCGCTTCTGCGACCAAGCAAACTGTCTGCGGGACGTGTTCACTGCTATATTGACATTGAAACTTTATATGGCTTGCCTTCGAAAAAACAACGTGAATAAAAGTGAACAGTGGACTGGCCCCAAGGAACATCGTCGCGGAGCTTTACTATTGGTGGCAATATTTCACAAGGCAGAGAGCTGTGAGGTTGATCTTGCAGGCCTGATTTTTCTGCGTCAATTACGCTTTAAGAGAGCGTCTATTTGCAAAATATTTCTTCGGATAGCTCTTACAAAATCATATTCAATCAAAACTTTTTCTCTCGGCTACATAATCTCGACGACCGGCTCCAAAGTACTCATTTGCTTTAGCCACCTAAGATCAATTATTGAAAAGGTAATTAACGTAGCTTCGTTAATTACGCACACAACTTCTCAACTTACTCCGTATCTAGAGGTTTACAATCTGAAAAATCGAGTGAACAAACGGTGCCACAAATATTTCGATTGGTTTATTAGTTTTATTTGGTGCAGTTAAAAGCAGCCGGTACATTGAAGGTGCAGTAGGCTTTTTATAATGCAGGTGTGAAAGCTCAGACTGGTCTTCTTCGTGCAAGTCAAGTTCGTGAACTTAAACGCATCTGCCCAACCGTGCACATGCGTTTACAATTTAGCATTCAAAATCGATTCTCCTATATTATAGAAGCACCTACCCGCCGTGGTTGCTCAGTGGCTATGGTGTTGGACTGCTGAGCACGAGGTCGCGGGATCGAATCCCGGCCACGGCGGCCGCATTTCGATGGGGGCGAAATGCGAAAACACCCGTGTGCTTAGATTTAGGTGCACGTTAAAGAACCCCAGGTGGTCAAAATTTCCGGAGTCCTCCACTACGGCGTGCCTCATAATCAGAAAGTGGTTTTGGCACGTAAAACCCCAAATATTATTATTATTATAGAAGCACCTCAGAGGTACAGTAAATCACACAAGGTGTGGGAGAACATTGTGCGCGTTCCCGATTAGATTTCTGGGCGTTGCTAACATCAGGCTTGGTTTACTGGCCTTATTAGGAATAAAAACAGCTGCTGGGATAAAGCTTGGATACGTCTTCAGTATTTTGCAATATATTGAGCAGCGTGCACATGGACATATACGTTTGAACGGAAGGTACTGGAGCATTATGATGAGGGTTTTGTGCACAAATTTCGGCTCTCTAATATTAATACCCAAAGAATAAAATGATGTGGTTTTGTGACAATTAATACTTACATAGTACAATCACGGGAAATATGAGCTCCGACACAGTGCCCATGGTGGGATTGGCCCCTGAACAGAGCGGCTACATTGGCACACGAAATACTGGTTTCATAACTACCAGTAATCGGAAAGTGTTCAGCTCTTGAATGTTTGGGGCATGTCGGCGACGTTATTCAGCCTTGGGGGCCCTTTTACCACGAGCACTATGTTTCAGCTAATATTTAAAGCAACTGTTCATAATTTCCTAAAAATTTTTTGGGGTGAACATTCTTCAGCGCTTAGCCACTGTTTCAAAGTTATCGGTTAGTTCAGGATGCGCCTGCATGTATTTCTAATATCCAGAGTGTTGTCATGGATTCAATAGCGAAAACGCGTTATCTAATCAGTGTGCGCGTGAAGCGAATGCTAGTGTACATTCTAGATCACATTTGAGCGTCCTACATTGCACTGCAATGTACTAGCATTCCAATCTGATGAACCGATGCCTTGATCGGTCGATCAGGTTCAGAATTTCGAGACAAATAAATTGGCTGTTCAAGGAGTTTAGCTGAAACCCGATAGTACCGAATAAGACGAGAATGGCAGCAACTGTTGAAGTGAGGTCCAATAGGTCCTATGGCCAACGCCAGCGCCCGGCAACTATCGGGTGACTACACATATAAGCGAACTGCTTAGACCTCACTCTTACTGGCTGAGTCCTTGCAAGGTGAGGCATGGGCACCACAATAATTAGACTGCACTCTACGGTGTCATTCTTCGAAGGCTCATACGACTTTCACGTAATAACGATGCGAATATGTTGTATCCTGTGCCGACTGTCAACTTCCTCGAACTACCAGCATTTCTTAATGACGGTCTCGACACTCGCACAACTCTTGGATGCAAGCCAGTGTGAGGAGTTATGTGCGAGGTCTTGGAGTACGGGGGCATCCTTTTTGGCGTTCGATATCTGCTAGTCTGCATTGCGGGTGGAATATAAGTGCAGGACCACAGCACAGTAGAAAATGTGGACAACAGACAAATCCTGCATGTATTACTGCACAATATACTTAATTAGTGGTCATATTTCACGCACGTGAATAACGGGGCAGGGCAGTGCTTTGACAACTAAATGCAAGTACTGGATGTGTCATGCCGAAAGGTGTGCGTTGCCCCGTGACTAGTAAATGTGACATTATATTGTGAGCATCTTCGGCCATAACATGCTAATGGACAACGAAAAATAAACAGATCGCACAATTATTCTGTCATACATTTTGCCCCATCGTGCGAAGCAAACATATTAATCCGTCCATCTTAATACTTAAGCACATATTTCCTCGATTTCCAGCTGCTGCGGTAGCCCATCAATGCGGAAAGCAAATTTGCTGGGGAAATAATAGGGGGTACCTTAACGAAACCGACATGTTAACATCAAAGGCTGTCCACAACGATGTCTCTCGTAGATGCTGCGGGTCACTGCGAAAGTTTTTCCTCGTGTCCCCTGTCTAAATTTACGAAAATTTAGAAATTGTTCTCGGCAATCACAGCACCAAGTTTGATGAGGTTCTTGCATTTAAAAGAAACATTTAAATGTAGTTAATGTTGGTTGCGAATGTTTTAGTTCGGTGGTCATTCTTTTTTATAAAAATTGGGAAGCAACACATATTTTCAGAAAACGAAACTATCTGTAACTAAGCAATCAAAAAGGATATCATAATTTCGTCAATTGAACCTAAAGGAACATCTAAGGCGGAGAAAATTGATATATTATACATGTAACTAAAATACCACTAATTTGCGATGGAATATTTGTGATATCTTTATAAATAATGTAAGAAATTCACGTTATATGTAAATCGACATCAAATTCGTCCGCTTTCGATGCTTTCATGGATGCCGTTTGCTGAACTGCGATATATATGCTAGGTGCAGAGCTTCGAATTTGTCCGCTTCGCGCTTCTATTCTTTTTTCAAGCTTCCCATTTTTTGAAAATCCCTTCTAAATTATCCAGAAATAATCCGGAATTCCACTTCCAATATTCACTACTATTTAACATCCTCTTTCAAAGGCAATACATTTCATTAAAATCGGCCCAGTGGTTATCTCAGGAAAGCGTTTCTACGCTTTACAGGTATTTGAATAGGCGATATCGGAGTCCGCCCAGACCTAAAGCTGCCACGAAGTGCTTCCGACGATTATCCCAGCCACTTGACTCCGCAGCACTGAAAAAAAAAAAAAAACATGGCTGCCTTTGGGGAAGTCACTGAAAATCGCGAAATCAATCACCACTTGGTTTGCCTCGTCGCGATTAAACCTTCTTAGAATGACAAGTAATTTCTTGCCGACGAGCGGCCACTGTTTATCAAGAACGCTGACAACGCCGGTGGGACAAACTTGGTGGGGAAGTTCAATGCGCAGGCATAGCTGCTATTTCTTTTATTTTTGTTTTGTTGAAGTCATCGCCAGCTTACCGCCGGAAGTTTGAAAAGTTAAGTTGACTACGACACGTGGTGGCAGTCCCGCGAACTAAACCCTGATGTACAGTAAAGCTTAATACGGATTTTGTTTGGAGACCAGGGTCATTTCTATGACGTAGTCGGGTTGCGGGCCAATGTGCTGGAAAACTGCGTGGCCGCCAAGCACAATCTGCGCTGCTATACTTCTCGGGTAACAAATGTAGCGCAGAAGCACACGCACAAATGTTTAAAGAATGGGACGACAGACCATCTGTTGTGTATCATGGTCTGTGGTGTACTATAATGCCGAAATAAGAAGCACGAGCACCGAAAGTGCTGTACTTTTCTGCCCAATAGTTCAGTTCGCGCCTGTTCCTGCACGTATTAATCTTTATGTTTTTTTTAAATACAAACGATGAAAACGGTACGCGCGTACATGGCACGACGTTTACAATATTTTGGAACTTACAGTTTCCCGCACAGTCCGTGCGGGCCTGGCCACTGCACTGCGCTATTGCGATGAAGAAAATAGCTCATCAAAGAAGCTAAGCAGAAAGCTTTCATGCACTAGCAAATCGCAGCAATTGCTAACAAATAACATTGTATAAATTTTTTTATAAGTTCTACGGTTAATGTCAATGTAAGCGTGTATTTCTGTGCGTCTACTTGTATGAATGCGCGTTCGCACTCTCGAATCAACGGTGCATTGCTGTGGTTGGTGCGTGCGGTATGTCTGAATTTTCTGCGCTGTTTGCGTCACTGCGACTTCTTTGTTATATTCCTGTTTGTGCTCGCTTCTTTTTTATTGGCGGCTTTTTGCCCCGACGATCAACATGATTACCTACGACTCAGCCTCATCAAATGTGAGTGAGTGTTTCGAATTCCCCTTGTTCGTTCATTGCAACGCGCTCGACAAAAGCGCGAGCATGCGTACAGTGCCTGTGTGTGTCTTGCGCGCTACTCTGTGCTCGCTTTCATTCCTGTAGCACTGTCATTCTGTCGAGAGAAGTGATTGGGCAGCACTAGGTTTGTGATATGGAACATGCGCCTATGTCCTTGTTTAACTTCACAGTGCTCTTGTGGTGACGAAAAGCAGCTGTACGGCACCAAATAAAATAGGCCATCTTGTCCACTACAATTTTTGGTACGTTGTTTGAGGACTGATTGAAGTACCCTCGATAATGAGCGCTCGTGTTCTACCGTTTTGGTGAAAAACAATAAGACGTGAAATCATCCGTAATGTGCTCTGATCCCGAAAACTTCATTCCCGCCACTGCTGAGCACGAGGTCGCGGGATCGAATCCCGGCCACGGCGGCCGCATGTCGATGGGGGAGACGTGCGAAAACGCCCGTGCACTCAGATTTAGGTGCAGGGTAATGAACCCCAGGTGGTGTAAATTTCCGGAGTCCTCCACTAGGGCGTCCCTCATAATCAGAAAGTGGTTTTGGCACGTAAAACCCCATAATCTTTCTTTCTTTCCCGCCACACCGCCCAGTGACGCTTATCGACTACCTGGCGTATTGGCAGCGTTGTAGCAGCAAGTGCAGTGGTATCGGCGAAAATATGCGCGGGGTGACGTGTAGTTCTATATATCTTATACAAAGTTACACTAAAACGCGCAACACCTTCAAGACAGCGACACCAACAACCCTATGGTGGGAGAGTGGTTTGGAAGTCTCGGTAACAAAGCGGACATGTTTAACGTGAAGCAGCCTTTTCCAAGTAAAGCCAGTTTGTCCTATCTCGTCACTTTCGTGGGCCAACGAGCACACAACTAGCTCTATCGGCAGTCAAAGATCGGAAGCAGCTGATGCTGCTGTTAGCGATCGCTCGTGGGATCACGGGGAAAAAAAAGCCCAGTTTTGAATGTGAGTGGCGTCAAGGCGTAGCCTCGGATAGCCTCGACGTGAAGTTAGCATAATGTTTCGCATAATGCTTCCGGCGTCGCTTGAGCTTTGATGTGTCCTAAGTTTTAGAAGCGGTAATGGAAGGCTCGGAAGAGAAAACGTTATTGCATTATCTCGCTTGCTCGCTCGTTCGTTCATTCGTTCGTTCGACGTCTTCGGAAATAGGAAATAGGAAAATGACAAAGCGCGCCTCGTGCTGCATGGGACCCACCTGCCCAATGGACGTCCGCTTCTCGGCCTGCAACGATTCGAGCAGTGCTTGGCATTGCGCACCTTATAATTGGAATTCAATCTGCAAACAGTATTATCTTTCGCCCAACAAATGGCTAAACATATCGCAGAACCCTGACGATTGAGCCTTACTCCAACTCGAGAAACCATTGAATAAAAATTGGCCTCGCCCTAACACCGCACACCCAACGGTAGCAGAAGATCACTTCTTTTGTTGTTTTCACTCCTTAATAGAAGGTAAATAGGAACAACGGGAAAGAGGATGTTCAAACCTTAGTGAAAAGAAAAATGGCCGCACAGAAATGGGTTCCCCGTTGCACACCTGTTCAAATACAGAGGCATGTACGTCCATGCCAGGCCCAGTGATTTCATGCCCGGCTAACCAATTATGACGTCTGCCACAAGTCAAGCACTCTCCTGCGACAGAGCCATTACCGATATTTTCCTCCTGGATGTGGTCTGTGAAAATAAATTGCGGTCCCGACGTCTTGGTTCTTTTGTAGGGAGAAACCAATTTCTACAGCGAAAAATGGCCCACAGAAGCGCAGGCGCAATTTTTATTGAGTTAAACTATCCAGACGTAATAATTCTTCGGCACTACAAGGTTCTGCCGCTCTCGCCATCACTCCATTCTCAAAACCCATAATAGAGGTGCATTAAATAGGCACTCTATGTTGCGCGGACATTTAGATTACTGCTCGAAAAGTGAATTTAGGTTCATTTCGCACTTGGCGGTTCTTTATTATTATAGAAATGAAACACGGGCGTCATTTCTGTTTTTTTGCGTTCTGAATAAAAACCATAGCGGGAAGAAAACAAATGAGACGGAACAGTTTTTGACGTTTCGTCTGTCCGCTAACAAAGGGTTTAAAAACACCCAAGTTCATTGATTGCATACTTTTAAGTACCACCTAGCACTCATTTTATCACTAGACATACAACACCAGGCAGACTTAAACAAAAATTGTCACATGACGCCAGTGTGGTGATTTCCATGTATCGCTGCTACAAGTCTGTCGGAAATTTGTTTGCTCGCTCAAGACGTATAACTTCGCTCTTGTTAAAAATGCATTATTATTATATCAACAAGTCTTTGACGTCCGTCCAGGCTGGACATCACATTCATCTTTATTTCGCATACCCTGATCGTGACAAGAGACGTCGGGAGTATTCTCTGAACCGGCGTCAGTTCTCTGGTAAAAAGCAGATAATTCAGTCGATGCTACAAGCAGGATTTGTAAAATAGCATGCTGGGAAAGGCCTGCGGCAATCCTTTCGTCCTCACTAGAGCCTGGCGCCACGATAGTGAAGCAGCAGTATAAATCTTGCCGTCGGGGCAGCGAAAGGGTCCTCGCTACTGTCTTAGCGTCAGCTGACGCTCAAAAGGCCTGAAACACCCACTTCACAGAGGCAGCACCGAACGATGGGCCATTGTATAAGTGCGCTATGAAAGGGTGCATGAAACAAATATTTTAAAAGGGTGCACACGCTAGACCTGCACGTAAGAGCAGCTGTCACCGAGTTGTGATAAAGGGAACGTTATTAGCGAAGCCGGGCCCTGCAGCTGAATGAGAAATTTACGAAAGAAAAGCCTCGTGAATTCGTCCCCAGAAGAACAGACGAAATTTCGAGAATGATCTTATAAACAGAACAACATTTGCAAACCGTCGACCTCTCTGGAGTTGGCATATGAGTCATGAAACTGAAATGAAAGAGCGTAGTTGGAGTACTTATGCTATATGTAATGAAGAAACAGTTACATTTTCTCAGTTAGTCTATTTTCGTGTCCACAAATTGAAAGTGGGAGTAGCAGGATACCCAACTGTTTGCGGACGCAGGCCCCTAAGAATTGACAGGCGTATGATGTGTCGTTTTACCCGCACACGCACACACTCGCACACAAACATACACACGTACGCGCGCTAAAACTGACGACCACACATACATATTTAGCTAAGGCAGTGCAAAAAGAAGCACTCGAATGTCCGTGGACTTTGTTAAAAGCACTATAATGGAATGTTTAAACAGGACAAAAAATATTCCCCATCGGTTATCTAATAGGGACACTTCTATGCTTTTGTCAATCAACTGGTGATGCTTTTCAAAGTTTGTAATACAGAAATATTACCGACAGGCCTACATTTTCGTGTTTTAATGTTTTCTTGTTCATACACGAAAGTGCAAAAGCGGCTGATGAAGAAGCTACATCAAACAGGGCATGCATATAACTCACGACACATAAGGAGCGGAGAGGAAAGTATACCGCAAGCCCATACTACACGTGTCACTATTTATTAATGCGAATAGTATTCTTTGCCTACTTGAGCCGCCTTGAGCCTACCGGCCTATCTATCTATCTATCTATCTATCTATCTATCTATCTATCTATCTATCTATCTATCTATCTATCTATCTATCTATCTATCTATCTATCTATCTATCTATCTATCTATCTATCTATCTATCTATCTATCTATCTATCTATCTATCTATCTATCTGTATATCTGTCTGTCTGTCTGTCTGTCTGTCTGTCTGTCTGTCTGTCTGTCTGTCTGTCTGTCTATCTATCTATCTATCTATCTATCTATCTATCTATCTATCTATCTATCTATCTATCTATCTATCTATCTATCTATCTATCTATCTATCTATCTATCTGTCTGTCTGTCTGTCTGTCTGTCTGTCTGTCTGTCTGTCTGTGTCTGTCTGTCTGTCTGTCTGTCCATCCGTCCGTCCGGCCATCCGTCCGTCCTTTTGTGCAAACCCAGTGGCCCAGTCGGCTGCCGGTTTGGGCCACTAGTTATCTTCTCATGGTCGTGACGCCGTCGTGATCTATTCGAGATATATTACTCTCTTCATACCGTTGTCGTCACGCCTTCTACATCGACCCAATGGTCCAAGTTGTCTAAAAGCTTGAGTCCCTCGGTAATGGGCTCGTGGTCGAGATGCCTTCGTGGTTTTTGCATCGCCGTTATTCCAGCTTTGCCATCCGACACTCGTAATATCGTCGTCCTCACGACATCGTCCTGACACCATCGTCGTCATACAATCATCATGAATACTTAGCCACACCACCGTAGTGATGCCGTCATGATCGCTCAGTAGATGTCATTCGAGCTTCGTGATCTCACTCTCGTCATATTGACGTCGTCATGGCTTCTGCCCCGACCCAGTCATAAACGTTCTGCCATAGTTTTTGCCACGAAGTGTGCGTTCGGGGTTGTGATGTAGTCGTGGTCATTGCAACGTCGTCATTCCAGCTTTGTCATCCAACTCTCATCATGCTTTCGTTATCACGCTGTCTTCGTCAGACACTCGTCGTCATGCTATCATCGTCACGCTGCAGTTTTGTCATTTTCATCATTTATGTAACGCCACGCTCTTGAAGTTATTGTCCTCGAGATACCACCTTTGTTGTTCGTTAGACGTCAGTCTTTTTTAATCAGTGCTCTGTAATCATACTGTCCTCATTATATCTTGATTACGCCGCGCCTCTCACGGCGTCATCGTTAGACAGTCGCTACCAGGCCTGCGTTGTGAGACCGTGGTGTAATGCCATCATAGTCGTGCCACTATCGTCACGTTACCTTAGTCATTCAACTCTCGTAATACCATCGTCACGCTATTGTGGTGACAGGAGTTTCGTCATACCGTCCTCGTTATGCCATTATCATACACTTGCCGTCATTCCATCGCCCTCATGCCATTTTCATGCTATCGTCGTCACTGCATCGTCGTCCTACGGTCATCATCACGTAATCGCTATCATATGTCCAGGCGAACGAGCACAGCGAAGGATGAAAGAGCAAGCGGAGAGTACAGCGGAGGCTGAAAGACGGTGATAGCGAAGAGAGCGCTAGGAGGAAAGTGGACGGCGAGGGTATGGCGAAAACATGACAAAAAGAAGCGTAGTGCCGCGCAAGACTGGCTCCGCGGTGACGGCCGCTACAAGATGGCGCCCGAGTAGAGCACCGTCTAAGGTACCTGAATAAAACTAAAAAAATTCGAAATTCCTCCTCGCCCGGCCTCTCCTTCTCCTGGCCTCTTCGCAACTCGCTCTTTCTCTCGTAGCTCGCCCTCCCAGTTTGGTCGTTCGCTGGGAAGCAGCCCATAGAATTAGTTACACGAGGTGCGACATTAAAAATTGTTGTTGGGTGTATGCGCATGAACTTTTACCGTATTTGAGGCTTGATTTCTTGTGTTCTGGCTCTTTCTTGTATTTTGTTCTCCGAAGAGCTGGGAACTAGTCAAGCTGACTCGTCAGCTTCCTTCTCGCACTCCCTCACTTCATGAGTGAAATAAAGGTTAATATTATTATTATTATTATTATTATTATTATTATTATTATTATTATTATTATTATTATTATTATTATTATTATTATTATTATTATTATTATTATTATTATTATTATTATTATTATTATTTACTTATCATACCCTCTGGGCCATTACGGCATTATAGAGGGGAGTGGTTACAAGCAAAAACGGGTAAATTCAACAAACAGGATTTACTAGTGCAGAAAATTATGTATATAAATATGTATAAACAAAACTATTTAACAAATGGCACCTAGATATACAATGTTAGCTAAGGCATTTGTGAGTACAGGTTGAACAATATGAAAAAAAAGGTTCCTAGTTATACAGTGTTAGCTATGACATTCTTGAATAATTGGTGATCTGCGATAGTGGCTATCGAGGCAGGGAGGTGATTCCACTCATTGGAAGTGCGTGGTACAAAGGACTGCAAGAAAGCGTTGGATCTGCAAAATGAAATGTCAACCTTATGAATGTGGTCTAGCCTGGGTGATACAGAAATAAGTTTGTTGCGTAGCAGCGGGTGATGAAATAATTTATGAAAAAGGCACATACGGAACAATTTTTGACGTGATAACAAGGACGTTAAGTTAAGGCTAGATTTCATGGCACTGATACTCGCGGTTCTATTATAGTTAGAAAGAATGAAACGAGTAGAGTTATTCTGAACCATTTCCAGTGAGTGTATTAGGTTTACTTGACCTGGATCCCAGATTGAAGCAGCGTACTCAAGTTTAGGTCGTATTAGAGTTTTATAGAGGATTAATTTTAAGGAAGAAGATGCTTTGAAAAAGTTGCGTCGTAAGTAACGTAGCATTCTGTTAGCGTTACTTATTATATGGGTGATGTGGGTATTCCAAGTAAGATCAGAGGTGATGTGAAGGCCAAGGTACTTGTAAGTTGTTACCAATTCTAGTGGAGTGTTATTAAGGGAGTACACAGGTGGTTCACTGGTAGTTCGAGATACACGCATGAATTTACACTTGTTAACGTTTAGTTCCATTAACCATGAATTGCACCATGCAGAAATGGTGTTAAGGTCAGCTTGAAGCCTGGTAACACCCTCGTCGCGAGTTATTTCGGTGTACATTACGCAGTCGCCAGCAAATAGGTGAATTTGAGATGAAACACAGGGTACTGTATGGCTATTATAGACACGTGTACTTGTCTTTATCGGGCGACCACGTTTCGCCGCTTAAGAAATATAATCGCACAGCGCGGGACGCGCCTGCATGTATCGATGCTTCTATTCGCTGTCTGTTGTCGCCGAACCTTATGTTATCTGATTTCATCGCCTGCCGCGAATGGTGTAGAACTTTGTGGAAGGCACGCGTGTCCCAACGATTAGTCTGGAACATTCGACGACTGCTGTATATAAGCCGACGCGCTTGACCCGCTGACCAGATTTACGACGATCGCCGACTGTGTTCGCCGCTGTCGTTGTGCTTTAAGTGTAGCGTGTTTTGTGGGCACAGGTTCGCCCAATAAAAGTTAGTTTTGCAATTCACAGTATTGCTACTGTGTTCTTTGACGTCACGACTACGTGACATTATTATTATTATTATTATTATCATCATTATTTACCTAATAATAATAATAATAATGATAATAATAATAATAGTAATAATGATGTCACGTAGTCGTGACGTCATTATTATTATTATTATTATTATTATTATTATTATTATTATTATTATTATTATTATTATTATTATTATTATTATTATTATTATTATTATTATTATTATTATTATTATTATTATTATTATCGTATGCTGTGCTAGGCGCGATGACCGAACGCTATGACACTGATAGAAGCAGATGTTTCTTGTGCTTTTTCGCCGCGTAACTGCACGCTTGTTTTGTGACTTCGAGTTGGCTGCCTGCTTCCAGTTAGAAGAAGAGAGAGAGATACAGAGAAAAGGGGAAAGGCCGAGAGGTTAACCAGAGGGGAAGATCCGGTTTGCTACCCTACACTGGGGAGAGAAGGGAGGGGGAGGTAAAGTGATAATAAAGTAGAGATAAAGAAAGGAAGGAGCGTAGACGTACAATCACAGTCGGTCACTGTCGCCGCATACTGCCACCGCACAACACAGTAGTACTTGCACAGTAGTACTTGCATAAACAGTAGTACTTGTATAAACATCTGTTCAGGCTACAGCCGCTTGTCCAATTCTGCCACCCTCAAAAACCGCAACAGAGCCCTCGTCGCCCTCTGCTGCGATGGCTTGTGATGGCGGCATTTTAAAATAAGTTCTTCTTTGAGAGGACATCGGTCAAAGCGCGCTATCGCGATTGCGAGTCATCGTCTCTGTGAATTATAGCGAGAACAGTCACAAAGAAGGTGTTGAAGAGTCTCCTCGTTACCACAGTGAGCACACGAGGCGTCATCGGCCCATCCGATTCGGAAAGCAAAACCCTTGCGGAAAGCCACCCCTAGCCATACTCGACAAAGCAGGGTAGCTTCGCGTCGGCAGAGCCCAGCTGGAATGCAAAGGCGTAGAGAGGAGTCAAGATTGTGGAGTCGGTTGTTTTGAAAACTTCCTGCGTTCCACAAGGAGAACGTGATGTAACGACTGAGCATTCGAAGTTTTCTAGTGGCATCTGTCCTTGGCAACGGTATCGGCTCCTCTTCGTCCCCTTGTAGAGCCGACCGAGCAGCGTTATCGGCGTGTTCGTTCCCTATGACTCTGCAGTGACTTGGAAGCCACTGAAATGTCACGTGGTGTCCTTTCTCAGTGGTATGGATTAGTTCTCTAATCTCAAATACCAGTTGTTCGTGTGGTCCACGACCCAGGGCTGATAGCAAAGATTGCAGTGCTACCTTCGAGTCGCTGAATATTGACCATCTGCGTGGTTGTTCTTGGCTGATGAGACGAAGTGCAGCGCGAAGAGCTGCAAGTTCCGCAGCCAACAGTGTCGTTGGGTGACACGTCTTGAAAGTGATGGTGGTGGCTTTCGCTGCGAAGACCGCGGCTCCAGAGGAACACTGGAGAGTTGCCGATCCATCAGTATAAATATGCACGTGTTCGGCTCTCGTGCAATAGGAGAAGCTTTTTGAAGCTAGTTTGGTAGACGGATTCCTTTTAGTCTCAAGTACAAGCACAAGATCAGAATACTTTGACTCGATAAATATATACGTAATGTACACGATGTTTATATACGCGCCAGAGCTTTGTTTGAGTGTTAAGTCGTTCACGGTCATGCATCGCACTTGTAGGGGAAAACAATGGCTGTGCGGCTTGCACAGATCAACCCACTCCGCGAGTTATGTTGCATCGATCTGATTCTCTATTTAGCTCTACAAACACACGTGCACGCCAAAGGCGATGTACTTGGGTGTGTGCAGCACGATGTAGCTGCCGTTTCAACAACTATGATGTGTTTGCGCTGCTCGAAGTGCGTACGTGTGTACTTGCGTGCACCCAATCCACTGCCGTGTGTGCAGCTTATGCAGCTTCATAATTTGACCACCTTAGTAACGTGAGCGTCATGATAAACGTGCGCGACCAATGCGGAGCATCTCAGCTATTCTCGTTGCTTCGTCATAACGCTAGCATCTCTTTATTCAGTGCAAATGGTCCTACGCTTTTATGACAAACTGGTGCCGTTGGCTCTCAAGCGCAAACATAACCGTAGAACTTGTACTTCATTTGTGAACAAAGCGCATGCAAGGAAAGAAGTTACACATAGAAATGGTTTCCATCAATGAGCACTTTCCCCCTTTGCGCATGTCCAAGGCAATATCAGCCAACAAAGTTGTGCACCACTGTATCCAGCCGAGACAGCGAAGCGGAGAAAGCCTACTCACAACAGTCAAAATCATTTGCACTGGTAGTGAACAGCTTGTCCTCACAAGATATGCTTGCAGCGCCTAACAAAAGCATAGATTCACATAGCTAGGCACTCTCTGTAGTACAACAATAATGCATGTTGCGTTTCTAGCACGATATATGACAGAACAGAGCCTACGCACTCAATAGCTTCAGACACCTGTTGACGATAGCGTGATCACGAAAAGAAATCTGAACGAGCACCAAGAATAGCAGCCGGGCATCAGCTTGCCTGAGATCCATACCCCGTCAACAACAACAAAAAAAGCTCCGTTCGTGCACGTTTGCGCCTACAGTACTCCTAAAATTAATCGCTATCATAAAACAAAACCGAAACTGAGTTTTCAGTGGCGTAGTTAGCCACGAAACCTAACCAAAACATCTGAAATCCATTGCGGAATCCTCGTCGCGGAGACTCAACGGCCAACTGTCATGGTGGTGAGTGCGCCGAGACGCGGAAAGGAAGAACAAATAGAGAAAAGGGTGCGAAAAATTACCACGTGACGGCACTCAGCTAATTAGTAGACGCAGACCTACTCTCTTGCCTCCTGGCATGCTCCTGGCAGCTGCGGCGGCGGCACGATAAAAGGATGTCCCTACCTTTTAGTTTTATTCAGGGACCATAGCGCTGTCGTATGTTAACTCTTGGCATGCGGTGATCGCATCCAGCGATACCGTATATGGGAATAAGGCGCGGCATGACCGGAGCTGAGTCCGCGGCGGCCGCTGTGGATCATGCCCACGCGTCAACAACGCGCTTACTCTCGCAATTTCCCCATTAGCGATGCAATCGCGTCTCACATTACTCCATTTGCAATGTGGCACAGGAGGCATTGTCCACGCCAGCCAATATATCACTCAATGAAAACAGGTTGCTGCGCATCAATTTCGGATTAAGGAATATGGTAATTTTTCTTTTCATGTGCATAAAATGATCTAAGACGAAGCACTTCGTATTCGATTGAACTCTCTGACAAAACCTACAGAGCCATTATTTTATTGAGCAAGAAAATGAAGCTTGAAGCGCATACTTTGGGTTCAAAGACGACTTGTTTTGTTAGAGCATTGACAACTTTGCATTAGCACGAATGAATGAAGCCTGCCTCATATAGACCTAAAGTAATTTTTTTCTGCAGTTCTGCATTGACTCAATAATTCTGCTGACCGGTTATGCCATTCATACTGAAAGATTGTTCGGCGAGAGAAGAACACAGGGCACCCGTAGAACGAATGTGATTTCAGCGTTCACAGGGCTAAACGCGCTCATTTTTTCTCGGTATGCTTTTTGTCTGGCGAGACATCCAACACCATCTTCAACCGGAAATCTTTCCTGTCACCTCGAAACAATGTCGGTTGTCTCGGCTAATTCTTACTCACGGTGCACGTGCCTTTGTGTGTTCCTCGCTCAGAGAGTGAAAGCCCGAGGTCCTACTCGTACATTTTCTTTGGCTAAAAGAGAGCCTGTCATTTTCGCCTGCGCACGCTTGTGAGTAATTGCTTTGTGCGCCGCGGCAAGCCACATAACCACTACGAGTGCCGCTATGTCCCGTGCCGATGAAGTTCGCAGAACGACAGCCAACATTCGTCCATTACGATCTAATATCCGTCGCCGCGCCTCTGCGAAATGCCAGTGAGCACCAGCCACCATTCTTGGTGAACTAGAATCCACCGCCAAACCATGTGCTTCGGAACAAATCTGATTTTGCTTTATTTTTTCTTGCTTGACAATGTTGACAGTAAACATCCGCCCGAGCGATCGTCACCGGGGGAAATCGCGATGTCCGGCAATGGACGTCCTTCAACATCGCCTCGATCGGTGACACAAAGCGCGCCAAGCACGTGCTCACTTTTCGATGGATCGCGCGAGGCTGCTTCAGGCTTTCTCTCAGATTCCCAAGACAGTGATGACATCTGAGTGGCGGAAAGAGCAGATAACACTCTGTGCCTTGTGAAAATGGTTGTTCTTATGCTTTATTCCTGTTGGCGTAATGACTGACATATGTATAATGTCACGAAATAGAGAAAAATATAAAGAAGCGAGTGCAGAGAGGTTGACCTTGATATCGCCAGCTTGGCTACCATACTCACGGGGAAGCGAAAAGATATGAAGGAAGAGGTAGAATTATTGTTGTTACATCCGAAGATTAATGTTCACTGAGGTAAAGTCACAAGTGATTTTATAGTCCCGTTGTGGTCAAGGAGCGTACTAATGCTTTAGGGGCCGTTTGCGCACCATTTAGATATATAAGGGCCGGGAAATAATCCGGAAATACTGAAAAATAATACTGCCTTTTTAGCACCGAGAAAGTAGAAAAGAAACATTTAAATTTCCACATACGTTTATGCTTGCCAATCTGGGCTCTGTAGCATACGATTCCAGGAGCCGCAATGACGACAACAAAGCGGTAGCACAGTTTTCTACATTCTTCATCATACGCTTTAAGTCTCCTTTAGAAAATGCAACGTAGCTTTCAAACGTGGCGGAATACAGGAATGCCATCTGACTTTTCGAGTTTTTGTCCTTGACAGCTGTCTGGGACACTGCGTAGCACGAGGAACTGTCAAGCTGGGGACAAGGACTTGGCGAAAATAAGCAGCTAACCACTGTAGCTTCTGCGCCGATACCTCCGCCACCCGCCAGTTCTCAAGTAACGTGTTCTTGGTTTAGAAATATGCATAACATGCTTCGCAACAGCCTCGAAATACACGTGTTCGCAAAGTCCTCTGCGTACGATTAAATTTGTATGTGAAGGCAGCTGCGATAGATCCCACTGTGAGTGTGTCGAGTGAGAGTGAATCGGACAGGGAATGCCCCTTTTTTCAGTTATTAGATTCTAAATTATGGGGTTTTACATGCCAAAACCACTTCCTGATTATGAGGCACGCAGTAGTGGAGGACTCCGGAAATTTCGACCACCTGGGGTTCTTTAACGTGCACCTAAATCTAAGTACACGGGTGTTTTCGCATTTCGCCCCCATCGAAATGCGGCCGCCGGGGCCGGGATTTCATCCCGCGAACTCGTGCTCAGCAGCCCAACACCATAGCCAATGATCAACCGCAGCGGGTTCAGTTAATAGATTTTCAATCTCTCCCAGAAAAGAAAATCGCATGAATTTAGAGATAATTGTTTTGTATTTCTGGAATATTAAAAATAAGCTATTTCTAACTAAAGTTCTCATGTATCGCAAAATTTCTGAAATTTTCCTAAGAACAAACAAAAAAGAGGTTTTATTTTCCTCCGGGTCGAACTTTCCTGAGATTTTCCATCCGTTAGTGATCCGAGCGAACTCTAACGATCGTTTCTTTTCAGAACTGTCTCAGACGCTTCTAAGAAATGCGGCTGAGACTTGCGCAAACCACATCGTTGAGAACACCTTCTGTTGTAGTTTTGAGCTATGCACTAATGTAAAATGCGGTTCTTTCTTTAGGCTTCGTAAGTTCAGTCTGAAATCAAGCAAATGATAGAGTAATGCTTTGTAGACTTTCAACGGCCTTCTTGAGGGCAATAGTCAGGTAATTAGTACACCTTCGGCGGACTTTAATGTGATCAAAACAGCGCCAATCATACCTTCCTTCCCAGTGTTATAGCTGTTCTTCTCGCAGCAGTTTGCTGCTAAATGGTTTTCTTAGCAATGAATTCATTTTTCTTCGTTAAATCTATCTGTATTTTCATTATCTAGCAAACTTATCCTCGTTTCTTTTATTTATATTGCGTCGATCTCTTTCCTTTGTCTACCTCATCATGCAGGATGTGATATAAATATTACAGAGCGCATGATAAGGCACTATTGGAAAATTTAATGAATTACGTGTATTCGCGAGAAGCTATCGCCCGAGGCGCAGATCTCCGCATCAGGTTAATATTGCATCTCACCAACATGAAACCTGGCGTCCGTAATGACAGTCGCATTTCTCGCTTGTTTTATGATTCTTTGTTTACGTCGCCTAAATGAGCGCGCAGGAATATTTGAACCTGATCCTAAATTCCATCCAGTCAAACCCTCTGCCATTCGAGCTTTCAGACTTATCGCTGTCCCGGCGGCCCCGTGCTTCAATAAAGGGCTGTAGCTTCAAAGCGCCGAGCCGTGCTCTCAAAGTTCAGTCGGCTGCTAATTGGCCTCAGTTCCCATTGCGTTCAAAGGATCAAACTTTGAACAGGGATGGCGGCGGCGTGCCTTCGGGCCGACGTCTTGTAGATCCGCTAAGCCTTTTATCTAAAATCTTCTGATCAGGAGGTCGCACTCAGCACGGCCTAGGGCCCGGGCGCATCGCAGACGCTGATGCGCTTCCGCCTCTCCTGCTTAGGCTTCCTTGTGACGGTAGCTCTTCGCTCCGCCAACTCAACGTCTTTGGCTCACGATGAAGAATTACTTCAGCCAGTTTTTCCGCATCCACGTCTTATGAATATTTGCACGTGCACTTGCTTTTCCTTCTTCCGAGAATCGCATTTCGCTCGCTAACTTAAGGTTATCGCTCAGCGGCAAGACGCGCCCGCCTGGTTTGGAACTTGCTCGAATGCTATCGTTGAGTCTATATGTTGTCTGCGTTCCCGTGAAACCTCTTGTAACCAGATTGCATGCGCGATGTAAATAGGGTTGCAATGTCTGGAAAATATGCGAGCACCAGTCATTACACTGGAACCTTCGACGAATCATGTACAAAAGCCGGCGCGTTTGACTTTCCAAATCAGCTTACGGTGATCGCCAAGTGCGCTCGCTGCTATCGTTGTGCTCTGAGTGTCACTTGATTTTATGAGCACTGGTTCACCCAATAAAAAGTTTGCTTCGTGATTCACAGTTCTTGCTACTGCATTCTTCACCATCAGTGCAACGTGAGAATATCTTGCGCGCTTGCTCTTCAATGCGACGACTGCAAGCGTAAAACCTGCGGTACAACATATCCCAACGTCATAAGCATTCAGAATCGTCCTAGTAAAACGGTGGTCATCTAACATTTACGAAGGGGACACAGTTTCGGCGCACGTGACTTATGACATATGACTTGCGGAATCGAAACCACGTGTACACCGCGCACGTTAACCGCGCACCATGGACTTCATTTTGTCACATGGAGGAAGGAAATAAAGTAATAGAGAAGATATGTCCCACAGCCATTTTTTTATGCCAACACTCCATAAATTCATCACCTTCGCTTCTTCGCCCTCAGAAGGGTCGGCCCCAAACGTGGCCCTGGCATCACGGTAGGTTTTATTCAGCGCGCACTTGTTCTAGGGCCTTGCCAACCGCTCTGTGAAATGTCTTTCTCGACACGTTCGCGCAACTTCGGTCGTTTATCTTGCAACGTATGCATTTATAATCCAGTTGGGCACGTGAGTCCAGCAGCCGCACATTACTGTCACAACCTGATGTCTTTAAGAAGAGCCTGTGTTGAGAGCAGACAGGGCAGCGGTCGGCGACACTAGAACTTTCCACGACATGATCCCACCTTGAGCCGATTTACTTGACTTCAACTGTGCTGCGCAATGATCTTTTCTGCCAGACTATTCTACAATTCAACTCTTATATGAAACGATTTTATTATAAATGTTCTACCACGCAGAATGCGCCGGAAATTTGCCAGTTTGCTTTAGGACCCGTGCGACGTGACCAAGCCATACATAATAAAACTCTTAAATTTGATAATCTGGTCCATTTATGGTCTAGAAATTTTACCTCACCTTATCAGAAACCCGGTACCGTAAATAATGTGGAGCTCATGTTTCTTTTTTTTTAGTGTTGTGGAACGCTAAGATAAATATATATTGTCACGGGCATTCCTTTGAATTCCGCCCGCATTGGTCTCTGTTGTGGCGCGGCCTCAACGATCCCGTGATCTCTTCGTCATCAAATGCCAGCGCGATGTTTGAACATGCTATGATGGCTGAGCTTGTTCCATCGTTCTCTATTTTACCATTATGTAGCCTGTACTTCACCTGTGCGAGTAAAATAGCACGTACGATGATGATACATTAAAACGGGCACGCACAAATAATTGTTCGGGAAGTTTTTTTTTAGGTGAAATTTTAATGCTTCTGTAGCTATTCATTTTTATAACCTCACAGTTTCTTCTATAAGTTACGTAGGATAATTGAAAAAGAGCCGGTGTCGTGTTTTTCCACTAAAGTTTTCTTTCAGCCCGTTTTTTTTTTCCTTTATCGATTGATTAAGAAAGTTCATAATGAATAAAGGGGTATGCGTACACACTTGCACGTTTGTCTTCCCAATTGAGCCGTCATATATTTTTTTCAGGACTGAAAGCTTTAGTCGTTGGAAGCAACGTTCAATTGAACATGGCTCACGGTGTTCTATTCCACCTGTACATCGTCCTTTGCTAGCAGGAGACTGAAAACGTGAAGCGGCACAGAGTAAACTGGATGATAACTGAAGGAGAATCGATCGCTATAGTCTATATGCAAGAAATATAAATAAATAAAAATTGCATTACCTGCAGTGTGACGCGCCATCCTCTTCGATTTGTCAATCGCAGAAATAAAGCAAGCTAAACACTTTTCCCCGTCCTTGCGCATTTTGGTCGAGCGTGTATTTCCGTTACAAAAATAAAAGAAGCTAGGCTGCTGAAGTGGCAAATCATGGCATTTATCTTATTTATGACAGACCGATATTGCGCCGACGTTGCAGGAAATCCACCGGAATGAAAAGCTTAGTTCCCTGCCATTTTTTTTCACGTGTTTTTCCAGCCATCACTGCGGGCCCTTTAAGGAATTTTTCATCCTGCTCGCCAAAGGTAGAAACTCGCTTCTAGCCGTCATACCGATTTTGCTCGGTTCAGCGCCCTGACCACAAATGCGCGAAACGTAAAGGAGAACCCGGAAAGACAACAAATGTCAGAACGCCATGTTTAAAGCGGCGTGAATGAGAAATGGGGAAAAAAATAATTCCCGAGAAAAATTGTGGAGCGCAGTCAAACTTCCCTTTTTATTTTGGACCGTGTATTTGCCGTCAATCACAACATGAAAAAATCAATGACAAATAAATTTACGGCTTTCTCATTTTTCTTACTCACCTTCTTTCTGGCTATTTCTTATGGTGGCATAGTAACGCCACTTTCGTGCTTGCGATTTATTAATTTGTTAGCGAATATGCAAAGAAGCAATCAAGTGTCAGTGTAAGTGTGCTAGGACGATGGAGAGAAAAAGTAAGTACAAGCTTTAGTTTTTCAAACGCATTACCGCAAAATACAACCCTCGTAAGTAAAAAAGTATTGTGATATATGATTAACTCATTGGCCTAGTTTTGTACTACTGAACAGCACAGCTCCATTTTTTCTTGTCAATGTGCTGCAATAACGAAAATGAGTCATAAAGTGTTATCATTTTTTAAAATTCTTTGGCAAAGCATCTTTCGCCGCGTTGCAGAGAAGCCAACTTCACGGAGGTGGCGCCGTCTGTTACCTTTATTGCCAAGAGAGTCACGATCTACCGCTACCATTACACGCGTGACGTGGCCTGAATGACAAATCATCATCATCATCATCATCATCATCATCATCATCATCATCATCATCATCATCAGCCTGGCTGCGCCCACTGCAGGGCAAAGGCCTCTCCCATACTTCTCCAACTACCCCGCTCATGTACTAATTGTGGCCATGTTGTCACTGCAAACTTCTTAATCTCATCCGCCCACCTAGCTTTCTGCCGTCCCTTAATACGCTTCCCTTCCCTTGGAATCCAGTCCGTAAACCTTAACGACCATCGGTTATCTACCCTCCACATTAGATGTCCTGCCCATGCCCCATTTGTTTTTCTTGATTTCAACTAAGATGTCATTACCTCGCGTTTGTTCCCTCACCTAATCTGCTCTTTTCTTATCCCTTAACGTTACACCTATCATTCTTCTTTCCATAGATCGTATCACAAATAACATGTTATAAATGACATGAGGTCCCGTGAATGACGTGCACACATGGCATGTAATAACATTATTGACATCCGTTGCATGACATCATGAATGACTGCAGGCATGACATGAAAGGTAGAGATGACGTATAGACAAAACATGGGTAATGTGGGAGATGGAAATTCAAAACGATGAGCAACACGAGAGCAAGGTGAGAGCAGGAGCCGGGCTCCTGCTCTCATCTTGTTCTCGTGTTGCTCATAGACGTGACATCTTTATGACATGGCATACATAAAATAACTGACATACAACCATGGCACGTCATTCTTGTCATAATGTGAATGACATGCACGCACGACATGCCATGTCACGACAAGAGTGGCATGCATCCATGACTTGATGAATGACACAGATGGCATTAATGACGTACACGGATCACATCACATTCTTTGAAATGAACATGAATGACATGTACGACATGTGTGAATTACATGATATGCATGAAAAGATTTGTACAGGCTCAGTAAATTCTTTACGTTGCATGTGATGCGAATATTTACCCCCCTGAGAGTCATTTTATTGCTGTAGCAATTGTATAGTTCCTTTCTCGAAAACTGCATAAAACGATGTCTCGGTCACAATTCAGGCTGTTAAAAGCTATATAGATATTTTCTTTTCTTCAACAACAGGCTCATTGATTGTGCTACTTTCTGTCCCTGGCGTCAGTAATCACCTTCCTGTACGCCTGCGGGAAAACTGTCGGCGCATACGACGAAGGCGCAGGGTTCGTAGACGCCTCATAGCCAAGTGAGTGCACGCTAGAGATTTTAGGGAATGCACTTGGCTGCCATTCAGTTCTGTTAGGTTTGCGTGCAGGTGCTACGATGTCAACGAACACTAACTTCCCACGGTGTGCACACTGCTTATCCACCAGTCGCGCTGGTCACGGAGAAACGAAACGAAAAATGTGTTCCCCTGTGGGCAATCCACCGAAGTGTGAAACATTTCGAAGCTGCGACTTCAGCCCGCACGCTCCGTCGCTGTGCGTTCACTACAACTACATTCCTGAGAGAAGCCTTCACGCCACTCCACGAAATGCGCCACTGTCTTGTTGAACACTTCAACGCTGTTCCAACTTTGGCTCTTGCGCGTCCTATGAGGGGCTTTACCGCGTAGCGTTGGAAAACATGGTGGAAGTGTGCGCAACTCTGCTACTTTCGGGGGCATGTACAGGGACAATAAATGACGTCAACATTGGTGGGCCCTGCTGGCGGAGCAAGGAATATCGAAAAGTGGCGTAGTCACTACCACATCGCCAACACATCGCGTCGTTGAGACATTTGTCTGTTCTTCTACTGCGCACTGAACAGGGATTGTACGTAAGCTTTTTACTCTAATCAACGTACCCTATCTTAAATGCTTTCCAAAGTAGCT
The DNA here is from genome assembly GCF_038994185.2 of Dermacentor albipictus. NCBI lineage: Eukaryota > Metazoa > Arthropoda > Arachnida > Ixodida > Ixodidae > Dermacentor > Dermacentor albipictus. The sequence continues at coordinate 50,771,341 of NC_091824.1, forward strand.
TGGTGTCTTTTAAACTATTTGATAATCGGTATTTTTGCTGCGCCATAAAGGGGTCCTGAATCACCACCCCTCGGGCTCGGGAAAAAAAAGTTTGCGGATGGCATACGCTACTGTGAACATCTCAGTCAAGTTCTACTGTCGTACGCTGCGCGTGGAGCACGCAAGCGGAGCGCGAATTCACCTTTGTCTCAAACGCTCTCTTCTCAACGGAAGCCTGCTGCTCATCCTCTTCTGGACGCTTTATTTTGTAATAAAGTGAGCTCCTATACGCTGCTGCTATTGGCCAATAGCTGACGTCAATCAAGCAGGGTGTTTGGATCAGTGCGTTTCTTTCTACTGTTACTGTGTATATTTATTGACGAATTTCAAAAAACCAGGTTAAAGTAAGCGAAAATGTGGTTTCGAATTTCGATAATAATTATTTATTCTTTACTTATTTATTCGCAAAACACTGCATTCAGCAGTGCTGCCCAAACAGGAGAGGTTTTCTCTTTTTTTTACATCAGGTGCAGTGACAGAATTCACAAAGGCATTTGTGAATTTTGTCACTGAATTCTGAATTTGTGGATGTGTGCAATTAAAAACAGACGCTGGAACGCAATTTCACTTTTCACTTGTAAGCGGAAAAGAGACTTCTAAAACATTTTCTTCCTCGCAAAGTACGGGCGGATAACATTCGAGTGATTAATTCTAGATGACCTGTGTTGCGCATGGGAAAGATGAGTTTCGCGCGAAAGACCAATTCCGTTCTGATAGATCAAATAAAGCATATTTAGTCTCGCAATCTTTCGCCGTACACTAAAGCGCTCCAGATTCAGTCCTGCAGTATATGGGTAACAGATGAAGAATATCGATAGTCAGATACAATAAATCTAGCGGCGAGGCGTTGAATTCGTTCCACTTGCGCAATATCTTTACCGCTGCGTGGGCCCCACACTACGGAAGCGTACTCGAGGACTGGTCGAACTATAGTGTGGTATGCCTCGCGTTTAACACTTGACGGCGAGTCTTAATTTTCTGCGCAGAAAGCAAAGCTTTTTAAATGCTGTTGTGCAAAAGTTCTTCAAATGCCTATCCCATTTTAAGTGGTGTATGATAGTTAGTCCTAACTATTTGACAGACGTTACTGAGTGAATATTTTTACTAGCAATGTAATACGTATGAGGCAGTGGCTTTTTGTTTGTAGTCGTTGTCATTCCAACTGTTTTATCAAAATAGATTTGCATGCCATTTCGTTCGCACCAGTACGCCAATTTAGATATTTTGGTTCAGTAGTGTTTGAAACGAAAAGCTATTGACAACATTGTACATCAGACAGTCGTCAGCGAATAATTTTACTCTAACACAGTGATCAATGTTAGAAGCAATACTGTTTATATAAATTAAAAGCCACAAAAGAATCAAGTAAGAAACCTTGTGATACCCCTGATGCGACCGGTAGGTCAGCAGACATGACATCTGCACACTCTACAAACTGTGTGCGATTTTTCAGAAAAGCCTGTAACCACAGTATCAATCTCTCAGGAATCCCGGCATCCCTTAATCTGTCAATGAGTGAAGTGATACAATGCGATACAACTTCTGAGTATGGCACAAGGGAGGCATGCGGTATGCCGTCAGCGCCGCTTCACTTTAGCTTAAAATTTTAAACAAGAGGAAATATGCCTTCGCGAGCAAGAGCTAGGTCACGCATTAAGTTTGCAACAGGTGGTAGATCAGAGTTTTGCATTCGCAAATATTGAACATTTGACCTTAATAATAATTACATACTTCCGGAAGACGCTGATTAACGTCTCCACGCGCTTAGGAATGAAACTGTGGCGACCCGGCTTATCGATGCCGTAGCCGGTAGCTCTCACCAATTTTGACTTCTTTTCAACCCTCAACTAGCCTCGAACCATGTGAAACTTACGGTTAGATGCCACGCACGCTTGCGAGCGCGCGTTCACTCCTGGCCGCTCCTGTTTAGACACCTTGACAGACTAATTGATAGCCCTTCGAAAATGCGGAAGTTGGATGTGGCAAGTATCCGTCGGTCAAGCAGGTGAAGGAAAAAGCTAGTCCGCACCACGTAGCATGTTCAGACTGTAGCATATGCACGCGAGCACGCACTCAAGACCTGTTGTGCACAAAGCAAGCACTGCGCATACGCACTACAGTTGCATGTGGATGCGGTCTTCTACGTATACGTAGCGTAGATACCGCGGCCGCCGCGGTGTGCCGCCACGAGTCCCCTGGCTAAGCATAGTGTGGTTCACTGATGATGACCCCCTTTGGCTTACATTTGGCGCGTCGTAGGCGCCAAAATCAGAAGTAGTGGGGTCTAAGTTAACGTCCACAAGCAAATATAAACTGCCAACCACGGTGACATTTCAAAGGGCACACTCAGCTGCGCCGTAGCCTTCACAGTGCGAGGTATTGAAGAAGCAGCGGGAGAACAGCAGAGACCGTGTTTGATTGCCAATAATTCCGATTCTGCTGAACGTATTGATGTACTTTTTGCTACAAAGTATTTCTGAAATGACCTATTTTTCTTTCAGATGCATTTTTACTCTTCGATAAAAAGTCATTCAGGACCCATTTAACTACTTCGCAGACTATCTTGCACTCAATACTTAAGATACTCCCTTCGTCACTACCAGATGCGGTATCGGTGAACAACGAGCTCGCGTCGGCGGACCTGCCGTGCACAGATGGCTGGTCTCACCCATCTTGTCCGTATCACAATCATTCACGGAGGCAGGCTAAAGGAGTGAAAAACAAAATAGGAAATAAACTGCGGCTTTCAAGCTTGAGAAGCCAGAGGTAAACAAACCATCCGCGCCGATTTCGCAGCGGGCTTACAGCATTCGTGGCACTTTTTGGAAAAAGAAGGGCTACATGTTGAAATATTTCATGAGCTCTATCGCCGACACTGAGGTGAAGACACACCACTGCAACGATGGGCAGCAATGTACTACAAGCAATGGTGTCTTTAAATTTAAAACGCAATGAATTAACTAACGCAGACGCCAGAATGCATCGTGATCGTTTCTGGACATGGTGATGACGGAAATAGTGAACATAACGAAAATTGCCACTGTACTCTATGAAGACCGGTGCTCACAATCTGAGCTCGACGACTTTTCCTCCTTCAAAGAATCTCCACCTGTATTAGAAGAAATCGGTGCTGTATACTTTGCGCTGTCCTTGTATTTACAGGTGGAATCCAACAATGGTCACTGCTGTACAAAAGTATTCGGATGTACAAGAACTCTTCCTAAGGCACAACGTCGCCGTGCCATCGAGTGCATCTGTAATGCGCCTGTTCAGCATCGGAGGAAGCGTGTCTAAGGAAAGCAGCGGAAAGTTGTGAGACGGCAACATTAAATAAGTAGCTCCTTCTGCGAACAAATAAATCTTTCTTGTAAAACATCAGTTCGTTTTACGATTGTTTACACTCCCGGACAAACGTTAGCTTGTAGGAATCTTTGAAGTGACAAAAACATTTTTTTGAGCATGTTGTACTCTACGTTAAATACATTTCTGAATTAGGTATTAAGCAGTCTACCCGGATACATTTTAGCAGGGTACTTAGCAACTTATCCTAAATGCATTTTCCGAGCATATTGAGCAAGCCTGCAGTGAACATTGCGATTGCATAAGTTGGTGACGCCGCACGCTTCACACATCGCAATTAACTGCCGTGAAGTTTCCGCTTACGAACTATTACGGACGGCTACCGTCGATCTACCACCTCTTCACCACGAAAAAAATCTGCTTACATCAGACAATCCACATCACACGATTTAACGCACTTAGCATCGACGCCATCCATCGTGAAAGCGCCATACGACAGGCCGGCCTTTAGAGTACTTCAAGGATGGGCCTTCAGTTCACTCTTCTAGTTCATGGACGCAAAGAAACAGTTCTCGTGCGTCATTTAAATCCAGCCCATCTTGATGCTGACATAATCATCCCGGCAATCCAGTTTGCCTTACGAGTCCCCCGCTTGAACAAGCAAATCTCGTAGGCCATGCATGGACCCTCTATATGGCAAAAACGCTGGATAGAGGTTTTTGTTTTTTCAGTTATGACGTAACAGAATTAGGTTTTCTCGTATATTCAAATTACAGACCGACGCTCTCATGTCTGTAGGTTGTGTGTAAGTCGTACTTCACGATTTTTCTGAACTATTTTACCTTGAGAAATTGAAGTATTTCAGTAACTTCCTTGCACTACTTGGAGGGCCTGCTGTTTTCTCGTTTGGTATGCGTGGTTCAAAATTATCTCTCTTGAAACGACGGTTGCCCCTGGACGCAGGACGCGCGACACCAACGCTTTTGACGCATTGCACGCTTTGGCGCGTGCACGTGCGTTCCGACGCGTGCCAGTGGCTGGGCCTTTACCGATGCGCAGTGACAACGCAGACGACAGCATGCACGGGCGAGGGGCCTGAGGAAAAGGGAAACAACGACAGATTTGCGTCTGCAGCAACAGATAGAAATTGCTGAAGAGGATACGTTGGAACGGCAGGCGAACGCGTGGATGGACAAATTATGCAAAAAAGAAGCACAAGAGCTGTTTTTTTTTTTCACTTACCAAAAACGGGATTGGTGGTAAAGTGGCGTTTATTGTGGAGATCGTCGTAGTGTGCGTGGCATTCTTTGGAGCTGCTTGTATCTTAATATGCTGCATCTTCGTTTCAAGTGTGGAGTAGAAGCTTCATAAGTAATGATTTCTAACAAACCTACGCACTATACAACAATTACCCCGCGAGGAGTTTCTCCCCATTTTTTTTTAAATACTAGACGCGTGCGCTATGCGATTTAGTGCTGAATGGGAAGTGGTGACTGCACCTATTACCAGGTCGACCGAAGGTGTGGTTATGGTAGGTACGCTTAATTTCTGAGCACTAATTGCCGACAGGTTCACGCGGAATCACGTTTACCACTGCTTTTACCACAGTGTCACGTTTCTTCCTGCATGCATTTTCACTAACCCCAAGTTATATGCACGGATGAGCGCCAACAGGCCGAGGTTAAAGCATTGTTGTATAAAAGAGGAACTTCATTAACGGCATCTCTTTCAACCTGAGGTGAGATTTTTAATTAACAAGAAAGGTTCGAGATGAGCAATCATTTCTCTGTAGTTTAACAGGAGTTAAATACATGGCTCGCATTCACTAACGGAACATTGCTGAAGGTCTGGCAGCGCAAGCAAACACTATGGCAACCGTGCTCTATAATAAATAGGCACGCGTAGCTGCAGGTAAAAAGGTGGCATTTTCTAGCGGTGCGAGAATGCGTTTAAAATGGCGGTGCGAGCATGCGTGTTAATAAAATGTACACAGTCCTCGCTTTATGTTGTGAGCACCGACCCGTCTAATGAGGCGCAGCGATGGGGACGTTGCTAGTAATTCTCTGCGCTGCAGGGTCCTCCCCAGCAGCGCATAGAATTTGACGAGCTAGGCACAAGTAATTTCCGGCGTACCTGTCCCTACCTTGCCTAAAGCCACAAGAGCTTGCTTTCAAAGCATTCCTACGGGCTTGTGGGCCTTTTCACGTTGTGCAGCCCGCGAGCTCCCGCGAAGCAGCGTCCACAGCGGCAAAACCGAGAAATTTTTTTCTTCCAGCCAGAGTTACGTATATAGGCTTGAAGGCGGAAAGGAATGACCTCTACTTTTTTTAACAGCCTACAGGTTCTAATTCTGATTTTGTGGTTGACGAAGTGAGACAAGACGATGTTTATTTAAATGCGCAGCCAGGAATGATGTTTCAGCCTCTGAAAAAAAATATAGTTTTTTTTTTCGGGCAATTGTTAGGTATATTTTTTTTTTACTTCTGCACGCAGTCTACAATTTTAACGTAGTTTATATTGTTTAGACTCAACAATATACTATTAGAGCGGTTCGTGCTAATGGGTCTGAACAAGATGAATTTAATATATCCATAGAAGAAAACGGATACGATCATTAATGAGACAACTTTCCACAAATATTGCCTTTAGAGAAATAAGCACAAAGGTGTAGCTGTAGAAGTTTAGGGCACAACCTAGTGGCAAAGGTCTACACTAAATATATAAACTATTTTCTTGACACAATGCTGACACTAATTTTAATGAGCATAATGCACTTGCGTTTGTATGAAATATTTGGAACTTTGGGTAACTCGTGCTATGCCAGACATCAGGCACCGTCATTGCGCAATATTTCAAAAATGTGCTTCATTACACCCCTCGTTGCAGCCCCAGCGTGACACTTTAAGGCTGGTATCGAGGAAGTCCTTTAAGTTTACGAAAGCCGCAAGTTGTTTGTGAATGTGGTGCGTAATGCAAACCGTGATAAATTGTCCTTTCTATTGCTTGAGCGCATTGCGTGTTGAGGGAGTGCCTATAATCATGCACTTTCCCAACTTTATTTTTTTGCGCAGCCTGCCGAAACGTGATCATCACGCCGGTATTCAGTATTCGTAGCAAATAGTGGTATACTCCGGGAAGTAAGAAATATAAGGAAAGATTAAGCTTTAGCCTCGATATTTAAAAACTCCAGATCTCCATGTTTCCAGTGCTAATGCATGAATATAGGTGGAAGTAGTCAATTGACTAGCTAAATGCTATAGTACATAATACAATCCGTACGAATGCCTTCAGTTTCATTCTATGCCACGTCTAACCGCATGCAGTGTTCTTGTTTTAATAACACGCAGGTCACAACTTTGTTCGCACGAAATGTGTTTATTGACGGTTCTATTTAGAAGCTACGTCGAAATAAGCAGCATTTCACTCGAGTGCCCCATGTGAGACGTTGAAGCAGCAAAGTGGCGAGGACAAAGGCTGTTTGGTGCTTGTCATACGTGTGCGGGTTAGAGTACAAACGCGATGAATTGCAGTTGCAATTACTTGATTTTAAAATGTATTGATTACAGCGACCAATTAGTGCACCCCCAAAGTAATTTACCAAAACTAAAATGTAATCGATTAATTTTAAGCTACATTCCTCCCAAATCCATTTACCATTGCGCAAATGACAGATTAGGCTGTGTCAGGAAGTTAGTCGCAGTGGAGTACCTAAGCCGTCTTCTGCGTGCTGCATACGATGTATGAGCACTAGGGTACAGAAGTGACGTAACCAAATTCGCAAGTGACATGTATTCATGCACTAGAAAACTTACGTGTTGGATTTATGTTAGAGCTTGTGGGTGCGCCTCGATCTAATTCTGCCGCCATGCTCGCTTCCTATTCGAAGTGGGCCCGTTTGCTTCGCAGAGGTATTTCAGGTGCACTTGGGTCAAGAAATGACCCCCTACTGGTCACGCCCCAGAATTCCCTGCAGCGCATGAGGCCACGTAAAGCTCCCGAAAGAAAGTGCACACTTGTAGGCCTTATAACTCCTGGTGAGCATCTGTTTGAGTTTCCTAGGTAATAATTACTACGGCTGAGTGAGCTCTGTCAAATGCCATTTCATCCACTCGGATAGGAAAACGCACTGGCGAGCTATGCTCCCCTGAACGCTGAATTTTGCTTTCGATTGCGTCATACGTGCTACAACAACAGCGTCATCTGCAGCCGCGATACAAGTATGATCCAGTAATGGCTTCATTCCTCCACGAAGCGATATCAGAGTAATGCACCAGAGTTGTAGGGATTCATAGACATAAGTGGTATTAGTGCTCATATTTTCATTACATTTTGCTGCGTGCGGATATACCAGGGCACCCAGTATGCTGATGAAACGACTAGAACATGTTTCACGTCAAACTTCTGCAGCTGACGTCATGATTATGGTCACTCGCTCAAAATGGACTTATGATGTCGGATTACTTGATAACTGAAAGCTGCATGGCATTTGAACGTTGGCTCGCAAAGTGAGGTTTGTAGTGCTGGCCTTTTGGCAAATATGGGCGCTTTATGTGTTTTCAAAGAGACACGGAGATCGGCACAATAGTCTAGTAATGTTAAATAATGCCATATCACGTCGGAGTGTACACGCATTGTTATTTTGTTCCTAATCTTCACAATTCTCGCTTGATAATGCTTCCTTTTATTGGCTTATCTAAATTTTATTTTATGACACATCATTATACGTAAGAGAACTAGATGAGCACTGCTTGCAGCAAGGTCGAGGACTATTCGTTGTAATAGCTTTCTTTGCCGAAAACGATACATGATCTACATCGTGCTCATTTGAGCACAGTATTCTTCCCGTGATATACGGAGTTACATAGACGCGCGTAGAAGGGAGATTTCTTATAGGTGCCTTTTGCACTAGAGCTTCAAAGTTTTTTGTCTGCTCTAGGGCTGCAGCACCAGCAGCGGGCTATAATTTCCTGTCACATGAAGGAAACATCAAAAACATACAAGTAAACCTTGCGAGCAGAACGGAGAGTGCTGCAGCGCACGGATATCAACACCGCAATTCCGAAACATTAACGTCGTTTAGACGAGCAAAAAGGTGCTGTGTAATGTGTTACTGTGGGCCACAGTCATCAGTTTTTGCTAAGTGACAGACAGACGGCCGAAAACATATTTTTATGAAAGGAGGATAAATGAAAGATATTAATAATGGCACAATTTGTAGGAAATCATGCTGTCGTTATGCGAACTCTGTTGTTGCTCGCTGTAATCAAAACAAGACATTTGATGGCCAGCCTCGCTGGCCCTGAAGACATAGTGCTTAAAGGGCTCCTCACGAGGTCTGGCCATTTCGAAATGACAAGCGGAGTGCATACAATGAGCACTAAGGATGGAGCCGGCAAAGTACTACATCGCTACGCCACTAGCCCTTCTCCTCGCGGAGGGAGAGAGAAACAACTTTATTTTGCCACTGCAGGGTAGGAAGTTAGGGCAGGTAGGCCTAGTGTGGCTCCCAGGTGGGGGCGACGTCTTGGGCCCACGAGACGAGTGCGAGTTACGTTATCTTGTCTGCTCTTGTCAGCAGCTGGTTCCAACCCTCCTCGGAGGAAACTGGCAGTAATGATCGTGGGGGAGGGTTACCCTCGCATCCCCAGAGAATGTGTGCCCAAGTGGCGAACACTCCATGGTCGCACTTAGTGCAGACGGGGTCGTAATCCCCTCCAGTGATTAAATAAAGTCTAGAATGACTGAGTATTGAATCGGTCCGCAGTCTGCGAAGCATGGTGGCTTGCGCTCGTTCGAGGTCGGGGTGGGGAGGCGGGTACACGGGTCTCGTTTCCTTATAGAAGTTTGTAATTTCAGCATAGGATTTGGGGGCCTCTGCGAGCGCATCTGGGTTCGAGGGGCCGGCCTCCGGATGTCGCGCTTCTAGCCGGATAGTCGACGTTTATCGCGCAAATGCGCCTACGTCCCGTGGGCCTACGTACATAACAGTGCTGTGACGTTGTTCAAAGTGACACGCGCCCTCGAGAAATAGTCGAGGCCACTTCAGTTCTTTGTTTAATCTCTTGCTTCACTAAACGAACCAAAGATTAGAGAAATAATAAAACCTGTAAACCGAATGTCTGCGTGTCTATGTTTCGTTTCATGCCGTAGCAAGAGAGACGTACGTCTGTTTCGTTCGCTTGTTGCGCAGAGAGCGAAACTGTGTCATTTTCCACCGTGTTCCAGTGCGCGATCATGCTTCATGGTCCGCTTGCATCTACCTCAGTGTTCTCGTAACACTGACTTAAGCCGCTAGAGAGGTGGTGTCTTGCACAGAACGCAAAATCGCGCGCAGCGCGAAGCGATACATATGCATCTACTCACGTCTGAGACCACCAGCCCAAGTGGGCCGCGTGGAAAAGAAGCGAGAGGAACAATAAACGAAGGTGGGGCCCATGACGTACCCGTCACGCGATCCTCCAGCTCCGGTATGGGAGGGCGCAGTAGAGGAATTTTGCTTACGTAGGCAAGACGGGGGCAAGCGGAGAGCGTGTCTATTTTAGTTGTGACGCTTGTCCCCTGAAATCGCGGGTTCGCGGCAGTGAAATATTTCTGTCTGGGCTATTAATGAAGCAGTTCGTAAAATTCTTACGATAGAAAACTGCCTAGAGTGTACGTAGCAATTTCCAGCGCTTAACGGAAATTTGGTGTGTGGCCTGGTGAGGGGCCTATTAAAGTCTCTATTTGTGAAACGGATGGACCCAGTGGCTGGAACTATATACACTTGCTATAAATGATTCAGGGAAAAAAGAAAGCAAAAAGAAATCCACGATACCAAAAAAAAAAGTAGCGCTGCAATGTCAGCGAGCCAGCTGACTCACTAACTTTGCACCTAACTTTGCCTAACTAACTTGGCACCTTTGCCCCTAACCTAACCCTCCGCTTAGCTTTGAAAACTTAGGGTCGATAAACATAATTTCAACCACGATTGTCAGCAAAGCACCCAGTAGCTCTGAGGCTTTCTCAGTTTCAGTTCACCGTCACTTTAGCCCGGGACAGTTCATGCGGGGAAAAAGTTAAACAGACGAACATCGGCAGAAGAGAAAGGGTACAGACGGCTGTAGAACTCGGTAGAACGAAGCATGCGACCACTGGGAGCCCTAAATTGAACATATTTAGCAGGGATAGGCGGGCTAGTTGGTGGTCGATATTGGAATGCATCGTGTAACCACGCAAACAACAAAGGACAGTTAAAGTTTAGTTGAAGTTGAACAAAGGACAGTTGACGTTCCGCGCCTGTCCTGTGTGTTTCCTTCTTTGTCCTTTGTTGTTTGCGCGATTACATGATGCATTCCTAAATTGGACGAGCCTTCTCTGCCTCTGGCTCATGTTATTCGACGAAAACGAGCAGAAAATGCGCCCAAATGGAATAGCACATAAAATGTCCCCCTTGCGAGGAGTAGAGATTATTTGTCTCCGCGATCGGTGCGTTGTATTGATGACAGTGTAGGCATTATTAAAGAGCTTTCGGGCAATGGCACGGACGTAAACGTCATCGCTCTCATTTGTTTTCATTCTTGGTTTAGATGAATAGTAATGGCACTGCCAGTAAATAAAACATGCATGCAGGTGCCGCTAAAGCCACTCGCCAATGAAAAATATATTAAAATAATTTTCACCTCAGCAAGCAATTTTAGGAGCCTGCAGTAAAAATGGTGATAATGATGAAAGTATAAGTATTAGTAGAGAGACTTCCCTAGATGAATCTAGAGGTCTTGACTGATTCCTTAAAAAATAGTGAAGTTTGTGTGCATATATATATATATATATATATATATATATATATATATATATATATATATATATATATATATATATATATATATATATATATATATATATATATATATATAAATATATATATATATATATATATACCACAATACACACTTGGCCCTAAAGTCAACAGTAAAACTTTTACATATTTGATCTTAGTAATGCAGAAATTGAGCGGCATATAAAAAATACTCTGAGGAGCACTACATGACGCCAAATCATATGTCGCTTGCTTCATTCAGCCGCGGTTAACCACTTTTTTCAATCCTTCGTGCAAGTTACGGGGATGATCTCGTGCGTGTATATATATATATATATATATATATATATATATATATATATATATATATTTCGGTGGACCTCTCAATCCGCCTGCTACCGGGTGCCTTGATTTAATAGATACGGCACATGCGAAACGCATACTCTTCTTTTAGTGGCGGAGCGAATGAAGAAAATGGCTTCATGTTCTCAAGCGAGCGGAGCTCGCCAGGATCAAAACAATGCTGATGAACAATTGTCTGCTAGACGGATTAAAGACGAAGCTCTGTCATCGGATACGCCCGACAAACAGAGAGAACTGGAGCGGGCCTTTGCATCACGTCTGTCACGTAGTTCTCTTATTCTTGCCATCATCCACACTGGCCGAGGGCGTTGTGTGTCGCCAATTAGAACTATATGTTATTGCTTGAGCGAGTGTGGGCGTTTCACTTTGTTGACGCGAAGGTTTCTCAATGCACCTAGGTATTCTTACTGTCAGCAGTCCCAAAGGGTTTCAGGTATTCTTCTTGTTTTTCCGACAGCCTGCTCAGCTGGACTTCGCTGTTAGCATCCACTGACACTTCGTATGGTGGTAGAAATGTAATTCTTCGACTTACTAGAAAACTCGCTGGACAGTGTCGGTAGGGCTTATTGACGTCAGGATAGACGAAGGTTAAAATACGTGAATTCAGCAAGGCCACAACATCTGTTAAAAGCGTGTTGAGTTCAGTATAGCCCACGAGTCTTCTTCTTGGCGTATTTCGCAAGTAGTGCTCCACAGAACGTACTAGTATGTCTTCCTTTGAAGGCGCATTGCCACCTTGGTCGGAGCGCTTGTTGGGTGACGCGCTATTCTACATTGAAAACCGGAAGTGTCACCCCATGAAAACACATCTGAGTCTAACAGAATTGCGGAAATGGCCACCGACCGGTTTCCCACGAACCATCTTTTTTGGCGCAGCACAATTTACTGTAGCCATTCGCTTTGTGTTCACATGGCTGGTCCAGAGTGGCTTTTTTGTGTTGCGCCGACAAAAAAGCGCTGCAAAGCTGAATATGTTGTGAACAGAAGTCTGCGATCACCACGCGCGAGGGCCGGGGTAACAGGGTTTCATTAAAGCAGCCGCAGGGAGCAAACGTAACTGGTGAACGTGCAGTCACTTCGTTGCTTACATTATGGGGCAGAACGATAGAGCTGCGGAACCACAGCACGCAGTCTCCTTCCCGGGTTTTCTTAATCTTTAATTTAGGCTTCTTTAATCAGCTCAAGTATCGTGGATACTAGAGCGAGCTCTCCCGACTTCATGATCGCGTTGATATGCTTGTACCAACCACTGTCGAATTCTTAAGCTCGCAGCAAGCTACACGATGATGTGCACATAAAAACCTACCTCAGCACTATGTTTTCGCATTATGTCTCTTGCCAAAACTGGGAGAGCAAGCATGAGTGTGTGTGGTACAGCGCGAAGCAGGCACAAGAGAGGTAAGAAAAACGAGGACAAACAAGGGCAACGAACTAAGCCAAACCACCACCCTTCTAAGCAAACATGAGCGCAACAGGCACGTTGATCGTCCAACCGCCCTTCCATGGATGCAGATGTACGCTCCAGCTGATATGCTCAAGTAAAACTCTTAATTGGGCTGGTTGGTACATGCTTGAATTAGTAAAGGCAAGGCGCAGAAGGCCAGCACTCAAGAAGAACACAAACGACAGGACCGGCGCCAATCTGGCGACAGGCACCGGTCCTGTCGTTTGTGTTCTTCTTGAGTCCTGGTCTTCTGCGCCTTGACTTTACTAATTCCAGCTGACCTCGGGCTGTTCAGTTTTTTTTCTCCTTCAGCTTTTCGTTCTTACTTAATGTCCTCGTCCCTACAAAGTCCTTCAGCTGGCGGCGGTAGAATCGGCGAAGCTTGTACCTGCTCCCTCCGTCGCTTCCCGAGTCTGCAACAAGATAATGCGACCTCAAGAGCCGTCGGAGGGATTTGTATCGTTTTCTTTATGGACCAGTTCCTCAAGAGCAGGTCGTTCATGTTTTTATTGTCCTCAATATAGGCGCCACGAGGGCCTCCGCTGGTACACCTGCGCGGCGATCTGCTGTAGATCATGACAGTGCCGCATCCGTTACACAGTTGCCGTCAACTTCAAGTCGTCTAACGTGGAGTCGTTGGGCATCTGTGGCGGTAGCGGACTCTGGAGTGTAGTTGGAGGGAATAACTCTGCCGCTTGATGAAGGTGAGCTTTTCGGTCGAAGAAATCGGTGCAGTCGCATACTGCCGGGTAGGGGTTGTGAGGTCCTCGACGGAGTCGTAGCGTCGCGTGGCACTGTTCTAAGCTGGGGGATGGTGGGGAGGGAGGGCTGCACCTAGCGGTATTTTTCAAAGGTGACGTAGTCGTTCGTGTGCCAGTTGCTGTGGCAGCTCCTGTCCTTTTTGTCGTTGTAGAAGGTGATAGGAGGCCTCGACTCTGTAGTCGAAATGTTGTACTCATGGTTATGGTTCTGCGCACTGCTTCGCCGGTGGTGTTGCTTCTCCTCGCTGAGGTGGTGGTGGTGGGAGGGGCTAGAGTGGTAGCGATTTTATCGCTGGTGTTTTCGATGGTAGCGGGATAGGCTACGATTCTGCGGCATCGTGCGCGCAATGTAGCGCGAGTGGGCAGGTGTGCACATATCGTCGTCCAACGAGGTTTGCACCATTCGGCTGATCGCTGAAGTCTGTTACCCGCACGTTGCGTGGCGACTGATTTGGCCTAGACAATTGTAAAATAATGCCGTGAGTTGCGCAAATGGCAGCTCGGCTTGCTCTCTGTTCTAGCCGTGATCTGGGGTTCGGTGTCGGCGATCACCATTTGTTAGTTCAGGATTGGCGGTCACCTTAAGTTGTTGCACGCACGGCGTCGGTGGTATCGCGCTTGCACTGACGTTCACCTGCTTACAAGTTGTACAGACTGAATGCACTGCCTGCTGTCATGGCAAAGTGCTAGTGGCTGGCGGTAATGATCCAATGTCGGCGCAGGAATCAAGACTTAAACGAACCCAGCAGACGGCGTTACAGAGCTTCTCGGGATAACTAAGCGCCTCGGGGAATTCGGCTTCGTATTCGTCTTCGTAGGTGACGAGATCTTCGAATGTGGCGTTAAATTCAGTGAGGCTTATCCTTATCATCGAGTTTGGTTAAAACCACATGAAAGGCCGGTAGGCATCGGTTGGATTTGCGACAAGGCTTCGGTTGCCACGTCGATGGCTTGAGTAGCAGCGCTTCAAGTGGCGTTGCGCTGAGGGCGTGTCGGTCCGTGATCGATTTTGCGGGCAGCTGTCTACTTCCCGGGTTTCGGTACCATAATGTAAGGAACGAAGCGACTGCGCGTCCATCAGTTACGATTGTTCGGTGCGACCGCTTCATTCGAGCGCCGCGCTTCCCCTGACCCGGCACAAAAAAAGGGGATACATGTATAAAGATATAGGTTCTAGCTAAGGCTGTGCAAATTCACTCAGAAGCTTTACGATAGCTTGCGAACTTTTCTTAGTGCGTGTGCCCCCTTAGCACACAGGTAAACTTATCCATAGTGGTTGCACGCCACTGCGAATTAACCGTGCAGACGGTGAAAATCAGTACTCATTTCATATAACGTGCTACCAATAAGTGCAATCTATTTAGCTTGCTCACAGCAATGCTGCAATTTGGGACAGATAGCTAAACGCAACACCTGCATAAACCGCAAATGCCATTTACACGTGGCCAATAAAGCTACGAGGCAGCGCGTTTGCAAAGTGAAGTTTTTACTTATTTCGAGCTCCTAGCATTCAATATACAACTTACGGGTTCATTTTCCTTTTGAATGTAGATCCCATTAGGTGTATTCGTACCGGGCGTGTAGGCGAAAAAATATGATGTTGCTGCTTAGAAAATTTAGAAAATCTATATCCGCAAGCGCAAGTAAGAATACTTTCTTGGATATTAGTTGTGACGTATTAGGAGCAGATAGCCTTCTCCAAAGAGAACAAGTGATGCCCATACAGGGCTTTAAAATACTAACCATTGATACGTTTAGGTGCCTTTACCTGCTCGATAATCCGTGGCACGGAACGAATATTAGGACAGTGACGGTAAATAAGGACACCTTACACAGCAAAACGTTTCTCCTAAATTGTGCGAAGAAAAAATTTGGCAACCACTGATCATTGCTCTAGCAGTTGAGAAGGGATCTCGCTTGTAAATTACAAGGGGGATTCGTTCCTCGTTTTTTTGTGTATTTTGTAAATGTCCTAGCTACAAACTCAATATTCCCCGATTTGTATTTTACGAATTGTGGCATATTACTACACCAACGAAAGTGCTCTCCTAGAATAGTGCATGAATGAAAAAAAATCATTTTCATTACCTGAGCTTTATGTTAATTGTGCAATAAAAGCACCACCTAGTGTATAAGAAAAAGAAATAGATATCTGACATGCAAGATATTATTACATAAACAAAATGGCGATTTAGTATGGGTGCCATATATCGGGGTCCCATATATCGAGGTCTATCCTATTTATGCTCTATTCATTGTAGAATAAAATGAAACCAATTGGGGCTTGTGTTTTATTACATAACCTGTAGCTTTGCTCAGCAATTTTATTACCTAATACAGATATAAGTAAACAGAAATTATTGACTGAAACGTTTTGACATGCAACCAACCAACACCACATATTGAAAAAAAAATCTGTTCTGAATTTGCTAAAGTGGAACTCTTGGTATGTTCAGGTTTAAATCGTCGATTGTTGTGGATCATCAAATGTAGCAATAATGGCGCTTTTTATGGCAGGTAAATTCCTGAACGCGGTATATTTGTGATGTAGAGCTGTCTGGAGACATGTTTTCGGAGTACACCACTCCGCCGTACTCTCTTACGTCTAATGCTTCGAGATTACGCCGATAGTCTCCACAGGACAAGGGGTTATCGAGGTTCAAAAAAAAAGACCGTAAATATGAGCTTTTACGCGCCGAAACCGCGATTCGATTACGAGGCACGAGGTAGTGAGGGACTCCAGACTATTTGGACCAGCTGCTTTTTTTTTTAATAGGCATCTTATGCACGGTCAGCGGACGCTCTTACATTTCATCCCTGCGGCCAGTAGTTGATCCGGCACCGTTAGGTTTAGCGGCGCAACGCCAGAGCCACTACACTACCACTGTTGTTAGAGGTTCAGCCAGCATGGTGACGATGGGTGCTACGTAGGTTTGCCTAAACTTGATCATTTCGAAGAAAATGTTGTGGTATAAGTGCGCCAAAAATGGATTGATCACGCATGTCACAGCGACTGTTTTGCGATCACGAAAAACAATTATTCATCGGAAATTTCGAATGGTAGCACTGAATAAATAATGTCGCAGCAACATCTCAGGAGTAAAGGCAGAACGCTAGGCAAACGTCTGTATTGGACATGACTCCCATAATACCTGAAACGACTGCACCACCGGGTTTTTTTTTTCTCCTCGAGCAAATTTTATTGGAGGCACTATGGCGCTGACAACCTCTTCCGTTTACATCGGTCAGTCTTACTTTTTTCGCCCATTTCTCCTTCTTAGAGCGAAATGCGGAGCACGGCGTCTTTCGCTCGTACAGTGACAGATGGCGTTGGCGTTCCGCTTCAGAAAATTCTAGAGTTTGTCGCAGTCGTTGCCGACGTTTACTTATGATTTCCATTCGTTCTGGACGACAGGGTCAAGTGGTGCGCTGAGACATGGCATTACATTTCATCCCACCACGAAATGTCTCACCTGTTCGATATTTCAGCTCGAACAAATCATCGCGCCGAGTGGAGGCAACGAAGCGGGGTATGGACGCGAGCGAGCGGCCGTTCGCGGGTCGCGCTTAACTGTGCCCCCACTCGCGTTGGCCATGCAGGAACACGGGCATCTTCATAACGATGCCATTCTACACGCTACTACTTCTCCACACGATAACGCTACTGCTCTGCACGACTGCCAGTCGGCCCACTTTCGATGGGAGCTCGGTGCTAATAGCGTTGACTGCGCGTGCTACTCGATTCAACCTGCTTTCTCTATTTTTGGTGCTTTCGTAATTGTCACGGTTAGCTTATTCGCCTAGGCATTGTGTGGTCGTTTGACTGATTTACGGCTCACCGAAAGTATAAAAACCGAAAGTATACCAGCCAAAGGGGCGAGAGTATTAGGCTTGTGTTTCTCGACATTAGACTGTGTTTCGCCGATTAGATCTCTAGGAAGTACAATGCTAGGTAAAACAAAGCTTTTTTTTTTTACTTTTCATCGCGTTTCTGATCACGCCAGGATTGTGACAGTGAGTGTTTCCCTGTCATCCAGTGCGATCTGCTTCATCTCTGTGCACGCGCGACTCCATGTATCAAATTTATTTATTATGTATATTTTTGGTGTCATTTAGACGGCTGATTAAACTACGATTGCAATACTTCACGTTTGCTACCGACATTATTACTTCCGAACATTATTGCCCACATTATTATCTGAACGTGCAGTCTTCCTAGAGAAAACGAGCTCATTGAACGTTGTTTCTTGAATGCAATTACACTTATTACCCCGTAGCTTTTAATTCCGCTTCTGTAACCACGTCGCTACCCTATGACGTGCTCAAGGCAGGGCAATCAATCTGATAAAAACGCCGTCGGTTGCACGTTAGGTAAACAGATCAGGCTTGATTCTTTTGCCGGCTATCTTTTCATATTCCTAACTCGCTTGTAGTCGCTCCGCTGCTTTTATTGCAAGATTTATTTCAATCGAGAAGAAAAAAAGGGGGAGGGGAAATGTTGAAAAGTTGGACCCAAGTCAACTTTGCCACAAAGCAGTTCGCATGCAACAGCCACGTATTATGGCATCCATTTAGATTTGCAACTCTTTGAATCTATGAGAACAAGCCCAAAGCTAGTATCATTGTGCCATGGTGCCATTTCCATAGATAAAAACGACTGTTTTCAACAAATCACTTTCTTTCTTGTACGAGCCACCTTTGCAATTGCACACGAAAATATCTTGCGCTAATGATATCTTCAACGTAATATACATGAACAGCAAGGTTCTTAGTGGCGGATGTTTCTCTGTTTTATGAATAATTTAAGATACCACATGCCGTTAATGGCTAACCATTATAAAAGGCTATGCGTTCGCTAGCTGAAAAGCATTTAGACACTCCGCTGCTAAGTGGCTGTTACGGGTGGGTCTTGCAGAAATTCACCCAGATGGGCCACTTTTTCAATACAACAACAAAAAGAAAGTGGGGCGTAACAGAGGTCATACGTGCGTAGTTAGTTAGCCACGATTAATGTGACACGGGTAAGTTGCCTCGAACCATGACGGAAAATATACTGATGTTCACTTGCAACCCTTCATGGGACTCAAATTTCTTCTTTCTTGGTTCTTTGCCTATGGTGTATACATTAGGAGGCCAGCGCTTCATAGCGTTCTGCCGTTGTGTGACACAATCTCCGCTGGGCATAATAAAATAAAACATAGAGAGATGAGCAAAAAGCCCGCGGAGAGAAGTTCTCGTGCAAGTCAAATAGGCAGATTGCTATTCTTGCACTTTTAATTTATTCTACTTGGCTGTGAGTGTATGCTTTCGTTTCAGCCCGTGTCCCTTTACGTGCATGGTGCCACCCAATTTAAGTGATTAATCTGCAACATAAAACACCCTCCGTTTTTATGTGCCCTTTTATCTGTACTTGTTTATTTGCTTGAAATGGTGAATCGCTGTATATTTTTTTTTTCTGTGGAGAGTAACGTTCGCACTCACTGACGGAACGAGAATGAGACGAAACGGATGAAACAACAAAGATTTGCGACAAAACAGGCATGTCAGGGCTCACATGGATGAACACAGTAGGCGCCATAGAGCTTCAGATACGGAATGAGATACTAGTCGACCTTCACCCAGTTTTCCTTTAACATTATTCGCATGGTGCTTCATTGGTTGTCCATATTCAAGGCCGCTGTCTTGGACCTGTGATTCCATCTTGTGAGTTTCCCGGAGATCTTTCTTTCTTTAATAGATTCCACCAATAATCAACAGGTTAAAAGCCAAATGTAGCTGTTTTTTCAACCGTTCAAACAGAATAACTCATTGGAAAAGTTGTCGTTAGTATTTTGCAATTGCTAAATCAAACATGTCTCTTCCTTGACTGCTACAGCCCGGCCAGTGTATTGTTGCTGATGGTGGGATTGAAAGTCTTCAGAGTAGCACTACAGTGAAAGAATATTCAAGCTGCAATAGCAAATTACCCTTCTGCAATGTCAAAGAAATGCCACTCTTAGCGTCAATAGAGACACGTAAGCCTGAAAAGGTGGCAAAAGGGAAATGCGAGTGGCGAAGACGCCTTGAAGTCAACAACTAAATCCTTTGGCTTTACGCGCCGAAACCCTGATATAATAAGGAGGCAGGCCCTAGTGGGACACACCGTAATAATATGTGGCGTCTAATATATTATAATATATAACGTAATGGCGTCTATCCAATAGTATTGATCCCCTGGAGTTCTTTCACGCGTGCACAATGCGTGGTACGCGGTCGTGTTTTGTAATTCGGCCCTGTCCAAATTCGGCCGCGATGGCCCTGCTTTGATACGGCGCCCTCGGGATTAGCATTGCGTGTCACCACCACACTACGTGACCACGTAAAATCGCTCGAAGCTCCTGCACCAGTTCGCCATGACGTCATGGATTATGACCAGGTTCGCTAGGTAATGATGTTAAATTACCGTAAATTTAATGCCGTTAAAAACCACGAGAGCTTTTTTTTTATTTTGGACAGACTGAAAAAAAAAAGAAATCCTAGCCTCTCTTAGCTCGCGGAAGTCTGTTGAACTGCAGAAAAGGGTACACGCAAATACGTGTTTATAAATATTTTGGCACTATAAAGAATTTATATGCAACCTAGCACGCTTTTTTTTATTCGCTTGGTGATTCTTGGTAGCCTTCCGAATTATCGACTGCTGCCCAGCATAGCTGTGAACTTTTATGTTATTGCGGAGGCGAGACTGTGTGTACTGAGCATATTTGCGGTTCTTTAGTTTTTTTTAGATTGCGGACGGAGTGTGTTCGCCACGGGGTCAATTACCATATCCCGCAATGCTACAAACAAGGTCAAACACGTGCTCGCCTTTAGAGGTACGGAAAGCGGGAAAGCAATCGTAAATATACTGTCTTTTGTTACCCGCTTGGCACTTTGGTAAACAATTGAAGAAGTGAAGACCACAAATTATCACTTCAAATTTATCATTGAAACTCGACTGCCGTCACGTAAGTGTGTCGCTATGAATTTTTTTCTTGTATTTAGGAAGGTTTGGCGCCAGATAAGTTCTTATAAGTTGATAGGTTGAGTGCTTGTTTCTTTCAGAACGCTGCCTTTAATAAAAAAAAACAGTTAACTATAGGTCCAAGCAAATGCTCTCAAAATCCACGACACCCGTATAAACGAGTGCAGGTAGCGTTGCCATCCGGATTTGCTTTTCCGTCTTTTTTGCCTTTCGCAGCTTGCGATCCAACGTAAGACGAGCTTTTCGCCACGTGGGATTCGAAGCGTATTGCACTAATACTGTTCATTCAGTTGTTTTTTTAGTGTCCCTCTCAAAGTAGAATCACGTTTCTTATATCTAATCTAATGCATAAAGTTATTCGTTACCAGCAAGCCCTTCAAAATCTAGCGCTAGAAATGCGTCAGTTCAATTTGTGTAAGAGTGCAGCCCAGCACTTTGAAAATGGCAGCATAAAGGCTCGCTTCGAGATTTGGAACGAATAGAAACAAGGAACTTCAATGGAGGCTTTCATTGTTAGAAAGAGACGGAAAGCCAAGCCAAGCTGCTGCTTTGCAGTGAACAGCTGCTGGGAGAGCAGTTCCTAAAGGTTCAACGAGGGAAGAGAGCGTGGGTGGGGGTGTAAATGCTGCACAGAACTCTCAACATCTATCCCGCCTCAGCAGCACGTTACAACACAGGTGAAGGCAGTGCTAAGGAATGAAGACATGGATTGAAGACATGGAATGATTGCGTCCGTCTTTTAATGCTTTTTGGGCAGTTCTCGAACCATGGTAAGATTCTTCAATTCTTCTAAATCACTACGAATCATTAACCAGAGCTTCTTCTATATGCCACCATTTTAAAACAAGCAACAAGTGCTGCACGAGTTTGGTCGTTAAAAATGACATTAATCTTGTCACCGAAAGTATAGAGCTGGAGGTTACGCGGTATCACAAACAACTAAGTGGTGTACCAGTCAGTCAGGTGCGTTGTTTGAAGGCTTTGCAATGATTATATCGCCGAAAACTGCCATATTTCTATTTCCATTTGTGCGCTTCTGTTGGACGCACAGGGGCATCCCCTTTCCTGTCTTCTGGCATCTAGCGCTGGTAGACTGAGCTTCCGTCAGTATGATCACAGTGTCCGTGCGCGCTTCAGTAGTGTCTGGTACCACGAGGCCGCCATATGAGGTTTCGGTGACGTAAGCACCCTACTTTTCCACATCCGAAACCACGCCTCGCTTTTCTATTGGAATTATTCTATTCGCATTAGACGCATTTAATTATTTATTCCGCTCCCGGGAAATAGACGATCGCCTACGCAAATCATGGTTGACAGCAATCCACTAAATAAATAAGACAGAACTTTTCTGTCAGTACTGGTTTAACATGGACGAATGATTTTGTACGTAACTACCCAGACGTTCATGAACTGGCTAGGCAGCGCCTCTCAGAAGCTTCCACAGCCGTTTCTTTTTTTTTAGTTAATGTGAATGAGCAAATTTCCAGGAGTATCCCGCCTTTTATTTTTATAGCGAAAAAGGCTGAATCCTGTTTTTCGCCATAAGTGACGCGAGTAGGAGCTGCCGCTGTCAACTACAGACGTTGAAGGCGCAGCACATCGTCATCATCAAAAAACTTTACACAAACTGGATGAAAAATACATCGCCAAAATATTTGCACTCACAAAGCGACACGTTTCTAACTTTCGCGTACTTTATACGCCCGCACTCGATTTCGTTGGCTGAAATTAGGCTGTTTGTTTTCAGGAGCGTTTTCTATCCCCTCGCGAAAAAAAAGAAAAGAAAGCTACAAAAGACACTTTTCAACAAAACTCTGTTAATTGCTGATCAGCAAAAATGGACTACATTGTGTTCTCAAGATGACAAAGACATGACGTAGGAAAGTCGAGAACATAGTCAACTCAAGAAACCCTTTGGCTCTCGCCGTTAAAAGAATCAAGAATACTGGTACGGTGATCATCGCCTTTGATGGACACAAGGTTCCGAATTTCGTCAGATATGGCCCGGTCCTTGTAAGGTGTTCACTATACAAGAAACAAGTCGACGTATGCTACGCTTGCGGTCGGCTCGGTCACAGAGCTGATGTGTGCCCGTCTCCGCAAGAGAGAATATGCCGAGGCTGTGGTGCAGTGAATCCGACTGACAAACATCAGTGCCAACCCAGGTGTGAACTGTGTGGTGGCCCACACCCAACTGCGGACAAAGTGTGTAAGCAGCGCTATACAACTCCATACGTGGTCAGAAAACGGAGAAACGAAAGAGCACTAGCAACCAACTTCAACAAGGACAATAACGACACGCAGCCAAGCTCAAGGTCCCGCGGCAGGTCCAGGTCCCGCAGTCGCTCACGCTCCAGGGGAAGAAGCGTGTCCAGATCCCGACCCAGATCCAGATCCCAATCCAGGACGCGATCCGGATCAAGAGATCGGAGCCAACAGGCTGCATCGAAACCCGGGGAAGGAATCAACGGATCCACATGGGCCGACAAAGTCAAGGGAACGGCCATAGCGGACAAGACGCCTCCTCACCGGGACAACAATAAAACAAGACTTATCTGGGCCGACGACGCGCGTACCGATCCGGTAAGTGCCATGCTTTGTGACCCACCCCCAGAGCAAAGTAAGGATCGTGAAATAGAAAGACTTAAGAAAGAGAATGCAGAACTAAGGGAAATGAATCAGAACATGATTAGAGAGATGACGGCAATAAGGAAACTCTTAAGCGAGGCTAAACAAGCAGAAAACAAAGATAGCACTAATACACGCAAAGAAGCCCCAGTCCCGGCGCCTGCTGGTGAAGGCCCAATGTCAGCCAAGCGTAGGGCTGTTGAAAGTAAACTCAAGAACACTGAAACACAGATGGAGGAAGTCAAACAAGCGCTGGCGTCTTTTAAAGACAACATGCAGATGCTTATGGACAGTGTCTCACAGTTGACAATGAATGTAGGCCATATACAGACGGCACTGAATGACCCTAAGGAGGGACTGAAGGCTTTTGGCGAAAGAATTAAAACCCTGGAAATGATGACTATGTCAATGGACGTAAGGGAACAATGCGGGTCGTCATTCCTCAGAGCTACACTAACTCCCCAGGCGGGGGAGATGAATATGCAATATGGCTCACAATAAGAGGGAATTTCGAATATGGCAGTGGAATTGCGGGGGGTACAATAACAAACGTTCCATCATCCAGCAATACCTTAGGTCACTTCAGTCTAAACCGGATATTATCGCACTTCAAGAGACAGGATATGGATATGTCACACTCACTGGATACAGAGCCATAGAGTGTCAAACGTTCGGTAGGGGCCTGTACGTGCTTGTAAATAAGCAGCTTACACACATCCCACATGAATTAGGCGTCATAGACAAAAACCTAGAGTACCTCATGGTTGAGGTTGTAGTACCAACTTCACACAAAAATCAAAGGAACAATAGCTTATTCGTACTCAACATTTACAGTAATCCGAAACACCAGAAACAACACTTCAAGAGATTATTCGAAAAGGCTACTAATTTAGCTGGAAGTAGACCTCTGATTATATTAGGAGACTTCAATGCAGCCCACGAGCTATGGGGCTACGTTAGGACGAATGCCAAGGGCAGGAATCTGTGGAATCACGCGGATGAGCTAGACCTGGTCTTAGTCACGGATAAGACACATCCTACAAGGCTTGGCAATTCTGTCTGCAGAGACACCACACCTGACCTTACGTTCATTAAGAACACAGAGCATGTTTCATGGACTAATACAAACATGAATTTTGGCAGCGATCATTACGTAATAGAAGTCACACTGGAAGTTGAGAAAGGCCGAACTCGAGAATTCGAGGTCGTAGATTGGGACCTTTTTCGTAAATTAAGAGCCCAAAGCGGAAAAGAAACCACCAAACTCAATCTCAGAGACTGGTGTGAGGGCATCAGAAGGGACATCAAAATAGCGTCCAAAAGAATTGTTACAGATACTAATGTAGAGGCAATGGACTCGAAACTTGCCCACTTAATAGAAGCCAAGGAAGCCATAACCCGAAGGTGGCGGGCACAAAGGCTAAATCGTAGGCTCAGAAAAAGAATCGCAGAACTTAACAAACAAATCGAACAATACTGTAACACCCTCTGCCAGCAACAGTGGGACGAGTTTTGTGAGTCAATCGATGGGCAAATCAGGAACGGCAAGGCGTGGAAATTGATCAAGCATCTGCTGGATGAAAAAGGCACTAAAGCCAACCAAAGACACAGCCTTGCCCGAGCCATACACGTAGCCCTTAGGGATCAGCCCATCGAAACAGTTACCAAACAACTAATTGACAAATACCTACCAGTTAGAAATGAGCAGGACCAGCCACTTCCATCAGAATACAGGGGAGCCGCTCAACCGGAACTCGACCAACCCTTCACCATATCCGAAATCCGGAGGGTGTTAAGTGAACTAAATCGAAATTCAGCCCCCGGTCCTGATGGAGTAACAAACAGATCACTTAGAAATCTCGATGAGCCGTCCATTGAATCGCTGACAGACTTCATTAATGAAGCATGGATCTCAGGCGAAGTCCCAGAAGAATGGAAAACTTCACAGGTTATACTAATACCCAAACCGGGTAAACCTCCAAGCTTGGACAACTTAAGGCCAATATCACTTACATCATGCGTGGGGAAGGTCGCTGAACACGCAATCCTTAACAGGCTAAAAGACCACTTAGAAGACAATAATATATACACTCACAACATGCTGGGTTTTAGGTCTGCACTTTCCACGCAGGATGCCATGAAGCAAATTAAACACCACATACTCGACGGATATTCTAGAAATACTAAGGCCATATTGGGATTAGACTTGGAAAAAGCGTTCGACAGAATCAAGCATGAGTACATCCTCAGAACGATAGAAGACATTGGACTCGGGTTGAGGATGTTTAAATACATCAAATCCTTTCTCGAAGCACGCACGGCGAAGATAAAGGTCGGAGACACAAACTCGGAAGTGGTTCAGCTCGGAGATCGAGGAACCCCCCAAGGATCGGTGATCTCTCCCGTCCTTTTCAACCTGTGCATGATTGGTCTGTCCAGAAAGCTGGGCAAGATTAACGGCATTGACCATACCATATATGCTGATGATCTCACTGTATGGTGTGCTGGTGGCAGTGAAGGGCAGATACAGGACGCACTGACTGAAGCGATCAAGACGGTGGAAGAATACCTGAGGCCCACTGGACTCAGGTGCTCCCCCCATAAATCGGAGTTACTACTTTATAGACGTGAAAAGGGGGGCAGGCCTAAGGGCTGGAAACCTCTATCGGAAAGCAATATACACCTACATACAGAAAATGGTGCCAATATACCCAGAGTCAACGTGATCAGGGTACTAGGCTTTTTCATTGATGCAAACGGTGGAAACCATACCGAGGTGAAGAAAATCACCCTTAAAACGGATAACGCGTGCAGGATGATCAGGCGCCTGGCAGGAAGACACAAGGGCATGAAAGAAGATAACCTCATCAGGATAATCAACTCATTCGTACTCTGTCATATATCATACGCCGCTGCCATGTACAATTGGACGCAGTCTCAACTCAAAAAGCTTGACGCAGTGATCAAGAAGGTTGTTAAAAGCGCATTGGGGCTCCCAATTCGAACCAGCACTGCAAAACTGCTCAAATTAGGAATACACAACACGACCATGGAGATCGCGGAGGCTCAAGAAACATCACAAATAGCGAGACTATCTACAACCAGCACGGGAAGATCAATCCTGGACAAGATCATGATCAACCCCATTACGGATTCAGCACAGTACGTTAAAGTTAATCAAGAATTCGCAGACAACATAATTGTCGCACCTCTACCCAGGAATATGCACCCAAAACATAATATCAACAGGAGAGTCGCACGAGCCAGGGCGTTAATCGAGAAAATGGATAAAGGGGGCAGAGGAGCCTGCTTTGTCGATGCGGCTGCCTACAAAGATCTAAGTAGGTTCGCGGCGGTGGTAGTAGATCACCAGGGCAATTGCACAAACTGCGCCACGGTCTACACTAACAAACCTGAAGACGCTGAACAAGTTGCCATTGCATTGGCACTAACAGACGATAGATTCATCGAAATATATAGCGACTCGAAAACGGCTATTAGAGCTTTCAATAGGGGAAAGATTGCCCCGCAGGCTGCGAGAATAATTAACAAAAGGCAAACAAATGTTACACGTTACATTTATTGGTTCCCGGCGCACCTTGGTTCACTTGATGGCATTCCCGTCAATCCAAATGAATCGGCCAACAGCGTCGCCCGCGACCTTACAGACCGGGCCGCTTTTACATATGGTTTTGATTCTGCTGGATTGGAGAACTTACATAGAGATACGCTCATTACATACAATGAAATTACAAAACATTACTACATGGGAAGGAGGGAGTTTCCACCCCCTCACTATAGGCTAAACAGAGCACAAGCAGTTACACTTAGACAATTACAGACAGAGTCTTATTATTCACCTGCACAAATAAAGAAATGGTATAACATTGCAGACATGAATATTATATGCAAAGCATGCAAACAGGAGATATGCACGCTTGAACATCTGCTCTGGGAGTGTGGGTCGCTCGGCCCTGGCATTTCCCGGAATCGGTTTTTAGGAATGATCAGATCTCCTGATCATATCCCTCAAGTCCTGGCTGTCCAGTACGCCCGTGATAGGGCTAGGAGGCTTGACCTCCCGGTCCCAACATGGAACTAGCCAGGCAGGTGGCAACACCTTGTACAGGACCAGATTAAAGTTTTTCCTCCTCCTCCTCCTCCTCCTCCTCCTCCTCGGGAGCATTTACTGTGCTAGCGCAGCCGAAATTTAAAAATATTGTTTTAAGTTCGTAACGCCTCACTGATGCACGGGCACTGACGTTCTGGCGCGAATTTAAAAAAAGAACCTTTGCTCGCCATTTTCTTTAGTTAAAAAAAGATATCTTATAATTGTATACTAGTTGAGCTATTCCCTTTAGTGTCTCCCTAAGTGTGCTTTATTTTTCTCGTAAGAAAAAACTTCTTATTGAAGTGCTGAAAATCTATTCGCATAGCGGCAAAACAGAGCGTCGACCATGCGATATATAGGCATAATTTTCTGGTAATAAAAACGTAGTCATAGTTGTGCATGTCAACGACGACATGCACAACGAACACTTGCACCACCTGCCACAGGCATTTCTTTATGAACTTGCTGCAACTAAAAAGAAAAAGAAAGCGTACGAGCATTCTGCTTCCGAACGACCTCATGTTCGGAAGCAGAACGCCAAAGCCCCTAGCAGTGGCTCAGTGGCTTTGGCGTTCTGCTTCCGAACATGAGGTCGTGGTTTCAACTCCTAGCCACGACGACTGCATCCGTGTCAGTGCCTATCGTTCTGCAGCGTTCCTGTATTGTGGGTCTTTCAGCCCGTGAGCGTATTCTAGGTCCGAGATATTTCTAGCACAATGAGCCAGAAAATAAACACCTTAAAGATAGAACAGGAAAACAAAGACGTTGGAAAAAAAACGGATTTCCAGGTTCAAACAAGCCGGCCTTTCTACATAATTGATATCTCCGTGGCTTAACACCGTCAACACATTTATTATATTTGCACGAAATCACCGGCATCGAATTGGTTTCGATTCCTGCGGTCAAGTATAAATCATGAATGCTTCAGACAAGGGTGGGTGAAATGTTTATGGTAGGAACCTAGGCCTGGAAGCATTGTAACCGCATTTTTAAAGGTTGCTAGTCATTGACCTCGTAGTACTTTCGAGAATACACGAATAATGGCGCATTCCCAACGGCCATTAGCGAGTGTAGCGTGGCCGATGTGGCCGGTAATGGTTGATTTGGTCGCATAGCTACGTCGAAAGGCTTGCCAAAATTAGCCCAATCTTATGGATCAAGTGCTGGCTCAATAAAGTTTTGCTTTGCGAGTGAGCTCGCATGGTACCCACATCACTCTACGCTACAGATATGCGCAACGCCCTGTAACGTACCAGCGCAAGAGCTGGACTACTGAGGCAAAAAGTGCATGTGTGTGATGTGGGGGAAGCAAGTAACTTGGCATATATAGAGTGCTTTTTTTTTTAGTTGCAGCAAGTACATAAAAAATGCCTGTGGTAGGTAGTAAAATTCTAACCCGTGAGTTAAATTATAGGCGACCATAACGTCTACGATAGACCAATAAGTTCAGCTTAATAATTTATGTAATTATATTAACTACGATATTATTTATTTACGTCATGGTATGCATTTCAGTCCGGGGATGGTAGCTAGTGGCTTCGCAAGGCATACGTACTTGGAACGAATTCTGAGGATGGCACCGGTTTCAGAATCTCTGTCTTCAAACTTGCGATTAGAAATGCACTATTGTTCATTTACGGTGTTTTGTAACAAACGCCGTTTTTCGCATAGAAGCACAAAAGTAACTTATGTAGTTCAGACAGTTCCTTCCATGTTGATACGCCTTGCCAACTCGCCGGCTATAATTCTTGAATTGAAATCAGTGCCGCAAATTAATGAATTAAACGTTGATTGCTGTAAATATGTTAATTAGTCATGGACACATTTTGATTTCTCGTAGCAGTGAAGACCGCCTATTCGATTTCTTTAGCTCAAGTGTTGTAATTATGCTATCATGCCACAGGCATTTTTCAACATTGTGTTGCTTAAAAAAAAACACTTCATGTGTGCGCGTGTGTGTCTCTGTGCGTGTGTGTGCGTGCAAGATGATCTACTCCGGTTTACGGAAAGTGGCACTTCGTTCCTCGAGGAGGCAGGACGTGTGTACAATGAGCTCATGAACAAAGCTTGGCAAAGTGGTGGACACGTCTTAACTCATTGATCCGGAACTTCAAAGAGATGCGAAGAAATGCTAACCCAGTTCACTAGAATTTGCCGCTAAATCGCTGCTGATTTCTTTTAAATTATGTGGTTTTACGTGCCAAAACCACTTTCTGATTATGAGGCACGCCGTAGAGGAGGACTCCGGAAATTTTGACCACCTGGGGCTCTTTAAGTGCACCTAAATCTAAATTTAAATTTAAATTATAGGCGACCACAACGTCTACTAAAAACCAATATGTCCAGCTTAATACTTCATGTAATTAGACTAATTACGCATGTATTTATTACCGTCATGGTATGCATTTTAGTCCGCGGATGGGTAATGGTAGGAACCTAGGCCTGGAAGCATTGTAACCGCATTTTTAAAGGTTGCTAGTTATTGATCTCGTAGTACTTTTGAGCATGCACGAATAATGGCAAAATGAAAAGTACACGGGTGTTTCGCATTTCGCCTCCATCGAAAAAAAAAAAAAAACTACCACAATGCACGAAGTAACTTGTCTTTCGAGCAGTGTAAGAGCAGCAGAAAACACGTCGTCGCTAGATGAGACAAGCGTGTTCTGCTTATCGGGTAAGTCATATCATTTGCTTTTTCTTCTGCATTGCATGCGTATGTTTGCATATATGTCCGCCTAATATGTGAAACATCTGCTAGCAACGTAATGGAGACCACTTCCGGCTTGATTTTACTCTCACACTGCGAGAAGTACGTGGCTATTAAAGGTGCAATCAGATTTTAGCATTCTTTTAGAATTAGCCCCTGGTAACGTTATGCTTTGGTCAGCTATCATTTCCTTCGACGGCCTTAAAATTGAACAGAATTCTTCGGTTTTACGTGTGAAAATCACGGCATGATTATGAGGCACGCCGTAGTGAGGGGCTTCGGGATAAATTTGACCACCTGGAGATATTTAACTTGCCTAAAATGCCCAGAAAACGGACCTGTTTGCATTTAGCCATTGTGTTGATGTCGTAGCTTCAAAGAGCAAGGCTGAGAGCCGCCGCCATTCTGCATCTTTTGTGCATATTGGTCTTTTTTCCAAGGGTATTCTTTCACATGACATTGTATTTTAAAGACTGCATGCATATTACGCACCCCTATCTATGCTAGCTGTCTCTCCCCAACCCGAATGCGTCCCCAGCTAATAGGTGGTGTGGGATACCACATAGGAAATTGTCGCAAAGGCAACGGCCCAGCCATCCCTTTGCAAGATTTGGCTTGTACCCGCAATGAATGATAGAATTTTCATGGTGTGGGAGCAGTTTGCTGGAATAATCAATGCTAAGGAAATCCACATTTCAAGCAGGGGAATTTTCTTGATGTTGTGGATATTTTGTAGAAGAGTTGATTGTTGGGCTAGTTGGGTTTCCATAATTGGACTAGTAACTCAATTCAATGAAAACCACAGACACAAGAAAGGTGGACAAATCGCTTGTCTTAGTCCACCTTTCCTGTGTCTGTGGTTTTTATTACGCTGACTACCTCGTTCAATTTTGAAATAGCGGACTACGCAGATATTCCAAGAGCCAAAGTAAACAGTTTCATGCATTGCTAATAACGTCAATCATGCCTGCTTTTGTAAAACTGCCTCTTGGTCATCAACCGCATGTAGCTGACACTATTTAATTTTCCTTTATTGGATAAGCGCACCAGGTGAACTTGGTGACTAAGCCAGGCACTCACTCGGGAGTATAGTTTACCGCACAAATAGCTAGAATAAAAATGCGAAATAGCTGCAACAACTGACCGTGAAACCAGTTGAGCGAGTCTAATAGAAGAGTGCAAGTAAAGACGAATAAAAAAGATTAATTGAAATTGAAATTATGCGGTTTTACGTGCCAAAACCACTTTCTGATTATGAGGTAGGCTGTAGTGGATGACTCCGGAAATTTCAACCACCTGGGGTTCTTTAACGTTCACTTAAATCTAACTACACGGGTCTTTTGGCATTTCGCCCCCATCGAAATGCGGCCGCCATAGCCGGGATTTGATCCCGTGACCCAACACCATAGCAGCCCAACACCATAGCCACTGAGCAACCACGGCGGGTAAGAAGGCAAAATGGGGCTGCTAAAAGTGGAATTGATGTTGCAAGTGCAATAATGACCAGAATGAGAGGTACTTCAAGAACCATACCTGTCATAACTACTACAAGAAAATTTTCATTCAACATGCACATGAAAGACTATCGCTTTCAATTGGTGACGCAGCTGCAGTGGAGCTGATAAGCTCTAGGGCACGGGACCAATCCCGGCCGCCGCAGCCGCCTTTTAGATGGGGGCTAAATGTAATAACACTGGTGCACTGTGCATTGGGTGCAAGTTTTAAAGCGCACCGGGTAGTCAGAATTAGTCCGAAATCCCCAGTATGGCGTGCCTCATAGTCAGATAGTGATTTTGGGGCGACAAAACACACTTTTTGTCACGTGATGCCGACTTTCAAAACGCCGTTATCTTCTGCTATCAACTACAATCAGAACTTCCAAAAGAGGTCAACAGACTGAAATGATTCTGCAAACGAGAGGTTGCATGTGCAGTGAGAGATGCAACTACTGCGATTAAGTATTAATTCTCTTTCGTATGATTTCACGCAGTGACTTCGGTCTTCATGAATTGTCAGTAGAATAACACGTAAGAGCTTAGAAGTGTGCTCATTGGTAGCAGCTATGCCAGTGCACGGCGTGGATCATTGACTCATTGCTCCATGTGCGTGTAAAAGGAAACGAATATTGACACGTGTGCTCATTCATATTTATCAGGTGATCGAAGTTTCCCGTCTAACAAGTGTTTTCGTTATGGTCTATGCGCTGTCTGTGGTCACCGGACTTATTGTAATCTGATTGCATGTACAAGCGACGTGAATGGTATAGTACTTTCAGGAAGACACGGGCACCAGCAATTTCTATGGAACTTTCGGTGACTAATGTATGAAAGCCGACGCGCTGGACCCACTGACGACATTTCGTCGATCGCCGACCGTGTTTGCCGCTGTCGCTGTGCTTTGAATGTAACTTGCTTTTGTGGGCACAAGTTGGCCTAATAAAAGTTAGTTTCGTCATTCACAGAATTCGTTGTATTACTGACCGTCACTACTGCGGGACATATGGTGCAGGTGCTAGGGCGCTCATGTACCGAACGTCCCCGGAAAACCGTGAGCCAAGCGCGAGCCACGAAGACAATACCAAGGTCACCAAGGCCACCGATCCAGCCGCAGGCTGCAAGCGCTGGCCCCGGAGCACGGACCTCTGCCTCAGAAGACCATGAAGTGCACAGCCACGACAGCAGGTGCAATGACCGCCCCAATATCGCCAACACCGATCTTGCTGCAGCAGCCTAGGGAGCCACCGACGTTCTGCAGTACAACATCTGACGCTCTGGAAAGTTGGCTGGAGACGTATGAGAGGGTCACTAAATTTAGCAGCTGTACCAGCGAAGACAAGCTGCGCCATGCTTTTTGGGCGTTGGAAGACGCCGCCAGGACGTGGTTAGAGAATTGAGAAGCCACCTGAACGACGTGGAACCTGTTCCTAAGCGGTTTCCTATAGACATTCACAGGCGTCGTGCGCAAAGAGCGAGCACAAGATCTGCTAGAAAACAGAATACAGCTGCCCACTGAGACCGTCGCAATCTTCACGGAGATCATCTATGCAGGTAAAGGAAAACGGTAAGCCTCTCATGACTCCTTCTATAAAACGCTGAAAGGTTTGAGCTGCGTTGCGCAAACTGAAAGGCATGCCTAAATACTCAGAAAGGCCAAATGTATAGTTATAGCAATTTTTGGAATGTCGGCTGCCTCAACGGGCATCTGGTGATAAGCTTTCACGTGATTAATTTTCGATTATATTTTTGTGCCGGTTAATAAGGCAGTGTAATCCTGAATATTGGGTACCGGGTGTCGATCGGGAACAGTGACCGCATTCAGTTCGTGACAATCACTACCAATTATTGTTCTTTTTAGGCACCATGTAAAGTGCTGACAACCACGAGCTTGGTGATGCACGAATGATTTTAATGTCACCATATGCTCGAATTCACTGCGTGACACTCAAAGTTTATCCATACCAAGTCGATGGGGGCGGAAGTTAACGGGTGGGCCTGTGGTAACAATACAATGGGTTGCATTGTGTTTAGGGGTTTTATCCATCGGGGACTGTGTAGTAATCTCCGGAAACTCGTTGAGTAGAGCTGCATACGCTGAGGTAGGTATTTTTAATAAAGTAGGAGTGAGAACAGTAGCGTACGACAGAAAATTGCTGACTTACATGCCCGTTACGTTATCTGCCAGTCAACAGCGGCTCATGTTTCCAAACAGGTGAAAATAGCTAAAAAAATCAGCGCCTAAGTTGGCACAGCGAATGTTTGCTATCCCAAATAACCATGACAACATTCTCTTAAGACCGACATCGAGGGTAACAGATTTCTGTCCATAAGTTATGATGACGGAAGAGTTGATAGCTTGTAGGGGGCTTGATTTTGCGCGGAGACGCGGTCAGCTTTGGATGCAGAAATTATGGCGGACCTCTACACCAGTGTCTACCAATAAATGCAGTCCTGTGGTTCGTTGGGTTATATGGAACAGACGGCTTGACGCATAGCCATGATCGCCCGCCACTGTTGTTGGCGACCGGCCTGAGCGATTCCCATGTGCCATGAAGAGGGTGACACAAATCGACGAGCCGCGGCGCGACAACGTCGGTGGCAGCAGCACAGACAGACCCTGTAATGAAAAGCTACGCTCAGGTCGGTAAAACGTCCATTGCATAGAAGCCGGTATGAGAGGCTGATGAGTTAGATGGGGTCCGTTATTGAAGTTGCGAGTGTTGCGCTATTCCATCTGCGAATCGGCAATTTGAAATGCGAGCTCCTTTACTGTTTCCCGAAAAGAATCTACTTCAGGAAGTGGAGAGCTACGGACAGCTGCAAGTCGGGAATTTGAAATGCGAGCTCCTTTACTGTTTCCCGAAAAGAAACTACTTCAGGAAGTGGAAAGCTACGGACAGCATTTATGACTGCCGGAGCAACGTCTATCATATCGTCGGCTCGTTCAGCAAGTTCCGACAAGGGCTTATGCTTAGCTGAGACGGGAGTCATGCGTACATTGGCTGTAAGACGTTGTAGAAACAAATCGCGTAACATGACCGAGTCCATGGAGTCTAGTTGGTCACCAGTGAGGTGTTCCAGGTGACGAAGAAATTGAGTTGGACGTCGATGACCGAGCTCTTCGTTGTTCAGGAGCTGCTGAATACGCATGTGCACAGGTGGGACGAAACGGCGAAGAAGAGCCTTTTCAATTGTAGTATATGGCGATTCGTGATGTGACTGGGCGAAAATGTCGCGTATCTTGGCCATGGCGTGTAGCGGCAAAGCTTCAAGCAAGTTTCATATTTGCGACACTTCGACGTGACACGATGAGTGCGGAACTTGTTCTCAGCCTGTATTAACCATAACGTGGGATTGGTGAGCCATAGGTGTGGTAGCGTAATGGCAGCTGTAGGTCCTATAAGATCCGCAGAAGGCACCTGACCGGTTTCACAGGTAGTAGGAGCGGAGTTTAGGTCGTCTGGAGTATGTGTTTTATCCATCGAAGGTCGCGTTTGTAGTCCGGGTAAACAGTTACTGTGGAGCAGTAACTGTTGACAGTTAAGAGCGCACTTACGTTAACAGCACAGTAGCTTTATTTGTGCATTATTCCAATTGATCTACTCCATCTACTAACCCCTCTACCTCATCTTCTAAATCCTACCCTACTAATCGCTCATGTCTAAAACCAGTGACGCGCCAGAGGAAGTTCGCCACATATTCATATTACTGAGTCCTTCCACCCCAACTGTCCCACCAGTGCCGCTCGAGAAATATCCATTTTCGGAAGAAATTACAAAAAAATTACGCGTACATAAGCATTACTTGCGCAGTATTTTCCCAAGATACATTGAGCGCGAGAAGCTTTTGTGTTCATGAGGGCCGTTTGAATTACACGAAACGATGAAAAACCAGGTGCGAAATTAAAAAAAAATCTTGCAATATGCACGTTAACAATCCTAATTTTGAAATAATCGCCTCAACTGGGCGCAAAAATCGCACAGTCTCAGAATAGAACAAAGAAAAGAAATTACACAGCAGAACCATGTTACCCCAATATTATTATAACGAGGAACCAATGAAGTTTCTACGAATGCGTATCAACGTGAACAAGCACAGGGATATGTCGCACAACGAGCAAAAGGGAACTGCAGCGAAAACGTCTTGTCGGGAGAGGAAAAAGAAGAAACTTTATTAAAGAAGAAGAAACTTCATTAGGAGCATACTTTTTATCGGAGATACAACATGGGATTACACCAGTGTGCGTCAAAACAAGAATGTTGAGCAACCTTGTGCAGCTCAGACGTCCTAATACACGTCCTAAATATCACTATTTCGGTAAAACTGTCCTCGAAGAACTTTCTCTAAATATATACCATTGGTGCTGTAAATTGATCCATTGTCCACTTGAGTATAAACGAGTTATCTGTTTTATTCTGTTATGTCGTTCTAACGTTTTCTTACGTCAAAAAGTACTCTATTCGCTTGTTGCAACAGGTTATATCATAAAAGACAAGCGAAATACAGTATTTCTTGATATAATCTACTCGCACAGCAGAGTTAAGATCGCTGTGAATATTACGGATTGTAAAACAAACATAAGGAAAAGTATTACGAATGAAAAGCACCTAAAGGATTACCGGTTTCGCGCTTGTTATCATTAGTCCAAGAAGTGGGAATGCGTCCATCATTGGAATAAACGAGCGCCAGTAACGGGTGCAAATCTTGGCAAATAACACAACGTACGGAGTATCTGAAGTACTACATCACACCGTTGATTTCCGCGCGTAATGGTACAACTAACATATACCTTTATTTTTTTTTTGAAGCTGCTCACTTCTTGCGCGTAGTTATACTTACCTCAATGGAACAGTAAGTTCTCAACATAGTTTAATGTTACTACCCCCGGCACTGTATTTACCGAGGCCTCCAACGTCACATTTGAGAGCAGCCGCTCCATACGAGTTCCTCATAAACCCATACCCAGGGCCGCAGCTATGAAATGGTCAGTGCAGGGATTTTATTCGCCTCTTCCGGAGGCTCGTGAGGACACGCACGTCGTCAGCACGCTCGTAATTCTGTGCAGACACCGGTTGATTGGCACTAGAAACGTGTGATAACGGTTCCTCGCTTACTTTGTCTGCAGCCTCCATCGGCAAGCAAAAAAAGAAAAGAAAAGAAGAGCGTAGGTACTTCAAACCACCTTCCTCACATATAACGAAAAACTGCGTCCTATTCATACGCGTTCTGCGCATGCACACATCACCGTAAAGGTAATAACTACCGTTATATGTTATATTGCCCTACACCTTAAGATTGCGCACACCCTTAAGAGCGTATTCTTGTCACACTGTTAACACCCTTACCGTTAAGGCCTTGCAAAAATTTATGGAGGCCGACAACGGAGCTCTAACTAGACGTGCGATAAAAAAACGTAGTTGAAAACTGTGTAATCATACTGACAGCTTTGCGCGCTCAGAAATATCCTACAGGAGAGTTTGATATCTCTGCCTGTGAAATTCTCTTGCCGTATACTGATGATCTCCAAAGGCTGTCAGAATAATTACATAGCTTTCAACTACGTCTTTTTTCATCGCGCGTCTTCTTAGAGTTCCGTTCTCGGTCTCTATAAATTTTTGCAAGGCCCTAATGGTAAGGGTGTTACTATTGCGACAATCAAAGCCCCTTAATGGTTTGAACATTTTTACCGTGCACATGAAACAAAGCAGCAACTACTAAGGGACCTGAGCCGTGATCTAGCGTCATATTTTGGCTTTTTAACCCTTTCAATGCCACTCCCGAGATAACTCGGGCGACCACACATGCACACCCCCTGCCTCGCCCGAGTATACTCGTTTTGGCTTTTTAACTCACTCCCTGCCGCTCCCGATAATACTCGTCTAAAAGAAAAATATACAAGCATGTAGCGCCATCTATGGAGATCCCACATAAATAACATAAAACCAGTAGGATGATTTTTCAACAGGTGGCGCGCATGTTTCTACGTCCGCGTCGCTTCGTCTTCGTCTCGGCAGAGCAGCCATGGCGAGGCAGCGTTCCACGTGTGTGCGCTCTTTGACGGACGAAGAAATTCAAGAACTGCTTATGAATTCGGACTCCGACGACAGTGACAGCGAGGAAGCAGCCCATCTAAGTGCCTTGTCGAGTGATGAGAGTGATGAAGAGCCCCTACCACCGAGAAATCCGCGAAAGAAGAGGAAACTTGGCGAGCGGGATTTCTGCTGGAAGAAGAAAGAGTTCAAACCCCAGGAGCATGCTTTCGATCCAGCTCACTCAGGAATCTGCAATGACATCACAGCGGCGTCCAGTGAGCTCGAGATTTTTGAAAGTTTGTTCACGCCGGACATTGTGGAAGCAATTGTGGACCAAACGAACATTTTCCAGTGCCAAGTACGTGCCGCGCTGACACCGACGCCAGGATCACGTATACACCAGTGGAAAGATGTG
This sequence comes from Dermacentor albipictus, assembly GCF_038994185.2. Classification (NCBI taxonomy): domain Eukaryota; kingdom Metazoa; phylum Arthropoda; class Arachnida; order Ixodida; family Ixodidae; genus Dermacentor; species Dermacentor albipictus. The sequence continues at coordinate 50,809,432 of NC_091824.1, forward strand.
ACTCCACGTGAGTTTTATTTATTTCTTGCTGTCGTAATGCTCATGGCTCATGCAAGAAAAGGCAGCATTGCGCAGTATTGGTCCACGGATCCCCTCTTGAGTACACCTGCATTCTCGAAGCTGATGAGTCGCAACCGCTTCCTCCTCATTTTGAGGTTTCTTCATTTCTCCAATAATGAAGATCAGATTCATGGTGACAGGCTGCACAAGGTGCGCTCGGTTTTCTTGACGCTTCGGAAAAACTTTCAAGGTGCGCTATCTCCATACCAGGATGTCTGTATTGACGAAAGCCTGCTTCTTTTCAAAGGGCGATTAGCATTCAAGCAATATATCCCATCCAAGCGAAGCAGATTCGGCCTAAAATCATTCGTACTCTGTGATGTGAAGACAGGCATAGTGCTGGACATGGTGTTGTACACCGGATCCTCAACTGAGATCAACGATTCTGAGATGGGATATGGAGCCTCAGTTGTTATCACTTTACTGGACAAGTACCTGGGCAAAGGGCACGTCCTCTGGGTTGACAATTGGTACACCAGTCCCGCCCTCTTCACCTACCTTTTCGAAAAGAAGACCAATGCTTGCGGTACAGTCCGGAAGAACCGGAAGGGTATCCCACGCGATGAGAAAAGACTGGAAGAAGGGGAAACCAGCGAGATGTGCAATGATCAGCTTCTCTTCGTCCGCTGGAAAGACAAACGTGAAGTGCTCACGCTCACGACGAAGCATAAGAGTGGCATGGTAGAGTCCGGGAAGGTAGACAGGAAGACGGGCGAGAACAAAAGGATTCCCCTGTGTGTCTCCAAGTACAACATATGCATGGGTGCTGTAGACAAGGTAGACATGGTTGTGACCGTGACCGGCACAGTCACAAGGAAATGCATGAAGTGGTACAAGAAGTACTTCTTTCACCTCTTGGACATTACCATCCTCAACAGCAATTTACTGCAAATCACAGCTTCTGGTAAAAAAAGAAGCATGGCAGACTTTCGACTCGAACTTGTCCGCCAGCTCATCGAGAAATACCACGAAGGAAACTCAAAGCCAAAGGGAGGACGCCCGTCGAAGGGTGAAGATCCAACACGGCTGACAGCGCGCCACTTCCTGTCTCTAATACCACCAACTACCGCGAAGCAAAACCCAACACGAGTCTGCCGCGTCTGCGCTAACACACAGCATCGACCAAAGCAACGAAAAGAGTCTCGCTATCTGTGTTCTAGCTGCCAGGTGCCGCTTTGTGTGGTGCCTTGCTTTGAAGAATACCACACCAAAAAAGTATTCTAAACACCTGGACATCCTAATTAGCAGATAATTATTGCTAATTAGTTGAGTGCCAATTTCTTTAAGGAAAACTGATATCTGTGAGATAATCCAGAATAAAAATGTTTACATGACCTTCAGAGCATTGTAGTGTGTTACTAGCATAAGATTTTAAAGAAACTGATATGTAAAAAAAAACCTGGCAGGGAGTGTGTGGCAGTGAGGAAAAAACCCGGCAGTGAAAGGGTTAAAGCGTTCGCATTCTTAGGGTGTTTCGCGTACTTTCGCGGGGGCCCAGTATCTATCTAGCTATATTTCTACCTATGTATGTTTGTATCAAACCGTTTTCCCACCCGTGTCACTGGTCCATGGTCGAAAAGGTAGCGCATCGGGCTGCTATGCTGGAGGAACAGCATTCAAAAGCAACCGTCGATACACCTTGGGAGGTGTATCGATATGCGTATAACTTGCCACTCCTCAATGAACCCCATTCATGCCAACATGGCTTGCAGTAGATGCGGGACTGGGTAGGTTCAAACGTTCGAAGAAAACCTTTGACGTCGGCTTTGAGCACTACGTATGTGCCACTCGTTCGCTGCTGGTCTTTAGCGAATATCTTTGATGCCGATCTGCGTTACGGGGTATGTGTCAGTTGGTGTGTACCGCTCATCGATAAGCGTCCTTGAAGCCAGCTTGGATAATAAGATAGGGGCCACTGGGAATCTGCATCTGTACAATTAAGACAAAAAAATGCCTTATATTTCTTTTGCATTTTGAGGGGAAACCACCCTACGTCACAAAGATTCCTCAAGTACGGCGACGTGACACTTTAGCATGCTGCGTCACAAATTCACTCGGTATGCGTTGCCTTTCGATGAGCTGCTTTCACGCCAAAGCTTTAGACAGTTGCGCCATCAATTATCTGGGCTCTTCAATGAACTTCGCACCAATTTCGGTTAAGACGGGGCATGCGGCAAGCGAGGGAACAGTTCCTAGCATTCACAGCCACCTGTGTGCCACGCTTCTCGTATCGGGGGCCAAGTGCGGACTTCATGGCAGCGCCACTAAATGGTGCAGCGTGTCCAAAAATAAGCGTTAAAGCGGAGCCTTGTTGCCGCAATACCACATTTCTAAGCATTCGCACGCACTAGAGCACCAGGCAATCGGACGAACCTGTGAAGAGTGCCAAAGCAAACAGGCTGCTGTAGCTAAAAAGCGAAAAGCAAACTTTTGCTTCCATCGCCAATCTTCTGCAAAGGTTCCTGCGCACTTTATTCAGTTTTTCTTTTTCAGGTGAGCCGCATATTAATTGTAAAGCAATGATGAAAGGCTAAGGCGAATACTTAGAGCGTGCGCTCGCAATCCGTATTATCAAATAAACAAATGCGCTTGCGACAGAACTTCGGTGCCGCGTAGTTGTTTCCCCTTTCTGCGGTTGACTGTAATGATTACAATATTTTTTAGCTTGTTTTAAGAATATTTTGGCGGCATTCATCGAAACCGCAATGTCCCTGAATGTTGCCAACCCCAACAACAAGGCCAGGTGTTGGTGCTAAGGTATGCCAGATACATGGCGGTTCGCGCCCGATTAATCCGTCGCATGCTGTCTTGCTTTGCAACTCTGATGTTTGCGGGTGCGCTGGGTGGTGACATGCATTTTGCACGTTTATTGTATTCATACATTTATATTCGTATACATCCGTGTCTGGCTTTTATTGTCTGGCTTTTTTATTTGGCCTTTTAATTTTAGTTTTGTATTATTTGAACACAAAATCAGGATGTGTGATTTTTTTGTGCGTATGCTATTCCACGTTTATGCTCGACAGATTGCATGACATTTATTTTCACAAAAAAATAATTTGTACAAGTTTAGAGCATCGTTAGAGTCTGAAATGTTTATTTGTACTTAGCCGTGATGTACATTGCATTATTAATGTGACAGTATGTGAACAGAATGAAAATAGACATTGTTTCTATGATTTTATTCTCAGCAAACAAGTCTGTTCTTACTTGTAAAATGGTGCATATGTGTCTGATCGGCTGTCAAACTTGTCGCTTACGGGAGCTGAGACCTTTGTCAGGCTTTGTCTCAGCCTACCTTCGTTTGAATGAACGAGAAATAAAATTTAATTCAATTCAGAACAACGGCGGACCTAATACGCTCCGTTAAGAGGTATTTACAAGGGGCAGCCGTCGACATGGATTGGAGCACAAATTCATAAGCCGTGACTCTGACTCGGACTGCCCCCCCCCCCCCTCACTCGCACGCAGATACCGTACGGGAATTGAGGACAGTCATTGTTGACAGACGGTTTTAGCGGCCTACTGTCTCGACTGTGAGCTTACACGAGGCAGCGGGTACCGTGTAGTTAGCGAGAGAGCAAATAGATTCGCTTCAACGCTAAGCCTCGAAATGGCACCAGGTGTTCGTGCCACTGAGATACGATGACTGCGAAGCGAGTAAGAACGCCAAGCGCCCCTGAGGGCAGCTGCAATCTTTATGGGTGGTGTGTTGTTTCGTGCCGGTGCCGCAAAATGTCTCCCATTCCCCGACAATGGCTACGTCAGCTCCTAGGCCTCGAAAATTCTTTAGGTTGTCGTCATGTGAAGCCCATTTCCCGCTGCGAGACAAATAAAATGTACCCCCCCCCCTCCCCCTGTGAATACTGTGCTTGAAGTATCGGTTATCGTATATAAATTATTGACTTAGCCGTTTTTAGTAGTAGTAGTTTTAAAAACTAGTAGTTATTAATGCAGATTTTTTTCCCTCATTCCAACCCCTTATGTGAAACTGCATGTATGTGATGAATAAATGAACTGGAAGTTGAACTTGACTAATTGTTTCCTACAAGAACTAAGGAAAAAACGTAAAGGTACCACTTGAAGTGCACTTGGCTTCTGCTGCTCAGCACGACCTCGTGGTGTTGATTTCCATCTGCAGTGAATTATGAAAGTGAAGTGAAATACGCTTAAATTGTTTTGAGTCGACGATCTGGCTGAAATTATTATGCAGCGCCTTACTACGGCATCCGCCATAGCGAATTATTGACTTTGAGTGCATAAAGCCTATATTAACGACTTATAGTTTGCAAGCGAGCAGCATAGTTGAAATGATTAATGCTTTAGGCCGAGTGAAACTACTGCATCAAAATTTTTCTTGTGGCAAGTGAAAAATTTAGGGGTCACAAATGATAAAGAAAGGAAATAAAGAAAAACTGCATTAAGTTTGTACTTACACCCACCGATGACTTCCACGGCGGCTGTAGAAGTTACAAGGGCGGAGCTTCGGCAGATGTATGAGATCTACAAGTAGTTGGATAAGTTTAAGTGGCCTTCGGTTTCAGATTTTAAGCCAATGGCGTCAAATTGGCTTATAAAAGATTATTCTGGATAAAAACGTCACAGTGGTTTTGTTACTTTGCTATTCTAAACTAAAAGATTGCAGCGAATAATAAATATTAAGCTACAACATTATTTGCTTGTATATTTTGGTTGCCTTTGGATCGAGACAACTTGCAGCTATAGAAAGTTCCTCTTGTTGTGACGAGTTTTTTAAATTGCGAGGTTTCGCAATTGTGCTTACGGATCATTGATGCAGCGCAGACATCTTATGGACTTATCATCGCAAAACTTTTGCGGTCTAAACGAAAGCTGGAAAAGCGAAAGCATCTTCCTCTGTCGATCTGCTCTGAGCGTAACTCACAGCCCATGAAGAACAGCGCATTGTTCGTAAGCGACCCTCACCACGATGCCTCTGTTCCTCTGTTAGTGAGTTTGCATGAGCACCTTCTTTCTATAAGAAATTATGATGAGACACAAGCACTCATGATCGGGCATATATATTCAGGAAACCTTGTTGATAAGGAAAGTAAATCAACATTTTACACTCCATGCATTACATGAGCACTTTGATTCCGTACATTTAGCTGCCCTGCCAAAGAGAGTAGCCAATGCATAGTCCTAACCCGCTATTTTAGCATTTCAAAACATGCTGAGCTCTCTTAAAAAGTGATAAAAAGAAATGTGGCAGTATATATAGCAGCGCCAGCAAGAACAAAAAAGTTGCATGGATCGAATAATGCATTAGATAAGGCCCAACATAATGTCCATACGATACCGTCACTGTTGTTTGCCAGCTCTCCGTATTGTTTGACCATAAGTCGACTTCGATAAGAGTAAATAGAGGGCCGGCTTTCGTTAAGGAATAAGAAAAACGTTGAATTGGGGGAACAGTACATGAATGAGAAATCCTCTTTATTCTTTGGGTTTCTTCAAATAATGGCTTTATATTGCCGATTGAAGGGGGTTGTCGTATATTGAGTCAATATTTAGTGCTGTGGATGGATTGTAAGCATTTTCAGTGCGCTTAATAGACTTTGCTAATGCGAGAGCTAGGCATGAGATATAATGTGGTTGCTGATAAAGTGCTTATATCCAGATACTTCTGGCTACCGGCCTGTAGTGGCATTCTGTCCATGCACATTTACCTTTCGCCGAAACGTGCCTTTGCACATTACGGTGAAAGTTAGTAAATCAGAAAATGGTAAACTAATACGAGCACTCGATGACTACTGCACAGGAGAAAAAAAACCAGAAAAATGAAAAATAGGGACGTTATCCAGCTAAAATCTAGTTGAGTATTTTATGCCTCTCCTGTCATTTTTATTACTGCTATGCTCCCTAGCTGGCCTTTCCTGAGCCACGTTCCCTTTTAAAGATGTTCGTCCCACAAAAACCTGGTGCTCGACCGTTATTGTTTCCTTCAAGTCTTCCTTTTATTGAGAATTCTGCTATACGGACTTTCCGGACGAAGTGCTACACGCAGTTCCGAATCCGTAAGCGTTTTGTGCAGACTGCGTAGATCGTGAAGTTTGCTGTAATAAAGTGTATTAGCGTGTGTTTTCAGTATCCTGCAACGTCATCTGAAGCCCGGGTCGATACAGTATATTGTCTGTGAATCCTTGCAATGTAAGAATGGTTGAAGGACGTACTCCTGCCTAGTGATATATAGGTGAAAAAATATATATTGTAATAACAATGAAGATGATGCAAAAGGTGGGCATATCTGCCACTGTTTTTTTTTCTTTCTTGGTTTCGTCGCGAGTGGAAACAGCCGGAACCTAAGTTAGGAAAAAAACTTTTGTTACGCGTTACCGTACAATGCAGTGACGGAACATAAAAAAATCCGCTCGATGTTTTTTTTTGTTAATTCTTGGCCCACTTTTCCAAGAAAAGAGTGTACGCTTACAGACTACAAGGCAGCGGGCAGCTAATCAAACAAGATTTTTCTGCACTGTAGTGAGCCGGCCACATGGGAAGGAAGATCAGCACGCAGACCACGTGCCATGCTGGCTAGCAACGTGGGAGGTGCGTTGTCATTTCGCAAATTAAACGCGAGTACACTTCTGCCCTATACACTGCACCTACACTGCACGCGACCTTCTTGCAGGGCTTTCACCACGATATTGAAGCCTCATGTTATAATACATTCAGGCTAATGAATAGCTACGCGAAAGAAAAAAAATGAGGCCGGAAACAATAGCTTACAGTGTACGGTACGCTTAGCACACCAATGTAAGCGGCCCTTTAGCACACTACAACACAAATATTGTGTGTTTGTTTTGTGCGGACCTACGTACACGGGTGGTAGTGGTTTGTGTTTGCTTGCCTCAGTGTGTATTCTGCGGCAATGCTCTGTCAGTAGCGCGTAGTGAAACATGGCTGGTGCCCTGTTTCCACGGCCCTTGTCGCAACAACCGATACCGACCAGCCGGGACGTGCGCGCGTTATTAAAAAGAAGCTGTTTCCAACAGATGTAGACGATGCTTCCTGATGGCACTCACGGAAGCAGAATGGAAATTGTGATTTGCGCGTTGTAAAACAAGTGCGGAAGACGATAATTATCGACAATGATAATTAAAATTACGTCTACCATTGACACAAGAAAAAGCCATTTTATTAACTTACTGTTGTGTGGCTTAAAAGAAGGCACGCTTTAACTAATAAGGTAAAAGCACTTCAATATTACCTGTAGCTCTAAAGGTCGGCAGCCATATTACATTTTGTTTGAACAAGAAGGGCACCAACGAGCGTGGTCAGGACTAACCCAGAGTCACCCACTACCGCGTCATATGAAGGTCGAGTGCACTCCTTTGAGACACCAATGCACATCAATCCATCGCTTGTAGAGATTTTTGATGAGACGGCCATGGTCGATTCAACGGAACAGATATAGAACTTTTGCAAAAGGGACGTGTTGGGTTTTGCAGCAGCTTCACCTGGCCCAGGAATAATTGAAAGTACTATTGCGAGGCATATTTTACGTAGTTCTTTTCAGCCTCACTCATGACCTGATTTTAACAGTTCTCTAAGCTAATACAACTGTTGCCCTCTCATAGTGCCACTTATTGGAACGAGTTGGCCAATCGCACTGTACTGGGGCGTGCTACAAAGACAAAGACGCAGGTTAGCACACAAGGGCACGTATGGCCGCACTGCCATGTGTCTTTGTGTGCCCACCTTTGTCCTCGTCTTCCAAGCGTACCACGGCACAGACAACCTCCTAATTTTCGTATTAGTGGGAACGACGTGATTCGACACCGCTACGCCTGTTCATTCTTTTGGCTACCTAGAATCCAAAAATAATCCTAGTCTGGTAGAATAACAGTGGCTGCGTAAACTGCATATCAGCTCGAAATTCGTAGTGCAGGTGGAGTCTCGAGGGGGGGGGGGGGGGGGATTGAGGCATTGTGGGGCTCAATGAGGTGTATAGCCTCCAGAAACCAAGAAATGGGGCGTAGCAGCTACGAGGGACGCACACAAATATTAAGGGGAAGTCGGTTTTTCAGGACGATGTGTAGGAATAAAAGGCAGGTGCGGAAAATCGGTGGAAATTCCCTATACAATAAGAAACACCAGCAAGAGAGACGGCATCGGTGTAAACTTTTCTGTACAAACTGGAGGAATATTAACGACACGAAGGTTCGTTGTGGCGATTGTTACGACTGTCTAGATAACTCAGAAAAGGGCTGGGAAGGAGGGCGAGGGAACTCGAAGGAGTAATGATGGCGGGGAGATTGTGCTTGCCATAGAAAAAACTTGGTACAGAGCAGCCGAGAAACCTAGTACAAAAAGCAGCTAGAAAATCTGCGAAAAGATGCAACGGAGAGTATAGATCAGACCTTTATTTTTGTTTTTTATTGTTTCACGGATTATCTCCGTGTAGGGGGCAGAGGTAAAGACAAAATTCCTGACACAGCCTCTGCGCCCTTACTGTTCCGCGCCGCTAAAGCCAAACAACACAAAAACAGCATCTAAGAGAAAATATGATTTCAAGTAATTACGTTCCTCGTCTGGAATCTCCGGCTACCGGAAGTATTACTGCGCCTTCAGGCACAGTGCGCGGCGTAATGTCAGGCATGCGCTCGGCATGGCCCTACCCTAAAGAGGACACGTATACGGAAACAGGAGAATGTACAGCCTCCGTAATAGTTACCCGTAACATGCTTTAATCCCTCTTTTTCTACTGCTGGACGTGCTTGTGATTTGTGGATGGTTTGTCTTGAGTTGCCGGGCTCAATGGGCAATATTTCGAGAAAATTTAATGTTTGGTCATTAGAAGCAGCCTTTTTTTCAAGTTAAGCCAATACGAAAGTGTCTTCTGTGTTCTCATGAAGTTTGGCGATGGCTGCACGTAAACAGAAATTACAATGGAGGAAAGCCTTGCTGCAAGCGCCTGACTTCAGCAAATGGAAGTTTTCCTGCAGTTTCGAGCACATTTCCTTCCTTGTCTAGCCAATTCCACAGGCATAAATAGTGTCGTAAAAACACAATGTCCGAGTTTTCTGGCATCATTATGAAGTGCTTCTCGAGCTCTTTGCGAAGCGACTGCCTGTGAAGCACGAAATTGTCCTCCTTTATTTACCGACACTTGGTCCGTTTTTACCAGCCTTTGCTGGCTAATTTAGACAATAAAAGAATGTTGGTTGGCATGCCTGATTATTTTAGAACGCTAGTGTTAGGCCTAATTTTAATTTGCAAGGGCTATGGAAACACCACCTCGAAAGGTTCTGGCTAATTTACTATGACACGCATACGCACCATTCGCTGGTACTTAAGACACCGCGTGGGTGCTTATAGCTTGGCTGCACGTTTAACAGAATTTCAGTATTTTCGTAAAGGTTCTCAATGGTTTGGAAATGAAAGCGTAAATCATAGTGACCGAAATAGGACTGGAAGGACCACGCAAATTGAGGCTCATCTCGTTCTTGCTTTATATCTGTTTTGTACATATTTGTTTGAAAACCATGACAACCTACCCGCTTTCCCGGCTTTTCGTCGCTCAATATTACTCAACGGAGGAGTCTGGTCGATATTTTGCATCGTTGTTGTAGAAGTTCGCGACTGAGAGTCATCGGTGTTTTCCATGCGTAGCAAATAAGTGTATATGCCCGGAACAGTTTGTAGCCATCGAGATTCATCGGCTGCCGATGAACATGCATAGATGGGAAGTACGATTGTCGGCCTCGACTATTTTTCGCTGCGTCGAACAACGGAACATCCGTACTCCCGCTAAGTCTTCGGTCGTCTGAAAATGCTGTATTCGCGCATGAAATAAGTTAGAAACATTAAACAGCAACGCACCCCCATCGGTCAACGCAGCTACTTCGAGCTCACATCGTTTCTTGCATACTAGTGAAAATGATGGAATCCATCTATTCGAGGCTGCATTTTCTTTTTTGTTGAGAGGGCAGCGTATCGATATGCACATCTGCGCGTTTAATGAAAACAGCTGCTTCACAACAATCACTTAGAGACACACCTTTCACATGTGAACATCAGCACATTCACAGGTAATCTACATTTGCACGGCAAAAGCGTTTGTGACTGGACTGACATGAAAGAAAAATGAACATTTAAAATACAAGATGTTAACCCATACAAACTTTTGCAGTGAAAGGCGTTCTCGCTTAGAGTCTATGCAGCGACAAATTCCACACCTTCCTAGTAGCTATAGGATGCTGTCGGGGTGTGGAAGCATATTGGCGCCTATAAATTCGACTGCAGTAAAAGCAAGCGATTTTTAAAGGGTGTTGTATGGATTGTCCCCTACAATTTATAACTGCAGTAACCGACTTTAGGGTTGGGAAATGGAGAACCGAAGTGTCGCTTTGCAATATTGCCTAGTCCGCACAGGGCATCATCGAGTCAAATATTGGGCATCATATCCTCGCCCATTGCTAAGCTTTTTTGCGTCATAAGAGCACGCATCCTGTTTCATAAAACGCATTTTAAATTCCTTTAGAACAGGGAAAACACGACAATTTGGCGCATTCCTCACACTAAGAAAAAAAAAAGAGTATCCCTTACTCTTTTCGAAGAGTCTGGACTCGTCACGTATACGACTCACTTTGTGGGAGACACCCGAACTCTCTTTTGGCAGAGAGTCCCGAGACTATCTGTGCTCAATACAAGGTGTTCGCCCGACTCTGCACACAATAGTCATGCATACTCTGTTGTAATAGTCTCCTATACCCTCTCAAAAGGGTTACAAGACTAGTGCTGAGGGAGTCCGTTAACAATTCTAAAAGAGTCGAACGACTCAAGATAATGTGTCACGTGAACACTGCAAGAATGATTCAGGTAACAATTCTAGATGAGTCTGATGACTCCACCATGTGTGTCAAGTTACCCTTAGTGCGTGGTGCCGGCCTCTTGCAAATGCTAGCGGCATATGCGGCCTCTTGCAAGTCGTTTCACTCTTGGATGGCAGTGTCGAGCCGCTTTTCAAAATGTGTCAACAACTCTTGCTATAAGTACACACGACTACGGCTAGTTCTCAAGAAGACTACTATGAAAAGACAACATAGGATAACAAAGAATCCACAGTAAACTTGACAAAAAGCACATGGCAGGTTAGCAAGAAAAAGTTAATATTTCATCAATCTTTGTTACTGTCTTCTGGAAAATTCAAATGTATAAGTCAGCACAGAATCACTATGAAAGCAAGACAGTTCTCTTTACCATTAAACTGGAATCAATAGCCAACTAAGCAAAACAGTCTTAAATAAATATCCAATATGTAGCCTGCAGCTGCATATGCATGACACTGCAATGCCACTCAGAACCATAATGAGACCCCAAAATATTATGTAACTCATGTAGAAGGTCAATTCACCACCGCACAAGTCTCTTATAATATGTCAAGATATTCGTAAGTTCAACCTATTTCCCTGTTCTAAAAGACTTAACTTACGACTTAACATTCTAAGCAAGTAAGCTACACATAACAAATAAGAGAGGCTGCACTTATGTACAAAGGAGACCCATATAATGAAGTGCAAGAAAAACAATATTCCAACTTAGATTACATTATCTATGCATTATGCTATGATTGCTGAAAACAACTGGTTGGCAATTGATAATCCAGTCTAATAGTAAAAACAGCTGTCTTACCTTATGGTACTCTTGTTGGCACTTTTTCCCACACAATTTGTGCATGTTAGCATGATGAAAATTGATCTGAAAAACACCACATTAAAAAGTTGTGCATCAATTTTATTCTGTCATACAACATGCAACAGTGTATAAAAACCTCATAACTGACAAAATTACAAAAATAAATACAGCAACACTTGCACTGATTATTTATTTATGTTGAGAAGCACACTTTTTCAAGACTAAGTAAAATAGCTGACACAGACAATTTCACAGGTAGAAATAACCGCTAATACAAAACTTTCCATAATGTAAACACGTTGACAAAATAAGTAGCACAGGCAGCTGTATTTTGTTACGGCAGAGATAGCGCATGAATGATGAGTACAAGAGAGGAAGCAGAACACATAAACAAACTATACCCAGCTGCATGCACGCAGCTGTAACAATACACATAGTGCACAAATATCCAAAAGAAACAAAGAGGAAGATGTGAGGAAGGCTTCTTTTACTCATCACAAGTCATCCTGTAAGAGCACATTATGCACTGGCTGTAATCTATCCTCAGGACATACATGAATAAGTTACTTTAGGTGCCACATTTATAAATCACTCATACAATGTTCTTGTGATTTTCCTTATTCCAATCTTTAGCTTAGCAAGCATGACTGAGTTACGTAAAGCCTTCCTACGGCTTGGCACATATACACAAAGAAGTGTTTCTATAAACACTGGAGGTCACGGACGGATGACGGACACATACCTCTTTTAATTCTTTTGTCTTTGTCATTATGATTACTTACCACAGTAGTCTTTTGTAGAGTGAAACACATCCAAATAACACACTGTGGACAACCAAGTGTGAATACCTGTTCTCGATTTCTACCTTTCTCTGGTGTCCCGCTAAGGTAACAATGGCGCAAAGGATTGTCTTCCCAATGTATGCATTCCCATACAACAGGACCAGATGATAAACCACATTAATGGTGCGTGAAATAAAGCATCTGTGCTTGACTTCCCACTGCCGCTCCAATCTGGAGTGATCTTTTTTATTTGCTTTGTATACACTAGTACAGGTGCTACGTAGTCCCCTTGGAACCCAAAGCAATTCTCACACCACAGCAGGATGTCAATTTTTTTTTTAAATTCTAAGCAGAACTCTCGTTATGGGGGACAATTGCGAACTTATATTTTTGCTTTGTATCTTAATTATGTTGTTGACCTTTAAATTTAGCCACTTTACTACTTTTCTGCAGACAGGCCATTGCACCAATGCTAGGTTTTGAAAACACCAGAGCAGGGTAGAAAGCAAGAAGAGATATTTATAATTTGGGTGCCCTCTCTGCATTACATGGATATGTTTCAATGAACGATAAGACTACTTGGTAGATCAACATATAAAAGATAAGAGAATTAAGCTCAAAGCCTACCAAATTAGTAACTGGGAATTTCATATGCAAATTAAATTTCCTGATTCTCAGTGATGAAACAGTTTTGAGAATATGTGCGAAGGCAACCAAGTGACTCATTCTCACAAAGAAAACAAAATAAAAACAAGCAAGATTACAAGAACTTCGAACTTGCAACCTAAAGTAAGACACCTGACATGACTGATTTATGTATTTACTGAGCATAAAAACAGCTAGCGCATAATCTGCTTGAACAAGATGACAAACAATGAGTTACTGTTGCTTTCTCTCTGGGGCATTTGGCTCTTCTGAACACATGCACATTGTATGGCACAGCTGCGTGGATGTAGCTGGGCATAGTTATGAGTCAGCATCACTCTGTTATTATGGTCCTTCACTATTATCGTTATAATTTATATTTGGCAAGCAGCCTAACTATCGGGTTGATCAGCTGTATTTTAAACAAAACATACTGACAGATTTCCGTTTCTAGCTAACATAAGGAGGCGGGTACATCCTTTCAGATTTCAAGAAACAGCTGTGCAACAGAAAGTCTACGATGGCCAGTACCTTTATTATTAAGTGCCATGTACTAGATCTTTCTGCAATGAATACCTCTATTACCAAAAATTGTAGTCTGAAAAACTAATTGGAAAATATTTACAAAAGTGACAGATACTAAAACTGAATTACAATTGCAAATGTTTTCGTAAACAAGATCACAATAATTGAAGTTTTATTAATTTCAGCAAAATGGCTGACATACTATTATTGAGGCTAGTCAGTGCTGAAGGTATTGTTAGTTTGTAGGAGTCCTCAGACTGACAGCTCTGAAATATTTATCGCCATACTTGGTGGAGCATGCTTTGCTGTTGCAGATATTACTTAGCCACAAAACATTTTGTAAGCTTTATGGGACAATTCTGTGTGGAAGATAAACCTATCTGATCATGTCTTTTTGGGTTGTGTATCTCGGAACTGGTGCTAGTCTGAGTTCTTACAAACTAGACGTTATTGAGTACGGTAATTATAATGCCTGCCACTGCTATAAATTTCTGTCAGCGAAAATTGCCGCATTGTCATGAAGCAGTTATGTTCAATTTTTAGCGGCAGTCACTGCTGAAACACTCAGTACAAAGCACAAAACAAAGATATGGAGTCAAAATGTAAATGTCGAACAAAGTTATAGTCAATTCTTCATTTCACAGAACTGTCTTTTTTTCTGTTAGTTTGCCAATACCAATTGCACATACACAAACATTTGAGTATTGCACTTCTGGTAAATGCAGGAAATTTCAGTGTTTAACAGAAGCCCTTGGGAAGACAGCCCAGAGTCGCTTCAACAAAAAGACTTGCGTTCAATTTGCGTTTCTATGTTGTAGGTCACTATAGCAAGGGGCATGTTTTGCTGATTGAATATTACTCGAAACAGTCTTATTATTCGTGCTAGAGGCTTGAAAAGAGAGCAAATTGTAGAGTTCTTCATGCAGATGTCATATATGTCATTAGTATTTCTTTAGCTGCTTCTTGAGTTATGTCCTACATAATGGGAAAATACACTGATCTTTGCGGGCACTTTCTTGTGTAAATTTTCACAAAAAGCAGTGTGCTGTAGCTACCTCAGCTCTTTGTAGACTGCAAAGTGCCGATATCTGTTCAAAGAGCATGTAAAGTTACTAGAAGTATGCAAAATTAGTAGGAAGGCAGAGAGGCCTGCCTACTAATCTTGCATACTTCTCATGCTATTGTGAAAAAAGAACTATTCAATATACTTCAAAAACATTTTCTCACAATAGCATGAGAATAACCTTATGCCCTTATAGTTGTCCTATACTTCGAAATTTGGCATACGTACTATTCAAGATATGCAGAATGCTGATATCTAATTGAAATTGCAATCTGTAAAATTATTTAATGTGGCCTAATATATTTTTGCATAGTTCCAGTAATTGTACAAGCTGTTTGGATAGGTATCACCACTTTGCAGTATACGAGTAGCTAAATAAGATACAGCATGAAGCTATTTCTGAAAATTTTTATACACAGGAAAGTGCCCACAAAAATATTTTGCCACTGTGTAGGACATAACTGAAAAACAGCAGCTACACAAAAATAAATGACAATTCAAATCTAATAAGACACTTTGTGAATGACAGTATATTCAAATCTCTAGTACAAATATATAAAAGAGTTGTTTCGAAGAGATAATAAGGGGGTGTCAGTGTATTCTACCAAAGTGTTAGAAAATGCCTTCAGGCATACCATGGGGAGCTTTATAAATAGCACACGCACGCATCTGCCTAAAAAGCCCCATGCCCTGCTTGAATTCATTAGTCATTTTTGCCTTCTGTTGTATGTCACCATTTGCATCCCTTAACATAGAGTACACGAAACCAAAAACAGCCTATTACCGTATTTACTCGCATAATGATTGCACTCGCGTAATAGTCGCACTCCTAAATTTTCTCGTCAAAATTCAATTTTTTTTATTTCCCATGTAATGATTTCACCCCGAACTTGCCGCAGCGGTGTGTCATGTGCCAAGTCTAGCTAATAATGATCGCGCTTACCATCTGTCGACTGCTATGCAAACGACTCTTCAAGACAAACCAAGCAGACTGCATGCAAAAAACTTTCTTAAGCAGATGCCCCATTTCATTCCTTTCATAACTTTCTGCACTTCTACGACAAAAAAAAAGCTACAACCAAACTTTCCTTTATTATGTGTAGGCTTTATAATGGTTGTGGTCAACAAAAACAACAAAAAAAGGCGTCTTTCGATTCTTCTCATCTGCACTTGTGGGCACGCAACAAATCGCGAGCGGCAATGATAGCAGCCACGTTTACACTGATACGTTAGAAGTGTACCCTATTCATTCGCCGACGTTTGTAACGCAGCTAAGATATTCGCCCACCCTTAGCGGAAACGTGCCACATTAGGATAGTGGTGAAGACAAATGCCGCAGTTTCCGCAGAATGCCCACCATGTGTTCCTATGTCACTGGCAGAGCTAAGCGCGCCCATCTCTGTCCCCTCAAAGAGGGCATGGCTATGTTATTGCCGCAAACTTGCCGATGTTATTCGTTACTAATATGGAAGAAACTGTTCGAATGCAGTGTAATGTACTCACGAGAAGAAAAACGCATTCAGCGCGTTCGGCTTGCTATGCCGGCCACCATTTTTTTTCGTGTCCTGCACTACATACAGCAGCAGCCGCCTATTTGTTGACCTGTTGTCATCCCGTAGTAAATGCCAGATAATATATTTGTTTTCTTTTTTGCGGGAAATTTAACCAGCGTAATGATCGCACCCCTGAATTTGAGTCAATTTTTTTACAAAAAAGTGCGATCATTATGCGAGTAAATAGGGTAACACACTGAATTTTTAGCCTGTAAAGGGGTTGTATACAAATGGGGGCAGCCAACTCTAGTGTGACAACAAACAAATGTTTGTTCTCACAATATTGAAACCAGTCATAAAATATATCCTCACAAATTTGGAAATGAATAACCAAAGAACCTTGCTGATTGTCTTATTGGTGTCCTAAACAAGATCTTTTGATGTTTATAATTCCTAGTTTAATTCACTTTCTCTAGTAAATGGGCTCTGACCTAGACTACTCAGTGTAGAGACTAACCCAGACCTGGAAGCCAATATTTAAATCTGAAATAAAGGCATTCATCCCACGAACACGTCACTGCTATGTCATCAGAAGCGTGCATCCATGGACATATAGTCAGTAAAATAATTTTTACATGATCTGTACTGTTACTCTTGTACTAATAAATTAGGAAATGCACTTGCTATTTAAAGCACTGCTGTAAACCTTTGTGTTTGAGAAATGCAATACTCAAAAGTGTAACACAACCAATGTGTGCATGAAACCTACGATGCCTTCGACATTTGTCAGTGTGGCAAATAGGCACTGAGAAATGCCAAGGGCATCATAGCTTTCTTGTTTGAAACCTTGTATGCGAGTACATTACTGGTATCTTTGCAGTGAAAGGAAGTCGCATTATTATCAGTCTTATGAGGGGAACTCATGTTTCTCTAGTTTAATATGTTCTTTTTTGTGCTCCTATATTCTTGACTTTTCCAAGAATAATGGGTGTTTGAAATAAGTACTCTATATTGCTCTTAAATTTTTCCTGCACAAGAGCCCACGTTAGGTTACATTTCTTGAACACTTTGCAGTGCTGTAGATTATCAAAATAAAGAAAAAAATGCTGTAAGTTTGCATTTTAGCCTTCTGTGTAACAAGTATGAACCTATCAATTACATACACAGGTACGAAACAACTACGAAAAACTGGGCATAAAGACATACATTATAATACCAGTAATCGATGGTGAGAATTCTAATAGAAAGGAACCATTAAAAACTAGGCACTAAAGACATATTAATTATAATAACACAAGTATTTGCTAAGAATTTGAAGAGACAAATAGAATGTCTCTTCAAATCACTCCACCCCAACATTCATCCATGGTTCTATGAGTGACTACAGTTGGTGATGCTGTTTCGATAAGTTGCAGCTGAGGTGCAGCTGTGAAATAGGTGGAACATGTAGAGGGGTCACCAAAGGTTGCATGCTGGTTGCACAGCAGGTTGCCTTGATCTCCAGATTCACTCGACACTCATGCGTTGAGCCTGGTTATACGCCGTTTGCAAAAAGGCCTGGCCCGAGTGTGTAGTACGCCTTTGGTAAAATTTCGAGGCAACCTGAAAAACATAGATCGACATCTATAAGCACCACAATATTCTTCACCATAGGGCAAACCTGAAGTTTACCATCGGCACATAGCAGATAATGAAAACAGACACAAGCCACCAGACTTCAGGTATAAAAATGTGCAAAAGTGTAAATGAGTGTGAAGAGCTGCTTATAGGATGGAATGTTTCATTTTGTCTTTTGTAGATCAATAATAGTATCTTAACATAAAGTCAAGTTTACTTCGCCCTCCCTAAAAAAACTTAAAATTATGGGGTTTTACTTGCTAAAACCACTTTCTGATCATGAGGCACGCCGTAGTGGAGGACTCCGGAAAGTTCGACCACCTGGGGTTCTTTAATGTGCACCTAAATCTAAGTACACGGGTGTTTTCGCATTTCAACCCTATCGAAATGCGGCCGCCGTGGCCGGGGTTCGATCACGCGACCTCGTGCTCAGCAGCCCAACACCATAGCCACTGAGCAATCACGGAGGGCATGGCCCTCCCTATTTGTGTAAGTAGGCTATTCCATGCGAGCTGTACCAACCTGGCACACGACCACTTGAAATTTTTTTTGAAAAACTGGAGGCCCTTCAATATAGCGCAAATGTTAATTTCAAGAAATACTTAACTTAAAAGGGTTTTTACTGGCGCAAGCACTAAGTGAGATTTTGTGTAATGCACCAATCTATGCATCATAAAAGGCATAGCAGAAAAATTGGTTCCTTCATTAAGGGGGCCAAATTTTTCAGGACAATAAAGAGAGGCCTTACACCAAAAATTGAACTGCTTATTAGCCACTGCTCAGTTTATTATGGGTCATTAAAAATGGACAAAATGGCCTATTAACTTTATTTTCATGAATCTGGCTTACAGCAAAAGCTGCAAATTTATGTAATCCACGTATTTAGGAGTTGTGCTGCATGCAAAAACTGGTTTCAGGAACATAAATTATGCAGCAGTGCACAGAGATGAGGATGAACTAGCAAAAAAAGTCAGTTTTGGTGTGTTTATCGGCATACTTACTATTGAGGCAGTCCTAGTAAATTTATGCCCACTACCATGTATGAGTGTACACTGTATTGTTTTTAGGTTGCTAAAGCTTTATCAGAGCAGTTTTTTGTTAAGCAAGAAAAAAAATTGTACAAGTGGTCTCCTACTGGTTTCAAAATATGCAGCGCATTTCGTGTAATCCACATAGCCTTTTGGCGGCTAAGGCAAACTGCGTGGACTTGAGCATCCCTGCACAGATAGCAGGGAGTCTAAACTGCTTTGAAGTTAACTCTTTCATTGCTGAGTGGCTACAAGCCACTTCACTCAAAAAGTTGCCACTTAATCACATGTATTTACCTTAATCTTTCTGTTGGCTTCCAGCCTGCTTGGCATCATCACGAAGGCTGCGAACTCCCTAGTGGACGTAGTCAGGACACGGTGGTGGCAGGACGCAGTGGCAGGAGCCGCCAAAGGCTTCGAACTCTCTAGTGGACGTAGTCAGGACACAGTGGTGGTAGGATGCAGGGGCGGGAGCCACCAGAGTGTACCTGCAGCAAATTTGCACAAATGCTCTTAAGTCTTACCATGTCACAATTTACGAGAAAAATTCAGCTGTCTGTGTAACATGGATACCAATACAAATAAATGTAAACAGTTAGGTCCTACAACACAACTGGAACATCGACAAAGAACAAATGGTACTTATGCTTATGAAAATCCAAGCAATGAAAAACAAAGAATGTGCATCCGATTTGTGCATGGAAGCTCAGTGGAAACCCGAGCTCATACCATCAAATGATCTGCTACTCAACTGCAAGCCTCTTAAAATGTCATTGTATATTTTTTACACGCACTATGTTTAGCTGCATTAAAACAAGTTCAGCATCTCTAAACATAAGTAATCACGAAGCAATTCAATTAATGAATGCCAGCGGTCGATAATGCAACAAAGTGCATGCTCTGATGAAGCTGGCCAACGTGGGTAGTGACAAATAACAATGCTGTTCTCTACATCTTGTTTTTCTGGCTTTCGCTGAAGCATTAAAATACACAAGAAATTTCACATTCCTGACATTTAACCCTGCTAATCTTTATTCCATAATGCATAATACTTAAGCAAGAGCAATAATGCTGTCTTTTAATCATAAATAGTGATAGAACAAGAAATTTTACTGGAGCTAATGTTTTGACAAGAAAACTTATCTCCTTCTCTTTGTCGAAACATTGGCACCAGCGATGCTCCTTGTTCTACGGCTCTTCATCATTTCAAGTCTCTGTCTTCCTGTGCACCTCTGTACTTTCAATGTTGTATCAATGAAATTGTAATAACGGAGAATTAGTATATGTAGCTGATGAAGAACTTGGGCTTGTTGGTAGACAATCACAGAGTAACTGCGCAACATAGAGATACGGACAAAGGAGGCTTATGTTTGCCGTCTCCTCCAGCCATGTTTCTCCTTTGGACAATTACTCTATCTCGATGTAAAAGTATTACCCTTTGCACAATAATGCTGAAATGAATAAAGGCCAGGAAAGTGGACACAAAAATTACAACAAATAGCATCATATGCTAATGAGATATGCGAAAGTGCCTGCTACGATCTGTCTCACCCATAACGTGCTGGATAAGATGGCGTCTACTGGATGTTGGCATTTCTTGAATACCTAAAATAAAGTACATTTCAAAATTACAAAAATTCACAGAACAGCAGTAGCAGAGGAGATAACGCATTGTTTAGTAAAAGAAAGTGAACTAATCTCTGATGCAGTGCAGACGAAATTTCCTTTATTAAATTAGTAGAATAATACACCACACTTCATTTCATTCAATGCTGTGAGCGTTTCTTGGTGCAAGAAAGAAAGGTATTTCTGCATGAAAACAGTAAAATAATCATAGCCTTGTACTTTTACAAAATACGCGACAGTGACTAAGCCAACTACAGCAGTATATACTTAAAACTGTTATATGCACATTACAATAGCGAAGACAGGATAAACTTGGGTTTATATGCAGATCACCAGGAGGTACCACTTTGCAATCAATTCATTTCTGCTTGCCAAATATCTGCACTAACATAAGACTACAAATAAAAAGACCCTCTTTTTCATAAAACACCGGACTCAAAATAGAAAATCCAGTAGGAATACCACAACTTCTATGCATAACACAGCCAGGTTTTGTATGCCTAGTAGGATTTACTATATAAAGGTTGCAGCAAATTCATGCTTTTAAATATTTACCACCACGAAAATAAAGATTACATAAAAAATAATAACATTATACATCGGCTTAGATTGTCAGCTAACGTGTTTTGTGTTTTCTACTTACAGCCAAATGCACATAATTTTTTTTTCTGTTTCAGCGCTTTTAAAGCGCTGTGTCTGTTCGCTTGTGCATGCAGCCGCTTTGCCGCTCTTAAGATATCTGTGCTTCCACATTGCCTGACACTGCCATACAGCGTTGTAGCGCTTTTATTATTCGCGGTAATATACCTAAAGCGCTAGTAAATCTTCAGAATACACAAGCTGTCTTTTCGACTACCTGTCTTCGCCAGCGAAAGTCACACTGGTGCTAGTATTGTATCTACACTTCAAGTTACGCAGTACTTGATATTATACGGATTTTTCGATGCGACAGGCCACTCGTCACCGGAGTCGTTAAGGACGGTGTTTCTCCTGGCAGTACAGCTTTGCAATAATTTCAGATGCTCTCCTGAGGCTTCCGTCTGCCAGTAGTATTTTCGCATACATACGCGCACGCATGCCCAAGAAACGTCTGTGAACTGCCAAGAGAAACGTGGCGCAAAATGTAGCCATACCGGAAGGGCCGAGTCCGCGCCGTTTGTAAACTCGGAACAAAAGCTGATATGCTTACCTGAGACGTTAAGAGAAATATGGCACAGGTCACAGGTCCCCGCTGGTAGTGGTTCGTATGCATCTGGTCGTCTCTGTCCGTTGCGATCTCCCATATCACAATGAAAGATGCAGTGCAAACCGAAAGACGAAATCGGCGATACGCTGCTGCTGGCGGCGGTCCCCTCGTCGCAATCACACAGCACGGACAGAAGCTCCCACCGTAACTTGCCACAACGCTTGGTTGCAGTCGCCCCAAACGCAGCGATTTCAGAACCACTCAACGACAACGCACTCGCGCGTGATACAGCGCAACTTAAAAATGGCGTCATGCTATTGACGGCTTCGGCTTTGGATCATTTTGTATCTGCACAACTGGGCAAAACAGTTGCGCTACTTTCGGTTTCGTTTCCTTGCGTTGAAATAAAAACTGTTTTGCTCACTGATAATTTTACGTCACTTAAGTAATGTTCACGAATGAAACAGCCATGAATTTAACACGCGGGTTGAAATGCCCGCTACGTTCACTTGGCAGAAGCAAAATTCGCCCGTCCGAGCGTGGTTACGTTTGAAATATCTATCGGGGGGCTGTCGGAGCATGCTCGAAGTGTGAAGACGCGGCGTAATTGTCCTTAATTTGCTTAGCTATAACGGTGCGGCTGCCCTTCATTTCTGTCGAGTGCAGTTTGCTCTGATGTGAGGTAGAACTACAAAGCCGCCCATGTTACTGAATGATCTAGTGCACCTGAAGCTGCCAGAACTCCGGTATTTCCTCCACAAGTTCTTGCGACTGTGTGCCGTTGTCACCAAATGCGAGCGTAGTCATTTGGCGGAGATTTAGCAACACATTTTCTAGAACTATCGTTCACCGCTCTCTCACGACATGGAGAAGCAGCGTGGTTGGTCCTTAGTGCAAATTTCTATTTATTGCGAATTTTGCGATAGCAATTATATGGACACAACCGTCGAAATATATCTGTCGGTGTTACCGTGAGCTTTCGTATAAAGTCAATTGCGATAAGATCCTATCCCGCGCCGTTGGCTGTGCGCGTTAAAGGAAGTGTTTGAGGCTGAGCCGGGCTCGATGGGCGCCCCAAGTATCTATAGGAGGTCACGTGATAAAACGCGCGCAAGCCGGGAGAGGGATGCGCTAGTTTAGCGCGCTTCTCCTCCTCTAGCCGTTGCTCTAGCCCGGTCTTGCACCACCCTCGCTCTGTTTTGGTGATAATTTCCGATGGACGCAAAGCTGGGGGGAGGGGGGGGGGCGCTCAGATAACGCAATTTTGCGGAGACGCTTTGACGGAAGAGGCAGCAGTAGCGTTCGGTCCGCTCTGTTCGCGCCCTTCGTCACGCCAACGCTGTGACAGCGAGTGTTCGCCGTCATTGAGTGAGATCTGTTGTTTGCACGTACGCGCGTGAGCCAGTGCTTCCTAATTTAAGGAGTAAGCGAATGTTTACTGCAGTTTATTCAGCCGATGAAACAACGAACCTTGGTTCGAGCAATAGTTCGTGCAGTGGTTCATGCAGCATTGGGGCGAAACTGCTGTATTTTTGTTTTTATATTTCTAGGGGGTTCCAAAGCAGTGTTGCGTACGCTAATATTTGTTTCTGGCCGCGAAACGCAACGCACTGCGGTAGCCCAGTGGCTTTGGTGTTGCGCTGCTGAGCTCGAGGTGACGGGTCCAACCACAACCGCGGCAGTCACATTCGAACGGGGGCAGAATGCGAAAACGCGCGTAACCATGCATTCCGTACACGTTAAATAACCCGAGCTGCTGAAAATAAATCTGCAGCTTTCCATTACCGTGCGCCTCATAACAAGATATTGATTTTGGAACTTAAATCTTCAAAATTTAGTTTAAGTCGCGGAATTACATTTACAATCGACACTGTTGACTGCACCTACTGAACTTATCTCTTTGCTGTGCTCTCTTTAGTAGCCAATACTTTTTTTTAGATTTACTTATGGTCAGAATCCAGTGTGACAAATCCAAGTTTTCCTTATCATGGGAATCCAGCTATCGCTTAAGCGTGTGAGGTATCAACAAACATGGTCAAGGAAAATAAATATATAGAGTTCGAAGTAATTACAGAACATGACAAGGATAAAAGAATGATACACGGCATTACAACCAGGACAGGAACCCGAGGGCCTGCCTAAAACAGAAGAGTTTATCTGGTATTTCTTCTCCTGCATTAAAATCTTTCTCTCGCCAGACTCATCTCGAATATCAGAGGAATGGCGATCTTCCATGACTCTTAGCGTGCTATTGAGAGTCAAACGACCCATGCGGGAATGTTGACTCTTCTTTCTGACTCTACTCGCGCAAAAGTGGGTCTTCGGAAGAAAAAAGAGGGTCAAGTTGCCGTGACTCACTTTTTACTCTCTTTTTTCTTAGAGTGCTCGAGATTTGTTTTACCGCAGAGACAAACATTTAAAAGACGACTCAACCTGTAAATTGCAAAAGCTGTTGTGAAAATTGGGCAAACTTGTTAGCCTATAGAGTCAGTCGACTGATCCTAATGCAAGGTTTGAAGCTGACCACTTGAGCACTTCTTAAGCGGTTTCAAACATTGAAAACGCTGATGTGGCTAACTTCTCCAGCTTGGCGAATTCTGGCCGATGTCACCAAGAAGCCTGAGGTAAATCTGGTCAAGAGCGTCACTCCCGGAGCTGACTTTCATGAGTGAGGTTCAAGCCTCACCACCAGGCGAGCATAAAGCGGGCATCATTTAACGTCACGATCTCACCGACTTCATAATCACTCCAACCATCAGCACTGAAGTCACCTATGGACGTCTACTCGCTCGGGGCATTGAAAGAGAAAATAAGCAGAACCCTCCTCCCGATGACTGTCCACGGTGATGCGTTTAGCATTGAATCAATACAGTGACCCTACGTATTGCCACCACAGAAACTAGCTTATGTGCGAGGTGTGTACGGCAGCGGGATTTCCCTTCCGCGCTACCTGCGCGGAACACATGGAGCCACCTAGCGTCGCCGCCACGATACCTACACTTGGCCTCCGGCATGCATAACGAGTAGATGCGTGCAAACGCTCAGAAACGTGCCATGCGACAAGCGGGCTCCTCTCTCGCGCTTCTTTGTACACACGCTGCACGATTTAATGGCGCTGCACCATTTACTGACGTGCTGGTGTTGGAGTTGTTGAGGAGTGGTGGGTGTCATTTTTGGCTGAACGTGCGTTCTGCTATAATGTGTAGGAGGTTTCCTGGCTCCCCAGGTACAGAGCACTCGTAGTCGGGAAGTGAGCGCGACTCTGCCTAAATCTGTCTGTATGCTGTCTATTGCTCCCACGTTGCCTTGAGATGTGGGTCGAGAAAGAAGCTCTGTCTCTCGTTTTCTTAGCACCCCACTATCTCGTTGTATGTGACCAGTGACTGATTCAACGCGTACTCTCCCTCCTTCTCCGAGGGTGTGGCCTGCTGCCGGTAGTGGTGATGGTGACCACGGTAGCCGAGCGAAATGTGGCCACCGCGGCCGTGATCTAACCTGCGATCTCGAGCTCGGCAACGCAACGCCATAGGCACTGGGCTACAGCTGTGGGTCACGTCATTATAGTGGTGCGCTTCGCAAGATCATGGCTGGGTTGACGTAACAACCCAATTTAAATGAAAAATGTGATTAGCATTCCTACAATACTTCATGAACTTTGCGGTATCTGTGGTTGTAACGGTCCAAGTTGAGTCACTGGGTATCTACTACCAGGCAGGCGCCACTGCTTATGAATATTTGCCAGTAGCTATGTGTCGTTGGGCATGTACCACTGGGTATGCATAATTGGATATGAGCCTAGCTATGTGTCGCTTGTCATAACAGTCATTACACATAAAAAATATAATCTATTATACGCCCACCATACAGGCGGTTGCTTATAGCATCGACGTCGCCAATATTTCCAAAGGACTAATGCGAGGTCAATTTTTTTTCGGATTTTATCAACCGTTCGAGCTGCGTCCAACACTACGTTATCGCCAATGTTGGTTGGTCGTGATCGGTTCATGATTTATGAGACAAGAATACAAGCGAGCTAAAGGAATCGCTATACTATACCGGCACACCTTCAGTTTCCTGCGCCAAATTAGCGACAATTCCTTAAGTTTCAGCAATTAGTACCTTCAGATCATTGTGCATGCGTAACCGGTTATGAACTACTTGAATGATTGGCCTTGATTCTTGTATTTGGATAGTTGGCTGGCTCTTTTGGTTAACAAATTATTTAGCCTAATTTTACCAATTACTCCGGTTCTTACTGCCTCGAGTTATAATAAAGTGTATGCATGCTCGGTAAAATTAATCACAAAGGAATAGCTTATGCATTGCCTTTTCGATGAATCTTTAAACTTTCGAGCTAATTTTTTGAAGCACCTTGCGTATATAAAGCGCAGCACAGTCGCTATACATGCACGTCTAAAAAAGAAAACTGATGTTATCATATTGGTAAAGCGCACATGATGTCAAAAAATAAAAAGAAAGTCTGTTCTCTATCAACCACAATAATGTGATAATTTGATACGCAAGTTTCAGTTCACGATTGCCGGGTAGAAATGCTTGTTTAATAGATTCGCACATAGGAGCAATGAATCGCGAGTGATTGAATAGGCTTTCTGTGGCGGGTACAGGTGACGAAATGGCCTTCTGAAACTTACTTAACCCAGCGATCACTATATATATATTTATACATATACATATATATATATATATATATATATATATATATATATATACAAGGAGGGGGGTGTTACAGCTTTCCTCGAAATAAAGATTGTTGCATGTTCGCGCCTGTGTGTGCCACGTCTCACCTTCGTCCTCGTCTTTTTAACGCGCTATAAGCCTCACGATGTCTTACCAACAAGCCCAAATCACTGCTTTACAGCTTTCCTAAGTTGGTCGGAGCCAGCCAGTCAACATCGTAGCCAGCAGCCCAGCTAGGAACGCAGCCACTCGTTCGCCGGAAAGCTCTCACTTAGATTTTGCGCACTGGATGGCGAAGTTGGACGGGCGTCCGGCCCAAATTAAAGTGGAAAGAGAAAGTCACAGAGTCACTGGAATAGATAGTTGCGACCGCGGAGACCACAGAACGAGAAAACGCTGTTCGCCTGAAAGTAAGGAATTAAAGCTGCTCGAAGCGTGGCACGCATGATGAGTGTCGCCTGCACGATGGAATCGGGGCAACGCCGGGCAAAGGAATCGAAACTGCACTCTTTGACAAAAGGTGCACCCTTTGGGGTGTATATTTTCCAAACAAAAATATTCATCGTGTCCCATGCTTGCGTTTCCTTTTTTGAATACGCTCCACCCTCTACTTGCCTGTCGAGAATCTTCTGTCATGCTAATAAAGCGCATTCCGTTCGCGACTTGGAAGTACCGGGCTCACAGCGTTAACAAAAGGAATTGCGGACATTACAGATGACGATTATTGTCATGTGGCAAGATACGACCCAAAGGGGGCAATTTTGTTTAACAGTATACACTCTTAAACAAATGTACACCCTTTGGGATGTATATTTGCCACACAACAATAATCGTCATCGGTCTTGCCCGCGTTTCCTTTCTTAAAAATGCTGCGCTCGTTACTTTCCTGTCGAGAATGCTCCGTGGTGCTGATAACGTGCATGCCGTTTGTGACTTGGAAGTACCGGGCTCGCAGCGTTAAGGAAAGGAAATGCGGACAAGACATCATCATCATCATCATCATCAGCCTGGTTACGCCCACTGCAGGGCAAAGGCCTCTCCCATACTTCTCCAACAACCCCGGTCATGTACTAATTGTGGCCATGCCGTCCCTGCAAACTTCTTAATCTCATCCGCCCACCTAACTTTCTGCCGCCCCCTGCTACGCTTCCCTTCCCTTGGAATCCAGTCCGTAACCCTTAATGACCATCGGTTATCTTCCCTCCTCATTACATGTCGTGCCCATGCCCATTTCTTTTTCTTGATTTCAACTAAGATGTCATTAACTCGCGTTTGTTCCCTCACCCAATCTGCTCTTTTCTTATCCCTTAACGTTACACCTATCATTCTTCTTTCCATAGCTCGTTGTGTCGTCCTTAATTTGAGTAGTACCCTTTTCTTAAGCCTCCAGGTTTCTGCCCCGTAAGTGAGTACTGGCAAGACACAGCTATTATATACTTTTCTCTTGAGGGATAATGGCAACCTGCTGTTCATGATTTGGGAATGCCTGCCCAACGCACCCCAGCCCATTCTTATTCTTCTGATTATTTCCGTCTCATGATCCGGATCCGCCGTCAATACCTGTCCTAAGTAGATGTATTCCCTTACGACTTCCAGTGTCTCGCTGCCTATCGTAAATTGCTGTTCTCTCTCGAGACTGTTAAGCATTACTTTAGTTTTCTGCAGATTAATTTTTAGACCCACTCTTCTTCTTTGCCTCTCCAGGTCTGTGAGCATGCATTGCAATTGGTCCCCTGAGTTACTAAACAAGGCAATATCATCAGCGAATCGCAAGTTACTAAGGTATTCTCCATCAACTTTTATCCCCAATTCTTCCCAATCCAGGTCTCTGAATATCTCCTGTAAACACGCTGTGAATAGCATTGGAGATATCGTATCTCCCTGCCTGACGCCTTTCTTTATTGGGATTTTGTTGCTTGCTTTATGGAGGACTACGGTGGCTGTGGAGCCGCTATAGATATCTTCCAATATTTTTACATATGGCTCGTCTACACCCTGATTCCGTAATGCCTCCATGACTGCTGAGGTTTCGACTGAATCAAACGCTTTCTCGTAATCAATGAAAGCTATATATAAGGGTTGGTTATATTCTGCACATTTCTCTATGACTCGGACAAGACAGATGCTTATTATTGTTGTGTGGCAAGATACGGCCCAAAGGGGTGCAATTTTGTTTACACTCTAAAAGAAGTTTACACCCTTTGGGGTGTATATCGCCACACAACGATAATCGTCATCTACCTTGTTTGCGTTTACTTTCTCGAAAACGCCGCGCCCGCTACTATCCTATTGGCAATGCTATGTCATGCTGATAACGCGCATGCCGTTCGTCACTGTGAAGTACCGGGCTCGCAGCGTTAAGAAAGGAAATGCGGACAAGACAGATGACGTTTATTGTTTGTTGGCAAGATAGAACTCAAAGAGTGTAAACTTTTCTTACACTCTTAGAAATCTTTAGACCCTTTGGGGATGGACGTGGAAAAAAACAGGATACGAAGACAAAAAAGAAGCGGCATTGACAAACGAATAGAAAATTGGTGAAATAACATTTATTGCACAATGGTGTTGCAGCTTCCCTCAAATGTAATCACTAAAGCAAGGGTGAGGATATCATTTGCTTGCATGATTAGTACACCTTGCCCTCCTAGTGAAACGATGCGAAGCAGTTTCGCTCCCTGTTGAAACAAAGTGCGGCATTGCACTTTTTGCATGATATATTTGTGAGGTGGTTGCAAGAGGGCAGCCTGCAGCGCACTCGCTTGTCAAGCCAATGTGGCATGTGGTCCATTTTGTCGAGGCGAACATCAGCAGTAGGCAGTGGCGCCAGCATCGTCCTCTTCATTGCTTGAATGAGTGACTCGATTTCAGTACTGGGTCTCCCTGCGCGCTTCCTTTCATGTAACTTCCCTGCCCTGCAGAGTCATTCTGCGACAGAAGACTTGAACTCAAGCAGGGGAGTCTTGGCACTTTTTTGCCTTCGCCAGAGTAGCCAGGCATTCACCACAGTGAGATCCATCAGGTGAAAAAATATACGGTGATACCATTTCTTTGATCGAATCTTGATTCGGTAATAGCCTAGCATCGAGTCAAGGAGGTCTACACCACCCATATGTGAGTTATAGATTAACGCAACATTCGGGCAGGAAACCATTTTGTGCGCTTATTCTTTTGCGAAGTACCGTTTTACTTCTCCCGCTGGTTCACTACCGGCGAACGTGGAAAGCAATGAGGGTTTTATTGTCGTGCCACGCTACTGCAGAGAGCTTGGTCCCCAACACCTCGCACAACCTTTCTTCATATGTTCCTCTCTCTTTCTTTTTCGTTTCTTTCGGGAGCGTGCAGCCAGGTAGACGGTTTCGCCGCACAGTGCCAAGGCAGTGAATCCCTTCGTTCTCTAAAAATACTTGCAGAGGAATAGTAGTAAACAAGTTGTCAAAAAACAACTGGTGACTATTTTGCTGATAATAGTGCGAGACAACCTGAACACAACATTGCTGCTTGCGCCTAGGTCAGGCTCACCTGGCAGCTGCTTGTTTTCCGTGACACCACTGAAGACCTCAAAATCGTAGCAGAAACCCGACACCCCACTCAGAGCAAAAGCTTTGTATCCCCAGTGGTGTGGTTTCTTCGGATTGTATTGCTTCAAAGAGCTTCGTCCCTTGAACGGAACGATTTGCTCGTCGATGCACAGTTTCTCTTCTCGCGGAATTATCTTCAGCTGCTCAAGCAATTTGTTCAAGAGGGGTCTGACCTTGTGCAGCTTGTCGTGGCCAATTTCTGCAGGGGCAACAAAAGTCTCATTATTATTGAAGTGAAGAAACCGTTTTAGTTCTTCCCAGCGGTCGAGGCACATCACGTCTGTAACCTTGTGATGTCCGGTGCTGGAGCTCCAGTAGTCTCGGGTGCTTGGCAGCTGAATGATGGACATCTAAAGAGCCATTCCGACGAACCTTTCGAGTTCCTCTACGCTCACCGTGAGAGGCTTTTCAGGACGACACTGAATTGAG
The DNA here is from genome assembly GCF_038994185.2 of Dermacentor albipictus. Classification (NCBI taxonomy): domain Eukaryota; kingdom Metazoa; phylum Arthropoda; class Arachnida; order Ixodida; family Ixodidae; genus Dermacentor; species Dermacentor albipictus. The sequence continues at coordinate 50,839,820 of NC_091824.1, forward strand.
TAGTGCAACGATTCTTCGCGAATCATCTTGAACACTTCAACGGGACAGAGGAATTTGAAAAACTGGAAGGGAGTGTCAAGGTCCTCCATAGTAGATGGCATCACGGTGCTCCCAGTGAACTCAATTTCCTTTGGGTCTCTTTCAAGGCATGTGTTCGTCCACTTTGGTGTACATTTCGCAGGTCCTTCCTTGCCTCTAGAAGTCGATGTTGCAGGAGGTGCTCTATCTTGACTATGATCCTCGCTTTCAGACGACTCCTCTGCTAGCGCAGATGGAGCCCGGCACGGTAGCAGTTCCTGCCCATCGCCGTCCGAGAGCTCGCTATCGCTGCTTCTGTCACCATCACCGGGAATGGGCCGAACTCCCCGTCTTGTTCCACCGTAAAAAGTGCCGACATCCGTTGCCTAGGACAAAAAAGGATACTTCACTTTCCAGCAACAAGAAAGCACACAAAGATGCTCCATTACATTGCAAATGTAAGTTTTCTGTGATGACGACACCGACGTGTTTCCGAAGAAAAAAATTACCCCTAACTGCATAGTGTATCATATGGGATACGGGTCTATATGTAGTCCTCGCGGTGTATTGCAAAGGTGTCGGGCGTTCAAATTGTCACAAGAGGAAGACAAGAAGCCATATAACGCGCTAATATTTTTTATGAAAGGATAGTAAATGTCAAAAGCACAAAAAAAATTCATTCACTTACCTGGGGCGCGATCGGAGATATTTTGTTCGCTGCGCGTTCTGTTCAGTTGCTGCAACGTCACAAAGTTGCAGTATGCAAAATTTGTGACAGCGGGGCGGAGAGAGCAGCCAATCAGGAAGCGGTGACCTCCCCGGAAGTTTACTTCCGTCGTTTGTCGTCTGCTTGCAAGCAGTATACTACAAAACCAAATGTTTCTCGTCTTCCAAATGAATTAAATCTTTATCTAAAAACATCTATTTTTCTTCTCAAGCCCAAACACGTTTTCAAATAGTAGTACGTGTGACTACTGCAGTTTATAACTACAAGGTTCTTTGCGTCGTCCCTAGGTGGTGTCGCGCACAGCGAGAAGGAAAAAGAAAAAAGAAAACGACGGGAAGAGTGGCGCACTTTTCAAGAGGCAGCGACAACATCCCAGTGGCTCGCTGGCACCGATGATGTTGTCGATTTCTCTGTGCAACCAACGAAATATTTGTTTCGAGAAAGAAAAACGACGCCGGAATTCACTTTCTGTCATTTCTTCAAACGCGTTTCGCAAACGTGCCATTCTGCAGCCGCAAAGGCCGCCTGTTGGATCCAAGCCAATCCACCAGACGCGCCATGCGAAGCCGTATGATCGCTCCAAACTTCTCAACTCCCGTCGCGTTCGGACGAAATGCTCGGTGGGCGGATGATTGACAGGAGCGTGTCGTCATTTTGACGTCACCAAAAACGGGGCGGCGCTCCGCGGCTGGCGACGTCGGCGCGGAGTAGGCCAATCGCGCGCGCCGGTAACCGAACGAACGCGCCGAACAACCATCTCCGATCGCACCCCTGTTCGAAGCCTTGAGAACGCGAGACTGCGTCCACGTGTCGTGGCATACAAATAGGATTCAAAATAGCTTCGCAAGATGGAGCCACTGTGGGTGTAGTTGCCAGATAGGATATAAAATCAAGCAAAATGTGGCAGAACGTTTTTTGTTTCACTCGCTCTCCGTGAGAAAAAGAAGTTTGGTGCGTATCATATATGATACGCTATGCGATAAGGGGGAGGAGGAGTAAAGTTATGGGGGAGGAGTAAAGTTTACCAAGGAATTTTCTCAGCGACGCGTAATTCAGTTTCTTGACATTTCCTTGATCTTCGAGCTAAATCATGTTTGTTGGTAGTACTCCCCAAGATCTTCGAAGCCGTTGCTAAACTTTCAATCCAAGCATTCCAAAGTAGTAAAAAACGGAATTGCCATGTCGCGCCTTAAGTCTTCCCTCACCAGATCCTGCATGCACAAAATGAGCGCCAGTTTTAATGCACAGGTCCGACGCCTATTAGAAGCAGGCTATCCTAGTGTAGCGGTGGCCACTGTGGCTGAGCGCCTAAAGAAGTCGGTTTCGAGAGGGACGGACGTGATTACAAAAAGCAGTAATACCAAAAAAAGAGCAGTGGCTATTCCGTATATTCATTCAGTGTCGCACAGGCTTAAAAAAGTTGCAAGTAGATATGATGTTAATGTTGCTTTCACTGCTCCTAATAAGCTAGGTAAGATATGCGCTGCCGTACATAATAAAAAGGAGCGGGTAAAAGGCAAAAAACGAAAAAGATATTTGTCCACTAAAGCACAATAAGAACAACAGTTTTACTGACTGTCGTATGGGTGTGGTTTATAAAATTCCCGTTAGCTGTGGCCAGTTCTACGTAGGGCAAACGGGACGGAGTATCATTCAGAGGCTAATGGAACATAAAAGGTTGTTAACAGGTGGATCGCCTTCTAATCGCTCGCTACATTGCCGAGATTGTAACTGCAAGCCAGAGTTGGGGGAATGCGCGATATCGTACAGGCATAAGAATGAAGATACGCGTCTTATGGTAGAGGCATGGCATATCTATAATGGTGGAAGTGCGTGCGTGAGTAAGCCAACTTTACACGAGGAAGAGATTAAGTGCCTTGACAGTTATCTCTCACGTAGACCGGCACCTGTACCCGACTGACGCGTGGTTTTACCATTCCTGAGCATGCGCAGATGAGTTTTATGTCTTCTTTCTTTTCTCGCCTGAGTGCTCCCTTCAGTTGATAGTCGGCGTTCGTGTTGTCCACTTCTCTGCTCTTGTGTCCTGTCTGCACGCCTCACTTATTTTTTGCACTTCATTCCAGTTGATCTGCTCTATCATTTAAAGCCAAAAATATGAAAAATATATTGCAGCTGTTTCACGATTTGTGTGAGAGTGCACATATGTAATAAATCTTATTCCGCACAATTAAAATCGGCCCCTAATAAAGGACACGCAGGTTAACGTTCTAGTTGTCTCACATACAAATTATTTCATTAATTCCAAAGTGTAAAACGTATCGCATTTTGAGAGAACGCTTGCCATGTAGAATAAGGGATGCAAGTAAAGCCGAAAAGAAACAGAGATATACTTCTGTAGATGATCCCCACAATTATTTAAATCTAAAGAGAACGGAAGACACAAAAAGGGGACCAGTATTCCGGTAATTCGTGATCACAGAAACAATTGGTTTCGAAACAGAATCCATGCCTAAAGGCGCTACAGCTGAAAGACGGGCAGTGAATGACCTAATTTCCACTCAAAGGCTGTCGTTGTTCCTTTCGACTTCAGCCTCAAAAGCTCTGACTGGCATCTTATTTTCAAATCAAATTGGGGCGCTTGAAGCCAAATTGTCAGCCTTATATGTAAATACGCAATGATTAACTGCGCGCTATGGCATCCAGTCTAATTCTTCCATGGGGATAAATTATAGAAAACACTCCATTGGCTATATAAATTTTATTGTGACACCTCCGGTAGGCGTATCAATTGCGGACAGCCAAAAGCCTAAACCATGTCCGTCCTGAACAATGCATTTCTGAGCAATAGCTAGGGCTGTTATCCGCGGCATCTGCATATGGGTTCGTTCCCGCAGAAAAATATATAAAACATTGCAGAGCAGTGTAATAAAAAAAAACAGGCTAAACGCATAAAGTGTAACGTGGTACAACAAGCACGGAAGTGGTTAGAAATTCAAGAGTCCCTATTTTTTCTGTTGTCTTTTTTTTGGTGGGGGAAGGAGGGCGAAGTACAAGTGCCCCTTAAGACGAGACTAAGCCATCATGTATAGAATAGCTGCTTCGTTAGAACTGGAAAAGATGTCATAGAGGCGACCTCAGTTGTTGAGGCGCGGGCATGACTTTCAGCCGCACATGTAGTTTTGTTACAACGCGAGCGCGAGTTCAAAGGTTTGATTCAAGCACGGCTGTGGATTTTCTCAGAATAAAAATAATTGCTGCTCCAAACTTTCTTGCCTGAATAAAGCAGACAGCGATAAAATTCTTCCAACGTTTTGTTGACTTTCCTTAGCTAACTGCTTTTGTTTCTTGACCAATCTTTTCCTCGAGTATACATCCCGCATTGGCAATCCCTTGGAAACGAAATACTGCCGCCGGCATGTATCCGTCTTTGCATAGAGATGGCATAGTCCTGAATGCAAAAGGTAGCAAGGTAATTAATGTCGAGGGACAGGTTCGTTGGAAAAGGCAGCATCATTCGCTTTTGCAATGTTTCCGTCCAGCGACTGACTAGAGACGTTCCTTCTTTGCGAAGCCCGTCGTGCTCGTTCCTTCGTGCCTTATTAACGCGATGGCGTTAAGGAGCCCGTGTAGCAGAAAACCCGGCGTCAGCGCCAGCGTCCGGTGTCGGACGTCGCTTCGGTAAAAATATTTGTTGAACCGCACATACCCAGGCCCTCCATGTGATGCAAGGATTTTACTGAACTAATTGAATTTCTCAAGCTAAAATACGAAGAAAAATCATAATTTATGACTTCTTGACAACCTGCAGACTTGATAGCTCTCGGATTGTAATTCGATCATACGAGAAAACATGTTTTTGTTATGCGGAAACTCAAAGGAACCCCTCTACCAGCGTTTCTACTAATCGCAGACCAGCCATGGCGTCCCCCATTTGCGTGAGCTTGCGTGCATGTGGATGTCTTAGGGCCCACAGAGCGGTGCTCTCGGTTCCTAATACATCTAGCTGGCGCTAGCCTCCGTTGCATCGCGGCCCACGCAAGAGGCCGCGTTTCTACCACACAATCCCGCCGGTAAACCTTATGGTTACATACGCCCTAGTTGCCCGGAAGCTTGAGAAGCAGACCCCCTGCGGTTGCTTAGTGGCTGTGGTGGTCGGCCTCTAAGCACGAGGTCGTGGGTTCAAATACCGACCACGGCGGCCGCATTTGGATAGAATCGTAATGAGAAAACACCGATGTACTTAGATTTAGGTGCATGTTAATGAACTGCATTTAGTCCAAATTTCCAGAGTCCCCCACTACGCTGTGCCTTATAATTAGATATTGGTTTTGGCACGTAAAACACCATAATTTTTTTTTGCGTGACAAGCAGTCAGGGATCTCTGAATGCGATCGTGTTCCACTCTTAAAGGTGAAGCTTAAGCGTCCTCCAAATTTTTTTATGATTTTCTCCTGGGACTCTCTCATTGGCCGCGAAACACGTCTGAGTGCTATAGAAATTTTACTCAGTAAAAGAATACACAGTATCATTGTTAGCGGCGCTAGATAATTTTCTTACAGTGTGGTCGTTCCAACACTGGAGGAGCCCCCCTTGCGCGTCGCGATGTATCGGTGCCGACGCTTCTTTGTTGCCATCCCCTTAGCTAAGTGCGTCTAATGAAATACGTCCTTGCTTCTTCCTTGCACTTCGTTTGGTTCTAAAAAAATACATGCCCGAGAATTACTCGTGCGTCACAAGAACTCTCAATTATTAGGTTTATGTGAATTTTTGTCTAGTTAATGAATGTATGAATGAGGTATGTTGAGAAAAAACATCTGTGGCATAAAAATTTGTCTGTGACTCCAATTTATACCATCGCCAGCCACGTTGCCGCCGGGATTTGGCATAATATTTTCTTCAAGTGCTCCTCAAACCGTCACAGCACTTAAGCACGTCTACCAGGTTTGTCGCTAAAGTTCATGCAGTGTGTCATCAAAAAAAGAGGAGAGGGTTTTAGAGTCGGTGCTCTCGCCGCTTGGAAGAACCCGGTTGAACTCTTGTACGCGCCGGACTTCTGTAACACGAGGCAGAATATTATGCCGGCATATTTTTTGCAACTAATCGCTGTATTCATAAATGCACCTTGAAGTTTAAGTTTTATTTGATCTCAGGGGTACGTGTTTGTCAAAATGAAAATCGACGAACGGACACCTCAAACGATAAATAGCAAATTTATTGCAATTTAGCTTATGTTGCAAGAGGACGACGGCAAGGATGCCTTCAACAAAGAAAATGTGTTAAGGGTGGGTCCAGAATTTTGGGGAAGGCCATGGAGACCCCAAAGACGACGCAAGATAAGGTCGCCCTCCCATTCGTGCGTAGAACATAACATTGATCGTCGGTGTTCTTTTATGCTCAATGACCACAGAATGACTTGTAGAATGATATCAGAATCACTTAAATTGGCAAAGTCATCTTTTCGAAAAATATTTGGAAACAAAGATTTCCGCCAAGATAGTGAGGAGACTGTTGAATCTTGTGGGAAATTTGTTGCGGCAAGAATGTTTCATTCATTGGAACACCTCAGAAGCCAGCAATAAATTATTGTGAATGGTCCTCGCTCGCAACAAATCTTAGATTTGCGAGTACCACAACCAGCTGATATCACAAAACGAGAATTCAAAAAAGAAGGATTAGGCAATACAGAAAATGGCGTGGACGGGCAAAGCAATGCTCAAAGTTTTCTTCTGTGTTTTCACTGCCATGGTATTGTGCACCACGAATTTATACCTCAAAGCCAAGCTGTCATGTCAGTTTTCTGCTTGGAGGTTCTGAAGTGCCTCAAGAGCTTTTGCGCGCCATGTAAGAGCTAACTTGTAGAAGGGGAGCGTTGGATTCGTAACCACGATAGTGCCTCTGCACACTCTGCATTGATAGTGCTTGAATCTTTCCACGCAATTTATACACTGTGCTGGAGCACCCTCCCTACCCGCATGATTTAGCCTCATGCGATTTTTTTTTCTCCAAGGGGAAACTAGTGCTCTGTAGGCGGGTCTTTCGGGGTTATTACCAATATTCAAAAGCAAACGACACCACATCGGAAGCGCTTAAGAGAAGAAGACTTGCAAGGCTGCGTTGGGGAATGGAATAAGTGGAACCAGTGCATTTTGTCTAATTGGAAGTATCTTGAATTGGACAACATTAGTGTAATTGAAAATTTCCGGAATAGCTTTTTTTTAAGGTACACGTATTGGTATTTGCGACAGACGTTGTAGCTCTGTTGTCTTTACTAATGTGCAAGGAATTCAATGCACTGTGAACCAAGGCGCGGAACCGTAATGTGATTTACTTTGGAAGGCCACAGTGCCCGGTGTGTTGAAAACAATTCTAATTTAGTTTAGTTTTACCTGTAGGCTGCCTTGCACTAGGGTACACATCGCCCGCTGAGGTTGAGGGACCAGTGAGGGAATAATAGCTTTAAATGTGACTGCAATATAGGGCTGTCAGGCCAGAGTTGTCCTCACAAACGATGTCCTCTTTTGTGCAGCCTGAAACGTAGATCTAACGGCGTGCCCACCGAAGTTGCCGTATTTCAAGAGGGCCGACACTCGCAAGCTGTTACGAGCAGAAAGCAGCGCTAAATGACTGGACGAAGAGAACGACACAGACCACATTGCTAACCAGGACTAACAAGTGCTGTCACCTGTTTCCTTTACTTCATGCGGTATTTTAGCGCTGTTTTGTGCTAGCAGTCATGAACCATCAAGCCCAAATGCGTACGCTTCACAAGCTGTTGCGTGTTTTTTGCGTAACTGTTTGAATCAACGAGCATATTTCATTACGGGCTTTCCTGCAATACTGTAGCTCGTTGTTGAATGTCAATTACTTCATGACAATTGTGCTCGGCCCCCAGAAATTTGCTACCAAGGATGTGTTTCTCTAAGCTAACTTCTATAAGTTCGCATTTGGATCAACTTGCAGCTACCACGTGGTATAACTTCAAGTACATGCACAACGTAGAGCAAGCTTGCGAGCCACATTAAAAATTTGTAGGGTTCCCTAAAAATAAAAACTTTTTTGTCACGTACATATTCGTTCCGCAAATATAACGGGGCTTGCGCGCTCTGTTTCTCTTACCATCCTTGGCAAAGAAAGCATTCTCGCGTCCGACGTGACACTAAGCAGCACAATAAGTTGCTTTCAACGTGAGTAGTTGGAAAACAACCACAGGTAAGCCAACCGCGTACATCGTCAAGACGGAACACAAACCTGAACAGAATTGTTCCGGTTCTTTTGCTGCAGTAAGGTGCACAATCACATGCAGAGGACCCACAATTTTTGTTGGATATGAGAGAGTTTTGGCTACGCAAAAACTAACACTGTATTACGAGTGTCGCAACAGAGCAGATGTTATTTGAAGCTATTTCAGCCTTGCATGTAGCATGGGAATCCGTTTTCAAGATCTGGGACGCTTTGAGCCTTTGACCATTTCTTACATGATCTAGAAGAGCGTCCGCTCTGCCTTTCGAACCGTTCGCCGAACCGGCTCTGAAGAACGCCTCCAATAAGTTAGGGTTAGGGTTGAGCTCTACAATGGCGGAAAAATAATGGTTTCATTCAGTTCCGGTTGAGGTGAAACTAATGGATTGAGTTCATGTTCGGTTGGACACCCTGGTTATTGCATTCTCCGGAACGTAGGGGGCTGGGCAACAAACAGGCCCCTCTGGGGTGCGTTTAGGCAAGGCTCGGCGGGTAACCAACCATAAGACGCACGCCTGACCAATTGTAGACCAAAGACATATTGAGAAGGCAGACGGCGTACGGAACGCTCGGGAGTTCAATAAACGTGAACAACGTGACCAAACCTTCCAGCCATGATAAAAAATACACCCAAACGTGAAAGGCTTCGCTGAATACTTGCAGTTAACAACGAACTCGGGCAATATCACGCGACGCGTAGAACATTGCCCACCATGAGGGAATATATAAGCGCTACGAAATACAAAAAAGAAGAAAAAAACATTGTGTGGAAATAAAAAAGAGAATACACGTGGCAATACACGCTCCAAACACGAAAACCAATGTGGTACAAAAAGAAAAAAAAACGAGATGAATCATTAGGCTGAAGATTAAACGCCACTAAAGAATGAGTTCTGCCAAGAGTTCTGAACCAAACGTAGGCTTACCTGTGGCGTGCTCATCGAAATTCTTATCCAGACTGCTGCTACCTCGCTGCCAAAGAGCATGGTGGGCTCACACTGTCTCTAGGTTGGATGCCGAACAATACAACCGGGGGCCTCAGCTTGCTGAACCAATTCTGCAGTTGCCTGTCGATGCACAGCCACACCAGCTGGACTTCCAAACGACTCTGCTGATCGCCGCAGTTAGACCACCAATAAAGACTTTAACGTGTCTGTGGTTGCGGTATATGCAAGTGCACTGACAGGTTGGCGAACACGTGAACTTGAGTGGCTTTATTTGTGGCGCCAACGAGGGAAGCAGAACTCAGCCACAGAAACAATGAGCTAATATTTCAGGAATCAAGTGCACTACAGTGTGTCGCTTGTGTTAATTTTCAGCAATGGCGTAACCATGAGCTCACTGCCTATCTCAATTCCCCCTATTTTTGGCAATAACACTCATGGAACACAGGGACTTCACTACGAGGCATTGTGGTTAGATGAAGTGTCACAAGATGCCGCTACCAGAGGCCGGTAATCTGGTAATCCGGTATTACGCAAAGGCCCTTGCCTCTACCCGAATACCAGACTGGCTAAAACTCTCCTTTCTCTACCTTGTTGCGCGCAGGTTATCACGTGAGGGACCGGTCTGTCAAGTGGGAGAAACTGAGAAAGAAGCTTGCTCTCCCCTGTCAGGTAGGACGAGGGTTCCAGCGGGTGTGAAGGTTGTACTGAGATGGAACAGCGTTCGCCCAATTTCTGACACATCACAGTGAGTGATACGCATAGCATGGCCCCTATGACATGCTTCCAGTTTATTAATTGCTGGCGGTGCATCCATTCAGCAAAAGCATGGCCTTCGAGGCTGGCGCCTGCACTCAGAGAAAACAGGCATGGGGCGTGGATTTTGACGCTTCCCCCAAACTGTCTCGTTTCCTTACTGAGATAGCTGCAGCTTCTACACTCCAACTGCAGTGCGAAGAAACGCACGCATCACTCCCTTCATTTTATGAGAAACACCACCGCATCCTAAGTTCAAATGCCAGCAGATTTGCTCGGCGTCATAATATCACTATGTATGTGACACCAGGTACACCATTTTTATAACAAACTTAGTATTAAAGTAAAATCACTTATAAGTCTTTTCTAACCTTCATATCCGCAGAGCGTCATTCCTTTTGTGCAAGAAGCATATAAAAGAACTTTCGAAAAGTCCGAAAATATGCGCCCGTTCTTGTTCAAGATTGATTGGTTCATCTGGACGCATGGTACTGACTGAAATATGAATGATTGATTGCGCGAACCTCCACGTGCTTTGGCTTTCCTTTTCTCTTTCCCATATGTTCACTGTTTTTCAGTGCAGGACAAACCTAACCGAACCCAATCTGATTAACCTGCAAGCCTAGTTCGCTTCGCTTATGTGTCTGTTTCTTGAAGCAAAGTGACTCTTTTCCCGCACCTCGGTGTTGCTCCAAGGGCTGCTGTATGCGCCCCCGTGTTGGTGATTGTTGCAGCGGTTGTAAGAAATGAACACAAAGAATTGCTACAGCGACAGGGCAATTCTAACCCGCTCCTTGCAGCAGCACTGTCAAAAAAAAATGACAAGGTCATCAGCGTTATGCCACTACATCCCCATATACGATTTTGTAAATAAGTTTTTTTCGAGAGGGATAAAGAGTAAAGTTGCTTCATTGCTTCACCAATTCTACAGTAGGATGAAATTACAGCGCTGTCAGCAAAGAAAAAAAAGAAACAAACAAAAGGGACACAGGCAATTACATTTCCATGACGCATTTGCCATACTTTTTTTTTCGCCACTGGCAAACAAGAAAGCGGAATGGTAGCAATAAAACCTCACTTTGAATTGTGAATGAAGAAAGCTGTATTGGATGCTTACCCTTGACAGACAACGTCGTCCAGTGGCGCACGTGGTCGCCGCTCTCTACCATAGGTTTGTGCACTACATGGAAACATGACGAAGGCAGAGGCTACGATCGCGATTGCAACTGTCGCCATGCTGCAAAGACAAGCTTTAGTCGAGAAACTCTGGCACTGGGAATAGACTTGCAAGACACGCTGAAGTTTCACTCAGTCATGTGAGCCTGGCTTGTTGGTACGTCATCACAAAGACGTTCAGTGTACCGCAAGTACTGCAAGCAGGTTACTGTCTCTGCACTGGTCGCACTACACTAAAAGCCTTGCTGATGAAATGTCGCCTCGCTTGTCTGTATAATTACGCACTTGAAGAGGGGGCGTACGGTTTAGTAACAAGCCTTGAATGAGGTATTTTAAAATGATCATTTTCTCTCATTTTGCGTTTTTTGCTGCTCGTGTGTTCAAGTTTTTTTTTCTGATGAAACGAGCAGATATATGTAACTGGTTGTACTTATATGTTCGAGGTTTTTTATCTGTGTTCAAAATTGCCTTAAGAATATATTCGCGCTTCCTAGAAAAAGAAACGAAAACATTTGCTGCTTAGCTGGTAGCGTGGGCGAGTTGGCGATTATTGATCTTCTGCGTGCAGCGCTCTGTGTATGTGCCATTTCTTTGTACCTCACCAATGTGTACATTGTACGTAGAATAGCACTATCTGCAGAAAAGCATTGTATTCCTGGACGTCTGTCTGGTCTACTTCTGAATCAACTGTTTTAGAGTATTTCACAATATGCCGTACTCCAAATTGTGGTGTATTACACAGGATATATTCTTCATTGATATTACATGACGAAACTAAATAATAACAGTTCCTATCTTCACAGGCTGACGCCCTTGAAGATCTTCAGAGCGAGAATATTTGCAATCCCGACAGGACGTAGAAATTCCGATGCTTGTTGCATTTATCTCTGACACAATTACTGTATTCATTGACAGCTGATCGCTGGTAGCGTAAATATTATGTGTAATTCGCGTTGTCAATATGCACAGTCTTGTACCCTCTGCCGGACACTACTTATACCAGATGTGGCAGGCACTGAGCAACGTTGCTATCATAATGGTCGCGTTAACTCAAATATCTCGAGTGCGCTCTAGTCGGTGAAGTGCGCTCCAAGTAAACTTAATGACCGAAAGCAACATCCGGCGTGGGATCAGGGAGCGCAGCCCACGCACTCAAGCCTAGGAGATGGCACACCTGAGCTCCTTCCTGCTATGGCTTCCGACAAGGTGATGTGTTTTCGCCATTCTTGCGCTTTCACCTTTTCAAGGTGCAGTTAGCGCACTGCACGCGCTTTTTTATTTCGCATTCGCACTTTGCTTCACGCGAAAGACGATTGCATGATTTCTGCTTGTCAGATGCACTGGTTTGTAAACAAATAGTCGCACAATTCGTTGACCACACAATTCATAATGCCTCGGAGCATAAGGGTCTCCGATCCTCCTGCAACCTGCAATCAGTTACGACAGGCGACAAACCGCGTGAGAGAAACAATTTATGTGACTCGCATATCTGATAGCAGTGCCAACAGCTTGCATCACAAACGTGAAGCGATGTCGCTGCCTCTGTCGCCACATGTCGAGTTGGTCGATCTCGTCAGCATCGATCAAGAACTGCAGCATATGTTCACAGAGCTTGCGGATTGCGATATCGGATACGGAAGCGACATAGCACTTGTCGTTACGCATTCACAGTTCCGACCACAGCCACCTAAAATCGCCGTTAATGTACGCTCGAAAGCCATTACACCCAAGCGCACTCGAGTGCGTGGCATTGGAATTCGGTGCGCGGTGACTTCACGCCCCCGATGACTGTATGCATCGCTGTGTACCGTTACCGGCACTGTGGCAAAGACGAACCGTTCAAGAGCGCTGTGACGCTGTAATCCCGGGAAATCCTGAACAAGTAATGGAATTGAGCGTTAAGTTTCCTGTTGCTCCGAAAACTAGACAAAATTGAACTTTACTCGTTCGTCAGAGCCACAGCCTACAGTGCAAGGGGGGCAGTTAGTGATCGTGTTGTTTTTAATGCGTTCAAGCCCTGCCGGTTAAATTAACAGGCATTCGGCATCACTGCCAGTCAAGTGTTGTTTCATCACTCCGCGAGGACAGCTTCAAGCTACTTCAGACGGACGAAGTGGGAGGGTTCGTTCTGTAGGCTTCCCATGTTTACCACAAATATGCTGACAGTGCTATCCTTGACAACATGGGGCTGGAAGAGGGCTTGCACCCTGCCAAAGCCGAGAAGAAAGCCCTAAAGATGTGCGAAATTCTGGACTTTTGAAGCAGTCAGCTTCACTCAAGCACTCTAAGGAGATATGCCTGTCCGCGTTCTTTGCACTGAAAGCGCACAAATCACCCTTTTCTGGGTGATTTTCTCGGAAGTAGGTACTTGACAGCGCTGCTTGGGAGTGTACCTGCAGAAAGGCGTTCTTGCTGGACGTCAGTGATCCATTCAATGATGGTGGACCGTATGAGGTGCACGTTTTTGGATGATTCTTGCACCCTGGGACTGTACGCTATTTTCAGCGGACAACGAATATCATTATTATTCTGTGCCTTAGGCGGCCCTTGACGAAATTTTGGAATAAGGGATTAAAGAGTACGGCGCAGTAATTTTCCAGAGTGCCATCGGCACGAATTTTACCATGTTTTCTGACCTTTTAACAAAACTTGTTCCTGAGCTAGTTGGCTCATGACCTAAAAACAAACGTTACGGTGTATACAAAGGTTGCTCTTCTATCGTAGCTACTGTCTTTAAACCGAACGAGCAGTTCCGCGCGCATAAACATGCCACTGCAAGGGGCCATGCAAAGCCCCAATTTTAAGCGTCCTTCTTTTTGCGCACTGCGACAGATGCCTACAGGAATGCCTAAGCATGACTGCGTGAAAGACGGTATTCCATCACAGTGATGACTTCTTGGTCTTGTTCAACGCTAAACTTGACGAGGCCAGTAGCCAGGTCACCCAGGTTATTCAGTTTCCGCACAACCTTGCCTGGAAATTCCTTCACCAGGGAGCAGCCTGGAGGGAGTAAACACCTTTTTCTTGGTCTCGCCCTACACTTCAGTGACCGGAAGACCTGCTGGACATATGTCCCACGCTCAAGAAAAAACTTCCTCTCTCGTCTCGCCGGTCGAAGGTCATAAAACATACTACAGAACAAACCGCCATGAGGTCGTTCCTGTCTTCATCAAATCGCACGGAGCATCACCAATCACGCTCGAAACGGTACGAACGCCGGTATTCCTGAGCAATTACAGTCAAGGTTGGCAGGACCGACTCCTATGCTGGCCCGTTTATGTCAAATTGCAGTTGTTCGCGATTATATATTTAGTTGCCGCTGTATTCTACGTGTTCTTGACATGACTAGGTATAACTTAACGCCACTTTTATGCCGAGTCAATTACCACAATTTTCATCTGAGTCACTTAACCAACCTTCTTTTCTACAAGTTATTACAATATATCCATATCCCCAATAGACCAAATTCATCTGAAGACAGGTAAGAAGGCCGTGTCATTCATCGAAAGTTGTTGGATTGGCCGGCCTCGATGCTTCTTGCTAGCACAGATGAAGCCAACGCTTTCCCGTACTTTACCTCTGAAAAAGGGTTGCGGTAGCTGAACTCCGCTCAATAGTAGAATAACCTATTTTCGGTATAGTAAATGCTAGGATAACAAGAAAACGAAACCTAGTTGTTTCTAGCTAAAATATTGCCTTTGACTGTGCACCTATATCATGATGTGTCATAAAATTTTACATTCGTGCTTTCTTCTCAAACCAATGACAGGAAAAAAAAGACAACGTACAGCATGTGCGTGGAATAATACATTTGAAACATGCGTGTAGTGCGTAGTGTGTCTGCAATACCACGAGACTGCGCACGTTAAACGACTGCGAGACTGTACACGATCAAATGAGACAGTGAGCATCTTTGGGTCTTCAGCGGAAAAAAAAATCCCTCGGGGATGAGGACCACATCTCATTCCGTAGAAGATACATGGCCGCTGCTCTAAGCCAAGCAGCATTTCATTGGGCAAACGTGTAACGTTCGTTTAATCACTTGTTCTCAGTGATGATGACAAGACAGGAAATAAATGTAACGCGTTGAAGACTCATCCTCATGCAGAAGGGAAAATATTTTCCTCCATTTTTGTTTCTGAGAAGCAATGCACGGCAGTGGCCTTCTCTGAAAAATGAGTGCTAGCGTATTTTACGCAAAAATACGAGTAGAATCCACAGAATGCTTCTATAAAGTGAAGGATAAAAACGTATATGCGAAATACTACATGTTAGAATAAAACCGACGTACCCGCAAACCTTGGTAGCCAAAAGTGTGTATCATTGCCTCTCTGATGGGATATTTCTGATCAAGAAATACTGTCTCATTGTAAACACTTGACCAACTAAATGTTTGAAAAGAGGTGTCCTTTCAGAACAAAGGACCGTCTATCATCACCCCGGAGGTGCGGCAGTTTTGTACAAATGCGAAAAATATTTATCGTTGTGCTGCCGATTCTCGACTTCCACTGGGGGCACTATAATGTGAAGCCCATTCCAAGCTTTTCTATTCCATTTCTGCAGTCATCCCTCCACGACTGGTCAAACATTTTCCGGGCCGCCCCCGACTTCGCTTGTCTATCACGCAAAGTCCAGAAAACCGTGATAGCTCCTGGCCTGAAATCCCTTGTGCACGCTGATTTTGCATGATTTGACCGAACAAAAAAAATAATGTTTCGTAGTCTACGCTTTCTTTTACCATATGGCCTCCGCCCTTGCTCAAAAGGGTTTAGGCCTGTCTATGGCGCAACGTCACAAAAACGCAAAATCTCACCGCGTCCAAATTACGTGTGCGCATTAAAGATGCATCAATTTGCGGATAACTGATTTTTTTTTACTAAACAGCACAAGACTGTTCCGTTCCGAAATGAACACATATGCCTGTCCGCTGGTCTCTCTGGCACTGGCTACTCGGAGCTGCAGGGGTAAATGAAATTATTCGCATGTAATAAAATTTTTTGCGTGAAAGCATAACCTTGTCGAGCCCTTTATTCCGTACACGACATCGCTCAACCCCATTTTCTTCGCCGATTATGTGTTTTAGTTGCATTGGTAACCTTGCACTGCACGCCACCTCCAGTTTCTACCAGGCACCGAAAGATGAGAAACAAGAAGCGGGCCAATCGCAAACGCCGGCATCACCCTTCTCATCAGGTTATCGTCTTTCACGGTGCAAACCTGGCCCCACTGATTTCCTACTCCAGCTCTGCATACTTCTCACTTTTGTCAGAAAATTATATAAGAAAAAACTTTCAAGTAACGAAACGCTATTCTCTTTGAAATCAAACTAAAGTAACCTCCTATAAACAAGGAGAGCGTTGCATTGTACTGTTCAAACAAAGCTGCGAATCACCGCGTGATGACTGCATCGGAGGTTGCGTAAATTTGACGTCAGAAGATTAGAATAAAATCTTTTCGTATAGTTTTATGTTTTAGCGCCACAGAAGTGATCTTACGCCTCGGTACTGCGATAGAGTACGGTTATTGCCGTTTCGATAAGTCAATTCTGCGTTGGTTACACCAAAACTTCATATATCCGACGCTTTCCTAATGTTACATTGAAATGCTTCCGAAAAAAGAAGCTTCGCCTTAGTTGCCAAACTAAAGCAAAAGCCAACTTTTAAATGTGAGTGCCTAGTCTGTTAAGCAACCTAGCAGAAAAAACGCAAGTGTAATTCATTGGTGTAACATGTTTGCCAGCTCATCTAGAATACTAGCAGTTATGCAGCTGATGACAAAAACGGCTCAGACTCATAAGAAATGACACAGCGTGAAAAAGCTACCAACATTTATTCTTAAATTTTCAGGGATTATGATTACCGCATACGCGAAAAGACGCGCTTACTCTGTCATTCTGTACTAAATTTCTGTCTCTCTATAGCAATATAGCACAAATTTTCATTACGTATAAATTTACGCGAATGGCGCTCTTTGTTCTCTAACTTCGTATGCTTCACTAAGCTTTTACCCTACAGTTCGCATCATTCGCCTTCCCTTAAAGAGGGTCGAGTATGCAGTCAAGAACTAGGAACGCAGGGAAGAACCGCTCCAACTGAACGTTCGTTCACAGGTAAGCAGTGGAATTCTCGAGGTGGTCGTTCGCCAACCTGCGTCGCATACTGACTGCGATGCTAATGGCAGCTCCGTGTCAGCACCGCCGATTCTCGGATTTGGAGCTATCGCGCCGTGCCCCTAGGGAAGTTCGGTTGCGCGCCAAACTGGAGCGCGTGGCTCAATTAGCGGACGCAATGCAGTCATCGCGCTAATGTCCCTTTCACGGTGGCCGCCCTTCTACATGCTTGGCCACTTTGCAGCCACGGTGCTTTATTCTTGTCGAAGGGAAACTTTGGACGAATAAATAAATTTCGCAAATCACGCAGTTGAGGTTTGTAGTTTTCCTAGAAGCATTAGATGCGGCTTAGCCGTACGATCTCCCCGCCCAAGTTTCTTGCATGGCCATTTTCCGCAACTCTAAGCGTCCATGATAACGTTCTACAGTTCATATATGTAGCCCGTATCTAAAACGTTTGCGCAGTATAAACCTAGTGACGAGTTGTAAGGGACGACATAGAAGGACAGCGCATTATATAGTTCAAGAAATGCTTGAATTTTTGAAACTCCTAGTAGGAAGGCCGGCCTTCATATACTGATTTATTCACAGGTTTGACATCTCAAAGCAACACTGAGGTTAAGACGGACGCCTAAGAGGAAGACTACGGTACCACTGCAGTTCTTTGACGTACAACCAAGCCTGATTTATGATAACGTTTTCGCATTCCGCCCCTCCCCTCATGAAAATGTCACGGCTGACAACCTCGCCACCACTTGTTGCCCAGCGGCGCAACGCACTGAGCAACCTTCCGTACTGATCATCTGTGGTTGGACAAACGCAACATTTACATTGAAAGAGCTGCACAGTGGCTAAACAGAGTAAGGAAAACACGCACACCGGAGGAATAAAGGCTCAGAACAAGCGCAATAAGAGCATCCATGACCAGCACTTTATCATGTCCTTTTTTTTCCCACGTGCAAATCTTTGCGCTGTTTAGCCATCCCGAATTCACACTGACTTGTTTAACTCGTATTGCTAGAGAAAGCTTGTAGCAGGAAATTTGGTAATATCAATTTTGTAACGGTTTACCATTCTGTAATATCCTTGAAGTATTGGAATAGTGCCGTTGACCACAAGCGACCTTTAAAAACACCACACGGGTCTAACATAATGTTGGAATGTAAGGGATTTCAAGTTTCTCTGCGCTAGCGGATGTTGCAATGGGAGCAGCTCACGTATGAGGAGTTCATTATTGCTGTTCATGCGGGCATACTATCAGCTCAAAGTTTTAAAAAGGCTTGATTTTAAAACTGTGAAATAGCCATGAAAAGTTTAGTTCTACGCAGGTCAGGCATGTTATCGCTGCAAGAGAGTGTGGGAACAAAGCAAAGTAAGCAACAAAAAAATTGTTCTGAAAAAAAAAAACGTCTCTTGAGAGTGCAAACGATGACAACGACTATATAATCTATTTACGTCCCTCACTATGTTTACGCGTTTCTTGTAGCACGCAATCATTCAGGAGGGGGAGGGGTGCTCGGTGTTGGGGGCCATCATTAGAGCTATACAACACGACTTCTTTTTACCTCCTTGGCAGTGCCTTTGCTCGGTCTATCTGTTTAGTCCTCTACTCCTTAGCTTACGAAGCTGCTTGACAGTCTATCGGAAAACAGAGCGCTTTGAACAAAATGCTCCAGAATAATAAAAGACAACTTGAAATAAATTCTCGAAAGTCTAATCAATAATGTCCTGCACAGGAGATTGTTGCCGCAGTGGCAGTCCGCATTTTATTTTGGTGTCTGTGAGCTTCGATAGCAGCGCTGCGGGGATATAAAAACCCTGCAACACAGCTTAATGCCGAAGCAGGTCACGTTCCCCAAGCGTTTTGCTTTCAAATTTGGTTCACCAGATTTGTGTTTGCTTGTTTTATGGAGCCGTTCGCTTATTTTTCCATCCACAGTTGAGCCCACGGGCAAGCGTTCGCATGGAACCGTACAATGCACTTTGAAGAGCCGGTTCCAAGTGGTTGCTGCAACGGACGGCGACAGTATAGCTCGTGTCTGCTAGAGGTTGTTCTCTTTACCGAAGTGCTCGAGGCTGTCAGCACGATGGCTGTCTGCAGCGGGGTGCCAATGGCGGCACACGGTCTATCCAGAAATGTTTAGAAGCGCCGTTCACTACGTACACTTAGCTGACACTTGGAGCGAAAGGGGCAATACCTTTTTTTTTATGTTCAGCGTTGGGTCGCCAATTTTTACTCACTGGCGACAAGCATCACTTTTTACTTAAATGCGGAAACAATAAAAATGACATTTCAGGCGGCGCAGCATTGTTTGTTGTTTTTCTCTATACGGCGAACCGTGTGTTGTGTGCTCCCGTGGAAGTGACACAAGGAGAACAGAAAGAAAGAAAATTAGGAGCTTATATCAAATTATGTTCACACTGCTTGTAAACTGTTTTCATTTTTTAGCATGAGAAAGGACCACCATTGCGGGAAGCAAATGCCACCTTTTCTTTGTTAAATGTTGCGGTGTGGCAACGACTCTGATAAACCTCAGTGTTATGCCTCAAATTTCACAGCTTACTTGCATGTTTAGGCTCATTATTTTTGTATGGCACAAACACTCAAACTTACCAAGGTTCAGCTCTTGCAGATGTTTAAATGAGGTATGACGAGTTTTTTTCCGCTTTGGTAATTTTATAAAAAATGAACAATGATCGTAAAGCAGGATCGTCATTTGTTAACAATGAGCTGGCGAGAGAAATTCAAAATGTTTTTTTTTATAACGCTAATCAAGCATATTGAAGCGTAATCTGCTGATAGGTAGTGTGCAATCAACCGGGGACCAATTATAGACGGTTCGAAGCAATCTTATTCGGCTGCTGCTCTTCACGTTTAGGAAAAATACGAAGTTGCATAATAGAATGAATAAAATTCAAGAGCAACAAAAAATATTACAATTTACCAAGTACAAACGCTACTTTACAGTGCCAAGCAAAAAATAAACACTGTTCACTCAACCTAAACACTTCACTGATATTTTGAGCACGTGTACATTCTAATAAATAAGGCTTTCAGATGAAAAAAAGAAGCCATCCAAGGACTCTAACGAGTCATGGCTCAGGTGTTGACCCAAATGACAGTGGACGGCTTCGGAGCCGCTCCTCACATCACATATAGGCTGGCACGACGCCTACATAACTGTGGAAATTCATTCTAAGGTCGAAAGTACATGGAATTAAACTTCTGGCATCCTTGGCAACGAACGTCCTGACAAACCTTGAGGTGAAGGCAATTCCCGGCTAAGAGAACGAAAAACTCAAGAACGTGTTAGGAAATGCTGGCGATGTCGTAGGTGTGGCGATAAATGGAGACAACTTTGAAGTTTCTCATGGCGTTCTATTAAGGAACTCCTACAGTGCTAAATACATTGCTGTAGCGTTCATTCATCGGCACAAATCCGACGCAATCATGGCAAAGCCACGTAGGTCAAGCCTGAATGCGCAAGGCATTGGCTTCATGTAAAATTAACGAATATTTGTAAATAATCACTTGTGTCCCCAAGTGAGGAAGCTTCTCAACATGACAATTGCCAAGGAAAAAAGAAATGCAGTGGCGGTTTGCATCGGTCAAATATCGAAAAAGTTTCTCGTGGCAAATTGAGACGCCTCGCTTCCTCCATGCCTTGAGCGAGGATGACCCGACTAACATATATCCGTAAGAGTCACGTAGCGTGTGCGCCTAAACTGCTCTTCTTATGATCCTGTTGACATGGCATAACCTTGCCTGCTCTTGTGATGGCGACTGTCTTTGGGTTTGCACTTCAATGCGGAATCCTCTACAAACAAGCAAGATCAAATAAGCAAGATCAAGTTGCCTATACTTTTTACATAATCATGATATCTCAAACATGGCTTGCATCTGAAATCGCTGTTCACTGCTGGCCCGGTTACCAAAGTTTATTTCATGATGGATCGCATCGTCGTGGTGGGGGCGTGTTGCAGATTGGGCCGAAATGGTTCTTATGCAATTTGCTAAATGGTATCTCTCGCGTAATGTTTGAGAATATTTATGTCGCGTACTTCTATCACATACCACAGTTTGTGCTCATAGTTGAGGAAAATTACAAATCCTTTTTGTACAAAAAGATGCGCAAATGCAAAAAAATATCACCGAAGATTATGATACTTTCTAATGCGAAATTAGAGCGTTGCTTCATGCGTGTTTTGGTTTCGCGATATATTGGCTGGCACGGAAAATATGCCCCGTGCGGATCGTTGCAAATGGAGCTAAGTGTGGCGCAACTGCCTCGCTAATCGGGAGATTGCAAGATAAAGCGCGTGGGTGGGTCGTGGGCGCGATTCCCAGCAACCACTCGCAGACAATGCCCACTCACGCAGCACGTTGTTTCTATACAGACAATGCGCGTTGCTTTGGCGCCATCTCGTGGCCATCGCCACCGCAAACGGCCTCGTGGGCAGCATCACGCTTTCCTTCTCACGCTTTCGCCATGCCCTCCTCTTCTGTTTCCCTCCTCCACTTTCCTCGTGCTCTCACCTCTCTCGACGCTTTTTTCATCGCCCGCTGCACTCCGCGTTCGCTCTCATCTTTCCCTGTGCTTGCTCGCTTGGTTACGAGATAGGACGCCGGCGCTCGCTGCAGAAACGGGTGCCCAAGAGGTGTGATCTTAAGGATACGTACGCCGTGGCTTAAAAATGACTGCCTGAACTTGATTCGCAAAAGGGGATCACTACTTTGAATGTGCAAGATGCCCTAGGACCTTCACTCTCTTATGAAGTACCGAAAGTTTGTTAACAAATTTCTTCACGAGGCAAGAAATGCTTATTCAAAAACTAATGTTTTCAACCAAGGGATTTAAATATTCCAAACTTGTGCTGGTGTGATAAACGTTGCGACATTCGTGCTTGTAGCACCACAAATACTGAAATAAAGAAGGTTGTAGGTACATCTGGCCTACTGCAATACGAGAATGAGCGAATTCATGAAAATGATATTGAATGTATCTTTCTTTCACCTTACCCAAGTTAGTAAGCTTTACCACTGTCACACCAGGAAGCAGTAGCCACTTAGCTGTGGTTGCTACCGTTAAACCGAAATTTCAGCGGTTGGTCTCTCTTAAGAACAGCGGAGTGTTCTTCTACGGGAGGCTATGAAGGCATAAACAGAAAACGTTTCGACTACCTGCCTGCTTTTGAATGGCTGGCCGAAAAACATGATTCGCATATATTGCGAAATAGACCCAAATGCAAATTGGATGAACTTACAGACATGCACGTCCTGACAGCATATACTATCAAACATTAAAGCATAAACAGTCTGGGCCAGCTACATGCAGCTTAGGAATAATTAAAATAATTTAAATAATAATATAAGCTCAAACGTGAGGTGGCAAGAGACTAGTGTTGTCAAAAGAAAGCCTAAGAATTTTTTGGAAGTAACTAAAATGATGTCGTTCGAATGACTTAGGTGTAGGTGAAATCGTATATTGAAGAGGGTGTTAGAGATGGCGAAGTTAAATTAGCATGCCTCAATAAATTCTTCCCCTCCATGTTTCTATCTTTGTCTCAGCATAGCTCAGCGTGATATTGGCCATTGTGTGTAATACAACACCCATAGGGCCAGTAGAAGTCAAGGTACCTTGTATAAAAATTTGATAGAACAAATCGATGAGACCAAAACGGCTGGCGCGGATGGTATCTAGCCTCATGTGCTCAAACATTGTCGAAGTCCCATATCAATTGATCTTT
Source organism: Dermacentor albipictus (assembly GCF_038994185.2). Lineage (NCBI taxonomy): Eukaryota > Metazoa > Arthropoda > Arachnida > Ixodida > Ixodidae > Dermacentor > Dermacentor albipictus. Next base: position 50,862,498 of record NC_091824.1, read on the forward strand.
TCTTGATTTACACGTAGTCACTATCCAAGGAAGTCTTACCAATCAATTGAAAGACTGCACATGCTGTTCCAATTCATAAAGTGGTAACAAAAATTCCACTCGAAATTATATACCTATCTTTGTCAGATTTGCCGCATTTAAGGCAACGAAGCACGCTATCTACGTGGCAATTATGAAAGACATTATAGAAAATAATATTCTAATTATCGAACTTAATTATTTATGGCTACCGCATTGCATTACCGTTTCCGACGTCATGTTGAAAGAAGTTCATAATGAACTTTGCAAATTGGGCCGTGAGGTCGAATCGGCTACTTTTACGGGCTTTGATGAAAATAAACATGCTTTACAAGGCCAGCCAACTGAACTGTTCTCATCAACCGCAGGTACCAGCCTCTGCTCAGTTCTTGCGTGTCTTTAAAAAGGTGGCCTTCATCGCTGCCTCGTACTTGCTTTTCACTGCTTGGGCTTCCTGGGGCTCTGAGACGGACTTGCGAGCTAGGCATCTGGCGATACGAAAAAAAAAATGTACGAATTCTCGCTGCACTGAAAGAATGCACTGGAGACACGTAAGACTCACAGACCCATTAGAGATCCATTTGGAGTTTATTAGCATGAACATGTATTCTCGCTGTGGCTTGAGGAATCGTCCTGGTTTATTGAAGAAAATTCGAATGGCCGCGCATCACTACGACAGTGCACATGCGAGGTAGCCGAATGTCATTTCTGACCTCCGTGTTTAGATACATTGACTGCGGCCTGAGGTGCCTTCTTACCACGGTAAGTGAAGCTCCACGGAAACAAAGTTTTGCGATAGCCAGTGCACGGTGCACAAATGTACGCGCGTAGAACCGGCCTACGTGCGACCGTGAAACAGCCGTTTGATGTGTTCGCAGGCGTACGTTCTGTGAAGCCTTGTTCACTCTTGCAGCGCATCCGCTAACCTTCACTTCCCTGCGCTTCTGGAGTGCACAAATAAGATACGCCTGCGGTAGGGAGGATCCGTTCCTTAAGTCAAAGCAGCGACTTCTTTCCCCTCTTCCCGGATTAAGCGTGGGCTGGCCGGCGCGCGGTGCCGAGGGCAGCAAAATGCACATATTCTGCGTAACGCTCTATAAGCACGTGTATTGTGGGACACCTGTGCACGAACCTCGAACGCGCTCTGCTTAAAAGAATTCGTGCTGTCACGAGTACTGCGAGAATCATGCAACAGATGAGCAACATGTGCTTTAATATGCACAAAAACAAGTTGTTACTGAACGCGAATGTTCTAAAAGCAGGACTATGCATTCTTGCATACCGTACGTTCTACGTGCTGCAAATGCACCATGCGCGGTCATACGCAGGAATCACTGACCTGCAAGGCGTTCATTGCACAGATTTCGAAACGCATAGGTTTCGACCTGCGATTGCACGATAGTGTGATTCCGTAGAAGAGGGCAAAACTTTCCACGGACATTTTTTCTTACGTTGCGATTGCCGCGACGCGGTGCATTGCGTACAGCGTTGCATGCGCGTTCATTTCAAGAGCTTTAGCTCCTCCTGTCTAACCTTGCCACAGCAACATCCGGTAGAGCATGATCCAGACAACACAGCGCAACACGGAGACTAATGCAAACCTGCCCACACGGTGTCTTTGCCACGATACGAAACCTACGGAGCAGCACGCGCGTGCGCACAGAACCATAACAAAGCCGCCATTCTGGCACGAAAACATGGCCGCTACAGCAAAATAAATTAAATCAAAACAGCAAGAAAAAGGAGAACCGATTACGTCATTTCCTTCACACTCTTCTCCTACCGCGCGGAGGGGGTAGAGCCTCTTCTCTGTTTTCCTTATTCCATGGCGGTGGATGTGAAACAACATTTCTACCGCAGGCGTCACGAAAACGTGATAGTTTGCGGTGAAGTAAAGCGGTCAATAAACCCGCACATGCTACCTGAAGGCATCAGTGTAGCCGGATTTGAGGCCTTCGTCATGTAATAAACGAGAATAAAACGGGTTAACCGAGGGGCCTGATTTTATTAGTTATATCATAAAAAGCCAACAAACACTGACACCAAGGACAACATACGGGGAAATTACTTGTGCTTAATTAATGAAATAAAGTAGCGATAATTAACAAAACTGGGTGAAAAAAACTTACCGCAGATGGGGAACGATCCCACAGTCCAAAGTGGATGCGGAAATAGCGCCTTGGTAGCTCAATTGGTTGAGCATCGCGCACGTAATGCGAAGGTTGTGGAATCGTTCCCCACTTGCGGTAAGTTGTTTTGTCATCCACTTTAATTTGCATTAATTTATCGTTTCGTTATTTCATTTTTCAAGCACAAGCAATCTCCCCTATCTTGTCCTTGGTGTCAGTGTTCGTTGACTTATCATGATATGACTGCTGAAAATCGGGCTCCTCGATCAACCATAGTGGATCTCGTATATATATATATATATATATATATATATATATATATATATATATATATATATATATATATATATAAATGTACATTATTTAGTTATTTCCAAAATTCGTATCGTGATTTGTCGGTAAGGATTATGCCATTGATTACATGCATATCGTGAAAGCTGGAGAGTGCATACAGACACATGTTTGCATAATTTTGACGTAATCTTAGATTGTAGCGCAAAGTGATATAGACAGACACCAGAAGCAGACAGGAGGAGCGCTTCTAGTATCTGTCTGTGTGACTTCGCGCTGCAATCCAAGATTATGTTAACGTACCAATTCGCCGAGCGTTCTATCCTTCTGTGTAATATTGTTTCGTACTCATTCCTATCTAAGGTACGTCATGCGCGGCTTTGGTCCTTTTTGGCTTTCCTTATATGACCATTGCCAAATAGAAGCAGGGCTGTAGTCTTTGTCTCACTGCTGATAAAGGGGCTTTGTGCTCCGGTACTGCTCCGGGTCTGGGCCTATTGCCCTTGGAAATAAGTCGGAACTGCGGTGGCTCCATGAAAGTACGTTTTGTTCTAAAGGGTGTTGATTCTATATCTTGGTGCTTGCACTTCCTACTATAAACATACATTCAAGAAGTGGAAGCGTTTAATGGGGTACGTGAGAGCACTAGAAGATTTTCAACATTATTTCATGCAAAAATCGGTCCTACGCATTGGGCAATGTGTACGGTGCAGGGATGCAGATTAGGGGTAATTTTATTACGCTGTAAAGGCTGTGGTCTTAAATTGCTTCTGTTTTATTTTATGTGTACGGTGAAGAGAAGCAGATTAGGCGTAAAATTTGTTGCGTTGTGAACGCTGTGCTCTTACATTGTTTCCATTTCATTTCCAGAAAGCAGAAATGATGTTACGTCTGCCGGGCCGCAGTGAGTGCCTAGAAAATGTTTTCTGCGGTTTAGGTTACGACCCCCGCATCCGCAGATAAGATCCGCATTATAATAGCGCTACTCACTCATGGAGAGTCGTTGCAGCTCTGAAGCATTAGGGCCGCTGCGTATGCATTACACCTTAGACCCGGCTTATCTTCGAAAAGTTGCGATCGAAGGGGAGCCAGACTTCCGCATTTCTTTTTTCTTTATTTTTTTCGCTTTGGTGTACTCTCCAACGCCATGTGGTTCCCTTCGTCTCACTTAATCTTGAGTAAAAGGTTCTGGTGCATAAACATTCCAGCGTTTCCTAGGCTCAGTCGTGTGCATTGAAATACAGGAGATAGCAAACAGAGCTAGGTGGTGCTAGGTGAGCTAGCGCATAGACACACAATGTGGTGGAGAACACACGGAATTTTGTCACTAACGTACACGTTTATACAAAGCACAGTGGATGCACAGTCCGAAGTTTTCATGACAACGACTTGAAAGAAGGCACATCCTGTGCCGAGTTTTAAGCGATTATAGTGTAGACGTAACGATAATGCTTGTGCATGTTTGGAACGCATTTATGGGTTAAGCATACGCATGGTAATATATATATATATATATATATATATATATATATATATATATATATATATATATATATATATATATATATATGGATCCTACTGCGACGACAGCAAAAACGGCACTTCGATGAAAACAGCTCAAGTCCGGCACGGCGCAGCTCGTGAAGAATCACTGAGAGGCACTCGAGGTGTGCATATAACGCAGGCGAAAATACATTTGCGTTGTCTGAGCTACACAGCATGTATTCCACTGCAATCCATGACGCAGAGAGTCCATCATTCACTCAGTTGTGGCTGGGCATTTCGCAGACCGACGGGCGTGACCTTGAACTGGTAAAGCCAATCAGGAGTTACAAAAGCTGTTTTCATTCAGTCCATGGGGTTCATAGCAATCAATATGCAGATCGACGATCGATAGAAGAGAAATAAGCGGCACCATTCAGACAACTAAGGGCATCATCGATTCGAGGTAACACATAAGCATCTTTCTTCGTAACATTGTTGAGATGGCGATATTCCAAACAAAAGCGTCATGATCCATCCTTCTTTTTGATCAAACCAGCAGGGGACGCTCAGCGTCCCGAGCATGGCTCGATAATGTCCTTCGCAAGCATCTTGTTGACCTCCTGATGTATGAGGCTTCGCTCTGGCGCACGCACTCGATAGTGGCGACGGATGACAGAGCGGGCATCGCCTGTCTGCATGCGATGCGTGACAACGGCCGTCTGGCCCAAAGGCCGATTACCGAAGTCGAAAATATCTTGCTTAGACTCGAGAATAGGTCTAAAGGCTTCAGTGTCCTTGTCATCAGGTCATTGGCAATCATGCCGCGGACTTCAAGGCGGCCACAAGTTGTCGGTATGGGAGTGCCCTTCTTAAGAAATGTAGCCTCCATTGTAGAAAATTCTAGCTGAAAGTCTTGAAGGAGGCAAAGGAGTGCTACGAAAAGTCTCTCTTGAAGTACTTCTATGATGAAGCCAAAATTCACAAGTGGATGGCGTCTTCTGTTTGCCGTAAAGCTCAAGACCATGCAGGCTGCAGTGACGCCGTGTGTGAGCAGGATGTCAGTAAGATTGTCACCACCTGGAACTGCTCGCGTACGTGAGAATTTGACTTACAGCACAGTTTTAGATGATATGTTAACAAAGTCGCTGCAGTGCAAAGGATCTGGAGGAGGTTGTTCATCGGGTTGACAGTGGGGAGGCAGTTCAAGGCGAAGGACACCGGCGGCGCAATCAATCAGAGCGGAGTTTGCAGAAACAAAATCAAGTCCAAGTATGAGGTCGTGAAGATACCGAGCAAGGACTGTAAAAAAAACCACCTGGTGAGCAGCAACGGTAAGCCTACCTATCCAGGTGGTGTCAGGATCTTCATGCGATGACGAAAGCTGGAACTCATGACAGAGACGTGCGTCCCAGCATCAAAAAAACCTCTGATAGGGACGCCGTCGACATGGACTTCAAAAAACTTCCACGGGTCACGATGGCACATGAGAATTTTGGGTCGAGTTCAACAGTGCAGCTTCACTTCCGGAAGCTGCGCAGTCTAGTTTTCCGGCGAAAAGCCACGGCTAAGCGACGGCGAAGACGAGCGGTGGCGAGTCGGTGAACGAGATGGACCGCGATGCAGCGGAGCCGACTGGCCGTAATGGTTGGCAAGCTGTCGACCAAACAGGTTGCCGAAAAGGTTGCTTGAATGTGTCGCAGCTGGTGAGATCGTCCTCGCGGGTACAAAACCAGATGCGAGGGGTTCCGCTGACGTAAAATATGACGTTAGCCAGCAGTATAGTTGGATTCCAGTCATTCTGTTTGCTGACTCACTTTTTGATGCTGAGCCACTCATCCACATCAAGGCCGTGTGGCCGGAAAAACGTTCTGGAATTACCGCGCTCTGACAGGCCGATAAATAGGGTAGTGGTCGCAGGCGTAGCTGGCGGCGAGGTGTCATTTCCTGTAGGTATGGCGGTAGATTCGAGGTGGCGTCCTCTGCGAAGCTCCGTCATAAGAAGAAGTACCCAGAACCTGAGGAAAAGAACAGTGAGGAAATCGTTTACAGGGTGTAATGACAAGGGTAGCAAGAACTGGCGAACATCAAGGCCAGCCAACATCAAGCAATGCCCGTCGTCGTCATCAGATCATAAGTGGCCGCTTGTGAGTACGTCTCACTAAATCCAAGGGCACCGTAATTGTCTTCGAGTAGCGCATATAGGTAAATATGGCTTGCTTCGACCTGCCTTACACTTTCTCTCACTCACCTATCAGCACTAGAGTCGATTACCTTTGTTGATCAATATTATCGGCTCCTTTCCGTAGGCCAGTTACCTTCCTGAAATACTTAGCTGAAGACCATGCAATCTGCAAATGAACGAAATACACGCAATAATGCATCCTCCATCGAAAATGTCGTAGCATATTTTTTTTTTATTTATGAGCTATTGAGGATTAGGTGACTGATCGATCAAACTTCCAAATGATTCATTATTGCTTAAATAGCGAATTCCTTTCTTGATAGCCAACAATCGATTGAGGTGAGATGAGGAAGATCAGGCAAGCGTCTACAGGAGTGCAGGTTTTTGTTATAGTTGGTTCGTTGCATCAACCGAAGTCATAGCGCTGAATTGACACGAACATGAAACATGAAACACGACAGGACGTGCGCTAGCCACGTCCTGTCGTCTTTCCTGTCTCCGTGTCAATCCAGAGCTACGACTTCAATTGAGGTGTCTGCACTAACATCCCGATTTGACTTGGCCAACAGAAAGGAAGCGAATGGCGGGATTATCTAGAATTTTTATAGAGCCCAAGCAGACTTTGTTTCTCTTGTACAGGACAAAATTAATCCTCGCCTAGTCTCATTCAAGCCAGCGGAGAGCCTTTAGAGGACCTCATGCAGCCTCAGCGCTCATTAAAGTATTGTGGACATGCTTAGAACTCCCTGGGTGCTGTAAAGGGACTGCCAAGAAATACTAACTAGCTTCTACGCCTCCACAGCTACACCATTATTGCGCCTCAGTGTGTGATACGCCTGACATGTCCCCTCACTGATAACCTCGCTCAATGAGAATAAACCCACAACTTTACGCCTCACAGACGTTCAGGGCCGAAGTAAACGTCGTGTTCTTTTTTTCTTTGAAGTGTTCTTTCAGCTCTGTTAGCCTAGCTTGTCAATCACTGAATTATTTGAGCGGGGTCTGGCAGTGCTTACATGAAGAGTTTTCTTTTCTTTGAAGGTGGCTTAGTTGCTTTGTTACTGCGCTGCTAAGCACTAGGTCGAGGAATCAAATCCCGGCCACAGCGGCCGTATTTCGATGCGGGCGAAATGAAAAATCACCTGTGTATTTAGAGTTAGGTGCACGTTAACGAACGGTGGTCAACTATAATCCGGAGTAACCCACTTCACCGCGCCTCATGTTGTTTTAACACGTAAAACTCCATAATTTAATTTACTATTTTTGAAAATTATGGTGATTCTGGAGTAGGCGAATGTGTATAGCAACAATTGAATATTAGAGGATATTGCATACTTAATTCAATATAGAAACAAACAAACAATAGACACTATTATTAATTTTTTAATTTGCTCACGCACATCCAGCACTGCCGTCGCGCGTGCCGCCAATGAGCCGTCGAAGTTTGGTAACGTTGTAACGCCCATTTTACGTTCATGTTTTTTTTCTCGTGCGCTTCATTGCACTAAGGTGAAGTGTTCACCGGGATATGCTGCCTTGTTTACAGCCACGCATGCGATGTGAAATATAAACGTAAAAAAACGTTCATATAACAAAGCGCCTATAGTAGACACACAGGCAAAGGAATCAACGTACTGCCTTCTTGTCCACGGTCTGTTGGAATTTGGCGATGGCCACAGTCTTCTGTGGGTCTAGATTAACACTACTCACGCGGATTTTAAAAAGTTATTCTGGGGTTTTACGGGTCGAAACCACGATTTGATGGTGATGCGCGCCGTATTATCACTCCATAATAGTTTTGATCACCAGGGCAGCTTTAACGTGCCCCCAATGCACGGGACATGAACCACTTTGCATTTCGTCCCCACCAAAATGCGGCCGCCACCACCAGGATTTGACCGCGCGACCTCGTGCGCAGCAGCGCAAAATAGTAGCCGCTAAGCCCACCGCGTCGGGTGCCTTGCTGGTGAGGTGGCCCAGGAACAGGAGCTCTTCTGCGAAATGGCACCTTTCCGACCTGAAGGTGAGCGCAGATAATATGACGGTCTCTATAATCGTTCCAAGCCACCTCAGGCGATCGTCAAAATTTACCACAAATATAGCGTCATCCAAGTAGGCAAGACAGGTATGCCGCTTCAACTGTGCCGACGCCGCATCGATCTCGCGTTGGAGCGTTGCAGTTGCTAAGCAAACCACCGAACGGCATGACGTTGAACTGAAGCGGGCCCCGCGACCTGACAAAGGCTCTGTTATCTCGATCTCTCTGTTCGTCTTTAATTTGCCTGTAACCCGTGGGCTTCGGCGAAAAATATTTTGTTTTACAGAGCCTGTCAAACGCGTCGACTGTCTGTGGGACGGAATATACGTATTTGATGATTTTGTTCAGGCGCCGATAACCGGCACATAACCGCAGTGTCCAAACCTTCTGCTTCACAAGTCTCTGCCGCGGACTCTGCCGCGGAGCGTTTGATCGACTTGTTGCTAAATGACTGCTCATTGTCGTGCCGAAACACGGTGCCCATTCTGACGAAGTATACAAGTGCATGCCTCGATTATTATGTGATGATTAACTGCTTAGCAACTGTTCTTTGCCGAGTCCTTGTTGACGACGAAAAAGAGTCCTTGTATCGCAGGAGGAGGGATTCGAGCTGTTCTTGTTTATTCCTCGGAATACTCTGACTGATATCGAAAGCTGGTTCTGGAGCTCGGACCATCGTGGCTGTTTTAGTAGAATCCAGAAGACAAACGCATCCCTCGCTGACCTAATTTCTTTCCTGTATGTGAGCTTCGTGTCTTCTTTAGGGGTTCATATTACCGGCGGAACTATGGCACCAACACCCGTGTTTTTCATACATGCAACCGGACTATTCCCTTCCCGATGGCGATTTCACGGCCAAGCACCAGTGTTTGGTTGCTCCAAGTAGCGCTCCATTCCTTGACATTGACCTTGGTGCTTGCTATAGTGATGAAAATTGTGTATTTTTCAAAGGTCTTCTTTATAAAGAACAGACTTCACGTCACATCTACGTTATTCTTCGCTTCGGCTATTGCATCAGACACATGGCGAAGAAACTCTCTAGGGAATGGTCTTTGGCACCACGGTTTGATGGTGCAATGAAAAGGTTTGTTTTTTGCGCAATGGACCCCTTAGCAAGAAATCAGTGTTAGAGGGCGCACTAAATCAGCATCATGTGCTGGCAACAAAATAGATGCTGACATATGACGTCTGTTTGTACACTTGTCTCCTTTCAACGTAGTCGCCACTGAGAAGTTTATTTACTATTTGGTTATTTGGTATTTGCGGTGCAATAATCATGATTAATGCACCTCAAACGAAAGATCTGTCAGCTGAAATATATTTTGCAGGTCTACGCGGAAGGCGAATAGCCGTTACAATTAATAGATGAAAGGAAACGTTCGATAACGCTGCCATATAGTCGCCCCAAGGGCTTTGCAACGCTGTCCTCTTAAGTATTCCAAGATTCCTTTATGTTGCATTTGTTGTGAGGCAAGCAATCTGGCTTTACTAATGCGCGAAGGAGAGAGAGAGAAATACGGGCTTCAGCCAGTTTCTCGTAGTGCTCTTGCTAATTAATAGCGTGCACTTTTTTGTATACTTATTTTGCTTTTTCTGCTTTTCTAACACGTTGTCTGCAATCACTCCAATTCAAAGCGATGAGTATCTATGTTAGTTATGTTCTTGTGTATTGATACGACTGTCATCTGTCCATTTTCGATATTCGTACTAAAAGAAGCGCTGAATAGCATATCGCACGGCTGACTTCCCTCGGCAAGCGAAATGACTCTTGCCAAAGTGACTGCCTTTTCGCTTGCTGAAGGAAGTAAGCCTCTGATCTAAAGCATTTGTGCTAGAACGCTGGTACCTTGACTTTCCCAGAGTGACGTAGAAATGTATTGAGCAGGAAATCTTCAACAAAACAAGAGCGTGACAACTAGATTGTCATTCTTGAAATGAGTCGAAGCTGCCGACACAGACCATTAAATCAGGAAGAGTATGTAGCGGCACGCACTAACCATCACTCTTGGTATATTTCCCCCAAGGTCCATCGTAACATCATTTGGTATGCCTATGCAGAAATGAAACGACGCCTGGAAAAAAAAATGAGATGCTACAAAGAATGACTAACCCGCTCCCGCGTTAACTACAGAATTGTTTCCTTCTTTCCATCGAGTATTTTGTTAGAAGTACAATCCCACTAGCGCATTTTTCGCTTAATCTTGCCCACCTTGGCGCCTTTAACACAGTACTATTGCCGTGAAAGTAGCGCTATGTTCTATTTACGGAATATTTTATAGCTATACTTATTGCTAATTTATATCAAAAATAAAACAAAGCGCAGCATACTGCACAAATCGGACCAATAGTGAAGTATTCTGGTCTGTGAGAGCCTCAATGTTGCGTTAATCAGATGTTTGATGCTCCTAAGTTCTTAGCCACGCTTACTAGTAAATGAATCATTTGATATGCTCACGTTATCGATGGCTGACGTGAATAGGGAACAATAAGCGTGTCCTATTATGTATTTCATTTCATTTATTTACTCTCAAGGCCGTAGAGGCATTACAGAGAGGAGTGGCAATAGAAAAAGAAACAAATATAGCTAATGAGGCAGCACATGCTCACAGATAGCCGACTTGAACACATCATGGTCTGTGATAGTGACGATGGATGCGGTAGGGCGATTCCAGTCTTGACTTGTTTTCGGGATGAAGGCTTCGAAGTATACATTGCTTTTACACTGAGGCACTCCAACCTTCATCCGAATATCAATACGGGATGACAAATGGCTCGGTGGCCAAAAAAGTGTCATTTTTAGCTCATTATTAGTGTAGTATATTTTGTGAAACAGGGATAAGCGGGAAGTTCGACGTCTAGTAGAAAGGAGGGGTAGTTCAAGCATTTGCTTTATGCCAGAAACGCTGGCTAAGCGATAGTAGTTAGAGAAGATAAACCTAACTGACCGGTTCTGAACCGATTCTATGGACTGTGTTAACGAGCTAGTGTACGGGTCCCATATCGATGAAGCGTACTCAAGTTTAGAACGCACGAGTGTTTTATATAGTAGTAGTTTCAGCGGAACGGGAGTGAGGCGGAATTTCCGCCTAAGAAAACTAAGGGAACTGTTAGCTTTCTTGATAACATGGTGGATATGATTCTGTCATGACAGATTATTAGTGATATGGACGCCTAGATACTTGTAGCTGTCGACAAACTGAAGAGGGCAACCGTTAAGATCATAGCCCTGAGAAATGGACTGGTTAATCTTTCGAGACACCCTCATTGCTTTACATTTGTTAATGCTTAGTTTCATAAGCCATGCATCACACCAAGAAGAAATTTCATTTAAGTCAGATTGAAGAACGGAGAAGTCAGACTCATTAGAAATTACGCGGTACAGAACGCAGTCGTCTGCAAAGAGCCTTATGTTAGAAGTAACACAATCAGGCAGGTCATTAATATAAATTAGAAAAAGAAGAGGCCCTAGGACTGACCTCTGAGGAACACCGGATGTTACATTGCATGAGTCATGATCATTAACAGAAACGTACTGTGTTCTATTCTGCAAGAAACATTCAATCCACTTAAGCAGGTTGCAATCAAGATGGAGTGTGCTAAGTTTCAGTAATAGTAGTCGATGTGAGACGGTATCGAAAGCTTTCGCGAAGTCAAGGAAGATGCAGTCAATAACTGAAGCTCGATCTAATGCGGAAGAGAAATCATTAGTAAAGGTTAATAATTGAGTCTCACATGAATAATTTTTGCGAAAACCATGCTGCTGTGACGCAAAAAAAAATATTAGACCCGAGAAAGCTAATCAGGTTGCAGTAGATTATGTGCTCTAATAATTTCCATGGAATAGAAGTTAAGAAGATCGGCCGGCAGTTTAAGGGTTTACGGGTATCACTGCATTTGTGGCCTGGAATCACCTTCGCCGTCCTCCAGCCGTCCGGAAGTGTTGAACTCTGCAAAGACTGCGTAAAAATGTATGACAAGACAGCAGATGAATACGCTACAGTACTCTTAAGCAATTTGTAATTTATGGTATAAACACCTGCCGATGAAGAAAGTTTAGCTTTCTTAATCATATTGTATATGCCATCTAAATCGATGGTAATCGGCTCCATCTCAGGGTACGTAAAGGCATGTGCGGATGGTGAAGTATCTATTAGAGCGTTAGAAAAAGATAGCGAGAATGTGTTGTTAAAAACCGTTGAGCAAAGCCCACGGGGGACAGGAAATCCATCGTCAGTTTTCAGAACTATTTCTGTGGGTTTGCGTACGTTAATAATGTTCCAAAACTTCTTAGCATTAGTTGTGAGCAGATGAGGTAGTGTTTCAGAAAAAAAAGTAATTCTTGGCTGAGCGAATGGTCATTTTATATTCAGATGCGATAGCTATGTAGGCAGCTTTTGCTTTGGTTTCCCCAGACAGCCTGAAGCGTCGAAAATGCGTTTTTTCTTGTTAAGAAATTGTTTTAAACTCAAGTTAAACCAAGGTGCACGATTGCATGATAATAATAGGCGAGTCGGAACATATTTTTCAGTTAGCGTTTGAACCTTGTTCTTGAAAAGGAGCCAGGTTTCTGCAATAGTTCTTTCCCAGAGCTGAGGAAGAAAGAAATCGGCAAAACTTTGTAATTCGTTATTGATCGAGGAAAAATCTGCTCGACTATAATCACGAATTTTCTTACGGTGTTTTAGACGCTGGGGCGAGCCTAAGGGGATTGCAAAACGAATTACGCAATGATCGCTTAAACCAGGTATAACTGATAATGATGAAACTGAATCAGGGGATGTGGTGAAGACGAGGTCAATGATGTTGGCAGAAGCTGCAGTGACACGGGTAGGCTCTTTAACAAACTGGGTGAGGCCAAATGTCGAACATATATCAAGAAAGGTTGAACATTGGGATGAGGATAAAGTCACTGATGGGAAGTCAACAGCCCAGTAAATGCCAGGGAAATTGAAATCACTGAGCAAGAATATTGGCGCTGCTGGATATTTAACAACAATTTGGTTAAGACAGTCAAATAGCTCATTGCAAAATGTGGATGTACTATCGGGTGGTCGATAGCAAGCGGCAGATATCACGTCTTTGTTATTTATGTGAATACAACAGCACAAGAACTCAATTTGCGAAGGCACGTGTATATCAAAAGAGGTGATATCAGGTGAAACAGCGATCAAGGTCCCACCACCGCATCGTCCTATTCTGTCATTTCTATAAATATTGTAAGCCTTACTGCAGGCGAAAAGCTCCGAATTTTCAATTTTATCTGAAAGCTAGTTCTCGACTAAAACACCAATATCTGCATTGCCCGAGTCGATCAGCGCAGACAGAGCATCGCGCTTATTCGTAATGGAGCGAATGTTAGTGAACAGCACAGAGAAATCATTCTTATTCTGTACGGCCGCGCGATGCTAACTCGAAGTGGGTTGACGGGGGATTCGCAGGGAAATTTATTCCGCTGCTGCCTACATTACCGCTGGCAGTAGCAATACTGTTCTGCTGGAGTTCATCAACAGTATCGATTTAAGAACAATACGCGCAGTACGTTTTGTTGATGAACAATTTGTTGTACCTGAGATGATACAATTGACCGGAAGACTTCCCATATGCAATTAACTTATTCCTGGTCATTCTAGTTGCCCGACAGAAGCCTTCTTGCATGGATACCCCGGATTCTAACAGTTTCTTCTTTTGTGTTAATATGTTTTCCTTTGCTTTAAATGATGCCAATTTCACTACCACTGGTCGACATTTGTTATTTATAAAGGAACCTAAGCGATGCGCACGCTCAATTCCTTCATCGGGTAATTGCAACGCGAAAAACTGCACAAGGAGTGCACGAACTTTTTTTTTCTGTTTCCGCCCAAGTTTCAGAGGCACCATCGGTGATACCGTAGAAAATCAAGTTATCTCTTCCTGACCTGTCCTCGAAATCGTCCAGACGAGATTGCACCGATGCATTCTCACTTTTCATGGCTTCGGTAATAATGTCTCGGATATGAGCAGGTTCTTGCTGAGTTTCTAGTGCAGCGACTTTCTGCTCTACGTACGCTAATCTGGCATTCATGCTTATAATACGCTCCTCAAGTAATTCTTGGTTGGCTTTCACTTCATTAAGAGTTGAGATTAGCTCAGCGTGAGGTACATCCATTTTAGTAGACAGAGAGTTGATGGCCTCGAGAACCAGGTTAGTGGTACAACTGGGGTTAGGTCCAGGGTTAAGCTCAATGTCTCCGGACATCACGAGCAACTTCGTAACATGTACAAAGTCGGCAAATTAACACCACAAAATGTCCGGGCATGGGACGAGCAGCAAAGCGCGATTGCTAGAGCGCTTACAGTAGCGGGAAGTCGAGTTACCAACCTGGATGTAAAAGAAGAACGGTCTCAGCAAAGACTGCGCCATTGCTGCCATCCCATGCCCACTCTTGCCATTGTATGCGACTAGTCGAAGAGAAAGCATGACGACTCAAGCACCTCCCTTTTTTAACTCATGCGTAATGCTAAGCAAACTAACTAGTTTCATGCACGTTATGTGTACAGCATTCCATATCCCCAATCAAGATCTTCGATTGTAGCGCGAAGTCAACACGGGCACATTTCTGTGTCCGTGTTCACTTCGCGCTACAATCCAAGATCATGTTACCGTACCAACTTGCCCAACTTTCTATCCCCAATCAAGCTTTAGTTTTAATTTGTATTTATTGTTGCAAGGAGTACTGCAATAACTGTTGAGGGAGCTCGGGGACACTTCATTAATTGCTGAAAAATTGTATTTCCCTTGAAAATCCAGATACACTTCGCGAGCACATGCCGCAGTGACAGTTAGTACGGTTAAAAACAAGAGCCGGTACGATCACGCTGATCTTCGAACTGCAAGTTTTCTTCAAAACTGCGTGGTGAAACACGTGCGTGTTTAAGTAAATTGAAGAGGAGGACCACGGAATCGCACTTCTGATTTATTGAAACGAATGGCTTCAAAATATATTGGATGGCAGGCACTCGTATAAACACCACTGGTAAATTCCGAGCGGACGAAAATAAAGCGACGAACACCAGATTTGTTATTTAGTCATACGGCGCGTGCATCGAAGTTGCTGAACATTATTTACCTGCAAGTAATATTGATACCTGGCTGATGCAGATGTCTCCAAGCTTAGTGAAATTAATTGCTTGAATGATTACGATAGGTTCACTTCTTTATTTTCTTCTATTGAGATTTGACCAGGTGGTCTACGTAGGAGAGGCTGCTATCCTGTAAATATTGTGACGCTCCCGTTCAACAAGTCAGATTTTTTACGCTTGCCCATCTTTCATAGCAAATTTTTCATGAATCCAACCGTACCAGCATGCCCAGCAGCGCATACTTTCGAAATGGAATAGTTAATTTAAAATAGGTTATTGGCTCTTCCACGCCGGTATCACGATGCGATTATGAGGAAAACCGAAATTGCTGACTGCGTGGTAATTTTGACCACCTGGTATTCTTTAACGTGCACGCAACGCACGGTATACGATTGCATCTTTTTTTTTTTCATTCTGCATTCAACAGAATGCGGCCGGGGTTGATCCCGCGACTTTGAGCTCAGCAACGCAGCATCATAGCCAGGTCTACCTCAGCCCGTTGAAGTGAAAACCCGAAGCGCATAGTTCGCAGTAGCGGGGCCTGAATCCTGTTGGAGGCTGCTACGGCGAGATGTATTTGAAGCATTTGCAGTTGCGTACGCGACTTATGGCGACCGTGATGCCTACGGTTACGACCGGAAGCGCAGGCACGGCAAAGGTAACCCTAGCGTAGAGCTGGTGCACGCAGTCCATGAACGTCAGCGGCATGTACGAACAGCTGCATCCGAAAACGTGGCACTCGGCGGCACGATTTAAGGCGCACAGGCACAGTAACTGCCATGTGGCAACAAAGGCATGAAAAATGTCTGCGTGCTGCATCACAAGCCCTCGCGCGATCGCAAACTGTGTTCCGGTTTGGCACTTGCGATTTCACACGGTGCCTCTTTCACACGTCCTGGAGGGAATTTCTATAAGGACGTTCGGTGAAATGTGCAAGTTTTGCAAACGGATGCCCGAGGACTTGTTTCTGGTGCAATGATGCTCCCAAAGATTTCTGCCCACAGAAAAAGAGTCCAGGAAACGTGAACAACGTGCCTCATTTAAATCATCGAGCACAACGCGGTAACCTACTGCGCGCCTCGAAGTGCTCACTATAATTTGCGGAAAAATTAGCGCTACTCAGTTTTATTTGAAACGTTCGTGATCAAGTTAGAAGCGTTAAATTTTCGCCACGCATCATGCATCACGTGACACTCCCCTACCATTCACACGGATGAGAAGTCGGTCTCCTTATCGCAGCGTTCGGTCCGGACACTACTATTTGGAATATTGTGGATAATAGACGCACCGTCATCAGGAACACGATGCTCGCTTTGGGTGTACACGTGCGAGTGACGTAGAGAGGCAGCGACAGTTACCACTGACGTTGTAGCTTTTAGTGCAGAATACTTAAGGAGCGAAGGCAATAATGAATTCTGCACTTTTTAACTGCGGATAAATATTGAGGAGTGTTGCAACTGTGAACGCCATGGTCGCCACTGAGATGGGAGACAAAGGCCTTGTTTAGGTGGTGGCGTCTAGCGGTGGCGCATTGCCATCGCAACGACGAAGATGGCTCATTGTTATCCTCTTCTTCTATAGGGCACTGAAAGTGTATAATGTGCACTGGTGCCCATGATTTCGAGTATCTCTCCTAGTCGGACTCCCACCACAAACTCTTCTTCACTATGTCTTTAACTACGAGATTCGCGTTTCCAAGTCATTCAGCTTTTATCACTTTTCGCGAGTTGACGCAGAAAACGGGGATCCTTAGCGAAGGGAAGAACATGATTAATAGCTAGCGCATGCGATCCATCTAGTCTGATCTGCAAGCTATCCTGAAGCCGACTTGCGGCTGATTTACTGGGTTATAGTCCTACGCCAAAGACGTTTTTCGTTCTTCTATCGTGTCCTCATCGCTCACTTGATCCCTAGTTTGCCATCGTGAAAATATGGGCAGCTGTGCAGAACCTTGCAGAACAAAGAATTGCGTCTCAATTCGAAGAAGACGTTATTTGCTTTGTATGTAGGCCTCGATTGATGACGTCCTTGGTGAAACAAAAGCTGTCGTCGAAACTACCGTGTGAGATTGAGATAGGCGGTTTTGTTAGAGCTATTCGCGAACAGAAAAGTTTGAGACTGCGTTACCTTAATATAGGTCTTTAGACGGCAGTGGCTCTGTCAGTGCCAATGGTTATAGCAGAGCTCTGCTAACTCGGCATGCAGACAGTACGTTAGTACAATCAGGTAGGTTTAGTTCTTGCCGATATCTTATTACTCATGGTCCACGAATGAACACATTAGGGATAGCGGCGGCAGCGGAAATGGTCCACGAATGAACACTATAGGAATAGTGGTGGCAGCGGAAGGCTTATCGTTGTCTGGCCGTATAACTGCTTTTGAGGATTGCACATGTAGCGCCAACAGTTGGAGACGCAAGTTGGGATTAGGGGCGCTACGCATCACTGAATAAAACTTATCGTCTAGTCTTGCTTTCACTTTCGTCAGCTTAAACTGCAGATATGTGTCCTGTCGCCGACTCTAACTAAAACAGTGGCAGCTGCGTGTGAAAATAACAAAATCATATTTGTTTAGAAACGTCTTGCGTATATGTTAGTCGAAAATAGACAAACGGATGCGTTGTTTTACTCTTTATTTTGCCCCTAATAAACGCAGCTTTATATCAATTAGGAGCCAGATATGTGTTCATAAACAGGTAGCAAAAAACAAAGTAAAATAGTGGCCACTGACACCTCCGAAGAAAAGCAATTTCTCTGAAAAAGTCGCTAGAGATGACAATGTGAACAGTTAAAAAAAGAAACACATTTGACCGCACAGTATGTCATTTAAAACACTGTTTTGACGAAAGTAGACGAATATGCAACGATGAGATCCGAAAACGGCTCCTTATCTGTCAAGGCGGTTCTGGTACAGAAACGTTCTCGGGAATCTAAGCTCTCGCGACATGCAAGCTGGGTAAAGAGGTTGTCTGAATAGCAGAGATAACCAAAGTGGATGATCCTCCAACTGCATGACTGACGCTTAGCAGATGTTCTGCGCATTAATAGTAACACAGATGCGTTAACGAATAAAAAACACGTGCAGCATGGTTCACTTAGCATACAGTGTAATCACGCGGTCAGTAAACAATAATGATATGTAAATCTGGCGCAAGGGTAAACTGACCCCTAACAGCAAGGATTCACCAGTAGGTAAAGATGTGAGCCGCAACGCATTGCGGTGGAGTCCTTTGAGTTTTAAAGGGATCCTCACCAGGTTTGGTCATCTTGAGCAGACAAGCGCAGGGTGTACATTGCGCGACAACAATCGTGTCTGCAAGGTATTACATCGCTATGCGCCGCGGAAAGATCTGAAATTTCAAGCTGAACGCCGTTTCCCTCTTCACTCGCGCCGGCCGCGCTCCAAGCTCGATGGTGACGTAATCGTGCCCGTGCGCCTACGTAATTCGTGTCAGCAGTGTGAGGGCGCTCGTGGTCACACGTCACTTCGAGAATTATTCAAGACAACATCTGTTATCTGAGCGATCTGTTACGTCAATGAGGAATTGAAGTTTAGAGAAATAATAAAACACACAAACGGAATGTCAGCGTGTTCTTGCTTTACTTCGCACCGAAGCAAGAGAGATGTACTTCCGCTTCGCCAGCATTTTCCCACGGTCATGCGGTCACGTTCGCAAGCACCGAAACTATGCCATTTTCTACCATATTCCAGCGGCGTTCTCACGCTTTGCGATCCACTTGTTCTGCCTCAGTATTCGTGTAGCACTGAATTATACCACTAGTCATGTTTCCTTGTGCACAGTGCGCAAAATCTTGCGCTGCGCGAACGAGACAACAGCTCGTGCGTGGCGTGGTCAGCGGAAATATCTAGTGCAGGGGGAAAAATGCGAGTAGAAAAAAAAATGAAGGTGGGGCCTGTGACGTATGCGTCACGCGATCCTCGAGGTCTGGTGTGGGATAATGCAGGGAAGGAATTTCGCTTGCCAAGGCTAAACGAGGCGAGCGGAGAGAGCGTCTCGCTTGGCAGTCGAGCCCGCCTGCTGAAATCATGCGTTCGTGGCACTGAAATATCCCCACTTCGGCCTTTATTGAGCCGATTTGAAATTTTTTTGCGGCAGAACGCTCTATAGAGGACACGTAACAACTTCCAGAGTATAACTAAAATTTCCTATGGGGCTAGCTGAGGGGCACTTTAATGTAACCTGCGCGACCTATGGCGACACACTCCATCAAGGGCTTTCGCATAGGATCAATTAGGCCCACAGGGCAGCATTGACAATAAATAAAGCTGTTCCAAGGACACATTAACCTTCATAGACTTTAGCATGACGGCTGTGAATGAATTTTTTTTACTTGAGTTGTCCACGACATCTTGTTTGCAAAGATCTGCATCTTGTTTGCATCTTGTTTGCAAAGATCTTGCAAAGTAGATCGCAGAGTGGAAGCTCTTATGTACTTGACATGCGAACAAGGGAACAACTTCTGAACATAAACAGAAGGTATTCTCTGCTAGTCACTGGTGATAAAAGAGCGTCTTTCGTGAAAGCACTGCAACAACAGCCAAATGTTTCCCATGCTGATCCAATGAATTGCTCGAACAACCTAGTACCAGAATTCACAGGCAATCTTCTTGAGCATTTACTACAACGAGAGCGAATACTCTTAACAATGAAAGCACTGGGTTAGTGAATGTGACGTTTGACTTGAAAGACGGATCAATCGAGTTTGCAGTACGTTGTCCCGAATGCGACTGCAGCACGATATTTGAAGTGGGGTTCAGCAGAGCGTGTTTTTTCTTGGAGCCTTCAATAAAATTTGCTCGGCGGTACAATTTACAAAGCTGCGGAACATTATCTTTATAATTTGGTTGTGTGACTCATGAAAGGTATGAAGTGACAACATAAACTTAAAGTCAAGTCAAATCAATGTTCTATAACTCAGTTTGAATTGGTATTCATTCATGGAATATATGAAAGACAACTTTCTCCCTACTTCGGTCAATTTATGGTATGTCACCACCTTCCATGAAATGTTTCAGAATTTAAGTCCAAATGTTGCAGTTTTATTTCCGTCTTGTGGACCACAGTGAAATATGAATTTTACGATAGTTCAAATGCAAAAAAGCTCAAGGGAATATTTTGAATAATAGAGATAGTCTAAACATGGTATGATGTCAGCAGTGACAACTAGGAACTGAAAAGCGCAAAAAAATAACATTTTGGCACGTGTGTGGCGTAATGGTAGGACTGTGAAATGAAACACCACCATTGCAATAAGCCTAGATGGAAACTAGTTTCATCTAAATAAGTTACTATAAAATCACACGTTTATTAAAAATTTTCTCCGAGCCATCGTTCATACTATCGAACTTTCCTGCTAGGTTCAAACCATTCTGGTTTATTGCACAGGTCTTCCAATAAAAAAAAGTAAAAAAAAAAGGTAAGTTAAAGTTTGCATCATAACAGTGCTCCGAGTTTTCCAGTAGGAACAAAATTTGGATAATCAAGTGTTGAGGTGAAGGACGTTGACGTTTTTGGAGCCAATGTTCAGGTACGAAAACAGCATCTGACGTGGTTATAGTTTATCCGACTCAGCCAGAGCCCTCCTTCTCAGCTCTCGTTTACAGTGTCTGATTTTACAGGAGCCACAGCGCGCCTTTATTTTCCCCTCGGAATTGCGTTCGCTGTAAACTGGTGCGTCGCTTCTCTTTGACGCTGTTGGTTTTCGAAGTAACTATACGAAAATGACAAAAGATGTTTGTCTTCAACGTAATAAGTTCACAAGTTCGAGTAGTGAAAGACAAAAAAGGAAGTGGCGCCAAATTCACCATGCGTTTCGTTCGTAAGTGCACTTTTTAATCGGCCGCTCGCCTTCGCTAATAATATGTCCTACATCAGTATTGGCCGGCACGAGCGCTTTTAGCGTAAGAACGTTTTGTGAATACGGGCCCTAATTCGCAAAATCAAGCATGCGTGACGTAAATACACCGGAAAAGCAGACGACACGCCACTCCCTCGTGAAAATTACATCCATTTCGAAAATTCCAGTAACCAGAATGTGTGGATATAAGTGCACTATGGCCGCTGCACCGTAAAGCTATTCGAAACTTTTCTATTCCACGTCTGCAATCAGCCCTCCACGATTGATCACTTTTTACGGCCACCTCCACTTCACCTGTCTCTCACGTGACGTAACGAAAACCGCGAAAGCTCCTCATCTGATAGGACGAGTACACGCTGATCCTGCAGGATTAGACCAAACAAAAGATATAAATATTTACGATTCTACGCATTTTTTACCACCAGCCATCAGCAATTGGTCGAACGTTATGGGTGCGCGCTCAATCCGTCTGTTTGTCAGGCGACCCCAGAAAGCGGTGAAAACTCACCGCGTCAAAGTGACGTGTACGCATTAAAGGAGTGTTAATATGCCGAACGAAGATGCACTTTTTTTTTTCAGAACAACCAGAGACCGCCCCGTTCCGAAAAGAATAGAAGTTGGCTACCCGAAATGGGCACTGGCTGTTCGGAGCCGGCTGGGAATATGGATTTCTTTGCGCGTAATAAAAATTTTTGCATGGCACTATAAGGTTGTTAAAACCTGTCAGCACGTACACGACAAGTCTCTGCCAGATTTACTGAGCTCAGGATCCGTTTTAGCTGCATTTTTACCGTTCCGTGGCTCGATGCCACGATTTTCGACCAGACACCGCAAGCTAAAAATGAAAAGAGATCCTTGTAGTCGCAAACACTGGCATCGCCCTCCTCATCAGGTTATCACCTTTCACTGCGATCACCCAGCCCCACTGATTCTTTTTCCAGTTCGGCATGCCCATGGCCCTGTTCAGCCAATTAGATCAAGAAAAGCTTTCAAGGAACGGAGCTCTATTCTCTTTGAAATCAAATAAATGTAACGTCCTATATAATATACGAGGATAGCGTTTCATTGGCCTTTTCAAACGACGCTGAGAGACATCGCCCACTGCCTGCGTTGGTGGTTACGTAAACTTGACGTCATGAAATCGAACTAAAGACAGATTGAAATATCTTTACGTTATAGGGCTTATGGCTACTAAAGTCAAATTTAGCAAAACGATAGCAACGCGTGGCAATATTTTTTTATGAAATCCCGCACTCCCTGGAGTTTGATGCTTTTGACTTCGGATTTGAATTCGTACTCGAGGGATGAAAAAAGAAATGAATGTACCTCTAACAGTAATAATATGGATGTGTAATTCGTTTTGCAGAATTATGTGTAATACACAGAAATTTCAGATGTAAGAAAAGAGGATTTTTTTGCATAAATTGCGTTCTTAAGTATGGCGACGTATCTTAACAGATATCATTTATTTCCTAATCCTACCTGGCACTGCGGAAAACGAAAATTAAAGCAAGCCTATTGTTGCCTTACATAGTCTCAATAAAGTTTTGGATACGTGGTTCCATCTTACTGTATTTAATGAACACTTCCATAAAATACGCTGTCATGAGTTGTGATAACGCTCGTTTGTATAATAGCACCATAGTTATCGGAAGAGCATCGACATTGCTAACTAAGACATTACGCAACCAAAATGTCTGAGGTTTTACTAATTGCGACATAATTTAGAGCTAGCTCAGAATTTCAGATGCATAGCTCACAAGAAATAATCGTGATAGGATCGGGTAAATAGAAGGTGTAAGTGAGAGTGACCGCTCTGTACACAAATATTATGCTCTCTGGTTAGAAAGAAAGGAATAAAATTTCACTAAAGAACTCGAGCGATTATTGCAATATAACTATGTGGTTCCTTAAACATCAATATTTTCTTGCAACAAGAAATCAAACCATTCTTCGCACTCTTGTTTCCAGAATTCATTACTTACCTTTTTCGTCACTTGATTATTTAAAGAAAAGAGTTCTTTACTCGCGAATGTCGACATAACTTAACAATGCTAAATGCAATCGTCTCTGAGTATCATGCCAAATGCATGTTTTTTTTGCGTATCAGGCAAACTCCTCTATGTATAGGCTCAGGAACACACGCACTCTGACTATAATATCACGATCGTTTTGGCAAACGGCGATCAGAAGTTCCTCCGCGTCTTATCCAGTGACATAGAGGGTGCTTTAAGACATAGAGCTACCATTCATGCCCTACACAAGCCCAAACTTTTCGTGATGGCAGTTGGAACTAGAAACTCCCATTAGCGGTAATTGCACGCATTCATTCGGAAAGGTTGTTATCATGAAGTTTGGTGAAGTTGTCGGTGCGCGTGCGCTGCTTCCTTGCGATGTCTTAGCTGAGTTCCGCACTGATGGGTGTGCAATATTTCGTGGAGCTCGGTGAATTCTTTCTAAGGTCGTCCTCAAAAGGCCGTGTCATGTAGTACGCCTCTCGCTTTGAATGCCGTCTAAGAGCTTAAAGGTTCGTGTGAGTATATGCTTCGTACATTGGGCTGAGCGGAAGTACTGAGGGGAACTCGAGAGTATGATTACTTATTTACAACGATAGGAAGCGAAGGTATCGCAGAACCAGCTAAAGCACGGGGAAAACTGTTACGCCTAATTAATTGTAGAAATAATAATAAAAATAAAATAAATAAATAAATAAAATAAATAAAATAAATAAAAATAAATAAAAAATAACTAATGGGAACAAAAGGCAACATGCTTCTAGGTGCAGCAAAACCTACATCTTGCGCATTACGCGGGTGCTGTTCCCCAATTACAATTACAATTAGGTGAACGTCAAAGAAACCTAGGTGACAAATGCTAATAAGGAGCTCTCCACGTAGGCTACTCTCATGATCATCCTCATCATCAGCCTGGCTACGCCCACTGTAGGGCAAAGGCATCTTCCATACTTCTCCAACTACCCCGGTCATGTGCTAATTGACGCCATGTTATCCCTGCAAACGTTTTAATCTCATGCACCTACCTAACTTTCTGCCGCCCCATGCTACGCGTCCCTTCTCTTGGAATCCAGTCCGTTACCCACCATGCCCATCGGTAATCTTCCCTCCTCATTACATGTCCTGCCCATCCCCATCTCTTTTTCTTGATTTCAACTAAGATGTCATTACCTCGCGTTTGTTCCTTCACCCAATCGGCTCTTTTCTTATCCCTTAACGTTGCACCCATCATTCTTCTTTCCATACCTTGTTGCGTCGTCCTTAATTTAAGCAAAACCTTTTCTTAAGCATCCAGCTTTCTGCCCCGTTGGTGAGTACTGGTAAGACAGCTGTTGTACACTTTTCTTTTGAGGGATGATGGCAACCTGCTGTTCATGATCTGAGAATGTCTCCCAACGCATCCCATCCCATTCTTATTCATCTTGGGTACTAGGCGCGAACACACACAAGACTCAAAGAGGGAGGCGGGACAGATGAATTGTGACCAACTCGCACAACAGGACGTGCTTTTAGACCATTCTTATTCTTCTGATTATTTCAGTCTCATGACCCGGAAACGCGGTCATTACCTGCCCTAAGTAGATGTATTCCCTTACCACTTCCAGTGCCTCGCTACCTGTCGTAAACTACTGTTCTTTTCCGAGACTGTCAAAGATTACATTATTGTTCTGCAGAAGAATTTATAGACCCACCCTTCTGGTTTGTCTATCCAGGTCAGTCAGCATGCATTGCAATTGATCCCATGAGTTACTAAGCAAGGCATATCATGAGGGAATCGCAAGTTACTAAGGTATTCGCCATTAACTCTTACCCCCAATTCTTCCTAGCCCAGGTCTCTGAATAGCTGGTGATGCACGCTGAAGTCACCTGTTATGAACAAGGGTGATGCACGTTGAAGTCACCTGTGAAGTACAAGGAGATGGTGGTCGTCAGCAGTATATATGTTGCAGTACGTGGCAGTGTGTTGTTAATGTAAAACCCAACCTTTTTGACTTCAGTGTGAATAGAATGCTGCGGGTGAGCCAAAACCTACTCAAGACTTGTTAGTACTGAATAGAGAGCATCCAGCACTAGTATTGCACTTCGCACTGACGGAATGTACAGGTTATTCAAGAGCATTCGAAAAGCATTCATCAGAGCATCATAACCACTTGCTGGTCTTCTTCGAGTAATTTGTCAGGAACCCGCGCTGTGCACTCTACAGCGGTGCGCAGCTTTATCACTTGGTGGTGAGGACTTGTGGAGTCGCCATCTGACCGATGCACCTCCCTTGTGTAGTATGAGGGATCACGCGGCGCGCTCCTCACAGGTATGGCTTACGGCGCTCAATAAGAACGCTACGCGGCAGCCCTCCTGGACATTTCTGTAAGTACTCTAAAAGCGCGGGAAGCTTTCTACTGTCGAACTAATGATACAGGGCAAACTGAAGGCATAGAATTGTTTATAGACGCTATCTCTTCATCGAATACGTACTGTGAACATCACTGCGCGCTGTCGCTGCGATTTAGTCACCCGAATCGGCTTCTTACGTGAAAAGTAGGCAAACACTGAGCGCAAACTATGTGAAACACGTTTTTACAGCGAGCTGTCTGTGTAGCCAAATGGAGCACAACAGAATGAAGCCTCAATGCAGTGATCGCACGGTTTCGCAGCGGCTGACTGCGCGTCTGCATGCAATGTCCGGGCACAATGTTTTGTTTTCGCGGCTTGCGCGCTTTCCCACCGTGCCGTGAGCTTTAGGCCACAGCATACGAGCATTTGACAGCACACAAGAAACAATTGTTGCGTGGACGCTATCAGAGCTGTCCAAAAATAATCTGGTGTGGAGACTGCGGCGCCTACGGCGACTGTTATGTGCCGTCACGACGATTCAATCTTTTTTCTTTCTTCTAAATTCTTGGACGCTTCGATATTATTTCTGAAGTTGCGTCACACTTTAGGTTTATAGGTCTTCTCAGCTTGCGATTTCCCGCTTCTTGTTTTTAGCAATCCAGTGCATTAATTATTCACACGAACATTAGCATATGCGATGTCTTCTTTTAATGTGCTTCTTACCGCTCATTTCGATTCCAGTGAACTTGCCAGTATCTAGCATCAGCAAGTTCATAGATGAAACCGTCATCACGCGGGTGAATCTCAGTGTGCGTTTCCTGCTACTCACCGAACATCGCAATCCCGGCGCCGTAGCAGAAATCTTCCTCGCGTCTGTGCTTGCTGCATGCTCGAGTTGTAGCCGATGGCCGTCTGCGGGCTCGAAGTTTCGCGAACCAAGCTTCACGCACCTTCTTGCCCTGCGCCTACGTGTGAATAAGGCTGACACCTGGCTCCGTGCGTACCCTCAGCACTGCGGTACCGAAGAGTAGCCTACCATGCCGCACGCCTCCAAAGGCAGCCACCAACCTATTATTGTGCTTTCAAATTTTGTCAATTGGACAATGAAGGCAGGAAAGCCTCACAATTCAATCAAAACCGCAGCGCCACTGGCACTTTCAAATTTCGTTTTCAGCTGGCTTCGGCGCTTCCGACGCAGCCGACGCAGCCGCTGGGTCCACGTGATCCCTCATGGCACGTCACGCCGACAGTGGCGCCAGCTTTCTAAGTTGTGAAGCTCGCCCCCAAGAGCAAAAAAAAAGACATAGAAAGAAAAGAACTACAGATCGCGCGAAAATCTAACGCCTAAAAGGAAATTGTGTCAGTATGCCCTCTCGGACCCTCTCGCAAAAGGAACTCAATTTTATTACTCGCAGATAACAAAGTATACGCGCCAGTGACGAAAGTACATGATATAGGTTAACGAGAGAGAGGGGTAAGTGTAGCATGCTATGTTAGTCTTATTTACCCTAATATATTTGTGACTGTCCAAGTATATATATATACCAACATGTGAAAAAAAAATAAAGTCAGTTGTAATTGAGCGGCGGGATCGTCCTTTCTTCCTCTTGTGTTTTGCCAATTTTGCGGCATGACCTTCGCGGCATGATAACGAATGCACGGCGATGAAAGTATGGCGATGACTCAATTACAATGGTGCTATGACAATAGTGGCGCGATCACGATTGCATTACGACAGTAATATTACGGTGGCGTAATGAAGACGAAACATTTTCAAACAATATATACAATTTTTGAAGAGTGGCGTAAAAATGGCTACATATGTAGAAACGAAATGTCTGAAGTAGACTAATAATGGCGAATCACATTAAATCTGAATTTAGGAATGATTTAAGAAGACTGAATTTGAAGTTAACTTGAAGTGCCACGCTGCAGCCACAAGTCGGGCACGCAGGTGCTTTGAAGTTGTCTTACTCACTAATGAAAAAAAAAGTATGTCTGTGTTTTTCACAAGTACCAGGAGCTTGTTTCACTGAAGAAGTATTGCTGCCACAACTTGGAAGCATAAAAATTCGAAAATAAATGGAGTCTCTGTAAACTGTGGGCGGCAAACATATTCAAGCCATAAAATAGAAAAAAAAAATGTTACCGCCAGTCTCGGTCCCTTCCCCCCCCTCACCTCAGTAAAAGGTTCAATAAAGCTCTGAGATCTAAATAAATAAAGCGATAGCCTACGTAGAAGGTCGGAGTGTCGGAGAGCTCCCCCTCCCCCGTCTAAACTCTGCCCCTGTACGCAGTTTCCAATTCCACAAGATGTATTAGTATGCCACAAGGAAAGGAATTTTTACAAAGAATGGAACGTCATTAATTATTGATCTAATCAGCACTGTTTATTCTGTATTGTCATGAAATTTCAATCATGCCACAAAGAAAGGAATCTTTACAATGAATGGAACGTCATTAATTATTGATCTAATCAGCACTGTTTTTTCTGTATTGTCATAAAATTTCAACCTCTTTATTATAGTAAAAATGTTCATTATTTAGGTTTTTAAAGTAAATATCATTTATTACGACGGCATCTATTGTTCTTAACAAACGAACTCAATGTCACTGGGTTAATTCGTTTCCTTTTCGGCGTAGTGGGTGAACGCAATTTGTGGAAAAAGTACGCAAGCTAAAGTGCTACCGTGGCCTTTACTGTCGGGCAAGCCTATTGTCGCCGTAAATGAGTTTGGAACCAAAGCAATCGCGCAAGTTTGATGTCTTTCATAATTATTTCTTTTTAAATATTCATATAGTCTTAAAGACACTGTGTAAGTAAATAAAGAAAAGCTTCATAAGACGTTAGCAATACATCACGCTATCTTTCGGAGTTTGCGTAGTGAACTGGGCGCTGATCCCGAGAAGTGCGTAACGATCTGATCTTAGCCGATCTTACGTACGCAACGTACTCAGTACTAAAGCTGTGTATTAATTACTTTGTCAAAGGGCTGAATCATGTCTCTCCACAGCATCCAGTGTTTCAGCGGAAACAGCATATTCAACTGGTGTGCTCGCCTGCCGGGTGGGTCAAAGTTTCGGCGTATGTAATCACACGTTACGCTTCGTGTTAAATTCAAAGTGTTCTGATAAATATTAACCTTTGTAGGCAATGGCTTCACTGCACGCAAAGGACAATAACGCGTTAAAGATTCTTTCTTGGGGCGCTGCGCTTCGTATTGAGATGGGATGAAGGAGGGGTGGTTAAGTTAGGTGAAGCGCCTTAGTCATCAAGGTTGTACAGTAGAGACCACAGTGAGCAAGACTGACTTCAGAAATTCTTTCATGGTTATTTGCGTGTCTAGAGAAGCATCCATTACTGCACTTTGTTTCATTGCTGAGCATGCAAAGCCGTCAGACGCGTCGATAAGTGAGGGTGGCCACTGCAAAAAGATGGCAGAGAGAAGGTGGAGTAATTTTCCTGTTCTTGCAACCACGTTTGAAAATACCAGGTTTTCAAAAATATTCGAGGACGCAGAATTGCGGTATTGCTTGTTCACTGACCTAATAGCGTTTAATGAACTGCCAGTGCAAACTCAAGGGGAACTAATAACGCCAAGGAAATTACCGTTGCACCGTCAGCGAAATAATAATATTTGGGGTTTTACGTGCCAAAACCACTTTCTGATTATGAGGCATGCCGTAGTGGAGGACTCCAGAAATTTTGACCACCTGGGGTTCTTTAACGTGCACCTAAATCTAAGCACACGGGTGTTTTTCGCATTTCGCCCCCATCGAAATGCGGCCGCCGTGGCCGGGATTCGATCCCGCGACCTCGTGCTCAGCAGCCCAACACCATAGCCACTGAGCAACCACGGCCGGTCGTCAGCGAAAGTACGCTGCCTAACATGTACGCGACACCTGGGGCTAATACGGGCAAAGGGCGCACAATATGTATTGCACGACAAGGAAACAGAGAACAAGAAGGATGAAATACATCGGCGTAGTTTATTCAAGTTGTATTAAGTCCATGCACACCTTCTTTTTCCTTGTGTGCTCAGGCACGACGCAAGAAAACGGAAGGCAATTTCGTGGCCGCCACAGTAAGTCGCGAAGTCAGAATTAATGAGAAAATTCACTGCGAGTCCGTGAGTTGGCCATGTTGATAAAAAAAAAGAGAGAGAGAACGTTTTGCTCCTTTTTTCGTCCTGTCTTCCCTAGTAGCACATCGATTGATCTCGCCCTGTCCACGTTTTCTTGCGCTTGGTCCTTTATTTTTTATTCTTGACAGAGTTAGCCCAGCCGCCCTTCTCAAGTGAGAGTGCATTTCCCACGGGGGGTCCTGTCCAGAAAGCGAGCACAAGACGTACTGTTCATAGATCTTCAGCGAGCCTGCTACGGTTTAGAACTTTGCGGCATGCTCGCACGAGCAACGCTGCCGAGACGGAAGATTTGCTTCTCTTTCTAAGACGTCGTAGAAGGTTGATTGGCATTTTCTTCTATTTCGCCCCGTTCGACGTACGAGTACAAGGGAAGCTGCATGTCAAGTGCTTTTTGTTTTCTCTCTTGCCAAATTGAGATATGCAGAATGGTACGAAAATACGTACGAGTCATTAGCACACTGCTTTGGGTAGTACATGTGGGTTGTGTGCAAATCGTATACTTGTTGCTTCTCCTTTTTATTCAGCGGCTTTATTGTTTGAATATTTGTTGCTAAATTAACTTTTCCAGGAACCTTGACCTTTTCTTGATGAGTTTTTTTCTTGCGCAGCCCTTCTTTTACGTGCAGCAAAGATAACCTGTCAGGATTTCTTCACACTTTACCTACACACTACCCTTTGTGCCTCGGATGACGTCTTGGCGTAAACTTAGGCGTCAGCTTTGGCCCCGCGAAACAGGCGAGAAAGTTCCAGAAAAGTTGTTTCAGCGAGGCAGGGAAACTTCGCCCGAGAGAATGTTTCGAAGGTCAGGAGCGCTAGTATTGTCTTTGAAAGCATAGTTGCCCAAGGGAAATTGCCCCGATGCAATGACGGCCGATTCATCTCGCTGATGCGGCCCCAAAAGAAAACGTTCCTGTAGGCGATGACGGATTAGGCGAGCGTGCCTGCGGATATAGCATCATTCAAGCGATAGAGCTTCGAAGTGCTGAGAGGGCTCCTTGGCATTAGCTGTCACACACCGGGAAAAGTGCATCAGGGAGTCAGTGGATATCGCAGAATATCTCATGTTAGATGTACTGCTATTTCTTCGGGGCGTAGACGTGGTGTCAGAGTCGCAAGTGCACACTTCTCGGATTATATTTCTTTACATGAAGGATGATGGGCAGAGCGCAGTACGAAAATTAAGATTGAAGAGAACGTTGCTTCCAGCATAGCGAATGTAGCGTTCAATCTCTAAGTGAAGTAGCTGCCTAGCAGCTTAGCAACTAGAAGCTGCCTAGTAACTAGAAACGTCACTCATCTTTACTGCTAACGCACGCAATAAATGGGCGCAGACGCGATGGGAGCCCAATCTTAGGAGGCGCGGCGAATTTGGGACAATTTGCAGGGAAGTACGCCAGGGTTTTTGAAGGCACTGGATGACGTGTTATGGACGGCCACTTCCGAAGGTTCAGCTTTGCTGTTAGGAATCCCATAGCATATTACTTTAGCTTAGTACTGGAGACAACGCGGTTCCTCAAAAGTTTATAGGAGAGTGTCACATGTAAAACTCTATATAAACTGCCTATAAACCTGCTCGCATTGCGCAGGTAGTCGTCAAGTAAAGTTTCCATATGATCCAGCGTATCGCATACATACTGAAATCATCGCGTGACATCAGTGGAATAGAAGTGCCAGAGGTAGCAAAAAAGCTAGCCACTTATGACAGGCATGAATATGGGCTCACTAATTAAATTTCATTGGGCTCACCTTTGGGCTCACCATTTAACTTAATTTGTATCTTAGCGTGCGTACGCTAGGATGCCAAGGTGGAATCACTGTAATGTTCAAAGTCTTTTAGCTTTGCATCAATTAGGTAAAGTAAATTTTAGCTGACATGCGAGCCATACTTTGCTGTTGGTTGAACTAAGAATAGGCTGTCTTGTGCGCCTCTGTGTGTTGCTCCACATGAATTTCACGTATTCAGCAATCTGATTCTCTACCGGACAGAAAAAATGAATAGCGAAAAATGCAAGTATAATATTTCTAAACAGAACACTGTTCAAATCGAACGCTGGATTAGCGCATTAAAACTCTTACAGATCGCATGCTTCTCATACAAGAGACATCATCAAACGATGTAAAACCTTATGGTGAACATGGACGGAACAAATTTTCCTGAAGCGAACTATGTTCATCATAACAACCACCTTTGTTGTAGATCTTTCAGTGGACTGTCAGTTTTCTCCAAGATAGTCTTTGCTACAGCAGTCCTTTGCTGCTGAGGTAACTTCTGCGTCTCTCAAAACAGCACAACCTTTTTGTCAGCCGAGACTATGGCGTGCCCTCAAACACTAGGCCAAGTGCCCGCTTGGCTACTAGTGCCAAATGTTTAATTTCTTTTGTCTTCCTTCACTCGCCTATCAGTGTATTAAGTCAGTACAAATCTAGTGCAGTTTATATATCCTGTCCTGTAATATGCGTTTTGTGGTAGTACGTTCTAAGAAAAAAAAATATCTCTTTAGCCTCCGGCGTCAATGAGGCATCACCTCATTCTAGAGGTCGAGTGCGTTGCAAGACAGTTGTGCTGTCATGTTATTGAGCAATACTGCCGGGTTGAATAAATGCTCTAGAATGTACGCTGGCCAAATTCTGTGCTGAAATCCACATTGTATTGATAAAGCAATTCAAAATAAGAAAAGCTGACGATATTGAGAGAAGCAGACAAAACGGAAAGCGCACACGTACTGTCGTACTTAAAGTGACACCCCTATGAATGCACAAACGAACTTCGGCATAATGCACCTAAATTGTGTTTTTAATGTTCAAACACAGACGTAGTTTCAACTATCGTGGATGACTTGGTGTCACACTTTTGGAGCCTAAGCCTGTTCTCCATTCTTCGTTAGAGTAGCCATTTTGAGAAATGGATAATTGCAACCTAACAGGGGGGCTTGCCGAAGCATATTATAAAGGAAATAGACAGATTTTCTCTAAAATTCATCTAGGACAACTCGCGACAGCAAGTTCAGCTTTCTCTTTCATATTGTGCCGCTGTTGTACGCGCTGTCACTCATCGATCGGCGATTTGGTTCCACATTGAGGAACATTTGCTATAATGCAAAGTTCACATTGAGGATGAATGCGGGCTATCGTGGTGCCATCTCAGATGTTCTCTGTATGTGGCTGCAGTTGCTTCCGAGATTGTCATGTACGTCTCTGTGCCTTTCTCCTCGTTTGTTTCATTTATAATTAAACATATAGCGCATAAAAAGCTTCTCACAAGTTGGCAAAAGCTTTAGCGGTAAAATAAATGGAAAGTTTTGTGTGCCTGATACATAGGTTGGCGTACTTTTAATTCGACTCTCTCAGGCTTGCTCGAACTCAAACGGACCAGTGAGAGCAGCATTCCGGGCAAGTTGGTAATCCATTGCTTAAAAGATATTGCGCGACATAAAAAACGACACGGACGTGTCGTTTGGTGTGTCGTCTTCTTTCACGTCCGTGTCGTTTTTTATGTCGCGCAATATCTTTTAAGCAATGGACCAGTGAGTTTCTGTCTGAGTGAGTCCGGTTGGACAATTTTTTTGGTTGACCTCATTGTTTTCACTGTTGCATATACATTATTTATCTTCCTATCTCTGGCCAATAGAAAAGTTTGATCTGCTTTCCCCCTTCAATTGATGAAGGTGCAGTCATCGATATTATTTAGGTTAGTCTGAGTGAGTTTCGTTTATGTTGACTTGTGTTTGTATCGAAATTTCGCTCTACAACCCTGTGATTGATAAGAGATCACACTCAGTAGGCTGAAAGACTTGTTACTTTCCCACTGAAAGACTTGTCACAGCCGGAGAAAGGACTATTGTTAACTATATTAGTGGTCGGGGTGGTTCTTTTTCTGAAGTAGCTGGCTTGTGCCTCGTGCAATCGGACTTAAACCGTATCCAAATGACGTCATCACAGGGGCGGAAAATTAAGCGCCGTTCATGGCAGCTATTGCAGTCATGGCCCATTGGATAGGGCGTCCGGCTTGGCTGCAGGAGGGGCGTGGTTCGATGCCAACAGCCGAATGCCCACGAGTTAAGAGGATTGGTACACTGAGCCAGTGGCAAGCGTCCGTCAATTCAGATGTGCTTTGTTTTGTAGAGGATTGGTACGCGTCACTGTGACTGCTGTGCGAGAACTACAGAGAGCACCACATAAATCTCGAAAGGATTTTGGTAAATATATATTGTGCGGATAAGATTTATTATACTGACTGCCTTACTCGCCATTGCAGGAGCCAGTGTTAATTAAAGGGAGCGCTTGCAACTGACAGAAACATAAAAAAAAATATGTGCGGATTGTCTAAAGAGACGCCGGACTCACACGCGAACGTCTATTAAAGATACGTCAATCGAATTCCATGCTATCTGGTTTTCGGTGCGTCTTACGCATCCAGTTGATATTCTTGAATATACGGCTGGTCCATAAGAACGCTCTTCCGCATAGCCGTATCATGCAATTATTCACACAACATTCCAAGTGCAGTGGTTAAGATATGTGCACAGCTGTTCACCAAACACTCTTGTGTTGTGGTGAGATTGTGCGCAAATAAGAGAGATAACGTCTGTGCGGCAGCTCACTTCGATGGTATTTAGTGCTAGCAAGGCTGAGGGCTCGCTCTTGTAGAACCCTAGAAGCACTCCTAAACGCGCCTTTCATTACAAGAAAGACGCGTTTAGGAGTGGTTCAAGGGTTAAAGATGTTATAGATAAATGTTACGTAAAGTGCACAACAAATGGTGTTCAAAAACACTAAAATTAAAGTGTATTTCTCGGGCTCTTTGTCATGATTGCATAATTTATTAACTGTTTCCTCTTTGGAAGCTTGTGTGACGTGGTGAAAGCCTTTTTTACCCACTTACCTCTGACAATGGCCAGAAAACAACAAGCAGTGGGTCCTCAGTACTGCCCCTGCCTAACAGCAACACACATAAGTTCATCAGCTCACAAGCTTAGGTTGATTTTAATTTAGCTTTTTTTTAAATTATTTTCTTTGTGTTTTAGCGCGCTCTCTAGAACATTTAGAAACAGCGTAAATACCGTAAACTGATGACCTGCTGGCCGGATGTATGTGGCTGTCAAGCAGCAGTGAGGACGCACTGGTTGCTGTGTTCTTCCCCTTCTCAGATGTAGTAGACGGAAAAGGCTTTTGCCACATCAGGCCAACTGTCGCAAAAAGAGGCTTAAAAATAATGATTAGATATCTTGAAATTCTGTTATCGAATCCGACTGCTGCAGTGTAGCAATTTAAAACTATGCCGCAACACTACGAACTGGTAAGTTTCAGCCGCTACTGAAGTTGTACCTGCGTACTGTACTTGTAACTGCAAGCTGCTGAGGGTGTGCAGCATAAATTTCGTTGATTTCGCTCCAGTGTATCCAACTATGGTCGTGCCTAATTTGGTGGCGCTGGAAGTGGACCGTTGAGGGCGTCAGCCAGACCAGGTGGCGTCAGCGACCTGTTCCTCTAGGACCGTTTCCTCAAGGAAACGCATCGAGCTGCATACTGTCAGTGACAACGAACGCACCCGTGTCTAGTCGCTCAGCAGTGAGGACCCTTCTGATGACGACGACTTCGAACTTGTGCGGAGCCGCAAGGCAAAGAGAAGCAACACCAGGACCTCTTCGTCCTCCAGTACACAAACTGTTGGGCCCACGCGAAGCCCCGATGCCAACACCACCTTTTTTATGCCTGTGATACCCAATGGTAACACGAAGCGGCTTCATAGGCAATCTGTCTCAATTCAGGTAGAGACCATGGTGTCCAACGAAATCATGGATAATGAAGTGAACACTGGCAAAAATGTACTGGTGTTTATTGTTCCGCATGCGGGTGCTCTTAGCGCCCTACGCAAGGTAGTACATCTTGATGGCATGCAAGCGCGCTATCACATCCCGCTGCATTCTGATGTCGTCACCGGTGTCATATACGATGTAGACTTGGCCATCCTCAGCAATGACTTGCCGATTCTCATTAAAGCAGTGAGTGATCATGATGTCAATGTTGTCATGGGCCTGGGCAACTCACGTTGCGTGAAGATTGTGTTCAAAGGCAACAGCCTACCATCGCACGTTAAGGTACGCCGCTTTTGTCACCCTGTCCGGCCTTTCATTGCGAAGCCTCTGCAATGCCGCAACTGCATGAAACTAGGACACGCGAGAAGCGTCTGTGAGAACGAAACATTGTGCCCCGACTGCGCTGAGCCGCACCCCGTGGATAAATGTGCAGCCAGCGTCGTGAAACATCCAAGATGCCACGGATATCGGGCTTCACCAAAATAATGCTCAAAAAAACAAGAAATTGCTATCTCAAAAGAAGCAGCAAGCGATCATGCCACTCATGGAGAAGCTGCCGCTAAAATCAGGAGGCGATGCTCCCGTCCCGGACGTTCTTCAAGGAAAGCTGCGTTGGTGACGTGTGTGCCACGTCCACTGTCACCTCCTCCACCTCCACCCAGGCCGCGCATATCAGAAAGGTCTACAAATGACAAGTACAAGGGCACTGAGCAGAATATGGACACCCAAGCTCGGCCTGCGTTTCCAAACTGCAACCACCCGCAGAATCTCTACACGCCGACGGAAGTTGTGTACCTTGAGCATCTCCTGCCGGTGAATTGACTGAGCAGTATCGCCAAGTGGTTATGATGGCACAAGCACTAATGGATACCATTGGCATGGTACTGAACAAGCTGGAGACACCGACAGCTCAAAGTGCATTGCAAATACCGGGTGCACTCAATCCAGTACTTGCAAACCTAATATAAGCACCATGGCTCACCCAAACCTTTCTTTTCCCGCTGAAGGTGGAAGCGTGACCATTTTTAATTGAAATTCTAGAGGCTTGAAGTCCCGCATCTCGGATTTTCGCCAGTTTCGCTTAAAAAATCTGTTTTCTATGCTTGTTATTTGCGAACCGAACCTATCAACTCCTTCCAGATTATCAGTTTGCGAAGTTTTTGCTTATTCCACATGCGAGGAGCGAAGCAATGTTCTCATTTACATCCTCACGGGGTTTATCTATGCTTAGCATAGGGTTCAGCCTCATGACTACAATCAATACGGATGCTTTTGCGTCAGAAAGAACAAAGTGTCTTTCACTCATATTAGGTATGACGTTTCCCCATAAAAGCAGTTTGACTGCGAAAGACTGAAATTTATATTAAATGAAACTGGCGGCCCCTGGGTCATCTCTGGGTTATGAGCATCACTTGCCTTGAGGAAGCACAAAATCAATTTAAGGGGAAGGAATCTTGGGTCAGTTGCCTCTGATTACGACCTCTGCATCATGAGCGATGGTAGCTTGACGTATCTGCGGAGTCCTGCGTATAGCATCTGCCTGGACTTGTCACAGAGTGTCACAGAGCTTCACGTCACTTGTTAAATGGTTTTCCGACATCCATACTCCCGGGAGGGATCACATTCCCACCTACCTAAAGATTATTGGACTCACTTGGTACTTCTCTCGTGGTTACTTGAAGAGCACTGACTGGACTATGTTTACATCCCTTATAGAAGAAGCGTGTCAGGGAGATTTCACCGGTAACGTCGACGACACCATCACAGAAGCAATGAAAGCTGCCAAGTGTTTACTAGCACTTTCGTCAAACCGAAAAGATTTCGACATTGAACTTGAAGGACTTCGTGCGATTCGACGGCGCGCAGAGCGGCGACATAGACGCACTAAATCAATTTATGATTTCAAAGAAGCATGACGCATTGAGAAGAAAGTTCAGCGTCGCATAGACAAACTAGAGATTGAGCAATGGGAGACATTCTGTGAGTCACTGGACCCTCTGAAGCTGCTTTCACACATAACTATTCTTTAAGACCGTTGACAAAGATGCACTCCAGCTAGCCGTTATAGCGTTAAGTTATATTGGGCGATAACCTCGAATTGTGCCCTGCACATTACGGAAAATAGTTTTCGCCACCAGGCTAGGCGATGCCCGCTACGAGAAAAATTGGCTTTAGATCTGTTCATTGCTGAGTTGACTCATTTGCTGAGTATAGTTTAGAGTAGCGTCTTTCGAACGGTGAACGGAACGTAGATACCACGGTGGCGTTTACTAGTTATTTACCTAAATTATTAATCTGCTAACAAAATCCTAAGCTGAGAACAATAGTACAAGTGGTTTTCGGGAGGGAGGGAAGGAGGGAGGGAGAAAGAGGGGGGCATACTTTTGTTGCATAAGTAAGTTTCCTTTGTCCAAATTTTGGCGCATTTTTGTTCCCAGATGATTCCCCTGTAATTAAAAGCGAAATATATACGGGGTAATCAATTTAAAATTTTACGCAATTTTTAAAAATCGCCTCTTGCAAGTAACGCGATTCTTGTCCTTCGGCTGGATTATTAAAGAAAGTGGACGTTACTTGCAAGAAAATCAAAAATTTCGAAAGTAATTAGGGCAAAATCACTAATTAACTTCATAATTATTTGCTGTAGCACATATTGCAAATATGGAGCTGTAACTGCTGAGTTTGCAGGGTAAATCCAACCGTAATTAATATCCAGAACAGCACTAGTTTCGGGATACGCGCCGTCAAATTTGCAATAAAAATGAACTAACTTGTATTTTTCGCAACTTTTCTTACGATAACGTCCTTTTAAGCACTGAAGCGCAAAAGTAACTGGAACGCAGACAACGCCACCTATTCACCTCAGCGAAGAGTTATTCCGTCCTGCAGCAAAGTCACCGACCCATTACCAATCGAATGTGCGGCACGCTGTTCCACCTTTGTTGTCAGTCTTCTACCTAAACAGAAGGGAGGTAGATCTGGTGAGAAAACTAGGCCATGTCATATGGCCATGGTGAACCCGCAAAAGAATATCTTACTTTAAAAAAATTAAGTGCGACCTGTTGTCCAGGGTACAGGCTGCAAATTCGGTGCAAGGAAATTAAAAAAGATGCAGCTGCTGTACAAAAGAACGAAAGAAGAAAGAAAAAAACGATGTACAAATTAAATTTTCAGCGTTTACTGAACATCTAACCTTTACCAATTTTTTACCACGCAGATGAACGCTGATTCTACGACATTCAGGATAACTGTCATATGTTCTTTGTGCCCCTCGACCGGCATCCTATGTGTCTTCTTATGTACATTAATTCTCTTCCCAACTTAAATTTCACGAAAATATACGTGCATTCTTGTAAAATGGCCCTCTAACCGCGGTTCAATAGAAACACGAGGTAGTGTGAGAAGGGGCCACAAAAGTACCATAGGCAGGATAGAACAAATGGCCACTCATTTTAGCTCACACCTCTCGTGAGCAGACAGAAGGAATTATATTCGCTTTACCAGCATTCCTTCCCCCAAGCGGCTACAGATGTTTCTCGCCTGACTGGATATGGGCGCTCTCGCATGGGCGTCTTCCTGAGCCGGATTTTTCTCTTCGCATTTATCCTGGCTGACGGAGGAATGCGTTGTAGTGCGCTAGAAATGGCTGTTGAAGTTCAGGAAGAAATAGCTCCTTTCAGAATTACGTTGCAGGCGCTCATATGACTGCATGCCGAACATTCTGGCTCTACGCGAGCATCGCTGCCTTCTCGCAAAAGTTCTGTTGCGGGGTGTCTTTTTCCGCAGATGCTGCTTCATCCGCGCGCTACTAGCGCCATTGGTCTTCTCTCTTTGAGCTTATAGAATCAAACAAGAAAAAAGGGGATAATTCGAACAGGAATTTGGACGGCTTCGTTGAGGCTAATTAACAAAAGTAATTGAAAACTTGAAATCAATTCCTAAAACAGTTACAGTGAAACGAAAGAAATTAAGCCACAAGGAAACTGCTTCCTGTCAATATCTAGTTGAACAAGGACCGCGCGTAGGGCAAAAGTGGATGCGGGCCGATTATAAAACAGCACCGCAGACGCAGGTACTTTTTATAAAGTTAAATTTCGTGCTTTGCGCAGCTAGAGCCATGATCTTGCTTTAAATGTAAATGCACGTTCAAGGCATCTCGAATGCGAGTTTGGCGAAAAAGTGAAATTTCAGCCTTAATGTGACGCCATTAAACAGTGCAACACTAGGTTGATCACGTGCACTGGCACAAGTAGAACATTTGAAACTATGAGTGTGTGCCTAGACTGAGGAGACATTGTGCTCCTTCTCAGCTTCCACGTGCCCTAAGCTATTGTCCTTGCCTGTACAGGTTGTCCTTTCGGCACGAAATAACCTCGTTGGAGTTGAAGTACGGCCAATCCCATTTCCAAAGCCAAACAAATGTGCAAAAATAGACTCGTGTATTACTGCTCATTTTGTAATTCAGTGCCTACCACCACTTGTAGAGTCTTCGCTTCAGATCAATAGTACATCCCAGAGCATATGAACATAATAAATTATGACTACAGAACAGCGTTTCCAGAAATACTGTAGGCTGAAGTAAATAGTCAAAGCATGATTTTGTGGGAAAAACTTAAGGAAAAGATGTGTGTGCTGAACTCAATTACGTCGACCATCCTGTGTGCCAAGTATACATAGACAATTGAAAACATCCAGGTCAGATGAACTGGCATTGTACACCAGCTCTAGCCGTATATGGATCAAGTTAGAGAACGATTAAGGTAAAGCACACGAGAACACATGCTGGTTTTTAATGAAGTCACCCGCATTTGCAACAGCACAAGCAACATATGACAATTAATCAGTGCAATGCGCCACCAGTCGCAAGAACTTTAGGTCACGCAAGAACAGCATACTTATGTCAACTAACAGGGTTGAGTAGGTATAGTATCGGCGTCGGCTAAATATATCAGTCGTAGCACGTGCGAGTGCATCGACGCTGGGCGGCGTCTATTAAGTTACTTTGATTTGCACTAATAGAATCCCACAGTGTAGAAGCAAGCTTTATTCACGGTCTGTCTTGTGAACAGAGAGAGAGAGATATAAAACTTTATTTGGTCCATTAAGGGTTCAGCGTTCGGTCTTCATCTTCATGGCTGCAGACGCTTGACCTTCCTAGCAGGGTCGGGCCCCTAGTCCAGGGCTCCACTGAGCCGCGCTGCTTCGCTTGCATGCTGCACCATCGCCCTTTGAGCCCACCCATTGCCCTCGCAGCTGGTGAGCCGGCTCTCCCACTGCTCCGCACTCGGGGTTTTGTGTTGGTGGAATGTGTAGTTACGCTTACACTCCCAGGTTATATGGTAAAGCGTGGGGCTTGCCGCGCACTACGGGCATGTGTTCCTAAATTGTGTAGGATACAACTTGCTGAGTATATGTAAGTTAGAGAAGGTTCCCGTTTGCAGCCTCCGCCAACTAGCTGCTTCTTGCTGTGTTAAGGCTTTGTGTGGCGGGGAGTATCTAATTCTCTTCCCTCTGTGGTAGTTCAGTAACTCTGAATAGCCGATATCCACGGTGAAGTGCTGTCCCAGGGCGCGTGGCCGCTCGACTCGGTACGTGACCTCGCGAGCCAAGCTGTCTGCCCTTTCATTTCCTTCTACCCCGTGTGTGCCGGAATCCAGATTAGTTTGTGGGTTGTGGTGTGTCTGAGGCGTTCTGCCTTTCGGAGGATAGCTAAGGCAGCCCTGCAGATTCTACCCTTTATGTAGTTCCTG
Source organism: Dermacentor albipictus (assembly GCF_038994185.2). Classification (NCBI taxonomy): domain Eukaryota; kingdom Metazoa; phylum Arthropoda; class Arachnida; order Ixodida; family Ixodidae; genus Dermacentor; species Dermacentor albipictus. Next base: position 50,903,696 of record NC_091824.1, read on the forward strand.
CATGTCTCTTTTGAATCCGTTAAAATGACCATTGATTTGTCTTTTCGATAGCCCTCAGCCGTTACCAGCGCAACAGCGACCTCCTCCGCTTCCACTATCCTGGCGCTACGTGTAGTTGCGCAGGTGATTAGCTTGCCTGCGTTGTCAACCACTACCGAAGCTGCCTTAATGTAATTTGTATGTCTATTCCATGGGTACAGTGTTGCATCCGTGAAAACCGTGTTTTCTAGTTTGGCTAAATGCCGAAACTTCATCGTAAGTCTAGATATTAGGCATGATACATGCAGGCGGAAATCCAGCCTTGAATCTACGTTAAAATCAAGGTCACGAACATCAAGCACATGATGAACAGTATCACCCAACAAAGTGTAATCAACGTTGGTGCGCACATCTGTTCTGGTAACACAGACCGCAATCATGAATAAATTAATTGAATGCGCAGAACCTATGGTTCACTGTCTACGGCTGTCATGAGCCATACCAGTGAGACGAAGAAGGAAAAGTGAGGGGGTTACCCATGGTCCACCGTGGTTGGCAACCTCACGCTTGAGAAAAGCAGAAAAAGATAATAAGCGAGAGCCATTCTGCACATAACCCAAAATATAAAAAACGTTCTCACACATATAGTCATGCGTTGCCGTATGGTGCAGTCTCATTCAACTATAAAACTAGCACTATCAGTGTCACTGATTCATCGCCATGTATTCATGATCATTAGATCGTCACAGTTTTGTTGTACACATTCTGGTGCCCTCCTGCGATTGCCGTCATATAGCCGTCGTTATGCCGTCGTGGTCATTCTCTAATCGTATTTCCATAACAGCCATTCCTTCGTCGTTATGCGTGGAATGCGCATGGTGGAGCGCGACAATTTATGCTGAGCGAGGTGGTTCCCGCTGAAAATGTGTCCGACTTGGTCGTGTCCTCCATGCTTGCAAATGGTCGCTAAGAAAGGTCCACGTTCGTCGTAAAGACAAATGAAATATTCGCTTGAATTGGTTTCCACAGCGCGTGAGGTCAGCATAATTGTTTTAGCATTTAGGCATGCGTGCATACATATGTAAGCACTGATTGGTCCCATAAAACTGACAATGTGATTCAGTGCAGACCTTTGTACTAACTGTTTTTTCAGGCCAAGAATGATTTTGTTTATTCTTTTAAAACTTCGCAAATAAACACAGGGACTACGCGAGGCGGGTGAGGGTTGATACTGCGGGTTCGTTCTCATCAACAGCACGCATAGTGAGTGAGCCAGCGCATCTGTTAGGAAGAACCCAACTTTGCATAAATGAGACTTAGCATAAGCGGTACATCTCCTTTTACACGTTACAGCTCTAAGTATGCATCCGTCACATCCGCAGGACATTCACATATGCGAAGCATGAGCGCTGCCCGTTGGCGTCGTTCCTTTACCCGTGGTTTCGGGCCGATGCACGGCACGACGCAAGCTCAGCTACCATGCCTTTGTTCGCAGAGAGGCAGCCACTCTGGACCTTTCAGTGTTGCTTGTCCTGCCCTGGCTGGAAGTGTCGAAAGGCTGAGGCGTTGACTGACATTTGTGAATGCTCTGAGAAGCTGCTCCAAGGCGCAAAGCAAAATCTTGCACGGCTGTGAAACTCTAAATGGGGGCAGAAACGAGATGGAGGTGTGATTAGCTCGTGATAGCACAAGGTGTGTTTTCAGGCCAGTATTGTTTGCGCGATTACCTTAGTAAATAGTTAGTAGGCAACGGTCAGTAAGCTGATCGGTCTATAATTTCTCAAGTCTTTGGCGCCCCCTTTCTTATGGATTAGGAATATGTTAGTGTTCTTCCAAGATTCCGGTACGCTCGAGGTCATGGTGCATTGTGTATACAGGGTGGCCAGTTTCTCTAGAACAATCTGCCCACCATCCTTCAACAAATCTGCTGTTACCTTATCCTCCTCAGCTGCGTTCTCCCTTTGCATAGCTCCCAAGGCTTTCTTTACTTCTTCCGGCGTTACCTGTGGGATTTCGAATTCCTCTAGACTATTCTCTATTCCATTATCGTCGTGGGTGCCACTGGTACTTTATAAATCTCTATAGAATTTCTCAGCCACATGAACTATCTCATCCATATTAGTAATGATATTGCCGGCTCTGTCTCTTAACGCATACATCTGATTCTTGCGAATTCCTAGTTTCTTCTTCACTGTTTTTAGGCTTCCTCCGTTCCTGCGAGCAAGTTCAATTCTATCCTTATTATACTTCCTTATGTCAGCTGCCTTACGCTTGTTGAATAACTTCGAAAGTTCTGCCAGTTCTATTCTAGCTGTAGCGTTAGAGGCTTTCATACATTGGCGTTTCTTGATCAGATCTTTCGTCTCCTGCGATAGTTTACTGATATCCTGCCTAACGGAGTTACCACCGACTTCCATTGCACACTCCTTAATGATGCCCACAAGATTGTCGTTCATTGCTTCAACACTAAGGTCCTCTTCCTGAGTTAAAGCCGAATACCTGTTCTGTAGCTTGATTTGGAATTCCTCTATTTTCCCTCTTACCACTAACTCATTGATCGGCTTCTTATGTACCAGTTTCTTCCGTTCCCTTCTCAGGTCTAGGCTAATTCGAGTTCTTACCACTCTGTGGTCACTGCAGCGCACCTTGCCGAGCACGTCCACATCTTGTATGGTGCCAGGGTTAGCGCAGAGTATGAAGTCTATTTCATGTCTAGTCTCGCCGTTCGGGCTCGTCCACGTCAACTTTCGGCTATCCCGCTTGCGGAAGAAGGTTCTTCATTATCCCCATATTATTCTGTTCCGCAAACTCCACTAACTCTCCCCTGATATTCCTAGTGCCTATGCCATATTCCCCCACTGCCTTGTCTCCAGCCTGCTTTTTGCCTACCTTGGCATTAAAGGCGCGCATTAGTATAGTGTATTTAGTTTTCATTCTACCTATCGCCGATTCCACGTCTTCATAGAAGCTCTCGACTTCCTGGTCATCATGACTGGGTGTTGAGGCGTAGACCTGTACAACCTACATTTTGTACCTCTTATTCAGTTTCACGACAAGACCTGCCACCCTCTCGTTAATGCTATAGAATTCCTGTATGTTACCAGCTACATTCTTATTAATCTGGAATCCGACGCCTAGTTTTCTTCTCTCCGCTAAGCCCCGGTAGCACAGGACGTGCCCGCTTTTTAGCACTGTATATGCTTCTTTTGGCCTCCTAACTTCACTGAGCCCTATTATATCCTATTTACTGCCCTCTAATTCCTCCAATAGCACTGCTAGACTCGACTCACTAGATAACGTTCTAGCGTTAAATGTTGCCAGGTTCATATTCCAATGGCGGCCTGTCCGGAGCCAGTGTCTTAGCACCCTCTGCTGCGTCGCAGGTCTGACCACCACCGTGGTCAGTTGCTTCACAGCTGCTGGGGACTGAGGGCCGGGGTTTGATTGTGTTATTCATATAGGAGGTTGTGGCCAAGTACTACACCATGGTGGCCAATCCTGTTCTGGTGAGGGAGTGCCTTGATAGGCCTTAATAAACAGGCCTCCAGGCCTGTTTATTAAGGGTTACGGACTGGATTCCAAGGGAAGGGAAGCGTAGCAGGGGGCGGCAGAAAGTTAGGTGGGCGGATGAGATTAAGAAGTTTGCAGGGACGGCATGGCCACAATTAGTACATGACCGGGGTTCTTGGAGAAATATGGGAGAGGCCTTTGCCCTGCAGTGGGCGTAACCAGGTTAATGATGATGATGATGATGATGATTGTTTGCGCATATTGTCACGACCGGAATATCGCAACGTAGACTGTTAGGCATTCCCGTTTTTTTATGTTGTTCATTTCTGCTGCAACTTATTTTCATCTTCTTTATCAGGTATATTATCACGGCTCTTATTTCTTATGTCGTCCTCCGCTATTTTCTATGCGTGTTTCAAGCTTATACAACTTGGCCAAATGTTTGTTATCCTAATCGTCCATTACACTGCTGTGTTCTTGACTGGGAGGCGGGGGAGGGGGGGCAGGGGCTGCCTGCTTAATTTCACTCACCTGCAGCACCAATCGCGATTCACCAACCTCAGCAATGACATAAGGGAATCAAAAACTTGCCCCACGTTACTAATTTCAAGCGAAACAGCGTGAAAATGAACGGACAACACAAGACAGCATTGACTACCAATCTATGTTTATTGACCGATTGTGTAGAATATGTGGACTGGAATCAAAGAGGGAAAGAAGGACATATGAAAGGTCACCATTTCCGGATCGAGCCTTACGGAAAGCTAAACATGTGCTCAAGACGAAAATTGAAGTGCCTTTTGTGACTGGGTAAACATTTGCTTGTTCCAAGAAAACGTTGAACATCCCTGTCACAGAAACGTTTTCAAAGGAAACATTTTCTTTTTTCTTTCCTTTGCACTGTAAAACCAGCAAGCTTACCCTACACACTGGTCACCTGTGCTGCTCAGGAAAGCTTCTCAACAGCAGCGCTCACCAGCAGGGCCAGTCTCAGATCGCCACCAGATGAGGTAAGTGCATTTGCAATAAAGGGGAAATGTGGTTTATTGTATATTTCTTAAATACTACCAGTGCAATATGTCGTTTCTTTAGAACCACTATAACTTGAGCGGCACTGCCACGTCTGTGTTAAACAGACGATGACAATGTAAAATTCCAACGCTTATACAAATTTAAAGGGAGCCGTTCATGCTGGCCATAACAAGGCCGGTAGGTTGCTTTAGCGACTATACACACGCTGCTGTTTAGTGACCCCACAGGTGACAGTTGCAGAAAAAACACAATGGGCGCAAAAATGCGGTGCCGTCACTAAACTCCTAATGATTCGAAAGACGCTGTCCGGGTCCTGATATTCCTTCATAAATACTTCATTGTTTGTTTCTTACTGGAACGGAATACATTGACATAGAAAAGGGGGGGACCACTAAAGGCATGTCGTTCCGTTCTTCCTTCAAATGACGTCCATTTATAACCGATGGCAACCAACAGGAACAACTTTTACTCATCTTATCGCAGCGCTGCACTGTAGCTGTCGCTTCTAATGGCATCCGGCTACATCTGCTGGCAGTTTCGCTTCGTTTATCACTGCTTTGGCGCAGACAGCCTCGAGTTTGCCAAGTGACGTCCCCTGTCACTACCGAACAACTGTCAGCGCAAGCTAACCCCACTTCGTGCTGCAACCACTTCCCGACATTCAAGATGGTATACCTGTCGGCAAAGAAGTGCAGATTCAACAATAAACAAGCGCTATCGTGAAGCGCCGTAACACATGTCAGTTCAGAGCGACAAGCAAAAAAAAACGCTCACCGAGCGTGGCCTGTTTCCTCACTGAACTCCACTGTCAAGGCATCGTACTAAGTCGCTTTGGTTGGGGAACTTGGAAGAACAAAAACACGCTACTGTCAACAACATCTTCGATAGATTCTCGGAGGCGCGAAAAAATTGCTTCGACGTGCAACGGCTTATCTTTACAAGATTTGCTTTCTATGTTGCCCGGTTTCTCACTTGACTCAGCAAGCCATAAGAGGAGGTTGAAAGGTGACAGCGGCTCGCACACCAGTCAAAGCACGCAGTACGTTGTCGAGCGGAACATTCGCTTAATATCTATAGTAGATCGAGTGATAGGTCAGAAGATGCACTCAATATACGAGATATTGTCTTTGTATGCTGTTTTTAAGACTTTCTAGATCGATTTATAGAATGTGCTTTGGCAGTGCAATCGACAACAATGACATCATGCAATGACATCGACAACAATGACAATGTCGTACAACAAGCTCATGGCAAGCTCTTATCTATTCTTCGGCTTTGTTTGGATTCCTTAAAGCAGACACTTTGGGCGTCTTGCAACATGCTTATAGGATCTCGTCTTGTCTGCATTGAGCATGGCTTTATGACAAGCTTTACATTGACTATACGCAATGTATTACTTTAACTGTACCTATGACTGGCAAAAGAATAGTGAATAAATGTAAACGCCTATGACTGAAAAGCGTGGGCTACGAATACACAATTTCAGAGCGGATTTCTTTTATTACCTTTAAAGTTGGAAACAAAAAGGTATGAAAATTGTATTTGTTTCTTCCATACAAACTATGTTGTTCGGAAGTCTATATAGTTGTGCTGCTTCTAAATGAGCAGTCAAGGAAGCAGTGCTTACGTTCCAAGCTAGTGCTTGATGAAAATTGCGGATAATGATCGTGGCGTTGATGTATAGCTTATTTAAAAATTTTCGCAAAAACGCGTTTACACAGTTCTAATGCATTAGAAGAGGGACTTTCTTCGCACTAAAGGCTATTATAGACACTTAGGCAGCGGGTATTTGCCGGAAAAGCATACCAAGTCAAGCCCTGTCTGCAACTAGTGGACCGTAGAGTCCAAGATTATGTTATCAAGCAACATGAGTGCGGCTATCCTGATTCCGTTAGAGCTACATTCTGTGAATATATCGTTAACGCTGCGAAAGCAGGCGGCAAAATTGAATGCACAGGCCAAAGATACAACAGGAAAGCACCCCCAAGCACTGTCATTCCTTACTTACCTTCATAGAGTGTCCCATGGCATCAAATAGTGACGCACAGGAACGAAGCAAATGTGGTCTTCCCGGCCAAGAAGAAGCTGAGTGGAATTTGTTTGCTTGTTCAAAGCGGCCTAAAAAAAGGAAAGTACTGGCACAATGGAACTACAACATAGATCATGGCGGTCTTTTGTGTCATGTGTATAGCTGTGGTCTACCATATCCGTTCATTTTCAGGCAACCTTGCGCAGGCAAGACAGACCGATTTCTGAACACATCGCTTCATTAACACGACTGTTGTTTGAATCTGCGCACGCAGACGCTCCGCGGTGGCTTAGCGCCTATGGTGCTGCGCTGCTACGCACGAGATTGCGGGATCAAATCCCGGCCACAGTGACCGCATTTGGATGCGGGCGAAAGGCAAAACCGCCCGTATCCCGTGCATTTGCGGTACGCTAAAGAACCCCAGCTGGTCAAAATTAATGTGGTGTCCCCCTCTATGGCGAACCTCGTGATTAGATCTCGTCTTTGATCATAAAAGCCCAGAATTTAGTTCAATATGTTCACTTTTCAGATGCTCCATTGCATTGCCGACATGCATTGCCGACCACTCGCGTAGCTTTCCCTTCATAACCACGGAAAGCCTCGACCATCCCGTCAAAGTGCGTCCCATGTTTGCGCGTACGAATCTCCTTCGACAATCACCGCTCTTTCTTGCTATATATCACTGCAACAAGCTGCCAAAAGAAATTGCTTCTATACATGACCATGACTCATTTGTAAGTCATTGGACGCGCAATTTTACGCATGTCGAGTAAAAACAGTTGTTTGTTTAATTTTGATTTCCTTTTTTTTTAAATTGTTGTTGTATTCGGTGTTCAATACTACGATTTTATATATTGCCTTGCCTCCCAAATTGTGTTTGCGATATCTTGTTGTTAATCCCCCCGCCCCTATGTAATCCCCGTAAGGGCCTTTAGAGTATCTGAATAAAAAGATATAAAGAAAGTTTAGATCAATGCTTAGATAGGAAGCGAAAATCCACTTGCTGAGCTAAGGTGATTTGTTTCAAGAGTCAAGAATGATGTTCCCTGCAAATGGATATCAGCAACAGGTAGACATAGGCAGCAGAGTTTTAAAAAAAATTAAGCCACTTTGTTTTCGCCGGAATATTCTGCTAGCATGGCCCACCACCATTTCAGCTAAACACTACAGATCACTTTAATCTAATTTACAGAGATAAAAGCACCACGCTAACGCTAATACTCGAAAGTACATTGTTTCTTCGGTTTACAATATTCAGGAAGCTTGAACATCCACTTCCTGCAGTAATTTTTGTGGATGAGCAACGCCATAGAGCGGCTTCCAGCAGGTGAAAGTGAACATAGATATCGCGTTATAACTCGTGGAGGCAGATTGCCGGAAACGTATGGAACCTTTCTTACAAATTGAACTCTGAAACGTAAATTTGAAAGCAATGTTTATTCTTTTATTTCCTATAGCGCTTGAGCACTATTTTTCATATCTCTGAGAAAGCCAGATTCCGGAGGTGGGTTATTTTTTTCAACGTTAAACAAAGGCAGACAATAAAAACCACTGACGCTAAACTTTCTTTTTTTTAACCGATTCTTTCTTTTGAAACTTTTATGCCTCGAAGTCGCAGTGGATGCGCTTCTACCGTTGTGCTAAACACACGTATACGTTGCAAGTTGCCTACCGCACCACAAACAAAAATCAAACAAAACACCAGCCTCTGCGTTTGACGACTACGATGGGTCATGTGCTTGTAGAAGCGTCCTATTAGCCCCGAGAACGAACACGAGCGGCGCTGCGAGCGCCGCTCGCGTGACGTCAGGGCACGCACTCGCGCCTGTCGTCTGCTACAATTCGTGCGTTGTACGGGCGCTTTCTGCGGTGTTTTCGTTTGTTCGCCCTCGTTCTCTCTGCTTGTATACTTATGGTGGTCGTCTCAAATATATTTTTATGACGTCTTCCTTTGCGAACATTTATTCAAAGAGCTAATTTCTTAGACAACAATGCAGCTTTCGAAGCCAACGCTACAGTGCCAGCCGAAGCGACGCAGACCAGCCCATTGCGGGTTTTTCATACGCGGATAGACAATCGCAAAAGCATAGCCTATAGGAATCCAGTTATGATACTATACCTGCCGCGGTGCAACAAGTATGTCACAAAGCTGGCTATATATGACTTCTACAGCAGTTACGTTGATTTTATTCCGCTAAAACAGGTTTGCTCACGACGAGTAGTTCATGGTATAATATCGAATTTTTGCATTTCCTCACAGAAACGCTCGGCAGTAGCACGGTGACTTAACTAATACTGGAGCTTAGATTCTACACGCCTCACTTGCTTCTTTAACTGCTTGTCAACATTAGGGGGTTCTTCACGTGTTTATTTTTTTAAGCGGCGGAAATTTGAAGTAAAGTTAATGAAGGCTTACAGCTATTTACAGAGTACAAATAGGAATGTACCAATATATATTCCCTTTTCCGTGCTACACGTTCAACTCACCTCTTTAGAGCGCGTTTGTTAATGATTAATAATGCATGTTATGTTCCTCTTTTTTTGTCTATGTTACCAAGTGCATATCATTTATTTATTGCAATGCCGCAGTGTGTTTTGCATTGTTATCGTGGAAATATTTCACTGTGCTTTCATATATTGTATAACTGCAATGTTTTATGGCCACTATATAGATGTAATTTATATGGCGCTTGATGTGTTACCCCATGCAGCCATATTATACCTAAGAGGGTGAGATTACCTCAAGCCGCGTCTGTGCGGCTTTTTTCCCTCATCCACCTCCATTTACCACTCCTCTGTACATGTGTGTGTGTAAATGGAAATTAATAAATCAAATCAAATCAAACTCACTTGAGAAATTTACTGGTGCTTGTTGCTTGAGGAATATACATGACGAATCTGTTTGGAAAACTGACACAGGCTGCTCGGCCCAATTTTTTTAGTGAAGTATGCCTGCTGGACCACATAGCTGCAGCCAGAAAGCAGTCGAAGCGTCAATGACTAGTAGTATGGGACATATTGAAGATATCTAAATTCCCCCTGTGGAGGGTCAGAAATCAAGTGAAAGTATATGCAAGGCTTGTGGTGCTTTCTTTATGAATGTTTGCGATTGGATTGGAGCAAACTTAAATTAGCCTGCAAGGTTCTCTTTTAAGTACCGACGAAGCGAATAGTTACCCGTTTGTATAATTAAATAACGCTGGATCGAGACATGGTGAGACAAAAGGTGCTTGAATTTTCCTTTTGTAGGCAATCTAAGCTGCGTAGTAGTAGCTCGAGAATACTTTAGCCATTCCAGTTGGCACTGTAAAAAAATGCTTTATGGTTTTAATTCGAAGTTGAAGTGAACTGATGGGTTTCGCGAACATAGCGTGCCTCGCCATATGGACAGTCGATTGTTACCGTTACGTGATCAGGGGTGTGCCATATTGTCGATAAAGGCTACTGAGGGCCACTATGATACATTTCATCACTTTCAATTGAGTGGCTGTCGATCTAAACAACGAAACTTTTCTCTCAGGTGATTGCTACTATGGTGTTTGTGAATTAACTATGTAAATACTCTACATGACACGCCGTCGTGTTAGCAGCCATGAGCAATTCGTTTTTTGGAGGCCTGTTTCAGAGGGGGATGAAAGTAGCAGCAAACATTTTCATAAGAAATGCGCGCCTAACTATTTTTTTACGCATTAATGAATGGCCATATTTGAATAGAACAACACACCATAGTAATAGGAATCATGATGACAGCTTCGCTGGGCAGTGTCTTTCTAACATCGGATAACATGTTGACGCCAATTACCAAATTTTTCTTCCACGTAAAATGCAATACCTCTCATAGCTAAATACCAAAGGAATGGTAAGTGTTTAGCGAAGCATCATACACAACTTCGCGCGTTGAATTTGCAGATATTCTGTTTTTAGTCAAAATTTACCGATAGACACGGCGCATACATGCATTGCAAAAACTTGTAGACCCCTTTAACGCTACTTAGCTTGCGATATCCAAGTCGCAAAGTTTCTCGACTCACACGCTTTTGAAGAAGAAACTGTGGTTAAGGTATTGCAGCTGAAAGAAGCCGACTTATTCTTCAATACGTACGGCTCGAGCCACCTATACCCCAAGCATACACGAAGGGAACGAGCGCGCGCGGCAGCCGAGCGAGCCGGAGCGAGCGGCGTCCTGGCCGTGACGTCACTCGCGAGAGGGCGCCATTCCTCTTTCTCGGGGCTAATACTAGTCAATGAAACACCACCGGATTGCGCGTTAAGCTTCCTATGGCATGCATTACAATGATTGCCGTCAACAATCACGAAGAAATCAGCTTTACTTTCCTCTCGCGGACGATGCTTTTTCAGAGCACTCGAAAGAATGATACCCACGAGGTTTACCGAAGACAGAGGCCTGTATTCACAAAGCACTCTCCTCGCGAGCGCAGAAATAGGGTCTCTGGAGTCGTGACTACAAAGAGACCATTAGTAATGACACCCAGCCAACGAGACCCATTTTGTAAATTAAGCCCCATAATTTACTGAACCGTGACTTTCGCTCCATAAACAGAGCTCTAACCAGTGAACGTGGAAAGCAAGCCTCTGCCCGGAGGAAATAATTTGTCAGGTCTGCTTGTCAAAACTTTTGCCGCAGACTGATATTTCCCCCGTTCGTCCACTGTTGATCGAGCTCTCTACTGGTAATTACAGGCTCTTTCACGTTTACCGTATAGGTGTATAAACGTATGTTCCATATGCAATTTTACTTATTGTTGATGTTATTTTCCTGTTTTTCTTTCAAGCTGCATGTAATATTACGCCTATTTCTACTATTATGTGTTTTGCTGGTGTTTCAACTAATCATTATTTCATTTTACGTTCTCGGTTTTTTTCTCTGAAGGGTAACAATTCTGAAGTATCTCTCTTGTTTTCTTACCTGCATATCACATTTTTGTGTATTCCAGCGTTCACTTGCTCTTAGTTATCGTTAGAAGGCACTGTTTGGAGCAGTGCACATTGTTTGATTACTTCTGCCTTGTCAGGTCTTGTGGGAGCCGTCAACCTAGTTTGTAGCTTTCAGCACAAAACGACCGCCTAGCGTGCATACTGGAAAATAAAAGTGATTTGCTTGAGTCAAACAGGTAATTCATGTTAAACTTCGATTAGGGAATCCAGGATTGAAATATTCTTTTATTCGGTGTATTATCGATCAGTGATTTTAACGGATGAAGTCACTATGTTATGACATGGCGTTCTGCGCGGTCCTTCATTTTAGGGATGGTTCTTTTGCCTATCAGCTTTTTTTCTGCCAGTGTGCTTCGGAATCGATATATGTGGAAGTGATCAAACCAGACTAGGAGCCACAATTAGTGTTACTTTTGTGGAACGTGGTAAGTGAATCTGGCAGCCATCGTTTACCTGAGCTTATTTGTACCAAAAGCTCCACTGCCTACCAGCTACGACCGTTTATGTTCGCCATGAAGCACTTCTTAATTAAAGATTTGGAGTTAATTTCACCCTGGAATATGTATTTGAATGTGCAACGTGCAAGGCGAAAAGCTTAGAAACGACCTCGGAAAGGTAGGGCCCTCGTGTTGCATTATTCCCCTTTACTGCTCGAGGAGCCCTAGCCACTGGGTCATAGCCTATGCATGTACTTCGCCCAACATTCGGCTCTTGATATCCGTATCTTAGACGCCACACACTCCAACCGGTTCCACACACATTCCACACACTCAAAACAAAAAGACATACAGTTCATGGATGCGGCTGAACTCTTTAAGCAGACATGTGGATCCAGCACTCGATAACTGTTATGGAGCCTAATGTATTTATTCCCCCCTCACCCACCCACCTACCTTTGCCTCAAGAAAACTTACGTACGTAGCAATTTGGGTCATTGAGTTCACTCTGCCGGTTCTGCCACCGAATATCACTCTAATAATGCTTTGCGCTGCTAGTATTCGTTTGAACGTTACAATTTCTAATTGAAGGAAACTAGATTTCCCATTTCATTTTTTTCCATAAAAAATATTGATTATCGATGTTAGCGTTGTTTTTACTACATTTTAAATGTGATTCGCGCCACATTGGCGAGCTTGTGGTTTGGTCAGTGTGGGCGGTGTTTTCTCTTCACTAGCCTGAATTTAACCTATATATAACGGGCTTCCTACGTGTCGATCATAAGCGTTCCCATCCTAATGTAATAGCTTTATTGTATTGCTGTAAAAAACTCCTGCGAATTCTCAACTGCTGCTAACAGTGCCCTTTCATCAAGAAACACACTATCTTGAAATGCCTGCTGGATACATTTACGTTGTTATACAACTACAGATGAGATTGCTACTTCTACTGAGATGGAAGACAGACGACATGACTACCTCATTGACCTTACATACTAATGGTACCTTCAAATGGCCGATTTGAAGTACTCTGGTGCTGCGGTGTACATTAGACTGGCGCTAAATCGAGTGCTCCGAACACATTCGCCTGGCTCATTCAGAGCGCCGCGCTCCCGCTCAGATTTCCCGCCAGTGCTCCCGAATGAAATTTGATCACGTGGTTTCTCCATTCACTCTGGTTTAGCACGTTCGCATGAGACAGGTTTTCTGTGGCTGCAGTTTCGAGAGAGCTCCGTGTCATTCGAAACTGATTTGGAGTGCGGGAGGAACCATTCCAATGCCCCATCATTGACAACATGTGCAAAAAGCGCAAGCAGGCCGGCGGAGTAACAAGCATCTTTGTGCGGTACACGCCAGTGTCCCGAAGGTATCATCATTGAAAATCACTTTCAATGAGCGCAGAGCAATGTCAGCAATGCCCTATAGTCCAAGAATATGATGAACTTCAATAGTCGACCACACTGATGTAAAGCAGATTATACGAACGCTGTTTTGGCCGGAAAGCGCATGCAGATGCGCTAAAACAACTTTGTTTGCCTTCGCGAACATTGCACACACAATACAAAGGAGTTCGCATCAGTTGTAGTTTGTGAAAAATGTAGTTTATTATAGGCAACCTTTAACAAATACAGTGTCTGTAAGTGCGGTACTCTCTCGATAGAACAATTGGGAAGTGGAAATCACATTTTTGGTCGATAATCTGAATGCTACGCTACTTTTGGTGCTCATCAAGGCGGACCCTTAACGGCCTTAGCATTCTTTGCCTGCTTCAGCCGTGTCAAGTTTATCTATCTATCTATCTATCTATCTATCTATCTATCTATCTATCTATCTATCTATCTATCTATCTATCTATCTATCTATCTATCTATCTATCTATCTATCTATCTATCTATCTATCTATCTATCTATCTATCTATCTATCTATCTATCTATCTATCTATCTATCTATCTATCTATCTATCTATCTATCTATCTATCTATCTATCTATCTATCTATCTATCTATCCTCTTATGCCGATCCGGTGACTCAAGTGAGTGAGTGAGTGAGTGAGTGAATAAATTTTTATTGGGTACAGCAAAACGTGATGAAACGCGCACCCGGCTTATCTCGCGGCGGGACTGACATGTCTAGCATACCGGGCCGATCGGAGGCGCGCTGTACGGCCAGAATTCGGTCTCCAAAGACGAGGCTTCGCAGGAATGCGGCCCACTCTTCGCTGGTGAACCTTGGGCGCAGCGACCCGCACTCCCAGAGCAAGCGAGACAAAGTAGGAGCCTCACCACAGCCTACGCAAGAACAATGCGGGTAAATCTCAGGATATATGCTGTTAAAAGAATCCAAGGACACAAATTAGGTTTAATAGCCGAAGCCACAAAATATGTGCTCATGTCGGAATGCCGCCGTGGTCATTGCATCGTCCTCATTGAAGCTTTGCCATTCGACTCTCGTCATTCCTCAAAAAGGATGAACAAGGCTGAAGTACACAAATAACGTTTATCGCATTAATATTTAAGCAACCGAATTGGGATGTAAAGTAAAACTACGGAGACGTATTCTTCACTGCTCTGCATTAGAAATAGTTGCCATCATAGGCTTTGCAAAGCAGGTTGAGAACGCTGCTCAGAAATTCTGACGAGATGCTAAGCACCACCACTGAGTCACATCCTCCCTTCAGATCTGGGTGATATCGAGTCATAGCGCCGCTGCGCTCACTAAATAGCTGTGTGGGTCGCTACGCGAGTTGTTGGATGGCCCTGAGGCTTTAGTCACTGGCACCAAGCTTTAATTTAGGTGTACAGTAAAAAAGTGTCAGCGCTCACAATGCGCATTATTGTCTGCCCCGTCGCCACTGTCTTCCATTTCTTTTCACGCCCGCCCCTTCCTATAGCAACTCACAGCAGCCTTGTATGGCAACAAAATTTAATTCAGGCTTGTAAACAACTACAACAGTTATATAACATCTAGAAAGCAGATCGCTCACTAGCATCTATGAAAGTCCACTTCAATAAAAGCCCAGCGAAGCTGTCAAATGCTCAGCCCACACATATTTTCCCGGCGATGGCATCGCTGGTTCACGTTATGGGCGAAACCCTTCTTTTTTGCAAGGTGGGAAAGTTGATCTAAGAAAGAGTTGGAAAGAACACGTGTAATACCTGCCTGAGACTCACACTTATTTTACAGTACCAACTCTCTATTTTAAGCCAAGGCAAGTGCGCTGCCCCTGGCAGTGATCGACATACTACAAGTTTTCGTATTTACACCAAAGGGGAACGCATTCCTGAGAGTTGTTTGAGTGGTTTGAACGTAAATTTCCTAAAGTGCATAGCTCACGGAATTTGTAACGTAGTACTTTCGTGGTCGGGTATAGAACATCAGACTTCGATATGCCGAACTTTATGACAGGCATGTGGGATGGCGCTGTCTAAAACCTATTCATTAGTCCTGCAACGCTTTCCTGCCGCTCTAATGTACCTCTTTTCTGACGTTATTTTCCAGAATCCTGGGTTGCTGATAATACTGTCGTAACACAGATGTTTTACGTCTTCCTGAAATGCAGACTACGTGCTCATCAAGAAAACTCTGACATTTCAGAGCCGTTAAGATTTTTCAACTTCGTTGAACATGCTTCTTTGCGTGGGTTTCGGTATAGCGCATGGTCTTTATATACTTGTGTGCACTGTCTGCGAAGAATATATGTTTCTCCGGAATCCTCGTCACGTCGCCAGCTCCTGACTACCAGTTTGTTTAGGTTAAAATTACGGCGTCGTAAATGTCTGCGACGACCTCCCATCACTAGACATCTTTGTGCGGTTCTGTAAAAAGGATGAGAAAAAAAAACTAAAGCTGGGAAATGTTTTAAGAGACTACAACATGAAGACGTAAGTGTTAGTACGAACATAGAAAATATAAACTAATATTATAGCGTTTTCTATGCATGATGAATATATATTATATTAGAAAAGACCTTCCATAATAGACGATTATCGACACTAAATTTATATATTGTAAAGCGCAGTGATATCTGGAATTGTAATGCGCACCCAATTGTTAGGCCCGGCGACGCTATGTCTGAGGAATTACTCAATGCACCTGATTACGTAACCACAGAAGATGTTCGTAAGTATTATACATTTCACATGTCATATCAGTTTATACATACATTTTATACATATATTTTAACACGCTTGTTATGATTCTCTGTTTTCTTTGTATAGTATAGGTATCGGCAATGTGACAAAGTTATAATCTAGTGATTAGGCTTCTGTTTCATTTTTTCAAAAAGAATTGCTTTCGTCATCTGGGTTACGGTGATAACTATGGAATAGCAAATTTTTATACATAGCTTATTACCATCCGCTCCATCTATCGCGCAGTGCTCCGCTGGGAGCTTGTCAGATATGCGTCTCAATAAACAAACCAATTGTAAGGAAGAAGAGTGGCACTGAAAGTTGTCGCCACCATCGCATGTCTCGGAGCCAGAACAGATCGGCAGGCTAGAAGGCGCTGCCGCCATCGCGTGTCGCACGGCTGATTCGCCGCTCTCGCTGAGCTATCGTTGCTTCCGCTTTGTTTCTGGCTGTCGTTTGACGAGTCCACTAAACCTCGTCGGGAAACAAACAATAAATAAACGTTTTAGGCGCAGCGTGCCCAGGTGTGGGGCAACCTAAGGGCTTTCAAAAGAATACGGAAGGAGGCACGCGTGGAAGGCTTTAGCCATGCTCGTGGCCTCAACTCACACCCATGTGGCTAGTCCACCTCGTAAGTATTAGCCATGTATTGAGGCCACAATAACGAAAACAAAAGCACTACTGGCTAAATCTTCGATGCCGGGACCTGCCCACACAATGCATATAGGTTTCGATGCTAGTAAGGATATTTTAATTCATTCAGAGAAATCTAGAAAACAATTGTACCCAATTTATATTTTCCACCTATAACAATGCATCATCATCATCATCATCATCATCATAAGGTCTAACGTACTGCTAGCACCTCTACGGTCGCGAAAGGAGGTCAGCGGACGCGAAGATCCAAGTAGAGCAAAAGCATATCGACAAGGGGAGCATGGAAGTTGGTCAAAGCAGAGGGAGGACGTTGGAAGCGATGCGAGTGTGGACGAATGTGGATAGGGGCCGATGAATGTTGATGTGGGTGTTAATACAAAGCTACCGTAGTTAACGATATAAAAGTAGCAACAACCGAGACCGAACATGGAAAAGTAACCGGAAAAAGAGACAATCAAGTTGGATGAATTACAGACCTCTGCCTCTACCCAAGACGCACTACAAAGCCGTCCACAAACAACAAGATGGCCTACGACTCTCCAAAGGGTGCAACGTGGCCGTGACGCGTGAGCGGGAGCCGGCCATACGCCAGTAGGATATTACTACTCCCAAATGACCTCACATGCACAGTGTGCTCAGAACTTAAGCATCGCGAGCGTGGCCAACTACGAAATGGTGGAAATCCTGTCAGAGGTGAAAAAGATTTAACTAGGAGCCAACGTCTACAACCCATCCCTACCCAGTGTGGTGGCGTAGTGGATTTGCTGCTGCGCTGCTAAGCCTGATGCACCGCGATTGAATCCTGACCGCGGCAGCCGTATTTCGGTGGGAAAGAAATGCAAGAACACGCGTTTACTATACACTTGGTGCACATTAAAGTGCCCAGGTGGTCAAAGTCAATCTCCAATCCTTATAAGTGCCTTATAATCATATCGTGATTTGGGCACGTAGATATCGAAAATTAGTTTTTTTTACATTCTATCCGCATACGTGAGGTCACTCGTCGACACGTCAGTAGGAGTCGTTCATGGACGGACCAGCGAATATCGAAAGCCAAACTATGTACGACCGCAAGGGCGGACGGTCAGGAAGACTTCGGAGAGAGACTGGTAGGAAGGCCATTGTACCAGTGATCTAGTTTGACGGACCATAGGTACTTTTCTACATCATGGTGGGCAGCGCAATAACTAGGCGCAGAGCTTATAAGGCGATGTAGTACTGCAAGGCGTGTGCCAAGATCTACCACCGGCACGACGGATGCCGCAAAACTACCTCTGCAGCGAATGCAGGAACGAGAACCAGCTGGAGAGTCATGACTCAAGCCGAGTTTTCCTCCTTCCGAGTGAGAGAAGAAAGAAGCAGAACATCAGCATGACCTTTGCATTCGGACACGGAGAAAAATTCATCGACCAAAAAGTACGATCTCATCAGGCTCAAGCTTTACCCAGGGAAGGTCCCCATCGAGATCGAGGTCCCGATAGAAGTCGCAATCGAGATCCAGGTGCAGATCGAGATTCAGGCTGTGATCAGGGTCGAGGTCCACGTGGAACCTCGGGATAGACAAGAAGGTGAGCTGGACGGAATGTTGCGGAAAGCATTCCCATATTTCCATTCATCTCCCAGACGAATAAGCACGACTGGGTCACCCAACAGAAAAATACTGCAAACATGAAATAGGCAGTGGACAAGCAGAAGCATACAATGGACATACAAAAGCGAATCACGAAAAACGCATGACATGTACGAGCGACAAATCAATTGGTTCCGGCTAATGGCGCAACAACCGGCGCAAGGAGCGGTAAGCACGAGCTAGCCGTAGGTAATAGACAAAGAAAGCGAGCCGGGAATGAAAAGAAGAGCGAACAGATTTTCAAGCAAAAGCTGGGATCATTCAGGCAAACATTCGCCAATTGAGACTCAATAGGAAATATTTCTGTCACCATATCAACTAGATGCTCGCCACCTTCAGCGCCAAGATCGAAAACCATCCACAATTAAATCAAGGCATTATTTCACGGGAAAACGATTTACAACAGAATCTACATGCATGCACAGCGCAAAAGACGAGGACTGAAGGAAGGGCACAACACAGGTGCTGACTTCAACTGATCTTTATTTGCGAAATCGCCAGAATGATATACATGAGCAAAACTAATGAAAAACCACTTTTGCATTATGTCAGGCATGGATTCCTATTGCATCAAAGCCAGATATTTGATTTCGTTTTTGGTGAGGGCAATAGACGATGCATGCTAATGCAACGGCCGCCCAGCCGCTGTATCTTGTCAGCCTGTATGATTTCACATGTAAGTTGTTCTTGGGATTTGGAGATGACGGCGCACCTCTCAAATTGAGGGTCACAATGGCAGTCTCAGCAGTAAACACCAAGATGACCTTGGATGGTTCTGTAAACATTGTAAAAATGCTCTTTCAATCACTCATTTAAGCATCTGCCTGTTTGGCCAATGTATTTCTTTCCGCAAGTCAGGGGAATCATATAAACTACTCCCAGGGCGCATGCTCCAAACCATTTCCTATGGTTAGTAGTGCAAATATTTCGTCGTGTGGCATGATGTCTCACACGCCTAAAGAGCACAGATAATTTTTATGGGGCAGAAAAAGCTTTAACATCTATTTTGCGGCCTATCTTCTTCAAGCTGTGAGATATCTTGTGCAAGTAAGGGAGCACCGCGACATGCTTATCGTCTCTGGCAGCGCAGTCAGCTGGTGCTTTGTCTCCCAGCTTGATTTTCTTTAATATCTTTTCTGCTACTGAAACTAACAAAAGCTTTTGGTACGCAGCATATGATAGCTGGGAGGCCTGCGCAAGGAGACTGCACGTCAAAGAGCCAAAGTAAGACTTATTTAAAGCATTTGTGAAGGAAAGGTTTACAATGCCCCGTTTAACCAGCTTGGAATGGGCCGACAGATAAGAAAAACGTGGCTGGTTCCCTCTGGGCTTGTACATCCAGCTCAAGTGATCTCTGGAGATCATCATCATCATCATCAGCCTGGTTACGCTCACTGCGGGGCAAAGGCCTTTCCCATACTTCTCCAACAACCCCGGTCATGTACTAATTGTGGCCATGTCGTACCTGCAAACTTCTTAATCTCATCCGCCCACCTAACTTTCTGCCAGCCCCTGCTACGCTTCCCTTCCCTTCGAATTCAGTCCGTAACCCTTAGTGACCATCGGTTATCTTCCCTCCTCATTACATGTCCTGTCCATGCCCATTCCTTTTTCTTGATTTCAACTAAGATGTCATTAACTCGCGTTTGTTCCCTCACCCAATCCGCTCTTTTCTTATCCCTTAACGTTACACCCATCATTCTTCTTTACATAGCTCGTTGCGTCGTCCTCAATTTAAGTAGAACCCTTTTCGTAAGCCTCCAGGTTTTGCACCGTAGGTGAGTACTGGTAAGACACAGCTATTCTACACGTTTCTCTTGAGGGATAATGGCAACCTGCTGTTCATGATCTGAGAATGCCTGCCAAACGCACCCCAGCCCATTCCTATTCTTCTGATTATTTCCGTCTCATGATCCGGATCCGCCGTCACTACCTGCCCATGTAGATGTATTCCCTCACCACTTCCAGTGCCTCCCTACCTATTGTAAGTTGTTGTTCTCTTCCGAGAGTTCTCTTCTCTGGAGACACTAAGTCGCAAATCTAAAAATATTAACGAGTTAACTACCGGTAGTTCATGCGTCAGGACAAGTTGCGACAAACACTCGTTGAAATTGAAAAGTACGTCTGAAACAGCACGCTTGAAACCTTGACCTTCACACGCAAAAAGTAACAAGAAGTCATCAACAGAACGGAAAACGTTTACAACCACTGTTTTATCAAGGCGGCTAGGAAGAAGTCGGTCATGGTGAGTGAGAAAAATGTCGCCCAAAATTGGTACTACGCATGGACCAATATGATTTGCATGAACCAGTATGCCTGAACCAATATCGCTTTTAAAAGCGATATGTCGTCATGGCATTTGAACACAGAAATAATAGCCTCTAGGGATTTTGAGCCAAACGCGTCATTTTGTTAAACAACAAATCATCCTTCCTTGTCAGCAGTTTTCTGCAGTCAGCAGAAATGGAATTTACTCTAAAGAACGGCACGACGCTGTTGACAGGCAAGTCTTCGCGCAGGGCATTAGACCACGAGAAAACATGTACGCCTTCAGAAACACAGCGTTCCGTCTGAGCCCCAGGGGCTCGCTTGGCTACTTGCCAAATAATAGTGAACAGTTCCGGTGACGATATCTGAGGTTCCACTGCAAATTTGGGAACCAAGCTTAACACCCGTTGCACTCTTTTCGGAACAGGCCCATCCCATGCTCTGTGTACTGGGTTGCTTCGCGTAGGAGACCTCTTGGGGGTGATCGCCCGAAGCTGGATGAGTGCACGCCGCCAGATTAATTGAGTTGTTCGGTCGGTGATGGCATGAAGTTCAGCCCACTTCTGTGCCCTTGGAGGGGTTTCAGCTCTGTGAAGTTGGAAGAATAGAACGTCCCGGTGTAATCGTGCCTGGTGTTACCACTCTGAACGAAGTATTCTGTAGATTCTCATTTCGTGCCCAGCTGAAGGAGCGATGCCTCAAAATAAGTGTTTAATGTCGGGAACCAGCATTTGAGCCGCATACAATAGGCAAGGGTGCGCGCCCAACATTCAGCAATGGCGATGAGGTGCACAAGAAAATACGGATCAGCAGGAAAACAAGCAAAAGAGTCAGATCTACTAGAAATATAACTTGAGAAGGTGGACGTTTGGGCGAGTTGGTGATTCAGTATCGACATGTGTGCACAGCCCAAAAGACGACGACTGAAGGAAGAACACAACACTGGCGCTGACTTCAACAGACCTTTATTTGCGAAATGGCCAGAGCAATATACATCAGCAAATGTAATGAAAAAGAACTTTTGCATTATGTCGCACTTGAACCCCCTATTGGATCAGCTCGATACCTGATTTAGTTTTTGATGAGGGCAATGAAGGGCAATGGTGATGCCTTCGCATGAGAAGGAAATTTACAGAAGAATAAATACGGGTTGCAGGGCACACGGCAGTCATTACTAAATCCTGACTGGGAGCTTACCACTGTGTTATAAAAGAAGTGTGTAGTCATTGCATTATACCGATTCTAACGCATCGGGTGGAAACTTGGACTATAACGAAGAAGCTCGAGAACAAATTAAGAACCACGCAAAGAGGGATGGAATGAGAAATGCTACCCATAACATTCAGTGCCAGAAAGAGAGCGGTGTGGATCAGAGAGGGAATGAGGATAGTCGATATTCTAGTTGATATGCAAAGAAAAAAATGGAGCTGGGTAGGCCATTGAACGCGTAGGGTAGACAACTGATGGACCATAGGGTCACAGAATGGTTGGCAATTTAGGGGAGCAAAGCACATTCGAGAACGGCAGAAAACTAGATGGGGAAATGAAATTATGAAATTTGCAGGTGCAAGTTCGACGGTTGATGGGCGATTGCAGGGAGACGTGGTTGTCCCGCAGTGGACATAAAAATCCCGCTGCTGATGATAATGAAGAAGGATAAGAAGCTATTTATGTCGTGCGAAGAATAGGGCATGGCTGCCAAGAGAGGCACTACTGTTTGCCTTGGCATAAGGCACAAACAAAATGCACTGGAGTACGTGTAGGAAAGGGGGTCTATACCATTAAGGCAAGGAGATAGTTATAAGCACACTGGCATAGATTCACTAAAAACATTTTACAGCAAAGCTGTATATGGATACCGGTTCGTCCGTCCGTACTCCTGTCACCGGTACGCCAATAACTACTCCCACTCAGCCCCATGCGCATGCGCAAAAAAAGAGGCGTGCGATTGGCTGTGCCAGTATTGACGTCGTGTCTCTCCGTCGCAGCCGACAGCGTGCGCAGCAGTTTCTTTCCGGGTCCATAATGGGTAGGCCACGCCTCATACGTACTCCTCAGGAGCAGGCGGCTTCGGATCAGGAACGCCGCGAGCAGAACCGGGAACGAGCTCAACTACGCCGTGCTAATGCAGCAGCCCGGGCGCAAGAACAGGCTCCTGCCGCCGAGCGCAAGCAGCAACTGTGTACCGAGAATGTGGAAGCCTACCGAGCCGTCGTTCAATGAGCTGTTGGGATTAACCCACTGATAAACACCGGGGCCGCATGTTTCAGCTTCCTTTCGGGTTTATTTTTTGAGATCCTGCAAATTGACGCCAATATGTTGTTCTGCCTTCTGCAATCTAGGTTTTCTGCTACAGAAATTTAGCACTTCAACTTCAAATATTAAGCTGCTCAGTGACCTAAGCTGTATCCGGACATAACTGCAATATACTTACATCTCACGGGTTCCGCATATGAAACTCAGCGTTAGAAACTTGGTAGAATCTAGAGAAAGACTCTTGGTTTCATTTACACTTTTGACTCGCCAGCAACATTAGTACAGGCTAACAACAGGAACATTCTTGATCTAATAAGACACAAATACCGCCTAGATCTGATACATTATCTAAGAACCAGAAATTAGCCCTGGACGCTTCACTATATGTAACCTTTCTGTCCATAAGACATACACCGCTCCATCCCCTTGATGCAATAAAACCTCATCATGCTATGACATCCACGTATAATTTCTCCTTTCCACGCACCACTCCCGAATACAATTTGCTAACCACAGTATATCTACCTCATAAGACGTGACTGTATTTCTGAATAGTGCATACAGATGTGGAGGCTTAGATTTGCTCGTATTTCTTCTCTTCTTTAATGACATAGTTTTCGCTTCTTTTGCATTATATATTCTCGTCCAGCAAGGGCCGCATATTTGTCTTCAGTATGAGCAAATAAAGGTAAGTGAAGTCGGTCCTGGCAAACGCGCAATCGTTCCAGCGAACACATCAGGCGCCGGACTCGCAACGGTCACAAAATGGAAGACGGCTTGCTCGACACAGCCAAGGAAACGAATCACAAACTTGAGGACGGGACGATGGATTATGTACCAAAGAGCAACGAGTGCTGCTAAACGAGCAATTTTCCAGATTCCTGTAAACACGTCAGCATGACCAGGATTATCAAGCCAAACAAGCAAGACGAAAATTTTTCAGAACTTACGATCCATATCCCTGACTTTCGGAGCCGGTAAGCTCTTCAAGCACACGGTGCACGAGAGGGGTTTTGCATACCTGAAAGACAACAGGATGTTGCCAACTGCTTTGTACAGGTTGAGCCGACATATATATCCCGATATATCCTCTTAAAAATCGAAGACGTCGCAGACAATTAAGCACCACGTAGGAGAGGGCCGTCCTGTCCCTAGACGTGACCGGTGCCTTCGACAACGTCTCGCACGAAGTCGTGTTGAGGAACCTCCGAATACATTGGCTACAGCCAGAGCACGTACAAGTATGCCCTGTACTTTCTGTCGGAGGGCATGCTAGCCTTGGGCCTGGGCAAAATGGGTTGAACGAAATTTATGGTATTCAACCAGGGAACTCCTGAAGGCTCGGCTGTCTCTCCCTATTGTTTAACTTCTCTCTGACGAAACTGCCGGGGAGGATATGGGGGATCGAAGGACTCAGGCAAGCAATATCCGTAGATGCCCTGACCCACTGAATCAGGGAAAAGTCCGCAGGACCGCAACAGGACGCCTTGCAGAATGCCGTGAACGAAACAGAACAATGCCTGAGGGACCGCGGACTCTTGTGCGCAGACGAAAAGTCAGAGTTCCTGATATTGAGGTGAAGAACGAGGAGCCGACCGCTGCAGAAGATGCCCGATCCAGTCGCTACGGTTAACGGAACCAAGATACCAAGGTTCCACAACGTTAAAGTCATCGGTGTCATCTTGTAAACAGAAGGAATGGGCCCCGCGATGTACCAAAAATTCTGCAAGACGGTCCCGCAGGTCGTTCACCTAGTCTGGGTGTGCCGAGCCGAAAGCATGCGCTCCATGAGCAGGACACACTCAGGCTAATAGACACTGGTCATAAGCAGAATGACGTACCACATCCCTTACCGCGGCTGAAAAATAATCAGAAGAAGAAAGGAAGCTTTGATTTAAAAGAAGGAACTCAGCTTACTAATTGACAGGATGTACAAGCTCACGCTGGTTCTTCGCGGCATGGCATCGACCGAGATGATGCTCGAACTAGGAGTTTAAAGCAGCTGGAAGTAGCTAACAGAAGCGTACAACGCCAACCAGATCAAGCATCTCTAGCTCACCGAAGTGGGCAGAGCCAAGCTTAGGAGACTTGGGGGGAAGGAACTGTCCTTTTCGTGTGCTGCCGTAGTACTGATTCACTGTGGGACCTCGGTGCCGCGGATGCGCAGTCCAGCCTAGCCAATCAGAACTTGAAGGGCTCCCATACCTCCCAAGGTTGCGCGGAAGGCATAGAGGGCAAGTTAATAGAAAACAAGCATCACGTTGCGTATTATTATGAGGGTGTTGGTGGTCTCCAGAAACATGCGCTTTGTGACATAACAGAGGAATAAGAGAAGCCAGAGCTAGGGCACTTGAGAAGGCCCATCACAGGGACCTCTGGATGTGGGGCTAGTGGCGGCCGTGACAGGTGAATATAGAGTATTAATGCTCATAGACCCTCAAGCCATGTGCAGGAATTTTCAAAATTGTCGATTATCGAAGGCAACCCTTGATATCCATAGTAAACTAAACAACTCGCCGGATATGTACGTTGTCTGCAACCCCGATCTCCATTCCTCGGTAAAGAACTCAGTGGCAGACGCCGAGACCTGTGTACACGCCCTCCGAACCGTTTCGCTGGACCATGTCTATCGGAGGTCGGACGCCGTTCCCAACAAGTACTCGGACACACGCACTGCCGTCTGAAGAGAAGACGCGATCCTCCACCCACCTAGGCAGACTAGAGATAAAGCGGTCGACTTACCCAGGTTTTAGATCAACTGCTTTCCACATCTCAGCCTCCTAAGCCAAATGTTGCCATCGAGCTTCAACGATAAATACAAGCACTGCATTGTGCTCAACATCCTCTATGTCGTGGTATGAGACTGTGGTGGCACCGACATGCAGCCCATCAAGGAACCAACCTTCGAGCAGCGGGACGCTTGGCGGGCCAGCGCCCACCCTGAATACTAGGCCAGCCTGGTGGGTAGGGCGTGGCGAACGGAGTACACTGATGGCGTCCTGCACTGGACTGGCTGCCTGGGTAGAAGACGTCGCTTGCTCCTTTGATAAGGTTTATTAGTGCTACTCTCATTCACAAACTCATCATCGTGTACTACAGATCGAGCTTCTTTCGCCACCTCATTACTTCTCATTTAGGTCTGATCACGAGCACAAAGTTGACATTCGTTCTTGTAGATTGTTCCCTTTGTTGCATTAACTTGTTTTTGATATGTCATTTTAGGTGGACTACGAAGTCTTTCAGACCAAAGCACGGTTGATAGGCGGCTTTCAGGTGGATAAATTGCCGGCAACTTTTGCAAGGCTAAGTTCGCCTGCGGCAGGAACAGCCATCCTCCTCCTCCTCCTCCTTTTGTTGGCTAACACCTGAAGAGTGAAGTTACCCGGAAATTCTGACTCCATACTAGAAACTAACCGTTTTAATGAAACTACGCAATCCCTTATTTTGCGTGCATTCATGTAACTTGGGCTATTTTGTGAGCATCGCTAGTTCTTATATTTGCAGCGAACTATGAAATATATAACTTCATGATGTAGAGCTACGATTACGTACCCTGCATTTGCTAATCAATAGTATTGTTTAAAGCAATAGTTGATTGTGTTGTTGATGCTCTATAATGTTCATATTTTATGTTGAACATTCTCCCCCATTCCCCGCTAATGTTATTGGTACCGAGGATACGATAAATAAATAATAATGAATAAATAAATACAGAAGATGTGAACAATATTACGGTGTTCGGGCACTGCAGCCTTTCTGACGTCTGCCCCAGCTAGAGTCGTCAGCACTCCTTGGGCGGCATTCTTACGGCGGAACTATACAGCTATGCCTTTGACGGAAGCAAGAAAAAGCATCTGTACAGTGAATAAAAACAATGATAGTAAAACCTTCTTTACCGCCTAAGCAGCAGAGATTTTCGCGTCTTCGTGCATACGGCAATGGCGAGCTGATCATACCTCAAAAAATTATTTTTCTTTCTTTTTTTGCGAAACGAACCATCAAACGAAGCACGCCGATGAACTGACACTGGGAAAAAAACTGCTTACAGTAGTTCATACAAAAGTGCCTATCGTTTCAAAGGACGCCAGCCTGAATGCTTCGCAAAGAGATCACCATACTCTCCGAAGCGGCAACGACGGGTGATGACACGGCAGTAGAGTTGCGGTGCCATCTATATTTAAATGACACTTCCTCTCTCTGTGTGTGCGCAATGTGCCTGCAGGCGGAAGAACTGTTCCTTTGATCTTCACTGATTTAGGAGTATTGACAGGTTCAGGAAACCTAATGAAAAAGTTATGAAAGAACGGCGTTCGGTAGGGTGGCAACATATCAAGCTTATTTTATGCCATAAATTCTATCAATTCTCACGTAAATATTTATATTTCAACCACACAACACTCTCGAGATGGTCTGAATGCTACATCGTCATTTTTTAAAGGCGTGCCTTGAGGTCTTGGTACAAACGTTACGATATGTGTAGTGGTGAAGGCATTTTTTTTTAAATAGAGGTTCGTGTGACTGGCCAGATGACGATCATACGACACTGCACTTGATGAGTTCCGCATGCTCTTCAGTGCGATGTCTTTCTTCCGCTGCTTCTCAGTTTGTTTCTCGCTCAACGTATGCTGCCGTGATTCAGAGAGTTCTGAGCATACATGCTTTGAGCCAAGCCTTCGGGAATCTTTGATCATTCAGCGTGCTTTCAACAGCCGGTGAATGAGGGAGATGTGAACCGAATTTAAGTGCTGATCAAAGCGAATTGCAATGTTTTAGGTACATCGTTCTTGTTATCGGTGCAACGGAAAATGTGCTTTTCTTGTGTGTGTTCAGTGCCATAGGTTCAGCTACAACACAGGCAAAAAAAATATAATATTTTCAGCTGTACTTCTTGAATCAACGAATTTTGTTAGAGTAAAGCTCTTGGGTTTGTGTTTTTTTTTTGCTTTGGGCTGCGTTAAATTCTTAACAGATTTTTTTTTTTCAGTTTAGTTAATGCAGCACTACGCGACGCACAACGTACCAGTAAATGGATACTGATACATTCAGGCATAAATTTAATAACGCATGTTTTGTGGGAGCCTGCTCATAAGGTCTCTACAAGCCGCCTTCAGTGTTTTTATTTCTTCACTTTGTAATGTTCAGCTAATATCAGTTATTAAGAATAAGCTTATGGATTATCTTGCTTCAATAAATTTTCTCGGTATTTGTATTATTGCAAGAAAAATGTGCGCGTTGACGCGTATTCATTGATGCTCCGAGGCCGTATTTTGTAACTCACTACTTTTATTTTCCCATCTCACCTGTGTAGTGGCTTGCACCTTATTCGCACACCGTGTTGCCATTATTACAGTTACGATGGGCCACAGGACCCGAAGTGTCAGAAGAAAAGAACGCATATGCAACGGATAATTCAATATACATGCCTAGGGACGCAGTGATATAAGCGCTAAAAACATAAAGTTCCAGGTATTCCTTTTTGTCTTGCAGAGACGAAACATTTGTGCGTGAAACAGAACAACACCGCTTATCTGGAATGTTTGTAATAAGGACCTGCTGGCATAAATTTCCTCCACGTAATGGGAAAAGGTTAGAATGTGCAGGCAATTGTATGTTCTTATAAATGACAGCTTCGGACATTTCAAACAATTCATTTACTTTATTTATACTGATAACTGGTGATGTAGTAGTGTACGAAGTATTGAATTTCTTTATTTGTTTATTTTATTCAGTTACAGTGGCAATAAATCGGATCTAGTGTCCTCATTGCTGATAAACGGCCAGAAACTGGCGAACCCCAACAATCCCAATTGGAGTGAATAGTGAAAGATGGCTACCACTTTAAAAAGGACGAACATGTACGGCCACCTCTATGTACTCGTTTGTTTCTCTGCGGCAATGTCTTTGTGTGTGCGTCACAAACATGACCAGCTTAATCAAAAGGACAAAAGAAACACAATTTTCAAAGAGGGCGTAATAAATTCAAGTAAGAGCACGTAATGAGCGCATTGTGCGAGCTTTTTCCGCGCCGCATTTATACAACCGCCAGTCTTGCACCACTGCTGTTCTTGCCATGTTGTTTCAATCTCATGAGCCGAATTTTCGAAGCATGATTAGGAATCAGACGATTAGAATAAGACTAGGTCAACAGAACACCTGTCAGTAGTTTAAGACCTGAGCCGCACATCACGGCTTCATTTCAACGGTCTACTGCAAATTGATCTAAATTTAACAAAAGTTGGCGACCGTAATTTGCTTAACCCACATTCATGAATTTGCGAATGCAGCATACGCTTTACCCACATTGAGTATTTAACTCAACATCTTACGATTTTATTTTAAAACTGACTAAAGTCAGGGTAGCACAATTAGCACATGGCCGTGGTAGTTGGAGAAGTATGGGAGAGGACTTTGCCCTGCAATGGGGAACCAGCGCTGGATAGGCGGTGCGTCGAAAAGAGTGCGTTGCCCGCCGTCCTGGCGACGAAACGCGGCATATCCCAGCCGCTCGACCAGAGGACACGTCCGCGGCCTTTTCATATGGTTCGCATGTTTCCGTTTTCGCGCCGCGTCAAGTGGACAGTTTTCGTAAGGAAGCTAGCGCCATCAAGTGAAGAAATGACGAAAGAAGCTTTTTAAGCTTTGTATATTTTTCACAGTGCGTCGCGGCGAGCACGTGCGTTTATTTAACGGTTGCGCCGTGTGCCGTTCCCATGCTTGTGTGGCAGCCTGCCTCTCAAATCTAGCAGCTACGGCACCGGCCTTGCTGCGCTATGGTTTCGGAAGTATTAGTTGGCCTGAAGACATTCCACACTTCTCTGGCTAGACATAAGAAATTCTGATGTTACTTCGCCACAGTAGTCAATGGAGAAGAAACCTTTATCGCATCAGCTGACTCGGGCAAGCAAAGGTTTGAGTGCTTCGCTGCTTGATCCGTAACAACCCTGGTTACAGTGAGCACTAATTACATAAAATTTACCGAATGCATCTCAGCGCCGAGTCCTCATCCGCATGCGCATTTTTATTAACACGTAGGCGGCATAGTCGCGCGTGCGGCTGCAGTATGCGCACACAACTCATACTACAAGGCAGCTTCCCTGCCACATAATTCTTGTCAATTAATGAAAACTATTTACCTTTCGTATCGTTCGCTTGGTGTGGTGGCATTGGAAGGAGTTTGGCGGTGGCATTGCGAAGGAAAAATGGTTGGTACATGTGCCGATGGTGCATGCTATTGCTCATTTTGTTTGGTACTGGCTGCCACAGCTGACCGTCTTCACTATCGAATAAACTAAGCACACGCGCGAAATTCGATTTAGAAACCAGCCCGACACTGCTTGACAGGGAGACAAGACGGGAACTTACTCCGCTCGCCTGACTGCTTTGATCCAACATCACCTCCGTTCTCGTTTGTAGGGTTTAGATGGAAAGACGCAGAAGGATGCATCCTCCCTCATTCCGACGTAGTTGCGATACTTGTATACGCAACAGTACCGTCGGTGTCTTTTTGTTTTCCTTCGACTTTCAGCTCACGCAATGCGCTAGCAGTGGCAATTTTCGTCCGCGGGAGCGGCTGAGTTGTGCATGTTCTGACCGCCAGGGTGGCGCTGCAGGCGTCGTGAAAACTCCAGCGCTGATTCCCAATGGACGTAGCCAAGATGATGATGATGATGATAATAATGATGACCTAACCGTTATACCAAGGAGACTATAGAGTTATTTAGGAAATATCCTGAAGTGATCTCAGCTGTTTCACCAGAATACAACGTGCTCAAACTTCGAAAGAAAGCTGTTTTATGGTCGGTGGTGTCCTGTGGCTTATGGGGCTTTGCTCATGAATTACCCCTTGCTTGATAACCGGAGGCCGCAAGGTTGTTCTTACCTAAGTAAACAAAAATTAATTTAAGAAATTTTACGTGCGAAAACCACAATTTAAGTATGAGGCAAGCCGTAGTGGGAGATTCCGGAATAATTTCGACCACCAGGGGTTCTCCAACGTGCACCTAAATCTAAGTACACAGGTGTTTCCGCCCACGTCGAAATACTGCCGACGTGGCCGAAATTTGATCCCACGACCTCCTGCTTAGCAGCCCAACGTCAGTTATCAGTCATATTACACACGATACAAATATTTACGCTTTGCTTAATACATATGTTTTAAGTTTGCAGTGGTGGTAGTCACTCACAATGTTGCACAGTAACTTAGAGAAGAGCAGAATAGAGCGTTAGACATAAGCAACTCTACTTTATGCGACAGGGCATACCTGGCTTTCATGGCGATATGATTTATCTGTCTGTGTCTCTACATATGGTCTGAAACATACACTACCAGGGATATAAAACTACGGAATTTCTATATTTTCTCCCTTAAATAATGAGTGAACAAACAGGTCACATTTTGTTTTAATTCTTGTTTGAAAACCGACTGCCGTAGATTTGTTAAGGTTAATATTTAGCACATTTGGGTAGCACGATGCTTCCACTTTCTTGATAAGATCACTCCCCTGTACCGCCAAGTTGTTAAAGCTATATAATAAAGCTCCAAAATACACTGGAATTTTCCGCATGCGTGGTGTTTCTGCGAACAGTTTCAAACATTTATAAATGAAGCCTGTGGCAGATTGCTCATATCTAGGTCATGAGCTCATCTGCTCGAAGAGGTCCGCATTACCTGCAAAGAAATTTAAATGCATAGCCTACTAACAAATGAAACTCAGTAATTACATTTTTAACTAATTATCTTATGGCACATAATGAACTTTGCAATTTCTAGCCGGTAAGTAGGCAACGGGAATCCACCTGCAACGACTTCTCAGGATGACATCAGTTTCAGGACATTACTTCCCAAACTTAGCGTAGGAATTCATTGGCGTTTCATTTATTTTGGCGCTTCAATCTATAAAACGATGTTACGTTAAGAAAGTAAGTGAAACGACAGCGCATAATTACCGGAACTTTGACAGCCCATATTTCGTAAATGTTGTCATCCAAACAATTATTTTCAAGCGGATATTCATTGCAGTCTCTCCGGCGCTGACGTCAGTGCATGTTATGAGCACACGCGCGCGCTCATAGCATGCGTTTAACATAATAACACTGTTGCGCGCATGCAATCGAGCGAGCGAGCGTGCGAGCAGGTGAGCGGCACGAGAGAAGCAAGAGAGAAGGGAGTGACGTGAAATCCACTGTGTTAGGCAGATGTTCTGCATGCCAGGCAACCGTTTTTCATTAACTAGCCGGTTAAATATCATGCCACCTTGTGCCTGACGTCATTAGTGACGTGATTCCACTTTCTACTTCCTGATTTCCAGCAATTTCGCCAAAGTCACGCTCACGTGGCGGCTCTCTAAAGCCGACGATTCTGTGCTTTGATGTGCGGTAATCATTGATGTGTAATTATTTCTAATTATTCCAGGCACTTAATTAACTCAATTTGTAACTAATTTATGTTCTGATATTATATCTGTAATAAGCCCATGAATTTTGTACTCTGTAATTTTGTAATATTTTTCCAATCTATCTTGAATTTCGTCCCCGGTCGTCTCAGGAAGTGAACCGGAAATGCTGCGCAAGAATCAAGAGTCTCACTCGATGCTTGTTCCACTAGGAAAAAAAGACCATTCGCTTTGATAAACAAATAAAGCATTTAATGGCCTACTTCAGCGTTGATAAAGGTGTTTAGGTACCGTTTTTGCCTCATTGCGTATTCTGCTGAGTGACAAAGCTTATCACTAGAAAATCGGCAGCATATAGAGCATGCACATATGACTTGGGAACATTTGAAGCAGAGTAGCTTTCTTAAGGTCAAGAGCTGTTATTACTGTACTCTCACAAATAGATCTAACGACTATTGCACCTTGCTTTTATTTCAATTCTGTTCCTTTGTGTGGCGCGTCTGCCCCGCCTCAATCGTCGTCCTCAGTCGGATCAGGGAAAGATACTCCCGCCATCTGCCGATGATCGTGCTAACTGCGCCGTGCCGAGTGTGGCTGTCTGCCGTCAGAGCACGCTACCTTTCTACAGAACGTAGGGAGCGTTTATTCGCACGCCTGCGCCCTGTTTCACAGTCGTGTAAGATAATGAAAGGGTGCATGCATCCGCCTTATGCACAGGTCACGTAGAGTTATACAGCAGCTGGCAGAGGCTTTAAAATGCCTTCCAGATGTGCAATCCTGGTCCGAATTCTTATCCAAAACTCAGCAACCTGTCACAACAACGTGGTCCTGCAACCTGCAATAATGGTTCAATTTTTAGGCTTTTCTCATATACGGAGATGCCGCAAGATCATTTCGTATTTGACTGCTGATTTCTGAAAGTAGAAAATTGGCCAAGTGGGCACTGACCTTATTCTTTTAGCTGATATTGTTCGGTTCTTTGAGGCTTTGGCTCGCAGGCAAGATTGTCCCTGCACTCTCCCAAGTGTACGTGCTCGCTAGAATTCTGAACGCAACAGGGGAGACGAGTAGATAACATACACAGCGCTCACTTCTAAGGTTGCTTTATAACGAATGTCGGAGATATATGAGCAAACTAAAACATTAAACACGCACATGCACACTTATAGGTATAGGCATTGAGCATACGCATACCTATAAGCATGCCCATATGCGTACATGTGTGCATGCTTATTGTTTTCCTCAATAGATTTAAATCAACATCGAAGACTTCTTTTTTCCTTTCTACAGTCCGATTTTCTTCGGATACCTGTTCAATCTGGCTCTGTTGTGATGGCATGCCTGTCAAACGCACATGTCGGAATCCATCAGAGGCGAAGGTTCGTTTAGTGGTGATGCCTATTTTATGTTGTAGAAAAGCTGATTTGAGTTAGTTTGGATCACCCGCCGCGGTTGCTCAGTGGATGTGGTGCTGGGCTGCTGAGCACAAGGTCGCGGAATTGTATCCCGGCCACGGCGGCCGCATTTCGATGGGGAGAAATGCGAAAACGCCCGTGTACTTTGATTTAGGCGCACGTTAAAGAACCCCAGGTGGTCGAAATTTCCTGTGTCCTCCACTACGGCTTGCCTCATAATGAGAAAGTGGTTTTGGCACGTAAAACCCAATAATTTAATTTTTTTCACCCTGGCCTATGGACGCCATTCTCCTTCCTCATGCAGACGCTTCAACTCCCTATGCTTGGGAGTCTCTTGGCCATGCTGCCATGCTGGCATTGCTGTGTAGAGCAAAAAAAAGGAAAGAATATTTTTGGTGATTCGTGTGACGTATGCACAGATGACGTAACTGTCGCGCCGCGCGTTACACATTCGGAGCTAAATTACGCTCATGCTCGGCGTTCAGAGATGCTTAGCTTGGCAGTAAATTTGTTGATGTGAGCAGGAGCAGCCGTGTTCGAGAACACTCACTCTACACTAGCACTTTTACACATCAAAATGAAACCGGTGCTCACCAGGAGTTATGAGGCTTTCGAGTGTGTCATTTCTTTTTTTGCAGTAAGGTGACAGGTGCTCGGCAATAGAGCACCTGCCTTCGACACGCAGGCTCAAGAAATAGTGTGAACAGAATCGGGCAGCCAAACACAACGGGTTCCAATCCGCGTCCGAAAGGTTTGATCACGGAGGTCGCACTACAAATAGCGAGATTTCATATTGCAATATCGGAACTTGGCACTCCCGCTGCTTGTACCACAGGTTAAACGGGTAGGCTAGCTTTTAAATGAGTGAATAAATGTCGAATATGTCTATGGCACATCTATTTATGTGCTCTAGTGGCCGCACAGTCTCAGCAGCAAGTACAAGACGCTTCATGTACTCCAATGCCACTGCGTCCCGTGTGAAATTTACCCGGCAAGTTTTCTTTGAGCTTGCCACTAAGCTAAGAGAAGGCCAATACATTTTCGCTTAATTTTGATACAAACCCTTTGCAAAACCCAGTATCCAGTGTCATGCCGAATTATGGACCCAGTGTCGCGGGCTGGATGCCGGGGCGCTGAGCAGGCACGGCATGTTGGGGAGCGCTGGCTACGGGTGCAAAAATCAGCTCTAGAGCGTCACATACGAGCTGTCTAGCCACCGTATACGTATATTGGAATACAGAAAACTACAAGGAGCCTTCTAGTGTAATAAAAAATATCAGAATAAATAAAAACATTCGGACCACGAATAGATCATCTCACCTACAGATCCCAAGCCCGGTGCTTCACCACTACGCCTCGCCACTTTTTTTTTTCTTTATCGCCTGTGTCATAACGAGTTCACGATTCGCAGCAATTCTCCGGTGCGATTACAGAACAAAAAACATTCCAATGTGCGTGTGTACCTTGTCGATTAGCTTTAGTTTAAAAAAGCTTAATGTTTTCAAGCTGTTCAAATGCCGGTAACCACTCAGGTGGTTCGCTGAGCGCTTTATACACTTCGCGAATGAACAATACATTTTCAACAAAATATTCTCTGTCCGGTTCTGCGTCAACATCCTCATTAGCACCGCCATTCGTGTTTTCCACACGCTGTGCATGCATAGTAGCATCACAATATCACACGGGACGCCTTCTGTCTCGTCAAAGGGCAAAAACCGGATTCCAAAAGGTGGTAATGGAGATTCTTTCTTTAGAGTCCTTTGTAGAATGTTCCAAAGGAAGACTGAGTCACTGCACGCCAGAGATACGTGCTCTATTGACTCCGGTTTCTGACAGATGTGGCAATTTACACTCCAAAGTACAAAGGTCCCCTTCTCACTACGCCACGCCATGGTATACAATCTTGTGGACAATTTGCCATGTCAAGATCGAGGCGCAGTTTTAGTTTCGGAGAGACAGGTCTCGCACAGGCATGGTAGATGCGGTATCGTAACAAAACTAAAGGTTACGCCTTTATCAGAAGGAAAGAGCTGTCCGTATTCAACATTATGCTTGGAAATGCCACAGCACCAATTTTCGTTTGCGATTGGTATTTGAACTTCGAAAAAAGTCCTAAATGAACCGTCGACCCAGGACGCTGTACGGTCTGTTTGTGTCGATTTTGATAGCCGTTTCTAGTTCTTCACGCAGGGGATATGCAACATTTTGTTAGTTCAGTGATGCGTTTCAATTGACACGTCTGTCTAGTCATATATCTTAGTAAAGGTGCGTAGGCTAGTGATGGCAGCCTTCGGCGAGAGCACATATACTTATGTTTCTGATTTGTCACAGTGGCGCTCATCGCTTGTTGTGCTGACACTGTAGACACGAAAAAATGATTTACTTAAGAACACCGATGCGAAAACTGAAATATAGAGTGATTTATCCCTGTTATATTTGTAGATTCCTGTGCCCAGACGAGCCGATAGTGTCTAGACGGACTCGGCGGATACGCTATGCCTAAGTTTCGGTAGAAGGAACCGATCTCGGCGCGGGTACCTGGCGCATGCTAAAATTTTTATTTGGGCCTCAGAACATGTTATCTATTATTTTTAATACACTAATAAAATTAGAAGTGCATGAGTTGCCTCAGCTTTGCTATCGCTGCAATAATATTGTTACGTGTAGAAAGACACAGAAAAAAGAGGCTATTTACAGACTATTTACACTAGACTGGAGCCAGAGCGCCAGGCCAACATTCACTCGCGCAAAGGGCACAGACCCACTTCGTCATCGTTCTCACGGCGGCTCGTCTCTCGGGTATCTACCAATAATATCGTATTACTACCCCCCGGCGGCAAAAGCGCCGCCACGGTGCTGTTAAAT
This sequence comes from Dermacentor albipictus, assembly GCF_038994185.2. Classification (NCBI taxonomy): domain Eukaryota; kingdom Metazoa; phylum Arthropoda; class Arachnida; order Ixodida; family Ixodidae; genus Dermacentor; species Dermacentor albipictus. The sequence goes on from NC_091824.1 coordinate 50,940,253, forward strand.
ATCCAAGGCACATGGAGAGTTGTAGGGCTTGAGTCGGGCGACGTGGACAATGTCACTGGTTGTCACGGCAGAGGACGTAGTGGGCGTGGCGAGAACGATTTCGTAGGTGACATCTGTCACTTGGCGAAGCACGCGATATGGGCCCGTGTAGCAGGAAAGCAGTTTTTCACAAAGGCCAACTTTACGCGATGGTGACCAAAGCAACACGAGGGTGGCGGGGACAAAATTGACATCACGGTGGCGGAGGTCGTAGCGCTGCTTTTGTTTGTCTTGAGAGACTTGTAGAAGAGCGCGCGCAAGTTGGCGAGCATGGTCAGCATGGGCGATAGCAACACGGGCATAAGCACTAGTTGATGCTGTGGTGGACGGAAGCGCAGTGTCTCGTGGTAGCGTCGGTTCACGGCCATACAATAGGTAAAAAGGAGAAAAGCCAGCAGTGTCGAGACGGGAAGAGTTATACGCAAAGTTGATGTAAGGTAGAGCCTGGTCCCAGTCACGGTGGTCGTCTGAAGCGTATTTGGATAGCATGTCTGTAAGGGTGCGGTTCAAACGCTCAGTGAGGCCGTTCGTTGGAGGGTGGAAGGAGGTGGTAAACTTATGCTGTATTGAGCAGGCACGCATGATGTCGTCAATGACTTTGGCTAAGAACGTACGGCCACGGTCTGTTAGCAATTGACGCGGATTACCATGAATCAAAATGATATCATGCAGGAGGAAGTCCGCAACATCAGTTGCGCAACTGGTCGGAAGAGCGCGGGTTACGGCATAGCGGGTCGCGTAGTCCACCGTGACTGCAACCCACTTGTTTCCTGATGTAGATTCCGGAAATGGGCCGAGAAGGTCTAAGCCGACACGATGGAAGGGCTCGGCAGGGATGTCGAGCGGCTGCAGGTAACCAGCGGGGAGCTGGGAAGGCTTCTTACGTCGTTGGCAAAGTTCACAGGCGGCGATGTAACGTCGTACGGAACGGGCAAGGCCCGGCCAGAAAAAACGGCGACGTACATGGTCATAGGTTTGAGATACGCCGAGGTGTCCTGCCGTTGGTGCGTCGTGAAGCTCTTCTAAAACGGTTGAGCGGAGGTGTTTAGGTATGACAAGTAGGAACTCAGAGCCGTCCGGATGAAGGTTACGACAGTACAGAGTACCGTCGCGGAGGACGAAGAGGCGTAGTGTGGCGTCGGCCGGAGAGTGTTCAAAACGGTCGATGAGTGCTCTGATGTAGGCGTCGCGACGTTGCTCGTCGGCGAAATGAAACAGCTGCGACACAGAGAATACGCAAGCAGCACTGGTAATATTGGAGGAGTGAGGGTCGCCAACAGGGTAACGCGACAAGCTGTCAGCGTCTTGGTGCAGGCGGCCAGACTTGTACACCACGGAATATGAAAATTCTTGTAGCCTCAAAGCCCATCGACCAAGCCGGCCTGTAGGATCTCTTAGCGATGAGAGCCAGCAGAGAGCATGATGGTCAGTGACTACGGAAAAAGGGCAACCGTAAAGGTAAGGACGGAACTTCGCTAGCGCCCAGACTACAGCAAGGCATTCTCGTTGGCAATTAGCGGTAGGCTTCATACTCGGAGTCCGTTCGAACGCGAATGAGCAACGTCTGGCTTTCGTGTCAAATTCACAAGACTGCGACAATGGTGACAACTCGCAGTCATTAGTTACGTAAAAACTTCTAAAATAAACAACGCGTCTTCTGTCGTTGCGTGGTTTTGTTCAAGAATGTAGCTAACCGCGCAGTCAAAAGGGAAAATGCAAAAAATGAAAGGAATCTCCGGTGTGAAATATTCCTGCACAAATAGGGTAGCTCACGCACCTTTATTCCAAGCTCCGGGACGAAGTAAGCTTTTATATTCCGAAGATATAGCGTTATTTAGGGCAAGAGACTAGCATCTAGAGATCAAATTGTATAAAGAATTTAATATTCAGCACAACATATATACTCCTAGCGTTCTGGAACCAGCGTGGCACAAACGGAACCAGCTCAGTTTCTACTGCAAGCCAGCGAGCTGTATCGAGAACAACTGCGTGTACAGAACAAACAAGTGTGCCCCAGAATGATGGCAGTGAAACCGTCCAGTGTGGCTCAGCTCTTATCCAGCGTTCTCACTGGTGTCCAGGTGACTCCCAGCGAGCGCCAGTGTCCCCAGTGCGATCCAGTGTCAAAAAATGTGTTGATTTCACCCTGGAAGGCAATAGAAGACGCTGGCTCTTGCAATATGGACGTGGCTGAATGGTTCGTTTTGCCATAATGGGAAGTTTGTACGTCTACGTCTTCTTGTAAGACTGCAGTATAAGCTAACAAGCATAATGCACCTACTGAATTATTTCGCTTTCGTCTTCTTTCGGCATAGGTAAAGAACAGACAGTGAATTTTCAAGCACGGTGTGGCGGACTGTTCCTTAGCAATATGTTCAGACTGTTAGTTATGACAGTCAAATTCCCGCGCTTAGCTTGAGATTTTAGGATTACAAATCCCGCCTAGGTCACTTGATTTTCCATCAAACAGACGCACTTGGCCCACGTTATATAAGTTTCCTCGTTCTCGTCGCTAGTGAAAGCAGCGCTAAATTAGGCAATAGAAATCTCAATATTGTGTTTATCCAGGTCAAGTTATATGACTACGGCAAATTATATCTCACACCTTGGCCAAAATTATCGCGAAGCAGCTGTCATCCTGTAAATTAACCTGAAGTGAATACGCCTTGCAAACTCAGCGCAACAATTTGTGAACAACGACATGTGCCACAAAGTAATAAATTAGGAGGCTAATTACTAATTTTTTGTTCATTACTTGAATATTGTGAGCAAGATATTCGCCTCTCATCGTCCTCATCTGTACATATCACCGAGTCATGTCATCATCGTATCTGTACATATCATCATCAATTAACTTTTGACAAGAACGTTATTGAAGTGTCCTGTGAAGCTTCATCAGTTTGGGCTCTCCAATCAAGTGCGTTGGTCGCTCCACCCACGACAGGACCGGGAGGTGGGGGCTCTTTGCGACGTCACGGGCCCTCTCGACAGCCTGTAGTTGGTGCATGAATTCCGAGCCTCGACTTCTTTGTCGTCGTAGCGTGGAATCTTCGAGAATATAGACATTCCTCAGAAGTGATGGATGCTGCTCCCTGTTGCCCAAACCCTCTCACTGTTCCTCCCTGGAGCTCCGCTCCGGTCGTCGCATGTCAAGTCAAGACCCAACCTTTAGAAGTGCCGAAAATTCTTCCAGAGCGCCTGTTGAATCTATTATCAGTGCTTGTGCTGAAGGTGTTCATGTAGAAGCTCGTATTTGCACTGGTGCCGCGATTTCTGTAATTCGTGCTGATTTATGCACCCATCTACGAAAAGAGACCACGCAAAGAGACTCCATCTACAAAGAGACTCCATGCAAAGGCTGTCCACAGCCTTTGCATGGAGCAAACATTGCCTGAATTCACCCGATCGCATTATGTACAGTACGTGTCTCTATCCATTGCATCCGTCATCATATAGTATTTGCGGTTATACGTGAGTGCACTCACAAACTTATTATGAGTTGGGAGTCGTCCGCCTCTGCGCTTATGAGCTCTTGCAAGCGCGTCCTTTCCCTGGCCGACAGCAGTCAGCGATGACGCGCTGTTGGGAACGACCTGCAGAGGTGCCGACATGCAAAGTTTTCTCAGCCAGCTGCAGCTGCAAGCATGGCGAGCTTCCCCGAAGAGACCATGGAAGCCTTCCGCACCCGCCGGGGTGACTCCTTTCGTAGGGACGACGATGTGCCCCGTCAACACCCCCTCGGCGCCAGTACGACTAAACGCGGTCGGCGGACGAAGTATTGTGAGTGGAATCGCCAACGCCTTTACGGTTTGACTGAAGAGGGGGAATTACTAGAATGAAATGCTTTGCGGTGCCTTCTCACGGGCCTTTGAAGACGCCAGACAATGGACAGCCGCGGCGGCCACTGTGCGAGGTCCGCTCGGGGATTAAGAGGCGTCGGCTCGGGGCAAGACACGTGTCAGCTAGAACCCGCTCTCCTCGACGTGGTCAGTGAAACGTGTGCGGAATATGTGTGTGTAAACCCCCCAACCCCCCTCTAAGGCGGGTCCACTACGATGACTTTCAACGCTCCGAGTTTGTAGCAGGTTGAACGGCCGTTTTTCTTTCACCTAGGGATCTAGGGACGACAGAGAGTTTATAAGCAGCTCTTGTGCGGCTGCTGAGTGTGCTTTCTCTCGCAGTCATGCTAGACTGATGAACTGCAACGTCTTTATGTAGGTACTGTAAATAAACCCATATTCTTCGTTCTCGATGAGAAGCAGACGTTCCCTTGAACAACGTCATCAGCGTGCATAAGGTGGACGACGGCATGGGCCAGCTACCATCTATTTCATGCCCAACTCCAAACATTACAACTGGTCGCCAGCGGTGGTAATGACCTCACAAACCTGTACAGCGCATAGCAGTTTTGTAACAGCCGCATATTATGTGCTTTGGCCATCTAGAGAACAAATTATTGCTGTTCGCTCCGCCGACATTGTACACGGCGGCTTGTCCATACACCCTTATGACCACATTTCATCTAAAGGAATCGTGATCACTCCCAGGCTTCTTTGTTTCACTGATGGGTGCGCAATGGTTACTGCATTGAATACTACTCCCGATCCCCAATTATTGCTCTGTATATCAATTATCACATGCGCTGCTGATACTCAACCCCTTGTCCTTGTTCCCTTGATTGTTGCACCGACGAAGTCGACTTCGTCTCTTCTCGACTCTTCTCCCTCTCTTCTGACAAGTTCAATTATCCCATATCTTTGAGCTACTCAGACTCGATATGTACTCGATTTCTTGAAGAAACACGGCGACTTGTTCGAGGTCCATTCACCCGTCCTCGGTAAAACACCTGTCGCCACTGATCGCATTCAGACAGATGGCTCCCGCATCGTTCACCACCGACCACATAGAGTGTTTCTTACCGAGGGCAAGGTTACCAAAAAAAATGTGTGCAACATGCTTGACCGGAATATAGTAACCCTTCCTCAAGTCCATGGTTTTTTCCAGTGATTCCTGTACAGAAAGGGAATGGCTCAGTATGCTTATGCGTCGACTACCGCGACCTCAACAAATCACACGAAAAAGAGTTTATCCCGTTCCAAGAATTGATGACGCGTTGGACTCGCTGCAGGTAGCTGAGTACTTCTCCAGTCTTTGCCTTTGATTTGGCTACTGGCAAATACCAATTTACGAGCCTAAGAAGGAAAAAACAACATTTGCCACCCCGGATGGGCTCTATGAATTCAATTTGATGCCTTTCGGACTCTGGAACGCGTCTGCCACGTTCAAATTCATGATAGAATGTATTACGTAGTCTCAAATGGAAGAACTGCCTATGCTGTCTTGATGATATAGTTGTCTTTTATTCAACGTTCTCACCACATCTGAGGCGCCTTGATGAAGTTTTAACCTGTCTTGCCAAGGCTGCACTGCAGCTGAACACAAAAAAAAATGCCACTTCTTGAGCAAGACCATTAAGGTTCTGGGACACTTAGTAAAGAAGGGATTCGATGACATCCCGGGCATATTACCGCAGTCCTCAACTTTCCCCAGCCTAAACGTCAAACAGACTTGCCAGTTTTCTCGGCATCGCTTCCTACTGCCGCCATTTTATACGCGACTTCGCAACTCTTGCATCTCGGCTCGACGAACTTCTTGGAGCTGCCGTACCCTTCGTTTGGACACCGCCCTGCAAAGCAGCGTTTCAGTCTCGGAAGGGAGCCCTCGCGTCTGAGCTGGTATTCTAAATTTTTGACACAGCTGTACCTACCATCGTCCACACCGACGCTAGCAGTCATGTCATAGGCGCTGTTCCACTACAACGTCACCATGCCTCTCGTAAACGAGTCATTGCATATGCCAGTCGTTGCCTGTCCACAGCAGATAAAGCTTATGCAATTACTGAGCAGGAATACCTCTCTGTCGTTTGGGCTGTGCGAAAATTCCGCCCGTATTTACACGGCCGCCGTTTCGCGGTCGTTGCAGACCGTCACGCATTGTCCCGGCTCTCCTCGCTACAGAACTTATCGGGTCGTCTTGGGCGCTGGGTCATTCGCTTACAGGAGTACGACTTCGACAAGACGTACAGGTTTGGAAAGATGTACCGAGACGCCGACGTTCTTTCCCTTAGCCCGCTTCCGATCTTTCTTTCGTTATTTGTTTCCATTGCTAAAATACAAAGACGGGGGCTAAGACAAAAGCTGCAGTGAGGCAGATTGAGGTGGCCTTAGCCCCCGTGTTACATGGTGCCAGTGAGTAGCGCAATCAGCCGTACGCAAAAAACATTACATATAAATATTCAGTACAATTATTAATAATTTCAAGAGAATTTTCCATAGGGGAACAAAGAAATTGGATAATGGCAAATAAAAGCAATGCAGATAGTACGCACCACCACCTTGCATACACTTGGCAATACGTAAATAAAAGTGAAGATCGCGTACACTTGACGATGCCTAATTAAAGGTGAAAAGATGTGGTGCGCGATTAAGATTGGAATGATTATGAGAAACAAAATGACGAGCAAAAATTGTCATTCCAAATATTTAACAAAACGCACATGTGAATACAGGTGAAAAAGAAACTACGATTCATTCATTAATTAGGAGAAGGTTCTAATAAGTGACGACAGTTCTGACCGTGTTATGTTAATGATGTCAATGTCAGCGTCATGTAATGAATTAAGCAGTCTGGGTAATTTATTTTTCGTCATTTGCACGCCGTAGTTGGTTCTTGAAGAGGGTATAGACCAATATTCTCCCTGACGGGTAATATAGGTAGCCGTATTTTTTTGCAGACAAGCAATGGACAAGCAATATCGCATCGTCCAACCACGTCTCCCCAAAATAGCCCGCCTCGCGAGCCATCTTCATTACGTTTAGAAAAAGCAACACTGGACTGGCCAGGCGCTTACTGTAATTACGTCCTTATTGCACACCAGCATGCAGACCCGTACTGTCGGACTATTCTTGACCGCCTCAGCGTTTTCTCCTTGCCACACTCTCCCACACTCGTCTGCGTCGACAAGTTTACGAATTCCAGTTGCACGACGGTTCCCTATGCCGCTACATTAACCACCTCGATGGCAACAAATGGGTCCCCGCCATTCCACGTACTCTGCAAAGTAATGCTCTGAAAGCTTTTCACGAGGATCCAACAGCAGCCCACCTTGGATATCACAATACGTACGACGCGATCCGAAGCCAGTTCTATTGGCCTTGCCTTTCCTCCACCCTGGCCAAATATATCGCCACTTGCGTGTCTTGTGAATGCCGCCAACGCCCTACACCTGCATCCGCTGGGCCTCTGTAACCATGGCAAGGACTTCTCTCTTCCATTCTTTCCGAAGTTCTACAAGCTACGAGCACTGTTCATAAGGCAACTTCTTGCCACCATCCACAAGCCAATGGCTTGACCGAGCGTTTCCATCGCACACTGTCTGACATGATCTCAATGTACATAGGCCCGGACCACACAAACTGGGATGCAATCCTACCGTTTGTGACTTTTCCCTATAATACAGCACCTGAACGTACCACCAGCTTTTCCTCATTCTTCCTTGTGTACGGCCGCTCACCAACATTCGCCCTTGATGCAACTTTCTTCTCGGCTCCTGTCCCATCGGCAATGCCTTTTTCCGAACCATTTTTTCTCTCCTCACCCACTGCAACTACCTCGCCCACATTAACACCGACCCCAAGATGTTCGTAAGCGCCACTGCCACTGCACTTTCCGCACTGTGATTTTCTGCCCTGGAAATAAAGTATTACTCTGAACCCTTGTACGTGTCCCCGGTTTATATGACAAATTTCACAGTCGTTTTCTTGTACCCTAGCGGATTCTTGAACGAACTTCGCCTGTTAATTGCCGTATTTCGCCTCTCTGTACTCCTTCTGACCGCCGCTGTCGCGGGACCGAGAATGTGCGCGTGTCTTATATGAAACCTTATGTACGATGTGCGCGTGTCTTATATGAAACCTTATGTACGGTGCGTTTCGTAGCACACTTCAGTGGTAAGGCTGGCCGCTTCCCTGAGAGGGGGCAATTAGTGTGAGCAAAATATTCGCCTCACATCTTCCCCATCTGTACATATAATCATCGATTCATGTCATGATCGCATATATAAAGAAGTTCCTCAGAATATGTGTACCGATTTCACGTGCTAGTAATATCTGCCTCTTCGAATGATCCTGCTGAAGGACAAGAATCATGCTGTCTGCCAGAAGGGTTCCTTGAAAATATCATAAAACGTAAAAATGATTAGCGTGCATGTACACCTTCTTGCATTTGATCTGTCCTGATATTCACCTGCAGCGTTTTAAACCTAACCATCAATTTTATTGCTTTACGTTATTGTAATTCAGATAATTGCAGCGCTTACGAACGACCACCAGCCGAATGCCACTTAATAAGGCCGGAGCTACAGCCCTAGAAGCCTTAATACCCATTCTGTTTCATTTAATAGAGAATAAAAAAGCACGCATAAATTGAGCACATACAAATACTGTCTGCCTCTGCGCAATCAACCACCGCGTATGACTTCTGTAAATGCAGGCCACTGCTGTTTTATCATTGCAACAGAACCCACGCGCCGCACAGCGAATTTTGACCGCATTGATTAAACTTTACAATAATGAAGCGCACCCTATACAAAGTAAGTTTGCGAGTGGCTATGAAGTCGTCATTGGCTCAGTCGCGTTGACAGAATATATTGCTGGTAGCTAGCCTGGCCAAAAAAGCCCGAACGGTAGCTACATATAGTGAAAAAAATCACGAAACAGGCAACACTGCAGTGGAGTCACGGAAGTCACGCTCAGTGGAGTCTGATCATCCTCAGGGAAGGGCGCTTCCGCCGCCTGTCGAATGTCCGTATAACTGGGCGGCCGGTAGTGCCTCGATGTGCCGGCAGGCCACGCTGGTCTCCTACAGTTTGAGAGCAACATAACCTCGTTATCGTGAACACAGCGCCTAAGTGTCAAGGGCAGGCAGTTCACGTGGGAAGTGGGAAACCGGCAGTCGACCATTGATTACTGTCTGATGACACAAGGAATTCATGATAAGTTGAGAGAAATGGTCATTGATGAGGAAGGGCATAGCAACATAGGGAGTGACCAGAAACGCATCATTTTGAAAATGGGCAGTCCAAATTTGAACGCTGAACAAATAACAAATATACTCAATAGAGTCGAGGAAGAACTTGGCAAATGGCCAAGTAAAGAGTGGAGATATGGTAAGCTTCTAAGTGTAATAGCGACAGAAATACGGAAAGAGAAACAACATGTTCGCTGCAAAGGAAGAAAGAAACCGAAAAGCTCGTGGAACAGGGAGATACGGAAAGTGATCGCCGAACGACAGAAAGCATCTCGCGAGCACAGGCAAGCAAAGAAGGCGCAGTTGCCGCAGGATGAATTAACCAGTAAATGGCAAATATACCGAGAGAAAAAGTCTATGGTTCAAATACTGGTGCAAGCAAAATTAAAAGGTGAAAGTGAACGTTGGTTGTCAGAAATGCGTGAGAAAAAGAAGGCCGCTCGTAAAATATTTTGGAACCACATAAAATGATTAGGCAGGAAGTCAACAACAATACAACAACATATCCTAGACGAAGATGAAAACAGACTGGAAGGAGAAGCGGCGAAAAATTACATCCGAAAAATAACAGCCGAATCTGTCCAAGGCAATGACGAGTTTGTATTTCAAGAAAAAAAGAGCATGAAAAAGAACCAAGTGGAAAAGGAGCTGGTGCTGACAAATTTCAACTGGAAGAAAGGGGAAGAGAAAATTCCTAAGCGCACAGCCACGGGGATAGACGAGGTTCCCGTTAGGCTGATTAATGAACTAGTACCAAAAAGTAAAGAAGCTCTGATGAACGCAGTGGAGAAAACATTAAACGATTGACGAATGCCAGACAGTTGGGGACAAAGTAGAAGGAATTTCATTTATAAAGGTAAGGGGGAGCTCGTATAGACCGTTGACCGTATAGTTGACGTATTAATTCGTATAGACCGTTGACCATTACATCCCTAGTATGCAGGGTAGCAATGCAGGAAATCAAATTAAAGCTTCGAGCCTGGGCAGAGAATAATGTCATTTTAGGAGAACTTCAGAATGGCTTCAGAAAAGGTCGATGTTTAGATCATAAATTATTTGTTCTTGCCCACTGTATTGAAATATCAAAAGTAGAAAGCAGACCGTTCTATGTCACCTTCTTATATATTACAGGAGACTATGACAACGTAGACCGCAACATTTTGTGTTATATTCTGAAAGGTGAAGTCTTAAGTGATGATTGTCTACAGCTTTTGAGAGATGTTTACCTAGAAAATACCGTTTACCTTGAATGGGAAGGGAGGAGGAGTGAGGAGAAAGTTCATATCAACAAGGGACTGAGGCGGGGGTGCCCTTTATCCCCGCTGCTGTTTATGATGTACATGGTGAGGATGGAGAGGGTGCTAGAAGGAACTAATTCGGGTTTAATGTCTCATAGAAACAGGCGGGTACAGTAATAGAACAGCAGCTCTCACGTTTATTTTATGTGGACGACATTGTGCTGATAGCTAAGAAGCAACGTGATTTGGAACGTCTGGCTAATATCTGTGGACAGGAAGGCAACAATTCAGGTTTGAAATTTAGTGTCAGGTGTTATGGTATTCAATGAAAACAGCGAACAGACAGTTGAGATACAGGGCCAAGAAATACCTCGGGTAACAAAATATAAATACATTGGTATATGTCTAAACGAAGGCAACCGATATATGGAAACACGAAAAAACAATAACAGTGAAGTGGAAGAGAAATGAAGCCATAATGAAGCACGGAGCGCTATGGGGAAACAATAGGTACGAGGTACTCCGGGGTATGTGGAAAGGTGCAATGGCCCTACGACTTACTTTTGGAAAGGCGGTTGTTTGCTTTAAATCAGGGGTACAATCAGGACTCGATGGGAACCAAAGGTCAGTCGGTCGCCTCACATTGGGCGCTCACGGGAAGACTACAAATGAAGCTGTGCAGGGTGATATGGGCTGAACTAGTCTTGAAGTGAGGGAGGCTCGCAGAAAAATGGAGTATGAAGAACAGCTGAGGAATATAGAAGAAAGTAAATGGGCTGGGAGAGTGTTCAGGTATGTGTGCAGGAAAAACATTGATTCACAGTGGAGGACAAGAGCTAGGAAGCTTACCAGCAAGTATGCGGCCTGTAGGGTGGGCAACACAGCAACAAAGAAGGTCAAGCGGAAAGTCAGAGAGGCTGAAATAATCTCATGCGTGGCGGCAATGGAAAAGCAACCTGCCATGAGTAACTACTGAAGAGGAAAAAACGAAACAGGATAGAAACCATTTATGATAACTCAAAGGGAAGCTCTGGGAAGCAAAGGGAAGAATGTCCATAAAGCAAAATGTGACGTGGTAGTGCAGTGGAAGGCAATGCAAGAAAATGCTATCAAAGTCAGCGTGCCAGTCATGAGAACTTGGTTGTGAGCCAGTGCGGACTTCTCACAATAGAAGGCCGTGCTTACATGGGTTCATGTAAAGATGGTCCATTAAAGTGCATCTATTGGCCTGAGCGGATACTGGAAATCAAAGTCCCCGAGTACACGGGAAAAAAGTATTGAAAATATAGACAGAATAACAAAGAAAAGTTTTTATTGTATAGTATTTAAGCCTTTATTTTTGCCGACAGCAGGCACAAATGGTCGTCGCAGGAGTTCAGCATGAAGTCTTATTTATATTTGTCAATGAAGAAGATACTATTGGCATGAGTACAATTTGACGAGGCATAGTTCATTGATATAGTTAGAAGACCTTCATATTTTTAGCCATACATTCTGCCACATGTTCTTACTACACATGAGATGCTTTGCTACATGAAATTGCTCTTAATTCGTTAGCTTTTATTATTGCTTGAATCTCAAACACATCATTTAGGAAGTCGTGAATTTGATGAGGCACATTTTATTGGTATAGTTGGAAGACTTTCATATTAATGTTCTTTTTTAATCGTACATTCTTCCACATGTTCTTAGTACATGAAGTGCTTTGCTTCAGTTTTACTTGCAATTGTTAATGCACTGCGCATAACCAAGTTCCAAACTCCCCTTTTAAGCTACCAAAATAACTGAAATATGAGATTCAACATTGCATTGCGGCAAAAGATTATTAGGGATGGTGTTGGGAACTGTTTTGCATCAACATTGGGTTCGCTACAGAGCGACTCAAGCTCTGTATACGGGGTTTCCCAGCAGGAACCCAAGAGCTCAAGCGAAATCATACCGACTGCGTAGTAGTCGTAGTGGTGTGTATTTACAGCCAGTATTCTTTTCATCACAAAGTTGTAAATAAATAATTGCTTTTAATTAGTAAGCCTTTAATATTGCTTGAAACGCAAACATGTCAGTAAGGAAGGTGTAGGCCATCTCAAATAACCGCCGAATGAAGCATTTGCTTCGTGCTCATCTTTGCTTCGCTCAGTTTGCTGAAAAAAAAAGGAGCGCAGAACATGCAAAATACAAAATATGTACGCACTTGCGCGCCGCCACTCAAGCACTCCCATGCCCATAGCCACGAATACAGGGCTTTACTAGCGGCGGCAGCTGGGTAGTACGCTCCACGCTAAGTGATGGTTGTGTGGAGCTGTACAGGGGTGGAGATGTAAGGGGGGGGGGGGCGAAAGAGGGATTTGGAAGCCGGGAAAGCGTCATGGCGCACTTGCGACGGGTAGCTTCACAAGAAAGCGACACAGGACTGCGATGATAATTCATGGAGCGGAAACGGATGTTTTGACATTTTTTTCTTTGTGGGTCGCTGAGACACCTTACCTGATATTCGTTTATATTGTATTGAAAGGTACTCCTGAGAAGTTCTTTTTTGTTCTTCCGGGAGCTGCCTTTCTTCTTTTTTCGAGCTCTTTTACGCACTGTTCATTTTTGCACATTGGTTGAATTTCACTTGTGGCTTTGCTTCATGATACGCGAAGGTTAAGGCTATGACAAGTGCGTCATGATCCAGTACAACATTCTTGCGTCCACAGATGCTGATGCCTATCGCGCCAGGCTAGTTAAGTCATGAAACCTCTCGAGCTATCCTCCACGAAAAAGCCTTGTATGACGCGGCGATAAACGAATGTGGTCGTACACATTTCGAAAATTGCTTGCATGCGCTGGAATATCGGCGCGCGAGCGCTCAGTTATTTGATATTTTGCGTGTATCGCGAGCTTTTCCTTCTTGGAAAAATCAAAGCACACTTCAACACGAATTAAATGCTTGATTCGAAGGTTATTTAAGGTACCCTACAACTTTGTAATTAACATGTTTGTGATTCAAGCAATAATTTAAACATTCACTAATTTAATGCAATTAATAATACTTGGTGATGAAAGAAATAGTGGCTGTAAGTACACTCGACTACATCCACTCTGCAGTCGGTACATTTTCTCTACAGCTCTTGATTTTTTTTTTAATCCAACTTAACTGGAACCAACCTAAGGACCTACCTTTTCCCTCTCTCAGGAAGAATGCAGCCGAGTAATTAACCTGCGGCCTGATGTTCTTCAAATGAATGCCACTGCCACAGTTACCTCGATATATAAACCCCAAAAAAATTTGCATGTGCAATCACAGAAAGTACTCCGAGAAAGTTTGGAGAAATCTGCAGTGATAGAGTTTGTACTAATATACAATGCCGTCGTCACTTCGCTGGCGTGCTAACTGCAAATGATTGTAAAAGCAATGTCAGTGCACCGCATAGGTGTGTCGAAAGGAGTGAGTGCTACCATGTACTAGTTATCTGCTCCAAACGTAGGCGATTGCACTTTAGCGAGAGAGGAGAATCCGGACACGCTCTTTCTTTACTTAAGTGTTCAGTTAACAATGGACCCCTCTGTACAATGAGCGAAAAAGTGCGAGCGCGGTAGCCTAGATAGCTCTGTCGTGCCGTGGCTAGAGCACTTTCTGATGAAACGTCGAACCATACAAGACGCTCAAATGACAGAATCGGGATCACACGCAATTCAGTTGTCTATGTGGCATGCTGAGTATTTAGTTTGGGGGAATGCTTTTTTTATGCGATTGTGGCGTTGAAAAGATATAACTGCGATAGCAGAAACTCATTCTGGGGAATGGCAGCAGTTATTTGTGGTTTATGTTTCATGCCCAGATTGCATACAAGGGTATCCAATTGCGCTTCTACATGATCTCTTTATTTGCTCACGTCGGCTTCTATAGATACAACTATGATGAAAAAAAAGTGCGCAAAGGCGTTAGAAAGATGTTCTCATTTTTTTCTCTACTGCTTCTGTGGTCATGTTGGATATTTGGCTGGCAATGTGATACCAGGGTTGCCAGGCAACTGTTGTTCAGTGCAGTAGTCATCTGTAGTTTTGCGTGTTTCATTACTGGCCGGTGTTTCTTTTATGGTATTATTGGTATGGTAACTGGCATGACTGTATTGTAAAGACGAACAAGGCTTCCTTGAAATACACGTTTTAGCTAGCATCACAATTTGACACCACTGTGACAGTATAAGGGATTGTATAAGACCAAAATTAGAGAAGCAGTTTTCACATACAGCTTCTTTCCGGTTCGACAATATTCAGCGCATGGCTTGCTGCACTGAATTCAGGCGATGTGCTTTCTGTGACATTTGCGGCTACTGACTTCATAGCAGACAAAGAGTGCTATTTTCAACAGCACCACGTTTTCTCTTCTCATTTGTCGCAACATATCTTTTGCAGCATTTGCACTTAAACAATGATATACCGCGAAACATTACTGTAATATGTGGTGAAATAGTTACATCATGAAACAGCACAGCAGTGATGCTTGCAGCAGCAATATAATACGTAATGTTTTTTTAACAAATGGTAAAATTTAGATATAAATTGATCAAAGAAAATTCCCATGCATTTTAAATGGATCAACGGTGTATTTATGGTGGGGAGGAAAACTAAAAGTGGTGCTTCTTCACAAAAAGGTCGAAATCTGTTCTTCTAGTTTGATTTATTGCCCTATTAGTAGTGCGCAGTTTTGAAAGAAAGCTAGTTAAAAGATAGGAATTAGAATTTTAAAAGTAATGTCCTTGGATGGATATTATTTTTCAAATCCTACATCATGAGCCCTGCACCTTAGGGTATTCAGCTGCGCAAATGGTTTTGCAGCAGCTATACAATTGATGTGTTCGCAGATTGAAAAATACGCCATGAAGCAAAGACTGAAAGGCATTGTATGCTGGTTAGGGAATACTATTTAGTATTTTGTTTTATGCATACTTCAGGCCAATGACTTATTCTTTTGACAAGATCACGGCACTATCGTATTACCAAAAGATAAGTAGATAATTTTGGCAGAATGTGCCAGACTGTGAAGTGTTGCGTTAGTGGAGGGAGTGTGCTGCTTTTCGCCTTGGTCAATAATGTAACTGCTCATTGTGTTTTTTACAGGTTTAATCGTGCATGTAATCAGTCTTGCTCTTCTTTATGTGTTCTTGAAAAGAAATAAAAATATTTCAAAACCAGCAATGATGCCCCCTAAAGCAAGGTCACGGTGCAGCCTGAAGGAAAGCTGCTCAGGTTTAGTGTTAATAAGCTGTGCATATGTACTACTACAGTAACGTCAATCCAGAATGATATATATTTCAATGTGTGCCTCTAATAAATATTCGCGAACTGTTGCGACTTCACAAACCATAGACAGAGTAAAAAAAAAAAAACTTCGTGTACACTCTAAACCATACGAACCAAAACTACTCTCAAAGGGGGTGGTATTGTGTACGCGTTAGGGGTTTGCAGACCACCGTATTTCTTCAGACAGAAATTTTCTTTCTGTTTAGGCTATCTGTATAGTAGGTGTGCATAGTGACAAGAACTTGACATTTGAAGTGGTTACTTTAGTGATTTCTTTATTATCAGGCCAAATAGTTAAGCACATTTATTATACATCACACTTTGCCTGACAGCTCACGCAGCTCATTTTTAGGAGCCGCAGGAAGTACTTTGCAGAAATATTTTGGGGAGACCTAACCTCATAAATGCAGATTGTACATTGTCAGTTTAAAATGAATTTGTTGCTGAACAATGGTTTTGAGTGGTTCACAGCGCCACCAGCTACTTTCTCTGGGCTGAAAATGTATAACGCAAGGTCAAGACCAAAACGATATATCAAAACGCGGTAGAGTTCCATGATTTTAATGTCTTTCTTCATTTTCTCGGGCAGTTGTTATCGTCTGATATCTCCTACATTCATCTGTGGTAAGTTAATTATTCATGAGGAAGGGAGCTCTAACTATTTTGATATTTTTTCTTTGCAAATTTCACTAATCAGGAAGTATATACCTACACCCACGCTGTCGACATGGGGAATACATTTGTCAAGAACTCTGCACTGCTTTGTGATTTGTGTCAGATGCTTTACCGCCAAATGCAGGACTTACATAGCTCGTCAAGACACCTGGTGCCTCACTCACGTGGACCTTTACAGTGTATGAGCGCTTATAGCGGTTGCACGTGAAGAGCCATGACACAATGTTTTCAGGGCACTGAATTTCTATTTCAGTTGAGTCAAGCACCATCTTTCCGTCTTTGTGTTCCTTAAGATACATTCTAATGCCGCTAAAAGCTGAGGTTTTTGTTGGCCAAAAATGTGCATGCTCAAGAATGCTTCCTAGAATTTCAATTGAAACAATGAAAATGTAAGACACCATTGTACGGTTAACACTAAACGATAACACCAGAAATAAGAACGCTAAATCATCATACAGCTTCATGCATAGGAAGAGCACGGCATCATCATCACACAAGTATAAGCTTCGCGTTCCTTGCTGCAACCACGAGTTTGTGTAAAGGTCTGTTATGTTGTAGCACAACTGGAAAGAGTCTTTGTCTGGGAGTACAAGACCGCACTTTTGCAACTGTGATAAGCTGTTCTCTGGCAAACAGGATGTTTCCAATGTCAACCTGAATTTGAATTTCTTTAGACAGCTTCTCAGCTTCAGTAGTTATCACTGAAACAAAAGACAAACTCAGCGTAAGAACAACGTAAACTAATAGAGTGACCTCTATTAACAGTAGTAAATGTTCTGCAGTCTGTGTCGGCTACCTTCTGTGTTTTGGATGCAACCCACTAAGCTCTCAGGCGCGCACGCGGAACCGCTTAAAGGGGAAAATTTTAAATTATATAAAACCATACAAAAATAGCAAACTAGTATACACCACTGCAAACTACCTAAAGGTCCAGTGGAATATTTGGCACATGAGCCTTAGGTTTTACTTCGAGTTATCGAGAGAGAGTGAGAGAGAGAGGGATGAAGAGGAAAGGCAGGGAGGTTAACCAGATATCAGCCTCCGGTTTGCTACCCTAAACTGGGGATGGGAGATAGGGGTAGGAAGAAGGACAGAGAGGAAAGCGTTAAAACAAAAAATAACTCGCACACATGGACACACACACACAGACACACACAAACGGCATTCCTGTTAAAGACGTTCACAAAGGCCGGTAGATCGGAATAAGCGCAATAGTGCTTGCACCGCCTTGTTCTCACGTTAGGTCCTTTCGATGGTGTAAAATTCTTCCGATTGTGGTTGGTCGTCGAGCTGGTCAAGTTCATGACGAAGGCATTCCCTCTGTAGACTGTACTTCGGGCAAGCGCACAAAATGTGGTCAATCGTTTCTTCATGGCCGTAGTGGTCACAGGTTGCGGTATCGGTCATCCCAATGCGGAATGCATAGGCTTTGGTTAAGGCAACGCCCAGCCCCAGTCGATGGAGAAGCTTGGCGTTTCCACGGCGAAGCTGTGATGGCGCTCGTAGACTTTATGTGGGATAAAGGAAGTACAGTCGCATATTTCTTAAACGTGGCTCATTCCATTGCGACGTAGTGCGCTGCCGAGCATGCAGGCGGAGCTTCCGTGCTGCGTCAGCTCTAGAAAGTGGAACTGGTACGTGGTGCTCCTCAGTATGCGCTGAGTGCGCAGCTTCATCGGCTCGTTCATTGCCGACAATCCCGCAGTGAATTGGAAGCCATTAGAAGGTTATTTCATGGCCTGCATGACTTGAATGGTGTAACGTCTCTGTAATATGAAATACTGGCTGTTCGTGCCGTCCGCGTCGTAAAGGTGACAGTAGAGACTGCAGTGCCGCTTTTGAATTGCAGAATACCATCCACTTGTATGGCCGTTCATAACCTACGTAGTGAAGGGCAGTAAAAGTGCTGCGAGCTCTGCTCCCGTCGATGTTGTCGTGGGAGTCGCCTTAAATTTGATGGTTGTAACTTTCACTGGTATCACGATTGCCGCCGCAGAGCTATTTGGCTGGACAGATCCGTCAGTGTAGATATCCGTAGAGTCACGGTAGTTCTCGTACAAAAGTATTAGCGTGAGCGTTTTAAGTCCTGGTGATGATAGATAAGCCGTTTTCGCGATGCCAGTTATTGTGAGGTTGATTTCTGACTGAGCTAGGCGCCATATAGGAATCGAAGGCCTCGCAGCCGGAGTGAAACAAGATGGCCATTATTCATAATATGCGGTTACCGTTTGGCTGAAAGATGTCCATCGTCTGTCCGCTGGTAGAAAGGCTAAGTGGTAACGAGTAGTCCTGGCTAGATGCCGTATATGTATCCTGAGCACTTCAATTTCAATGTGGGTCTTGAGAAGGTGGTCGCTAGCGGTTGTTATCATAGCCACTGTTGAAGCACTCTGAGGCAGGCCTAGCATTGGAGAGATCTCCGATGACTAGCATTGGAGAGATCTCCCTGCCTGACGCATATCTTTATTGGGATTCTGTTGCTTTCTTTATGGAGGACTATGGTGGCTGTAGAGCCGCTATAGATATCTTTCAGTGTTTTTACATACGGCTCGTCTACACCCTGATTCCGCAATGCCTCCGTGACTCCTGAGGTTTCGACTGAATCAAACGCTTTCTCGTAATCAATGAAAGCTATATATGAGGGTTGGTTATATTCCGCACATTTCTCTATCACCTGATTGATAGTGTGAATATGGTCTGTTGTTGAGAAACCTTTACGGAATCCTGCCTGGTCCTTTGGTTGACGGAAGTCTAAGGTGTTCCTGATTCCATTTGCAATCACCTTAGTAAATACTTTGTAGGCAACGGACAGTAAGCTGATCGGTCTATAATTTTCCAAGTCTTTGGCGTCCCCTTTCTTATAGATTATGATTATGTTGGCGTTTTTCCAAGATTCAGGTACGCTCGAAATCATGACGCATTGCGTATACAGGGCGGCCAGTTTTTCTAGAACAACCTGGCCACCATCCTTAAACAAATCTGCTGTTACCTGATTCTCCCCAGCGGCCTGCCCCCTTTGCATAGCTCCCAAGGCGTTCTTTACTTCTTCCGGCGTTACTTGAGGGATTTCAATTTCCTCTGGACTACTCTCTCTCACAGTTTCTTCGTGGGTGCCAGTGGTACAGTATAAATCTCTATAGAACTCCTCAACCACTTGAACGATCTCATCCATATTAGTATTGATATTGCCGGCTTTGTCTCTTAACGCATACATTTGATTCTTGCCTATTTCTAGTTTCTTTTTCACTGCTTTTGGGCTTCCTCCGTTCCTGAGAGCATGCTCGATTCTATCCATATTATACTTCCTTATGTCAGCTGCCTTACGCTTGTTGACTAACTTCGAAAGTTCTGCCAGTTCCATTCTAGCTGCAGGGTTAGAGGCTTTCATACATTGGCGTTTTTTGATCCAATCTTTCGTCTCCGGCGATAGCTTACTGGTATGATGTCTAACGGAGTGGCCACCGACTTCTATAGCAGACTCTTTAATGATGCCCATACGATTGTCGTTCATTGCTTCAACACTAAGGTCCTCTTCCTGTGTTAAAGCTGAATATCTGTTCGGTAGCTTGATCCGGAATTCCTCTATTTTGCCTCTTACCGCTAACTCATTGATTGGCTTCTTCTGTACCAGTTTCTTCCGTTCCCTCCTCAAGTCTAGGCTAATTCGAGTTCTTACCATCCTATGGTCACTGCAGCGCACGTTGCCGAACACGTCCACATCTTGTATGATGCCGGGGTTAGTATATAGTCTATTTCATTTCTAGTCTGGTCATTCGTGTTCCTCCACGTCCACTTTCAGCTATCCCGCTTGCGGAGGAAGGTATTTATTATCCGCATATTATGCTGTCCTGCAACTCTACTAATAAGTCTCCCCTGCTATTCCTAGTGCCTATGCCGTATTCCCCCACTGCCTTGTCTCCAGCCTGCTTCTTGCCTACCTTGGCATTGAAGTCGCCCATCAGTACAGTGTATTTTGTTTTGACCTTACCCATCGCCGATTCCACGTCTTCATAGAAGCTTTCGACTTCCTGGTCATCATGACTGGATATAGGGGCGTACACTGTACGACCTTCAATTTGTACCTCTTAATAACGTTCACAACAAGACCTGCCACCTTTTCGTTATTGCTATAGAATTCCTGTGTGTTACCAGCTATATTCCTATTAATGAGCAATCCGTCGCCTAGTCCTCGCCTCTCCGGTAATCCCCGGTAGCACAGGAGGTGCCCGCTTTTTAGCACTGTATATGCTTCATTTGTCCTCCCCTAACTTCACTGAGCCCTATTATATCCGATTTACTCCCTCTAATTCCTCCAAGAGTACTGCTAGACTCGTCTTAGTAGATAACGTTCTAGCGATAAACGTTGCCAGGTTAAGATTCCAATGGCGGCCTGTCCACATCCAGGGATTCTTAGCACCCTCTGCTGCGTCGGATGTCTGACCGCCGCCGTAGTCAGTTGCTTCGATGCTGCTGGGGACTGATGACCGGAGTTTGATTGTTGTGTTCATAATGGAGGTTGTGGCCAAGTACTGCACCAGGATGGCCAGTCCTGCTCTGGTGAGGGAGTGCGTTACCGGTTCTGGTCACCGGGATTAGACCGCACTCCAGGCCTGTTTGTGCAATTTCGTCAACACGTGGATGTTGTTTTTTAATCCGGTGGGAAATTGCTCGGCACCGGCATTCGAGCCATGGTCCTCTTGCACGCGAGGCGGATGCTCTACCTCTACGCCACCGCTGCACCGACATTCGTTTTTTTCTATGTGGGCAAAATAAAATAAAAATTTCATGCACATCGGTTTAGGGACACGCTAAGCAACAACACGCTGTGAAAATTGATCCGCCGCTACGGGGCGTCTCATAATCCGATTGTGGTTTTAGCACGTGCAGCATCATAATTCAATTAAAGTTTAATACTTCTGCCACGATTAGATGTGCCATGTCACGGCATGAGTATGCTCAACCCTTTTAGAATGTATGAATATGGCGCGCAAGAACGCCTCCAGCAAACACTTCCCCCTGCGCGTTTTGTGTAGTACGCACACAAACAGCAGCGGTGCACGCAAGTAAACGTTTAACATCAAATCACCACTCTCGTCTTCGACTAAAAGCTGAAGAAATTAAACGTTCGCCGTCAACACCACCACTATTTATCGCCAATCGAAGCATACAACACAAAAAGATTCGCGTACATCGATTCCCACAGTGCCTGGGATTCGCATAATATCTTTTGCTGCCGGCTTGAACCAGAACTGCAACATTTTTTAGGGAAAACGGAACGCAAACCGGAGGGTAATAAGCTTGAGCTCAAAATTCTGAATGAAAGTGCCGGTGTCACTTTCACCATCTGCTGGTGGCATGGGCAAGTTATAGCTAAATTAACTACCGTTCCATCCGCCAGATGGCAAGAAGTGCGCGAGTTTGTGCACATGGTAATAGAAACTTTCGAATCTGTGTGACAGCGCAACGACAAATTTAGGCCTTAACATTAGCACTTAGAAATTACAAATTATTACCTTTATTGAAGCAACGCGGAATTACGTGGTATCAGCTGAATAGCAACTCATGCCACGTTGCAACAGCAATTCATGCAACGCCAGCAATAGTGCGGCCTACGCGCGCCCGGACGGTTGTGATACTTTCCAGGTTCCGTGCAGTGACTTGAAGCTCACTAGAAAAAAAAATTTGAAAGGAGAATGTAAATTCTCACCTGTGTATAGGTGTGACGGCTGTGCGAATGGCAAGGCATTCGACACTGGGTCACAACATCGATATCACTTCTGACCAGAGTATTGCGCTGCCATCAATTACTAGCACAATCTCATAAGTTCTATAGCTGTCAGTGGTGAATAGATTGTGAGCGAAAAAGCAGGGAAATGTCTGCTAATCGACCATAATTGTTACTCCATCTAGCGGCATTATAAAGAACATAGGCGGGGTTTATTGCGTAAATGTTACACTGCGCACTGTAAGCCGTGGAGAAGCGGCTTCTGCTGCGGCGCGTGGGCGTAGATTGATTATTTTCTGGACGTTCGATAGTAATCTGAGGTGCATTTGTCTTCATTTAGTGTCCTGAACCTAACTGAGCACAGCCGCGCATCGAAAAAGTGTAGACAGAAGCAAATGACAAATCATCTGAAGCGACTTTCTGTCCTTCCTTCGTCAAAACTGGTCATTAATATTTCTTTGTCGATGTCTTTCTCATATGTCATTAACTTCTTTTAGCCCTTTGAGTGGCTACTTCGTCAGCCGGTACTTGTACGATTAAACTTTTAACCTAGTTCTCCGTATAAGTATTTGTTTCACAAGGAATCCAAGAAAGATAAGCGGACAGCTAACAAGTTCACCGGCAATGGCGCGTTGCTTCATTTGCCGTAACCAAATATTTACGAATAATTTGATTTGACAAAGAGGTTTCTGCTCTTAAAACTTTCAAAAAAAATTTTTTTGATGCTTCAGAACACAACAAGCGCACACTCGCACGCGCGCGAACACACACACACTCACACATGCACGCACATGACTAGTGAAAGAATGTATGAATGAATGAATGCACATTGTTTAGTGGCGCGAGGGCCAGGTATGGCCAAAGAGCGCCATGACTGATAATGTTTTGTTAAGCGCTGATTCGTGAGTTGCGATGGTGGGATGTAACATGGCTGTAAAGTGGTCTAAAATCAATCTCTACCATAGAAGCGTAAACTGATATGCAGTATAAAATTATGATAGTGATACATGTAGTTGTCTACGGTATAGTACGCGTGATAAGTGATCATGGAGCTAAAATGCAAGACTATGGAAATAGTACCTATTAAAGGCTCGGAGGCAGGTGCTTTCTTTTAATGCAGTTACCACAGCAAAAACCTCAGGTAAGAGCCCGTGCTACGGATTTCCTGGCGATATAACATGTAAACTATGTACATGTTTTAAAAATTCGAACAAGGATTGATATTTAAAGAAAGGTTCTATACCTATGATCATTAGAGGATGGAGTGGAATTTGTTGCCGGTGTAGTAATGGGAAATGTTTCTTCCTATTAGGGTCTGATTCAGTGCGTCGCAGCAGGATGCGAAGCACGGTAAGCGGCTCACCGCATTTCTCACACGTGGGTGGATCGCCACCGGACAAGAGGTATGCCTGTGTGCTGTATGTGTGTCCTATCCTGAGTCTGCAAAAAGTGTTACTTCTGTATGGCGGTTTTTTGATACCGGCATCCGGTTGCCAAGATACGGCTTGATAACATGTTATTTATTTTCTGTTTCTTTATCCCACAAGCGCTGCCAGAAAGCTCTTAGCTGTTTTCTTATTGAGGGCTTCAGGTCCATTACAGGGGCAGTCGTGGAAGTGGTGGAAGCGTTCGCGAGGACAGATGTGGCTAGCTGGTCACCCAACACGTTTCCCTCTATCTCTCGGTGCCCCGGAACCTAGCATACGACGATATGCTGCTTGGACGCATAGGTGGTTACTAATGCTGAGTAGAGATATACTTGCAGGGTTGTGATATTTCCTCACAGTTTTCAAAGCATTTACGACGCTCAGAGTCTGTGTATATAACTGCCTTTGGGGTATTAAATTTATCATTGTGTTTAACGGCGGCCATTATAGTGTAGGCCTCTGCTGTGAAAATACTTCTGTTAGGTTGCAGAACACCGGCATCCGAAAAGGATGGACCGACCGCTGCGTGAGACACGCCGAGAAACCCTTCGATGCTTCTGTAAATAATTCAGGAGAGGAGTATTTGTGCTGTAATTGATGGAAGTACATTCCTATGTGTGCGACAGGCGCGCGCTTTGTAACAGCTACGAAAGATATACCACAGTCGTGGCATAAAAATTGTAACAGCGCCAACACATGCAACCACAAAGTAACAAGGACGTCTTTGTTACTTTGTGGTTGCATGTGTTTGCTCTGTTACATTATTTATGTCAAGTATGCACCAACTCGCCCAGAAAGAAGATTTAATATATCACAGTCTATTGGTTGCCACTGCCACGGCGGGGGCCGTATAGCAGAAGACATAAGATGGTATTCAAGCAGTTTAACCCTTGTTTATTCAGCTATGTCTCTAACACGCAGTGAGAAAGGCTTTGCCACTGTGGGCCGGTTGCGAAAAAGTTGACAACTGGACAAATCGTTTATGGTAGAATTCGCGGGCAGCTCGCTGTTTGCGTTCACTCTCAGAAAATCCACGAAAGAGGAATATGTTCTCTGCAGATGAAGTGACCACTCACCTGATTCAACGTAAAGGCTTTCCACTGGGCTTGGTCTAAAGGTGCCTGTGGACAAGCGAATGCCTAAGTGGTGGACAGGGTGTTGCATCTTCAGAGCAGTTGGAGTAGCCGACTGGTAAACTATGACTCCATTGGCTAGTCGTGTACGTATGAGGCTTTCATACAAGCTCATGAGATATTTTCTATCACTTCCCCAGATTGTGCGTGACAGCACCTTTAACATGTTCATTGTTTTCATACATTTGTTTGTAAGATATTTTATGTGCTGTATAAAGGTTAGTTTCGCGTCTAAGATTATGCCTAAACATTTTTGTTCCCTATTTACAGGCAGATGCTCACCATGCAACACAATTTCAGGACCAGGGTACAGGCCTCTTTTTCTAAAGAAAACGACACATGTGCCTTTTTGTGGGTTCAGTCTGAACCCGTGCTCATCAGTCCAATTGGAGACCTTGTTAAGACCAAGCTGGACCTGTCGCTCGCAGATTGCGAGAGAACCTGATTGAAATGCTATCTGCACATCGTCAACATATGTTGAACAGAAGATGTTACGTGGTACGTGTAGACGAAGATAATTCATTTTTACTATAAAGAGCTTGCAGCTGAGCACCCCGCCCTGCGGTACTCCAGTTTCCTGTACAAATTTCCGTGACAGAACACTGCCCTCTCGAACACGGAATGTGCGATTAGACAGGTAGCTTTCGATAACATTGAACATATTTCCATGTACACCTAACTGTGAGAGCTCTCTCAATATCCCAAACCGTCACGTCGTTTCATACACTTTGTCCATATCTAAGAATACTGATACAAGAAACTCCTTATGAGCAAAAGCTTCACGGATACGTGCCTGGATACGTATGAGATGGTCATTGGTGGATCGACCCTCCCGAAACCCGCACTGGTATGGGTCGAGGAATTTGTTTGATTCGAGCAAGTGTAGTAGGCGACAGCTCAACATTTTTTGCAAAAACTTTGCAGAGCCAACTTGTTAATGCTATAGGTCTGTAACTTGATACAGAGGAAGGATCCTTGCCGTGCTTCAGAACTGGAATTATAATAGCCTCCTTCCAAACAGAGGGGATCTCGCCGGAAAACCATACAACGTTGTAAAGATAGAGGGTTTTTTGTGTTTCGGAGGGTAGTCGGAGGTAGGGTAGTCAACATCTCATAGATTGCGCGGTCTGAACCTGGGGCGGATGTGTTACAACAGTTGAGTGCTGCCTGCAGTTCTGCTATGCAGAACGGTTCGTTGTACGCCACGCTTTTAGCACATTTTCTTTGTAACTTTTGCTGTTCTATTCGCGTTCTGTACCTTAGGAAGGTTTCGGAGTAGTGCGAGGAGCTCGATATGTATTCAAAATGTGCACCAAGAAAGTGGGCTTGATCTTCCAGGCTTTCTCTGTGGCTATTTACTAAAGGTAAGGAATACGTTTGATGCCCGTTAACTTTCTTCACTTCTTCAACACTTCTTCTTCAACATGGTGGCGGCTCCAGAATGAAGAGTACCGTTCCAGTGTGGCTGATCAGCAACGAAAGAGTAGCAGTGCGTAGTGCCTTTAGGGAAGGTGCAGGAAGAACATTTTGCGTACCGTACAGCTGCGTGCCTTAGGGTAATTGCGAGAGAAGGCGGTTCTACAAAGAAGTACACGGCGACACTGCTCTAGGGGTAAAATGTGTGACCCACCCCCGCTCTAATTGTGATCAACGTCATGTTGTGCAGGCCGTTCTTGCAGGCGTCATACCTTCGCGCTAGAGAAGGACAAGATAAAAAAGAAGCGCGAAGGTATACACGAGTGAGTGACTTGGTTGTACCGTAACTTTTCGATTGGAAGCCCACAGCAATGAAGGAGGAGGAGAGGGAATTTTAGGCGAACATAATCGGAAGATCGAGATAGCAACAAACGAAGGCGGATCTGTGTTATGCTTAGAACACAGGTCTCAAATCCTTGCAGTGAGCACGGCACCTGAGCCTTCACCGTTTTTCTCTACATCCGTGTCGTTGAAGTGTCTATAACTATTGCGCAATGTATTTCCCTGCACGTTTTCCCAGCGCATTTTATATTCTATGCTCTTCACGAGCTCGCTAGATGCACTGGCCGAGAGGTGTTTTGGCGGGCTCGTTATTCACTCTGCCATATATTTTTACAAGCCGTTGTGGCGACCCGTCGTACCTAGTTACTTGTCTCTATAGATAACAAATACTTGCAGGTTCTCTGTAACATGCTATAAAACGTCTTCATAAAAAGATCACGTACGAAAAGTGCTTTTTCAGCGACGCTATGTATGACTCGGATTCCGAGGTTTTTTCCTCTCCGTCGACAGAACAGAACAAGGCACCAAAATAGATCAGCCTACAACTGACATGTTTAGCCGTGCTGTATTTGCAGTGACAAAATATTTATCTGTAATCTTCTGCGATGAAGAGGGTTCTACACGTGCAACTTCTAAAAAAAATTATTTTTCAGTTTTTATAAAAACTTACAGACTGTCACACCAACACGCAAACACACACACACATCCACCGTAGTGGCTTAGCGGCTAAGACATTGCGTTGCTAACTACCAGGTCACGGGATCAAATCCCGGCCATGGCAGCCGCATTACGTTGGGGCCTAAATGCAAAAATGCCTAAGTGCAGTGCATTGGGTGCACGTTAAAGAGTCCCAGGCGATGAAAATTAATCCGGAGCCCACCATTCTCGTGCCTCATAATTAGATGGTGGTTTTGCCACGTAAAACCCCCGAATTTATTACGCACACACTCCCAGTGCTCCAGTACAGACCTGGAACTTTCCATTAGAAGCTCCCACCTGTTTCTGCCACGAATACCGACTCCGCGCAGGCTAATCATGGTGAGGTTTCACCTGTTCTCTGCTCCAATACACGACACCAACAACACCCTATTGAGTTGTGGAGTGAACACCTCCATTTCATTCCCGCTGAGAGTAGAGATTCCCGTACTTCCGGTGCTTTTAACTAGCGAAGTGGTGAAAGTTGACCGTTTCCATTACTGAAGTTGCTAACATTGTCCATTCTATTGGTCTAGTTCCAGTTAATTTAATGCTTTCTCTATATAGTCGTTTCCTACTGGCTATTCCGTGCACCCAAAAGCCACAGGACATTTTTCACGTCTTAAGAACATAACAAATAATGTTGTGTTCTATTTTTCACAGAACAGCACACGGACTTTGTGGCCTGTTATCGCTTCAGGACGTATTCGCCTGTAATTTCTCCAATCTCTAATCATTCGAGTTGAGCAAAGTCTAAATTAAACTTACACTGTCTTTCCTTTCGAACTAGACGACAATTATTTGAAAAAAACAAACACCGGTGAATATAAAACTCTTTAATGCGAAATTTGAGCGCAGCTCTGTACGTGTTGTCGCGATATATTTGCGACAACTCGTGTGGCAAGCTGCGAACGGAGCGAAGTGTGGCACGACTTCCTCGCTAATCGGGAGGTCACTAGAGGCAGCGCGTGGTTGACGCGTGGACACGATTTACAGCAGGTGTCGCAGCCAGACCTCCACTCATGAAATGCTTTGTTTCTATACAGACGACGCGTACTTCTCTGGCGCCATCTCGTGGCTGTCGAAAATTGCGTAGTTGGGGCACGATGGTGCCACTGACGAAGACAGACGTGCCTCACCTCGGCGCCTGTTTTTTGTGTTCAGTTTGACCAGTTCATTCGGTTTATCTGTTGCTGTTTCTTTGCTAAGCAAGTGAATCTCGACTACACTTTTGCCTACGTCGCAAAGCCGGCGTTATTTGGACAGGGTTTCTTCAATTTCTTTTTGTTTTGCGAACTGACCGCCCTATGCCTAGTGTGACGCTTGAGACGCAACCACTGCCCGTGGCTGCAGTTTAGCAGCGCGGCCGCAAAGTGCCTGGTCAACCTGCTACGCCCGGCGCGTTTCCCTCCGGCTCTCATCAGGACGTCTACTATGGCAACAACCACAGAATACACAGGCCTTCCATCGCAATGGAGTGAGTTTTCAAATTTATATGATGGAAACGAGACCATCGATGCGACACAGTCTACACCGCCACCGGAACTGTCTAACGGGCCAGCTGATCCCGACTTGTCACTGGGCCCTTCCATGAGAACCAGCAAAGTTCGTGACCACGGGGGGCAGAGAAATGTCATCTGCTATGGAAGCCAAGTGTCGCCAAACAAGCTGCACGTCGAACGGGTGAGTCGGTTAATCGACACCGCTTTGATCAGGCCGCTGAGCAAAGTGCATGTGACAGATATTCCGCAGCAGGCCGTGACAGACACGATAGAACAAAGTGAACCCCTAATTTTTACTGCAGAAATGGCTATTCTTCGATTTGACACACCCAGTAACTGCATACGGATCATTGTTTGCGACGAGGGCCATTTTCGCAAAATGTGCGCACTATCGCACTAAGTTGCAGCTGTTGACAGCAACACGCGCGCTCTTGACCTCGACACATCGCTGTCCAGGAAAACGTGGTACATAACTCTCGTGGCGTGATCATGATAAGAACCGATCTAAGAATTGACTACATCAAAGCGCATCTGCGCTATGAAGAGGCGACAATCACCGATGTGCGCATGCTCGCTAAACACAGCTGCTGCTCTTGGCATCTGACACGGAACGCATACCACGACGCTTGGTGTTTGAATATGAAATCATCCCTGTCCATGAATATCGAATTCGCCTAGTAGTATGCTACAATTGTCACCGTTTCGGTCATGCTGCGAAACACTGTTCCTTTCCGCCGGTCTGCCGGGACTGCGGCAAAGCTTCCGCATGAAGTCGATCCGAACTGTAAGCAATTTACGACATTAGGATGGATAGTTGGGCGTGTTGGTTAAGCGTGATTTTTGAAGTGAAGGCGCTAAAATGACGGAGGACAAAGAAGAAACACACATACACACAGGGTGCAATTTTCCTATTGAGTTGCCTGAGGCTCGTCCACACACACTGCACTCAGCCCTCAATGTTCCGAATGCGATATTTCTATATCCGCTTCCACTTGCTGCGCTAATAATTCAGCACATGTGACACGGTCCACAGAGTCTACACGATCGACGACGAAATTAGTCACCGGGGCGCAAAAGATCTGACTCAGCTTTTCCCCAGCCTTCGCCAGGGAATTCAAGAACTGCGAAAGAAACCTCCCAGACTCTCCTATTTCGTGCTGAATCCTAAAAAAGGGAATCATTCCCCGACCTCTAAACCCAGTCGCTCACAATACACCCGACAGAGTCGCTCTAAGACACGTCGTGTTAAACCATTCACGGACAAGAACTTCGTTTACTCTCACGTTACTGGTCTCCTAACACAAGAAAGGTCTGAAGGATACAATAAACTGGAGCGAAGGGTTTGATCACATATAATGAACACTATGACACAAGCGCTAGAAGCCTTGCAGCATCGGTTCCTAAACATGTTCAACGAACTGCCGCGCCATGTCCTCATTGATGACAATAAGTGCCGCAAACCAATGCCACCTTCATGACCTTGTCGACTTATTAGGTGCAGTCTAACTGTCTCAGTTTTATCAAAGATGCTCCATAATTCGCAATTATGTTCAAAGACATCCACCATGATTCTGTCTTCTCCCCAAGACGCGCGGCACATGCAGGCGCCCTGGTTACCCCACTTCCCGAACTACTGTCATCTAACACAAACGGCAGATCCCCAAAGGCCAGGCAGTGATTTTTGACCGCAATGAATGGACGTTCCAGGTCTTCTTTCTAGAGCTCGAGAAATAGTACCTGTTAAATTTGACTTGATGAGCCTGGGCAAAAGGCTTTTGTAGTCGTGCCCGCGTATTTTCGCCCGGGCACTATCTCAGTTGAAGCCTGCACATGGCTCAAAATGCTTTATTAGGAAACTCAAAGCCTCCTTCTGCTTATTGGAGGCGGTTTTATTGCACACTACTTCACCTGGAGTGTCTCAAAGCCTAACCATCCCGGCAAATATCTTTAGGAAGCTACTGAATTTTCCTCCGTAGAAATTGGTTACACGCCGGACACCTGTA
Source organism: Dermacentor albipictus (assembly GCF_038994185.2). Taxonomy (NCBI): domain Eukaryota; kingdom Metazoa; phylum Arthropoda; class Arachnida; order Ixodida; family Ixodidae; genus Dermacentor; species Dermacentor albipictus. The sequence continues at coordinate 50,970,822 of NC_091824.1, forward strand.
CGACAATCGGACTACATAAAGTGTAGAAAGACACTACCCCAGATCTTACTCTCGCCAGCCTCAAATTTGTACGGCTCTGGATCGCCTCCAGCATATCATGGGGCAGCGACCGTCTCCCTATATCCTTCACAATTGATCGCAAATGCCTCTGCGTCAAAACGACGCCAATAATGACTAACTGAAACTTTACTCAGGCTCTTGTTACCCGTTTATTCATGAACGGTTGAGCGTCTTTTGAATATTTTCCAGGAGGTCCGTTTTCTGGCACTAGACACAGTGTCATACCATGACCATACTCAACCAACAGACCACCATCTAGCCAACCTCTGAAAAGTAGACGTTTTAGTACGGAGATAACAGTTCCCGCGGTAAACGACACACTGATCTTATGAAAATCAAGCGCCAATTTAAGCTTATAGTGAACGTCAGTTCCGCCTTCAAAGCGAAGCCTGGCAATCCATCTGCGCCGTGTCCCGGGACTCCAGAGTCTTTGGCGCATTTTTCGCAGCTTAACCAAGAAAGGAAAATGTAACTATCGTCTTACCAAGCTCATCATTAAAGCAAATGCCGCTACGATAAAAGAGGAAATTATAGCGAGTCTTTTTCCGCACGTTTCGCTCAGTCCATCCACACCTCCGAAGGCCTGTGCCATAGTGGAACGTGATCCATACCTTGATCGCCCATTTAGTATGGGAGAAATGCTAGTAGCGATCAAGCAAGCCCGCCCTCAATCGTGGCCAGGCCATGGCCGAATAACGTGGCAAGAACTCCGCAACCTTGGCGAAGAGCCTCAGGATGCACACCTCCCCTCCGAACCCCCTAGCGGTAATTAATGACATCTGGGCTTCAAGAAGCCTACCGGACAGACGTAAGCTCTCTCTTGTTTATCGCATAACAAAACACGGAAAGCAGCCCAGCCTCTATAAAAACCTCCGACCAATCTCTCTGACTTCAAATCTCTGTAAGCTCATCAAACGAATAATTCACAAGCGCATATCGCATTGCCTCGAGATAATCTGGCCAGGCAACCAGCCAGCCCAGGTGGATTTTCGCCCTAACCTTGGCCCTCATAATTTCTTTCGGCTGCTAGGGCGCGTTATTAATCGCGCCACCCAAAAAATGCTGCCTGACTACTTCCTGGTCATTGTCACGTAGAAAGCATTTCATATTGTTTGCCATGGTGTTATTCTTGAAGATCTAGCTAACGGCTATCTCAGGCAGTGTACCCAGCCATGGATAAGAAATTTTTTTGCAGCCCGACTTATTCCCATAAGTGGCGCGTCACCTAGATGTAGCCAAAGGAGTTATTGCTTGAATAGACGTGTTCCAAAGGGATCAATCATAAAACCGACACTTTCTATTCTGATCATGTGCAGGGTAGCTGAAAACTTCAACCAGACAGAGATTTGCCATCTACGCCGGTGATATTACTATATGGGCAGAAGCAGCAGGCAATACAGACAAATAAATGATGCAGATTGATCTGCAGGTAGTCCTCCTCAGTTTAGATGCCACTCTTAAGGAAACAGGTCTGCTGTTCGCTCCGCATAAGACAGAACTTAACCGCATAGACGGCAAGCATCGCAGCAACACCAACATGTGCTTCTGGCTCCGCCTTGTATCACACATCATTCAATCAAAAACAGACAAATCAAACCGCTAGGTCTACCTATAGCCAGTTGCAACAGCCCACAAAAGTGGGCACGCGTACAACGGCTGGCACAGCCGGTCATGTTACATGCGATACGTCGACTTTCCAACAAGTACGGAGGAGCGCGGCAACAAGCCTGTGGAACTTCGGTGAGAGCTATGGTCGTTGGAGAGATTTTGTACGGCAAGCCTATATACACCTCTTCTACGGACATCCGAAATTAGGAACACCTTCATTGGGCCACCCTCCAAACTATCACGGGACTCCCTAAACGCACTGAAATACCTAGACTTGAACATGCTGTGGCTTGCCTCCACTGCAAGATGTCATCCGTAAAGCCTACGCTCGACCTCATATACGCATAGAAAAGGCGCCGCAAGGCCATCAATTTTCGGCCTGGAATGAACAGCAACGTGACCACGCGCCCACTCTCAATCCTTCCTTACCCCCATGGGAAACTCTGATTGCTCCTTTGATGATTCCGTCGTCCCATACCTCCTAATAAAGCTCCTGCCCACCATCTTCTTGCCACGTGACAACTAAAGGCCGCGAGCTTAGATACGATTGACATTTATGCTAACGCAGCTCTCTCCGATGACCAGGCCTGTATGGCATGCGTTTGCACGCCGAGCACCACTACACAGGGGCGTACAGCTGCCACTTACCGTCCGGTGCCCCCAGTGCATGCTGAACTCCTTGGTATCTGGAGAGCGACTGGCAGCCTCCCTGATACAATACAGAAACCCGTCCGTGTCTTCACTGACTCTGTTCAAGGCATCCGCTGTTCCGCTGATCCGCTGTTCCGCTGTTCAAGGCATCCTTTGTAGGCATGAAAAATCAAACAGTCGGATAAAAATCATCTGAACCCCGGGGCATACGGATGTTCCTGAAGGCAATACGGCAGCACATGCCGCTGCTGCTTCCGCAGGTGGGTCTACCAACGTTTCTCTTCTCCCACCCCCCAGGATGAATGCATATGAGCTCCTAAGCCAAATGGCTCTCTAGATAGCCACCATGCACCATGTGCATAAGTCTCTGCGTAGTTAATGTAAACAACGTCTTCAGCAGGCTAGCCTGCCGGTCTTCTCTTTGACAGTCTTCCCTTTCACGCTCTCAGGAGGTACGCGTCAATAAGCTTTTCGCAAACTCAGCCTACACACCGTATTATATAGCAAAATAGCGACAACCCGACCTTACGACAGTGGCGTGCACCATTACCTGCTGCGCAGACGTTCATGATATAATATTGCAGTATTCTGCGTTCGATGCAGGGACAACTGGCCGTACATACTTTACAGTGGACGAAATACCGTGAAGCGCTTCTCACTGATCCTAACCCATACCTATTATTTGATAAATATGGTAGTCAGACTGGTCTGATCAGAGTGGTTTAAGGGCACATATAAACCACTGTTCGGACCGCGTACTGCCTCAGCACGAGTGACTATCACTCAAACAAGTGGAAAACCTCACCATGTGGACGACTTTGTAGTGTGACGAGGCCTCCCTCATCCCCCCAGAGGACCTGCGCCATCCCATTGTATGATAAAGGCCTTTCAATCAATCAATCGTAACTATTCTCACCGCAAAACCCGTCTTGCGCAGCACTGCACGCTTCCACCATACCCTCCTCCTCTGCTTTCCGCCTCATGGTTCCGCTGCACCCTCCTCCTTTACTTTCTGCCTCACACTCTTTTCACTATCACCATTTCTATTATCTTGCTGCGCTCAGCATTCTCTTTCATCCTTCGCGACGCTTATTCGCTCGGTGACTTGGCACAACTCCTACGCCGATGATTGTCGCAGGAACGGGTGCCTAAGAGCTGTGCTCTAAATTGCAGTCAAGCGATGTTAAGACGTTGTCTTCGAGGAAAATCCTGTTGTCGCAGTGAGTTTAGAACAGAAGGAACCACTGAAGTCTGCTGTTCTTTTTTTCTTTCTTTCACGTGTAGTCGCATAGTAAGGGATACAATTTTGCAGCAAACTTGTCTGACCACCTGTTATCCGGCGTTCTAGATGTTCGTCCGTGTAAGAAAAAAATATGGCGTCCTCTGCAAATCACCAGGGACTCGACAAGGGTCTAACCGTTTGCGAACTTGCTGTTTTAGCCTCCATCCCTTTGTCACAGACCAAGAATTCTCGTGCTAAATCTAATAATTCTTGGCAACCTAACTGCATAGCTGAAAGTCACAAGTTCACAATAACTGAAAATTGCGCCCTTAAATGCTCTTCGGCACGTAAGAACGAAGCCTCCGGATTATCAGAAGAGTAGAATATGTGAAATACCATGTTGGCACTTGCTACCACCGTAAAGGTGGTCCCCTATATGTAGATACTGAAAGAGCTGTATGTAGTAAAAATTGAATAACGGAATAAATCCTCTCGCCTTGTTTAGCCTAATTGAAAGATTAAGCAGTTTTGCAGTCTCACTTTAAAGGTTTGCGCTCGGGGGCAAGCTCCAAATTCCATTCCAACTCCATTCTTGAACTTCAGGCTCCCTTTGCATGCACACTCCATGCGCCCGAATTTAGCCAATCGCCAACTCACATGCAATTCCTGGAGTTTAAAAATGGGGAGTAATTTGGAAACATTGTAATGCCTGAGTTGGTACTCCGCAACTCAAAGTTTCCCGTCTGAAATGGAGGCGAAGGCTATGACGCAAAGGATTGGCTCAAGCCATGCGGCCGAGTGAATGCGCGTAACAATTTGGTAATAAGCCCAGCTTTTCCGTCTTCTACCTTTATGGAGTCACACATTTCCCGTTCCGGAACGGCAAATCCAACCTTTGTTATAGGTTAGCACTTATATGAAGCTTCGTTGCAGTCTTATATATCCGTCATGTGCGTAACGTTCGCACGGAACAGCGGCTGCGTAATCAGAAAAACCATGGAAACATTATGAGATACTTTGAAAATGTAGTTCAGATTCACCGTCGGAACAATTCTTCTTCCTGTTTTCGTTCAGAGCGACTGTTTTACCCTGGCTGACCCTATTAGGAAGCTCATGCCTTTTGCTGGTAAGAAGACTCCTCCCCATTTGAGTAATCGAAAAGTTGCTTTACACAAAAACAAATCGAGAACGGGTACAAAAGAACGGGTAAAAGAAACTGAAAGATCCTAAAGAAAAATTGGAGGACGCTTAAACTTCGCCTTCAAGAGTGGAATGCGACAGCGTTGCCGTCGACCCGCCAAGGGGTGTAAGACAATGGGCTACAGGGCAGCCATCACTTACGAGGCTTCCCGCATCGGACGCGGTGAGCGTCGAGCCATATGGTCGAGCAACGCAGCGTTCGGCGCAGCAACGAACATGCAGAGAGACTATGCCCTACGAGAGAAGGCAGTTACCCACCCGCGTTCCGCTGTCGAGTACACTTCATTGCGTGAAGCACGTTCTTGCAGGCGTCATTCTTATGAGCTTGTGAGGAAAAAAAGAAACAGGTATACAAGCAGGGCCATGGTAGAACCGTATGTTTTTGAACGTGAGCCCACAGGAATAACAGAGAATTAGCCAGAAAGTTTTGGCAAACGTAGGTGGACGGTCGAGATGACTTAAGAGTGTCTCTATTATCCTTCGGAGACTGGTCTTAACCTTTTGTAATGGTGCCGGAACCTTCAATGCTTCCCTGTACTTCAACGCAATTAAATTCCGTATCAGCGACGAACAGTGCACTTTGCACGTTTTCCCAACACGTTTCGCGCGAAATGCCCTTAAAAAGCTCGTGATATGTGCTAGCTGATGAGGCATATTCACGTGCTTGCTATTGACTGCCACATATTTTAACCACAAGTCGTTGCGTGGACCAGCCATGTTTAGCTACTTTTCTCTGCAGAAAGATACTGCTGGCAGTGTCGATGTGACCTGCAGAGGAGCGTCTCGTTCGTGGCAAGCTCGCCTACATCTTAATGACTTCTCTAACTGACAAATGGCGTTTTTTTTAATCCCCCGAACCTCAAACCATGAAGCCTAACTTCAGCGCGAGCACTAATTTTTACCTTTAGTGCTGTATTGGCAACCGACAGCAATTGTTTACAGCCCGTAGATACGGAAATTGTGTCTTCACTTCCGAATGATTTTATGGTTTAAGAAACTACCATAATCAGTATCGTCCTGTACGATAGGAAATTCGGGCTGGTTATTGTCCTCTGCTGCTGCAATTGCGGCCTTCCTTTTATTTTGTGTTATGAGCTTCAGGAAGACGTCCGTGGTCTTAGTTCCTCCTATTCCCCCTCCCCACCCATTATATTGTGCTTACGTTCCGTGCGTTTCTCTTTTATTTACTGCATAACAGTGATAGCTTCTGTACCATCATAATAGTTTTATGGCTTGTTATTTCGTTGGTGCTGATTACATCGTGCCTTCGAATGTACTGAGAGACAAACAAGGTGGGGAAAAAATAACGCAAACATACGTACTTCGGGCGCTAACACTCTGCATATACATTGTATAGGGGTAAAAAATTCGCCAAAAAGATCAAGGAAAACCAGGACATCACCTCCGTTTGAAAACTTAGCACCAAATTTTGCTCTACATGACGAAGCTTTCCCAGCCATAGTCTACAACACTCAACACCCCCCCACTTCTTCTTTTTTCGTACCCTGCTTAGCTATGAAACTCAAGGCACCTGCAAAAAACGCGGATGGACAAAAACCCATAATGAGAACCAGGCCTTCGCTACATCCGTTTTTCCCTAGCTGTATAATGTGGTAGCACAGTATGAAACCTGTGAAAAAATGAACGAAGATAAACTTAGGGTTAACTAGAGACAAGTTTTTTGCTACTACAAACAACACTACTGAAGTGACACTCAAGAAAGCTATTCGTGGTTCTATGCCAGGGAAACATGGTACACCATTTCCTTAACCTATTTCCAATTTTCAATACCAGCAAATAAACCAAAGAAAACGTTTTTTTTTGCATTTTTGGGACTGTAAGAGGGCTATTGTTTTGAGCGGTGAACATAGGAAACAGCCTGAGTACACAAATAAAATTACATTCTGTGGTTTTACGAATCAAAACCACGTTATTATTTAAGGCACTGTAGTGGTAGACTGCACAATAACTTTGACCATCTGGGGTTCTTTACCATGCACTGAATGCACGGTACAAGGACCGTCTTCCATTTCTCACTCATCAAATAAAAAGAGGTATACCTATTTCTGATTACAGAAGGAATCAGCTGCAGTAACACATAGGGCGAATAGAACCTGCAGAATCTATCTATTGCGCTTTATACAGAGGTAACCTTCGTTTGTTAGTTTGCTTTAGTTGCTTAGTGTCTAGAACTTCTCAGTGTCAAAAATATAGTTTAAACATTTTCCTCTGCGGCGCGGTAACAAACCCGTGTCATAGATGATAGACAAACTTGTATGTAAGTTACATTTGCTCAAGTGGCACGCGCAGATATGGCGGCAGTGGCGCAGAAAGACGAAGCGGTTCAAGAGGGGAGAGAGAGAGAGAGAGAGAGAGGGGAGGAAAGAAAGACAGGGAGCCTAACCAGACTCAGTCCAGTTTGCTACCCTACACATGGGGAGAGAAAGAAAGAGAAAGAGAAAACATGAGTCTATATCCCACTTTCACATGCACTAAGCTGCAGCGTGACTACAGTCGGGCACTCAAGTCTGTTTCCTTCAGGTACTGAAGAATGGCTTTCTATGTGGATGGACTGTGAGGCCAGGCTCCCAAACCTTCTCTTCTGTAAATGGCCTATCGTCCGGTCTTTTCAAGGCACAGTGTAGAGTCCAACGGAGATTATCAATGTGAGAACAGTGGCTCAGAAGATTATTGATGGTCTCTTCTCACTTGCACTTGGCGCAAATTGGTGAGTGCGAGAGAGAAGCCCGGGTGCATGCACACAAAGTGTATGAGGCGCCTCAGCGGTGGCAATATGATCTGTTTCGCATTACCGTCGGCATTCATCGTGTGATGGTTTCTGCCGCCATTTTGATTCATCATTGGGTTAAGGCGAAGCTGTCACTTTACTTTTTCTGCTCTCGACTGCACGACAAAATTCACAGCTTAATGAAAGCAAATGACGGGAATACAGAACAACCGAGGTCGTTGCAGCATGTAGCTGTTACAGAAAAAGAAAATAAAATCTTTGGGGCATAGATAAAGCCAACTGGTGCAACTATGACTAAGGTTGAAGCTGTCAACAGCACCTTATTAATGCAAAATAACTGCTGAGCATACCCTAAAAGCAGAGGAATCCTATGCTGTACAGGTTTATCACTTGCCCATATATGTTACCTCCTACCATTGCAAGTATGTGCATTTAAAGTTCCGAGCAGGAAGAGAAAGATGCAACGGAATCCGCAAACCGCCTTTCTATGTATTCCTGTCCTCTTTAATGTACTGGAGTATAACATAGAAATAAGTAATATGTTACGTATATCAGGTACGAATTTTTCAAACTCGATGTCTACTTTCAGTAAGCACGCAATCGACGCAAGAGGAAAATGCCTGATGTGGTTTACACAGAGCTGTATCTTCTGTTTAACAAATCCAATCCTGCCGTTCTAAGGTGTTATATTTCCACTTCCAAGCAACTCAATGCTTAAAAAATTACAGAGCCAGCTCAGGGCTTTCTCCTTACTCAGAATTTCCTTTTCTTGTCCTGTCCACGTAATGCTAATGCGTGCCGGGAGAGCCGGTGTAGTTTGTCGTATTTACAACAGCGTGTGCGCTCACATACTATAGACTGCGTTTCCATAACTGAAGCTGTCAGTGAAATTTCCCTTCGTATAACGTCGTCACACCATAGCTTTAGCTCCTGCAAATAAGTGCCAAGTGCCAGAGGCTGCCTTAGGCCACCCCTTCCTTATTGATCTGGACTGGCGAGAACTAGCACTCGTAAAGAACCCATTTTTGTTCCTCGTGTGAGCAGTGGTCATTCATGCAAGATCATCTAAATAAAGGAACAATAGTTGCCATGCGCCCCAGGCTCAATGAACGTGACGTCACTGCGCCTACGCAGACACTGAATAAACGGAACTGTAACAAAATAAAACAACAGAACTTTCCAGCCAACTTCTCCAGCACCTAAAGCATAGCGCAAGAGACACTCATGGTGCAGTAAATTTCAACAAGGAATCAATTCAGTGTGAAGGCGGTCATACCATTTCTGACGGACGATTAAGGTGCATATCTTTTTATTGTGATCAGCTCTTATTCCCCTTTTATTCATGCCCGACCCAATAGAGCGTTGCGTCTTTCGTACTGTACGTATGATTATTTACCTAAACTTCCTCGGTTGGCATCTTTATGCATTCCTGCTGCTTTTGTGCAACATGTGTTAATAACTGTGCAGTTTGGCGTCCATATTTGTGCCACGCACAAATTTGAAAGGAGCCGTCAGTCCTGCTCTTTTTACGTAGAATGTAGAACCTAGAACGCCTATCGTCGAACAACTTTAGATTGTGACCGCCAGTAGCAAAATCAGCAACCGAGGAATGCGAGCAATAGTGGCGTCAAGCACATCTAACCATGATAGCAAACTCTTGTTTGGTAGCTGGGAATGCATAGATGACGTAATGTAAACACACCCACACACACACAAGCACTGGCTGGTGCAGGAGGACAGCATATATTGTGGTTCGTCGGTATAAAAAGTGTGAATGCGCAATTTGCATATTCCGTGCACTAGATTCCGCGCAAACCCTTACTGGCTCTTCAGACGCCTACGCAGAGCCAATTGTACACGAATTTATTCACTGCTAGTCGACAGTGGCAGTCAATACCAGAGCGCTTTACCAGAGCGCTTTGTGTTTGCAGCAGCGATAGATGGATTACTTACCCGTCAGATGCCTTAGCGTGGAGAATGAGCAACAGTAAGAATGCAGCAGCTAAAAGCCCCGGCACACGTGAACAAAGTCGGTGGTCAAACTCCTTTACTGAAAAAGATGTCGATCACAGTCACACGTAGAAAGTAAGAGATAAGCTTCCTTTTAGTTTCTGGCATGCGAACAGTAACCACCACCACCACCATAATCATCATCACCTTCATCATCATCAGCAGCAGCAGCAACAGCAGCCTGTTTTCTGCCAACTGCCGGACAATGACCTGCAGTGGACATAAACAGACCTCTCCTGGGCCAACCGACTCGAAATTGCACCTGCGAATTTCTTGATTTCATCACCTCAGCTAGTCTTCTGCCGTCCTCGACTGCGCCGCCCTTCTGTAACCCTAATGGTCCACCGATTATCTAATCTGCGCATTACAAGACCTGCTCAGCTCTATCACTTGAGTTAAAGTCGATTAGAATACCGGCTGTCCACGTTGGCTTTCTGGTCCACACCGCTTTCTTTCTGTCTCTTAAAGTTACGCCTAACATTCTTCGTTCCAACGCTCTTTATGTTGTCCGTAAGTTGTTCTCGACCTTCTTTGTCAGTCTCCGTGAATTTGCCCCATTTGCTAGCACCAGTAGAATGCACTGATTGTGCGCGTTTCTTTTTAGTGATAACGGTAAGCTTCCAATGGGGATCTGATAATGGCTGCCGTATGTGTTATAAACCATTTTTAGTCTTCTATAAATTTCCTTAGCATTATAAGGGTCTTCTGCGAGTAATTGAGCTAGGTAAGCATATTCCTTCACAGACTCTAGACACTGACTGGCGATCCTGAACTCTTGTTCCCTTGGCCGGCTCTTGATCATTATCTTTGTCTTCTGCATATAAATCTTCAAACCAGCTTTTATACTCTCTCTGTTAGGGTCCTCAATCATTTGTTCTAACTCCTCCCCAGTGTTGCTAAACAGGAGAATGTCACTGAGAATGTCAGTTGCTGAGATATTTGCCGTTGATCCTTACTTCTAAGCCTTCCCAGTGGAATAACTTGTATGCTTGTTAATAGCTTCTGATAGATCAAACTTGAAACAAGGGACTATGGAGATAACTGCGACACGGTGGCAATACCGGGATACAATTTTTCTAAACCTTTAACGCGAGACTACTTGCGAATAATTATTTCTATGGAAGTTTTACAAGCATTCGGAATATAGTAATTTATAATCTTTCGTAGGAACTGCAGAATGTTTGAAGCGATTGGCTCTATTCGTCGTCTTCGCAATAAAGAATGAAGATGACAAGCAAAAAACTCCAGAATTGCCAGCAACGTTTGTACTTCATCGTTTCTCGATCTTTGCACAGACATTCCTCACCTCTTCTGAACTTAAAATATAAGATCACAGGCGCCTGCACTTTTAATGAAGCTCTGAACTAAACACAATGCCTTAAAGTCTTTGTATTTGCGAACCGCAAAATTCTACAAATCCTCCAAAACGTTGCCATGAAACCAAATACGCCAGAGAACAAACAGTTCATGATCCGACTACACGTCGTCAACAAAACGGGCCGTGATTATGATATGGTTGACTACAGAATAATTTTGAAAGGAATACAGAAAATGCAGCCTATATTGAGAGATATGTCGTGCACACTTAGGGGCAATATCCGGATGCATCCCCCTCCCCCTATGCAGAAGTCTTCAAAGGATAAAAGTTCAAACATGCGTGACACTTCGAGAACTCGTGCACATAAAAATAACGAAGCTGCACAACCGAGCTCTCACATATTTCGGAAATACTATAGGCTGTATGATATAGGATCAAGTGATATAGGATATAGGATCACGTGATATGATATAGGATATAGGATATATATGCAAGTGATATAGGATCAACTGCTTTTGCGATCGAGTGCGCTAGTGACTGGCTGTTCATTGTGCCGGCTGCCACGCAGTCTACGTTGCAGCACCATAGCGTCTGCTTTCATCGCTGGTGCCGCACAAACACGTGGCTGAACTACATCGTGAAGCTGCTATAGCAGTGACGTCAGAGGCGGAAATTATGCGTTTCCGCTTAAAAACTTCACCGTTGATTATGATACTGCCTAATGCGAAATTTGAGCACAGCTCTATAGGTGTTTCCATTTCACAATATCTTGGTTGGCGCGGACAATGTCTCGTGCAACACATTGCCAAACGAGCGAAGAGTGGCGCGACTGCCTCGCTAATCGGGAGATCGCGACAGGCGGCATGTGGGTGACGCGTGGCTGCTTTTCACAGACGACGCCGCAGACAGACCTCCGCTCACGCAGTGCTTTGTTTCCATATATGGTATCGGTGGACACGCTCGCCGCTTGCCATTGTTGAACAGACGACAGCCGGTTACTCTGGCGCCGTCTTGTGGCGGTCGTAACGGCAGAGCTCGTCTTGCGCGGTAGTACGCTTTCTTTCTCACGCTTTCGCGATAGCCTCCTCTCCCGCTTCTTTCTTCGCGCTTTCGTTGTTATCGCCGTGCTTCAAACCCTCTGCGCTGCGCGTTCGCTCTGTCATCTTTCGCTGTGCTCGTTGGTTTCGTTACGCCAAGGGAGGACGGCGACGGCTGACGCCAAGGTGAAACGCAGGAGGAGGTGTCTAAGGACTGCGCTCTAAATGTCGCGCAAAATTTCCCTATCTGAATGAGCCATATGTAAAGTAACGTTTATTCTATAATCGCTGACAGTTACATTTCGAAGCAAACTATGGCCTCTGACACACCTGCGGCTTGCCCTTATATTTGATATTGACCGCGCCGTTGCACAGCGCCCCTCACAAATGTCGTTTGTGTCGTTTTAAACAACTAAAAAAGCATTTCTACGAATATTCAACTGACAGTTCTATAGCAGTCAAAAAACGACAAAAAATACAATTCCTAATTTCATCTGACACCAATACAGTGAACTGCCACAATAGCATTGCGCAGTCGCATTCTTCCCTTCCTTGTCGCCTTCACTTGCTAATCAAATACACTGGTAGACTGGACAAATAAATCAGGCTTCGTGTAACTGGCAGATCCGGTCACAATGTGGACTTGCCGGAGAAGAGAGAGTGTTTTCGTGTAGTTTGACATGCTTTAGGGCTTGCATTTCAATAGGTGTGATGATTCTGACAACAAAAATCTATAAAATAATTTGAAATATTGACGGTACTGAACCTCTTAAAGAAAAAAGTTCTACATTTTTTTGAATTAGTAAGCGCTCGCCTGAAATATCTGTTATCCTGGCTCTGAGACCACGTGGCCTACTTTTGATTCCCATTGTCGCTCGGCTGACAAGAACAGCCTCTCCATACTGCAGGTTCCGCTATAGCGGCAGTTCCGCGCAAGCAGGCAACGGGGATACAGGGCAAATTGATCTCGGTCTAAAAGCGTTATTTCAATGATCGCACGTGGCCAAAGCAAGCACTGGAGCAGTGGCACGAAAGGTGTACATAACAAACTGCAAACCACGTGCGCGTGGTTTTACCGTTATTAGGAACTCATGCACTTTTTGTGCCTTAGGTAGGGTGTGGGTCACACGAAAATATTGAGCAAGAAAGCAGTTGAAACCACTTTATAGCTTGTGGAAAGTTCAGCAGCAACAAGCAATGTATTGTGAAGCCTTCACCATGCAGCAAGTGGGCAAGCTATCGCTTAATACCGGAGCCTCACCAGGATAAACCATGGGCCACAGCCAATTCAACAATGTATTAGCTGTCGTAGATAGCGCCGAGCTCAAATATTTGTGAACGTGGTAATTACCCGACAGCAAACTTCGCAGGCTACGAAATCCTAAACGCGTAAGTTTAGTTCAACTGCCTAACTAGGTCTTTAGATTATTAAGCTATGTGCGCCACAAGTACATGTCCTTCTAGATAGGAAATATCGCTTCTAACTCAGCAAGAGTTTGGTGCAAACGCATCGAAGGAAAACAAATATTTGGGCCATTAGAACTGAAGTGCTCCTGAATTTCTGTGGACCAACTGTTTGAACAGCGACTAAGCATAGACTGATGTGCTTGTTGGTTGAGGATAGCAGCCTGAAACATCGTTGCAGTGCAAAAATACACACGGACGAGCGAGCCGGCGTTCTTGCGTTTCTCTGTTCGTGTGTGTTTATTTGTGTGCTGGAACGATGTTTCAAATTGAACGACGACATAGGATCAAAAGTAAAAATTGGACAAGCGGACGGAGAAAGCACATAGCAAATCTAAGAGCCATACTCGAGAGAGAGCCGTTCTGAAAGGAGCATTTGATAGAAAAGCTTGTTTACACAGAAAAGAGTAATGCACATGTAGAGCCGTCGACTAAAGGGCGCCGTGGCCTTGTTATGAATGTTAGGTGAGACAAATAATAAAGTATTTGCAGTGTTGGCACTGTTTTCTGATCGCAAGCGCATGCTTTAGCATAATGCAAAAGAGCACAGTGGCTTAAATATGACGATGTTTTGGTGCTTCGAGTGGGATGTCGTGCCAAGCGACCATGTCTTTCGGTTTCCCAGGAAACGATAATGATACATTACAAACAACAATGTGCATGCAATGTTTCACCCAGAACCTGGCGCTTGAAAGTAACGCCTATTGCACGATACGTATAAGGCAGAAATGGAAATGTTTCAGTCACTCCAATAGTAATTTGGCGACCATGGAAGCAGCAGTGAGTAAAAGCAAAAGAAAAAAAAAGCAGGTCGGTGAATGGAGAAGTGATTTAATAACACATCGGTAATAAAGGCAGATGGTTTCCGTTCACCTCTATCTTTGCAAATAGTGGGTGCGTAGCCTGGAGCTCTAAAATATCGGAAATTTTATAATAGGGCGTTCGTATATGTCGCCTGATAGTAGGGCTCCACTACAGTAAACGGTATTGCAATTCTGAATGCATGCAATGGCCATTGTCAACGTCTATGCTCTTGTTTTTCGTAGCAAAGCTGTTAGTCCGGTTACAAACTCTCGAAAGCGTTTTGTGTGCGCTTTCGCAGTATATTGGGAAAATTATATTGTTCACTTACCTTGTGTTTCGGTTGATGGGGTCATGTTTAAGCAAACTTGATGTGTTCGGGTAATTGTCGGGCTAAATGAAAATTGCTCAACTCTCGATTTAGCATTGTGTCAGAGTGGTTGCAGCAATTTATATATAATAAAATGCGTACCGTGTTTTGGGCGACAAGTATTTAGGCTTCAAAATATTATGTTAAATATATCTTTTGACAATAATTATAGAGTGCTCGATCATTAGCTTTCGTGCGTTATGCAAGACATTGAGTTTGTTTTCACGGTCTCTTCTCGTTACTAAACAAGGGAGGTTGTTTAATTTGTGTAAACAGCAATTACGCTGTGCACAATTTGCGATAATAGTTTTACCTGCGCACGCTAGTAACAGCGTTGATAAAAGAATATGTGGAAGAGTCTCAATGTTTTAAGAACGTATTTTATGAGCCTCGTCAGGAATTTGCCCAATTTCTTCAAAGAACACGCTTCAATGTTGACAATTCGAGGGACTATGGGACATATATAGTGAGCTAGGTTGGCCACATTTTAAGCAATGTCAGGTAATTAAAGGTTCTATGAAAAATTCTTTAGCAAGTGATACAAGGCGTTAAAGGGCTGTTTATTCCCAAAGTTTACCGAAGCGTTACGTAAACCGCACGAGGCACTCAGACCACATTCGCTTGAAATTAAGGGCATGTTACTGTCATGCCTGTAGAAAGTTTAGCGCTTCATGTTTAATTTCGAGCTTTGCATACATTTAGGGAACTTTAGTTTTCTCCGTGTTCTCACGTGGCATAAAAGGCACGTAGGTTTCGACGGGGACTTCGGTGAACTAAATCCCTCGAAAATCGGAGAAAATGTGAGTAATCTGTAGGAAAAACTCTAAGCGTTCGCAATAATTGAGACTTTTGCAGTAAATTAGCTAAGCAACCACCCCGGAGTTGTGTACGCGTGTTCACCGAATGGCAAAGAATGTAGCCCGCTGTCCTGGGAAAGATATTATTTGCAAAGAGTTAATATTCAGTGAACACGGAGCCAACATTAGGGCCAATGTGATTAGTCTGTGCATGATGTGTCCCCTCATTAATCGCCTTCTTTGCTTTGGGCAACCATCAGAGCACTGACCTGTCAAATTACTGATGATAATTTTATGCTCCGCTTTGCTCCTACACTCCTAATGTGGTGAGTTGAACGCAGCATCACTTGCAGAAGTTTGTGTGCGATGTTTTAAGGCTTCAAATTGCTGATAGGATGGTACATGACATGATAATATAACGTATTTAAACTGGCTGATATGATGTTTCTTCTACGATAGCGGTACGTCTTCTGTGCGAAATCATCGATCGCAATTGCTGAATAGCTTTATCTTGTCGTGCTGACTGGTAGTCTTAAGAAAGCAGATCCCGTTCTCGCAAGCACGTTTTCTTGTGAAATATACGACGCGCGCCATGGGCTTATTCATGATTACAAACTACTTTACGAAATATGATTACCGAAATTTTATTTATGACTACGTATAGCATACCCTACAGCGGGTAGTTCAGATGTTGCTCATATAATGAGTATTTCGTACTTGAAGTCGGGGTTCTATCATGTGATGTACTTAAAGAAAGAACACCGTCTTTCATATTCACAAGAGCAGGTCCCCTCATGAGCATCAACAAGCATAGGCGTCAGTCTGCACGCATGTCCCAGAAGTCAGTTCAATTTTATGGGGAAAACACAGCTCAGTTGCAAAGAACGTGGACGCACTCCCGCTTCCGCGAGGCAAGATGATCTCTCTGATCGCATCTAGATCTGTTCATTTCTCAAAACAGTGTCATTTGCTTTTTGCTTCTTGCTTGGAAATATAAAACATATATATAAGCCTTAAGACACCTCAAAACCGAACTCATTATTCTCTGGTAGCCCATCAAAATATATAAAAACAACGCAGCAGCAAAATACAAAGTGCTGTTTTCCTTGATCGTTCCTTCGTATAGATTACCGTTTCATTCCTCTTATAGGATGCGAGCTACGGACAAAATAGCCAAAGCGCATAGAAAATTCTGTTCTAATACCTTCGCCCCGGAAGAAGCAATGCTGAGGTTTATTTTTTTATTTTTTATAGAGCGATATACACGGCGACGACTATTCCAGTTTCTCCTTCCCGTTTTAGCCTGTCTATTTTGGGGCCAGAGTGAAGAGGAAGACGTGTCAAGTACTCGAAGTGATGGGTTGACGGGTCCGCTGAACTACAGATAACTCATCAAGCCAGAGTCGACTGCGGCAGTTTTCATTTTTCGACCGACCATCTCTGCTCTGCTTTTCTCGAGGAACTCCGATAGAGATCGAAAATGAGGAAGACAAATAAACTTACATTCCGAGGGAGATTGCAACAACGTACAAGTGAGCCGTTCTTATTATCGAATAAAAAGGAAGCTAGAAAGTATTTTCCGACTAGTCAAGTAAATAAGAAATGGCAAAATTTATGGCAGAAACCACGGAACCAAAGAAGAAAGTCTTGGCAGAAAGGAACCTAGTAGTGGAAAGTATAATTTCGGTTGTGCACAAAAAGAGCATTCGCATGCATACACAGCAGAGACTGTGGCTGTTCTGCATTCCTTTGATGCGTTACCTTTAGGGGTATCTACAGCCAGAATGAAGTAAATGGGACATTCGAAAAAAATCAGAACCTGCTTTGGCATCTCTAAATCTTGTACGGCACAACATGCTCAACCAGAAGGCACCGTGGACAGAAAACACGGTTGAATGCAATAAGACTGCTTGTCTTACTCGCCAGTCAGACGCGAGAGTAAATCACGCAATCTTGCGACATATCTCTGTATGTAGATTACGAAGAGGGAAAATTTGGAGGACGCGTACGCTTCGCCTTTAAGAGTGTAACGGGATAGCATTGCAAGATCCCTCACATCTTCTCACGCTTCCCGACAACTGTAGCTTATGTAACCGTAACACTTATCCGGAAACGCTGGTGGCGAACGCTATGCACGAAGTCACGAGCTTTCTCGTAGAAACACGGCCTCTTGCGTGGACTGATCCACACAGTCCCGCTAAAAAAGATTACGTTATTTTCAGGTTTCTATTATTGATTTTCACTTTCATTACTTAAGTCCGAGAATACTTAACATAAGAGGCACGCGCTGTCGGTCTTTTGTTTGATGACATTTCTTAGTGGGCTGTCATTCTCTAAATTCCAAGCAATAAATTTGTCAAGAATGTAAGACAGGGTTTTGTAAACTTCAGTGAAAGAATGGTGTGGCAATATATTCCGCTTATACCGAACACCATATAGTAAGGAGTGTCTTATGCATACACCTAAACAAATACGGCTATTTTCGCTCACGGACAACTTCGCCGACGCCGATACGGACACCGGATTTTCTGCGACGCGGGGCCAGAAAACTCCCGCTTTAAAATGCTCCTAAAGTACTGAGGGTTGCCGCTTGCAAATAAAATTCCTGATTGGTATACGGCTTCACCCAGTTCATAGATAGGGGAAATGCAATTTGCTGTCTATGACAAATTGTGATTTAAGTGCATTGCGTATTCCACAATGTACAACAATGAAGCAACGTACGCAAAAGCAGAAATACCGCTCCTATGACGAAAGTTCGCGTTCCTTCGACAAAGCCAACCGGCGCGTAGAGGATATGCCTGATCGCAGAGTGCAGCACACGTTCTATAAAGGGACCATATTCTTTTGAAAAAAAACAGAAAGGAGTGATATGTAATGCATTTTTCTGAACACAATGCAACGAATACGAAATAAATTTTAATAATCCGGCCCAATGTTCATATTGTTCAAAAACAAATATCGGGCACAAGTATTTCCTAGACTTTTTCCACTGAATCCCGCACTGGTGCGCTCCCGTGCTGTGAGTTGTACTTACTGAAAAATTACTGCCTTTAAAGAGCCACATCAAGACTTTGTATGTTCAAATCGTGAGTACTCGCAGAGGCCTTGGTAGTCGTCTGAGTTATCCAAAAGTTGTATGAGTGGTTTTCAAGGTCCTAATAAATATGCCAATAACAAAGTATATGACCGGGAAATATGTACATAAAGCACATTTAAACTAAGTAGGAGTGTACCTAGTATGACAATGTAGACAGAGCTTCTGGAGTGTCACAAAGCGCTTTCCCCTGCCACACAACAGGGACCGATCCTTTAAGCTTCTTCGCAAACAAGAAAACGGTGAGTTATATGGGACAGTAGGAATGCGTTTGATAGATGAAGCCGAATTGCTTTAAAAAAATGTTACATTCCATGTATGTATCGATAGTTCTGCACGAGTTAGTTATAGTTGTGGACGAAGAGATAATTCATAAGAGGTAATGACAGAGTGTTCTACCTGAGTGTACGGTTTAAGTTTACTGAAGCTTCTCACGCGCTGAAACATGTATTTGCATGAATTTCAACTAGCGCAACTCTATGTGTTAAATGCTGCGCTTTCCAGTTGATTGGGTCCTTTCTTCCTTTTTCTCCACTTTATTTATTTAATTAAATCACGTGGATTAACTGCCTAGCACGTCTGTACACATTCATCCCCGAACCATCATCTCATGCCTGCTGAAGTGAACAAAATTTATCAGCTATGTCACCCGTCTGCAAAGCATGTAAAAAGCAGATCATGAAGAATATTTGCTCCGTACTGTGACTTCCCGTTTCACACCTCTTCGATTTCCTTCGTGTGTGTTCGTCTTCATTTGTGTACGGAATGTGTGAAGTGACAATGTTTCGTGTATGGCTTCATTACGTGGCTGCTCCGACTGAAGTACTGTGAAACATCTGGCTCCCTAGGCTATGCGCTTGGTCCAGAACGAAAGAGAACATCTGCTAGGAAAGGTAACGTGTTTTGCTGGACGTCGCCTGCCTAAACGAAAGGCGCGAAAGAGAGCAGATCACCTGCTTCCCAGGACGATATTCAGGACCCTCGAGCTGCCACCAGCGGAGGCAAGCTCGGAAAAACATCGTCCTGGGAAAGTGGGTGCCGCCGTCAAGCACCGTGGGACTCAGTGAATGTCACGTGGCGTTGACGTGAGCAAGCTCTCGCCTACGATTTTAGTGGGCGTACTTAAAAGGTTACGCAATGTACCTTTTCTTTATTCTTTCCCTTCTTCTCATCTTTCACCAACCATTGAATAAACCGTGCTAGTTTCACACTAGAAGTTGTCTCGTCCTCTCCTGGTCGCCATGGTCTAATTGTAATAGTATTGAAGCGTCTATCCGATTCACAGTCGAGGAAGAAAAATATGGCGAGCTTCCTTTTCTGGACATCCTCGTGAAACGTGGCCGGTACAGTGTCGCATTTTCCGTGTACAGAAAGAACACACACATAGGAAGGTATCTGCATTTTAATTCAGTGCACCCGATGAATCGGAAGAGATCGGTAGTAGCCTCAGTTGTCGGTAGAACCAAGCGTATCTGTACAACGCCACAAAGCCGGGCTGCTGACCTACAAGAAGTGCACCAAAATGTATTGGCATGTGGCTGGCCGCGTCGTTTCTAAACTCGGTGGAACGCCATCTGTCTCAGCCGCCAAGGTTTGACTGTGTGCTCCCGAGAAAACACGCCCCCATACCGTATGTTCCCGGTATGAGCGACTGCTTAGCCCGCCTTCCACGGGGCTATGGCGTCCAGGTAGCTCCCGTGTCATCAGAAAAATTACGCTATCGGCTGGTAAACGTGAAAGACAAGCTTCCGAAGACAACGTCTCCTGGCATCGTCTACGGGATCCCATGTGAAGACTGCGACTGCGTATATATCGGCGAGAGAGGCAATTTCGAACTGTGGTTGAAGCAGCATGTCAACGATGTGAAAAAAAAAAAAACTCGCATCAAACACCTTGCCCGAACATGAAGGTCACTAGGGCCACAGGATTGATTGGGATAATGCCAAAATATCAGAAAAATAAAGAAATTTGACTTCAAGACAACACTTGGAATCCCTCCTAATCCAAATGAGAGATAGCACTCTCAACCGGAATGACGGAACTCTCCCTCCCATCTACACGCGCTGCTTACGTCATATTTTAAAGCCATATAAACATTGTATCCCACGCCCTTGATTTCACTGTCAACAAGGCTCCCGTCAGGGGAGCCGAAACGTCGTTTCTTGCATTGTTTCAGCGGTTGGTGCTTTTTTTTTTACCCTTCTTCATTGCCCAGACTGATAGCCATTTAGCGCACTCAGAGAATCATTATCAGGAACCCTGCGATCTACTCGGGCCCTCGGCTTTAAGAATGCCCAGACCCAGCCACCAAGGCACGTTGTTTGTATTTGACAAAAACGAGGGGCACGCTACGGGTAATTAGTAGGCAAAGTTCAAAGTGTGGGGACTAATTACGACGTTTGCAGTCAATTACGTTTGCAAGCGCTCCGGATGTTTGCAAATGTGCTTTTCGAAGAAGGCAGAGTTTATCACATTGCTCTGGAAGAACAGGGAAGGCCACCGATGTCACCTTCAGCAAAAAAAAAAAGAAGCAAAAAGTGGGGGAGGGTGATAGACTATGACCAATGTCTGTCAAAGAAATTCTGAGTGGATCAATTATTGGCTTTCTAAAATTGCCTTAACATGTACTGGAAATCATTAAATGTATCTGAGGTTTCAAACAAAGCGTTTTATACGGCAAACATTTTCAAGTGTATGATTTAATTACAGGACCTGCAACTCTTACGGCAACGTAGCAGCTTCGCTGAAAATTGGGCTGCGATACCGCAAGGTCGCACAGGTCCGCGGTAATTTTGCAACCCTAACAGTTTCCCATGAATCTCATCTCATGTACCATCGAGGTGTGACACCTGCAACGAAACTGGCCGCACTCTTGATCGCGCCAGTACTGCGGGACACCTCGTAGCTTCCAGCAGGCTCTTTCTCTTAACCCAGCAGCGATTCTCTTGCGCGCTCGGTCGGGCCAAGATGTCGCACCCACGTGCATGTTTAACACCATCGGAGGATTTCAAGCAAAATCTTCAACCATCCTCAACCACGCAACAAAGCTGTCAATTGCTTTTTCGTTAGAGCAAAACGGCCAGTTCTATTTTTCGTTTTTTACATTTCGCTTTTTCTTTCCGTTAAATTAACATACTTTATCGTTTTTATATACAATGACATCTGAGCAGCAGAAAACAGTTCTCAGAGTAAGCAGGCGTTTGTACAGTACTGCGCTATGGCCCACTGCATGCTTTTGAGTGCCTACATAAATACTTGGCAAAAAGATGAAGCAACGAACGTCTAAAGCCCTAACAGGCACCAGCATATGCGCAACTCCCATACGGATGCAACAAGCAATATGCGTACCTAAGTTTACCGTTTCTAACGCTGCACAGAACAGTGAACCTGCCAAATATACTTCATTATGAAAGTGTGCTTCGCAGTCCGACCATACGCAATGAAAGCAACAAATGTACCCCTTTCTAGCCAGTTTGCTAACGTTGCCGCGAAGCCTTTTACTTAACGTCCGATGAGCTTTATTATAGAGGTAGCTCACATCTTCACAACTTACCTTTCTTTAGTAGCCTGTTTGTTCGGATGCAGTTTTTTTTATGCGTCCTTGGTTTTCTCTGTCCTGTTGTGCTTTGAGGCCCACGCTTTGTACGGTTCCCTTGAGGCGTTGTCTAGGCATCCTGATTAGCATGCCGTAGGGGTGCAAACGCTATCGCGCCTCGGTGAGTGCCTCCGCATCTTCTAGCGATCTTTTATCTCTCACGTCAGGGACACAGCTCATCTATCACTCGTGAGTTTCGTAAACTTCTCTCGAGGGCTTGAATGGGACTAGGGGGACACGTTAGCGCTCGTGCTAAAATAAAAAATAAAAAACGAAAAAAATATACAGGAAAAATGAAGGACGAATGAATAGTTTCCCGCCCCTAAAGCGTTATCTTAGATGTTTCTGTATGCCGAATAGACGGCAAATGTGCAAAAGCATATGGTCATTATAGCAAGGCCAGATGCCTTGTAAGCGCAGCTATGCCTGCCACAAATGGAGAGCTTTCTGTGTACAATATATACATATATACATATATATATATGTATATATATATATATATATGTATATGTATATATATGTATATATGTATATATATATATATATTTATATATATATATATATATATATATATATATATATATATATATATATATATATATATATTTATATATAAGTTAGTTGGGGTAGTCCTGCAACACTCTTATGTAGCATTAATTACTATAAATATTGCCAAGCTATTTACCTCATTTATTTATAGGGATGATCGAATGGGTTGTATTAAACTTGCGTTTTCTCCTTTCCTTGTGTTTTCGTTCCTTTCAAATAAGGTTGCCTATGGATACAGTGCGTTTTCAAATAAACGTCCGTAAACAGAGGGTGTACAACAAGTAACCTGTTCAGTTTTTCTCGCCACCTGAAGACGCAACCACCAGCTCACCGCCACAGTTGAAATTCATGATAACTTGAAGGAGCCGCCAAGCAGATTTCGTGATGAATTCCACTGCCGAACGCGTCACATCATCTCGTATCTTCCCTCAGGAGCAAATGAAAGCAAAACAAAAATTTTAAAAATGAGGAGCCATGCCGCTCTCTCAAAGTGGATAACCAGCAAAGCTGTAGCACATCACGCAGGTTTAGACAAGGGTACATGCATTAATTTTCATCATTTAGTAATGGTAGTGACGATATCTCCGTCATTACTGTGACATACATTGATTGGTTCGGCTACAACCCTAGACAAATTCTTGGCCAAAGTTAAACCTGTACAGGACCTTTGTTGAGTATTTGGGTGACTTGGATGGCTGTGGCACTTCAAATCAAGCTCTTCTAGTACAACCCGAGTAAACCATTTCTTGTCTGGTTTCGAAATGTCCACATTGAAATCTCCAGAGATGATCGCAGGGGTAGTGTGAGCACGGCTGACCCGTGCAGCATGTGTGGTGACGAACTTCTTGATATCACGCTTAGGTGTGCCTTGAGATATGCACAGTGGATGTCACAATTTTGTCTTTCGTATGTACCTCACAGACATCCGCAAACTCCACGGCCTTGTCTTCTTACTAGTCAAGGGTGTATGGCACCCGCCGTGGTTGCTCAGTGGCTAAGGAGTTAGGCTGCTGAGCACAAGGTCGCGGTATCGAATCCCGGCCGTGGCGGCCGCATTTCGATGGGGGCGCGAAATGCGAAAACACCCGTGTACTTAGATTTAGGTGCACGTTAAAGAAATCCAGGTGGCAGAAATTTCCGGAGCCCTCCACTACAGCGTGCCTCATAATCAGAAAGTGGTTTTGGCACGCAAAACCCGATAATTTATTTTTTGAGGGTGCATGGCATAATCACAGTTAGCGCCCTCGGAATAAGTGTGTGAGCATTGTAACTCAGGGCCACTGTTTTTGAGGTTTAATTTTTCAGTGAATTTTTGGTAGGTCTTCGTCAGGCTGTCGAACCTTTTTGGTTTGCTTCGATTTCTGTTGACGTGTAGACTAAATCAATACAGAAGGAAGTACGCACTGGCTCATTCACAACACACTTGGCAAACATACAATGGGTCGCTCGAATAAGCAATTTCCGACATTCAGCCGAAGCGCACGCAGTTGACCAGTCACTAAAAACTTGGTACTAGCCCACAAACCGTATCTCCGACAATAAAAAGAGCATTCTAAATATTAAGGTGTAGGAAGAACATTCTATGTTTTGCTGTTTCGCATCGTTTTTGGTATTGTATGAGTGCGTTAAAAAGCTTGGGACACTCACACCGAGAAGTCCGAGCGTCTCAACCATTGTGCGTGTTTCAGTTGTTTAAAGCATAGCGGGATAACAAAAAAGCAAATGTCGCCAAAAAACATACGTATTGCAAAGTTGTTGGAGCTTCCGCGAAGGGTGCATCAGGGCCGCTTTCCCTTTTCGCTTTTTATTAAGCTATGGCTAGTACCCCTCGCGCAACGTGTACCCTCATGAGCATCAGCGCAAAGAACCATTTGTCTCTGTCAAAGCTCGCTCCGGTGATCTCTCGCCTCACGAAAGTTACTGAGTGATATTGCAATCTACTGCACTTAAAACAGTGTAAGACGTGCAGGCTTTCTTGGCTTTCCATTCATGAAGCCTAGTATTCTATCAAACTTGTGGTTAACGCATGTCCAACCCCCCTTACGATGTGCCCTTGTGAATCCTGTAAGATATAATTACATGTATCTGCTCTCCACGTAAAAAAATATCTAAAGAAGCAAACACATCGACAGAAAGAAACAATGAACACACAGCGCGGTGTCTTCACCGGCATAATCACATTCGTCTGCTCTGCGTCGCCTACCTCCAGAAAAAATAAAACCGACACGGTTTTTAGCGCAGGTACTGGAAGGGAAAATTGGAGAGGGTCGGAGATGATTGCAGGGGAGAGGAAGGGGCAAAGGACTTCGGAGGCTGGCCGGACGTCACATCGCTATAACCCTCCGCCGTCCCGCGTACATAGGAGTAATCCTAGTACTTGTTGTTGATCTCGTTATTCTTGTAGGTAGTTCAAACCTGCCGTGTTGTTGCTCCTTCTTCATCTCTCCTTCTCGGACTGCCTCTCCTAATTACTTTGGCTTGCGAGATGCGCGGCTCTTGAGTCTCGGCTACAGTCCAAGGAGCGTAGGGGAACGCTCTGCGGTGACCTTCGCTGGCTAGACGAGGTTAGCGAGAACTGCCTTACGGCTAGTCACACCTTTAAGAATATCTCCGTGTGTGTGAGGAGACTAGACGAAGCTTCCCTGTAGCCGACTAAAGTGAATGAAAGGAAGAAGATTCTGCCTTCTACAGTCTAGCCAGTTGACAACCAACGTTTTCTTTTGCGCTTTGCTAGGCTACGAAATTTATTTTGATTTCTTGCGCCAATTAGGTGTTAGTTGATTTGGTTTCCTTTACCGGCTACGCGAGCAAACCTTTGAAAGGCTTTTCAATAATCCTGAATCTCTAAGCGCGCTCTAAGTCTAGACTTCAAGGTATTGCTGTGTTTTCCGGCTATGCAAATGGGCTCGTCCTTCTCTTTATAATTAGGTCATGTCCGACGATACATTCTTCAGATAGTTTGTGACTTCCAATCTTAATAGAAGATCGAAAATCATGTTTTCCCATGTCCTGGGTCAATGACCCAAATTTTGGGCCCGTTCTTTCCAACTCGCCGCTCCTTACTGGCACATGAGCTTTAAGACGATGAAAAGGAATGTTTTTATCTGATCTGACCGCACTAATTATTTGCACGGATGGTATTTTCGATCAGCGAAGACAACTCACTGCATAGCTCGCTTTATTTTCTGCTTCAAATGTAATGCTTGTCAATGTCTAATAGGTTTTCACGCTTTTTCCATTCTCGTAACGATGGGTTTCCTAAGCTGTTATTCAAGCCTAAAGAATTACCTAAAATTTAAACATTGAAAAATATTTGAAAATGTTTTCCTGTGAAGAATCTAGGCCTATTGTCGTATAAACAAATATAGAGAGCTCTATATATATGAACGCTAGTTGGAAGTGCTTCAACTGATAGCACCTTGCACAGCAAAGGCTTACTCTGGGGAAACAGGCTCACTTGCCATTGTCACCTATGTCGACATAAGGTTATTTCTTGTGACTTTGAAATTGTTAAGTCCTCAGTTTGACGTATTGCATTTGAAATAACTTCCAAAGCAATTAAGCTCAGCAAAGGTGTTTGCCCAATCGGAAACTACTCACTTCCCCACTGATATTAGTGACACTTTATTGGTGTGACGATTACGCTCGTATTCCAGCTCAATTTTCGGAGCAAGTCAATTCCTATATTCATGCAGCAGTTGTTTTTAAATACTGCTGGCAGGATCAGCAATCCTCACATAGTTTCAGAAACTTCAAGCTGCAACTGATTGGTGTCGGGACGTTTCATCATGAGTTGTGTTTTCATGTTACGATAGTACTGTGACGCATTAACGGGCTTCATGAAACACAATACTGCGGGAGCGACTAGGAGACCAGTGGCTCCTATTCAGCCGGCAAGTGTCACCAGATGCACGTTTGTTTGTGCGCATTACTTCATCGGCACCCACCACTTATAATGATAGCTTCACGCTCGCCGGCGCTAGTTGAAGATCCTCACTGCAAAATTAGCCTTCTTGTAGGACAAACGTGAAAGCATAACCAGTTGCATAGTTACATACAGTAAACCCGGGCATGGTAGCTGTTACGCTGCTCACACAAGATTACTAGGGAATGTGCCGCTCATGGTTCTGCGGCACCTCTCTTTAAGGTCCTTCTGTAAAGTTTGTCTATCCTGAAGAAGTAGCGTCAGCACTCAGTGAACAACTTCTCGGTTCAAATGCATGTACAAAACAGAAATGATCTCAGGAGGCTGAACCGATTTCAGTGAAACTTGCTGCACTTCACACGGAAAGACACTCCGCAACCTCCCCGACCACTCCAAGGAATTCCTCCTTCAGACTTTCAACAATGCCTGGGACAGCGGCTGCTTGCCGAGCGCTTGGACATCCTCTCTTATTTCTATGATTCCGAAGCCGGGCAAACCTCCCTCCCTTTCTAACCTTCGCCCTATCTCCTTGACGTCGTGTGTTGGCAAGACCCTTGAGCGAATGGTTTTGACTCGCCTCTCTGATCTTATTGAAGCGAAAGATTTCTTCCCCCACTCTCTTATCGGCTTTCGACGGCGCGTCTGTGCACAGGACATGTTCCTGATCCTCCAGCACACCTTTCTCTCACCCAATCCCAGCCAGATCCACGCTCTTGTGACTGTTGATGTCCGCAAGGCCTTCGATGGTGTGTGCCACGACCATATCCTGTCTCAGATCTCCTCCCTGGACTGCGGACACCGCATGTACTCTTATCTCCGCTCCTTTCTCTCTAACCGAGTGGCTCGTTTCCGAGTGGACACACATCTGTCCGATCCCCACCCGCTCACCCGTGGCACTCCTCAAGGTGCTGTTCTCTCTCCTATCCTTTTTAATCTTGCTATGACCCCTCTCGCATCCCAACTAGCCCAGATTCCTGACCTCCACCACATCTTTTATGCCGACGACATCACCCTCTGGTGTTCGTCTGGTTCTCCCGGTCACGTACAGGACACCCTGCAACGTGGCCTCGATCTCATCAACTCCTTTCTCCCCACTGCTGGCTTGTCACCTGCTCCGGAGAAATCCGAGCTTCTCCTTCTTAACTACTCCTCATACCAGCGCTCCCACAACGCCCTAATCTCCCTACATCTTTCCGGCTCTCCCATTCCTGTTGTCCCACAATGCAAAGTTCTTGGCTTCCCGTTACATGCAGCCAAGAATGTGCAAGCCCTACACCACGCGGTCAGGACTTGTCACTCGGTAACTCACCTCCTGCGGCGCGTGGTCACTCGGCGCTCGGGCCTCCACGAGGCTCATGCGTGCCGAGTTGCCCATGCGCTCGCCCTCAACAAGTTCCTGTACTTTGTGCCTTACGTTTCCTTCACCCACACTCAGCTTAACACCCTCGAAACCGCCCTTGTTGGCCTCTACAAGGCAGCTCTCAACCTCCCTATCACCACCTCCACTGCTAAGCTCTTTGCCACAGGCCTCTTCCATCCTCTTCGTTCTCTTCTCTCTCTCCACCGTGACTCCCAGCTTGCCCGGCTTTCTCTTACCCGTCAGGGTCAGTGGTTACTGGCCCAGGCGGGTATCTCTCCCATTCCCGTTTCCTCCTTTACCTCTCCAAAATCCACCCCGGCGCCCAATCTTCGCATTCTCCCCCTCCCGTCTAATATGTCCCCTGTCCTGCATGCCGGCCGTCGTCACGCGGCCGCGCAGCATCATTCCCCCCTCTTTACTACCCAGGGAGTAGCCTACACGGATGCCTCTTTCATAGCCCCTCGAGGTTCCTGTGGCTACGCTATCTACCATCCCCACCTCCCAGCACCTGAAACTCACACGAGTGGGCCGTACCTACACCCTCCGGATGCACTCTCTCTCGAGGTCCTTGCCATTGTACATGCCCTACAATCATTTCCCTCCCTGCCCTCGCTCCCAGAGTACACGATATACACCGACTCCCAAGCCGCCATTCGCCACATACAGAACCGCACCCTACCCCATTCACTCCAACAAGAGGTCGAACGAGCGGTCTCCGCACTGCAACCTTCCACCGTTTTCCTCCGCTGGGTCCCTGGGCATTCGGGGATTGACGGCAATGAGCTGGCCCATCAGCTCGCCCGTGATGTTTTTAACCGGGCACCGTTGATCCCCTGGTCGGGGCCCTCGCAGGATTCTGGGGGACTCTCCCTGCGCCGCACTATCAAGGAAGTTTACCTCTAGCTCCGTCTCGACAAGCGCCTCTACCCTCCCCCTCATCCATCACTCACTGTGCCGGAGGCTCGCCTTCTGCGGCACATCCAAATGAATGCACTGGTTACCCCTTCCCGCCTCTTTCTCTATCGCTATCGCTCCGACCCCTCCTGTCCCAACTGCCCGTCTACTTATGCAGACCTATCCCATTGCCTATTCTACTGTCCGACTGCTCAGCAATCAAGTTCCTACCCTCCCCCTTCGCTTTCCATCACCACCTGGCTCGACTGGCTTGGCGCTGAAGGTGAAGAAGAACAGCGTCGACTGGCCGCCCAGGCGGTCGATATCCTCGGCCTGTAATTTTTGGCTGAATAAAAGTCTTATACTACTAGTACTACTACACGGAAAGTTATGTAAGCAGCTTTAGTCATTAAAATTATGATGCAGGCTCTAATACTTTTTACGAAAATTTCCTGAGCGCAGTATGTTTCAAAAATATGGAAGCCGGGAGTTTACAAATTTGCAGCTCAGCATCAGAAGCAGATGTCGCAGTTATGTAAACTGCATCGGTTAAAGTCCCTAAAGCTGGCAAATTTGGTTGATGGGCTTACAGCTCATGTCAATTTGTTTGAGTGATTTCGAGGGTTTCGCAATAACCTCGTTCACAAACAAGTGGGGCATTTGAAAGGGGTGCATAGCGTATCCATTTTGTGTGCACCAGATAATTCAACTGCTGCACGTGACAAGTGTGCGATATCATTAATTTTGAGGAGTTCCGAAATTGAGAACATCACACTTTATTTTTTTTTCGGTTGTGCTATTTCCAACTATATTTGTGAACATACTGATGACCTAAACGAAGATGTAATTGGTAGGCTCACTTGACTTCAATTGCTTCTTTTAAATGGTATAAGCCTAATACGTCTGGTGCAATGAATACCATGTAGAATAATTTCTCTATTTTAGTTCATTTAGATGGGTAGCTCTTCAGCTAAAGCTTCCTTTTATGGGCTGAGTCTTTGTCTCGTTTCCAAGAGTGAAAGTTCTTTACGCAGCAACGTGAAGAACTACGTTCCTTTTCGGAAAGCTCGTTCGGGGCAGCACACGCTTAGAACAATAACTGGCTTTACAGCCGCATGTAGGAAAGCCGTCAGAGTGGTTCTTAAACTCTGCATGAAGCCCGCAGCTGACGGGTGGGTTACGGTGTGGTGCGTCACCTCTATAGTGGGCAGCAGGCAGGCATGCAGTCCACAGTGATTATGTGCAATGTATGAAGACAAAAGCTAGAATTGTGATACGGGGGAAGCAGGGAAGCGTCGCAAATGGAAATTTAAGTTAAAGGTGAGTACGTACTCTAGTGCGTGGTGCTTTAGTACGCGGTGTGGTGTGCAAGACACCGTAAAGCGGTCGTTGACACACACATGCAACAAAAAAATGTTTTCATTTACATCCTACTTCGCTGCAAACTTGTAAGAGAAATCGTTTTTCCTGCGCATTGCCGAACGCTCGAGAAAAGAAAACGAATCAGAAATACTATCGCAAGCCGCAGTTAAGGAAGTCTACTGGCTGCAAGATGCAGGCAGAAATTATCAGCTTGAGCAATCTGCAATGATCTTGTCTTGCTACGACAGACATTTGCCTGGCGAACACTACTTGACGGCGACGTTGACCAAACAGCAGCTGAAACATGCATAAAAGCGATGCTTTCTTTGCCAACTTTACCAGGTTTCGCGCAGCTGTTTGGCTGCTCTGTGCTTGGTGCAGTTGGTTGTTAAATATCTCTAAAACATGCCAACCGGTTAACAGAAAGGTGAATTTTGTTTTCGCAATTCTTTGGTTTCCTTTATTTATTTTTTTCTGCCATTCGGTACATTACTGTGGGAGTGCGCCCATTCTTGGCAAAACCTCCAGAAGGGGTATGTCTCTCTTCGACAGACGAGCTACAGAATTCGTAAATGTTGTTTGATACGTGTCGTACCTTTCTTGGCAAACATCTGTTATCAGCATTCGTCCTTGAACAGGCATCAAACACCGCCTTCACCTTATAACATACGTGCAAGTCTTAGTGCAAGTCTTGCACTGCATCCGCATGAATTTGCAGATATGGCTAACACAACGGATTCAAGCTTGCGTTTTCGACGGACCGCCAGCTCTTCCTTTTGTTAGGCGCGAACGATGCCCTTCTATGGATCAACCTCAGTAGCAGAAATCTTTAGTTTAACGTTGACGTAATAGCGGGGTTAAGAGAAATAGGGCTACCGTTCCGGAGACGAACTTTGCAGAAAGCGAGTTTTAGTATAGCGTGATAGCGTAGTGTACGTGCGAGATGCTATTGAATTACGCTTTGAATTTCTCGTACATAGTCCACCTAATTAATTTTATCTGTGTGTGCGTCCGGAAAGCGCGAGAGAGAGCAGCAGAAGCCATAAGCATGTTATATTTGTGGTTTCCATGTCCGTCGACCCACGCCGAATTAGTACAAGCAGTTCAAGCTTTCCAGCGTAGCTTCCGAAATCTTCCATCTCAGAGGCCATAGGATGTCGTCACACCTATCTCCCGTTTTTAACGATAGGTAGCGGCGGCATCTCCAAGGTTTCTCTCGTTAGGCTTTAACGCATTCGAAGCAAGAAGCCTTCTCGAAAACTGTTCAAGATTATACAGAATACTGTGTTAACGAAGCAACCTGAGACTAAGCGAAGCTGGTTCCTACAGTCATTTGCTACAATCGAAGTGAATTCTACAAAAACAACGGCAAATTCATTTGGGAGCGGGCGGCGATGGCCGCCGCCATGTTTTACGCAAGCTGCGTAAACCACGCGAAGGCTTCAAATCTGAGAAGTAGCGTGCGTATGCTAAACGGTATGGGCAGCTTAGCCTTCTGCGCATGCGCATTTCGATCTTGCCATTCCGCTAAGCCTGCTATTATGCTGAACGCGCTAACTGAAGTTGTCTAGTGGTAAACCCATTAACGACATTTTTTCCGTTGCCTGTTGAGGTCAGATTTTAAGAAGTCCTTTCTCACACAAGGCACCCCTCCTTGCCCTCTGTGCTATACTTCACACACGCCAGCAACATACGGCAGAAAACGTTATATAGTACAGGGAGCGTACCTAAATAAAGACAGCCCGAATATGCGAGATCAGCAGTGGCGTCAGCTAGTCCTTCAGGAAACAGTGAGCTTCATAGCAGAGCCATCGGACGCTAAGCAACGGCAATGCTCCCTAGGCTTAAACACACCCGCCTGCAATTCGTGCTACAATAAATTTAATTTGTCTTTTCTTCGCCATCTCGGCATCCTTTACTGGCGTTCCGCTAGGAAGCGGGATGTCACGCCTATCGACTGGCGCTAGCCTGAAGGCCGGCGTGTGGGGTCGCTCAACGGATATACGGCCGGCTCATAAATTTGGTTGAAATGAACTGTCGGGAGCAGTTGCGCTACGTGTGTATAGAAGCAACATGCGCCGTCATTGTCGATACTGAGTTCTGCAACTGTGTTTTCTTTTGCTTTGTCTTGTTTTAAGGGAGAGCCGGGCTTGTCCAGGAGCTGGAAAGCAGCCTTTATCCACTATTGTTTGTCACTCACCCACATATCGATGTGTACCGATGTGGTGAAATCAAATTTTACTCAACTCAGCTATCATCAGAGAGCGTTACAACGTTAAGCTAGAAAGTTCAGCACATAGATTTTGCATAAAGGACAAGACACAGATAGACCGTCGCTGTGTGTGTTAGTCCATCTGTGTGTCGTCGTTTCGCAACTTTACCTGGACAAGGATTATGACTTCCGAGCAACTTTCTCTGCGGCATATTTTTACCAACTTCATTGGAATAACTACTAAAACGCAAGGAAACTAGGATGATATTTTTATTCCTTTTCATATAATGTCGTCAGCCCTATGTTTGTTAGGTCGAGTTTAAAGATTTCATTTCTGAATATAAAAAGAAAGCACCTACTATGGTTCTCATCTACAGACAGCAATAAATGTGTTCTCGTCACATGCGGCATTCACTATGTAAACATTCCATGCTTAAGAATGAGTGTTGTACAACATACGCAGCTACTCGTCAGAGCATAGTCATGTTCTTACGAACACCTCATTTTGATAATTTTGTGTCTCCTGATGATGACGCAAAGGTCTGCACTCTAATCTCGGAGTGAACAGCCATCATTGGCTAAATGCGTGGTGGATGTCGCCAGCAAATAAAGGTGCTCCATCGAGGTATCTGCGCTATAGCGCAGATACAATAGCATAGCATAGCATAGCATAGCATATATGCTAGCGGAGACTCGTCAGCGGCGAACAGAACTGGCAACTTACGTCACTGCGCTATGTGCAACACAGACCTGAAGTTTCAATGTCAAGTCATTCCAGTTATAGCTTTGTCTTAAAAGCCTTTGGTTTCGCCTTCTCGATGGCATATGGTTAATTTTTTTGCAGATAACATACATATTGAACTTGCTTTCTCAGCTTGTTCTACTTTTCTGTGAAAAGTAGAACAAGCTTCAGTCAAGTCACACACTATCGTTTCTTCCTGAGAATAGTGTTCAAACTATAAGCATGTGATGAAAGGCCGTGTACACCACTTCGCACTGAAGGGCTAAAATAACCCCTTGACAAAATAGACACATAGCCTTCTTGAGGTCACCTAGAACAATTTCATCAAAGAACACTTTATACAAACTGTGAGGCAGTAGATATTTAAAAAGGAACACAGCAATATTTTATTGCCCCGCACAATAAAACTCGCTGTTCAGTAAAGCTGTAGCATTTGGCTATTTTAATAGCCTATATTTTCTATCCTCGCAATTGGTCGACAAAACTTAATCTGGGCCCACCATCAACCATGACATACCTCACGTTTCCTTCACATAAAAACTGGGCACACACAGTTCTCACAGTACAGCAATTAAAAGTGTGCATTATGCCTCATAAAGCTTTCCAGAGCTTGTCTTACTAATTTTCTGCCCAACCGGTCATTACCTACCACACTTTAAATTTTGCCCACGCATCAACCGTACTATAAGGTACTGCATTCTCAAGAAAGTTCTACTCACTGTAACATTTTCTCCCAGAATAGCGGTCAAGCCTTCTCCTTGTTTCATATAACGCGTATAAAGTAGTGGAAAATTACCATTCAGTAGTTTCTTTCAGGACACCTACTTAAGACAGACTTGCTTCTTTAAAACACTAGGTTTCTTTAAAAACACACCTCGATTCATTGCAAAGTGAAACTGTGTGCAGCGTTTAGTTCTCCCAACCACCTGAACAATAGAATAAATTTGCGAGGCACTGTCAAGTGCTGAAGAGTAAAATTCAAAGTGTTATTTCAAGACGCCTAAGCCTGCGTGGCGTATTTTATTGCAACATGCCCTACAGGAGCTTGTCATGGATGCGTGCCGTTTTGGCTAGCTATACCGTAACATATGTTCCGCACGTTTTACTATGCAGTGACCATCTTAGTGTGAGGATCGCACTTCAACAAGTGCTGTCTGTGGCAACAGACAGCACTTGACGGTGTAATTGCACCATAGCTGGACGAGCAAATTCATTGGCCAATTCGTTATCATCGAGGACCTGCGGCTCACAAAGGTCCACAAATGCAGATCAAACCATCATCGGCACTGAACTGCACCGATTATTGCACTGATATTGTCAATGTTCCGAACTCCCTTCTATATGCGAACAGAAAAGAGTGACAAGGAACGATATGTTTGCGAGTAGGACGCAAGGAGACGGGATGGCCTTGTAAGATTACTGGACGCCGACCGGCATGCCGTGTGTGTAAAACAACATGTGCAATTACCTAACCTGGTAGGAGAAGTCAAGTTCTTATCGCATAATTAGCTGCATCGCCTCAAGCCATATCTCACCCTATGCAACATTGTAAAAACATGGCAGCAGGTGCCAAAAAGTGTGGGTTAGTGGGTTACGGCAAGCTCCACAGTAAACTGCGAACGAAAATTTGGGGTCT
The DNA here is from genome assembly GCF_038994185.2 of Dermacentor albipictus. Classification (NCBI taxonomy): domain Eukaryota; kingdom Metazoa; phylum Arthropoda; class Arachnida; order Ixodida; family Ixodidae; genus Dermacentor; species Dermacentor albipictus. The sequence continues at coordinate 51,005,481 of NC_091824.1, forward strand.
TCGGGCATGTTTTCGCTGCATGAGCACTACGACCTTCTTTCCTAGTAAGAAGTCATCAATATCTTCGATGGAGGAGGGCTGTAGCAGTTCAGGGAGTGATACTCGCTCAAAGCAGTGCCCTTGAGAAATAGACAAGGCTCAACTCCGGCTTTCCAGCTTCCACGTCGAGAACCTTGCCTTATTCCTACACCAACGACAGTTATTTCTTTGTTTGTTTAGTTTATTAGTTATCTATTGATTTAATTATGTATTTCGTATATCCGCAATCACCCAAGTGCTATAGGAGGGTCAGGGTGTACAAAAAAATAAATGCACAAAAAATACAAATTCCGCCAATATGCAATCAACGCAGAAGCAAGCAACAAAAGCATGCAACTTCACATGTGCCAGAAACAATACAAATAACATGAATTAAGCATACGCCACACAAGTGAAACCGCGATCAAACACCTTCGAGCCAGATCGCTCTGAAAATTTTGAACTTGTCAGTCACTTTAGCATATACGCTAAAGAGGACGAAGAGAAAGAGAGAGACAAAAGGGGAGGAAAAACAGGGACGTTCCCCAGTGTATGTACCGGCTGCCTACCCTGTTCTGGGGAAAAGGTTAAAAGGAACAAAAGGAGAAACAAGAAAGAAACTGAGAAAAATTCACAGTAACGTGCAAGCAGATGAAGGCGAAAGACTGCGCGCTCGCGAGAGATTCATTAACTTAATTCATGCTCTCATTCGAATGCATTGTTACTTCCTATTATTTTTCTCCCACAGAAGGTCGTGGGTTCGAGTGCATTCATTATTTTCTCGTAAAGATTGCGAGAAAATAGTGAGAAAATTCTTTGACATCAGCATGCGATATTAGTGTAAATGCTGTTCTGCGGTAACATTTTATTATGTTCTTACTCTTGTATGTCTATTGTCGTGTCGCCAAGGCTTTAGATCTGTTCGCAGGCACTGAGTTGAACACTAAACAATAAAAAATGGCGCAGTTGCATGCTTTAACCTGGTAACAAAGTCGCCGGCCTTTCCATCTTTGAAGGCCAGTAAATACCTTTGGCTTTGCTTTGCTGATTTACTTTGGATTATTTACAAGGGAACTTCAGAATTCCACTCTGAGTCTTGTGTTCCAATTTAGTCACCAATAAAGGAATCCTGCGGTCCATGACTAAAATTTATTTTTGGAAGTGCCCTGTCACGCCATGCCCCGTTTTGAGCTTGTTTGATGAATTGACGGCCTCCGTGGAGTTAATGCGTGCGCCGCTTCTCATTTAAACGCAATGCTTAGATTCAGGTCAAAAATTCATTTCACGCACCCATACAACTTTTTTACTGGGATACAGAGAAGGCACACTAAAACGGTGCTCATCGTAAATTACAGCGGCTGATTACAGTAGGTAAAGGTTAGAGGCGTGTGAACTCGAACGTCTGCCACAGTTGCATCTGGCAGAGGTCCGAGTTCAGATAGAAACAATGCGGAAGGCAGAAAAGCGCCATAAACATAGTGCCATAAATCAGAAAAATGCGGCACAGGCGGTAATGTTCTTGAGATTCTCTAGGCTTGAAGGAAAAGGGCTAACACTGTTTATTCAATCTTTCTCAGAATAACATCAGAAAAAAAACTGCTTTTGTGTCATCGCTTGTTTCCACATTAAGTTGAAGTGATGTGGACGTTTTAGCTCAGTATAAGTCACCGTGGTTGCTTAGTGGCTACGGTGTTGGGCTACTAAGCACGAGGTCGCTGGATCAAATTCCGGCCACGGCGGCCACATTTTAATGCGGGCAATATGCGAAAACACCCGTGTTTTTAAATTTGGGTGCACGTTATTGAACCCCAGGTTGTCCAATTTTCCGCAGTCCCCCACTACGGCAAGCCTCATAATCAGAAAGTTGTTCTGGCACATAAAACCCCATATTTTTTTTTGAAGTTCAGTATACGTTTCCAGATTTCATGAGTTGATTTAGTCTATTTTCAGCTTTTCACATGCACCATATTAAGACCAAGTGTAGCCTCCCCTTTCTGTGTGTGTGCGTGTGTTTGGGCTTAATCACCTGATAGAAATAGAAACTGCCAGCTTCCGCACAATAGCAGGTCAGCTCGTTTGTCGCTAGTGGGATGTTCCCGACAACCAATAGTTGATACGCAGCCGCTGGGAGTAAACGACCCTTGATTATAGTTCGCCTGTTTTTCAGCCATATACTGGATACCTATGCACCTCCTTCATATCATATATCAACTAGTTCATACGATTGCATCTTTCAGGCATTTCGAAAAGTCGGTTTCTGGTGAATTGACCGAGTATTCAACTGGCAGAAGAACGACAGAGATATCACAGCAGGTTGGTTTGTTAACTTACGAATCGTTTGCAGACGAGACAAAATAGCACCAGTATACCTAGCAACTATAAATTGCACATAGAACGAAGGGCGAACAAACATTTCAACGGCGCCGTAAGTTGTGAAAAGAGGCCGTTGAGAAATATTGTGCTCACATTCCCTTCAGCTCGCTCCTTGGACAAGCCCTTTCATCACGCAGTGCTGCTAACGTGACGTTGGTCGCTTTTGCTCAGTTTTTTTTTTCTCTTAATCTAGTAGCGACAGCGATCAGAAGGCAAACACATTGTCTGTGTTGGTTCTCAAGCTGACTCCACTTTTTCGCTTTAACATGCATAACAGGAAAACATTGTGCTGCCATTCCTGTGTTGTGCATTTACGCGCGTATAGTAGGAGGAAGTAGAAAGTTAAGTATCAAGAAATCGGTCAGGCAATGAATCACTATCATTCCAATGCCATTCACTGCGCGCTTAGAAGAACTATTCAAGCTATTAGATTGGAAAGCTTAGAAGGGTGGATAAACGGTGAATTTATCAGCTACCTTCGGTTTGCAGATGACGTTGTCCTTTCAGCGACACTCGGGAGCAACTACAACAAATGATTGAGGACCTTAACCAAGAATCTGTAAGAGTGGGTTGAAGATAAATATGCAGGCGACAAAGATAATGTTGAATCGTCTGGATGGCAAGAATAATTCAGGATCAGCAGTCAGCCTCTTCAGTCTGCACAGCAGTACATTTATATAGGCAAATTGCTAACAGGTCATGAGAAGCAAGTTTGAAGAAGAATAAAAATGGGTTTGACCGCATACGACAGACGTTCTCAATCCCTGACATGGAGCATGTTACTTTCATTCAGTAGTGTCTCACTGCATTCTACCGGTGTTACCAAGTGGCGCAGAAACTTGTACAGTAACAATGAAACTCCATAACAAGTTAACTAGCGCACAAAGAGTGATGGGAAGAAAATGCTGCAAGTAACCTTAAGAGACAGTTAGAGAGCCGTGTGCATCAGATAGCAGACTGGGATAGCCTGCATCCTAGGGGACTTTAAGGGGGAAAATGGACCTAGGCAAGCCATGCATTGCGTAGGGTGGATAACTGGTAGAGAATTGAAGCCACCGAATCTTACCAAGGGTAGGGAAGCGCTGTCGAAGACGGCAGAAAACTTGATTGGACGATGACATTAGGAAATTTGCAGGCGCAAGTTCGAATTACCTACCGGAAAACAGGGCTAATTGGAAATTTCAGGGAGCGTTCATCGCCCTGCAGTTCAGTTATAGAGAAGCTGCTGTTGCTGATAATGATGAATACGACCATGTCGCTGTATCCCTGTTCCTCAGTACACGTGGCTCTTCTTAATCAAGAAACAACTCAAAGCTTAGTAACCGGAATTTTTCCCTTTTGTGAATGGCATAGTGAATAATGACGTTAATGATTGCGCAGTAAATAACATCGTGCATTTATTAGAGGTGCGGGCGCTACCTCAACACGTGGTTTCATAACGTCGAACCTTGATGTCCGCCGCACTATTCTTGATAGTCGAAAGCTGTGTGAAGCTGTGGCGCGTGTGCTGGTTGGCGACGCAGCTGGCTCCCGGCAAAACGCGTCACGTGTTTCCCACGGCATCTACCAGCCGCCATGACCTTCGCGCAGCGCACTGGCTCTACGGCCGTATACAACCGCCATTTATCAAAGAGCAGGCGGGGCTCCCGCAATGAATACTCAAGTAAGCGGTCGATAGAAAGGCGCGCTTGTGTTATGCATATGAGCACCTAGCGCGTTTCCAAAGCACGAGCGTACGCCGCCAAGCAGGAACCTTCGAGAAGGAACCACGTGTGATGCACACACACTAAACACAGCTAGATAAACGTGATGCGCTGCCGGCTGCAATCAGCTTTACAAAAGCTGTGCAGCTTCGCGAAGGTTATAATTCCTGTGCATGCTAGTTAAGCGGCAGCTTCCCTAGCCCTTCAAGTGCTCTCCACTTTAGACGCACGTGCCTTCGCATTCTGCTCCAGAGAACGGCAAGCATGAGCCTACTGCTGATGCTGCTGCAGCGGACGATGGTACTAACTTAACAGTAATAGCGACGCAGTATCGCTAGCTTGAAATTAGAAACTATAGAAAGATTGAGTGCCTAGATGTTCTCTGTGTGCATTTCGAATGAACATAAAGCGGCTACGTCTAAATTACGCTTCAAGTCGGATAACGTACGGCAACACAAGGCTAGGAGTTTACGAGTGTGTCTAGGAGGCCCGCAAGCTACATCCAAGCACTTTACTATTGCAGAGGCGCGAGAAGCACGTTTCACTGGAATTCGCCGTCTGGAAACATGCCGACGTCTCTTCAGAATTTCTACCCAGCATTCTGCGTACGCACTTCTCTCGCTGATGCAGAACCATCCGGCTGCGCAGATATACGCGTTGTTTCAAGAGCATAAGTCACGACTTCCACTATCAGCTTTTTGGCACTCAGACCTCTGCTACCCACCGTGGCATTAGCGGGCGGCAGAAATAGAAACGTCACTTGAAAGGCTTAAAAGTAAAAGCGACATTTCAACATTAGCGGTGGAACATTTAGTGTTACATCAGCTATTTCACAAGTACCAGGGATCTATTCACGTCTATACAGTCTGTTCGGCAATCAAAGAAAGGGCGACTACAGCTTATGTCATACCATACATACAGGTATAAACTTTTTTAAAACAGGGTTGAAGTACCTCAGACAGGCTGGCCAACGTTTCGATAGGTGGACCTATCTTCGTCAAAGGCGGCCTCGTCATCCTCGGCGTGTTAGTTTTAAAGGGTTAGTGCAGTGACGTCACGTGCGGGTGTTGTCGCTGGCGGCTGGTTTTAAAGAGAGAGATTACAAGAGGGAACAGGCGCTGCCGTCCAACGTCTGTGAGCCTCATTCTCAAGACGAAGGGACAAGAGCGTGAGAGTGGGCACGCGGGGAGGAAAGAAAAGAAATAGAAGCAGAAAAAAGGGGAAAAGAAGGAAAAAAAAAAGCAGGGGGGTGCCAGGGCCGTACCAAGACACAACAAAGGGGGGGGGGGTGAAAGAAAAAGAAAGAGAAAAATGAAATCTTTAAGAAATACGGGGGCTTGGGAGCGTGTTGGGGATGCGAAGGGTTAGGAGGTAATCCGGGGGAGTCGTTGGCGGCATGTTTTTGAGGCATTAGAACGGCCGGTCAAGCAATAGGTCGAGTAATTTTGAAATAGTTAAGGTGGCGACGGGGAGTCTGCGGTGCAATGGTGGGGTGACTGAAAGGCAGCGGCATGGTCTTTCAAGGGGCACTGCCCCACGCGCTTAACGTAGGTGTCGTTACGGCGGCATCCAGAAGGCGATGGTTGAGGCGCCGAAAAAGGCATATTGACTTCGGAATGTGTTGTCGAGGGGGTTTCAAAAAAAAAAGACTAAAAAAGGGGTAAGGGGGAAGGGGGGGGCGAAATCGGTATAGCAAACAGGAGGGCGACGCGTGCAGAAGCGGGCGCGGGCAAGTGTACATGGAAGAAGGGGATCGTAGTACACTTGGTATAGACGTAAAATCCTGAAAGAGTACCTTAAATTGAGTAGTAGGCAGGAAATTTTTTTTTCTTTTTCCCTTCCTCCTCTCTCCCCTCTCCCCCTTTTTCCTCCGAAATGAAAGAGTAGGTGAGGTTAAGAATTAAAGTTGGCTGGTGGCCTAATGTGTTTTGTGTATTGGTTGATGATATGAGAGTTTCAGATTTAAGTTACAGCTTTTAAAGATTCTAAGTTGCCGCGTGCCAAATTAATTCCTGTCGGGTGTAGGCAATTAAACTTGTGTATGAGGTATGATTCCGTGTACTTCCTTTCGCGAGGGGAACGGAAATTTGTTTGTAGTATATAGAGCCTTGCTTTGTCAAACATATGTCCATGTTCATTAAAGTGGCTGGCTACTGCTTTGGGTAAATTGTGTTTTGTGTCCGCGCGGTGACCATTGAGTCTTGTATTGATTTGTTGTCCGGTCTCACCTATGTATTGTTTGCTACAAGCGGCGCATTCTAGACAGTAGACTACATTGCTTGATGTGCAGGTGAAAGCCGAAGTTACTTTGTGTGTGTAATTCGACGCTGTACCCAGGTGCTCTACATGCAAACACATTCAATCCACTACTACAGCAAAAAGTACAGCGTCGAATTACACACACAAAGTAACTTCGGCTTTCACCTGCACATCAAGCAATGTAGTCTACTGTCTAGAATGCGCCGCTTGTAGCAAACAATACATAGGTGAGACCGGACAACAAATCAATACAAGACTCAATGGTCACCGCGCGGACACAAAACACAATTTACCCAAAGCAGTAGCCAGCCACTTTAATGAACATGGACATATGTTTGACAAAGCAAGGCTCTATATACTACAAACAAATTTCCGTTCCCCTCGCGAAAGGAAGTACACGGAATCATACCTCATACACAAGTTTAATTGCCTACACCCGACAGGAATTAATTTGGCACGCGGCAACTTAGAATCTTTAAAAGCTGCAACTTAAATCTGAAACTCTCATATCATGAACCAATACACAAAACACATTAGGCCACCAGCCAACTTTAATTCTTAACCTCACCTACTCTTTCATTTCGGAGGAAAAAGGGGGAGAGGGGAGAGAGGAGGAAGGGAAAAAGAAAAAAAAATTCCTGCCTACTACTCAATTTAATGTACTCTTTCAGGATTTTACGTCTATACCAAGTGTACTACGATCCCCTTCTTCCATGTACACTTGCCCGCGCCCGCTTCTGCACGCGTCGCCCTCCTGTTTGCTATACCGATTTCGCCCCCCCGCCTTCCCCCTTACCCCTTTTTTAGTCTTTTTTTTTGAAACCCCCTCGACAACACATTCCGAAGTCAATATGCCTTTTTCGGCGCCTCAACCATCGCCTTCTGGATGCCGCCGTAACGACACCTACGTTAAGCGCGTGGGGCAGTGCCCCTTGAAAGACCATGCCGCTGCCTTTCAGTCACCCCACCATTGCACCGCAGACTCCCCGTCGCCACCTTAACTATTTCAAAATTACTCGACCTATTGCTTGACCGGCCGTTCTAATGCCTCAAAAACATGCCGCCAACGACTCCCCCGGATTACCTCCTAACCCTTCGCATCCACAACACGCTCCCAAGCCCCCGTATTTCTTAAAGATTTCATTTTTCTCTTTCTTTTTCTTTCACCCCCCCCCCCTTTGTTGTGTCTTGGTACGGCCCTGGCACCCCCCTGCTTTTTTTTCCTTCTTTTCCCCTTTTTTCTGCTTCTATTTCTTTTCTTTCCTCCCCGCGTGCCCACTCTCACGCTCTTGTCCCTTCGTCTTGAGAATGAGGCTCACAGACGTCGGACGGCAGCGCCTGTTCCCTCTTGTAATCTCTCTCTTTAAAACCAGCCGCCAGCGACAACACCCGCATGTGACGTCACTGCACTAACCCTTTAAAACTAACACGCCGAGGATGACGAGGCCGCCTTTGACGAAGATAGGTCCACCTATCGAAACGTTGGCCAGCCTGTCTGAGGTACTTCAACCCTGTTTTAAAAAAGTTTATACCACAGTGTGCCATTCCATCTGCCAGCCCCTTTCTTGTTTTTGGACATACATACAGGTAGAGTACGTTTCTCGACTAAGACGCACGTTGTCACCAGCAATAGCGGAATTAATGGCTATTCTTAAAGCCATTTAATTTATCAAAACATGAGACAGCAACCAAGTGGGTAATGTGTACGGACTACTTATACGCTTTAGCATGTCCTATTGGTGACAGCCAACCACACGCAGCACTCAATAGTTTGACTCAGGCTAATAAAAGAAAACATGAAGTTATATTACAGTGGGCCCCAGGACACGCTGGTATAGCAGGAAATGAATTTGGCAAGTCTTTGGTGAAATCGGCCCATAAAGATGCAGAAATTCAACTTAGCCCTTTAACACCAATGGACACGAAATGCACATTGAGAGTAATAATGAAGGACTTGTGTATGTCAGCCTGCTTTAATCAAAATGCTAAGGAATCAATTCTTTGCGAAGTTAACCCTCAACTCAAATACCAGCTGGATGTACAACTTTCAAAAAGAACCGAGACACTAATTCACCGACTGCGCTTTGGGACAGCATACACCAAACATTTCCTATATCGAATAAAACCGGCATCTTCCCCAGCTTGCTCTTGTGACGACGACGACATTGAGGATGTTCACAATCTACTCCTCGAATGCTCCATATACGCGACGAAAAAAGGGCAGCTAGAACAAGAACTACACTGCATTGATCCTCGCCGACCTTTCTCACACAGAAAATTGCTACATAAACACCGAAAATAGGACAGCGAGAACCATTCAACGCACTTGAACATTTTTACGAAGGCACAGCCATCCTTAGTCGGTACTAGATATGGTACTTAATAGTCACACGACGTTGCCAGAACGTGATTCTATTATTTGTAATTATTACCGCTTTTACATTAGATGTTATACTTTTTTGTATTTGTGCGTCCATTATCTTAACCCTGTGGAATTCCTCATCTGTTCGTGTGTGTGTGTGTGTGCGTGTGTGTGTGTGTGTGTGTGTGTGTGTGTGCGCGTGTGCGTGTGTGCGTGCGTGTGTGTGTGTGTGTGTGTTTGTTTGTTTGTGTGAGAGAGGAAGAGAGAGAGACCTTCATTGCATTTTCCTTTATATTAAATATATTCGTGGGTGTATAGGACTGTGTGCTGTGGATTTCCCACCCTATGACGTGCTTTCTTTTTATTTTCATGCATATATTTTTACATTGTTTCCGCTATGCGAAAAGGAGAGCCATCACCATTACGAGGTGACTACGTCTCTTTCCTTTAGTTTCATTTCAATAAAAAAAAAATGAGAAGGAAGTCCTTGGCTCGCATGTGTAGCAATGCCGGAATGACGCGGCGTGAATTTCACATTCACATCCCTTCAGAAAACTCTACCAATTATCAGCGCTTGTCACATTATTTGGGTAGTCATCATCATCATCAGCCTGGTTACGCCCACTGCAGGGCAAAGGCCTCTCCCATACTTCTCCAACAACCCCGGTCATGTACTGATTGTGGCCATGCCACAATCATGAATTAGTGTCTCGGTTCTTTTTGAAACTTGTACATCCAGTTGGGTAGTAAACTCTGTCAAACACGAGCACTTGAAGTCGCAATCACTAGACTAGGCAGCGGAATTCCATTTCAATATCTTTACCTACACAGGGCTGGTCCAGCTGGCTTCCTAATCGAACTGTCCCCCTTGCGGCGAACATGAAACAACTGAGCATTTTCTCATTGAGTGCCAAAGATATTCTGAATTGCAAAAAATGACATTAGAGATGTCATTCCATCTTCTCAGATTAGACTTAAATGTTCGAAATGTACTATCTTAGGGGACCTCGACGGGCACAGCGACAGAAAAGCTGACGATGCCATCGAGCATTTTATTGCAGGGTCAGAAAGATTTCGACTCTAATATCAATACTTAAGGTCTCATTATATTTCTACTAGATCCATTATATTAGCCGTATTGTTGTTTTCGTTTATTCCAAGATTGTAATAAAATCATAGGCTACAATCTATATATAACTCCTATTATACCTATTCCTCAATTTTGTTTGCAGTTACTGTACAGATTTTTTTCTTATTGTTATATGGAACTATCCGCTTCTTGGCCGATCCCCCAGACTGATTATGTACCACGAACGTCTTGGCTCTTCATTTATACTTAACCGGTTCAGCCGATGCCAACCCGCTTCGAAGCCGAAGCGGGTTGTTTCTGATTCTTGAATGTGTAAACAACATTACAGCTGCTGCTTTTGGAAGGGCGCTAAGAAACTTACAATAATGGTAGGCTACACGCACACTTCAAAAATTATTTGCGAGCGTGTGAGAACCTGAGTGCTTTCTGCCAAGCACTTGCTGGCAAGTCCCTGATGCCTTAGATATAAAACCATCTGCTCAAAAAGGCACGCCGAGAACTGGACGTGTGATTGCGACCGGAAACACACGTAGTTTACTACGAATGGTTACAACCATGAGCTGATGTCGTCTCGGACAGATGTACAGTCGACCAAAAAAGTTTACGGACCACGGGGTCTCAGAAAATGCTAAATACACGAGCAGCCTTTAAATGTAGCCAGTAAAACGGTACATCACAATGTTGTTCGCATATACCAGTAAAGGCTGGAAATGGGAATACCAATCTGCATTTGGAGGCTGCGGAGATATTCCACTTTTTGTCAGGTCTCTTGGTCCGTAAACTTTTTTGGTCGACTGTACCTGCTCGAACACTGAACGTTCCGTTAGCAGGTGGCTAAGAACTGAGTGCGCCTTGTCTTTTCGTTGCAAGATCCACCCACATAAACATCTCAGACATGCTTTCTACAAGGTAATGAATTATGCCACGTATTCTGTCGCAACATAACAACAAATCAATAATCTATTAGAACAGTCCTCGAGTCTAATCTTTACCCTTATGTGTAGTACTGCTAATTGTGACTGGTCTTAAATGGATATCTAGAGTACAGAACATGGAAAACTTCAATGGCAAAACAGTCGAAAAACAATGTAAAGTAATACGCTCCAGCAATGAATAGAGTGTGATTCCATCTGACAATTTGGCAACATTTTAGATGCTAGCTGTGATGATTGTAGCACAGCGAAACACTTTAGACAGCATTGTGCGCCTGACCCATGTAATTCGTGTTGCTGTATTGTTTCCCTGCGCTGCATTTGTCATGACGAGGAGTAAGGGGTCGCGCTGCAGTTGCAAACCATTGACTTCTCGAAAGACTAATGCAGCAGCGTGATAGGATTATGACACAGAAAACGAGATGACACACAATGCATGCACAGTGCACAGTTCTAGTGTTTGACAACCCCATGGTGTGACAACAATACTGTGAAGACGACTGCATGAGGAAGACCATGAGATGACGACACTTAGGTGATGACGATGGTTTGACGACGACGACGTAAGGATACTTCAATGCCCATGCTGGAATGGTGAGAGAGGATGACGATGCTATTATGACGGTGTTATGTGTTACAACAATTACAACGATTACAACGGTATAATGACGGTGACATAACGGCAAATGTTTAACAACGACTGTATGATGATGAACACAACGAAGACCATTACAACCGCATTGCTATAGGCATTCACTGGACGACCTGGTGTTCAACTCTTATTGCCTTAACGTGCGCGTTAAAATCGATAAAACACACATTACGTTCAGCACGCACAACAGAAATACTGGGTGATGCATTATAACTACTTTACTGGTTTACATTAAGGCAAGCATGTGAAGCTAGCCTTCCATACCCGAGATGTATACCTTTGACTGCTAGTTCAACTAGATAACATGCTGTGCGCAGTTATGTTAAAAAACTGAAATGGCCACGAATCAGATTCTCCCATTAAAAATACACGCTTAGTGTGCTAAGTATAAGCAGGATACCTTGGTGACGTGGCACTTCGTTGTCTTCATACTCTTTATATAAAATAACATGGACACCAGGCCCACTGCGTCGAGGTGGGTCTTCACCGCAATCTGATATGATGAGTATTGGCACGCGGCAAAATTCAGTGTGGAAGGCTTAAATGAACGGTCATGCAGATGCCCCTGTATGCGCGGATATTCGGACTTCGCTTCGAGCCTTTTCTGTTTCGTGTCTTCGTATTTGTAATTGTTCAGCGCGCATGTAAGAATGATTAGAAAACGGTCTCATAATTTATGTTGTTCTAAACAACTGTCTTTATGAGATCTGTAGAATAAACCCAATCTCAGTGATTTCGCGCAAGCAGCCGATCAATCAATGTTGACGACTTGTCAGTGAATCTCTCGACTTTGAGCACTTGCACAGTTGCTGTAGAGCTGCAGCTAGAGCGTGTCCTAGGTTGCAATAAGTACTGGCGTTCAATCGCAAGTACATCCCTATAGGAGCTAAGACTCCAGCTGAGTAAGCGCTTCCATCCCGTCAATAGCAGAGCTCCGTTGTTGGTATTTTGTTGTTGTTGTTGTTCGTAAATATATCTAAGGAAATGTTTGGGCCTCTTATAGGCGCCGGATATTTATTTCCTGCGCCATGCTATCAAGGGGAATATTCTTAGCACAAGACATTCATAACAATACGAAAGCACTCAAGAACGTGTTTCCGAGAGTAGTTCGCAAGTCGTGGCAGAAAAGCTGCAAGTTCGCCATCCAAGTGTGAAACCTAAACACAAATTCACTGCAGTCTGTGAAAACAGAAACAAAGAAGGCGTGGTCACAACCATAATACGTTAACACCATACGATAGAAACACCCGATGAACATGCAAGATCCCGTCTCTAAATCACGGGCTCCAGGCACTCGGTGGTTCTCGTACTGGGCGAGCGACCAGTACAAGATCGTCCAGTGTGCGCATCACCACTACAACTGCTTGGTATAGCCACTCGTTGTACAACCTGCTGTTCGAATTGCATAGATATATCCTCCGATTTGTCACGTGCTTTAAAATAAAAAAAGCACTCCGCATCTGCGGTGTCGCACGAAGCGGTGCTGCAATAGCACTGTATCTTCTTGACGACTGGGTGAGCAACTTTTGCTAGATGCATTTGCAGAGAGAGAGAGAGAGCGAGAGAGAGAACAACTTTAGTGAAAATGCCCGCAGAGTCGGTTAGGCTCCCTCCACGCAGGGAGGACAAGCTTTTGCCGCGACGCGGCCACTATGTCAGTCTCGTGCATTGTGCTCCTCGAGGTCTTGGTTACGCAAACTCTATTGTTCCATTTTGAACCAATTTTTGTTCTATGTGCTCTTTTGTGTGCAGTTTACAAAAAAGATCCGACAATTACTATTCTCCCTGATGCGAAAATTGTGCGCGGTTGCATACTTGTTTTGATTTCTTGATATATGGAGGCAATGAATTTGAGACCGAAATCATTGCACCGACTAGCAGCGGGCCAGTGCCACCAGCGCCTTCGAAGCAGGCGGTGCAGTATGGGAACGCTGGCATGATTAGCGGCACCGGAGCCAGCCGTGGAAGAAGACGCCGACCAACGTGCGAGCAGTGGCACGAGTCCGTTCGCGCGATTACGCAGAGGGACGGTGACGCTCAGCTCAGGAGCGGGCACCTAAGGGGTGCGCCCTAAAATGGCAACACCTCGTCTTGCTTCGGAATCGCGATGTTTTCTGCTGGATGTTTTATTTTACATTATGATGACCTCATTAAACCTGAATATAACATTATCTGTGAAACGTCTCTTCATGTTAGACAGTTTTCACTAGAACGTACTTACTTTTGAAAAAAAAAAAATGTTTTTCTGGCATTTGCCGCATGATAGTGTTACTGCAAAAAATTATTTTAACAGAAATTTAGTATTGCTGCCCAAACTCTTGCTTCCAAAGCCTACAGTGTTCGTTTAGATGCGCCTGACTTGATTGCAGCTCTCTGATAGAAAAGAATAGATGCGTGATTTCGGTGTTATAGTGCATCTACGCAGGCGCGTTTCAATTCTGTCTTCATTGAAATGCACTGGAGAGAAACTGTACCATACTGGAAGTGTGCTCACATTAGCATTTTACGTATTCAAAATAGAAAACTTGTGCGTACCATTTCCACGCGGGTTATTTAGTCGCGCTATTCGTACGGCACAGAATACGGCCGAACATTCGTACTATCTGGTGCAGCTTTTTTATTCACACAAATTAGCCAAAATATGCGTGCACATCAGAAAACAATTACATCTTCCTCTCCTTGAGTATGAAGTTACAGTAGATTAAAGCACATGGCTGAAAACACATGGTCGCAAATATCCAAGCGTCTTCTTCCTTGAAAGTTTCGAGCAAAAGAAAACAGGTGCTCTATGTATGCGGCCGATTGAGCCATTAATTTAGGCATCCAAGCGTATTCTGACTTCGAGGCACTGGTGATCAACGAAGCGTATTTCTTAACGCAAGTAGAGGTACTTCAGCCATCTCCGTCCCTTGCCGACCCGTTGTCGTCATTCCTTTGAAGCCTGTTCCTTAGTAATCAGTTTACATAGCAACATTCTCAGATTGCTTAACCCTTCCACGCTTTCATTTTAGTTTGCCTGAAAATGTTCCTGTCCCATTCACTTGGCTGAAAGATATTGCCCCTTTGTTCTATGTTTTGTTATAAAGGGTATTTTGGGCCACCACCTGCAAACCCTTATCTTGAAGCAGTGGCGTATGCCGGTGTGCTGTGAAGCTCTAAGCCAATCTCGTTTAGTACGACTACTAGGCGTCTTCAAACGAATCTTAACATAGCTGCCGAAGCGCTCAGCTCATCCATCCTGGAACACTTCCGTAAAGTTTACTTACTTTATTGACGACACCGATAGGTGTCACTCTCAGCCACACCTTCTAGCGCTAATGACAAAGAACGTTACGGGTGAACAGAGCAAGTAAAACGCGTAGATATTGAACTAGGTATTCTAATAAATGAAACAATAAATAATTGCTTTCTTCACAACAGTAACTCATTGAACGGGAAATATAGTTGGAGCAGCTCTACTTTAACTACTGAGTTATAGGGGTGGAAACTATGCTTACTTGTCAAACACTTTCACTAAAGATATTCCTGCCAGAAGAACAAGAGAAATGGCTACTTGCCTCTGCAGGCGTACTAATTTTTAGCATGCTGGAAAATCACTTGTATTCCAGATCGGTTGGACTTTATTCGTTTATTTTGTTTGTTACAACTTCGATTTCAAACCAGAGTTTGAAGTTACAAAGGACAAATAAACGACTGACTCGCTCTGCGTAATCAGTCAAGCTAAAAATGAAACATCCTCGTGATGAAATCGTAGCGCTTTAGCCTGGTTGGCTAGCGCTGACCCATAAACCTTTATAAGATGACTACCACTACTGCTGCCAATGGTTCTTCTACATGAAACAGCGCGTAAGAACTATGCCTAATCCAAATTTTCATGCTGCACACTTTTCATATACGAGCGCATGCGTATGACTGCATCAAACAGAACGTTCGCAAAATTGTTGTGCCGGCAACATTGCGTCATTTCTGCTTACCACGCTGTTGAAAAATCGAGTACACTTCTTTCCCAAAGCGATGCTATTTGGTTGGTGGCAGCGATTTGACTTCACAAATTACCATCAAATATTACCTTTAGACAGAATAAGAAAAAAAGAAATCACATTAAAAGGAATAACTCTTTTTGGTGGTCCCCGCGCGCTTCCCGTTTATCCTTCTCCTCACAATGATCATCCTATTTCACGCCAACTGCTGGATGATCGCCTCTACCTGCGTTGACGTTTTCGTTTTAGCTTGCCATTTGTTTTATTACAACAGCCTGTTCTACAGATTACACATCCTGCTAAAGTCGAATTCTTCAACTTACTCTAAGCTATACAGTATTAGCTAGTCGCGTATGCTCCTTAAGCCAGTATATTGCCTTTAAATCGCCTAACGTATGCTTTGCACCTATTATGATTTCCATCGTTTCTTGCGTGATCCATAGCATCTTCGTAATTTTATTTGTTATATTCTGTGTCTCCGCACAAAACGTTAGGGCTTGTGAAATGTATTGATTGCCCATTTTCTTTTCTTCTACACTGGCACGGCTGTGATCTTTCCTTAAGATTGCCTGGCGTTTGAATCAACCAAGCTTTTCGTTCGATCTCCGCAAACTCTGCTGCACGGCCCGAAATCTTGCCATGAAAATTTGTAATCTGGCACCATTATTAACTGTTACGGACACGTAGTTCGTTATTGCAGATTCTGCCAATAATTTACCAATGTTATATTGCGGCGTACAATGAATACTACGATGTTTTAGCTCAACGCAGTACAGGACACCCTATGATCGCTGTTTTCGCTAAGAATGTCGGAAGATACCCAGTGGCCGCTGCAAGAGATGCCACCCAGTAATTTAAATGCTACACCAGATTGAAGCACTGCTCTCGGTAGGCTGCAGTAAGATGTCGAAGTAATTTCGTTTTTTTTTTAATCCTCTGATTGAGTAACGTTGCCCTTCTGGCTCCAGGGTAATTCTCACAACGTGGTTTGGAGCCTGGTGTGTTCTTCAATTCACCTAACTGCTCTGCTCAGGAGACAGTATTCTTTCAAGTTAAGCATGAGCGAAAATTAGCGATGCGTTAGCGATAAAGACAAGCAAGGTATTCTGGTGCCTTAAACCTACGACATGCTCCTATCTTCACTTGACGTTGTCATTGACTTTGAAGTGCACTGATGATACCACAAGCTTTATCGCAATACAACATGGTAGACGGAGATATATTAAAGTGTTAGCGTTTGTTACTATACAGTCCAAGTTCCTCACTCCACTTGTGGTGTTTGTAGAGGTTTTCATAGCAGATTTGAAATCATTGAACACTACCTCAAGATAGAGATTTTCTATTATTTATACTCATCCGACATCAGTCAATACGAAAGGACGCGCCTTCTTTCATAATATTGTTATACAACCGCTAAACCAAAAATGACTGTCTTATAAAATGCCTGTTGCAACCTCTTTGCTCAATGTTCTTTTTACGATGCTGGAGATTCCAGCTAAACTCTCGGGTTAAGTAGAGATCATTTATACTTGTACTACGAGCACCGTCTAGACAGCAAGAAAAAACTGAGCCGTTATTACCGGGCCTACTACCCACTCTAAACATTGCTGCCCACTCGCCCGGAAATGCCATATTTAGGCGAAGAAAACTTGTAAATTTAATTTCCTAACATGCTCCATAACCTGCCACTCGAGAAAGTTTATGACGCCCCGCCGATGTTTAATAACTCCTTCGCTCGAGTAATAAGTTTCGCAGATCGAGCGTCTCGTGGCGTGGCAAAACCGGCTGCGTTTAATCAAACACTTCTATATATAACCCCGCCAGAGCTTTGCCCGTTTAAGCAATTACATTACGTTATCCTAGTACCCTGCGCTCTACGTTAATAAGTGTGGACGTGCATTTATACATAAAATATGCTTGTTCAATTATGCAAATATATCGCCATTGACAAGCCACGGATTAGTATATCCACTCTTGCAGCCATGCAGCCCTCCTTCAGGGAATTATTATCCCACTGATTTGGTACTACAAAATTAGCGACGGAAGAACATATATATCTACATTGGGGTGTTATCACTGTTTTATGAAACATATGTAACGAGGTGTTCTGGTACATCGTAGAAGTGCTGGTTACTCCTCTCTTTAGACTTACTATAAAAGTAGAAATTCTTTGCGAAAAGTAAAGCCACTATCATGCAAGTAGCGCATAAGGATAAGTTCTTGGGAATTGTCTTGAAGTCCAGACAACGCCGCCACCGCGCAGGGACGCAATCTGTGAGAAAAAAGTGCGAAAAGTGTAGAAACAACACAATACGCCATACACCATAAGAGGTGAACATGAAACAAATAATGAATTTGAAGGACACACCTTTCTAATACAGGCTCTGCGTAAATACGTGTGTAGCACGAGGCTGCTATAACGAAAAGTTGTGCCAAAAGTTTCTGATTTCATTTGTGCCATCAGCCCTCCACTACTGGCCAAACATTTTTCGGGCCACGCCCACTTGGCCTGTCTGTCATTTGACGTAACAAAAGCCGCGAGAACTCCCCATTTGCCATTGCGAGTACACAGTGATTATGCACAATTAGACCGAGCAAAGAAAACTTATTATTTCCAATTCTAGTCATCGTACGATAGTTGCGTCAGCAGTCACGTAAATTTGAATTCAGAATATTCAAATCAAATTTACTGTCCATTTAGCATACGCTAAAAATGATGACGGCGAAAGCCTGCGCTCTAACGAGACATTAACGGAATTACTCGACATTCTCATTCGAACGCGTTGTCACTTCCTATGACTTGCTCTTCTATACTTGTTTTAAAGCGAAAGCATCATATGGATCACGGGACAGAAAGTCAAGCAAAATCTAAAGGTCGTCTTTTCGACTTCCGCCAAACGTAGTAGGTACGAGTGCTTTTATTAACTATACCTTAACAAATGTGATTTAATGAAGTTTGGCTTAATTAACACCAAAGGTTGTGGGTTAGACTGCCGCCAGAGGTCGTGAGGGATATAATGAACTTCGACTTAACAGCGAAGGTCGTGCGTTAGACTACCGCCAAAGGTCGTGAGTTTGTGTGCCCTAATTAACTATAACTTAATTAAATGTGCCTTAGTTAACTATTGCCGTAATTAACACCAAAGGTCGTGAGTTCGACTTCCGTGAAAGGCTGAGGGTCTGACCCCCATTTTCGCTGCCGCCAAATTTTGGTGACATAACGCCGGACAGTCCATTTTTCGACCCGTGAGCCATATAAAGCTATCGCCTTAAAAGCAGATTGGAATAGTTTTACGGTATAGCGGTGCTCCATACGCACATTTCGATAAGTGATTAAGAACGTGTGAGAAAGCCCATCATCACCTTTATTAATATATGATCTGTACTAATTGTTCGCTGTTATCTTTTTTCCAAGAGATTTAACAAGGAGCGCACCTTTATCAGGGATTAGCACTTGTGAGTCAATGGTCAGTTGTAGCCTTTTTATTAGCTTTATTTGATCTTTTAGTTTCCAGGATCCCTTCAGCAAGCTGGCATACGGCATTGATAACATTAAGACGAAAAAATCTAGGCTGTAGGCGTTGTGCGACGATTCTAGTATGTGTGTGCATTGTATGTCTTCAATGCTGTTTTAGTACGATGTAAATATAGGGATCGCTAAGTAGCGTTAGGCAACGAAGGGAGGTAGTTCTTTGGCGTAGCATCCGTTGGAAAGAGAGCATTGAGCACGCAAGGACAAAGAACGGAGTGGCATGACGGAGAGATGCATGTGGCATGATGGGTCTCCGAGCTTCTAGGATAGGGCCGTTGCGCGGGCGTGCAGCACGCAGGATTGATGACAATCACTTGATGCATGCGAGGGAACGCGAAAACCAAAGTGCTCCTCCAGATGCGCATATGGGAGGTAGCTGTAACTAAGGCATAGCTATGGTCGGCATAGGTGTATGCATCTATTCCTGATTGCATACTCGAAAGTATGCTTACTGTTTATTAGATACTACAATAGATGCATGTCACATCTATAGTGACAGCTGCTGCTTTTCTGCAAAGTGTTTAACAGCGTGAGGGAAAACGCATTCGTTGAGCTATACTTTTTTTGCGTTGATCAAAAGCAAGGTAGTTGACTAGCAGAGGGTAGCTGGAGATCACAACATCTTAACTTAAAGATAATTATCACTGAGAAGCCATGCGAATATGTTAGTAGATAAACAACAAATCAAAGGATCTCACGCCATCTCACTGCAGTCGCTCTAGTGAAGCTTGATCACCTGTCTACACTTGAGTATCACTGGCATCGCTACGCGAGTGATTAGCATAACCTTACTTGCTGTTTTATATTTAATATTTGGGATTCCACAGAACCACTGCGTCATATTTATTATTTTAATGAGGGGACTTATATAACTACATTCTAATTTTGATGTGTTATTTCCTTCAGTTTTAATAACAAAATTCGTGCAGCTACAGAATGTGCAGCTACAGCTGCCATTGTGACTCATGGCCACTATTTATCATAATGTTCAGCATAATTATTATCAAGCATTATTTAGCATAAAGTTTAAGTGCGGTGTAATTAGTTCTAACAGCTTCCATGATACGACAAATGAGTGCTTTGCCCTCCTTTTCGTCGTGCTGCCTTCATATTCTACGCGAGAACCTACGCGATGCGCCTGTTGTCTACTCACGTTAATGAACAATCTGCAATAGCCACGATGATATTTTTCTCTGTAGCCTTGTGTCAAACATTTTTAATATGTTTGCTGTAACACAAGAACATATTCAACACGCCGTGTTTGGCTTTATAGCGATACTTGAAGCCCTGAAGTATAACATTCTTCCTCAAGAATCACCATGCCAAGGTGCATAAGCGCGGGAACGTCAGCGACTGAGCGCAGCCATCCACTATAATGTATTTATGGCTACTCATCAGTGCCAATTTTACATATAATATGAAGCCGAGAAAATCACTGCATTTATTTCACAAAGGTATAAACTCAACATGATAAAGTGATTTTGACCGTGATTATACCGTTTTTTTTTTCATAACAGAGATCTAGTGTTTCCATTTATTTGATCTTTGCCTCACAATTTCGTAACATCGTAGAACGAACGCGTAGGAATAGACGCCATGACGCGCATGAAGCGGAATTCTTGGAAGCCAGAAACCAACCAATTACGCCAAGAAGCTAGCGCTCGAAGAAGTTCGGGAGATCGATGAGCAGCTGTAATAATGACTTTAGTTCAGCGATCATCGTGCAATGGCTCACCACTCGATGGCAGGCGGCTACAATGAGTGAATTCACAAGTAATTTTTGGTTTATTAGGGAAGTAGCAAAATTAACTGTTGCGCAGTGTGCGCCTGCGTCGTAGCTAACATGCGCAGCTACACTTGACGCCTAATACATATTCATGTGCGTGTTTAAATCACCAAGTGCGGCGCACTCGCCGGAATGACTCTGTGGCCATGACGATGTGCTGCTGTGCATCAGGGGACGACTCTGACTCTGGGACAGGGTGGTCGGATTGATGGAATCATCTGGCATCTGATGATCTGAGTAATCAAGCATTAAAGATTTTCTGGTACACAATGCGCATTCAAAATAATTGCAGCTGAAAAACACCACAAAACAGAAGCTTTTGGCTATATTGGGTTTGCGAGTTCCCGGACTTGGCAACGAATGACTGTCCGAAATCCCATCTATCTGCTGAATAACAAAAGAACACGGCTTAGTGTTCACTGTTTTAGTTTCTGTTTTATTATTGTAATAATATAAATTATTGTTATTGTTAATGATATTTGTGCATGTACCCGAGGTGCCAGGAGCCACCTCAGGCACACATACATACATTTAGACACACGCACTAGGCATACACACAAACATCCAGACCCAAACACAAAGCGTCCAGACGCAGACGACCGCAGCAGCCGTCGCCTCCGTCTGGACCTTTTAGGGCAGCAGCGTGGGATGAAGCCGGCAGCCATTAGAGAACGTATTTGGCGTAATAGGCCGAGATTGCTCCCAACGGCAGTCAGTGGAGACTCCAGACCGAACTTGCCCCAGGAAAGAAACGCAGAATTCTCAGTGTGGTGCAGACCGGTGCTTCCCTATATTGCCTATATTGGCGTCCGGTTCCAAACAGCGTCCTAATAACTGGTAACCATGGTCTCTAGAAATGCAGTACAGGTGCATCAAATAGGCCGTGCACAATAACCTGCAAGAAAGACATGTTCGCGACAATCCATAAAAACAGTTGGCTACACGCAAAGCTGAAGAAGCTTCTGTGACTACATACAGAAAGACATAACGACGCGAATTCTGTGCGCAATGTGGCTGGCATACGTTCCACTGCTCGTATATTCTTCAACATAGCATTTGTAGCTTGAAATTTTCATTAGCAAATTCAGCAAACATGCCTTTTTTTAATTGAATAGCAGACCAGAGTTTTGTGAAAACGTAGTTCTATAGAAGCTAGCCTGCATAACAGCAGTGTAGCGGGGACGAGACGAAAATGGGAAGAAAAAGAAAACGCCTCTATGGCTCTGCGAGGCTGCAGGACGCCCCTTGGGCACTAGATGAATACTGCGCTGCCGAAACATCATGATTATTGCAAATATGTAGTGCCATGGATTTATTTCCTCACAGTGGCCTACAAAGAACGCCAGGGATTAACACAATGCGATTTTGGAAAGCCATAAACCCACAAAATTCGCGCACTCGTGTACATGCCATGGAGACTGGGGAGGTTGTGTCTGACATCACATTTGCTGATCTTTTAACTCAGTATTTTCGCCGTATTGTCGAAGGAATAAAATAGCCCCGTCCACTGGAACTTTGTCATGTACAATGCTAGTCTTACACTTTCCGTTAACAGTGTTCCACGTATATTAGACAAATTAAAACTTCTGCTGATTGAGATGAATTTATTTTGATACTGCGCATAGAAGACTGATTTGTTCTGCGCATCAGATACTACTGTGTTTGCAGCCGTTGTCTGCTGTTGTTATTCCATTTCAAGGAACAACCAGGAACGTCTTTGATGTCATCACGTTGGGTAACGGGAACGGTCCATTAAACGACCACGCGATTTCCTTAAAATGCCTACCCTACAATATCATGGAACATGCAATCCATATTCAAGTCGACAAATTTAAATACTCAAATCATTTATGTCATGCTTCGCCGCCTGGGTTTCGCAAGGGTTTGTCTTACGAAATGTAACTCGCCATCTTTGTACATGACATACGTTGCAATCTTGATTGCAACCTTCAAAGTAATATTATTTTACTAGACTACGCGAAAGCTTTCGGCAATGTACCAGATTTCTCAGTTAAACATACATTTTACCAACTAAATTGGACAGGAACATTTCTAACGAGCTGCGTACCGCCTGTCGTTATACGTAATCAAATATCTAACTTCTTTCCGGTAACATAGGGCGCCCCGTTTAGTCAGATGACACTCTGCGACCAGCTGTAATTTAAAGAAAGCAGAATTGCTTATAAGTGACAGAGCCTTCTCGGATCTCACACGAATATTAATTTTCTTGCATTTAAAGGGTAGAATGCGCAGATTGATAATTATTGCGGAGCACTTGAACGTGGCTGAAGTTGTCTTGAATGACGTGGGTGCTGTAATATCACTATGTACTCAGTGTCGCAATCGCTCAGGCCGCACTGGCATTGCACCATTCGCTCGTACACGAATCGGGATGATGTAAAATAACAAAAACGAAACCGCGAGATTGAGTTCAATGAGCATGAATTGGTACAAAAATAGTTTCGTCTTTAGCAACATCAAGACTGAGGACTTGGTGTCGTCACATTAAAACGCACATTGCAGATGCAAATTTTCATAACAGATGTGAAGTAACGTCACCAAATTGCGTACCCTACTCATTTGATAACGACCTTAACCGTCTATGTTCTCTCTGATATTGTGCTTTGTTTTCTTTAAGAGATGAGGAATAGCTACCAGACCTTAACATTCTAAAATTACAAAATACCGAGCGACGTCGTTTTTGCACGTTTGTTTACGAGTGGTTTAGTAGGCGCGATCAACCCACAGCCAACTTATATAGTGCGCTTACTATTATATGGCTGCTTAGATGGTCCACATGGCTTCATAAATAATAATTAAATGGTTGGTCACTGAAAGGAGCCCAGTGAAAATTTCCCTAGGTGGTCCCCATGTTAATCATATATGAAGGACTGCGACAGAGCAGAAAGTGAGCGCAGAATAACAGAAGAGGACCTCAATTCACAACTGAAGATTAATTTTACAGGAAACGTATTCCTACACACAATGAAGGAAACATGAAGAACTATACACAGCAATCAAAACTCAACTCGTAGATGCGAGTAGTGACCAGGACAACCCAGCAGCGTCACCTGTTACAATGACTAATTGCAAGTTCGACGGTTGAATCATGTCCCATGAGTTTTTGTTTGTTTGTTTTAGATGTCTGTGATACGGTTAGTCTCTAATACTTTTGAGTTCAGAGTACTGATGTTCTTATCGATATAGTGCGTCGCCTTTCGTGCTGCTTTCGTAATTACGCGTCTACAAGCTACTCCAGTTGTGAATTCCTCTGTAAATTCCGGCGGAGCTAGAAGTCGGTAGAATTCATCGAGCTACGTTTCAAACACGCAAGCGTCAAGGACAGCAAGTGGAGTTGAAAATGAGTATGGGAATCGTTAAGCTCGCGGGTACCAGTGTGTTAGCTTATCTGTGCTGTTGGGTGGATTTCTGGTCCCCTTACAGCGACATCAAATCATATCTCTTTCCTCTTCAGTGGGCCTTTTCAGCAGGCAATGGGAGAATTTACGCGCTAGTCAATTATTGCGCGTTTCTGAAGGCTACGTTGCTCGCATATGCAACAAGCAGTGTTTGAAGGCCTTTCAAAGGAAGGGTATAGTTATCTATTTATTAATTATTTATAACCTCAGGGTCGAAGGTGATTATGACAGAAGTGGTTACTAAGAAAAAACAACACGATTGTTACATAAGCAAATGTGTTCCTGAATAGGAAAGAAACACGTAGGTTATATATTTCTAGTAAGAGTAATTTAATGGGATTACACAGAAAACGCATCTAATTCTTCCTAGTATAAGACCTTAGCTATGGCTGAACAAAATTTATTGCAGTTTGCGATGCTTGCATTGCCTCGTGATGTATTGCGTAATATAAGTATAGAAAATAGGTACCCAGAAGGATTATTTATCGTTTAAGATGCATGCACCATTAGCTATTACGTCTCTTTGGTGTCTTAGAAAACTGAAATGCATAATCCACTTAGGCTCAATCAACAATCGTCTAAAAAAATATTTATTCACATATTTTTTGCTGCAATATCATAATTGCACGTTAAGCAGTAAATACTCGAGTAAAACATGCGCGTGTACCTGGTGCACAGCAGTCATTCCCCTAGCAGTTTCTTCATACATTGAAGTACTTTGCAAACGTTCGCGGCTTCTATTCCACAACAGTAGTCTCCCTTCACTTTCACCTTTGTACCCGAAACCGGAATGCCAGCGTTCTTTGTGCAGGGGGACAGTCTATGATCTAAAGTCACTGAGATACATGCAAAATAAAGGCGAAGCTTGGTTAAGCATGACTCTCCGAGCACGGGAGGGGATGAAATATCTGGCGGAAGCGAAATCCACCTTAGTATCCCATAGCGTCTTTCATTAGGGGAATGCCGAAGTTGGCTGGCCAGGGACAACATAAACTGCGGACTCGCCGATTAAAATTTTTTTGGCGCTTCAACTCGCACTTTATTTAACACGACCAATCATGGTTTATCAGACAGAGAATGATTAGTCATCCGCTCGTTTACCTATGCCTCTCATACTTTCCCTGGTCTTCGTTTTGAGGTCATCAAGAAGTCTAGTGATGGGAACAGCAGTGCGATCTCACGGTTCTTGTTTTCTAAAGAACATTGTTTCTTTATTGTTGTTTTTTGCGCTCCACCGCCAAGTCAAAGTAGGAAGAAAAGCAAATCAGCTAATTTCCGCCACCTACTGTCGCACGACTATCGCGCCTGCATCGGCAGCGCGCCGCCACCACTGCTTAAGTGAATTGACCCGCTTAGCAATGCATCTTTGTATTGAGCTCGACTATTACAAATAAAGGGTTGCGAGCGCCGTGACAAACGGTGAGTGTGTGTGTATGTGTGAAGACAAAAGAGGCTGGAAAGCAAGAATTTGAGGCTGGACACTTTATCTGCTTAGCCCTGCTGCGCCTAACTCAAGCTAGGGTAGCGGGTTGCTACTGGCATTGCATCTACCGTTTCTTTCGCTACAGGCGTTGCCAGAAGAAATGTGTGGGATTAGAACGTCAGCCGCAGTGCAAGAAGTGTGAGAGAAAGTGGCACGGTGACCTTCAGTGGCGAGACAAGGTTAATGAAGTACTCTGCCGTTGAAGTATGACGTGCGGCGCGAAGAACAATAGAGGTACCGTGTACAGAGCCACCGAAAGGCGCCGGGAAGTGTCACGTGTGCACTGCTGCCACTAAAATATGTAAGCCTGGCAACCCGATACGGCGACTAGTCAAGGCAAAGTAGGTGAATGTACCGTGTGCAAGACGGTTGTTTTGAGGGATAGCATAGCATGTTTCGTCGTGCGAGAATGCAAGAGAAAATGGTCGATTATGTCTGACGAGAATGCAAGGCATTCCTGACTAATTGCGCGTGGGGTAACGTGTGTTTCCTGCATGAAAATTAGTACACTGAGAAAGTACAGAAGCGGTCGAACGCTAAAGGTGGCATTTCAGCATACATTTGTATGAACCTTTGAGCAATGGCGGCTATCCTGGACATAAACATATCGTACAGGTCCTTCTTTTGCCTGGTTTTCTCCGTATTCAGTAGTTAAGGTATTCTGCTCTACGTTGCCCACTTCCGATATGTCGTAAAGAGGCCCTTAAAAACACCGCTGTGTGGTTGCCATGCGCAATGAAATAGATAGGCCGAACTAGTCTAACAACTATTAATAAAATAATGCTAGGTGAAACATAAAAAAAGCAATAATAAAAAAATAATCACTGTGCCGACTATACCATAGGTTATTGCAGAAGAGGCGACGTTCTCGTGTTTTTCTTTCCTTACATGCCCTCTCTCATTGTATTGCTGTTGACCAGTGTTTCCCAATACTATGTCCTCAGAATACTGCGCCCCGCTGGATTCCTTTTCGCGCCAAGTGCGTCATCCAGAACATCTTTTCTTGTTACGGTATGACCAGATATCTCTGCCTATGTTCACAGTAAGAACGTGACTCCTGCTTCATCTTGAAGGCGCCCACTGCTACTTAGATGTAGTCACCCTAGCTGTCTGGTAGAGAGGTTCAAACAACATCCAGGACTACCTCCCCAAGCAACCCGGCATCTCTGCTTACCGTCGCCAACATTACCTCACCGTGGAGAGGAGGACAGCTGTCTGTCTGGTTTTTTTAGCGGGGCAAAGATGGGGACTGCGGCCATAAATCGTCCTGTTACTTTGTTCCAAGCCTGTAGCGTGGGACCAAACGAACTGACAAACCATCAAACCTCGTTATTAATGCTTATTTGCTTTTGGCACCGCCTTTCCTTCCTGTTCCTACAACCTCTGCCGGAGCAACGACACGTCTTCGTCGGCTATCCAAATGGTGCCAATTTCGCTCATAGATTACATATGTGACTGGTCGCCGTTTAAACGATAGGACGAGGTGAGGTCGAGTCCCGATACTATCATTCGCTTCCTGGCTTGATGGTTGCCTTTCTTTTTTTCATTGCGAGTGCAGTTGCACGAACCATGGCTTCTTTGTGAGGCGCCATTGCGCAGTGTGCATGGAATGGCTTCGTTTCTCTCAACGTAATTGGTGCAAACGGCTGTGCAAGCGTGCTGCTTATTTAGAAAAGCGAATGATATTGGAATGCTACGAAATCATTTCGCACGGCTCCAAATTTTTACCACCGTAGGAATCCTTTTCAACATCAACAGGACCTTTGGCTGCAATCTCTTTGACTATCTTGCCTTCGAAACAAAACCGAAACTTCAGCGCAGCCGGAACTAAGAATTCGTCATTCTGAAACATGGGCAGGTGACTTTTTTTCAGCCTAGAAAACTGATGAGTACATAGTAGATGTGTAGATTATGGGTAGGTGATGAGTAGATGAGGGAAGACAGGTTTCAATTTGGGAAGAAAAAGTGGGAATATAACGGCCGAATTTTGTTTGTTGGCATATCATTACGTAGAGGAAGTTTACGACGCGAACGCAGCAGTAGCCTGCAGGCAGCACGAATGGCAGTGAGAGAGAAAGAAAGAAAAGAGGACAGCAACCATACCTGACCTTGAAGAATCGCAACTGAATTTCCAGCAAAGCCTGTTCTCGCGACCAGCTCCGATAAGTTTCAGTTGCCTCTAATAAATTGCAGGCACACATAGCCCGCTTGTTACTCGTAGTTTGAAGCGTTGCCCTAATATAACGCAATCGAGCACTTGTTAGTGAATTACCAACAAACACATTAATTGATCCATATATATTACTTCGCTACAACTATTTTCGTAATCGGCCCTCTCCCCTAAATGTTGGCTAAATTTAACCTCAAGTGCACTCATCTTTCTCCCAGAGCAGCGATGTCTCAAATTGTTCATGGTTCATAAAATTCAATTTAACGCTCCGGATTCCTTAAATACGTTACTTTACCTAAACATTACGCCCCTACACATTGGGTGCCTAAGTTTTGCTAAATATAAACAAGGTGCCGAGTTTATTTCACCGAGGACCCGAGAGAGTGAAGCTACGAACCTCATATAATGCTTTATTACGGAGAGAAAACAACAGTTTTGTAGTCATTCGTAACACTTGCCATTTTCCAAGAAACTTGGAAGCTTCGCCACCCACTTATTACGCCACCACAACAACGCCTATAACGCCACCATTCCCTCCAATTTCATCAAACTTGGAGTTTGTGCCTTCTACAGTAGTTATAGGATTCTTGAAACCATAACAGGTAACAGCTTTATCATACTCTGGAACGCTTGAATAAGTAAATTTCTAGAAAGGCTATATTTACCTTAGACAAATTATTAAGTTAACAATCGTCACTCACAACATGTTTCCTTATTCAAGAATATAAATAACGATCCTCGCATGGTTCCCCGAAGAAAAGTGGTAAACTAATTACATGCCTTCAGTAACGCGCATATATTAAAAGAAAACCAGACTGCAGTAATTATTATAAAAGCAGACAGTGAACTTGCACCCTTACAGCTTTGGGTCACTCGCAGTGTTGCCCCTGTTTCCTCGAAATATGAAATCTGTACCATCCTTGGTCTTCTGAGAAGCCAAAAATTTGTGTTTCATTTAACGCCGTAAATGGGCGAAAAAGACGTTTAGCAACTGTAATTTTACCAATTATTGCCCAAAACAAGAGAATGTTTACCCACTCATTGTACCTTACATTCGTCCCGTTTCTGCGAAATCTGAACATAATGCGTTATCTAGTTTTATATGAAACTCGTGAAAACTAGCATACAATGTTTTCGTGCGTTTCTAGTCATGCCAACAGGTTCGAGGCAAAACCAAGACAGTCAACAGAAAGTGACACAAGCACTGTCGAATACAGAGGAAAAGAAATATATCGGCGAAGCGCAAAATCCCAGTCATGCGTCACTGCCGGCAGCAGGGAACGCATGAGTGACTGCATAATGGCGGCGTAAGATGAGGACCGGTGAAAATTTAACAAAGCTTTACGCTTCATTATATTTATTACCCACCGCTGTAGCCCAGTAGCTGTGATTTTAAACTACTAGCCTTCTTCGTGTCCCTTCTTCGTTCGACGTCCGGTTTTTGCGCGTGCCAAAAGTCTTTTAAGAACTAACCTCAAGTTTGCGGTTTGGATCACGGCCTCTGCGGTCGTCTTTAGATGACTGCAAAATCCGAAAACGATCTTGTAATTAGATTGAGCTGCGCATTGACAAATCCTAGGTCGTTAAAAATTAACCCGGAGCATCCTAATACGGCGTGCGTAATAGATCTGTATACACATCAGAAAGTATAGAATTTTTTTTATCGAAAATTATGTTTTGGGATTCATCACTCACGAAGGACCCATCCGATAGCACAAACCAATTTCCATTCGAAGTAGTGCCGAAGCACAGAAATAAATTGTACTCACGATATTACTCTGGCTAAGATTCCGTGTTGTGTATCGACTACGATAAAAAACGGAGCTCAGTTAATTTAGCTGGAACCTCGTGCAGCCGAGCATCAAACCACGTTGGGTGCTGGCATGTCGAATGTTGAATTCCTGCACACAGGAAAATAATATAGCTATCGTAAAGGCGAGGCGTCATTTTCTTCGTTTCACAATTGAGGCATATGCCTACCTTTCTGCCTTCCTTGGTGAGCAACGCTCCACGCAAATAAACACTGACAAAGCTTTATGCAGAACCGCCACCATCCATACACAACCTCTCACTACTCTTTGTCCCCCACCGTACTCTACGCAGCCGCGAGTATGTAAGCCGATGACGATTTTAAGAGTTGCATAGATTATTCAGTTTTGACTATTACAGCACAGTGTACACACGCTCTCTCTACGCAAGGTTATTACCT
Source organism: Dermacentor albipictus (assembly GCF_038994185.2). NCBI lineage: Eukaryota > Metazoa > Arthropoda > Arachnida > Ixodida > Ixodidae > Dermacentor > Dermacentor albipictus. The sequence continues at coordinate 51,035,449 of NC_091824.1, forward strand.
ATTCCAGACGTATTGCGTCTCTCCTTTTAAGAGGTTATGGTGCACATAATGTAATCTTTGTTGGCACCGTTCTTGCCCCTTCTTTTTGATGTTGGCGGAATGAAAAAGCGAAATTTGTGAAAGCAAGAACAGCGGAGCCTATTAGAAGTGCAAGTGCTATCTTACACTGGCCAAATTAGTGCTGATTACCTTTTCTTTCTTTTCATGGCTCAGTCAATGTCATGTGAGATGGAACAAAACTAAATTGACAGCATGAAAGCAAATGTACGGCGTTGATGTTTCATTTGTTATTCTTTTAAAGCAAAAATTTCTTTGCCTCTTCCTTCGGCTTTTGCGCTGCTGCGGTTTCTGTTGCCTTGCACGCCACGTCGGTGGATGGTACATAGCGTGGATATACGGAACGGGAACGTGGCAGAGAGGAAAGTCGACGCGAGAAACTTGTTGGCACCTTTCCATCGCATGGCATGTGCACAGTACGCCATGGTGCTCCCTGGATGTCGCAACATTACCCTCTTGAGAGCTGTAATTATCCGTGACCCCCTCAAAAACACTGCAGAAACTGCAGCCCTAACCTTTCTGCTAACATGCAAATCTAGAGGGGAAATAGATGGACTGTAGAGAGGAGGTGGCAGATGAGGAAGAGAATTTGTAGAACCGATAGAGTAGCGAAACTCCTGAATCCAGCCTTGCCACTCTCGCAGTACCCATAGAGGGATAAGAGATCGGGAGAGGGAAAAGCTGACACGACCAGGCAGGGAAACAGCGGTCACGGCTAAATTGAAGGCGCGATACGGTACGATTCTAATATTTCTGAAAAATAAACGCCATGCAGATTTTTCAAGCAGGCAACCGACTTAGGGCGCGCAGATGCAAAGGCACATTAAAACACCGTTGGGTATGTGTGACACTAGGAAAGCGGTCGCACATTAAATCAGTACTTCTGTGCCCGCCACGGTAGATTGATGGCTATGACATTGCTTGAGGTCGCGAGATCAATGCCGACCATGGCAAACACATTTTGACGGGAGCGAAATAAAAGAACGCTAGTGCACTTATATTTAAGTGCACGTTAAAGAGAACCAGGGTGCCAAAATAAATCCAGAGTCTGCCACCATAGTATGCCTCATTATCCGATCGTAGTATTGGCATGTACTGCCTCGCAATTTAGTTAATGCTTAACACTTCTACCGCGATAAGATGTGCCATGTGACGTACGAATAATGCTCAACCCTCTCAGAGATTATGAACAATAATGCACAACAGCGCTTAAGAAACACGTCTTAATATATGTGACTAACAGCCGTGGTGCACGCAAGGTAACCTTTAGCGTCAACTCACCACTCTCGTATTGAACTAAACGCTGAAGAAGTTGCACATTCGCTATCAACGTCACCGCTAATTTTCGTCAATTAAAGCAACAGCACAGAAAGCTTCGCTTACACTGATTGCTACACTGTGTGCGATCCACACAATCTTTTTTCAATTTATTTCTCTGTTGTAGAAGTTCAATTTCCGATTGTCGATAAAGTGTTGATGTACTGGCATCGTAAATTTTTGACACGGCAACACGGCAACACCAGTGGACACTGCAACACCGCCGTGGCTATGTCGCCTGACACTCCGCTTTTTGTGCAGGTGCTTTTTGGGATCCTTTCTTTTGCTGCGGCCTGTAGGAGCAACGCTTATCATCGTCGCGGGCCTGCGTACAATGTGCCTACGGTGGTAGTTTCTGCAGACGTTTGCGATCATACAGCATGGATCAAGACTGCGTATCCACCGCACGTGGATACATCGTACGGCGCAGCTAGTTCGAGCACATTGACGTCAACTGGAGATCACTTGACAGTCTGGCTGGCAGCTATAAAGGATGGTTCTGGCTCGTCACTCTTCAGTGGACACGGCAACACCGCCGTGGCTATGTCGCCTGACACTCCTCTTTTTGTGCAGGTTGGTGACCGAAAATACGGCTTTCGTAGTAATTATCCTTGCATAGTGGTGTTGCCGTGTCCACACACGCTTGTAAATTGTGCGAGTGAATGTTTCTCAGTAGCATACCTACTTCTAAAACTATCAGGTGATGTTGAAGAGAATCCTGGGCCTCTTGAGGATATGGTGAAAGAAATGCTGAACACGCAGAAAGAAATCCTTGCTAAAATTTCTGAAATTCAGGTGAAGCAGTCAACCTCAGAGACAGCCATTTCGGTTGTCCAGAAACGACTGGAAACAATCGAATCTAAACTACAGTGCGTCGAAGACGCCAACACCCGACTTGTTACTGTTGAAGGTTGTGTGAGAAATCTTGATGATCAATTCCTTCAAATGTCAGAACGAATCGACGATCTCGAAAATCGTTCAAAGCGCAATAACATTATTGTTGGAGGAATAGAAGAGGCCAGACTTGAAACTGAGGAAATACTGCTGCGAAAGGTTAACGACGATGTGTTTGGAAACATTTTAAAACAAAAACTTAACTCTATCGAAAGAATTCATCGGATAGGCAAGAAGGTCCCAGGAACATGTCGACCAGTGATACTCCGAGTAGGGGACTTCAGGGAAAAATCTAAAATATTTAAAAACTGCTCGAAATTAAAGGGAACCCCGTTCAGCGTGCAAGAAGATTTTTCTAAAAGAGTTGCTACTGCTCGGAAAAACTTGTGGAAGTCGACAACTAAGGAGAGGAAAACCGGAGCCAAGGTAACATGGGCTTTTGACAAGATAAAGGTTAACAATGTGCTCTACGCCTGGGATGAGGTTAACAGCCGCCGGTACGCGCACCAGGCTCCTGCGGCCGCACTTCGTTTGGCTTCGGGTGCCGACTGACTCGACCAAAATCAATCTGCATGCTTTAAGATCATTAACCTGAATGCAAGGAGCGTACTTAACAAACAAGATGGCCTAGAAAGCATTGTAATAGAGCACGATCCAGATGCAATAGTAATAACAGAAACATGGATGAACCCGGATGTGACTGATGTTGAGGTAACGCCCCTCGGATATTCCATAATAAGAAAGGATCGGCGCACTAGAGGAGGTGGGGTAGCTATACTCCTGAAAAGCGACATTCCTTTTACGGTACTTAATGATCCAAGCAATCTCGAAACAGTCTGGATTAAAGCTACCTTGAACGACCGTAATTTTCTAATCGGTGGTATGTACCGGCCTCCCAACTCCCCTGTAGAAGTACTAGAAAACTTGGAAGCCTTTATGAATTTGCACATGCATCCAGATGACAACATATGCCTTGCGGGCGATTTTAATTTGGCTGGAATTGATTGGGCGTCGAATTCTTCAGGAGGAACCGCAGTACGGAGTTCTGAGCAGTTATTAAATATTGCATTTAATTATAATCTGACTCAAATTGTGTCTGGCTTCACAAGAGTGGGCGCGGAAACTTCAACGATTTTAGATCTTGTTTTCGTTTCAAGTCGCCTATGTTCTTTTATTATGAGCTGTGACATCGAGGACGGTATTTCGGACCATAAAATGGTAGTGACGTCTTTAAATTTGTCTGTGCGCAAACTCTTCTGTACATCAAAAATACCGTTCTTGGATTTTACATTAGCCGATGATGTATCTATTTTAGATTACCTCGAAGTCTCGTTAGATAAGTTCCTAGGCCTTGTCCACTCTGGCGCAAGCGTGGACGAGCTATGGAATTTCTTTTCAAACATGGTCGCGCACTGTGTGGAAAGCTTTGTCCCAAAACGTTTAAAAACAACTAAACGAAAAAATCCCTGGATAACCAGAGAGATAATTCATGCAAAAAGAAAGCTAACACGGAAGCGAAAGTCGTCTTCAAAGAATTGCCAGTCAATTGACAAAAGCTGCCTTTCCAGTATGAGTCGTGAATTAAAAGGGCTAATCAAAGAATCTAAAAATAGATTCTATAATGTCACATTACAATCTTTTCTGAAAAAAGCCCCGGAAAAATTTTGGCGATATATTAACCCCCCAGCTGCTTCTCGTTCGCATGAAACTGGAGATAGCGCTCTAAAGAAGGCACAGGGTTTCAACTCTTTCTTCTCGTCGGTTTTTACACGCGATAACGGCTTCCTGCCTGATTTTACAGATGAATCTGAAAGGCCGCCTTTTCAAGATGTAAAAATTGACGAACAGGGTGTATTTAACCTCTTACTCCACATGAACACTAAAAAAAGTACGGGGCCTGACGGAATCCCTAATGAATTTTTACAAAGGTATGCAGAGTGGGTTTCTAAATTTCTAACTGTAATTTTTCAGGCATCTATTAACCAGTGCTCCTTTCCCAGGGTATGGAAACGTGCTAAAGTTATCCCAATTCATAAAAGTGGCAGCAAATCAGACGTTAAAAATTATAGGCCAATCTCCCTTACTAGCACTTGTTCAAAACTACTTGAACATATCGTATCTAAGCAATTATTGGTCTATCTTGACAACTACCATATCCTGAACAAATGCCAACACGGGTTCCGTCAGGGACTCTCTACAGTGACTCAACTAATAGAGACTGTTCACGATCTCGCATATACAATAAATAACCGAGGCCAAACAGACATAATATTCTTAGATCTGGCCAAGGCTTTTGATAAGGTGTCGCACCCAAAGTTGCTATTAAAAATTAAAACTATATTCAAAAACCATCGCTTATCTGAATGGTTTTCGTCCTACCTAAGCCATAGAGACCAATTTGTCGCATGTGAGGGATACCGGTCTTCCTTTTCGCCTGTGGAGTCTGGAGTACCCCAAGGAAGTGTATTGGGCCCCCTGTTATTTTTATTATTTATCAATGACATGCCGCATGACATTACAGTTCCAATCAGACTCTTCGCAGATGATTGCGTATTATATAACCGTATCGAATCACCTGCCGATCAGACGGATTTAAATTCAAATTTGCAAAAGGTGAAAAACTGGTGTGATAGCTGGCAAATGGTTCTAAACTCTGACAAAACGGTTTACATGTCTATCACTAGAAAACGAAGTATTATTGACTACAATTATTCCATTGAAGGTGTCGCGTTAAAAAGAGTGTCAACATTTAAATACTTGGGTTTAAAGCTTACATCGGATTTGCGTTGGAATGAACACGTTGATTACGTATTTACCAAGGCACAGAAAGCCTTGTGGTCGCTTAGAAGAAATCTGTATAATGCTACCCCTGAAGTAAAATGCCTGGCATATAAAACTTTGATTCGACCGGTTATGGAGTATGCAAAAATTGTGTGGGACCCATACACTTCATCTAATCAGTCTAAGCTGGATAAGATTCAGCGGCTTGCTGCACGGTTTATTTTTAACAAATATCGACGTTCTCACTCTCCTACCCAGTTATGTGAACTTGCTGAACTTCCTTCTCTAGAGTCTAGAACTGAGTATGATCGTTTGAAGTTTCTTTTTCGTATTATTCATGGCCATGTTAAAATCGATAAAGATGACTATTTTCACTTCTCTCCTAGTAACTATTTTCGTCATCGCCACTGTATGTATATCCCTCCTCCAATTACTCGCAATGATTGCTTTAAATACAGCTTCTTTCCGAGAGCAATAAAACAATGGAATCTATTATCAGACTCAATAGTAAGGACGTCATCTTTACGCGATTTTCTTGAAAATATCAAAAGGACATGTGTACGCATACCATAACTTGGCCTAATGGTTATACTGTACACCTGGGTATTGTATTACATGCTGTATTTGCCATGCCCCAAAATGTACTTTTTCTTTGTATTTTTTCTTTATCGTGTAAATATATTTTTGGTTGTATTGTGACCTACCACTCCTGTAATAGCCCAAAGTTGGGCTGACAGTATCAATAAATGAAATGAATGAAATAAATGTGGTTTGCGCACTAAAACTTCCAAGCTAGCACTCGACTGATGGCTGTAAGTGTAGTCGGTCTTGGTGTGCATCAGCGGTAATAACAGCAAACAAATCCGATAACATTCCAACGTTCACACGTTGCTCCACATGGCATGTCCGCGAGCTTGTGGGCGTGCCGAGAAATCAAGAGAAATTACAACTCATATATGCTGCATATGCATGTCCGGAACGTAAAAAAAGTTGCTGTCACGATATCAGTTCCAACAGAGTTCATGCTGTTTTTGTTGTCCAGCATTTAAGTTATGGGGTTTTACGTGCTAAAAACAACATCCGATTATGATCCAGGCCGTAGGCAGTGACTCCGGATTAATTTTGACAACCGACGGTTCTTTATTATGCATCGTAACCTAAGTACACGGGTCTTTTTACATTTAGTTCCGATCAAATTGCAGCCTCCGTGATGGGATTTCATCCCGCCGCCTCGTGGTTAGCAGCGCAATACCATAGCCACTAAGCAACCACGACGTGTGTTGTCCAGCAACTTTGTGACATAGCAAGTTCAAATGTGCGGAGATACCAGTTTCTTTTCTGTTATAAATGTTTTCTCTTGAGCCAAGGAGATGACTTATTAATTAGGACTGCCAGAAATATTCAGACTCCATTTTTTTCGCACTGTTCCGGTTTTCAGTAAATAAATGACTTGCTGGAGACCTGGTGCTCATTTTAACTCAACCCCACCATCTGCTTCTTTCAGCTGCTTTTGTCCTGCATTAATGGGGTTGTGTTCCTTCTTTGACGTAGCTCCGTGGAAGTACATACAATATTCATTATTTGGGCTGCCAGCCTTACGTAGTGCAAATAGCCACACTTGTCGTTCACCGTGGTGCCAGGGGCTCCGTCACGATAACAAAGCCTCTGTTACTGGTCCACGCACTAGTTTTTGATTAAATGTTATCTTTTGGATTATCTGAAAAATGTATCTTTGTAACACAGTCTTAGCGCGCTGCTCCAAGCGTGAACATATACCAACTCGCCCCATTTTTGTCGGGTGGAATCCAGTTTTAGAGCGCAGCTTTCAGGCGCCCGTTCATCTCGTGAGCGTCGGTGGCGCCGGCGGCGTAACCGAGTGAACGAGCACAGCGAACGATGAAAGCCAATGCGGAGCGCAGCGGTGGATGAAAGACGCGAAAACGAAGTGGAGGAGGGTTTGCCGAAAGCATGAGGAGAAACGCATATTGGGGGGACGATGGCAACGAGGTGGCGCCAGAGTAGTGCGCGTCATCTGGAAGATCCGTAGGCGGCGGCTGCTGTGAATCGCCTCCACGCGTCACCCACGCGCTGGCTCTCGCTATCTCCAGTTTAGTTAGGCAGTGGCACCAAGCTTGGTGGCACTGCAATTCGCTCCATTTCCAACACGCTGCACGAGGCAGATGGTGCGCGCCAGCCAATATATCGCGCAATGAAAACACTTGTAGAGCTGCGCTCCAATTTCGCATTACGGAGTAATGTAATCGTCGGTGAATTTTTAGCACAAAGAACTGCGTTCCACGTTCTAGCGTCTCTACGTCTAACCCTACTTTCCTGGCTTCGATGATCACTATTTACGTCTGCAAAGCAACAGTAGCCTCTTGTTATATTAGAAATGCCATGGGCCCTCCTGAGCTTACAATGCATGGGCGGATGAACGGTCCCTTCCGAAGTTCATTCCAAGATGGTGTGCCGCATCGTATGTGCGCAGTGGTGACAACAAATTAGGTTTTAGAACGATTGCCTCAAAGTTTCCTGAGGGATCCAGGCAAGCCAACTGGGAACTCAGCGCTGCCTACAGCTATGACAAAAGGCATCCTGTGGAGTCTCCGAGCTCTTTGAGAATCAAGTACGTCTCACCCTCGCGAAAAAGAAGAAAAGCGTGAAGGGTAAAGTTGGCGTGGCCATCATATCGTACCAAGCTCTGCCTTGCGAATTCATGCGGGTCCTTGAACTCAGCCCAAAATATTTATTTGAGCCATTCCTGCAAGCGGACCACGTGGTAATGGCAAACAGGGCAACCAGGTAAACAGACCAACGTGTGTTGTGGACTGCGTGAAAGTGTTACATGCAGTGTGTGTAAGGCGTTTTGCGACATTTCATTATTTCGCTGGAAATGGCCTACGTGTTTTGGAGGAGGGCATTACGTTTTAACGCTCGGGGCACATTTCTCGAGAAAGGGCGCTTCGGAAGTTATGAAAAGTGTGAATAACCTATGCGTCAACGAAACTGAGAAAAAAAAAGTAATATAAATTTGTCTGGTGGTGAGCGGGTAGAGTTGAACCTGCGTCATCAATTTTCAAACAATCCTGTCCGATTCTATATAGTCACAATCACGCCACACGGGTAGTTCGCTGCGGTGGCGCCAGTTGGCTGCCGCGTGTCCAGTGGGAAGCGTGGGAGACCATCGCAGCTTCACACAGGCTTCCTACGTGGCACGTGTTAGCGGCTAGAAAGTGGTTTGTCGCTTTTAGGCTATTACTACTCATGTCGACGTTTATTGCGAGACTGATTCTGCCAATTTGTTTTGGACCCTTGACTGCTCCGGTGCCAAATGTATTTTCGTAGCATCAAATGATTTCCAATAACATCACAGTCTCTATGGTGGCTTCCACTTAAATTAATGTGGCACGCCTAAACCTGGCTGCAGAATTGATGCAGCTTTCAAGCTCACAATACTGAATCATCCACAACCTTTCGTCCACTTGGAACGGGTGAACACAAGATATGGTATATGAACTCGAGCTGCAGCTTCCCCAAAACAGGTAGTGCCTGCTCACGATGCTGGTTCCTGTCACTATTTGTCTGTCTCGCGGTTCTTTTTTATCGCATCACACAACGAACAATTACTTGGAGCATACCTCATATGCAGGATGCTTTCATTGCTTTTACTGAATGTCTAGGGAAAATATCTTGACAGGCAACGTAATGGCGGCTCACTGCTTCAAACTAACCATGTAGTGTGGGCCTAGAGGGAAGCAATGCAAAATCTGCGTTGCCTTTGGTTATACATAGCCGGCAGTAGAGCAGCATACGGTCTGCGCCATCACGGTCCACTGATTCTAACACCAGTATAATATTTTCCAGCACTATCTGAGATTGCGCAAAGGTGCTGGATATTTTCGTCTCAGGATGCTGTCAAAACGCTGTCAACGAAAATCGATTCACTCTAATGCGACGTGCACATATCTCTGCCCCCCCCCTTCCATGTCAGCCTAAAGATTAACTTTCTTTTATTCTGCCGGTTTTCTTTGTTTTCTGCTCCTCTTCCCTCGACCGACACTCAGCTGATACCTGTGCTTCTTTTGCTTACTAAAGATAAGCTCCTTTATCTTCCTTGCACATCGGCGCGGTCTGCTCCAATCATGGCTGAGAGGAAGCTCTTGGCGCGGGAAATTGAGCCAGTGGCTACGTACCTAATTTTACCCAATCTTTGTGTTGGTGATGCCAGGAACAACGAGGTCTCTGTCATGCCCGCGTTCTGCTCACTAGCTTTGCCTGCACGTTGACGACGAAAAAGCTGAGGGAAGAAAAGGAAACGACAAACGAAAGCAACACATAAATTTCATTAAAAAAGAAACAATATTAGCTCGCCCTTCTCTGTTTACGGGCAGCGTTAGAGGCAGATATCGTGAAGTAGAAAATTGTTAATTTATTCCCTTAACATGGGACCAAAATGCCAGTATTTTGAGTCCGTGTTAAAACCGGACCACTATGACAAGGCATATATCGATAAAAAAGTTTTGACATTTTAAATTGAGTATTGAAGGCTTTGTGTTATGAGCTCAGTTAGATTTGATTAAGCAAAGTACAGTGCTTTGTTGAGTACGCTAGCAAAGCCGAAATTTTTCAGGGCGCACGACATTGCCAAACGATCCTCAACACAGGAGGAATTTAAGGTCAGGAGAAATGACATTGCCCAAACAAGCTTGTTTTATTTATGAGATTTTATAACTACTTATAACGCAACTTCTAGACTTATTGTTTGAAACACACTGAAAGCTTTCTTTTAATTTTTTTTATGGCAGCCTAGTGTCGTTTATTTTTAGAAGGTCTTGACTTTAGGCTTTGTTTATCAAAATAACAGCAATTATTTCCGCATTCTTTATGACATGTTTAGCTTATGCGTTTGCTCTGTCAAAAACAAAAAAAAACTAAAACCAACTCGTACAACGATTATAGTAATATAATTAACAGCGTTTTAAATAAGTTTAAATTTGTATGCCATCTTAAACTTTTTTTTTTTACTAAAAGCACAGATTTCCACTTAGGTGCAGGAAAAATGAAGCGTGAAGAGTACGCATTTGGGCGGGTTGGTCCTTGATTACGAGCAGTAAAACAGTGCTAAAGAACTGGACGAGTAGAGGGACACATACAACAACATTGAACAACAACCAAGTGTTTTTATTCTTTCAGTCAGCATATATATACTCCGCAGCTATCTCAAAGCACAGAATCAAGAGAGTTCAGCATACGCAGGGGAGAAAAATGCAATTAATGCGATAGGAAGGCAATCTCATTCGGAATGAGATGGCCTTCCTGAAAGAATAAAGACACTTGGTTATTAGTCAGCGCTGTTTTCTGCGTCCCTCTCGTCCTGTTGTTTCGCGCTGTTTTACTGCTCGTAATGAAGTGTGAAGCTACCATAATTAGTGCGCATTTTGGGTAAGATAAAATTTTTGTTAGATGCAAATCTCGTAATAATAGCATCCAGTTAAACATGATTTCAAAATTGGGTATGCTGGAAGATCATTGCTTATCAGCTTATAAAACAAGATGCCGGACTAGCAGTTATTTATCTGAGAGGAGGTGACAATGTTATTCGTTGTTTACAGTTTTTTTTTTGCATTGGCACTATAAGAGCTGTAAGCTAGTGCCCTGATGGCTTGATTTTGGATGACTTGCAAAGAGATTGTATGTGTATATGTGTTTCCCCGAAATACTACAACATAGTTTACGTGTGAATAAATAAATGCGTAATAGTAGGAGAATAGTGTGTTAGGGTGGAAATGGGTCGCCAGTTCACTGCTGATGCCATTGATGAGTTACTTCGTTTCTGCACTTCACAGTTGCGTCATTCCACGCCGTATCATCCACAGACCAATAGCCTCGTTGAAAGGACGAACAGAACGCTGACCAACATGCTTGCCATGTACGTCTCCTCCAATCATAAGAATTGGGACGACGTGCTTCCATTCATCACTTACGCATACAACGCGGCGAAACACGAAACCGCAAACTATAGCCCATTTCATCTCCTGTATGCAAGGTTCTGCAAGGTGCTTCAGAGTGACGATTCTGTATCGAAGACTTTGTGTCTCGCTGAAGAAGCCGGTCGAATAGATCGTCTTCGTACTCTGGCCTCGCAAAGTCGTTCGAAAGAGCGATACGACGGCCGTCACGTACAAGTATCGTTGAAAAAAGGTGACTTGGTCCTTCTTTGGACACCGCAACGCAAGCGTGGATTGTGCCAAACGTTATTGTCACAGTATTCAGGCCTATTTGTAGTTCTAGACCGCCTGAGCGAACTCACTTACGTCATAGCTCGCCTCCTGTGCAATGGTCGGTGATCAAGCAAAACTCAGCTGACTAATAATGCACGCATGAAGCCTTTCTACCCTGCTTGTCCATCCTGACTCGCTCCACGCGCTTCGTCTGCTTGCGGAGAAATGTAACTGATACGAAAGGCGTGGATAAGAAGGGAGAAGAGAAGACGAAAAGAACGAGGAGTTTGAGAGGCCGGGCTGCGCTACGATCGCGCTACGATCGTCGTCCATCTTTTGTAAATAAAACCATTTCTTCGCATCTCTTCGTAACAATATTAAGAGAACAAGACCCAGAATATATACTTTAGGCACACCTAGGAAAGTGGTTTGAATATCTAAGGCAGTATTAGAAACGCAGACAATTTTGATGCGGCAATGTATGGAACTCTTCAAAAGTAGCAGTGGATGCCACAAATTCCGTACAATTCACACTCTTTAAAGAGTACGAAATCGACAATTTTGTCGAATGATTTAGCGCGATCGCGAAGTACTGAGCTGACAAAGTTTTCACCGTCAACAATTTTCCTCAAATAATAGGCAAAGAGTCTAGGGCTAGGTTGGTTCAATATTCCTGCCGGAATCCGAACTGATGAGAATAAAGAATATCCGCTTCTGCGAATGCCTTAATATGTCGGGTTTTTGAGCGGAAACTTACCAAATTCCCTAAGAGTCGCGTGTCAGCTTTTGAGGCGCTTCTTCAACCAGAGGTTTAAATTCCTTTCCACTTAAGTAGCCGTAGAAGAACCGACTAAGCGGCTTATTTGAGCAATCCTGAAATAGGACCGCAAGCGTTGTTTCCTGCAGACAACTCAAGCACGACCCAAATACATTTCCAGTCTTTTAAGGCTGCTTAAACTTGGACCTGTTGGTGTGCCATTAGTAAGTGAAACATTGTGTACAGAAGACACGGACAGAAGCAAGAAACATAGATACAAACAAAGCGCAAAGTGTGTATCTTCGTGTTGTGCTTCTGTCCGTGTCTTTTACGCACAACGTTACACGTATAATTGGATATTTCGCTGCCCCTTCGGTAGTTTTGCAACGCTCGAAGCCGAACCTTGCACAACATGCAAATTACGCAATCAGCTCAGTTTCTCACTTATCTGAAAGAACACTAACGCTGCAAATCTGTAGATGCTTCCTCGCGCAATCGGGCTATGAAACGCTCTTCGTGATTTTAAAATAGCCGAAATAGAGGTACGAAAATGACTCCGGCTCAGAAGCTTGAATTTCTTCCTCTAGGGCTTCAAACGACAGTTTTTTATTTAATGCATAAGTGCACTGTTTCGTTGCACTTCTTAAGGAAGTTGACTTTCTTGCTTTGTGCTTTTGTGTTATTCTATTCGAATCATCCTTAAATACGAACGTAAAGGTTGTCTCCTGTAGTGACAACTCAAACACGGCCCAAATTAAACTGGAATCTTTCGTATTGGGGCCTGGTGGTCTGCCGTTAGGGCGACAACCACATCGGCGCAAGACACCTCGAAATCAGACGGCTCAGCTTGCTTACAGAGAAATAACTGGCGCTTCGGCCATCGTTGTCCACCAACAGTGCAATCTTTTTATCAGCCATGAAGGTACGGAAGAACGAAATAATAGAAGTCCTATCTCACACTTTGTTTTCCCTCACTCGAAGTGCGTTTTTTTCCGGCTCGCATTGCTTCATCCGTGGTGCTGCAGACGCACTGAGACCAGGAAGCAATTGCGGCGCTGGTCGAAGCTTCTCTAATGTACTTGTGCGCTCCGCTCGCTTAGCTTTCCGTTTTAGAAGTCGTATTGCACATTGAGTTTGTCGTTTTCCTCGGTGCACTTAGCGCTATTGGGTCCTGTCACTCGTTGCTATGTTGGGCTGCTTGGGGTGCGGAGAAAGCATTGCGTCACAGCGCACTTGCGTAAGCGAATCCGCTTCTTCGTTGCGCACTACCCCTACCGGATTCGCAGTGCAGCGGTAGCGATCCGGTGCGGCGGGCCCCACGCGAGCCTGCCGGCTTTCAACCGCAGCGCCAACATGCACGCGTGTGTGGAGGGAGCCATGTGACGTGTGCAGTGACGCACACACTAGGCACATCTAAATTTAAAGATTGATGACTTGCCTTCGAGAGTGCATCACAGTAGACGCAGCACCGTTGAAATCCGAAGAGCAAGTGACACGTGGGAGGCAGTGACGGAGGCAAGGACGTGACCTGTCCAATGCCGCACGCACTAGGCGCAACTTTCGCGAGCCGTAACCGTGGAGCCATGGTGGCGTCGAATTCAAACAGCCTCGGTGGTAACTTCACTCCCATAGCTTATCTGCTTAATTTGCCGTTTCGTTGCGTATCTGTTTTCATCTGGTATCGATCCTATCGTTGGTGTTTCGCGGCATGGCAGTCTCTCAGCGCATGCGCGTACGATGGCTCCCACACACCTTCTGTTGGCGATTACTTATTTAATCTTACGCTCTTTAATCTCAGCCGCGTATTTGTCTCGCTGCGCAGATTCCAAACTCAAAGCAAAATTCAACTCATGCTGTAGGTATTTTCCTTTCTCTCTATCATTGCGCCACCAAATACAACTTATTTCAATGGTGGTGGTTTTATTTCCCCTTCAAAGCGTTTCCATGCTTCTACTGATCTTTCTGGTTCGGCTTACAGTATGGTTTCTGAATTTTTCCCTTCGAGTCGGTGCGGCAAGGGTTTCCGCTGTTTCCATTGCTGTTTGCTATATACTTAGAACCCATTTGTTTAAGCTTTTTTTCAGAGTGAACAAGTGAGGGGATTTAGCTTAACGTCGAGTACGCAGACGACGTAGTTCTTTTCTGTAGAGAGAGAAGGGACATGACCGAAACAGTTAACAATGTTAGTAAATTTTGTGGAATGTCCGGAAGCCCCGTTAATTGGAGAGAAAGCTTGGGTTTTTCGTATGGAATCTGGGAAACCGAACCACCTTTCTTTCAGAACATACAGCGTACTGAGACGCCAGTAAAATGCCTAGACGTACCTCTAGATCACTACAAAGATGCTACTGCGTACCCCTATGGACAAACTCCTTTAATGCGAGAGATAACGTTTAGCTGGGGTAGACGTGAACTGTCAATGTTAGCTACGTCGAAGGTGTGCAATTTGGTTGTTTTGAAAATTTGGTACCTGCTTCAAATTTTGTGCATGAAGAGAGTCAACGTGCAAACGCTGCACATCGTTTTTGCAGTCTTTGTGTGGAGCTCTACTTGGGAGTGAACAAGCTGGACCAATTTGATTCGCTCTGTGAGATCAGGGACTAGCCCATTTGATTCTTCGAGAGGTGGTGTCTAGGTGCCTTTCTTTTTTTTATATGATCAAACTGCTCCCCTTTTTGCCAACTGCCGTAAAAGTCAGGCTAAGTGGATTGTTAGCTGATTTTGTCGTGTCGACTAACGATGTAAGATGCACAAGTGTTTGCTGTTTCTTAAGTGAGGTTGTTTCAGCTTTCCAGCTTTTAAAACTTCGTTGTCCTGTGGAGTACTTCTATATCTTAATAGAATAAAACTGCACAAAGATGCGTGTGGTTTGATACTACCAGTGCCTTTGTACCGGTTCGTATACGGTGCAGGTCCAGGACGTGACGTTCTGAAAAGAGTTAAAAGGGTGTCAATTCAAGCCTCAGCAAAACTTTCTTTCTTCAGCTTCACAGAAATTTACTAGTTAAGCCCTGGTTTGAAGTAAGAGGCTTTTTTGTTCCGTGGTCTGCTGACTACGTCTTGCGCAAAAAGGCACAAGACCCATTGAAAATATCTTCCTCGAATGCTGGGATGCCATATGAATGTGCTACACCCTCCAACGAACCTTAAAAAAGGACCTTCAGTTGTCACATTGAAGCATCTTGGTCCTACCTATCCTAAACTTTGGAAGCATACCCCCGGATACGGTCATGTTACTGGACCTGCACATTCCAAGGAAAGGGCGTATGGCAGTCCGGAACGCTCATATACACGCTTGGCTTGCGAGGCAGTATTTTATTGCGAGCCTATTATATGTTAGAGATGCACTCAAGGGTCAGTGATCCTCCAGAGGGGATCAGTACGATGGGTGAACATGCTAACTTGATGCGTTCTTAATGGGCGCTCCGTTCAATGACGATGGGTGTCTTAAAATTAAATATACAGTGTTCTTTCTTGTTTTGTCGCCAAATCGGCTATAAAGAATAAAGAAGCTACCATGGCTTCGGGGAGGCGTACTCGTCTCCATCCCTGGAGGTCAGGGTTCGATTCCTACCCAGACCTAATGCACCAAAATATCTAAATTCCATTTTTGAATTTGATTACAGAAACCTGCCTGACAAATATGACGTCAATCTGAGCTTCTTTTATGTGTTTTTACTTTTCGCGCCATTGGCCATATTGGGTACCGTCCTTCACTCAGATTGCCGACGAAAACGCCGGATTTTAATGTAATGGAGAATATAATACTTTCGCGTCGAAACGTCATCAACATAGAGCAAGCATTCGTTCTGCATCCCGACTCCATTCGTAGACATCGTACGCGGCTCTAGGATTAGCTACAGGCCTTCGAACTTGGACGTGCACGCTATTTGTGTTAGCGGAACCACCGCCCGGTTTCTCGGAAGTCAGTCTTATGTCTGCGCTAGTTCCTAGTTGATCCCTAGTTGCTTTCCCGTGCTTAATGCTGATTTCTAAGGGCCATGAAGCCACTGCTATAGCATTCCAGCTATACGTGCGCGCGCAAGGGCTGGACTGCGATATGCGCGAGGGAAGCTCAGTTGCTTTGTACTGGTAGTCTATTCTGAGCCTGTGTTATAGGCCGCTGTTTCTGTTCCATACGAAAGGAAGAGGGGACATGTATAGGAGAAACCTCACGGGTCCAATATCAAGGAGACATTTCCGAGAAACAACCCCACAAAAGCTACAGTAATAACATTGCCAGAATGCTGCATGGAAGAAAGAATGAAGAATGAAAAGAAGCAAGGCGGAAGAGGAAAGGGATGCACGAGCACTGCATCCTCACTTGAGCACTTTCCTTACTGCATAGCGAAGAAATGGCTTAGGAAATCATGTGGACGGAATGAGAAGAGAAAGCCAGGATAAACTAACATCTATAAGTATTGAGCCTCATTTAATTTTTTGAGGAAGGTAAGCAAAGCCAAAGAAACTACAATAGGAAAAAAAATCTATTCGACTTTGTTTCACTAGAGACAGGCACTGGGTGAAGCCACGTCTGTCTTGATCTTCTTTACCGCTGCTTTATTTTTTTCTGCTTTTTGTATGGTGAATGTGAGTGCACGTAATTACCTTGTAAAGAAGGTATCGTGGCCGCTTCCGGTTTCCCACACGTCTACGCCATTAGAACCCGCTAACATCTGCAGAGTTGACAGGCAACCTCTTTTAGTATATAGTTGTGATAGAGCGACGCATGGTCAGCGCAATTTATTCATACTACAAATGCCGTGAAATTCACTGGTGTAATAGAAAAAAAATCCACCTTATGCGCCCAATCCGTTAATTTTACAAAGAAGTCTTCCACTCACCGCATGTGCTCGTGTTCCTTTTGTAGTGCTCCTTTATGCTAGCTAATAATTTCATATATATTTGTCTCCGTAACCTCACAGAATCAGCTAGTTGGCTCCGCATGATTTCACATCTATCAATTTTAAGTATTTCCCCCGAATACTCCACTTGTTTGGGTGAGTAAATTGGTGAAGCGGTACCGCGCGCAAAATAAAACAGTGAAAATAATGGCGCTCTTTCGTTCATTCGAGCACCTCGTCGACCCTGCGTGCACATAAATCAATAATAAATTTTTCACATGTTTAGGGTTGTATGTTCTATGGTTAACGTATCGACATTTGAGGCTATAAAAATACTTATCGCATATGACAGTGGGACAGTCGGCCTGCTCATTGCAGGCGCAGTTCGAAAGCTCAATTCCAATGACCTGATTCACATCTAATTATCTGACATAAACTTTGATAGTGTGAGCTGTCAAAGTTTATTTTGTACATTTGTCACGTACATTGTCGTTGGCACTACGCTTGCGCAGTAAAAAATGCCGTTACAAAAGAAAACTCTTTTGTCCCCATCAACTATTCCATCTTACCGCTTCAATGAATCGTTGTTCGCCATGGAATAAATGAAGCACCCTTTGTGTGTAATAAATGTAATAAATGATCAGACTGCGTCTAATAATACTATAGGTTTCAGACTGCTGTTACCTGAGCGCGATAAGAGCTACCAGGAGTCGATACTCTCACCGCATACTGGGCTGCCAAACGTTACAGCCACACCTGAAACAGGCAGATACAGTCGGAGGCGTCTGCATGTTCTAGTACATCTCATTCAAGTAGCTTTTGGTTTGCGCGCGCAGAAAGGTCACCCTTTACACACTTGTTGACTCCGCCTAGAAACGTTGAAAAGGAAGCACGTAGTCTGAAAAGCGGAAAATTGATAGAAATACGCGCAGATAATTTTTCTTTGATCTGGTTCGCTTGCAATGCATTCCGTGGAATTATACCTAAAGAGATATTGACAATGGAACACATACTAGTTCTTCATAATTTTTCTAATAATTTCAAACACCTCCCCTCCACAGGATTCTTCAAACAGACATCAGCAAACGCACTACGCAACTTTGCGTTTTAACTTTTCACGTCGCACTGTGCTCTTTTGCCCACTGTTGAATCAGAGGTCGTCGCGCCTCTGTATTCTGGCAAACATTGTGCACAGAAAGCATAGATTCCTTGTTTTCAAAGTAGTTCGTGCGTCAAAATGGTCCTCATGAGCAGGCGTCAGCCTGTCGTCAAAAGCTATGGAAATTCTGAGAATCGTCTACCAATGCGTAAGCATGAATTGTTTGGCTGGGCAGGCTACCTCGTTTTTTTTGGTTAGTTTTGATTATTGCTTTTCTAGGCTTATGCGCGTCTACCCAAGGTCTTTGTGTTTGCAAAGAATGCTCAGGCTTTAGTAGGCAATCGTCCAATTTTCTCGTCGCGTCCGGACCCTTCGATGCAATCGTGCCAATTGAGACGGAACGCTGGGCTCGAGTGCGCCTCTACGGAGCAGAGCGGTCGAAAGGGAGCACCAGCTGCCGGAGTAGCGCGTGAGACGTTGTGTGAGGGGGTAGGGCACCGCCACGATGCCATTCACCCTCGCTGTCGCTCTCGCAAGCCTGTGTTATGCACGCGTTCTTTGTCCACACAAACTCTCACCTGCGTTCTGACTGCGCCTCGGTGAGGCCCAATATGAATGCGCCAAGAGTCTCAACGCGCTCGCTTGCCCGCGAGGTGTTCATAACTCAAAGGACGCACAGAAGCATTCAATTGGAAATTGGGCCACCCCAAAGTCTCAGGCTGGCCCACACGAAAATTTCCTGTCAGCCCATTCCCAAATTTAACCTGGCCCACCCCCAGATTTAAACTTGGCACAAACCCAAATTTAGGTTTACCCACCCCTAAATTTCTAGATGGCCCACGCAAAATTTAACTTGTCCCACCGCCAAATTTCAACTTTGTCCAGCCTCAAAATTAAGTTAAACCACACCAAAAAATTTAGGTTGGTATACCTACAAATTTCAAGTTGGCCCACTTGAACATTTGAAGTTTACCCACTCCCAAATTTAAGTTGGCACACTGTCAAATTTATGTGGACCTACAGCCAAATTTCATTTGATCCACCCCAAGTACATCGGCCCGCAACTCAAGACACCGTTACCTGCGGCCTACCAGGGCCGGCCGAACGCGCACATAGACGAAGACATTACGTTCGCTGAGGTGTCGGCAGCCGCCTACATGCTGCGGACGAACTCGGCGCCGGGTTCGGACCGCGTTACCAACAAGATGCTACGCAACCTGGACGGGGCCGCAATGGAGCAGCTCACAGAGTTCATGAATGAATGCTGGAAGACGGGCGCCATCCCGGAAGAGTGGAAGACGTCAACGATCGTCTTTATACCAAAACCAGGCAACCCACTCAATGCGGACAACCTCAGGCCGATTTCACTGACATCATGCGTCGGCAAACTGATGGAGCACGTGGTCCTAGACCGTCTCAATGAACACGTGGAAAATGAGGACGAGTTACCCCACTCTATGTTTGGTTTCAGGCCACACCTGTACTCCCAAGATGTGCTCCTTCAGGTAAATAGGCAGGTGCTGCAACCCGAAAGTCCGGCGGACGCTCGCCGATTCCGGTGCCTCCTGGGCCTCGACCTGAAGAAGGCCTTCGACAATGTCGCCCACGCAGCGGTGCTCGAGGACCTGACCCAACTGGGTGTCGGAAACCGAGCGTACCAATACGTCCGAGACTTTCTCACCGACCGGAAGTGCCGGATCAAAGTCGGCGAACATGAAACTGAATTTATAGAGCTGGGGAGCCGAGGCACGCCGCAGGGATCAGTCATCTCCCCTTTTCTCTTTAACGCGGCGATGCGCGGGCTCCCGGAACTGCTGTGCTCTATCCCTGGGCTTCACCACAGCCTTTACGCTGACGACGTGACGTTATGGGCAGCGGCGGATGATCCACAAGCTCTTCAAGAGATCATGCAACGCGGCATCGACGTCGTACAAGCTTATGCGGAGTCAAGGGGCCTGACGTGCTCACTGGAAAAATCCGAATACCTCCTGATCAAGCCCAGCAGGAGTAGCTGTCCCAGGGGATTACCACGGAGAAGGCGCTTCCTTGAGCTTAAAGTCGGAGAACTTACCATCCCGGACCGCCCCAGTATCAAAATATTGGGGCTAGACTTTCAGAACACGCTGTGCTGCGGGCTCATGTTAAAGAAACTCCAGAGGGCGACCAACTACACACTACAGCTCATTCGCCGGGTGGCTAGTCGGCACCACGGCATGGGCGAGGGCGATCTGCTTCGACTTGTGCAGGCATACATAACCAGCAGAACCATGTACTCGACACCATATGTCAAACTCGCAGTCACAGATTTAGCCAAATTAAACACCATGATCCGACGAAGCACAAAGGCAGCCTTGGGCCTTCCGGACCACGCGGCCACCGCAAGGCTAGAGGCCTTAGGCATGCATAACACGATCGAGGAGCTCTTGGACGCTCACCACACAGCCCAAGTCCGTCGTCTCTCGCTAACCCCGGCTGGCCGCACAGTCCTCCGGAAGCTCAGTCTCGAGGCTATCCCCGAAATTACAGAGTACGTTACGATTCCGCGAAAGGTGAGGGGGCATATTTATGCCCCACCTCTACCCCGCAACATGGACCCCGAGTTCCATCAAGGCCGTCGGCAGGCCCGTAGTGAAGCCATTTGGCGACGCTATGGCTCGCAAGATGGAGTGGTCTACACAGACGCAGCCAGACACCCTCGCGGCGACCTCATGACTGCGGTGGTAGCTGATCACAACGGAGGACTGCTAGAACATACAACAATCACGGCTGGCCGAGTGGTGGAAGCGGAGGAAACCGCGATTGCCATGGCCATGCATGCGGACGCAAATACCGTCATCAGCGACAGCAAGCAGGCAATCGGCAATTTCGTCCGTGGTAGAATTTGCAAACAGGCGTACCATGTCCTCACACGACGCCCCCTAAGCGGCTTGAAAACCCTCGTGTGGACCCCCGCTCACGCGGCTGTGCCCGGCAAAGCGTCGGCTCACAGTTTGGCTCGAGATCTCGCGCGCCGAGCCTCGTCCGCGGATGCGGACGGCGTGAATGAGGAGGAGACACACGAGGAACCCTGCGAGACTTAATATGAAATAGCCCATCGGTATCGCTTGAGGCGTCGCGCGCTCCCACCACCGGCCAAGCAACTCGACAAAACGCAAGCGGTCGCGTATCGGCGACTTCAGACAAATACATACCCACACCCAAGATACATTAACAAAATCACAGGGGGCAGGGAAAGCGACAAATGTAGGCTCTGTTCAGAAACAGGAACACTCACACACATAATGTGGGAATGCACCTCGCTCCCGTTCTCTCATCCCCCCGTCAGCAGCGAGACGGACTGGACAGCCTGACTCAGTTCCGGGGACGTCGACCGACAATTGGAACTGGTGGACTGGGCGGAAAAGGCCAAGCAGGCCCAGGGCCTTACTTGAGCCCCAACGCTCAGCCACGTCCCTCTTTACCCTTCCCCCTTTCAATAAAGTTTATCACCACCACCATCACCACCATCCACCCCTACTAGGAGCTTCCCCATGCATTTTATAGGACCTATGTATCGTCATGGGTATTCTCTTATTATTTCATTTTTTCTTCCTTTAATTTGTCCCTTATCGCCTAAAAGCTACCAATAATCTATATTTACAGTATCATAACGATGAAATGTCTTAGCTATGCAAATTACACAATTTCCCTGCAGATACAAGACATGAAACATTTCGTGTGAGAGGGCTGAGGAGCTCGCCAAAGAATGCTTACGCATTAAAATCGAAGTTGGTTACAGAGAAGTGAGGAAGGAGTCGGTAGCCAAGCATAAGGAATGTAAAAAGCAATAGGAATGTAAAAAAGATCTGAAGCGTACGAAACGTAACTAAAGCGTGCATTTATGCAGGAGCGTTGAGCTACGGATACGTGAATGCGTAGGTAGCAGAAAATTGAATAAATTGGCCATTGAGAATTAGAGGAGTGTAGAGAAAGAAGTAAAAAAAAACTTCGACAGATAGTTACATTTGCGTAAATTTAAATTTCATTTGTGTCACGTGGTACAAGCAGTTCAATCATTAGGGTTACGTTTGCATAACATTTGCTTTACCATTAGCGCCAACATCAAAGAACACTTCACTTAGCGCCACTTCCCACATAAGCATGGAATCCCCCTAATTTTTTGCTACTTGATCTTACATTGACAACAATATATACATTTCCCAAACTGGTTTGTTTTCATGTTTCGTCTAATCAGGAAAATATATTGTGTGCCCTTCGGTGACTCACATAAGGAATGACACGTTATTTTGATTTCCTCCCTTTCACGTTCCCAAGTTCCTTTCTTTGCTATTTTTTGTGCTCTCAATTTAACGGGCGCCAAGTCATCATTAGCTGGGTTAACATGACGTCCTCTCGCGCCTTCCATCACTTGCAATAAAAAAAAGAATGCTACTTCCTCTTGCCAAAATAACAGCTTCTCGTGGGATTGGCAATTCTTCCATTTAAAAATAAACCGTTTTGTTTTTGGTGGAACGCACATTTTGTTTTGTTGCACGAGTTCTAACTAAATACAATCTCATATCCACCTCTCATCAAGACTGCTTTGTAGTGCCTAAAAATTCCGTTTAAGGAAGGTTAGTGTGTATATTTTGTTATAATCAATGGGTTCAGCATAATAATACAATGATTACAAATGAAAACATTTAGTATATACCATGTTATTTGCCTTAGAAGCGTAAATATTCAGAACATGTGCAATTTATACTGCGGTCGTGTACAGCTGCTCTGAAAAACCTACTTATTTGGTAAGCGTTTCATCACGCATACATCTCTCTAAATTATTACCCACCTTCATTATGAGGACCTCAATAGGAAAGGAGAGTAAACGCACTAAGGAAATGTTTGTCATGCATGTGTATTTCAAGAAAGTAGTCTTGAACCACTGAAATGAAGAATTACAACAAGCACATAAGTCTGGAAATGAGACTCTCAATGCACAAAGGACATAATGTAAAAGGTAAAACAAAAGTACCAGATTTGGCTTAAACCGTTATTGGCGCAGAAGAGGAAAACCAACCGATAAACAAGCCAACCAAACTTAATACGAACCTAGCCTGACATAACGTACATGGGCGACGGAGAAAACGAACTTAATTTTGCATTCGCCGGAACGTTAGTGGTCACTGGCTGGATAAAAGTCATTACAGCACCGGCAACAGCTTAAGACCGTAAAAAAAGTAAAAGAATAAAGAGAAGCGCTAAAGTGATGTGGGAGCAACAAGTAAGACACGGCATTCTGTTATTGCAAGCATAAATGTTCCCTCTTCAGACAAAATATATACATTCAAGTTTTCTAACGCTCACCATAATCGGTTATGACAGATTCTACCGAGACTTCGCGGTGTTAAAGACTGCAGAACTAAATTGAAGTTAGCAACACAGCTAAACGGGACGCGCAAGTTTTTATGACATTCGGCCCTGCCACAAGTTATATTTTTTTAGCCAACCTTAACATGTCTCCCACGAGGTTTTTCTTCACTGCTTCCGAGTTAAGCAAGATTTCTAACGTAGCAGAATATATACAGCGACGATAGCAAAGAATAATGAAGAACTGTGAGAAATTACGGAACAGAAACTTCAAGCAGTGTTTGAGGCTTACAAAAATATAGCTATAACGTGTGGATAAAAAGTCTCTATAGACCCCATCATCGAAGCTGAATTTCTTTCCTGCAACGTTTTACCATAACGCTCTTCCTCATGTTTCGTCTCTAGTCAAGCGATCAGCTTTATGTTTGCCACAATTTCAGAGAGCTTTTAAAAGTATCGAAATTGAAATTGTTAGAAGCATACGCACCAGTACATTTAGTACCTTCTTTCCGCGCTTTCTGATTGATTACTTATTCAGTGAACCAGGGGCCCTATAACATAAAACTATTCCAATATGCTTCTATTCCAATCTCGTGACGTAAAATTTGTGTAACCACCAACGCAAGCACGGGGCGGTCACCCGCAGAGTTGTCTGAACAGACCAATCAAACGCCCTCCTCGTTCATAGGAAGTCACTTTGGTTTGCTTGAACAACGAATAACATTGCCTACACTGATCGGCTTGTCGTATGTAATTGGCTGAGAAGAGGCGAAGAGAACGCTCAAGTGGAGAGGGATTCGATGGGGCCGAGCCACTGCACTGAAACTCGATAACCGGATGAAAAGGGTGGTGCCGGCTTCTATGATTGGTCGGCTTTCGCTTACTTAGCTTGCGGTGGCTGGTCGAAAATCGCGGCGGCATGCAACGGAAGCTCAAGAATGACGCTAAAACGGATCCTCAGCAAAGAAGAGTTGGCAGAATGAGGGGGTAAACGTGCCGAAAGTGCTCGAAAACGTTACACGGCCACGCAGGAAGTTTTCTTATACGCAAATACACTCATGCTCTCCGGCAGGTGCGAGTAGCCAGCGTCGGAGCCATCGGTGGCAGCCATCTTCTATTCTTTTGGAACGGGGCAGCCTGCGGCTATTCCAAAGAAAATTCAGTTTTTTTCGGCATATTAATGCATCTTTATCGCGTGCACGTCACTTTGACGTGGTGAGTTCTTGAGGTTTTGTGACGTGGCGTGACAGGCAGGGGAAGTGGCTGCAGCCCGAAAACTATTTACCAATAGCCGAAGGCTAATGGCGGAAAGGGGTCGAATCAGAAATAACTGTTTTTCTTTTTTCTGTCAAATTATGCATAATCAGTGTGTACACATCATATCAGATGGGGAGGTATAGCGGTTTTCGTGACGTCGCGTGACAGACAGTTGAAGTGGGGGTGGTCGAAAAAAAGATTTTGACCAATCGCGGAGGGCTGATAGCAGAATTGGAATAGAAAAGTTTGGAATAGTTTTACGTTATAGCGCCCCAGTCATCTTCGCACTCTGCGACGTCTCCCGCAGCACACTCCGTATTTAGATTGCTTTCCTAATTCGAGAGGCTCCTTTTAAGGCAAAGAGAAAGAGAGAGAGATTGATTGACGGACAAGAATAAATCCGGGTGACCAAAGAGCAATTGTCCAATGTGCAGCTCACATGAAGATAGGTCAACAATACAGCGTGTAGTGGAGAACAGTCGGAGATATTACAGGTTATACGTTTCTGCTAGTCTAACGATGTGCGGGCGTTCTTGTAGAGAAGTGGAAGGGACGCTATCAACACTCTTCTGGTAGAGGCAGACACCACTTGACGCTCAACTCTATCGCACTCAGTACATCTAGTCCATGCTCTGCGTCTAAGTGGGATTTCTTCTCTCGCTTTCCTCTCCTTCCTACTCAAAGAGAACTATACTCGCGGACAACGTTTCTCGGTTATGAAGCGAAAACTACTGGAGTGGAGCTTCGGCACATGCATTGGTACGCAATGTAGTCCGGGCGAGTTCGGGACTGCTTTCGATTTCGATTATGTTTTTGGACCTTGATTATCTCCTTTCTTTTAAACCATTAAGTGAGCTTGAATTTCTGAAGCTAAATGATGTTCAGGCACAAACCATATGATATGTATCAAGTTTTGAACAGCGAGCAGCGGCAGCCTGCATCGAAGCCCTGAAATGACCCCATGACCTCGGCGGCTGTTAGGACTAGGACTCGTAATCGACGCCGGCGTCTGTATACGGTCGGCTCCGCATAAGTCAGCTCGCTCACACGTTTGTACATGCTGACGTTTGTGATTTACAGAAGGTTTCTTTCGGTTTCCACGTGGACGCTGCAAGTACTTGTCCTGTGTCCCTCAGCAGTCTTTTGTTGCTGCAGTTGGCCGTTATTTTTTCAGGGAAGCTGACAGGTGGGATAGCAAGAGGCGAGCACTATCCAAAAGATTCGAGCACCATTTTGCCTTTGAGGTATGCCTAAAACGTGCCACGATCACGTGCCTGCGAAAAACACAAAAAGACATACTAAAATTGTAATAAAATAATAGTAGGCGAGTGGTGAATTTTTCGTATGGTTCAAAATATAGTCTCTAAAAGCTCAACTATATTGTTGTCTATCTTGAATGTAGGATAACGCGAGCAAAACTGCGGAACTACTTTCTGCTTCGGGGCAAGAGAGGCGATTCGGTGGGGTAGCCTTCGCTTTACAGCCAAAAAAATATCTCCGCGAGTGTAGAGTGTACAGAGGAAGACAATGCCACAAAAAGGAAAGGGCTTAGTATCTTCCTCGTTTTCATTCACGCTATCACCCTTCCCTTTAGAACGCCTGGCAGCCTGAGGGGTGCTGCAGGCTGTTTCTCCGAGGTTGATTGAGCTGTTGCTATGACCCCCCATAGGCTTTTGTCGAACTACGGGTACCACTCACCTTCTCTTACGAGAAAGGGACTGAGAGAATGAAGGACACCAGACGCTTCCTTTGCGCGAGACAACCACAGTATCAGTAACCAGGCATTCTCTTTCCACGATATAGCCACTTGGTGCTTCTTCTTACCTCTACCTCTCGACAGAGCTCCCAAAAAAGTACCGTACTTCTGTTCCGCTTCCTCTACCCTCGCGCTTGCGTGTCTGAGAAACGCCGTCGGTTACCCGGCCCCGGGCTTTCCTGGCTTTCGCTTGGCTCCTGAAATAGCGAAAGAGACATCGTTGTATCGCGTTTCTGCACTGCTTGCCATTGTTCCTTCAGGCTGCTCTTCCTGAACAGTGGGTACTATTCTACTCTCGGCTCCTCTCTCGATCGTCCTTTTACGCGCTCCGCTTCGTCAGCGCTATTCTGTATTTTCATCCCTCAGCCGTGTCGTCATTGTGCAGCAAAGTGACGCGTGGTCACGCTGTTTAGCTGTGTCTCGGAGAGTGCTTTCATAAAATGGTGCAAATAACAAAACAAAAATGTTTGATTGAAAGAAACGCATGAGCGCACAATGAAAAGCTGACATCGATTCGCTGTATCCCAATATGCCTATGCCGGGGCGAGCAGAGGCACTGAGAAGCGTGTTAGTCGTAACTACATGTAGCGATGCAATTCAAGAAAGGGATGTAAGGAAATGTCGACAGGTGTTCTTAAAACCTTGGCTCTGAAGTGTCACAGATACTCAAGAGGGCTTTTATTTGTAAAATTCTTATAGGCATTACCAGGTGGCAGTGAGCTAGCAGCTAAATATTAAGACAGGGGGAACGCAGAACATCAATTTATCTTTTTTGTCTCGCTCTGATGATAAATTATTTTGTTTTTTTTTAGGCCGGCACCACTTCTTTGATATTGCTGTTGAAAAAGTATTGTGTTTGACCATAGACCCTTTAAAAAGTACTTCAGCAAATGCGTCCACTGGTCGTATGCATACGACTCTATTATTAGAGAGACTAGTAGCAGCGCGATGTGATGTGCTGTTTTAACAACATAGCCCGAGCACTCAAACGAATGCGTTCTTCTAAACCACCTCCTTTTGGCATATGCTGTTTCCACCTCTTTTGTAAACCCTAAGTCGCAAGTGCTCATTTTATTCAACAGGAGAGGCCGAATTCCAAGACTATTTTGTTGGTTAGTTCTGCCCGCCATTGGCGAGTCACCATAGCTGTTCTGTGCAGCAACAGTTGCTTGGCAACTGATTTTCTGAACTCTTATAGCATCGGAACCCTTCTTTTTCTGAACATGGTCCCTGGTCTTTATTTAAGGAAGGCAGATGCAACAAATGGTACATATTTTCAATACACGAGAACGTACCTTAAAAAAAAAGGAAAAGACAACCTTGCTTCCTCACTTGAAGTGAACAGCAACTTCTTTATTATTGAACAAGATTCGCGTTCCTTAAGGTGCTGTTTGAATGAACATGCATCGTAAATAAAAAGCCATTGTCTCTATAGAGTCCACCGAATCTCTGCCAAATCTCTGTTCGTGTTGTGCCTATCCGCTTAAATCACGACTGCTTGAGCACAAGCCATCTCGTAAATGTGTGTCGATAATTAGACCAGCCTCTCGCTCTAGAAAATTCGCCGCCAAAAGAAGGCGCGTTCTTGCTCTCTGAATGATAATATTATGGAGGGCAATCAAACCAATACTGATAAAAAGAAGGAAAAAAAATATGTATTAACATAGGATGAAGTTGTCCGGACAATGAATGTTTGATGGCTTTCTGATAAACTCGATAACAATGTGGATAAATATTGGTTTAGTGAAGTAAAACACTTTTCCGAACTGCTCGATCTTTCCCGTGATTCGCAAAAAAAGAAAATCATGCATTCAAGCTTCATAAGTGCGGCCCTAAATCTAATACCGCACACCATATCTTTTATTTGATATTAACCTTGATGCAGGGCTGACAGAATACAGGTGCAGACTAAATACACGTTTCTAAATGTCGTTTGTTAAGTGCTAGTTCTCACTGCATCACTCCTGTGCCTTGCCGCCAAACAAGCTGGTAGCAAGGCTAATCTTCCTCGATGAGTCTCGCAGGCACCGGTAACTACACTTGTGTACACACGAGCGATCACATGAAGGATACACGGACAATTAAACAAACTTTTAGACAAAGGTGGAAATACGTCTGCGCACGAGGAGATTCAAACATATGAAACAGAGTTTACGCGTACGTTAAACTTAAGCGTTGCTGAGAGGTGGCTGCGCAAAATCGCAAGAGACCAAACATAGAGCGCACTCGCATTTATGGAATAGGTTCTTGCTGTTCTCGCTTAGTTCATGCTAACCTATTTAAAATACTCAAGCACACGCAACACTCGTCCGCTCCGGCAAGGACCCTCGTATATTGAAATTCGAGTTTAGTTCTGAACTCAGACGGCGAACTTCAAACGACGTTTGTGTGCGGGAATCTAAATTGAAGCCGCGAATGGCCTGCCTTGCAACTGGAACTCACTGCAATGTATGATTATCCAAGTTTGGCTATGACAAACTTCTGATCATTTTCAGAAACTACATGGCTGCGATAAAGAAGTTGGAATGGAGTAAAATATTCCACATCCTGATACATCACGTGGTCCGCTCCCAGCTAACTTTATTGCCTGGCCCTGGATGTCTCACACCCAGATATTATTATTTGCCTATACCTATATATTATGTAAAGATTATATACATGTACCCACATTATAACTATGTTATAAGCACAGCCTCCCGGCAGATTTTCACAGTCGTAAGTGAGAGACGTGGAGAAGGAGCTTCAGCAGAGTTCGTGTGATAGCATTGTCTTCCGCGCGTGCTGGAATTATAGCGCCCATCGCACCTTGTCGGTCATGCCGCAGTAGTTCGTAAAGATCATCATTATTTGAAATGGAAGCCCTTTCATGTCGGAGTTCACATGCACCTTGACATTCTCGATTTTTTTTTTTTTGGTGACGTGAATGAGCGGCAACCAGTTTTAAATCAAATGCCAATTGTGCCCCTTCTCGAAATTTCCAAGCAAGTAGCACGCCCTGCACACCTCGAACCCGTAGCCGTTGGTTCGATTTAGTATGGCAGCGATTACCTTAGACGGTGCCGTTTGACAGTCACGATTTTAGCAGTGTGAAATATTCTGGCCCGTATTCAGAAACAGAACTTAAGTAGGGCGTCAATAAGTGCGGGAAAAGTACAAGTTTTAGGAAAGTTTTAGGCGAGTACTTCAAAAACGACACTTAAGTATCACTTTCGAAAGTAACATTTTTCGAGTCAGGTATGTCGTCTGGTGTCGAGGATGCGTATATAATTTACGTGTACGATAGGTTCAATCGCAAAAAAAAAAATTTTGCAGCAGCGTATTGCGGATATAACTGTTACAGTGCTTGCTGGCGCATTCTTCTGAGTAAAATACAAAGAACGGTTTGGTTTTAGCGCTTTACCCAAACTCGTCTGGCCACAAGTTCACGTTGGTTCTCGCAGCCACTGCGGTTCTGTATGTCGCCGTTCCGACTTTCTTTGGTTTTGCTGCTGATAACTTGCGGTGTTCTTGCGCCGAGAGTGTGTGCACCTTGCGTGTTTTCAACCCGCGCGAACGATGGAAAAAAAGGAAAACAAGCTTTTCCGAAGAAGAACGCGCCGTGCTCCTTGAGTTCGTTTCGCGCCATCGCAACCTTTCGACAGCGAAAAACCTCCACGTCATCTCCTCCGGGACTTCTGATGGGTACGTGAGTGCAGTCAATGCACCCGCTGAAACGAGGAAACCGTGCGATAGTGTAGAACTCCTCCATTACGGATGCCAAATCATCAGCATTTGGCAACTTCACGAGCTGCGGGAACAAAGTTTCGGCTATCAATCTTGACATTCGTGCGATGATTCGAGACACAGTTGCTTGCGAAACATTAACGAGGTTCCCGGAGACAACCTGAAATGTTCCGGCGCCGTAGAATCGCAGCACGATTAGAAGCTGGAGCAGCGGCGGCACGGGGTGACCGCGTTCGTTGTCTTCGGGGACCAGTGGCGCCATTCCCAACAGCCGTGGCACCGCTTGCTTGGAAAAGTGGTACCGCCACGAGAATTCCGCGTCGTTGTATACTTCCATGGGATTCTGTCGATCCTTAAGCCATGGCCGTAATGGTGACACGTATCGGTATGCCTCACCCTCCGTAATATTGCTTACACGTCCGGCGAAATCGGTAAACTCATCGAGGCTGCCGTAGCAGGCGGCCTTCTTGCTTGCTAGGCGAGAGCAGCGAAAGTCGCACTTACGGTTGCCAGTGACCGTACTTTACTTTCCGGCACTCAAGTGTCGATTAAAGTTTACTTAAGTACAAGATTTGTCTATGAAAGGCTTGAAGAATCGATCGGCTACTTAAGTCATAAGTTAAGGGTAAGTTCCGTTTGTGAATACGGGCCTCTGTGTTAGTGGCATCACATTCGTTTCATTTAATCCGAAGCGTTTGCCCGGCTTACCCTCGGTATTTTGCACACTTAGCAGCAAAAGCACAATATACGCCGACGAAACACAAGACTGAAAGTTTTGTAGCGTTCAGTTTTGTAGCGACAACAGAAATTCTCGTATCAAATTCGGAGGTAGAATGGTGCGCATGAGATAGAAAATGTACTTTTGTGCTGTGATTTATCATCCTATGTTTAAAAGGTGCTTCGATGCTTCGTTTCCACAGCGATTCCTGTAGTTAGCTTGACATCTTCTTGCGACAAGACCAATCCTATTCTTGCGAAAGGACAATTCGGGGTCACCAGAAGGTCTGACACTTAGGACAAACGCTTTTCCCTGATTCACAACATATACTTACAAAGTTGTCTTACCCGGACAAATAGAATAACGTCTTTATTTTTAGCCGACGAAAAATATATTCCCTTGGCCAGCTCAAAACAAAAAGAGTTGATCTGAAAGCCTCAAGCCCCCCTATGTTGTTTCATAGAAATCATCAACTTAACTTTTCTTTGGGCATCACATTACCTTTTGAATTTTATCACTGCTTGAAGTCGAATGAAAAACAAGTCTTGTCTAAAGAAAGTGCCAAGCCAGAATATATAAAAAAAAAACACTTTTTGCGCAGACAACATTTGCCCTATTTGCGCTGCGAAAGTGCTGCACAATTCGCGCTTAAAAAAGTAAAAACACCATGCTGTGGAAACACAGTAGGCGCACTTGAAACTTTTGTGCAGAGAAACCAGAAAATTGTTATGACATGTGTACAGAGCAAGCGTACTGTTTAGCTTTTTTTGCGTTCTTCATAACAGGAACAGTTTCCCGGCAATATAGGCTTGAAATTTGTGCGGATATATCTCGGCTTATATTTCTCATGAATTTGCGTCACGCGTATGCAAAAAAAAATGCTATAGAAACGTAGCTAAAAGTTATGTGATGTAAGGTATAAATGTAAGTTGCGCGGTAACTGGTTAGCCATTCTAGTTAGGAAAAGCTGATGCTTTCATTATATAGCGTGGCGCGCAATGCTCGCTCTTTCATTACGTATTCACACAAAAATGAAACTAATAAAACAGCCATTCTAACTGGCCGAAGCAGCAAGGTAGCATTTCGCTCTAGTTACGCGGGCGGGGTTGTAAAAATCTTCGCTCCTCCAATAGTGGAGCAACGCAGCGCATGAAGCAACTGCTACTTGCCAGCAGAAACAGTGTCCTTGCAGTCATGCCAGATGCTCCAAAAGGCTTGCGGGATGGCGAGAGAGCCTCCAGTGGCGCTGAAGGTATCGAACCCCGACTCTGCTTCTGACGAGGTCAACGAAAAACCAAACGGGTGAAAAGAACTAGATTTAGCTTGACTCTTGCTGCTTCTTCCGCTGCCGCGTCAACAGAAAGTTCTGTCGGAAATTCGTTCCTTAGCTCTGACTACCGGAAAAACCGGATCAGCCGAAATATATGGCTTCTAAATATGCGTGAATTCTCGTGAACTCCGCATGGTGCATTGTGTGCACGACGACTATACTTTTACTGAGTCAAGAAATATAGGAGGCATAATATAAAACTACAAATTGTGCAGTAAGCACAATGCGTTGGCGGGCTAGTTGGTGCGAATCCATGAATACTTTGTTTAGCGCAGAACGACAGACACAAGAAAGACGACAGGACAAGGCGCTACTCTTTCCAGCATAAATTCCAGAAAGGCAGCCTACAAATGGCGCCACAAGTTACGTAACAAATTGCTCATGCAATGAAAGAAGGCTTCACCTATACTCCAGTAACGAGACCATAAGTCGCAGTACAACATAGCTGTCACCACTGAAAAGCATGCGTTCCACATCTTCGAATGTTACTCTGTATGTGTCGTTGTTCGACAAGTTTTCGAATAACCGAAATAATATACTTTAGTCTATACTTACTGACGCTATCATTGAGGACGTGTTGACATAGCTGTTATGACCACGCCACATCGGCACCATTCTTGCATCTGCTAACCGTCGTCTTAGCCTTATCAAGCGTAATCTGAAACATGCTTCGACACACACGAGGAAGCTGGCTTCTAATACAATAATTCGATCGGAAGCTGAATACGCATCAGCTTTGTGGGAGGCAAATCAAGAACACATTACTGACATTGAAGCCCAGCAAAATGCTGCGGCCAGATTTATATTTGCGGATTATTCACGAAGCACAAGCACCACACTCTTGAAGCACTACGCTGAGCGGCCGAACTCGAGCGGTTATCAATTCGCCGCACAGTATCCCGTTTCATATTCTTTCGTAAACTTTATCGCCATTCATCCCTTCATTAGTTTTTTTTAATAAGCTGTGTGCTATATTCCCTCGTCGTGAACATGCTTTGAAAATAACACGTGTAATTTCCCATATATATATATATATATATATATATATATATATATATATATATATATATATATATATATATATATTTACTCTATCTTCAATACCGCGCAATAAAGCTGAGTAGAATAGCCTGGCTTCTCATATTGCAAGTGAGGACTGTAATGAATTTCAAGAACTTGTTCCCACGTATATTATGTCCTGACTGCTAGTAATGTACGCGCGGCTTTTCTCTCTTCTTTTTTTTTTTGCTTACATGCCTTTAGCGGTGTAATCTGTTTTGTAGTGTGAAATTCTTCTGTTTGCAATGTATAACTGCAGTGTTTTGATTTAATTATTTCTTATCACATGTCCTCTGCTCATATAGTATTTCGCTGTGTATTTGATTTTTGGCGTGTTTTATTTCACTTTACTCGGTGTATCGCTGTAGTGGGCTTTTTCCTTTCGTTTTACATGACGTAACCTTATTTGAATATTAGGTCTATGTTGGTACAAAAGTGAGTGATAGGTTTTCATAAAACCCATGGAAGTTCAGACATATGCCAAATGATAATATTTAGCGATGCGGGTCCTTTGTGTGGTAGACGCTTAGATCCCTGGCGTTCCGTTTACAAGGCACGGACTATGAGACACTTGGTGGAGCAGTGTTCTCAGCACACGTTGACAAAAGAACGTATGTCCTCTCTCTCTCTCTCTCTGGGGGAGAGTGATAAATAATGAACTTCATTGTATATCGACGGCATGAGTGTGATCAAGCCCTTCAGTCCAGAGACTTGTAAGATGGAAAGTAAAATTGAAATTGAAATTGACTCGCTGGTCACTCGCATCATTTCCGATTTGACGTAAGCGGCCAGGTACTGTTGGTTCCATTTGGACTTGGCTTGAGACAGCTATTCCGCTGGAGGACAGTAGACTGCACCGGGTTTGGAAAGAAAGTGGTAGGAGTCAAGGGCCCACATTCCCAGCATGTATGTTGTTTTTTGGTGCCTGTTGAGGTGTTTGGACTTTGCATTTTGGAGCGGGGGCAGGGGGGGTGGTCAGCTACCAGTCTGCGTATGACAGATGTTCTCTATGGCGTTAGTAAAGATATTCCTTAGGTCTTGCCTAGTAAGCGTGCCTTGTTTTCTAATGAGCTGCTCATCAGCAGGTTCGCGATTCTTCTCTTTTCGTGCTGTCAGTGTTCGTTGTTTTTCTGATGCTTTGAACAGCGGAGTGCAGAGCTGCAAAGCGCCTTGAAACAATAAATGCAAATTTTATGGCATTGCGCAGGAAACTGTTCCTATAGACTAAGGACTGGACATAATAGTTTTTGTCTGTCACTGTACGTAAATTCATAGCTATATAGCAGGCCATGCTATTCGAAGTAGGAATTATGCATGCTCTACTTTGCTCCGTTGCATGCGTCATTCCATATTTCTACGATGTTTACTAAGAAAAAATAACATGAAACACTGGCACGTGATTTTCTTTTGTTTTCTATCCAAGAAATCCCATGTTGTCATTTTCGTTTCATTAAAATAATAAATATTTAAGGACTTTCTATAAATACTGTTTCGCTTGCCCTGGCATAAAAGTAATAAAAAAATTATTCGCAGCGCGGTGTTGTTATCACTTCATTGTCCAGTTTGGGGGCCTGTTCGCAAAGAGTAATTATTTCTGTAGTTTCGTACGTTACAGACAGATTTGTTAAACTTACATTTTTCGTGCGCAATGTATTCCATTGAGTGTTTTTGAGGTAGTGTCGGGAACAAGCACTTGCTACTAAAAAATGTTGACTGAAAAGAAAGCTCCTATGATGACAATCTTTCCGCCTCGAGTTTTCCTACTACCACCGCCACAATTGGTTTGACTCATTTACCCATTTGTTTTGGGAAAGTTCGAGCAATCCTGCGAAAAAAATCTACTGAGCCTATTATCTTGTTGGCATCGGGCACACTGGCTAGTGAGAATTGCGCTATATAACGTGTCTGAAGAATATAAAATAATTACGTGGAAACGTGGTTCCTCGCTAGAGTGAAGTTTTTATCGCATCATACAATGGTGAATGCAGAATATAAAGAATGTGTCTGCGCGTCCTAAGATGTCGCTTTCTTGGTTTTACTTGTTTATTATTCCTACCTGACTCTTGAAGACAAGGTTGCGCGCTATTTGCACGCAGAACTTATCGTGAACTCAAATTACCTTTTCTACTGTGTATTACTATACATATTACTTCAATATTGTGATACGGAATAACAATTTGCGGAACCACATATTTATATAAATTAAACCCAATAAGCCGCATAGTGCACAGGACTGCAACCAATCTCGCCTACGGAAACAGCTATCATGATAAGTCAGCCAGAGGCAGTATGGAATGTTTTGAGATGCTACCTGTACACAAACAATTTATCTTTGAAATACTATACAAGCATTTCTTTCAAAGCTCCTTGATAATCTGGAACATTAAATCATGGTCTCTCCGTCATTGGTAAAAGTGTGTCATACCCTGCATCTTCATTACTTATGGCAAAAGAAGCCGCACGTATTATGTTCCTTATTACTTCAATAAAATATGGACCCTCCTGAGCATTACCGGATTAAAAAACCTTAAGTTCCTTCGACCTTGGTTGAACGATAATATAGAACGAGGTAATTTACTGTTTGCCATGTGCTTAATGCTCTCATTTCGTGTTCGAAAGTCTGCACGGTTGAAAATTTGTAAACATTTGTTCTGTTGTTTGTTTGTTTGTTTGTTCTTACGCCGCACAAGGCAGTTGTTGCGTATTTGGCTGATTTTATTTTATGTTTTTTCTACTATGATTTACTTGCTGTTGTTACATGTGCTTAACTTGGCTGCCCAGCTCAGTACACAAGCGGCGACGCTTATGCAGGCTGCAACACGTTGTACGAATTCAAGTGAATAAAATAATAATTAAATTATTATTATTTTTAATATATTATTATTATTATTATTATTATTATTATTATTATTATTATTATTATTATTATTATTATTATTATTATTATTATTATTATTATTATTATTATTATTGATAAGCAAGCTGGAAGAGCTGTAATCATTACGCTTTAACCTCTCCTATGGGACACCTGTTGGTCTTACCTGCATAAAGACGCAACCAGTGCTTCATACTGCGACTCATATTTTCGATATAATTCCAGGATCGTCTTTTCGTGCGTACCTACATGATTGCAAATGAAACATTGACTAGTTCTTAGGCAAGGATGTTCTTGCAATGCTAAGCAGAACAGGGATGCTACACTTAAACATGC
Organism: Dermacentor albipictus; assembly: GCF_038994185.2. Classification (NCBI taxonomy): domain Eukaryota; kingdom Metazoa; phylum Arthropoda; class Arachnida; order Ixodida; family Ixodidae; genus Dermacentor; species Dermacentor albipictus. The sequence continues at coordinate 51,071,819 of NC_091824.1, forward strand.
ACCGGAACATTTTGAAGATGAAGGATGGAAAAAGGTCCTCTTTTCAGGATTAGGGTGGTTATTCGTAGCTTTAGAAACACAGACTCGGAACTTACATTCCCGTGACCCGACATGCCGGAACGTGCATCTCCAAATAGACGTGACTGAAGAATGTTAATCGTAGAACAGGAGTGACTACTGTCTGCAGTTATTATTGAAGAAAAAAAAAACAGACGCAAAGAGGATATAAATGCCCACACAGTGTCTGCTTCTTGCTTTTACTGTCACAAAATCTCTGTGCTGTGGGGTTTCTATAGGCACTTGCTTGAGAAGCCCACAAAGCCGGAAAGTGCATCTCCAAATAGACCCGACTGCAAAAATGTTAATCGTAGAAGAAATAGGCGTGACTCCTGTCTTTTGTTTTCTCGACGAACAAACGACTTCAGAGAGACAGCGATGCAAACAGGACACAGTGTCTGCTTCTTTTCGTTGCTGTCATGAAAGCCCTGCGCTCTGGAGTTACTATAGGTACGTGCTCGAGCAGCGACTTTCAGTGGCATTTTTTTTTCTGTCGCTTAGCCTAGCAAAGGAGCAAGTCTTACTGCTACCACAGAATAATATTCCAAAGTAAGGTAAAGGAATTGCAGTAATGAAATATTATTTATGCACACATATATAAATATTCAGTGAGTTAAATTTACACGTGTAATTTGGTGGTCCAGTTGCTATTACTTGAATAAAGCCGGTGAGAGCTCCGGTTAGACACATTTGCCACAATTATTGAATCGAGATGGCATAACGTATAAGGAAAAAATTATGGGGTTTTACGTGCCAAAACCACTTTCTGATTATGAGGCACGCCGTAGTGGAGGACTCCGGAAATTTCGACCACCTGGGGTTCTTTAACATGCATTTAAATCTAAGTACACGGGTGTTTTCGCATTTCGCCCCCATCGAAATGCGGCCGCCGTGGCCGGGATTAGATCCCGCGACCTCGTGTTCAGCAGCCCAACACCATAGCCACTGAGCAACCATGGCGGGTCCATAACGTATAAGGAGTATTTTCTTTTTAGAGCGCAGCTCTTTGGCGTCCGTTCCTGGGTTTCGCGTCGGCGTTGTCGTCGGCCTCGTAACCAGCTCCGCCCCCCTTTCATCCCCCCAGCGCTAGCAGCGACCGACTGATACCGCTGGATGCCGCTGACGCCGCTAGAGAGTCAAGATAACGTGACTGCATAGAACACCGTCGCCGCCATGCAGAAAGAGGAGGAAAGGGTCCCCCCCCCCCTGGTTCTTAGCGCTGCGGAAGCGAGGGTATCATATTGTTTGTGTCGGCATCGGTGGCGTTGTCCCTGAAACCAACTCCGCAGCTGGGGTTGACTCACTATCGGCGTCAGCGGCATCAGTCAGTCGCTGCTATCTCTTCCCTCCTCCCTTTATCGTGTTGTCCGCTTGCTGCACGCGCTTCTGCCCCCATCGTTTGCCGCTGGGTGTACACGCCGCCCCCCTCCCACCCCTTCCTGCGAGTCTCCGGTTGTCAAAGCGCCGGCTCGAACTTTGAAGTTGGCGAACTGTGCGCCGCAAAGTTGCCCAACGGCTTGCTGGTAGTAGCTGCCTACTTCGCCCCTACCGCACTCACGAAAGACGTCGTGCACTTCCTGCAACTCGCATTAACCGTCCATCGATCCACACCGATGTTAGTAGTGGGGGACTTTAATGTTGACATAAAGACAAACAGCAATTTCCTAACAGTTATGCGGGAGAACATCCCGTTCCTCTCGCTCGTAACGCGTCCCACGGCTGTGACAACCTCGCGAGGCACTTGTATAGATCTCGTCTTTGAGAATCAAGCATTGGTGTACCAAGTCGAACATATATCAGTCTATTTCTCCGACCACAAAGCTTCCTTCATGACTGTCAAGAACTGTTAGTGGAGTCTTTGTTAAAGGAATACGTGTGAAAAATAATAAAAAATTCTGTGATAGCGCATGCATGTGTTGCTCGATTTCTTTGCCTCAATCTATCGAAAAGGTGAAACAGCTTATTTGCTGCGCTCAAATTTCGCATTAGGAAGTAACGTAATCGTCGGTAATTTTTTTTTTAGCCGTAAAATCCTTGCTTTGTTCAACAACTGCGCCCGTACAGTGTTTTAGCAAAGCGCTACGTCATTGCATTGAGTTGTGCTGCTGAAAATTATGGGGCTGTAAGTGTCAAAATCGTGATAAGATTACGAGGCGCGCCATAGTGGGGGTTTCCGCATTAGTTTGGCCAGCTGTTGTTGCATTTCGCCACCAACGATATGCGACCACCGTGGCCGGGATTTGATCCCGCGACATCGTGCGTAGCAGAGCAACACCAAAGCCACTAAGCAACCAGGGCGGGTAAAACTGTACTGCGGGTTTCAGCGCATTGTTAGCGCTAAGTTATACTGATAAAGAGCGTGCTTGAGAGACCCTGAAAGAAATTATTGCATTCCAATTTGCAGAGCGTAGGGAAGTCGCGGACGCCATGCTTACAAAACCCCTTCAACTTCCTCTGACATCGTTCACATTATGCAAAATGCAATTGCCTATATAAGGTGTATTATTATAACCCCTACTATGTTTTTGGAGCAAATATGTCTGTAGCTGTTTGCTCATTCGTCAATAAAATTATCAACCCGCCGTAGTTGCTCAGTGGCTATGGTGTTAGGCTGCTGATCACGAGGTCGCGGGATCGAATCCCAGCCACGGCGGCCTCATATCTATGGGGCGAAATGCGAGAACACCCGTGTACTTAGATTTAGGTGCACGTTAAAGAACCACAGGTGGTTGAAATTTCCGGAGTCCTCCACTATGACGTGCCTCATAATCAGAAAGTGGTTTTGGCACGTAAAACCCCATAACATATTTATTTAAGAAACATAATTCGCACTAATTCTAGAAAAGTACGACTGTTTATTGTTCAGTGCCTGTAACATTATACCACTAAGTTGAGGTAGCGATGGGTTTTATTCTTGGCGGTACAGCACATCAACAGGGCCGATGGTGCACATAAAGGAATTCAGGTTGTCATAAGAATACAAAATCCCACGCAGCTTTGATGTTGTATGGGACTTTATATACTATTTGGCGCATTTTAGAGGTGATGTAGCCGAATGTAAATTCTGTACTTAGTGGAGCGTACTCCCCTTTTCACTCATTGGAATCTCCACATGAGTGACAAGGTAACCTGCGACCCTTAACCGTGCTCGAAGCTACGAAAGCGAAGCTAAAGTGTGTGTGTGAGCGTGTGTGTGTGAGCGTGTGTGTGTGCGTGGCACCTAACTAAAATATTTCTGGTTAAATGTTTCATTCGTTTCATTAAGATCAGATTCAGATTTTTCTATTTAACCTTAAAGCGAACCACTTAGTGACGGGCAGGTGGCTGCAGAGAAGGGGTGTGAGCCATATAACCAAAAAGCATAGTTCTTTTTGTTGTTGCTCTTGTTATTGCCAGTGTTGCGGTTTCTCGTCAGTTTAGTAGCAAGCGCCGGCGCTCTTGCTGGAGAGTGTATACAGACAGTATCACTACAGCAAGCATGAGCTGATAGACGTCTATAAAAGAGATCAACCATCTTGCATTCATTTTCCATAAACGTCTCCATAACAGCATCACGTCTAAGTCAGAATCTCATGCTACAGAACGCTCCACTGCCTCACGCTTTCCTTTTTTTTTTCACACACTTCTGAAACTGTCAAAGAAGCTGAAAAGCCCATATACGTATATTCAGGTTCTGCTTGCATTTCTCCTGTACGACCAATTTTCTTTGCTTCAGCTTTCTATAAAACCAATAATGGGCTCCTCGCCTTTCTTATGTACGGTCTTCAAGCGTGCGAGCCAACGGCAAGCATAGTGTATCTCTTTTTTTTTCGAGTAATAGCGTCTTCTATCACCATTTTTGAATAATGCGGAAATAAGACCGCGTAAGTACCGACTGCATTTCATTTTATGCGTCATACAAAAGAGTGACAAGGGAATACTAAGAAGACGCCTAACGTAACATATTCAGAGTGCACATGACAGCCATTTACAGTGCAACAAGTCGGTGTTAGCAGTGTTCAAGTTGGCAATGCGCCTATGCGTTCTGTATTACAAGGTCATCTATTATTCATTGCGGGTTGTATACATTTATGAGTTTTGGCGTTTGGATATACATGTTTGTTGTATATTGAGTTACTGTATATTCACGATGAAGGCGCGTTCCAGGTTGAGTCAGGTATGACCTGTTTACCTACACGCTGTCTCATACATCAGGTGCAACGCTGTAGAAGCTGGAGATACTTTTTCAATGGCTGCAGTGCGTTCGCACTTAGAAACAGTTCGCTGTCTCTTGACCGATTTTTGTGAAGACGTTCTGTATATACGGTAAGTTCTGTATGAAGATCAGAATTTACACTTCGAAACAAACAAACCATGCGCTCATTCGGCTGCTAACATTTTTTTTTATATCAATTTGCTTTTCGTTGATATTTATTTGCAGCCCGTCGCGACAGCCTCCCGCGCAGCGAAACATAGACGCAACGCGCGGACCGGTACAAATTGGAGACCGGACTACTTGCGTAGCTTGCACGGCGTTCCACCTGATGTATGAAACGGAGGATACTTAACTTGATTTGCTGCTATCTGCGTTCGTTTCGTTTCCTTTTTTTTTTTCTTGTCGCTGATCTGCCCATTTCTTGCGGTACCTTGTTAACACACACAGATTCTGACATCTGAACCTTTGCAAGTGGCTTTATCTTTCCGGCAATGAAAGTGTACTTAGTATTAAAAAAGACAACATGAATTTAATGAAAACATCAACAAAATAAGGGGCCAAATCGGCGGACATTTCGGGAAATTTACTGTTCAATGTAGCTTTGCATAACAGCCAAATAAGCAACGTCCAAATATAGCCCCACTTCCGCATGAAGTTAGGTGCCAGTAGACTACAGCCTGTTTCAAGTCAAGAAAAAGCCTACTCCGGTCTACGAAATGAAATGAAGGACAGAACAAGCATAACACTATACTTTAAATCAATGCTTAGAGACATTGCTGCAGTGTACTGTAAAAAAAAAGCAGCAGCTGATAGGGAAAGGGTTGTGAGCTAGCAATAGCTAGACACCAATTTCGCAAGCTATCGAATAAACGCTCGACCTAATATACCCAAGCCAAACCGTATACGTTTCCAGAGCCACATCTATGAGCAGCCTGCGGCCATAATGAATAAGAATAAACGTTTACACTAATGAAAGAAGAGTGAAGCATTGAAAAAATACCTCCGGAGGAATAAACGTTGCAAAGAGAAGAGCATACAGTATGTAGTGAAGCCTACGCGTGGTGTCCGAGATAATCTCACATTATTATCGTTCGAGATGTTGGAGTAACAAGAAATAAAGGCATTCTTCATGTAAATAAATAATAGACAGAGTCCCTACGTAGCCTCCCCATACTACCAAAACATAGCAAGCCTCGTGTGTCACTGAAGGTGGCGTAGGAAGACTAGTGAAAACGTTTCCTTGCAGTGAAGCTGGAAGGTGCTGGAATTGAGTAACGGTGGATGTGATAAACTTCGCTGCAAACGTGCTACTTGAAGGACTTACAAGTCCACTTAGTCTCTATCCTTACTGTGTCTCTATCCTTACTGTGTCTTTTTTCTTACACATTCTGCTGAATTGCAGTAAGAATAACATATAACCTCCTATATGAACAACACAATGAAGAATAACAGCTGAACTTCTGCGAATATTCCACAGTATAAAAAAAACTAGAGCCGTGAAAGAATGCTAGCACATTACTTCTTCTTTTAAACGCTGCAAATCAGGCTTTAAATGTTGCAGACCCCTTAAATAAAGTATTATTGAAGTGGGCGAGAGCTGGTCCAAGTCATTAGCAGTGTTGGGGACAATTTTGGCAGGATACCTATCAGAACGTGTGCTTATTAAGTGACACTATTACCTTATAAAAACTTCAAGACGGTGTAAGAAGGGTGTAAAGACAAAATGCAGAAAAGCTCCACTTTGGACAACCCAGGAGAATGAAGCAATAGACGTTTCACCGATGGATAGAAACCGAACATTGAGCAAGTATGCCACATTTGAATATAGTAAGGAAATGAATATTCACAGGGCATGAGCATTGCAAGGCGATAGACAATATGGTGCGGTGCAGAACTCGCCTAATGTAAATATACATTTGAACTCAGTCTAGCCAAGAAATTGAGAGGTTTATTTGAAAGGCATATTCTAGGTATGCATTGGTTCGCGTGGTTGTAAGCAACTAACTTTCTGCGGAAATGGAGACTGCCCTCGCTCACTCAGTATTCCTTTCCTTTATGTACATAATTTTCGATGTTTACATAGACGTCTGTCAAATGAAGCCTCTCTATACCTTATAAACACTTCTCTACCTTCATAGTATACCACCCAAATAAAGTTCTCTTTTGTGCTCAACGTGTGGCGACTAGAAACGAATACTCTTGTCAGCCCTCCAGATATACGAACGGCGCTGCATTAAGCCGAAGTTGCGTACCATATTGACATTGCTCATCTGGAAAGTAAGATTTCATGCAACAGCCATTTAACCAGCTAAAAAGCGCTGCGTCAACACAGACTTACCTAAGCAACAAAAGTACTTTTTTCTTAGTCAGAGAAACCTGGTGACCACTAATACCAGTAAAAATTATACCAACTTCACCCACACACAAAAAAAGAAAAAAAAACAATAGACGCATAATATGGCATTCAGTTCGGCTTCCTACAACAGACATAAAAGTTCTGACACTCTACCGTCCCAACAGTATAGCGTCTCTTCTATTACCGTACACACCAAAGCGCAATCGGGTAAAGTGCAGCTATAAAACGTCCTCCTGTGGCTCCCTCACGAGCAGCCAGACATCGTGCGAGTTAGCCTTACTCGAAGCAAGGACTCACGGCTCGTCACCAAATTAAAAGCGGATGCACGTGTCCCCAGTACACCCATCTAGCTCTGCCTATCTTTCGATGCCAGTGTCGCGTAATTTTTTTATTGTGATTGCCCTTTGCTGCTGGGGGCAGTGAAGAATTTATTAAGCACGTCTCCTGCATTTCATTAGGATGCGGGTGGCAACTAGGCTCGCTCGCTCTAGCTGTCGAGATAGGAGTCAGCAGCACCCCGCACCGACTTCACTGTTTGCCGCTTCTTGACTGGTCCCACATGTAATACGTGCTTGAACGGCGAGCGTGCGTCAAATGAAAAGTCCATAGAAGTGCTATAGAAGCGTCTAGATACACACGTTTTGGCACACATAGCGCACGTTTTCCTAAAACAACACAATAGTGGCGTTTCGAAAGTGTCACGGTGCGATCCATGCATGTTAACAGCGCAACGCAATCCCTGCGGAGATTGACCACCGTCGTCGATGATAGTAGCAGAATGTTTGCATGAGGCGATTTCAAAATTCAGGCAGCACCGGTTATTTGTATGATTTGCGCCCTTAACCACAGAGCCTTCATGAAGGCAGGAAGCCAGCCCTTGAGAAGCATCATTCCTCGGTGCAAAATGTTCTGCTGAGCTTGTCTGAGCATGCCGCTCCGTGCCGATGCATAACAACATCCAACGTGTCACTGGCGGCTGTAGCGACGAACACGTCAGGCAGCGTCTCTACTCGTCAACGCGGCTACATTCCTTTGCGAGCCAAATATACAAACGCAGAATAAATATACCTGAGATTAAGCGGCAACTTTTCTGTAGCATTCTTGCGGGGCATACCATAAAAAGAAACGTCCTTTGTTTCTTGTGCAAAGGGCTTTGAGATGGCGCAGGAAGTGCAGCTCTGCATATACAGTCTGTATAGCTTATATGACTATTTTTTCTTTTATTCTCGAATTGAGATCGGCCATCGTAACTAATCTTCGACAGCTGCATATTTACGCTGTCAGAAGAAATGCGGCTAAAATTTTGCATATATTGTATAGACAGCCCGACGGAAATACAACGAAACAGTTTGACACATGAGGCAACCGTAAAACCGTATACAAACGCGGGAAAGGGAACATGGAACATACTAATATCTACGCAATAAAGGATAAAAGAACAAGAAGGATGGTGTTAGACGAGGAGTGCCAGGCCGGCTGGCTGCGATTTCCGTAAGCATTAAACGCGGCTTCATATGCTGATCGTTCACAGTTGCTCGAGATCGCCAGTAGAATGGCGAAGGACCTGCAGGGCGTGATAGCAACTTATCTGCCAGAAAACTGAACATAATGTAGCAAATATAGATCTCAGTTGGAATACATCGAGCATAACAAATTCCTCATGTACATGTACAGTGCGGGTGCGCGAATACACAATATTCCACTTCAAAACCAATGCGAAATCGAATGAAGAAAAATAATAATTCAATTATCGAATGTAATATCAAATATCGGAAAATGATTCATTAGGTTTGACGGTCAAAAATTTTGCCCCAGGAAACATGATTTTGCGCATGCTGCGTAGGGTACAGTGCCGTCCACTGCTGTGTAGAGCGCGCGATGGGCCTGCTTTGCTCAGCTGCAGGGACACCTGGTGGCAGTTGCTGGGTCCAAGATAGTGTGCGCAGGAGCATGCGCGGCCTAACAGACACGCAGAACTGCTTTTGATGATTGGCGACGTCAAACAGCACCTTTGTTTTGTTTATACGTCTTCATTTCTGAGTTTATTTCTGCGTTTATTTTATTTTATTGCGAAAGGATCGGCGCACGTTATCCGCCCATGCGCTTCATTCTATGGCGTTTGCCGTGCCGCAAGGACCCTCAGATTGAGTGCAGATTAGGGTAAATAAACAGCACCTTCATTTACCCTAATCTGCACTCGATCTGAGCGCCCTGGCGGCACGGCAGGCGTATGGGCTGATGATGCGCTCCGATTCTTTCGCAATAGAATGAAGTGCGCTCACGGACCATTCGAGATAACAAAGACACTTACGAACATCAGCTCCTGTTAAATGAAGCAAGCGCAAGTTTGCAAGTTTATTAAGCCACGCATGCTCCAGGGCACCCTATCTTGAACCCAGTAACAGTCACCAGGTGCCGTTCCACAGAGCAAAGCCGACCCTTCACGCGCTCTACATAGCAGTGGACGGCACTGTATTAGCATTGTACAGCAAGGATGGTGGAAGGTATCAGTATAGATGTACCTGTGAAACAAGATGTACGATATAGTGCATTCTCATTAAGGGAAACAACAAATTAGGGCACCACCACTGATTGCAAAACAGTTCTGTATGAAGGTCTGGTTCCCTCTTCCGTCTACATCTTCGAAGTTTTGCTCTGGAAGTGTTCGACTTTTGGCGAGAGGGGAGGAATAGTAAGCAAACTGAATCCGTAAATGCTTGGCCTCCATTGAATGAAGAATCTACCAAAAATGGAAATGAGCTACTATCAAAGCACAATATGTGTTATATTTTCATCTACGGACCACTATGCCTTCTTTCTACTCTCTGTTCAGCGTTGCTCCTTCATTGTCCTGCCCTCAGAAATCGTGGCCTAGTGTTATCTTATGTAGAAGTTTTCTTCCTTCGATTCCACTAATTTTTAAATAGAATGCCGCTGAACGAATCTCGTGGCGGCTGTCAATCGTAATACATTTATCATTGAATCCATATAGCGGCACAACGTCTTGTCATGGTCAACACGAGTTTTGGATGAGGCGTGTATTGTAGTGGAGACTCCTGTGTCGCACTACCCTAAGAACAGTCAATGCCATCGAGCGGTCCCGCCACGAAGCCTACGCGTGGTCTTCTAAATGCTGGCGTGGCTTTGCGCGCGAAGGCAGACAAACACTTCATGTGGCAACCAGTTTCCCCTCTCACGTTTATTTACGGAGACGCTGTGCCAACTAGTAGAACTGCTGATAAGTCCGTGAGTGGCCTCCGAGACTAGAAGCGTGGCGCGCGGGTGCCTGAGAACGCTGAGAATTGTTCCCTCGTTTGGCTGCACACTCAGTGGCAGGCACTCAGTCACACAAGCTGGCAGGATATTTATTGGAAAGCGGCACATACCCAGTGCATACGTGGCGCAGTTTGCAAATGCCTCGGGATGCTGTCCTTGTGGAACTATTGTGGCGGAGATATCTTTCCACTCAACCTCGGAGAAACTTAAGGGATATTTCTCTTTAAGCTGCCGGAAGAGGGGGCCACAAGGCCCCTCACCTGGATGGGACGTCGAAACAGACACGCCTGGAGGCGATGTTAAGTCTACTGTTTCTGGGGGAGTGACTGTGGTAACATGCCTACAGGCAAGGCATGATGAGGCGTCTCCAGGTAGTGTGGTTTTATACGATGCAGAGTGACTAGTTTCTCAAGGACATACTGAAGAACCATTGCAGACTTTACTTTTCAGTGAAGCATGCGAGAATGCCCGCCGTAGGCAGGCGTCAAAGGTGCCTTGAAGGCATCGCGCCGGAGAAAGCCGTGAGTGGCAGTAGGGTTCGTAATATCGATGAATTAATCGAATAAATGTATTCTGCAACACGATCGATCCTCATCGCTCCCCGCTTTTCATTTAATCCTCCTAATAGCTTGAACTTGTTCGGTGAACCGTTTTCAAAAGTTTGACAGGAGTGGTGCGAAAGTTCTGAAATCGTACTGGAATGGCTGCGCACGAAGAGTGAGGGTGCGGCAGTGGTAGAGTGACTGTCGACTGTTCTTCCGTGACACGAGTGATGCCAAAATGAGCGCTTCCCCTCTCTTCTCCCCCACCGTACCCGCCACCACACCGCCTGAAGCCGGAGGCTCGAAATGCCCTCGCAAATGAAGGCGTACTATGGCAACCCAGTCGTTGATCGTCATGCCACTCTCAGTCCACTAAAGTTGTGGCACAGCATGCGTGCCAGTTTGGAGAATGTATTGCAAGAAACAATGGTGTTCATGTCAATTCCAGCAACTTAGTAACGTCCCTTCATATATTCTCACATGGTGGTTGTATGGCCCTTCAAAGAGAGCGTGAACTTTTATTTCAAATCAGCAATATTTGAGTCCAGCGTCTTTTAGTGGGTCTGGGCACCCGCCGCGGACGCGGTTCCGAGACCTTGTCTCGAAGCGGCTTCCTCGGCTCGCTGGACGGCCCAGAGTTGTGCTGTCAGGTCAGAGCTGAGCAGTGCGGTCATACAGCGTGACTGGAGGCTGGCGGTGGAAGAGACGGAGGGGTCGGCACTGCCCAACTTGTTTGTTAGGTTCCGACACTCCCATAACATGTGATTTAGTGTGGCAATCTCGCCACACGATGTGCATCTGTTTGTAGCGTACATGTCTGGATACATGGCATGCATGAGTCTGGGGTTTCTGTAAGAGTCTGTTTGTAATTGTCTGAAGTGTACTGCTTCCGTCGTGTCTAACCTAGCGTGAGGGAATGGGTATATGCGTCTTTGTAATTGGTAGTGTGCCATGATGTCGTGAAAAGTTGTCATACTATCCTCCCATGCCCAGACGTTTGCAGTACCCCGCGGGGGCTCCTCCTCCGATGCTGCTCGGTGAGTCAGGCCTCGCGCAACGCCGTGAGCCGCTTCGTTGGGGGTGCTCATTCCAGTGTGTGCCAGGATCCATAAGAAGGTGTCGGTTTTATCCAAACATGCTAGCCAGTGGACATTCCTTCGCTCAGTAGAAATGAGCATGTGGCTTGATGTCCTAAAGAAGCAATTTATTTTATCCTGAGCATATTGCAATTTCTTCCACATTTTGTATGGACTTTACATTTGATTTTTCGATTTTTCTTACTTCTTGTTAACCGTACTGTGAAGGATTCACTAGTGCCATGAACCTTACATATTTTTGTACTAAGACTGCCATGAACCTTACATTATTCTGCACTAAGACTACTTTATGACATGTTCTTTTTCAAAAGCCTCTAGTGCCAAATATATTTAGTCTTTATTTCTTAAATATTATTCTTTATAAACATTTATACACGTGTGTTTTAAATTTGGTTGTACTTCTCAAACGTTGGAACAGGGTGCTACAAAAGTAGATGACAGAGTTTGAAGTTTTTGTGGGTCACGACGAAAATTTCTATTAACCATTTGTCTGGTGGAAAAGCCCTGTATCAAAACTGATTATTGAATGAAAGGCTAAAGGGGTTAATGAATAATTGTTAGTTGAATGAAAAATAAATAACCATCGTAAAACGACACGCGCGAGGTCAGGATGCACGGAGATATTGAGAGAAAGAAATAGGTCGTAAAACCTTCCCGAAGTCATGGAGGCAACGAAGGTAGTGTTGTGGCACTGTTGGGGAGTCTTTGGTATAAAAGAAGCCAGTAGGAAGCTGCAAGGGAGCGCCCAAAACGAGGTCATCCTCTGAGCAGCCTTCTTCATGGCGATAGACCGCTCGCTAACACAGCAGTACCATAGGCAAGCGGCCAACCCAGCGTCTGTAGTCGATACGTGCCGTAAGGGCAGTCTACAGCTGGCAATGTAGCCGCTCTACCATGCCGTTAGCGCAGGGGTGCTAAGTGGTCATTCGGATATGAGTTCTGCCTAGAAGGTGATCGAGGGGCATAAATAGGGCGGATTTAAACTGTCGCGCGCGATCTGTCGTGGCAGTCTCGGGACAAATGAAGTGCGAGAACCACGCATACCCGAAGGCATGGGCAATATAATCACCAGTAATGTCTTGCATGGGTACGGTCACAGGCCAACACGTAGAGCAGTCCGTGAGTGCTAGCAGATAGCTGCAACTGCTTGAAGAAGGAAGTTGTCCAACTGCATGGATGTGCACGTAGGGAAAGCTGAATCGAAGACTTCACGTGGCATTTTACTTTGACCTATTGGCAGGACATACGATTGCGAGTCCAGTTACGTGTGTTGATGTTGGTGAGTGAGCTTCACACGTAATACAATGTTGCGGTGCTGGAAGTTCTGGCATTGTATGAAGCTTGAGTTCATTTAAAACCACCTTCGTCACACTCTCGTAACCTTAAGATTCCACTTCAATGAGGCTAAGCAACACATAACAGACCGTTCAGCCAGGACAGGCATGCCCAATCTACGCGGCTGCTTTGCACTACCTGGAAAGATGGAAGCAAATGTCAACCTCATTAATCCACATCGAAAAGTCAGCGTCACAAGGCAACCGGTATGCCTTAAGCACTTTAGCGAATTACGCTATTCCATCTTTCGTTGGCATGGTGGCGATCGCTTCCATCGGACACCGAAGGCGGCCTTCTCGAGTGCATGAGCTTCACTCTCCGTAGAGCAATGTTCTCACACTCAAGCTGCAGGCGCACCTTTGCCAGCTGTAGTTACAGGCGTATCAGCCCCATGGACTCTTAAACTGCCCGGAGCAGAGACTGTGGAGGGTCTTGTGTCTCACGCCCGACCTCTTGGATTCGGTACATACGGAGCTCTGCAGTTGATGCTTTCCTTATCGTCTCTTTGTTGAGATGTGATGTCAATGTTTAAATTGCCCTCCATCGCATTTCACATTCTGCGCGTGCGCATGGTTATCCTCACTGAAAACCAGCCATGCAAACTCAGACAAAACGCAAGGAATTCTGCTCACCCTCTGCTGCCTGGGCGCCGCCTGTCGTCGTGGTCCAGATCAACTCTAAAGCTTGTGGAAATGGTTCGCGGTCCCATGATACTTTGCGTCTTGCTCTGTGAACACCTGTTCGTTGCTTGTCGTGGGACTTGCCGATCTTGTCGTGCTGGAACAGCAACGTTTCGTTGTTCTTCTCTCTTCTTCGTTGGAACATGAAGTTTCTGGAGTGCTAATAGCTCAGTGAGGATCCACACCATGTACGCTAAAGGGAGCCTGAGCTTTAATCATATTTGCTGACCGATCAATGAGGCACCGTACTATGGCATCTGGTCTGTAACAGTCATTGAGATAGTCGAAGAGTGAAACACTGCTTTTACTATTGTACAAGGTGCAATTCGTTTGCTTTATCTGTCATGTATGAGCATAAAAAGGCTTACCTATAAACGTTTCTTGTCTATCTGTTCTACATCGCTTCCTCTTTGCGTTTGATCATCACTGCCGATCATCATCCGATGGATGGATGGAAACAACTTTAATTTAAAATCCGGCAAAGTTTATCGACCCCGGCTCAGGTCTCCCATGAGGGGACTTCGAGGCCGTGCCTCGTCGCCGCCTCTCGGGCCTGCTGAACAGCCCACTCTAGCGTCCTTAGGTTGGAGCCTCGCAGAGCGGCGGCGCACTTCGACGCAAGAGCCTCCGGAGCTACTGCTATTGCCGCCGATATAACACGACACTCCCACAGCATGTGTGGTAGCCTCGCTCTAGTTTCGTGACACAACTTACAAAGAGAACTCGGGTATTGCGCGGGAAAAATGTGCCGAAATCGCACCGAACTGGGGAAGGTTTGTGCTGCAGTTGTCGCGAGACGACTGCCTGGAGACGTTTCAGTTTGGGGTGAGGGGGGGGGGGGAATAACCGCCTGTCTAGCTGTTAGTGCTTGGTGATGTCACTAATCTGACCAAGCGTTCTCGCGAGTTTTGAACCAAGAGTTCCGAACTCGAAGAGACGGTTTCCGCTTCTGCGCAGCGGGTCAGATCACGCGCAGCGCCATGTACTACCTCATTCAAGTTAGGCTGGCCCTCATCGGTTGGGGTGGCGATGTGCGCTGGGAACCACATGATCGCGGTGCTATCAAAGTACTGTCGACGAGCTTTTCTTGGGAACTAGAGAGCCTCGTAGGAAACGCGCCCCCGCGCGTAGTTACGAACTGCCGATTGTGAGTCGCTACGCACTACCTCGCAGAGGGGGTCGGTAAGCGCAATCGCCACCCCTTCCGCTGTTTCTGGGTGTTCCGTTGCGATACTACACGCGTGCGTAAGCCGCAAGTTACCTTCTACGACTACCGCCGTGAATCGGTGTTCGCGTGTGTATTCTTCTGCGTCTACGTAGCGCGTAGTCCTCTTGCCCCCCAAGGACCGCAGCAGTGCCTTGGGTCAGGCCTGGCGTCGGCCGCGATTAAAGTCGGGGTGCACGTTTCGAGGGCTAGGGGCGACGATCAGCGTGTCGCTGTGGTCGGGTGGAATGACATGTTGCTGACCATGTTGGACGTGGTGATTGAAGCGAGTTTCTGCAGGATGTACCGGGCCGTGGTTGTCAGGGACATGCGTTCGAGTTGCGAGGCTCTTTGTGCATCCATGATTTCCTCAAACGTGTCGTATACCCCCAGCTGTAGCAGACGAGCAGTGCTTGTGGACTCAGGCAGACCATGGGCGATCTGGTAAGTCAAGCGTATGAAGCTGCTGATTTTCTCCCATTCGGTGACATTCCAGATGTGGAAGGCAGCCACATAAGTAATGTGACTGATTGCGAAGGAGTATATCAGGCGCACGATGCTGTCCTCCTTCATGCCCGTGTGCTAGTTTGTAGTACTATTGATCAGGCGGGTAGCCGCTGTAACTTTGCCTTCGATTTTGCGGATAGCTTCTATGTTTGACCAGTTGGCTGCTATATGCATACCGAGGATGCGTATGTTCGGGACTCGGCACTACAGGAGCCATCTTGCGTATAGAAGATTATTTCGTCAGATTGGCGCCATTCGCCTGTAGGCTTGGGCCGGCGGCGCGAGTGGTAGATGAGCAGCTCCGATTTCAGAGGATGTAATCGGAGACCTGTGTCTTGGAGGTAGGTTTCGATTGCAGAGAGCGCTGCTTGTAAGGCGGATTCTATCTTACCGTCGCTGCCCTTGTCGTCCCACAGGGTGATGTCATCTGCATACAAGGCGTGGTGGAGGCCGTCAATCTCGTCGAGGTAGTGTGGGAGACCGAGCATCACGAGGTTGAAAAGGAGCGGGGATATGACCGACCCTTGAGGTGTGCCACTGCTTCCTAGTGCATGATCGTCAGAGATCATGCTGTCGACCACTCGGATGACTGTGCGGCACGTCAGGTAGTCTCTGATGTAGCTTCGCTCGCCCATGTTGAGCTTCTTTATTCGGCTCAGGATTGGTGCATGTGCTGCATTGTCAAATGCCTGTCCCAGATCTAGGCCGAGGATGGCCCGGTTGCCGCTAGTTGGGTCATTGATAATCTGTTGGTAGAGCTGTAGCATTACGTCTTGACTGCAGAGGTCTAACTGGAAGCCCACCATAGTGGGTGGGTAGGCTCCAGTGTCCTCGAGGCGACGGTTTATGTGGGAGAGGAACGCGTGTTCCATCACCCTGCCAACGCAGGATGTGAGGGAAATGGGCCGCAAGTGATCGAGGCTGGACGGCTTGCCTGGCTTAGGTATCAGGACTCCCGCAGAGTGTTTCCACGCCTGTGCGATGCGACCTGCTCGCCAGCATTTGTTGACGTATGCTGTAAGAGCGGTTATCGAGGCATAATCGAGGTTTCGTGGAGTCTTGTTCGTAACCTTGTCGGGACAAGGTGCTGATTTGCCATTACGGTCGTGGAGAGCTGCGCGGATCTCTGACATTTTTCTCTCCAGTGTAATCTTCGTGTTGAACATCGGGTCGTTGAAGGAAGTACTTGTCTAGCAAGCGTGTCACAAGCTGTTGATCACTCGTGGTAGCCCGTTCCTTGTGCAAAAAGCGTTGCAGGTTTGCCGCTGAGCAGTCTTGCTCTGCGTTTTCCCCAAGAGGTGAGGAAGGAGAGGCCGCGTGCTGCCATTGTGGAGCTGCTCATTGGCTGCGTTGCAGATGTAATACCACTGTTGGCGGCTTAAGGTCCTGCAATGTTCTTCTAGCTGGCGGTTGATGTGTGTAATCTTCCTACAAAGCTTTCTGTTGTGCCTTTGCTCCTTCCATCTTGCGTATAGGGATGTCTTGGCTTCCGAGACGTGGCCTAGTCGGCTGTCGACCTTATCAACCTGGACTTCGGGTGCGACCGTCTGTGTCATCGTGTTCATGTCGCTATTGAGCGTCTACGTCCATGCCTCCATGTCGTCGATGTTTTCTTCATCTCTCTGTTCTACTCACTGCTTTCGGAGCTTGTCCTAGTCCGTCCTTTTGAATAGCTTAGGAGGAAGGGGTGTACCCGCCTGCGGAATTCATGTTTCTATGATCATGTCGCTACCAAGATCTTCAAAGTATTGCACCACGTTGCTTGAGCGATGTTTCGGACCGCCGTTAGGTCCGGGGTCGTGTCCCGTGCCATTGATGTGCCCGTGCCGGTCGGCGCCGTGGGATTGGTAATAAGAGTTCAGTCGGCATTATGCAGGTCTTGCCACAGGCGTAGTCCTTTGACTGTAGTATAGCTATAGCCCCAGGCCTTATTCGGGGCGTTAAAGTCTCCCCCCACCCGAAACAGGCTTGCGCCCGCCAAGGCAAGCACCTCTCGAAACAGAGAGAGGAAACGACCCCGCGTATGAGCCGGATTACTGTATATGTTGAGGAGAAATACACTGTGTTTCCATATCCTCTTCGGAAGGAGCTCTACAAGCATGTATTTCGCATGTGCGTCACGTACGCTGTGTTCTTGCACTATTATCCCTTTCCTAATTAAAATTGCGAGTCCGCGATCAACCGGAATCGCCGAGGCATGCGCAGTGTAACCTCGAAGCTTTGGTACGGTACCTGCTGTTCCCTGTATCATTATGACGTCTGGCTTGCGTTGTGCGTGTCGGACGCATTGTTACAGCAGTGGTTGCTTCAGTAAAGCCCCGACAGTTCCACTGTCTCACCACGAGCTCGTTAGTGGGGCTGGCCATCGTGGTGCTGTACTTGTGCGTTACCTGAGATGGGGCAAGTGTGAATAACGGTAGGGCCCATGGTGCATGGGCATCATTTTCATGCCTTGGCGAAGGCCTATGTGAGTCTCAATTCTGTCTATACCGGTTTGAACCCCGTCTGTTCGAGCAGTGAGGTTCCTGACCGCAACGCCGATGTAGGGGATCCCGGTTTGAATTTCAGCAGCTTCCTAACTTCTTGTTCTTTCCGCCAGTCATTTATCGTGGCATCTGCTTTGCGCGAATCATTTACTAATGATTCCAGCTTGTCCACCTGTTGAATGAATGAGGTTTTATTATTAATAGACAAGATATAATACAAGGCAATAATATATAGGAGGAGGTCCCGAGGTCAGAGACTGTAATGGGACCTCGGAACTCGGAGACTCGGAACTGGCCACCGCGCATTGCCTTGCGGGAGGCGCCGCACTGTCGTTACGATTCGTGACGGAAGTCGGGACTAAAGCTGGCTTAGGTATAGATAGCTGCGGCATCAACTGTTTAATATCGTGAATTTCTTGAGTTAACTGCCGCACAACCATGCGTAACGGTGCGTTTTCGCACTGTACTGCTTCTAATGCCACATCCCTAGGGTCTGTCTTATTGCTGGGTTCTGAGGCAGTATTTTCCGGAGCCCCACGTCTCAGCGGGCCCTTAACTGTATCTGCCCAGCTCACCCTGTCAGGTAGGTCTGGGTACTGGCGGCGGGCTTGCTTCGGACGCCGTGAGCTCGAACGGCCACGGCTTGCTCTGGGGGTTTTGCTACTCTTCCGGCTCCGAGACCTGCTCTGCAGGCGGGATGGAGGCCCCTCTGCCGAGCGAGACCGCGGCAGGTGGGAAGTGTTCGTCATAGTTAGGGAAGTGTTTGTCGTAGGACCGCCTCCATTGCTGCCCTCTGTTGGTCTACGCGTCGTTTCTTAACGAGATAGGGGATTTTGAATCGAGCCTTGCTGGTGTTGTCCGCGGTGGGATGTGCTCGCCCGCAAAGGTGACACCATGGCGTTTATATATGATTGAGGTCCGGATTCGAGGCTCCGCAGCCTCAACACACACGGTCTTGGGGGTGCGGGCAGACGTCCATGCAATGGCCGACGCATCCGCACTGGTGGCACACGTCAATCTGCTTTCTGTACAAGGTGCACCTGAGCATTGCACCCCCGTAGTGATGACCAACGTGGTGACCAACGTGATGATGACCAACGTGGTCTTGCTGAGTCTTTTGGCTGCTAATGCATTCGGTTCCTTTTGTTTACGATATTGAGGTGCATGGCCTTGGGGTCTTCTTCGAGAGGAATGCCTCGGACGACTCCCTTGACTGTATAGTCGGGCGCAGTTTCATAAGCCCGAATCTCGAACTCGTGCCCGTCGAGTTCAAAGCTGTCGAGTCGGCGGTACGATTATGGATTAGGAGAGTGAGGGGTACTCAAAACTATGATATTTTGCTGCATATTTGGGCAGACAATGTCTTCCGTGGCATCTTGTGGAGATACGCATGCTGCCCTATATAGGGGCGAAGTGAGGTGGATGACCCCTACTGCTGCAACGTTCAAGCCACCCCGTGGCCTGCTAACTTTGTGGTGACCACGCGGAAGCGTGGGCATCTTCCCTGCCGTCAAAACTTGCTGCTTGTGAGCGCGTGGGCCTCGCTGCGCCTTGTTCGCACCTCCAATGCCGGCTTAGGAGGCTGATGCAATGTTAGGGTTAGCCCGCTTGCCCCCAGGAGAAAGTCGTTCACGCGGGCGAATAGTGCACCATCCTGCTTCTACAGAAACCTCGGTGAGTGAGGTATCAGTTTCTTCAATTTCAACTGCCTTGGTGGCTTGAAGAAAGTCGACGCGCACCCGTAACTGCGGCCCACGTAGCGGCCGGAGCACTAAGCTTAGCAGTAAGCTTAGCTCGACGGCGCAGCGGCTCGGCGGAAATAGTCCAATAAAGCGGCGAAAAAGCGGTTCCCACCTGGAAGACGAATATCGGAAGAGTCAGCATACCTTGCAGGAAATGAGGGCACAATATTACAGATGAATTTTGCAAAAACACTGCGAAACCATTTACGAAAGACGGAGCCCACGCGAAGTGTATCCGCTCCCTTCGGCTTCTTCCTGCTCCCATCATCAACCGAGAAACTCCACGTTGCAACAAAGAACGTAGAAACAAGAAGAATGGACAACGAAAATTCCGGGCGAGCTTTCTTGCTTACCCTGCAAAACTTGAAGTGGCTGCTATCTGCTGCTGGGTTGCATGTACATGTGTTGTTCTATAAAGAATGAGTCTGATGCTCTGAAAGTGTTATGTCTGAAAAATTTGCAGGCGTACATTTATTCTTTCCCATGTGCCCCACAGTAAGTGAGTTGCATGCTGCTCCCCGTTTTTCGAGCATAGACAACATGAATCAGGCCATGTTTTGCCACATTTCTAAAGATAACCTCCAATGTGATAACTGTCTGGTCAATGTTAGTCCATCTGAAAATATTACCTCATCTTTTATTTTTCCCTGAAGCATCGCAACGCCCGGCCTAGTCAGCATGGGGCACCTTCCGGCTTCCTAAATACTTCATGGCGCGAATATTTCTGGCCTATTTAGCTTAGTCTTTTTCAGCCACCTTCATTCACGTAAGACATGTCGTTTACCTTCTAGGAGTACCAAGGATATTGCAGTCCTTTCGATGTGATAAGCTATAAGCAGGTCGATCGCTAGAAGGTTCTCGCTAGAGAAGGATGTGAGCTTCTTCATGCTTGAACACAAACTACATTGCTGCAAGCCATGCTGTGTATTGCACCTATTATCGAACGAGAGGCCCCACTGGCGAAACGCATCGTAACCGCCTTCGTACCCATTTGATCCGAAGCTGAAGCCCAGATCGTTTTCCCTCAGTTGTGTTGGTCATGAATAATTTTTCAACTGTATCAGTCGATTCCACAGTGTTACCCTGCGCTGACTATTTGCATATTCTTGAAACGTGAACGTAGCGTCTACAACTGTGACACTTGTCTTTTTAATCTGCATTTTGAGAGAGAGAGGGAGAGATTTCGAGGCACTGCACCGTCCACCGCAATGAAAGCATGGTTTGCTGTCAACTTCTTCATCCACCATAGGTTCCAGTTCTTTACGACTGGGTTCTTTGCCAAGACATTTAATTCGCTTGACGACGCAGGTTAACTAGTCTATCTTCGGACCTAACAAGGCGGGGCGAAGTATTACGTTAGCCGGGTCAGATTGCATACCTAAACAAGACAGTTGCTTCAAGGTACTAAACAATTCAGGATGTTTCGCTGACAGCCTCGCACCGCTTTACGTGGACGAAAGTAATTTCCCCACGCCCTAATTTCCATTTACGAAAGAATGCTGCCCAAAGCTTCCACCGCGGCATTGACTAGTCCAACATGATCTGACAAAACCCGACATACTGTTTGGGAACAACTTTTACAAACTCCTTAAGGGTTGTTCAACGACTCTTTCAAAGAATCGACGTGTACTCGAAACCAGGGACTTAGTGGACGTCCCGGAATGAGTTAAAACTTCTCTCTTTGCCTGAAAGTGCGACCTCCACTAAGGTTCTGAAATGTCAATACTGTCGATGTTCAATGCCATGTCAAAGTCGTACGTTCTCTCATTCGTCACGCGTCAAAGTCATGCATCTCGAAGCAGACCCTCGTTGCTTCGAATGTGATGTTTCGAACCATGAGCGCAGGCTTTCATTTGTTATCCTTGCGGGCATGTATAGCCACTTTTCCACGTGCAATTCAGTTCTGATTTATGTACCGCGGTGAAAGTGGTGCCTACAAAGCTAAAAAATGACTGAAAGGAAAATAAGGTTCAACCATTATCTAGGAAAAGCACAGAGCATTACATAAAGAATGCTTTCAGATAAACGTTGCCATGTGATTGATGTCAGCCCCGGAAAATGAGGCACGTTCATTTCTCATGGCAAGCAAAGCCGAAATGAGCAACTGGGATAAATGTACGCGAACCGCAAGCCATGACATGATTCCAAAACCAGTAAGGAAAACGCACAGTTGCGGCAACCATAGGCCCTGGTCCGCATTGCCGGTGGAACCGTACACGCGCAATTGCTAGAGGTAATCTGGCTGAAATTTTGGAGCGCGCTCTGTTCTTAACGACATGGCTTGAGTGGCCATCACTAATGAGGATTCTTTGTTGTTCGCTGACCGAGCTCCCCGCCCGAGGTTATACAGCGGCGCTGCAGGAGTTCAATCCGTGGTGAAGCGATTTGGCAGCGCAGATGCCGTAATAGCGCCAACTTTACATATAGATGGTGGCATTGCACAAGCTGTAACTATATATGGACATCGCGGAGCACTATTCCCTCCGAATTGGGATGGTTGACGGCTTTAGCGGACTCCTCGCGATCTCAGATGAGTATAGTGCTTTATGGCACTCTTGAATAGCTCAAAGCCACTGGTCATGGCATTTCGCTAAGATCGTTGTTACGCCATGTCCCACCTTCCACTCTTCGGAATTGAAGAAATATGAAATGGCAAGATAACGTTTCCTGGTTTTCCCCAACCTAAGAAGCAGCAGCAAGCATGAAATACAGAAAACCGCGGTGGAAGCTTTCTTTCTTTCTTTTGTCGTAATTTGCTCAGACGCTTAAAGAAAGCTACCGAAAACCGCTTGTTCTTTACTGTCACTGAAAACATGCAGCAATGGCGATTTCCGCCGTCCTTTACGGTGCATTCTGAAAGCGTCAAAATTTTGGATACCATGGAACATGTAGCCACTGTTCACATCGACACCTCCCCTGCAACCTTTAGCTGCTAAGATCGGACTTCTCAAGGTGTGTTTTGCACCAAGTTGTTTTAATGGGAACGCGTCAGTTGCTGTTTTTTACTTTGGTTGCATGACAGTCTGCCAAAAGTGGCCCTAAACCTCGCTTGCCATAAATTAAACGTTCGGCTTCTCGCGAGTCTCACACACCGTGGGTGCCGCGAGAAGTGCAGCCTGAGTCCGTAGCCATGAAGCACGAAATGCGTGAGGCATTGTTTGCTCCTCAGAAATGCATAATGCACGATTATTCCTGCGAGAAACGGTGTATGATGGGCCTGCAACAACGCATGCTCTACCAGATTTATTAGTTGCGCGTGCCCAGATCGCAGGCAGTAAACAGTGAGGATTCAGCGATGAATTCACGTGTCACACAGAACGTGTGAATGCGCAGCCAGGACGACGCATGAACCTGCCGCAACACTGCGCTTGACCACAAGTGACAATCTGACCTCTTGCCCAGTCGTTCAGGCTAAATTTCCCATTGGTGATCTCGTATGATATCAAGAAACCGTAGAATCGTCAGAAGAATCGCATACGATTATTCTGACGCTCCCAATTTTTTTTTCTGCCTCCAGAGATCCACTACGTTAGCCACGTAGAACTCGTTTAGTATGTGCAGCCTGCTTGTTATCCCGCCAAAGCACACTCATTGTAATCTGTGCTTGCTCTTGCCCTCGCGATACTTTGGCTGCAGTGAATTGTTTCAGGTGGGCTTGCCTGCTGGTAATGCATCTATCAGTCAATGGCAGAAATAGACTTGTCAGGGAAAGCAGTACATTATTCAGTTAGGCATCCGATTTCAAAACAATGCCCTAGCATTCCATAGTTATCGGTTTTTGATGGCCACTACACCACTCAATACATTTGAGCATATTTACGGGCGAACCACTAATAAATTTAAATTGCACACGTCTCTTTTTTTTTGTTCGAATGAGCATTGGGAAAATATCGCCTGACATCAAGCACACCTTCTGACAGCAAGTATAGTTTTAAAGCCTCAAGCGTTTTCCGTTAATATGCCTACGCATGATCTCGAGGGAGAAAAACTTATTACCGATAAATGTATGCTTACATCCACGTATAATTGTTCAGTGTAGTTCTGTTAAATCTTCTTAAGAAGAAACAAGGATAGCGCCGGAATACCAATATGGTAAATTATGTTCTCAGCTTTACGTGCCAAAACCGCGACTGATTATGAGGCACGCCGAGGTGGGGGAGTCCAACTTAATTTTGTTCACATTGGGTTCTTTAACGTGTCCAGTAAAAGATAATAGCGCAAACCAGGACTACCACAAAAAAAGAGGGACACACACACACAAGCGCTTCTGTGCGTGTCCCTCTCTTTTTTGTGGTCATCCTGGTTTGCGCTATTCTCTTCTACTGAGCATGTACCAACTCGCCCCTACAGACGTTTGCTGAAATTCTTTAAGGTGC
This sequence comes from Dermacentor albipictus, assembly GCF_038994185.2. Classification (NCBI taxonomy): domain Eukaryota; kingdom Metazoa; phylum Arthropoda; class Arachnida; order Ixodida; family Ixodidae; genus Dermacentor; species Dermacentor albipictus. The sequence continues at coordinate 51,095,672 of NC_091824.1, forward strand.
ACCCAATGCACGAATCCAGGGGCATTTCTGCATTTCGCCTCCATTGAGATGAGACCGCCGTGGCCGGGATTCCGTCCCAGTACTTCGTTCTTAGCAACAAAACGCCTTAACCACTAACCAACCATGGCGGGTAGCACGTGCCACATAAACGCTCTTCTCCATTCTCAATCAGCAAAAGCGAATACCCCGCATTGTACGCGCATGCGACTAACGTATGGCGTACGGTAGAACTTGGCACCGCGCTGAAACAACGCAACCTCAGGTTGCAAGGTAGGGGCACGTGGCGTGCTCCCGGGTGGTGCGCCGGCCAGTAACGCGTCATTAAGCGCACGCATTACACTTTAACCCTCGCCGAGAGCTCATCCAACCCTGTGCGCTAATGGCTTTCATTTTCTTATTAAGAGTTGTTGCGCCGGACATATCGCGTCGGATTGCGGAAACAAGGAACCTGCGCGGGTGAGACCGCAAGCCATGCCGAATTATGGCGCGCAGTTGTTCACAGCGCCATTTGGCGCGGCCTTCTTTTACCCACTTCGTGTACCTTCGCCTGAGCAACTACTTTGTTTTCTTTTCTCATCAGCGCACGCTACGCAGGTCTGTAGTACTTGCTGGGACCACGCCGGCACTGGTAACATTAGGCTCTGCTATTCAGAGCCGTCGCGATGATACAGCGGTCGCATGTTACACTGCATGTTGTTGCGGTATAATCAAGCTCACGTTTTGTCGCGCTTCTATTACAGGTGTACGAACACAGTGGAGCAGAATGATTTGCGGAACACGGGTTCCGCGACAAATGGTATTTTCTCTTCTCTTAAAGCACAGTGCTTCTTATATCATGGAACACTCTGTCAGTAAAGAGGATCTGTAAGAAATGTAAGAGGTTGCGGCCGACTAACATTAACGTAAACGAGTCACGCTCAGATGCGTTTCTGTCCTCCTCCCCACAATTTCTTTAGCGTGCACATGATCGGGTAAACTTTGTGCGTCAGCAGGCCAAACTTATTGTAAGTTCAGGCTGCTTTGACAGCGCTGATACTGTTTGTCCGGTTTTGAATAGCTTCGCAGATGAGCTTTGCGAACGCGCGTTCTCCTCCGGGTGGCCGCGCGCGCTCGGCCGGGCCGCTGCATCTTGAAAGCCATCTGCGACGAGTACAGAGTCTGCGCTGCGCTGTGTTTTGGAAACTTAGTTCGTGTTGATACTAGCTGCAGCACGGAGGTCACTTCACTCGCTGTTGCTGCCGCGTTTCCTGGCTGCAGTGTTTTGACAGCGAGTGTATAAGGAACGATGAAGTTTGAAGGTCCTTGCAACACACGTAACGGGGAAATGCGGCAGCTAATGTGGAATAACTCTCGATTTAATCAAAGATAGAGTAGATGTGCTCGAAAAGATTGCATCCTTTATACGCAATGGCTCACGATGTCAAATGTGCCAGATAGCTGGAAGTATGTCAACATTTTACTAGTGCATAAGAAGGGAGACGTTGAAATTATTGACGAATTTTAGTGCGATTAGTTTAGCTTCGCTTTTCTATAAAATATTCACAAAGATAATATCCAATGGAACCGGAGCAACACTTCCGGTTCTATACGGAGCCGGAGCAGGAACCGGAGTTTCGATCAACCAAGATAACACGCGGTCTTCAGAAAGGAATATTCTACAATTGATCACATCCACCACATGAATCAATTAGTTGGGGAATCTGAGTAGTGCAATCAACCTCTCGATATGGTTTTCAAATATCATTAAAAAGCACATGATTCAGTAGAGAAATCATCCATAATGGAGGCGTCGCGTAATCAAGGACTACCGGAGACGTACGCGAAGAAAGAGGTAACTTTCTACAAAGATTCCACAGCTACGTTGGTTCTTCACAAAAAAGTAGAAAATTGCCTATGAAGGAAGTTGTCCGTCAAGGAGGCCAAATCTCTCTAATGCTATTCAATCTGTTAGACATGATGTAGGAAATTGGATAACCAGCAGGTAATTCAAGAACCTTCATGGTTAGCCGATGGCATTGTCAAGTTCTACAACACTGGGGATGAATCGCAAGAAAAATATATTGAGGACATTAAAGCTGCTCTGAACTGCACTTTATACAAGTCGAGAAATGCATTTAAAGGTAAAGTTGAGTATTTCAGAACTACTTTGCCGCAAAGATTGCTTCATTGCGTTCAGTAGAAGCGGATTTATTGGCTCCTTCTTCACTGATTTCACTGACTCGCTTCACTGACTCCTTCTTCACTGATTTGCACTGTGGTGGCTATGACGGAGCGAGACATTCCCACAACGCTTCGCCTACTGGACGTCCCCGTGGCGTGTAGTTCGAATTTGATTTTGGATGTTCACATAGACGTCACTATTTAAGATTCTGGCGCTTACGACGCACCAAACGCGGTTGTCCTCAGCGAACCGCCGGGCGCTCGGTCCGAGGATTCGTGGCGGCACCACGCGGCAGTCGCGGCACCTACGCTACGCAACTACAAGCAACTGTAGTGCGTATGCATGGCGTCTGCTTTGTGCACGACGTGGCTTGAGTGCGCGGCCGCGCTCATATGGTCCACTCTGGCCGAGGTACGGGGTGCCGACCGGCTTTTTCCTGCACCAGCTTGACCGACGGATAGTAGCAACACCGAACTTGAGCATTGTCAAGAGCTGTCAATAGCTCAAAACGAAGCGAAGTCTGCCAAGGCCTCTAACCAGAGCGGCCAGAAGCGAGCATGCGCTGGAAAGCATGCGTGTGGTCTGAACTTATGTTTAGCGTGGTTCGAGGCTAGTAGAGTGCCCGAAAGAGTCAAAATCAGTGACATCCGACGGCTACGACACAGATAAGTAGGACGGCAACAGTTCTCCTACGCGGGTGGTTGCGGCCGAGCGTGAGAAGACGACAGTCAGCCTCTTTTGGAAGAAAGTTATTATCAAAATTCGAAAGCAAATGTTTCATTACTTCAACTTGTTTATTAATTTGCATCAATAATTATACACATTAATAATAAGAAGAAGCGCACTGATCCAAACACCCTTCTTGATTGATTTTGCCTATTGGCCAATGGCAGCAGTGTATTGTTATCTGTTATATTACGAAATAAAGCAACAAGAGTGGTGATGCTGGTGGTGGTGGTGAAAACTTTTATTCAACAGAGGGGGTGAAGCTCATAGGCTCCACTAAACTAGGTGTCGTCTTAAGCCCGGGACGTCATTGGTCGAAGCCGCCGCTCGAGCCCGTTAGACCAGAGCACGTTGTTCCTCTAGTCCGGAGCTACTCAGCAGGGTCGCCTCCCAGCCCTCTCGAGTGGGGTGGGAAATAGGGGAAAGCTTGGGAGTGAGGAGCAGGCGTCAGTTGAAAAGTGAGTGTTTGAAAAAAAAGTGACTTTGCGCTCTACTTCCGGGCTCCACGCGTCGAGCATGGCTGCATTGTGCAGCTCGGATGTTCCGAGGAGCGCTTTCTGGTTTTCCATCACGCCTGAGGGGTGGTTCAAGATCCGTTTACCTGAGTTAGTGTAAGAGAAAGGTTTGAAGCTTAATATACAGAAGGGAAAAATAATGTTCAATACCCTGGCTAGGGAACCAGAATTTGTAGTCGCCATTTAGCCCCTAGAGTCTGTGCACGAGTACGTTTATCTTGGCTAGCTACCCTGATCATGAGAAGGAACTTTCGAGAAGAATAAAAACGGGTTGGAGTGCATACGGCATGCATTACCAAATTCTGGTGGGTAGCTTATCCGAGTCATTGAAACGAATATCCTAAAATCATTGCATTCTGCCCGTGCTAACGTATGGGGCAACAACTTGGTGCTTAACAAAGAAGCTTGAGTTACGGATCGCGCAAAGAGCGATGGAACGAAAAATGTGAGGCGTAACGCTCAAAGACAGGAAAGAAGTGTGGATCAGAGGGGAAACCGAGATGGCCGATATTTTCGTTGACGTTAAGAAAAAAGTGGACCTCGGCCGGCCATCTAATAAGTATAGGACAGATAACCGGTGGACCTATAGATCTACAGTATGGATGTCAAGGGAAGAAAAGCACGGTCGATAATGGCAGAAAATTAGGGGAGGAATGAAATGAGGAAATTTACAGGTGCATTTGTACCCTCTTTTTTCAATCTTTTTTTTCTCTAAGAAGTTTGGCTAAAGTTAGCTAGGACACCCTTATATTACCCTGTTGTGACAAATAAACCTTAACCCGCCGCCGTTGTTAGTGGCAATGGTCTTCGGCTGCTAAGTACGAGGTCGTGGGATCGAATTTCGACCACTTACCGCATTTCAATGGGAGCCAACTGCGAAAACACCCGTGTACTTAGATTTAGGTGGACGTTAATGAGCCTCAGGAAGTACATATTTCCGGAGTCTCCCACTGCGGCATGTCTCATAATGATATCCTGGTTTTGGCACATAAAACCCCATAATTTAGTTAAACAAATGAGCCTTAGGTGTGAGTGGGCGCTTTGTATCAGCTTTCCTCTGACTGGTGTACGATCGTCTCGCTGTTTCAAAATCCAGAGTGTGTCGTACCAACTGACTCAAGCACCCACTTTAGTAGCAACTAAACATTTCTATATTTCAATTAAAATTAATTATAAATTTGGCTATGCTTTCCTTGGCTTCTGTTCGTTTCGTGTGGTTAGAAATTTACTTGCATTACGACAAACAAATAATTACTTTTGTTTCCATTACCACCGCAAGATGTGGGTGCCTGGATAAGGTTTGAGCGTGTCTTCAATTTCCCTAATAAAGAAAAAAAAAGAATATGGTTGATTACCCTTTAATGAAGATCGGTACAACACGAAAGTGATACGCGTCTTCACAGCAGATGTTGCGTGTTTGCTTGGCACGCGGCGTCCGGTCGGTGAGGGGCGTTCTGTTTGTGAGAGGCATCCTCCTGCCAAGTCGCTTCAGCAAAGGCACGATCATTTGGGACCTGCTTCGTATAGCATCAAGGGCAGACAGTGGAGTTTCGAAGTTGTCAGTTTCAGGAATGCGAGTGGCATAGTTCGCAGCGTGCGCCGTGAACGTGCGAAGGCGTTCTGCTTCAAGCTGGCATGTCTCTCTCCGGACCAAAGCGAGATTCGTCCGTCAGCGTCGTGGCGTTTCTGCGTCGCTTAGCGCCGTAGCTTTCTTAGTTGATGCCATCGCAAGCGAATGAGTAGGCGGCGTGTAAGCACTGATGATGTATGGCCAAGCGGCACATGACTCCATCGGCTTTTGTAATGGCAGCAGCAGCTGCCATCACAAAATGTGGCTTGCGGTCCCTTGGAGATACTCCGATTATTTCTTGCATACCGCCTAAATACATAATTAGTCTTAATTAATCATTCAGATGTTCAGATAATATAATAAAAGAAAAGTGTCGATGAGAGAATTGTAGAGCAACATGAAGAGCTACCGATACAGCTTTCTGTTGCTAAGTACGTGCTACATAAAAATGATTTAACGCAATAGCGTTAAGGGTCCCGTGTCGCAGAAATGCCGCTGTCCGCATCCGGCGGCGGGCGTCGCGTGAGCGAAAAATTATTCCGAGCCACGCATACTAAACGACGCCGGCCCTCCGCGTGGCGCAGAGCCGTTACTGAACTAAGTGAATTTCTCCAAGTAAAGTGCACCAGAAAAATCACAAAGTCCGACTTACGCATAACCTACAGGCATGATGGCATCAGATTGTAAATTTAATATACGAGGAAACATAATTCTCTTACGCGGGAACTCAAACACAAATGTCTTTTCCAGCGTTTCAGCCATTAACAGGGCGGCGCCCCGCGCTCAGTACCTTAGCTACACCATTAATATTGCGCTCGCCTGAGCGTCTCCGCGTAAGGAGGCGCGCCAAGCCGAAGGGTGAAAAAAAGAATCTTAAAAGCTCGTCTTCATGCACAGCGTGCGCCGCCAATGTTTCCAGGCAAACATTACGGTAACATAACCTAGAGTTGCCGCGAATAGTGAGAAGCAGTCAGGGATCATTGAATGATTTCGCGTTCCACTCATAAAGGCGAAGTTTAGGCGCCGAAGTTTAGGCGCCCTCCACGTTTTTTGCGAGTGCAAAAGAAGCCTGCGAATACGCGCTAATTGCCTGGAGCGGCCGGTCGCGCGGCAGTGTTGCGGTTATTGAGCAACAGAGAGCTGTATCTGGAGTTTTACATGTTGCTCCGTAATTTTCACATGGACACTTTTCGTCTAATTGTAATAGTTGAGAAGATGATTAGGTCATTAAGAGTAATTAAATTGTTAGGCGAAAGGCAAGAAAATAATCTGATTATCGCTAAGTGAGGGCAAGCCTCATTACCTTGGTTTTGTCTAACTCGGTGGCATTTGGATATCCAACATTGTTGCGTGATCGTAGGGACAACATATATATATATATATATATATATATATATATATATATATATATATCTATATATATATATATATATATATATATATATATATATATATATATATATATATATATATTTATATATACGTATATATTTATATATATATATATATATATATATATTAGAAAAAGAGGAATTAGTTATTCAGGCTACCTTTCAAAGGTAAGGATCTTGAGCGGTGCTACAACGTAAATAGAAGAAGCAGTTTATTTCAACAGTTTCGACCGGAGGACCGATCTTCATCACAGGTTACAAGAAAATGGCAGTTCGGCGCTGATAATGAAGGCACCAAACCGGGTGCCCGGTCGTTCTCAGATGCATCAAACCGAAAGAGACAGTTGTGAGAGTGATTGACTTTCCCTCGTGCTTTGGCAGATTTACAGCTACCTTATTTTCAACGATGCAGGGCAAGAAGAAGGCGGCGTCCCGTGTATGTAGGGCAAGGACGTCAGTGAGAAAAAATAAATAAAAGAAACAAAGAAAAGATGAAAAAATGCAAAAACATAAAGGAAGAGCGAGACATAAGTCGGAGAGTGGAAGGGGGCGGAGAGTAGCGGAAGGCTAGGTTCCTGTTGACACGAGGCAAGGAGGGAGAAAACGATCGCTGCGCAGCACTAGTGCGCGTGCCGCCGTTGTAGCGGGAGCTAGGTCAAGTTGAATTGGGCGGCGGGGGGCGCAATAGAGAAGAGGCCCGGAAGGAAGACAGAAGAGCGGCAACTTGTTGACAGTAACACAGTGTCACAGTACACATACACAAGGCACGGCCCGTTCCGGCAACTCTGTGGTCCAGCTAAGGTGCGAAAAAAATATATAATTACAAAACGAATATATGCGTGAGATTCGCAGCGACCGTTTTCTCCCTCCTTGCCTCGTGTCAATGGGAACCTAGCCTTCTGCTACTATCTGCCCCCTTCCACTCTCCGACTTATGTCTTCCTCCTCCTGGGTGTTTTCTCCTTCTTTTCTTTTTCCTACTTTTCTTTTTTCCATTTTTTTTCTCACTGGCCTCCTTGCCCAACTTACATGGGACTCCGCCTTCCTCTTACCCTGCATCGTTGCTAATGAGGCAGCTGTAAATCTGCCAAAGCGCCGAGGGAAAGTCAATCACGACCACAACTGTCCCATCCGGTTTGATGTATTTGAGAGCGACCGGGCACGCGGTCTGGTGTTTTTACTATCAGCGCTGAACTGCCATTTTCCTCCTGTAAACCCTGGTGAAGATCGGTCCACCAGAAATTAAACACTTGTTTACCTTGTAGCAGCGCTCAAGTCCATATATATATATATATATATATATATATATATATATATATATTATTTACTTATTTACCCTTAATGACAGTGGCGCTACAGTGAGGAGTGGTAGAAAAAGAATACATTCATAAAGAGAACAACAAGGTGCAGTGAATTACACTAACAATTTCAACCAGGCATGAACTTAAAGAATGGTGGTTAGTGCCTCGCGCAAATGTCTGCAGGAAAGTTGTTCCACTCGATAGCTGTGCGCGGAAGAAAACATTCGTAAGATGGTTTGTTGTACGAAATCTAATACCTAACTTGTGGTGATGACCAGTATATATATACATAGATAACACTCATTCGCATGGACAGCGCAAAACATATTTTAGTTTTAAAATCCGGGCGTAAGCACCTGGCATTATTCAGTGCCGTGGAAAACTGTCCTGCCTCAGAGAACTAGCGTAAGATGGTAGATGCCGTAGAGGAGAATGTAGCAACCTCAAACCGTGACTAATGGGGGCATGTTTTTCGACGGGTCCCTACTTGTCAACAATTTTTTATTGTTGTCCACATGCGGAAATTGCTTTGTTCTTTATTTGTGTGTTCACTCGCTATTTGTGACATTTTCTCCTCACATGCGTCACTTATGTGGATTTACAAAATAAGTTCAATAGGAGGCTAACATTGAGAAAGCCGTCGATCAGCCCTCGAGTTGCCGCTCCCTCTGCTGTTCCCGACTTTTCCTGGTGCACTAGTTTCACGGGGGAGGAGAACGAGGAACTGTAGCCGCTCGTCGCTTTTAGTATAAGCCCCATGCAAGCGATCTTGCACGCGACAGCGACAAGCGACGCGATGGAGATTGCTATCGCATTCGCTCCTCGCCTACAAGTCGTACCCCATGCGAGAGATGACTTCGAGCGACGTCTCCCCGGTGTTGCCGGAAACTAGCGGGACGCGTGCTTTATATACTTAAGTTGATGTCTTTTACTGTAAAAAGCAGCATAAAATATTTCTGAAGGTCTTGCAGTAGGTGCTTATCCTTGCGCGTATAAAAATTCAACCGTTTACTCGTTCCGTGCAACACTCGGAAGTACTTGAGTTATGTACATCCAGATCCGTCTTCGCGCTATTGGCTGGTCGCTCATAGCACTTCCGGCCGACGAGCGACGAATTCTAGATTTACAGAACCGAGCGATCGCGCGACAAGACCGAGCGATCTGCTCACGCGACGGCCAGATCCGTCGCTCGAAGCCGTCGCTCGTCGCTGTCACGCACAAAATCGCGCTCATGGGGTTTAGCCTTAAAGCATGTGCGGTTGCTGAAGGCCCCGAAGACCTACGCATGTGTAGCGCGGGCTCATTTGCCCGGCCGCCACTGTTATACATTTGAAATTAGCTGCTTGTCTCTCGTCCTGCTCTAGTGCTATATTTACGCTACTACACTAACATGGGTCACTGTGTAGTGCATGATCAAATTGCCACCGGGCGAGTAATGCGGTTCCGCACTGATCATTGACCTAATTTTGATAACTGGGAAGATTGCACTGTATGCTGTGCTCATTAACGAAGGTCTTTGACTTCAACGTGAGTCACGCGGTATGTGCCTCTGTGTGTTTTCCGTTCATACTCTTTGAGGGAAACTTGGGTCGCAGGGTATTTGCTACGACGTATGGGCTGCTCTTCAATAAAGTTATTTTATACCAACTTTCATCACTAGGTATGCGCGGCTCTTCATTCACCATATTTCACGCCAGCTTGTGTCACGTCTCCTTAACCATTACCAAAGCCACTAAAGGTAATCTTTTTTTCTGTAAATTTAGGGGCGAAAGCCACCATCTGCTTACGAGGCGCGCTATAATGGGGGACTCCGGAATGATTTTGACCACCTTGGACTGTTTAACGTGCACCTAAACATAAGTATGTGAGCGTGTCTTAATTTAGCCCCCAGAGCAATGACACCGCTCCTAGCAGAATCGAAACCGCTCCCTCAAGCTGAGCAGCACATCGTCATAGCCACGGGGTTATCGCGGCGGGTACTTAACGTAACCTGAAATTCCTCTTGCACAATATGCAGGAGAAGCTGGAAACATGGCGTGCAGCGCCCCCTAACCTTCCCAAATCGCACTACTCCGCAGGCCATCTCTTTCCCATTTTCATCGAGAGGGGACTCTGTTGCTCGGTCGGGGCGGCCGCGTTGCCATCGCGTTAGGCGAGGACCGCCGGTTATTCCAAGGTTAAGCAAAAAAAAAATGGTTATGTAATCGAATTCCGGGAGAGAAGGAGAAGACAGCTTGCTCTTCGTTCCTAGTGAAATATTTCGGCGCCAAGGACGAGGAAAGACCATAAATCATGGCTGCCCGCTTGGCGGCGTTCGCTTATGTAATTCCGCTTTTAAAAAAATAAACACGTTGGTACGGTGGCACCGAAAGCGTAGCAGAGGTTTGAATTATGTGCATGCCTAAGCACTGGCAAGCACTTGGCTCTACCGCATGTACCTCATGTGTAAGTAATAGAGTTACGGGGACCACAGCGCGCGCCGACGTATAGAACTAAGTGAATTACCGACGCTTGAGCCAGGCGTTTATTGTGGACCGCCTAAGAACATTACAAGTACTATGGAGGTGGGCTTCTCGAAAGACGCCCACTCTGTTAGTCGGTTCAATCAAGCGAGAGCTTTTCAGCCGTCTCCACCACTTGTGAGAGTGGATGCAATTTTGAGAGATTAGATAATAATCGCCAGCAGTGAATGATGGGCTCAAGTTTGGTAGATTATTAATAGTGTTTTCTCATTTTGTTCCTTTTTTTTATCATCTCTCTTTTATTATTATATGCTTGCTCCTTGACCACAGCGTGCTGTCCAAAAGAATTGGTGAGAAGTTTCGCGCTGCACCAATGACTACATATAATTTTTTCAAGCTTATGAATACAGCAAACCATTGGTAGAAGGTAGTGTACGTTTAAAGCAAGATTTTATTAGCCAATATTGCACTTTTGACCCCATTGATGCCCGATAAGCTATGAGAAATCCCGAGAAATGCCGTACCCTAAAGTGACGCGAGGGCTGCAGAACACATGAAATCCTCGGGGAAAGATAGCTATCACTAAGACCGCGGATCGCACATGGACCTACCAGCATGTGCAAGCGAAATTAGCAACTTCAAGATAAAATCACTTGGAGCGAGACAAAGAAACGCTGACTAAAAATTATTTTCTCAGTTTTCACATTTATCCCGTCTAATTGTTGCTAACTGGCAGAATCCAAGTAACGCTCCAATGTTGACGGAATACCTGACAAAATAAACTAGGAGAAGGTTCTGATTGCCTACTCATTCTGTTTAGGGAAAAAAATTAGGGAACGATAAGGTAAGTATGGATTATTACCTTCCGCATTTCAACAACGTCTAACACTCTTCTGTAAACAAAAAGAAAAAAAATACGTGTAAAGTGAATTATGGGATCCCAATGTGGTTCACTGCTACCGTAACGAAAGGAAGCGGTTAACGGAGAAAAAAAATACAACTGCCAGGTGTAGTCAAAGTATAAGCGACAGTCGGCGAAACATATATGAAATAGTGATATTTCTAGCTTGTCGTTTCTATTTAGGAAGAAAATTTGTCGATGATAATTTACTGCGATATTTCCAAGTAACGAGCCGCCTAGGCAGCTTCTATTTTCGAGAGGGATTCTTCCGAGTGGAATATAAAAGAATAATCTCTTTCTTAACACTTATGCATACGCTTACACGCACTAAATCAAATCGTGTCGAAGTACAACGAATTCAAGAGCTGACTGTAACGCATGCCAAGCAAAGACGTTCCAAAGCTGATTTTTTTTTTTTTTTGCAGTGTGGCGGTCACTGGTCATCATTAAGTTGTTTTACATGTGTTCAATAATAGGTTGTGTTGATCAAGAAATTTCTTGTTAGATTTACGTGAGCTTAAATATACAGTATGCCAATAACTAAATTGCTTGAACGTTTCTTTTTTCAGTGTTGCCTACATTGGCGATAAATGACTTGTGTTCAAGCGCTTTAAAGCTGCATGAAAAACACGAGTTGAACTGCTGCAGTCTTTCATTCACCCTCAAGTCATTCAAGACAACTTTTGGACATGTCTCTTATGTTTAAACTTCATATTACAACTTTTTAGCGCATAAAATTAAACTTCCCTTTGACTGTGCCTTCTTCGTTCAATGAAGACGTTATCGCCGCGTGAATAATAAACAGTGCTGGTATTTCATGGCTGCCTTTGAATATTTTGGAGATTACTAGAAATGCGAGGAATAATGCATAAATGCTATCGCTCGTCGTCCGCGAATGTTTCTCAGAGAAGCGTTTTCCCACTGCCATAGCTCTTCTCTGACTCATTTCAAAAGAGTGGCAGTCTCTCCTCGTAACGGTCGAATCCACCAATAAATTCAGCGATCAGCTCTCCATATTGCATGAGAGAATTCGTGCTGGCTGTGCGAATGTTTTTTAGGACATCTCTGCCACTGCACCACTGAAAGCCTTCAAACCGAAATACGGGTCAATCATTTCTCATGTATAATCCGTAGGACGGATGCCGAAAGAACGAATACTGTGGAAAGCCAAAGTTGGGTGAGCTGACGTAAATCCAGCCTCTTAGAAAACGCGATTGGGGACAAGGACGATGCGCAGAGAAGCGAAAGGAAAAGCGCCTATCCACGCCAGTCATTATTCTTCCTCCTCTGCTCACCGATCGTGCATTTCTACAAGCCAACGACTATACCAACATGTCTCTAAAATTAGGGAGATATTTATGTACGACACAGTGGACTCTAAATGTCGCTTTCATTCCGCTTATACGAAGATCACTGTTAGCATACGCGCAAAAGACGACGACATACTAGCCCTACGGGTCTGAAAGACGTCTTGTAAATGTATTCATAAGAAAGTCTCAGTGTTGTGTGCTAACCGGATATGAGTGAATCAGGAAGAGCAAGTGAATTATTTTACAGCCTGATGGAATGTGGCTTGAACTTGTAGCTGTTTACCTTAGCGAGATAACTGAAGCACAAACCATTCCACAACTATTATTATATCTCAGTATTTATTAGCGGTGTGTGAATGGTGGCATTTAAAAGCGAATCGTATACGTATGAAATAGCGCTTACATCAAATCAAATAACAATAAGAATGCAATTGCTTGCATTTAATTAATAATATTACCTTATTTCAAAAGGGCCTGGTTTATCTAAAATATAACTTGAAACGTTCAGAAATTTTAACCAACAATAAAGTGAGACTAGAACGCATTCCTCTGAGGTAAGCTTCTATGCAACAGTGATGGTAGAGCATACAATTTTGGTGTTTTCTCCCTGTGAGCTAACATAGGTTCCGGGATAGGAGGAAATATAGTATACAAGATACTATGGTGTGGGGGTCACCATCTAAACTCATCAAAGCAAGGTAATAAACTAAGCAAAACATTAGGAAAAATGGCAGTTTCTTAAGCGAAGCAAGGACGTTACTACTGCCGAAATCATAATCAACAGAAAGTGGCACGATATATTGAGATAAATGACCAAGCCCCTAAATATAATGATAATGCTAAAAAATTGGTGGCTCGTGAGTATCAGTGCCTTTAAGCAGCCTCGCCTCGCGACCACTGCTGAGCCAATAGCGATTTAAAAGTTTGCACGAGGCGCTAGATTCTGGTAGTCTAATAAAGAAAAGGAGAAAAAAATATTTTGGAGTTTTAGTTTCCATATTTCTTTCCAGTGCGAGCTCGTCAGTAATTAATATTAGAAAACTGTGTCGTAAATATTCGGAATTTCGAATATTAACCGTTCACATCCACTGCTGAATTGAATACAAATATATTAGATTCGTTATTCCGAATTTGCGATAATTCCAACACCCCCTTGATGTCCGCACAATGCGTTGCTAGTAGGTTACGGGAAGTAAGGCACTAATCTTTGCTTGCATAGGTTTCTATGATACTTCGAATTATAAGTATACCCAACCAAACTTGGCAGCCTCTACTGTAGTTGACGGCTACGTAATGCGAAACTTTCATGACAGTAGGCGACGATTCTATGAATAATAAATCTGTAGTGGATGGTTACATGGACATTATATGCTGCATCGTTTATATGTTTGAGCAAGAAAAAACATCTGGAATCGCAAAATTTATTATTGAAAGTAGACTCAAACCGAATAGAATACATACCCAGTCGCCCCAATGACACGTACCTAGTTGCCCCTGAGCTATGTAATTTAAGACGGCACTGGCATTGGAATCAACCCGTGGAAACGGCTGGATAGGATGCACTATCGCCGAAATCGGTCATACGGCGTCAAACAAAAACAAAGAATGAAACAGCTGCTGCACTCGGTGAAAAATGCTGCGCAATAATTTAAAAAAGTGCACTTTCACAAAACGGTACAATGCTAGACGTCACTGAGTAACTCATGCTATAGAGGAAGTTACGGTGTAAACTTGACAAATTACTGCGCGCCTTTACTTGAAGCTCCACTTTACAAGGTTGACAGCACACTCTGTATTTTTTTAAGCGCATAGAAATTGAAAATGGCCACATTTAATAGAAGTCTGCGAGGTTAAGAGCGTGGCCACCAAACAATAAATCGTTTCATTAGTTCCAGGAAGCGGCATATTTATGCTTGTTTGTCCATACACGTGAGAGTGCAAGACCGTCTGTAATTAATTAAAGCATGACAATTCGCGAGACCTTCCTAATGAGATGAAGAGGCTGACTGAAAAAGAAAGCGTCGGCGCAGCAACGGAGGCGCGCGTGTTCCTAATTAAACATCAGAAGTATTCCGCAGCCTAGGATAGTGTTAGTTTTTTTCTTGCATAACTGTAGACAAACGGGAGTTTGTAGCCTATCTTGTGAGCTCGTTAAGAAGTTCCACACAGGAATAACTTTATGAAATTAGGAGCACTTGTGCAATTCGGCTTCGGCCTCTCGAGCAGGAACACGCGCACTCTGCGATGACTAGTGGCGATGCAGTTTAGCCCGCTAACCTAAAACTCTGACCTTAGCGACGGCTGTTACCAGTCCCGAGTTAATGACGTCCTCCTTTGTGCGTGTATTTTTGCAGACGTTTTTAGAACTCCTCAGTTCTTAGAAGCATGCTAGTGCACACCAGTGTATTTGAATGGAGATGTCCGCATTGGGTCAACCCGTTGCTGCAACGATCTCATCATCCTCTTAAGCCTTCGCGCGGAGACACACTAAGCGCAAATACATGTAACGGATAATTACGCGCTTCCAACTTTCTCGCATCTATATTGGCCATCGCAAAACTTCTCCACACTTGTTGAGCACAGAACTTTAATTTAGCGATGGACAACTGGCTGCGCATAAGAAAGCCTATGCAAAATGCGATGAATGCATGATGTGATTCGCATTTTTCTCAATACCCCCCCCCCTTGTCATACCGTGCGTGTGATAAAATTACGCGTGTGTGACTTCGAAAAAAAAAAACCGACAAATGGTAATATACAGACAGGTAGGTCAATCTATTTGTTAGGAGTTGCCGAACTGGGAGCTTGAAGTTAAGGTAGGTCGCAATTGTGTGACCCAGTATAATGCTGTTTTAAAATGGTGCGTAAATGTGGCGCAGCAATTTCAGCTCACGTGCTCCTTCCTAATTTACGTTGAGCTGCCCCTAATATTTGGGTAGCGTAGACGTAACGAAGTAAACATGGACGCATTGCAATCGCCAAGCACATGCTCACCGGATATGAAAAAACGCCATGACCTACGCCAATTCATAAGACTAGTCTCCAGGGAAATTGAAAGCGCAAGCAACACTGTTTTAAGCACAATCACTTCCCCCCAGCAATGTACAAAGCATTTGTAGGAATGAATAGAAAGACATAGCCAAAATAAATTCAAGGTCTATATTTGAGCAGGCAGGTAAATGTGGTAGGACAGTAGCCTGGAAAATTGAAAAGTGTAAAAGCCGGGCTGTCCGACAAATGTGCACTAATATCTATTAGTAGAGACGAAATTTTAGAGCGCCTACGTAGATAATTGTTTACGACGTAAAGGCTGGGCAAACCTATAGCGTTCAAGAACAATAACAAGACTACTGCGCTTGTCCCGAAATTATTATATCATAACATGTCAGGCATACCTTCCGAATCTCAATTTTCATTGAGGGGACGCCTTATCGTGTTCAGATTGTGGATACCATCAAAATAGACTAAGCACTACTATAGCAGGGTATTCTGGCAACTGTGGATACCTCTGTGGTGTAAATGAATATAACTATCACTGGAGGAGCTAAAGCAGTCTCTAAATCACTTAATTGTGGATAGGGCAGGCAAGAGACTTGAAAACAAATATGTTTTTTTGTTTAATTTGCAACACCCAACCTTACAAGAATCAGTTACTCATTTACGCCGGCATTATATTGGGGGAATAATTACCTGTGCTTTAAGGTAGTGACTGGAAGTGCGTTCCCTTTTATAACAATTGAATGCCAAGTGTAGCTATGCTCAAGAAAAAAATTCGTGCGAGAGCTGCGGCAAGTATTTTGTTTACGCATATAGAGGAAATTTAACGCTTTTCTTTTTCTGCTAATAACTAACCATCGACTTCAGAGTAATCAGATGCTGCCTGAATCACCTTGACTATATTATTTAATCGTGCGCTTCTTCCGTGAAATTTTGCTTAGGAAAACTTTTTCTTGTATGGAATGTTAGAATTTCAAAATTGGCCAGATTATTTAGATTCGTATTTCAGGAGAGTGAGCTCTCTTATAACGGAACCAGTGAACTGTTATCTAAACGCTGCCAAACAAAGCAATTGTTTCCCTAACGAGTACAAATACCACTGCGGAAACATTGTGTTCATGACGAGACATTACATATTCAAACACTGTTGAACATTTCTCCGTATATGCGTTACCAAGGAACGACTTCCTCGGTAATCTTGCAAATGTGATGCAGCTTGCAGTATAGGAACAATTTTGAAAACGTGAGCACAATGCACCTCTATATCCAAGGAACGATCGTGGGACATCTAACTTTGGACATTCATTACGCCTTCCAGTGGACATCCCCACAAATTGGAATGACGATATACGGATGTCTGCAGGACCGTGCCGTGCAAAGATAACTAAAACAAGGGTGTCTGACTGGCCGTCCTGCAGACGTCCTTCTCGAACATTTGGGTGTTCGTCGAGTGTTAATGCCTATAGTTTGTCTTTTTGTTTCCGTGATACGTCATGGGGACGTTCATCAGATGCAGCACTCAGATATTCTACATTTATGGAATGTTCATGGAACGTTATCTGGTTGTTATGACTCATGATTATTTTAGGTGGTGGTTTTTGAATCTGTTCCTAACTGTTCATGATGCTGTGGGAGGCCGTGGGCATTATCTCGAATCTGAAGGCAGCTTCCGACATAATGCAGCGACAATTTGCAGCACACGTGGTATACGCTGAACGCTACGCATTACATCTGTATTACCAATAAATTCAGTGCATATCATGCAATGTATTACGCGTCCAAGGAAGAGCAGACACATCGCGTGCGAACTCAAGCGCACCTGCGCAGCCATATGGAAGTGCAATGGGCAGTTCCCTTCTTCAAGACTTTCTGTTGGGACAGGTGCAGTGTTGAACTAATTCAAGTTTTCAAGGTGAATCCTATCAAATGCACGAAATACGGTACATTGATGACGTGCAAACGTCATAGCTCTGTGTTATAATTTGGACATATCCGAAAGCGTTTTTTCTTCTTCCATAAAACTGAAAGACCCAACGCCTGGACGGCCGACTATTCGTACGGCTGATCAGAGGAAGCTCCAAGTTCGAAGTGTTTGGAGGTCCCTACAAGCACGACGTAAACTTTTGATTAAATTTAGAGCCAGAGCCGTCTGCTAAGCTGACACACAGCTGCCTGACAGACAGGCCGCCTGCTGGCCGCCTACACGCTCGCAGAAAATATTTCGCATCGTGATTCTACATTCTGGTAGTGTCTGTGGCGACGTGTTTTTGTGATTTCGCTGACTGGGACGGGGCCAAGAGTTCTTCTACTGGACGTCTTAACTTGGATGTGTGAATGTGTGAATCGATTTACGACGTTGATGGGACTTGCCTGCTGAAAATTCATAGGTCACTACAAAGTACTCTGTTCTGAAGGGACAAGTGGCGCTACATATGTTATTGTACAGCAACATCGAATTGTTTCAATGAGACAGACAGAAATGTAGCTCCCTCAGGTGTCCGCTGTTGGATATCTTAGTAACGGTGTCCGTAGGATATCCATGGTATAAAACTTATATGTTGATCTTAACGTTGAAGAATGCGACGTTTTGTCCACCAAACTATATACACTGGACTTGATCCCTTACTATTTCAGGACATACATCGGATATCCCTGAACATCCCGTGTCGAATTTGGACATTGGGGCAATACACGGCTATGGCTCGCATATTGGCTGCCGAACGGTAAGTTACAAGCTATACTTGTAGAATTGCAAGACAGCTATTGTGGCGCAGTTACCGATATTTAATGTTGCATACCCCGTAATATTTCTAAACATAGGAAATATATATTAATGGAATGAACAATTCCTGATGTCCTCAATCAAAAAGATCATATTCTGAATCACTAGGATCTCTTTCGTGCTACAATAATCATTCCTAAATGCGAGAATGCAACCTAAAATTGCTCAACTGGCTTTAGCGGTTGAAGCCCTATTCGGCGGTTACCGTTTTCCAATGGCAAGGCCCATGTTGAATCTCCATTTCCATATCGCTTCATCAATTTCAGCGCCATCGGCCAGCACACACACAAGCGCTATTTCTAGTTTACCAACCGCGGCTACGACCTCGCTGCAACGCTTGCAATTTGCTCTTGCATATTGTAACTCTGGAAGGCGATTCAGCGGCCAAACGCGAAGCGAGTCACGACCGCCATGCATACAAGTCCGGTTCCGCTTACTCCGCGTGCGCAGGTCAGACATTAAGTCTAAGGCGCGATAGCGTCTCCACGCGCGATGTAATCGCTGCTTGCAAAGAAGCCATCATTGCTGCTCAGCGCAGATTTGCATGGCCACTCGCCGTCACTTCGCCTCTCCATCACGCCAGTTATGTTTAATACAGTGGGGGCGCTAAGCTGTCTAGTAGGGTGAGAACGAAACCACTTGAGTTGAATTGAAAAAAAGTATGCTAGATGATGTATGGATCACTGGCATGTGCACATAAACGCTCATAGAACTGGCTGCAGAAGATGAGGAATCAAAAACCCGTATACCCATCGGTCGTAATGCTTGATTTTATCTTTCTGTCTCCTCCTCCCGTCATGTGTCACCTATTGTAAACGATAACCGTAAAATGAAAGTCACCTTCTATTTACATATCTAATGAGCGCAGTTTCAGGACAGGCTCTTTTCTTTGTCGCGTTCTTGAAACCGTTGAGTGCAACGTTGCAGTAGATATGAGAGCGTGAAACTATATTTCCTGACCTGCAAAGTGCGGCCAACTAGTAAAGGCTACCAAGTTCCTGCAATACACTGCAGCACATCTGCTGCTATAAGCCGTGGTTAATACTGGAAAAGAAAATCACTGCCTGCATCTCAGCACCAAGCAGGTTGAATGAGGACGCGGAGCAAGGCGCTTGTGGAGCAACGAAACCGTATACTGTCGGCGATGAGGACTCCCCGCAGAGGCGTAAAGCGCGCACCGTCATTTGCATAAGGGAGCTTGCGAATCAGCCGGATATTACCGTGTGCGCGCCCACGCCCTTGTGTCTTCTGTCACGCGAAAGCACAGCGACACGCTCTTCAAGAGAGTGCACCCTCTCGACGAAGCAAGTCGGGGTAACACCGTCCGTGTACCGGGGGTGGGGGTGGGGGGGGGGAAGGGGGGTCTTCTACAAACAACTTTATGGTCCATAGAACAGCCGGTTTGTACATCATATGTCAGCAACACGAACGCTTGCCGTGCCCGCCCGCTGCAGTCCCTAGAATAATGTCCTTGATTTGTGATGGGCGGTTACATTTATGCCGAATTAATATTTTCGAAATCAGCCAGCCTTTACACAAAAGAATTAATCGCGACTTCGAAGGAGGATATGATCGAAAAGCACCCATGCGCAAGCGTTGAGCTTCAGCGCTCGTCCTTTTTGCCTATTCCGTTTAGTGCGGTGGTCCTAAGTCAGACTGTTACGTTCAGAATCCCACACAATCAACTAGCCGAACAGTTTTGCGCTGTGATTCTCTTGCTCCTATGTTTAGATATTCGTACAAAAAAGTTGCTGGCGCCATTTTTTTTTCTTCCATGAAGCAGCTAGAGCAGCTGTATCTCCATGTATCACATTCCTGCCTTCGCACTGCTTGCAGAACATTTCCGTGAATGCACCGGTGACAATCTTTTGCTAAGCTTACGAAATATCTTGTAATAAACCCCTAGAATACGCGCTTGAGCTTAGTGCTCTTTTACAGGGAAGATGCACTCGTTTACCACTCACATCTCCTTGCGCAGACAAGAAATCAAATAGTGAGTCTGCAACGACGTACTACAACTATATATATGCGCTTATATTTCTGTACATAGAAAACATAAGTTCCCCTCTACTGGGTGACGCGTACATGCCCTTCTTAAGATCCGAATCAGTGCTCTACACTACCAATGCATGAAAATAGTCGAACGTGCGATGTGAACGCCGCCCTGTCTAATATTGAAATTCATATGAACGATGTGATCAGTTGTACGGATACATGCCCTGTCAAGTAGTAGTGAAAAAGTCACTGGTGAAAGTGCATGAACGAAACGGCAAAACAACGTTGCCTAATTACTTGCAGCCGCTGCTATAGTTTCCATTCATATAATTCCTACCAGCTAACTCTTCCATAACGGTAGTGTAGCGCAATACACATTCTGCCGTTGCTGTCCTTGTTGCTTTCACTGGGGAAAGAAATTGCATCAGACAAATTTACGCAATGCACCCTCCTGTTGTCTTAATTGATCTGTTGCTACCGAACGTTTATCTGCCAGTACCTCTCAAAGCAAAAGCACTTACGCAAGTAATTCACTTGCACCGGTAATATATCTTCGGTGAGTAACACCTTCTGAGCAGAACACCCTAATTACTTTTCTAAATGTGTTTTATTCGTGCATTATCAAAGAATCCAAAGCGCATCACGGGATACTGCAGTCGCGTCGGCCCTTATGCATACGCTCGAACTGTCGTAGCGCGGCCCCTGCGCCATCGAAATGTGCTTTTATGACTCAGGCTTGAACTCATGTACAGCGTGCTTTCATTACATATGTTTGTTGTTATTTTTGAAAGAATATATAATCTTCAGCGTACATTGAAGGCGTCTTTCTAATTGGAGGTGCATTATATGCGTAATCATAAGCACTGCAACCGAGTTCAAACTTATCGCAATAAAAGATAACATCGTGACTCGGTAACTTTGTTTCGCAAAATCATTTTTGATTGCCTGATATATGCGTTGAACAAGAAGACTCAGGAAAGTAAGAAAGACGTGAGAGTTGAAGAAAGAAACAAAAGGCAGGTGACGGCCAGGGCGAAACAAAGGGATTTAACGACTAAGTAACGCCTCGCCCTAATCTCCTCGTGCCCGAGCGTTCTTGCGTTGCTTCCAATCACTGTAATCGGCTAATAACTGCACGGTCTCGCAAAATTTTCATGGCTTTTGGGGCCGTTCTTATAATTGAACAAGGCTATGCATTACAGATATTAAAAGAAACTTGACACACATAAAATCAAATACGATAAACAAGAAAGTGCGCATTCAAAATCCCCGTTTGTCTGCCTCGCGGCAATTCTTTGTGATGGTGCATTACAAACCACCGGTAGTCGCTAATTAACGGCGTTTTTCTCACGCTTTTGAATGAAACCGAAGTTACATGTTCAGACATCGATTATGGTAAGCAAGAAAAGCTGAGGGCACGTAAGCGTTTCGTATGAGTTGTGGACGGGAATCCATTAATGTTCAATTCAACGCCGCAGAGACACCCGAGTTTGGCGCTGCGAGTGATGTACCATAGCGGTGCGGACTGCCCGAGCCAGCAAACAGCATCAGGTTGCGGTGCCAATGCCCCATGCCACCGACGTCCTGCGTGATGAGATACCGAGGAAGCACCAGCGGCCACCATGGCTGGCAGGCACAATCCTGACTAGATCTTGCTCGCCCTCTTCGATCCATTCCAATGATACTCTTCTTGAGATTTTCGTGCAATGGTGAACTTTTCTTTCACTCTTGATCTGAATAAACACGCTCCTCTAGAGCCGCCAGAAGCTGCCTAATAATTATGAATTCTTCCTCCCTTGCCAGTCTATTAATATTGCCTTAAATTTTGCATAATAATCCTGATATCTACTTTTGTACTTTCCGAATTCAAGTTTTTGACGATTTGTTGCAAGTTATCTCAGTCGCTCACCTAGCCGCAGCAGGCTGAAATGGTTGAGGTGCATCCTCACCCTTCAACCTTTCCAAGTCTGGCGTCTTGTATATTTCTTGCCAATCACGTGGCAAATAACATTAACCAGTCGTGTGGCAATAACATGTGGCAAATAACAATCATGTGGCAAATATCCTTGCCTAAAAGTCGCCTTTACCATAATATTTTTATCTTGTGAAGAATTGTAACTGATGGATCTGTGATAATACGTTTAACAAGTTCATGTACACTTGCCCTAATTTGTTCTGCGCGGTGCTTTTGATTTTGGTACCTACTGAAACGAGCCTTTTTTGTAAGCTGGAAAAACCACACAAAATGTGTCTTATAATCGAGGCATTCTTTTCATATAGTTTGTGGTATTTCCGTTATTACGTCTTCCATTTATACTGACACCTATCTTAAAGGATGTACGTGAATGTTGCATTTTTTTAAAGTTTGCATGTTGTGCTGCCCCAAATCTATTATAATTCTGCAAACAGACTTTCTTCACTTCCTCAGGTAGCAGCCTAATCGCCCCCCCCCCCCGCCCCTAGTGCTCAAATTCCAGAATTTTTATCTGTGCTTCTTCATTTTTTCCTGCAAAGTGACGATATTGCGCTCTTGGTATTGTATGTAATATACATGGTCAATACATGATCAGTAACCCGCCGTAGATGTTTAGTGGCTATTGTGTTGGGCTGCTAAGCACGAGGTCGCGGGATCGAATCCCGGCCACGTCGGCCGCATTTCGATGGAGGCGAAATGCGAAAACACCCGTGTACTTAGATTTGGGTGCACGTTAAAGAGAACCCTAGGTGGTCGAAAATTCTGGAGTCCCCCACTACGGCGTGCCTCATAATGATAAAGTGGTTTTATCACGTAAAACCCCATAATTTATTTATTTTTATTTTAATACATAATCAGTACTACATTTAGAAAACTCCAGGCTAAAAATGTATGCACCACTGCATACATATCGCTTGAGCAGTGAACACTTCAGTGTGAAAGGTACGTTGTCCAGTGCAATAAATAGTAGAACGATTGTCCAATCAATGGATAGGGCTGGTACAAGATCTTCGTTCTTCATGACCGAACGTCAGTACAGAACAAACATTAAGCTATTGTTACTCTGACCCTACAAAATTTTGTTACAGGTGATCAGTAAGCCCTCCTTCTTTACCTCGGTACAACAGAGATAATAAACGGTGACGCCGACCTTAATTTTGTTTCTGCCAACGCCACTAATTGCGTAAAGCAACCACGGCGTGTAGCTTGCGTTCAATATCATCATTGACCGCCTGGAGTCGTCACTTACCGACAGTTCCCTTCACTTGCTCGCACTTCAAAATGGCGTTCTCTACTGCCACACCGTTAACCCTGATGGCCCTGCATTATTCCTTGTGATCCCTAAACAACTTCGCTCGGCTGTTCTCCACGAACTTCACGACCTCCCCACTGCCGGTCACATCGGTGTGTCACGTACCTACGACAGGATCCGCCGACGCTTCTTTTGGCCAGGGCTTGCTCGCTGTGTTAGAAGACACGTAGCGGCGTGTGTGAAATCCCAGCGTCGCAAGACACCATCGACGCTCCCTGCTTGGTACCTTCGACCACCCGACATTCCCGTGGACCCATTCTTTCGGATTGTTTTAGACTAACTTGGCATTTTTCTTCTTTCTAACTCTCGAAACAGGTGGATCGCTGTGGCCACGGATTACGCCGCGCGCTACGCCATCACCCGAGCACTTCCGCTGCGCCACAGATGTCGCTGATTTTTTTTTTTTTTGTAGGCAACGTGATTTTATCACATGAAGCTCCACGACAACTTCTCACAGACCGTGGCCGGACATCCCTATCAAAAGTTATCGCGGACGTCCTGCAGTCCTGTGCCACGAGGCACAAGCTATCCGCGTCATACCATCCGTAAACAAATGGCCTCAAGGAGCATCTCAACTGCACTCTCACAGACATGCTCGCGAAATATGTCTCTTCAGACCACACTGACTGGGACCTTGCTCTACCATTTGCCACATTTACTTATAATTCCTTGCTCCACGACACAGCCGGTTATTCCCCATTTTTTTCTTTTGTTCAGCGAAGAACCAGCAGTGTCCCACGACAGAAACCTTCCTGTTCACGCGGCACCGGACAGTGAATACGCACTTGACGCCATCGCCTGCTGTGCCCACGCAAGGGAAATTGCCCGCGACCACCTTCTGAAATCCCAAGAGAGTCAAAGGCGTTTATACGACCGGCGACACCGAGACGTGCACTTCCCGCCTGGTTCTTTGGTGCTTCTATGGTCCCCGTCGCGTCAGGTCGTCCTGTCATAAAAACTGCTGTCTCGTTACACAGGCCCACCCCGAGTGCTTCATGCCGTGACTCCCGTCACCTACGAGATCGCCCCTGACGCCCCATCTGCTTCCCAGTCCAGTGATATCGTGCACGTTAAACGACTGAAGCAGTATCACCGTACCAGTAATGACATTTAGACGCTCCGGGACGTCGCTTCTGCCGCTGGGGGATTATGCTACACGTGTGTGGTATATGATTGTATGAACGAGGCATGTGGGCGCCATCACTCGAGAAAAAAGTAGCAATAATGAACTGGGGTGGCGCTGTGAATCTAACCTATCAGGGCTGCAACCGCTGTTGTAAATATAAGATGCAAACAGTTGCTCGTCATACTGACTCGTCCTTCGCGTAACATCATTATGTAGTTCCACTGATGTTTCAGCTTTAACCTAAATATTTAACAAGTATTTTTACTTGCCTTAATGAAACAGTGTTCCTCATATTATCAAAAAATTCATTGAACACTACTTCGCATATTTTCTGATTTTATGTTAGGCAATGTTCAGTTTATCTAAACAGGAAAATTTGCTAATGTTTTGTGCGTTGTTAAGAACTTCCAACCGGTGCCACCAGTGTTACGACATCCAACCGGTGCCACCAGTATTACGAACTTCAACCGCTGCACCACGATTACGGCTTTGTGGTCCCGTAGCGCTCTTCACCCGTTTCGTGACAGAGCGTTGGTAGCGAAGACTCCGAGCCTGGCGTCGATGAGAATAACAAAAGGGGCTTTATACATTATATACAGGTTATCATACAGGACATAAACGGATCGGCACTGGGGCCGAGAGCTCACACAAACGCGACTGTTCTCGCACGACGGCGTCCGGCGAAAACGCGTGACACATCTCACCCCAGTCGGGAGCGACCCTCTCTCCAGGTGGGGTCGGCGGATCCTGTTTTCGAGCGGCGTGTCTCTGCTTTTATAATCCCCGAGGCCCATTGTCACTCAACCGGCCCAATACAAAGTCAGCACACGACGGTCGTCCGAGGGGTCCAACCAGCGACCGCGCTGGCCACCCGGTTCAAAGTTCGCGCGCGCGGTGACCTCCAGGCAAGGGAGGTGCGGCGCCGGGCCGTCGGGCACACGCGGACACGTCAAAACACGCTGCTCCGCCGAGGCTTCTCCCGCACGAGACGCAGCATCTTGACTTGTGGAGGGAGAATTATGGCGCTCGCAGGATAGATTCTGCATCTTGCAGATTCGGGATCCGGGCTTGTGGTAATGGCACAACAGCATCCCCGCCCTCAGATAAGGCGCCGGGAAGACGAGCTGCCTCCACGTGGCTCGGATGCCAGGCGCGCACGTTCGTCAGGCTCGTCCAAGTTCACGTCCAGTGTCGGGACGCCAGGTAACCTCACGTGCCCAGGTCCGACTCGCCAGGACAGGAGCTCTGCTCACCACGTCGTCGCCAAGGCACCTTGACCAGCTCCGCTCGGGTCGTTCCTAAGACCTTGCTTCTCGCCACTGGTCCCGCTTGGTCGTTCTGCAGCTTGCAAAATCGACCGGCAAAAGGCAACACCCAACACGAACAAGTGCCCTCTGTCTCCCGTCAAACACCAGACAAAGCCATAATTCAAATCAACCTAACTAAATTGTTTTCCCCTTTTTTTCTCCCGCTGCAACAAGAGGCAGGTGTACGATCTAGCACACAAGGCTCAAACAATCAGTTTTCACATCATCAACACAACAAAATAGAAACAATTATTAATCAGCAATAATAATTACAAATAGAATGGTCCCCTTGAAATCGCTTGGGACCGAAAACATACTTCTGAGGA
The DNA here is from genome assembly GCF_038994185.2 of Dermacentor albipictus. Lineage (NCBI taxonomy): Eukaryota > Metazoa > Arthropoda > Arachnida > Ixodida > Ixodidae > Dermacentor > Dermacentor albipictus. Next base: position 51,121,828 of record NC_091824.1, read on the forward strand.
AGCAAATGAGGTCATTCATTTTTCCCGGCGATATTTTCGCGGAATCCGAAGCTGCTTATATTTGCGACCCTGCTTATCCGTGTAGCGGCGGTACAATAAGCCAGATTCCTTGCCAAATGAAACCCCCTTTTCTTTCACTCCCCGTTTGACGCTCTTCCTCAGATCGGCTAGTGAACAATCTTCCTGTTGTTCGCGAATCAGACTTTTTCTTTCAACTGCAGCCTGCTCCTGCCGGCTGGCGGAAACCGGAGCGAGTGTGGAGCCCGCGTCGCCTAATTGCGGCGTCGAGTCTATATCGCGGCTAGCACTGCACGCGTCACTCCCACTCACTTCCAGGACCCGCTCGTCTAGGCCAGCCTCCGAGCTCTGCCTCTCCCGTGACTGCTCGCCACTCAAGTTACCGTGATCGGTCCGTGTGCCGCACCGCCTTTCGCTCACCGACGCTAAGTCAAGTTCCCTCGACAGCGGGCGCGCTTTGGATCGCGTGGGGGCCATGTACGCCACGTCGGCAAAGAATGATTTGCCCTGATCCCTCAGCAGCTGCTCCGAGCTATTTGAGAAGAGGTAGGAAAATTGCTCCGGGAGGGCGGCTGACACAGCGGCTTCGGTGTTAAGTTTTCCAAACTCTCCTTCAATGATAACCGTTGCGATCGGTAAACAGACACTCTCCTTCTCGGCCACTTGCCGTATCCTAACGCACTCTCCCGTAAAATCAGTCAAGGAGACGAAAGACGGGTGAACAACGTCCATAGTTGCTGCAGAGTCCCGAAGTGCACGGCACTTCTTGCCGTTTACCTTAATTTCCTGCACATAGGGCTCCAATAGACGTATGTTTTTGTGAGTTTCCTGTATCGTTGCAAAAGCAATTCTCTCTGGGCAGCTTGCAGCGATGTGCCCTTGCTTTTTGCAATTATAGCAGGTTAACGGTTTCCGTTTTTCAAAAAAACGCGTCGTATCATTTCGCTGTTTTGTTGCAAAAGCAATTTTCTCTGGGCAGTTCCCAGCGATGTGCCCTTGCTTTTTGCAATTGTAACATTTCCGTTTTTCGGGCTTTCCGGAAAACCCATCTCTCCTATCTGCCTTTTCTACGCGCACTGCCTTGCTGTGCAAGCTGCGGCGGGTGTAATACTCTTCCGCTAACTCTGCTGCCTTGTTTAGCTTAACCTCCTTTAGCCTATCTTGCAGCCAGAGCCGGACATCCTCATCAATGCAACGGTAGAACTGCTCCAACGCGATGCATTCGACAATTTTGTCGCGGTCGTCGTAAACCTCTTCGCCCTTCAGCCATTCCACCAGGTCGGCTTTTAGACGAAACGCGAAGTCAACATTCGACTCCTTACCCTTTTTTGCATACCGGAACCTCTGCCGGAAAGCTTCGGGCGACAATTTGTACTTCCGCAGTAGCGCTTCCTTCACATCACTGTAGCTCTCAAACGCCTCTTTCGATAAGCAAGTTATTACGTCTGATGCCTCCCCAGGAAGCAAGGCTAACAGATTCTGTGCCCAAAGGGATCGCTCAATGCTATTCCGTTCGCAGACGTGCTCAAATTTCACGAGGTATTTGGCCATATCCTCTCCGACGACAAAGGGTGGAAGTTGATCGCGTATTCTTGGAACATTAGAAGTGAGACTAGGCGCTGGCGAGCTATTTCGGGTCTCCAACTCTTTCATTTTAAGCTCGTGCTCACGAATCTCTCTCCTTTCCTCCTTTTCCTCCTCGCGACGTTGCTGCTCTCTCCTTTCCTCTTCGCGACGTTCCTGTTCTCTCCTTTCCTCCCTTTCCCGACGTTCATTGATATTCGCCAAGGCCTCAGCGGCTTCCTCAGCCGTTACGTCCCCAGTCCTCATGACCTCAAGGATCGCATTCTTTCTTTTGGTTGAGCCCAACTCAATGCCCAACTCCTCACAAATTTCGAGAAGTTCCTTCACCTTGTACTTCTCCATCGTTCACACTGTCCTCCTGCTGTTTACCCTTTTTGAATATACCTGCCGTACGCTACTATAACACTACTAGTAAGACATATGCAAGTATTTCACACACTGCCCTGTTTACCCTCTCAGCATCCCCTGGTTTTCAAAACACTCTTACTAGGCTTGAAACACACAAGGTTAAACACAATGCAACACCAAGTCAATCCCTGAGCTACTATAACCTGTGTCAGAGAAAGTCTGGTGTTTGAGGTAAACTTCAGGCACTCACCGCGCCGAGGTAGCTGATGCCGGTCAATCCCGTAGCTGCCATCCAGTGTTAAGAACTTCCAACCGGTGCCACCAGTGTTACGACATCCAACCGGTGCCACCAGTATTACGAACTTCAACCGCTGCACCACGATTACGGCTTTGTGGTCCCGTAGCGCTCTTCACCCGTTTCGTGACAGAGCGTTGGTAGCGAAGACTCCGAGCCTGGCGTCGATGAGAATAACAAAAGGGGCTTTATACATTATATACAGGTTATCATACAGGACATAAACGGATCGGCACTGGGGCCGAGAGCTCACACAAACGCGACTGTTCTCGCACGACGGCGTCCGGCGAAAACGCGTGACACATCTCACCCCAGTCGGGAGCGACCCTCTCTCCAGGTGGGGTCGGCGGATCCTGTTTTCGAGCGGCGTGTCTCTGCTTTTATAATCCCCGAGGCCCATTGTCACTCAACCGGCCCAATACAAAGTCAGCACACGACGGTCGTCCGAGGGGTCCAACCAGCGACCGCGCTGGCCACCCGGTTCAAAGTTCGCGCGCGCGGTGACCTCCAGGCAAGGGAGGTGCGGCGCCGGGCCGTCGGGCACACGCGGACACGTCAAAACACGCTGCTCCGCCGAGGCTTCTCCCGCACGAGACGCAGCATCTTGACTTGTGGAGGGAGAATTATGGCGCTCGCAGGATAGATTCTGCATCTTGCAGATTCGGGATCCGGGCTTGTGGTAATGGCACAACAGCGTATAGCTGGGTGCCTAAGATGAAATAAATTTATGGTTTAGACATGGAAATCTTACGGCAATACCCAGCGTCTGCTTAAATTTCAAGACCTAGTTGTCACTTTGCTGAAACATGACAGTGAGCTCTGTAACATTTAAAATAAAAAAATAATAAAATCGTTAATCCAGAATGACTCGCAATCACATTCAAACCAAATCTTTTGACGTTTTCGCTATTGTCGTGAATTTACACGATCACACAACCAAGGATACGAGGTAGAAAGTAAGCAACCTGACGGGTGCGGTAAGCATAATCATCTCGCATTTCATACCGCATTAAAACAAGGATACGAGGCATACCCGGCACTAACAAATGACGCAAAACAAAGCGACGCAACCGAAAACGATGAAAGTAGCAAATGAGTGCGCTCGTTATTTCGTGCTGCTATCGCTGAGCAGCAATAATTCCTAGCCTTTCCTGAGAGCAAAACAAAGGTGCAGTGATAATACTTATTTCGCGCGTAGCTAAACGCCTTCATAAATGCCTGAAATGTAGGTGCGCAAAGCTTGTTTGGGCTGGAAAGATTGGGCTAGAAAGGCTGGAGCACTTTGCAGCAAGAACTCTTTCATTAATCGTTTTCAGGCGTAACCGCTTACACGTGCGCATATTGTTCGCTATAATTTCCCAATCTTTGCCTGCTTAGAGGTGATCAGTTAAATGTCAAGAACGCAACGCTTGGCTTTCAGAAGGGAGCGGTCTTGTACGTTGCTCCTTTAAATGTTCTTTTTGTTTCAGTGAGAACTAGTGGTTACATACGTCCCATTACGTGTGATAAAGTTTATAATATTGGCGCTTATTCTAGCACACTTGATTGCTAATTGTTTTACTGTACCGATTACGCGTTTGTATATTTATAAGATGTTGACTTGTGTATTGACTGCAGTTGATTTTGCAGAAAACAGTAAAATGACGTAAATGCCAGGTCACGTTCAAACTTGCGCGTTATTTGTGTGTGTGTGTGTGTGTGTGTGTGTTTGTGTGTGTGTGTGTGTGTGTGTGTGCGCGCGTGCGTGCGTGCGTGCGTGCGTGCGTGCGCGTGCGTGCGTGCGCGCGTGTGTGTGTGTGTGTGTGTGTGTGTGTGCGCGTGCGTGTGTGTGCGTGTGTGTGTGTGTGTGTGTGTGTGTGTGTGTGTGTGTGTGTGTGTTTGTGTTTGTGTGTGTGTGTGTGTGTGTGTGTGTGTATGTGTGTGTGTGTGTGTGTGTGTGTGTGTGTGTGTGTGATTCTCATTTCGAGAAGGCCACAGTGACGATACCTTCATGGCATAAGGCGATAACCTCAGTGCTCGCAAAGGTCCCGAGCGCTTGAATTCACAATCGAGGAAGTAGTCGATATTTAGAGTCGCATTTAGCTTACGGGGTGCTCTTTGAAAGCTAGAAACCGTTTCTGAACCTTCTAGAGGTGAGCGTAGCAGATATTTAATAAACACACTCGTCGTTGGATGTCTTGCTGCTTTACTTATACTTTCTTTCTTGAAGTGCGCGAAGAAACGATCACAGAGAGAGCGTGCAAAAACCTTGTGTGCTCTCCCTGGGATTGTTTATTCACGCAGTTAAAAAGTGTTTGCTAATACGCACCAACTCTTCCAACAGCCATTTCACATAAATTCACTTATGTTCTCGCGTACCACGCCTGGCAAGGGAGGCACAATGCACAACTGAACAATGAAATACTATTGAACAAGCACACGATGAAAGTCGATGGCGAGAGAGCGAAACATTTTATTCATTTATGTATTTGGTTGTATATTTTTATGCATGGTGTGACCACTTTTGAAGCTGTTACAGGGTGGATAATATGAACAGCAACGCACTACTTGCGCACGAAATAACTATTTCTAAAAACAAACAGTTTGTTAGAAAGTCATGCCCGTACGTACAATACAGTAAAAAAAAAACTCAGTCAAATAAGACAGCCAAATGTTGTTCGAAAAAGTCAACAGAATCATAAGTTGCCAAAGGGTCAGAATTAGCTTTGTTGAAATCAAAAATTGCTTTCAACTACAAAGAATTAATGTTTAAAGACATCAAATCTAGATCAGTGGAGCCCAAGTACGTATTTATCGTTTATTTGTGTTGATGCGGGGGTGGCGGGGATGGCGGGGAAGCCGGGAAGGGAGGGGACAGGGAAAGTTGTAAATAAAGGTTGGTGTGCACGTTTAGGCCTCTCGCCTACAACTCGTTCAGAAATTTTAAACTAGCCGGCATTCCTTCGCGTAGCAAGTGCGGAATCTGTTCTTTATGAAATAAGCATGTAAATGATTCTGTTCTGTTGTAGCCGGCGATAAGAACGAACCTACAAACAAGACGATGTACCCTCTGTACTTAATCTATGAAGTATTCTGGGTAAGGGTCCCAAATTACACCCGCGTACTCCAGACTAGGCCACCTGATTGCAAAGTATGCATGCAGTTCTAGTTCAGAATTGACAAACGGAAATTACCTTTTTACCAATCCCAACTTTCGCAGAACCAAAGCAGAAATACCAAATATCAGCAAAACATGAGAGAACCTTTAAATGCCACAACGCCCAGTCACGTCTTGCTACCTGAGCTTGTAGGTGAAACTGCACTGACAAAACTTTTTATGAAGACTTGTTTGAGTTATTTTTGAAGGTTAGAAAAAGCGTTAGGGTACATACGTACATACATACATACATACATCATACATACATACATACATCATACATACATACATACATACATACATACATACATACATACATACATACATACATACATACATACATACATACATACATACATACATACATACATACATAAAAGTCTTTCAGTTTCTTAATTTCGCCGCTCTTGCTATATCTCCTTCAATAACCAATACGTTTATTAGCTAAGACATTCAAGTCTAACTTCATCGTCCCTATACATAGCTGTGTCACTAACATTTGATGGTATTTTCTACTAGTGTGCAAGACTGCTTGATAAAAATATATAGGGCACCCTTAACACTGGCGCCACAAAATTTAGTAGCTCGCTTTTGTTATTTGCAATTATCAGGTACTTGTCTCAGGTATAGTGCCTAGAATATACTGGCTAGTGTGCCGTGCACCAGCTCTTTTCAATGGACGAGCGTGGCGCCGCCTGCAATGAATGCCCACGATGGCCGGCAGAGGTCGCTGCCACATGGGTGGGTGCAGACTGCGCGTGTCGTCTGCTTCGCATATCAGTTTCGCAGTTGTTGCGTCGGTTTCTGTGTTTGCGTTTTCAGTGGTAGCACTGCGTGTTTGTGCTTGGTGTTGTCAAAGAGTGAGTGCGTGGCTGTTAAGTTCGTGTGCCTGTCATTGCGAGAACTATGCGGCGGCGGTGAAAAAATGCCGAAGCTGAGACAGTGCAGGGAGAGGACCTGCTTTGTGCCGTTGTGTGGAAGCGGTTACCGCTGGAACAAAGGGCGTGTATCCTTGTTCACTCTACCATCTCATACGAAGCGGCAGCAGAATGGGCAAGAATGATCAGGAGAACGGACAGAAGGCCGGCACCAACTGCTGCGGTTTGTGAAAAATAGTTCGAAAACAGCTTAGTCGAGCGCGCGTTCTCTATCACCGTGAACGACGTTGTCCACGAGATACCCCGCGATAAAACACGCCCACGGTGGAAGTATTCATCCATCGTGACCACGCCTGAAACCCTAAGCTATACCCACGATATTTGCTGAGTTTGCTAAGCATTCAGCTTACTTTTCCTGAGTTAGGGGGAAAAAAAAGAAGAAAAAACGAGCAGTAGTGCTTTGATCTACTATACTGCAGGTTATGTTGCATGATAGATTACTGCCCAAAATTTTTGACCACATTGTGCAGGCTTCCTTTGCGTAAGTAAAGCTGAAGCTAGTACAGACGCTGCTTCATTATTGCACTTCCCATTTTGACAATGGAGGCCTTGCTTGTCTATCTTAGCCAGACGTCAACCGCTGTGAAGCCCGGGGAAAATGCTTTTACTGTGTTCTTCAGCAAAAACAAGTTACATGTAGCGAGTATAGCTGATTTTTCAGGTCAGCTGCAGACAGCTGGCCTTTCCTCAACCAGGGTGTCCAGAGCATGAAAAACCAGCTTTTGACAGCAGTCGCAAAGTTCTTTGTTTTCTTGAGGTTTCGTTTTTTTTTTTGTAAAAGGCGTCAACAAAGAGAGGGAAGCGCAAAGGCAACGGCAGAAGCTCCTGAAACTGCGTCACTGCGCGATCTATTCATCATGTGTGCATTATCTCATATCATCTCATAACATCGAGGGGTGACAACTGCAACGCTACTGGCACGCTCATCACGCCTCTCTCCTGAGATGCCGTCTATGCAGCGCTAAAGCACGTTATCGCTTCCAATGCTTCGCCTTCGGGTAAAAATGATTTTTTCTTTTTTTTGCGTAAGCTTCCGTTTTTCACCGCCGTAGCATGCACCCTCCTGAGATGCGCACACGCTTTTTTCCGCCCGCAAGCGCCAAATAGCCCCCCCCTCCCCTCCCCTTCCATGTACTCCCAGGAAAAAAACCTGGCCAGTGTCGTAGCACAACGCAAGCCCCGGAATCCCCACCGCGCTGAGCTTCAGAAAATCTCTGCAGCATCCGCATGCCACAACAAAGATCGTCTGTCGAACAATGGACAGCTTGCCCATATACTGTATTCCTGTGTGACGTGTTCAATCAAAGTCATACTGTCTTTCATTAAAGCTATCACTAAGACTGCGACGAAAGACGCCCGGCATAGAAATAAGCCAGACTCTGGAGTCTATGTGCTTTTTACAGTCACAGAAGTGCATTATAATGGTCGCCAGAGTACCTCACTAGTTTTTTTTTCTGTCATCGTTGTCGATACCAGCCTCCGAATGTCCAACTCCCGCTTTTCAATATCTCCTGACTCTTTTTGTTAGAGCAGTGTGTCGACTGTTCCTTCTTTCTCTCTCTGAGCGCGCTCTCTTTCTCTCTCTTTCTCTCTCACACTGGCGCCACTGCTGGGGTCGCTGTAGAGTAATCAAACCAGTCCCAACCAGTTCGAAACCAGTTCGGCAAAAAGAGCCATTTGTTGCGTCTCTCTGGCTTAGGCTAAGATTGCAGCCGCCGACGCCGACGCGCAGATACAGTGTCTCTGCCTGGCGGGATTCAATTTCCACAACTTGGAAGCGAGTTGGGAAGTCGTTAAAAAAAAGAGCTGATGCAGGGAGAAGTTGTACGAGGAGCAGGATTAGACGGTGCGACAATTCTCGAGTGCGAGACGCGCGATTATGATTGTTATAGAGTAAAATGTACTACTTAAGGCCGACGCTCTGCCAATAGTCAAAATAAAATGTGCCATATTGACAGTCATTTATTGCTTGGGGAGTTGAGTGCTTGAAGGACGAGAATTGTCACTCTCGCTGGATCCTCGTTCACTAAATTACTGGGACTATTCTCTTTACTCCCAGTTTCCTTGGCAAGGCTGTAAATTTATGTCAATTTCGTGATTCGATAATGTTTCTTCGGTGGGCGCCGTCAATGAGATCTTATGATGCAAAAAAAAAGGAAAGAAAAAATAATGAAGCGCAATTTCCACTGCCTCGATGTTAAACAATAGTCCGGCTTATTATTTGGTCCTAGTTTTTCCGTTTTGTCTTTTTAGGCACAATGCAGTTTGTCGCAGAGGTGCGATATCCTTGAAATGGTTGCTTCTGCAATTCCGCCCCATGAAATACAGGCGTCGTAACGTCGAACGTCGTTTCTCAAGAGAAGTGGTTCAGAAAGTTGCTCAAAAAGGTCTGGGTGACTGACTGGATGCGATACAATGTGTGTAGTGATGATTGTAGGACATAAACACATTTGCTATTATTTCTTTTTTGCAGACGCCCTACAAAGCTGTAGTTTCAAATACCGCCAAGCGGTCTGTGCTATAGAGACTCTATCCTGTAGAAATCGTCTGATAAGCGGTGGTGATTCCTCGAGCGTGGGCACTCTGCATGGAAGACATTTATCGCTAGAAATCATTCAACAAGGGAGGATGGCACGCGCGTGTTGAACTTCCCACAAGCATGGACGGCAATCTACCGATACTACTTACGACAATGCCGTATCGGATTACCGATACGGCAATCTACTTTAGTATCGCTTCACTAATTGGGAAAGCTAAGACGCAAAAGGAAAGAGATTGTAGAAACTTTTCACATCCATCAACATGGTCTGGACTAGTGTGTGAGCGCGCCATCAGTGTTTCTGACAAGCAAAGAGTTCGAAGAGCTCCGGTTTCTCTACAAAGAGCCTTTCATGTAGTTGGATAGTTCGCCTTCGAATGACTTGCAATGCTGTCATGCATGCTCCGCTTAGTCTGTGTTGACGCCGTTTCTCAGAAATATAGCCAGCTGTTAGTACAGCGCCCTTCCTGCGCCTTTATCTGTGTCTTGTCGCACGCTTGTTTGCTATTTATTCTTTCTGTTTGCCAGCATGTGGATAGGAAGTACAATGCGCCAACTCGCCCAACAATCTAGCCTTGTTAAGTTGTGAAATATTCGCTCGAAAAATCAGCAGAACCAACTAGATTTTTTTCTCGCGTTCACAAGAGATGCCTTTAAATTGAGTAAAAATGTAACACTCATCGTCTAAGCCATCAAGGTTCTTTTTAAGAAATATTAGAAGTGTCCCGAAATATAAACCACAAATATTAATGCCAATGTCGCCATTCAACATTTGTTACTCTTTCGCGTCAGGTAATCAACTAGCGTAAAACAGTTAGCGTACACCATGAAGAGTATTAGTACAAATTTATTAATGTTACGCTACAGGAAAATTATCATTTGTGGAATGCACATGAACACAACTTTAAATCTTACACTCCTACATAGGTGGGCTCTACGCTGTTCTGACTTCTTTATTTATTGTGAGATTGATGTACTGTAGATATGTGCAATGCTTCCTTATATACTTTGTAATGTTATATATTTACAAATTTTTTCTATGCAATTAGAGCGTACAAATAGAGTGTAATCAAGCAACCCGTGAGCTATGACATTTCTTAAAGTGGCCTTCTTTCTAATTCCTTAGATTCTTTTGTTTCCGAGGCTGTCTCATGACCCCATGACTGCGCTTATTAGGAACACAATTTCGGAGGTCCCGAACTTCAGCTTACTGTTTACGCTTTCCCTTCCACCTCCCGCGCAATTGGCTATTCACGTGCATGAGCCTACCTTCTTCGGGTGACAAGGAATGTAATTAGCAATATACCGGTTCATAAAAGCTTGATGTAAATTCTGAGGACCAGTTCATATATTCTTTACGTGATGTTCTCCAGTCTGCGCGTAAGTTGAAAAAAAGAACAACAACAAAAAAACGAGCATAGCCGTGTCCGCTCTTCAACTCAATGCTGCTCTAGCTATCAGGAATAGCCAACCCATCAATATCACGCGCAAAAGCAGTGAGATTCTATGCAGTCGCAGCTGTAGAATAACTTTCTGAATAAATGAAAGATTATCCCAATTGCGAGTCGTATTTTTTATGACCGATATACGTTGAATTGCATTGCATTCTGCGGTGTCTTGTGCCAAAGCGACGATTTGATAATGAAGTACGCCGCAGTAAGGGACTCCGGTGTAATTTTGACCACTGAGCGATCTTTAATGCATTCTTCCATTGCAAGTGACACGAGTGTTCTTGCATTTCGATATGCGGTCGCCGTGGCCGGTATGCGATCCCGCGACCTCGTGCTTAGCAGCGCAACACCATAGCCCCTAAGCCCCAACAGCGTTTTATACAAGTTGCATTAAGGTGTTACTCAAAGATTTGTGTTAGTCACAGATATAATGTGCGGTACAAGAAAGATACATCAGCTCAGAAACTATTACAGAAAAAAGTATGGAGAAAAGGCAACTAGTTTGACATTGGTAATGTGCGTTTAACACTATAATGAGGTTGTCTAAAGCGATATATATGCGTCAACTTTATTTGTTAGATTGAGTTAACCTCGAACCGCTCGAAACTCACTACCACGGGCCTAGAACGCAAAATACTTCCGTAATGTGTTTCAAGTTTTAGGTTGCTATCTTATTTTTAGCTTGCTCGCACGCGGGGGTGGTATCGATGCTTGTCATCGAGTACGCTGAAACTTCGGATGAATGATGTTCAGGGAAGCTCAAGAAGGGGATCCCTTGCTATAGTGTGCGTGTAAAATGCGCGACATTGCTATGCCCAGGAGCTTTTGCAAAAGTTTGTTTCCTAAAGTGTGGTAAAATGAGGCCCCACAAAGCTATATTTCACTGCATTTCCGAAGGCAGTGAGCAATTTATATTAAGTTCAAGAATTTGTAAGAATTACCTTAGCAGTCTGTTGCGATATAGATTATCGCTGCCACTAACCGACAGGAAAACGACAGGGTATTCCGTTGATGTTTGCGCAAATAGGAATTCCGAGAATGGCTGAGGCACCCCAGCTGGCCTTTCTGTTTTCGTAAAACGAACGAAAGAAAACTTCGACTCTAAAATCGTGTTTCTAGTAAAAAGGCGTACGACTTCGCAAAGCTATGAAAACTGGAGAGAATACAATTTATGGGAACAGGTGGGGCCTCACTCATCTGCATATGTACGTCTACAGCACGCGACACTTGTCTGGGGAAGCAGCACGATTTCTTTTTCTGCATTACGCACTTTTATAGGGCGACCGGGGAAATGAAAATATGCGTCCTGGTTGACGCATCTGTAGAAGACATTCTTCCCATTCTCACTTTTCTCAGTTCTTTTTCTAAGGCAGCTCATTTGCATGATCTAGCGCGGCTGTAGTCAGTAAGACATCTCTTGAAGCAGAACACAATCGCACGAGGTCGTTTGCTTATGTCGAAAAGCAGACACCGAATGACGGGATAAAGGTTGTTTTTTTGTTCGCCGCCAGATCGAGGCCGGGAGCGGGCGAGACAACAATGCCCGCTGTCTGATCGCAGGCTCATGCCGTCTGCCCATCCCGTCGTGGAGACAGAACCACGATAGCGCCTGCGAAACCGCAAAATGAGACGAAGCAATCCTCCGAAAATACCGCTCGAGCGATGCGCGAGCGAACTGTTGTTCAAAATAAAATGTTTCCGTGGAGTGCCAGACCGCAGAGAATTTCGTCTGTCCGCAACTGTGTTTCGGCGTTTTATTTCTAAATTGAGGACGTCCCGCAGGCGAATAAACATCTAAATGTACGCTTAGCCCCATTTAAGCAGCGTGGTAATATCTTGGTGTTCCCAAATTATGCACATCCCAGTCAAACAGGAGGTCCTCTAAAAATTTAACGACGGCTGACACAGCGGGGTTTCGAAATGGCCGCCGCCGTGTGTAGCAAGCAATGGCTCTCACTATGCCTGCAGTTTAAAGTGTCTAATTACATTGTTGTCATCAGTTAACTCTGAACAGCATACCCCGTCAATGTGATGAGAGTTTAAGGAGGAAATAAAAAACTCTCTGTTGTGTTAAAAGCGTATGCGTGATGCATGATAATGCAATGCCGTTAACGATACCAGTTGAACGACACACCACCAAAGCTGATAAAAGTTCTCAGTTTTGCCTACAGGAGTATTCAAAACGATAACAACATTCAGCCTTCCGTTCTAGCTCCTGAGATGGTGGTTTATTGACAGGAGGATCTGACAGATTGGCACTACGTAGTACACGAGGAAAGTAATACTGCGCAGTAAAAACAGCGTCCTCGCAGCTACCAGGCATTCTATGCTTGCGTGGCGGCGAGCAGCGCCGGTGGTGTTTGCAGCATCACACCCAAGTGAAGCGTGTTATTCGTTGGTAGAGTGTTTGATGGCGCGAACTTTGCATTATTATTATCAATCATCTGGTGCTTTTTCAAACCTCGCGCGCGTTCCTTGCAATGTGGAAATGTATTGCATCTTGCACTGGTTGCGCCACAAAAAAAAAGGTCGCCACACCAATAACACCAGATATGATAAGATGGCTTGCGCCGAGGCCATGGAAACCAGCGCGCACAGCCTTCCAAACGACTCCACTTGTATTCTTTAAAATGAGGCGAGGCAGCTCAGATGAAAGACGTTTTAAAGAAAGTGATTTTTAAACCTCCTTTGCTAGGGAACACCGAATCTAAACTATTTGCGAAAATTGAAGTTTACGACTCTTTCTTACCACAAATTGAACATGACATGTTCACGCTACTGTGAAGCCTAACTTCCAGTGCGCTTCCTTGAATTATATGCTTCAAAACCCTTTTCACTGTTACAGTTAGGCATGTGAATTTTGTCGAAATAATTGTTCAGTACATGCGACGACGTCCATGCATACCTTATTCCTTGGCCAAATATTTCATAGTTTTAATAATAAACAATAATAGTAGGATAAAAATAATAATAGGAAACAGCCGCGTACATCTTCTTGCTTCAACGGTCGTTTCGTTAACTTGGTAGGCTCCCTGCACACTGCTCCGCATAACATAGATTCCCACAGGGTGTGGGAATCCACAGGGCGTGGTAGGCTCCCTGTCGTTTTTTTTTTATTTGCATCCCATCGCGGCAGCATCACATGTATGCTCGCCTGAGCAAACGCTGTTGCCACTCAGCGAAATGTGGATGGAACGCGCAGATTGATACATTTTCATGACCGAACTTCTTGCGCAGCTTCCACAGCGTTACACCTGATGTCTGAAATGAAATATCATAGGGCCGCTTCCAGGTTTCTTCGCTAGCAGATTTGCAGGACAATTCTATAAGCTTTCACCACCACATTCATTCAAACTACTCGTTGGCTTGTAACCTGCAAACGGTAAAATGCGACATCAAAAACCTTATTGCATTAGCATTAGACTGTCATCGTCAGGAGGGTTCTCCGGGAACATTTTTTTTTACAAAAACGGGCCCTGGTTAGCTTTTGGCCTAATGAAGATAGGTGCTTTGTCGTAACATAAAATATGCAGTGCTTTTGGAGGGCATAGTCAACGTCTATGTAGAGATTTTCAATATGGCAGTAATTTTAGCCGCTTCTGCCACAATATTGTGTGACTTATTAGCGCATAAACCGCTTGATTAGTGGCTTTCGTGTTGAGGTGCTAAGCACAAGATCATGAGATCAAGTCCAGGCCATGACAGCCCTAATATTATAGGGCAACGTGAAAACAAAAAAAAAAACGCCCATGTACTAAGAATGAGGTCCACGTTAAAAAACACAAGGTGATCGAAATTAATCCGGAGTCCACCACTGCGGTGTGCCTGAAAATCAGATCGTGATACCACCACGTGAAACCTCGGAGATTTTTTACTTTAATTTTGAAAAGTACAATGCTGAGTAACTGCATGGGCCAACGATCATTCAGCACTCCTAGCGGCCAAGAGACGTCGAGAGACAGAGTGACAGCAGGTTGTGATTTTTTCTTTGGCCAAGATTTTTCGTTACTTTACCTAGGTCTTTAGGTAGATAGTAGGTCTTCCAAGCTTAAATTTTTCTTGTGGAAAAGAATGGGCGTCATTGTTTTGTTAATACGCAAACATGTATACATTGCACTAAGACGGCGCTGTAGTTTTGGATGTGAAGGTGTCAAATGCCCCATTGACCGGAAAAGCCGGCGTCTGTCATCTGTAGCAGCGAAACGGCAGGCAAATTGGCATTGACTGTGACGACACGTCATGAGTGTGCCATGACAAAGCCGAGCGGGTGAAAGAGTACACCTGCAGCCGCGCTAGCATACCAGGTGTTGTGTCAGGGGAGAGACCATCACCGCGACGCCACGTCACCCTTGCTCTCACTCACGGAAGCCTGCGCGCTATCAGCAACCTCTGTTAGCACCAGTGGACTTAACTGCTTCGCGCACCTCACGGCCTCAGTGCCCATTGCAGCTTCCTCGGTTTCTCGTCACGCAAGACGTCGGTGGCATGCGGTGTTGGCACCTCAGTCTGCTGCTGCTTGCTGGGTCGGGTAGCACGCACCGCTGTGGTGCATTACACGCAGCGCAAAACTCTAACAACCGCTCATCGGCGTACAACTGGACATTATTGCTTTCGCATTCACAGCTAATAATACTGCTAGGTGCTTAGGTGCCCTCGTTTTTTTTCGCATCATCATGTATGACCTCTCATCTTCAGTTAGAAACTGTTTGTGCACTTTGTGAATTGTCGGTCAAATTAGAAGGTTTACGGATTCCTTGAATGGCCATGTAAAGCCTCTGTAGTTATCTGGAAGGACTCGTAAATGTCACTAGTCTGACCTATTCTATCTTCAGTCTCCTCAGCTGAAACGCAGTCATCATCATCAGCCCTTTTATGCCCACTGCAGAACGAAGGCCTCTCCCTGCGATCTCCAATTACCTATTTCCTGCGCCAACCGATTCCAACTGGCGCCTGCGAATTTCCTGATTTCATCAGCCCACCTAGTTTCTGACATCCTCGACTACGCTTACCTTTTCTTTGCATCCATTCTGTAACACTAACGGTCCAGCGGTTATCTAACCTACGCATTACATGGCCTGCTCTGCTTAATTTTTTTCTCTTAATATCAATTAGAATATCGGCTATCCCCGTTTTTTCTCTGATCAAGAACGCTGTCTTCCTGTCTCTTAACGTTGCGCCTAACATTCTTCATTTCATCGCTCTTTGTGCGGTCTTAGAGCTTCTCCTCGAGCTTCTTTGACAATCGCCAAGTTTCTGCCCCATATGTTAGCGCCGGTAGAATGCACTAATTCTGCACCTTTCTATTCATGATAGTAGTAAGCTGCCAGTCAGGGTGCGACAACGTCTGCCGTGTGCACTGCAACCCATTTTTATCTTTCTGTAAGTTTTCTCCCCGTGGACAGGGTCTATTGTGAGTACTTGTCCTAGGTAAACGTACTTCTTCACAGAATATAGAGGCTGAGTGGTGATTCTGAACTGTTGTTTCCTTTCCAGGCTATTGACCATTTTCTTTGTTTTCTGAATATTATTCGTCAACACCACTCTTACACTTTTTCTGTTAACGTTCTCAATCATTAGTTATAACTCGTCCCCAGTGTTGCTGAACAGAACAATGTCCTCTGCAAACCGAAGGTTGCTGAGATATTCGCCGTTGATCCTCACTCCAATGCCTTGCCAGTCTAATAGCTTGTATACCACTTCCAAGTATACAGTGAATAACATTGGAGAGATTGCGTCTCCTTGCCTTATCCCTTTCTTTATAGGCATCTTTCTACTTGTGAAGAATCGAGATAGCTGTTCAATCTGTAGATATTATCCAAGATATTTACGTAATCCTTCTGTGCTCCTTGATTACGTAATGCCTCTATGACTGCTGGTACTATTGAATCAAATGCCTTTTCGCAATCTATGAAACCCATTAAGACAGCTGCCTGTACTCTGCAGATTCCTCCGTTACTTATTGGTGACAGGATGGGATGAATTATAGAGTATCTCTCCCTGAAGCCAGCCTGTTCCCTTGAGTGACTGAAGTCGAGTGTTGCCCTTATTTTATTAGAAATTATGTAGGTGAATATTTTACATAATACTTAAAGTGAGCTAATGGGTTTATAATTTCTCAATTCTTTAACGTCGGCCTTTTTGTGGATTATTAGAATGTTGGCATTCTTCCAGTTCTATGGGACCCCTGCAGTCGTCAGGCATTTCGTATAAAGGGCCGCGAGCGTTTCAAGGATGATGACCCCTGCATCTTTGATTAAATCGACAGTCATTCCATCTTCTACTGCCGCTTTTTCCCATTTGATGCCTTGCAAGGCCCTTCTATAGCTTCTTTGCTAGTTATAGAAGAAGTGTCTGTACCTGTCCATTAATACTTGGAATGGAGGTGCCGTAGCTGCTCTGGGTACTGTACAGGTCAGTATAAAATTCTTCCGTTGCTTTTACTATTTCTTCGAAATTAGCGATGATATTAGCCTGAGATCAGTACATACATCTTGGCTTCTCCTATGCCAAGTTTTCTTCTCACTGATTTCATACTGCGTCCATTTTTTACGGCTTCCTCACTCTTTCGCAGGTTATTGTTTCTAATATCCCTTAATTTCTCCTTATTGATAAGTTTTCTCTTGACTTGGACACTTTCATTATTTATCGTTTCTTTATAAGGTCTTTGGTTATTTGGCAGAGTGTACCTACTGGTAAGCTCTCCCGATCACAGTATTTACAATATAGCGCTCGGACAATACTCATGGTATTATTCGACCGGTTTTATACCGCACCCCAACTCGATTTGCAGTGATGCGGAGCGCTCGAGGGAAGGGAAATGGAGAAAGCCTTTATCAGCCAAATGTGCTAGTGGCTCCCAGAGCAATTGAGTCTATAACCACGCCATGGAGTTTTTTGCGGAACTCGGTCGCGCTCCCAGCTCCAAGGCGAGAACGCCTCCGGGCACTCTGAGCTGGAGCATGGTGCTATCAAAAAACCAGGCGACTGTGTCCGAGCACTCGATTTCCACCATCCGAATTTAGCATAACTTCTCACTGCATATACGCAAATTAAGGTTCCTTTTATACATCCCATACGAAATATTACCGCTAAGTAAAACCGCTCCATCAGTGTAGATTGACAAGGTAGTGGTTCAGAACTCTAGTTGCTAGAGTGTCGCGGTATTAGGTTAATAATTTTAAGATGAAGTGATTGTCACACGTTCATATCCTGAACTTCGCACGATATCTCAACGCTGGTGCGTCAATCTGACATCTCGGATTTCAAAGTACTTTGTTTTGGTGCTTTGGCCAGTATAGTTCAGTAAAAGATCAGTAAAACTTGCTAAGTATAGTCTTTGGCTATGCTTAGCAAGTTAGCAAGTTAGAAGTACACGCCGCCATGCTGTGTTCTGGAATTACGCTTTTGGGCATGACTAATTACGCGTTAAGAAATGCGGGTAACAATTATCTACCTGGTAAACTCTTTGTTTGCCTTGTCTGAAAAGCCCAACGCTAAACTATAAATCTGGTTGCCTACCTAATGATTGCTTCAATGTCACCTTGTCTCTTTCTTTTCCTTTCAATTTGCCGCAATATAGAAGGCATCTACTTGGTGGCAGCAATGCGGTTTGAGTAGGGATTAAAACTTTTCAATTTCAAGGATTGAGATGAAATGTCTAATCGACTTCCTACTCGGTATTTCAGAAGAGAAGGTACTCCTGCTATAGTGGAAAATTGCATGAATACTTAAATCTTGAGTTGGAAGCGTCGATACGTTTCCGGGCGCATTCTGACTTGTGATCAATCAACCGCACTTTCCGACGCCAACCAGCCTCTCCGCAATCACTAACTATGCCTCTTCGAAACGCACATCTAACACTCCACGAAGGATTTTCCTTAATGCTGAAATTGCCTGGCAATATTGCGAGCTAGCTTACGTTGCCAACCACTCGAACTTCTGCTTGATGTGCTTCTCGAAGAATTTTGTCTGTTTATGCAGGTTGTTTCGTACTTGTCTGTGGCACTGTGTGTGCTTCCCTTGAGACATTGTCTAGACGTCCTGATCAGCATGCAGTGTCGCGGCTGGTGGAGCATCCACGCCGAAGCCAATGCAACCTACGAGATTTCTTCGGAGCCTTAGAGTGATCGTTTATCTAACTGGCGAAGTGCATCGCTCATTTATCATCCAGCACTTAAGTAAACTTCTCCCTAGTGACGGAGTGGCACTGCAGCACCGTCAATGGCGAGGGAAGCTTTTAGTGCTGATGACTCCGGAAAAATAATTACTCCGGTTAATGAACCAGTGGAGCGAAACCTGTGACCAAACGGTCTTTTTGCATGAAGTCTGGGCTAAGGTGCTCCTGAAGTAAAATATCACCTCAGACATAACAGATGTAAATTTTCATTAGCTGGTAGCAAGCGCTATATCTGTGCAGCTTTTATTCGATTTATCCTTGCGTACTTCCTGAAAGTCCGCATTGGCATGGCACTGGCAGAAGTATTTTTCGAAATGCTAGGTACGTGTGCAGATACCATGCAGGTGTATTCGCACATAAACCCGTACCTTTCAGCTTTGCAGCTACAAGAAAAATAAAAAGAAGTAGTGCCTTTCCCTGCTGGTTTCATGCAGTTCCCTTGCGTCAGTGCATAAAGTAAAGCAAACAAAGTGTGCTGGTAAGATAAAGCTATTGCGCTGGAACTGCAACGCCTATGACACAATACCGTTGAAATCAGCGGAAGCTATCATGCTTCGTTTTTGCGTACAGCATGGTACGACCGTACACACATATATATATATATATATATATAAATATATATATATATATATATATATATATATATATATATATATATATATATATATATATATATATATATATATATATATATATATATATATATATATACTAAAGCAGCTCAAGTACCTCGTCAGGAACATTAGATGAGGTTCGGGTACAGCCACATTGAATACGATGACGTGCCGGCTGAACACATAGTACAGACATTCCTATGAGCTATCACTATTCGAAAACTATTATTTGACTAGCGACTTAAAGCCAGAGAGCGAGAGGGAGAGAATAAATTTTATTTGCTCCAGAGGTGGAGTTCTCAAGAGCGCCTGTGGAAGTATACTCAGTCCAAGGCTCCCTCGGCCTTTGCTGCTTCTCTGGCGCGTCCAGCCAGTGAAATCGATCCTTCGGTTCGCAGCCATGGACAATGCAGCCTCCCAATGCTCCATCGCGGAGATGTACATGATGGGCACTGCCTTTATATTTTGGTATGCCCATGTTGTATGGTTTTAAATGTGTTTCTAACCGCACCAGAGGCAACTGTATCTGTATTCGATTGGATGTATCTGATTGTAAATACGTATACGAGGATGTTAGTTTTTTTGTAACCACCGCCAGAACACTGAGGGCTCCTTGTGGATTGTATTGTGGCTTGAGGTATACCGCCTTTATGATTCCCCCGAAGTGCTCGAAAATTTCCGCGCAAAGAAAATCGGTGATTACAGCAGTAGGACGGGTAGGAAAGACCTGTAACACGCAATAAGTACAAAAAGGACTGCTGGAAAGTTGTGCTATGGGCACGCGGAAGGAAGACGCAACTACGGTGGGTGGTGTGTGACACGTGATGGACCGGCATGATGGTCGAATTTGTTGTTAAGTGTTAGCGAGTGGAAAAAAAGGAACTTGTGATGAAGATTTAGCTCTGAGATTCTCTGACGATTGGCCAGAGCGGTAACTTAAGTTAAATATAGTTAGTTAGGATGAATCCCGCAGCGTAGTTTCATGACTGATTTGTCGGTTGTGATTACAATTACGTCATAAGGGTGTCAAGTATTGCAGTTGCAAAAACGCAAAAACGCGTCGATTCACTTTGCAATACGTGCATGTTGACGCCATGTGGTAAAATTTGTTTCCGAGTCCCCTACCACGACATGCCTAATAGTCATGTTGTAGTTTGGGCAGTTGAAGTCCTATATTTCATCCACTAATTTGGTCGGCGGACAACTTAACAGAGGATGGTACGAGCTAAAAAGTGTGGTGGAGGCAGCTTGTGACACAGTTTGCAGAAATCGTAATTTTGTTTGCGTGATGGGTCAAAATAAAGTCGCGCAAGATGAGAGCTCACAGATATTTGAACGAGTGAGCGAGAGTTACAGGACATCTGTTAATGGCCTAGGCGGAGGTGGTAATGTTGTGACCATGGTAAAAGGAAATTAGTACGGCACTATTAACGCGTAGGTACGTCAACAAATTTTTGCACTACTCTCCTATTTCATGAAGATAGTTGTAGGAGATGAAAGTGTCAGATATCATTGTCATGAGGTGGTAAACGACAGAGACACCGGAGAAGTGGCGTATTATCGATGACACGTTCCGCGATCAGCCGCCTACATCGTTTCCAAAATATCGCCATGGAGTCATGCGTCAATACCATGCAAAAATAAAACAAGCGGGCTCTCACACTAATTAACTGTAGGAAAATCATATCGATTAGGACCCTAAAAGTTTTTGGAAGAGACAATTTGCGCTACAGTAGAATAAAGGACATGTTATATTAGTTTAGAGCATTTGGTTGTGATCAAAATAGGGTGGTAATTTTTTTGGGTAGAACATCGTACCATTGTACAGATGTGAAGCGGATATTATAGCTACCGAAATTAATTGTGTTTCTGCTGTCTTTCTGTGGTGACCTGCTAACAATTCTTAATGTTATAGCTTGGCACAAGACGCACATGCCTATGTCTGAACGTACTCGTCGACTGTTGCTGCTGATTCTACCTCCAGTCCAGGTTGTTGCTGAACATTATGTAATCTGGGCGCCTGTAGCATAAACTATGCTATTATGATTTTACTCAAATCTCCTAGGGAAGAAGCGCCCTTCCTCGGGAAGCGCTGCTTATGTAGTGCGCTAGCCTTGAACTCCAAACAATGCACTTCACCAACTTGACTACGAGGCTGTGTGTTATGATTCTTTTCTTTAATTTTTCCTCGTTGTGCAACGAAAATCCTATTGTGTCAATTTGTTGTTTAGCGTGGAACCTTTTTTTCTTCTCCATTTTGGTGTTGTGGCTTTCCTTGATGTCAAGCCACAACAGAACTATCTCAAGCTTACGGCTTGAGTGTGCGACACTCAAGCACCGTAGGTCACTATGATCATAGTAAAGCTGGTTATCTTTTATTGTGAAGATGTCTAATTTGACACAAGGCCTTTCTAGCGCCATTAAAGTTGTCTGCATACATACGTAACGGATTTTTGCACTCATTCCCTCATTCGTAGTCCTCCGACGAAATTCTGTGCCGCTGAGGAATACGCTCTTGCACATCATATATCCGGATATATGTTAAATGGACAATCGCAACACATGCGATTCCAGAGCCACTCTGGAGCATATAATATGGGAATGCCGAGGGATACATAAAAATAGCGAGAACGCGGCCTCTAGCAACAGCTTTCGCACGCGCCGGGAAGCCGCGCTGCTCAGCCCCGCCCTCGAGGATCAACTATTGGCCGTCCAGCGAGCCGAGGATGCCGCCAGGGCCCACGAACGCCTGGCCGTCACCTAGGCGGGGCCTTTGACCTTCCCCACCAACTCGCAGGACACGCAATAAGTTTTTTCCTCCTCCTGAGAAATA
The DNA here is from genome assembly GCF_038994185.2 of Dermacentor albipictus. Taxonomy (NCBI): domain Eukaryota; kingdom Metazoa; phylum Arthropoda; class Arachnida; order Ixodida; family Ixodidae; genus Dermacentor; species Dermacentor albipictus. The sequence goes on from NC_091824.1 coordinate 51,143,760, forward strand.
CGCTGCATTCCTTTCTCCTAGATCGTGGTTCTGTCACGTAAAGCCTCATAATGTAACTTTTTAAATACTCTGTTTAAACCTGCTGTACTTACAGCACAATACGCTTGCGTGCCAGTATGTGTTCCATTGTTCGTGTGGCGGGAATATCTTACACACGTGCTACGAAGCAAACTTTATTTTCAAGAACAAAAATTAAAGGGACATGATTGCAATACCTAACGGACGTCTTGACAGACCCCCCTATATTGAAGGCAACCTGCCGTTTCTTCTGCCATACAAAAACGCTTTCCGCTATGATACTAAATATCTTCCTTGATTGCTTCTATAGCTCCCGAACAGCGAGATTTCATAACAGTTTGATGCGCCGTACTCACTGTGCCTGCCATCTTTATTGGGCACGTGGGAAGCTGCGACAAGTATAGAAACACATTAAAAAGTTAGGTGAGCCTGGTGCACATTGTCTTTATTAAACGGACATACGTGACGATAAGAAATAAATAAATAAACGATAATGTTTAACATTATGTCTTGGCTCTTGGCTTCTAAGCGTGCGTTTTGAGTGACTTCTCTGAGGTGACAGAGCCCCAGGGATACACGTCTCTCTAATCATGCCTGTCTGCTGAAGGAAGCCGGCCGGCGCAACTCTGTCCTTTTTTATTATTATTAAGTTTTATCTTTTATGACGCAACAGTAGTAGCCACTTTGCAGCGGTGGTCCCTGATTGGCCGCGGTTGCCTCCGATCAACTTGGGCAGCCATTAGTGAATGTATTTTCTTTCTGCAGTGAGGCGAGACCTGGGACCTACAGTGCAACTGGGTGCGGCCTAGACAGAAAGTGCCTGAGGGAAGAAACGTAGACCAGTCGATGGTGGTCCTATACCTCTTCCTACCTGGGTAATTGGGGCTATTTTACTGTCTACAACAAAATAGCAGCAGTAATGACGGCATAACCTAGACGCCTAATCGTTCAAGAGGCGTATTAGGAAACATAGTTAGCCAATAAGCAGCGTAGACTGATCGGCCAAGAATTACGTTTCGCTTTCCATTCATAACGAGACGTTTCTCGCAAGAATAGGGGAAATGTATGAAACAGCAGCGCATGGCTCGAAAGAAAAAAATACACATGAAAATGCTGAACAGATGGACCGTATCAGTTGCGCGTTTTTCATGAATCCGATTTCTTCATTCACTATTATTCTGTGCCCGGAGATTGCGAAAATAAAGCAGAAATTTGGGTTACATGACAAAAGACCAGAATGAAATTTAATACCATGCCTCCTATGTATGCGTGCTCAGCGCGTATAAGGTCTCAGTAGGATGGATGAATGTTTGTTCAAAGGTCGAGTAATATAAAATTACAAGAAGTAGCCCAGTTAAAAAAGCCAAGTTCCATAACTAACACTGATAGGTTCTCGATAATCACGGCCGTCTTAAAAGTAGAGATTGTGCAGCACACAGTATGCAGAACTATAAGAACACTTATTAATGATAAGTAAGCATCTTGATATTACCAATCACAGATAACATACGATTATTCGACTGAAATATGACAGTTTAATACAACAGACTTTAATGTTACAAAACCGCTTCCGTGATTTTTTTATAGAGAGGTTTCCTGCAGCTGCATAATTTATTCATTTGTTCAAAATACTACTAAACGGCATCAACCTGGCAGTAATACGCCGGGGGAAGTCAGATAAGACTACCATAGAACAGTTGCGCTTCCATAGAAGAAAGTAAAAAAAAGAGTAATGCTGTATTGAGGGACTAACAACAAAGAAAACGCAGTTCATCAGCAGCTTTATCACAAGCGGAATACCAGAATAAAACAGTGCAAACAATACAAAAAGGGGCTTACAGGAGCCGGGTCTAGAGAATGTTAAGGTGCTGTGAATGCGTAACAATTCTTAAAATTTATGTTTCTTTGTGATTTCGTTCTTTTTTATTTGCTTCCATAAGGAAGATGCGGGATGGCCCAGGCAAATAGCGACACCTTGGCTTGAAAGAAACGTGAGCCCCCCCCCCCCCCCTCCCCCCCACCTTGTGCATGGCCTACACCAAACGCAAGAGCTCAAATATGTCTATACAACAAGAAAATTAGTACAGAAGTAACCGTACACACGAATGCATACGAAGAACAATACATCCTTACTTACTGCTCACTAGCTCAATACACATAAGATATATATATATAGACGTGAACATAAGATTGTAAATTAAAATTTTAAAGTCATCAAAATAGTACATGGAGTTTCAAATCCTGTATACTGCACTTTTCTACAACAGTGCCGGTTGTTCATGTATTCAAAAGTCGTGCCATAGATAACGGATCATTCGTCCATCAATTTCCTCCTGAAAATATAGTATGCACCAAAATTCTTTGTTTCTAAAAGTGTAATTGCCTATGTTTGTCTTTAGGTTAGCAAGGTTGATCAGCGTGTGACATTTCCGATGCATGGACTTTTTGTATATGACAACAAAGTTCCAATCCCCGCAGGGGCGTCTGCGTCAGCAGGCGTTTGGTGTGTTGCGACACCACGGACCCGAGCACATGAGGGTTTAACCCTCCCGCGTGTAGCCGTGCGCGGCTTAGCCGTGTCTGGGGAAAAGGGGATCCTGGGGGTTGAGCCGATGCTGGGTGTTTGGACCTTTAAGGCCCTCCGGCGGAGGCAACACACCTCTTTGGCCTCTGCTTCACATAGACGGCACCCCCGGACTGACCCACCCGGGGGAAATCGGCAGTCGCCTTTTCCTGTCCTCCTCTCGAATCTTCGTCTTTCTCTCTCGTCTTTTACATCTTTCCTGTCTTCTCATTACTTCTCCTCACTTCCTAGTTTCCCGGCGGCAAGGGTTAACCTTGTGTAGCTAGCCAGCCTTGGTTATGCTGTATTTGGTTATAGCAGCGATGTACGGCTGGCGTTGGCAGGGTTTCTATAGCAGGAGCTCCTGTCACGTCCCCCTGTTGGGCTCCATGGTGGGTGGTCGGCATCGCGGCCGAAAACCCAACTGTACATATGGAAAACGCTTTTCCTAAACTCCCTGATCGCCCTCAGAAACGAGGGCGCACCGAAGAGGTCTTTCAGTTTCTCGGACGCCAAGTCCACAATTTTCCTCGTTTTCATGTAATCCACGCAGAAAAACCGGCTAAACAAGTACGAACAATCTCCCCTTTCCTAGTATCTAAGTCCCTTACCGAAGTTTTTGGCCCAGGATTTAAGGTGTCAAGGATGGCTAGCGGTGACCTCCTCTTGGAGCTCCGCGACCAGAAGCAATTTGAGAAGCTGCCACAGCTAGTATCATTTGGGGAGACCCAAGTCGTTGTAACCCCGCACCGCACGATGAATACCTCCCGCGGCGTTGTCTCGGACGATGATTTGCTGGAGCTCACTGAGGCTGAGCTCTTGGAGGGCTTCAGCGAACAGAATGTTATAAATGTCAAAAGAATTAAGATGAGGCGAGATGGAAAAGAACTTGCGACCAAACACCTAATACTCACCTTCAATTCAAGTGTCTTGCCCGAGTCAATCGAGGCCGGGTACATCAAGCTCCGTGTAAGACCATACGTGCCAAATCCCCTCCGATGTTCCAAGTGTCAGCGTTTTGGCCACAGTTCGCAGAGCTGCCGAGGCCGCCAAACTTGTGCGAAATGCAGCGCGCACGAACACTCCTCTGAATCTTGTGAGAATGCATTCCACTGTGTAAACTGTGATGGCGAGCATGCCGCATACTCGCGGTCATGCCCGTCTTGGAAGAAAGAAAAAGAAATAGTCACAATCAAAGTAAAAGAAAACATATCATTCAAAGAGGCACGCAGGCGGGTTGCATACCTTCCTAAGGCCAGCTTTGCCGAAGTGGCGCGTCAGGGGGCAGCGTCACAACGGCCTCCGGCGGCTGTCCGACCCACAAGCCGTGAGTCGGCAGTTACGCCATCTGCCCCCGCGGCGGTTGCAGCTAGCGCTGCCCCGCCTACCCAGCAGACGGGGCCACCGACCCCGAAGGTGGGTGCAGCCGAGGCTGCCCCACCCTCCCCCGCCCCTTCTAGCGCTGGCAACAGCCGGCGCACCCAAATTCCTCAAAATGCCCCATCGACCTCCGGGCTGGTGGGCGCAAGGGTCTTGCCCTCCAAGGCGGGACTCTCTCTGAAAACTTCTCGCTCGCAAGAGCACGTGTCCGGAGCCTCACTAGAGGCAATGGACACTACACATGTCCTCAAGGCGCACCAAACGCCTAAGGAGCGGCGAGGCTCCCTTGAACGCTCCAGAAAGGGCAAAACCCCGGTTACAGGGCCTCGAAAGAGCTCTGTAATCTAAGGCATCACTGCCGTTTCCGTAAGCACAGCACCAATTTACTATAAAAATTGATACACAAATAATTCAGTGGAATGTCAGAGGTCTCCTTAGAAACCTTGATGATGTGCAAGAACTCATCCACAAACATAATCCAAAAGTGCTGTGTTTACAGGAAACACACTTAAAATCTATACACACAAACTTTCTCCGAAAGTATGTTACGTTTCGCAAAGACCGCGAGGATGCTGTCGCAGCATCTGGCGGTGTAGCCATTATTCCTGACAAAAGTATAGCATGTCAGCATTTAAAGCTCCAAACGGCCCTTGAGGCCGTGGCCGTTCGAGCCGTACTTTTAAATAAACTCATTACAATCTGTTCTCTGTATATACCACCACATCATCACCTTCACAGACGCGACTTAGAGTCATTAATAGATGAGCTCCCGGACCCCTATTTTATTCTTGGTGATTTTAATGCACACAGTACTTTGTGGGGCGATTCACGCTGTGATGCGCGAAGTCGCGTCATTGAACAGGTGCTTTTTTCCTCTGGAACATGTCTGCTGAACACGAAGGAGCCCACATATTTTAACCTGTCCAACAAGTCATACTCTGCCATAGATCTCAGCATTTTATCGCCGACGCTTTTACCCTATTTTAAATGGAATGTGCTTAACAACCCGTATGGGAGTAACCACTTCCCAATAATCCTAACAACCCAGAAAGAAGATCAACTTCCCCCGCAGGTCCCTCGGTGGAAGGTTGACTCAGCCGATTGGGAACAATACCGAACTCTTACACATATGACTTGGACGTAGATTTCCGGTATAACCATAGATGACGCTGTTAGATATTTTACAGCTTTTATACTTGATGCCGCATGCAAATGTATCACTCAAGTGAGCGGCATGAGTTCCAAACGGCGTGTTCCCTGGTGGAACGATGCATGCAGGCAAGCACGGAGGAACCAGTACAAAGCGTGGGCGATATTTCGCGATTCTCCTACAGCTGAAAACCTGGAAAACTTTAAACATGTAAAATCCCAGGCAAGGAGAACGCGCCGACAAGCAAGACGAGAGAGTTGGACGAAGTTCATATCAAGCATCAACTCGTACACAGATGAGACAAAAGTCTGGAATAGAGCGAAGAAAGTTAATGGGCAACAAACGTATTCCTTACCTCTAGTAAATAGCCACGGAGAAAGCCTTGAAGACCAAGCCAACTTTCTCGGTGCACATTTTGAATACATATCGAGCTCTTCACACTACTCCGAAACCTTCCTAAAATACAAAACACAAATAGAACAGCAAAAATTAGAAAGAAAATCTGCTAAAAGTGCTGCGTACAACGATCCATTCTGTATAGCAGAACTGCAGGCAGCACTAAACTGTTGTAATACATCCGCCCCAGGTTCAGACCGCGTAATATACGAGATGTTAAAACAACTACCATCCGAAACACAGAAAACCCTCCTTTACCTATACAACGTTATTTGGTCTTCCGGCGAGATCCCCTCTGTTTGGAAGGAGGCTATTGTAATTCCAATCCTAAAACACGGAAAGGATCCTTCCTCTGTATCGAGTTACAGGCCTATAGCATTAACAAGTTGCCTATGCAAAGTATTCGAAAAAATGATTAACTGTCGCCTACTACACTTCCTAGAATCAAACAAATTGCTGGACCCATACCAGTGCGGGTTTCGGGAGGGTCGATCCACCACTGACCATCTCATACGTATCGAGGCACGTATCCGTGAAACTTTTGTCCATAAGCAGTTTTTCTTATCAGTATTCTTAGATATGGAGAAAGCCTATGATACAACCTGGCGGTTTGGGATTTTGAGAGACCTCTCACAGTTAGGTATACACGGAAATATGTTCAATGTTATCGAAAGTTATCTGTCGGATCGGACATTCCATGTTCGAGTGGGCACTGTTCTGTCACAGAAATTTGTACAGGAAACTGGAGTGCCGCAGGGCGGGGTGCTCAGCTGCACACTCTTTATAGTAAAAATGAACTCTCTTCGTCTACACATACCACATAACATCTTCTATTCGACGTATGTTGACGATGTGCAGATGGGTTTTCAATCAAGTTCTCTTGCAATCTGTGAGCGACAGATCCAACTTTGTCTTAACAGGGTCTCCAAATGGGCTGATGTGAACGGGTTCAGACTGAACCCACAGGAAAGCACCTGTGTCATTTTCTCTATAAAAAGAGGCCTGCACCCTGATCCTGAAATTGTGTTGCATGGTGAGCGTCTGCCCGTAAACAGGGAACATAAATTCTTAGGCATAATTTTAGACGCGAAACTAACCTTTGTACAGCACATAAAATATCTTAAAGACAAGTGCATGAAAACAATGAATATCTTAAAGGTGCTCTCACGCACAACCTGGGGCAGTGATAGAAAGTGCCTCTTGTACTTGTACAAAAGCCTCATACGCACACGACTAGACTATGGAGCCATAGTTTACCAGTCGGCTACTCCAACTGCTCTAAAGATGCTTGACCCTGTCCACCACTTAGGAATTCGCCTGTCCACAGGCGCCTTTAGAACAAGCCGAGTGGAAAGCCTGTACGTTGAATCGGATGAGTGGTCACTGCATCTGCAGAGAACATATTCGTCTTTCATGTATTTTCTTAGAGTGAACGGAAACAGTCAGCATCCCGCGTATTACACCGTAAACGATTTGTCCAGTTGCCAACTTTTCCGCAACCGGCCCAGAGTGGCACAGCCTTTCTCCATGCGTGTTAGAGACATGGCTGAAGAAACAAGGGTTCCACTGCTTGAATACCACCTTATGTCTCCTGCTATACGGCCCCCGCCGTGGCAGTGGCGACCAATAGACTGTGATACATCTTTCGTAGCTGTCACAAAGCACGCGCCTGTCGCGCATATACGAATGTACTTCCTCGAATTACAGCACAAATACTCCTCTCCTGAATTCTTTACAGACGCATCGAAGTGTAATTTTGGCGTATCTTACGCAGCGGTCGGTCCATCCTTTTCAGATGCCGGTGTTCTGCACCCTAACACAAGTATTTTCACAGCAGAGGCCTACGCGATATTGGCTGCCGTTAAACACATTAATGAATTTAATATCCCAAAGGCAGTTATATACACAGACTCTTTGAGTGTTGTAAATGCTTTGAAAACTGTCCGGAAATATAAAAACCCTGTAATTCTATCTCTTTACTCAGCATTATGCACAAACAATCAGTCCAAACAGCATATCGTCGTATGCTGGGTGCCGGGGCACCGAGAGATAGAGGGAAACGTGTTGGCTGACGAGCTAGCCACATCCGTCAACGCGAACGCTTCCAACACTTCCACGACTGTCCCTGTAATGGACCTCAAGCCCTCAATAAGAAAAAAGCTAAGGGCTTTCTGGCAGTGCTTGTGGGACAAACAAACAGAAAATAAACTACATGTTATCAAGCCGTATCTTGGCAACTGGCCACCGGTATCAAAGAACCGCCACACAGAAGTAACACTTTGCAGACTCAGGATAGGACACACATACAGCACACACGCATACCTCTTGTCCGGTGGCGATCCACCCATGTGTGATAAATGTGGTGAGCCACTTACCGTGATTCACATCCTGCTGCAATGCAGTGAATTAGACGCTAATAGGAAAAAGCATTTTCCATTACCACACCGTCAACAAATTCCCCTTCATCCTCTTATGATCATAGGTATGGAACCGCTCTTTAAATATCAATCCGTGTTCGCACTTTTAAAAGATGCACATAGTTTTCATGTCATATCACCAGGAAATACGTAGCACGGCCTCTTAACTGAGGTTTCTGCTGCGATAACTGCACTAAAACAAAGCACCTGCCTCCCAGCCTTTGGGCTCAAAGGCCTCCCGGAGGCTTAGGTGATATTTCCACATTCTTGCATTTTAGCTCCACGATCACTTATCACGCGTACTAGATCCATAGACAACTATATGTATCACTATCATAATTTTATATTATATATCATTTTACGCTTTTATGATACGGAATGATTTTAGGCCACTTTACAGCCATGTCACATCCCACCATCGTAACTCACCAATCAGCGTTTAACACATCATTATCAGTCATGGCGCTCTTTGGCCACACCTGGCCCTTGCGCCACTAAACAATACACATCCATCCATCCAACAAAGTTCCAATAGTACAGTTTTAATGCTGTTTTATTGCTACAACGTCAGAACAGGTTTTCCATTTGTGCACGATAATCTGTCTTTGCAATGGGGCGAATTGCGTTTTTGTGTAACACATACATATTTCGAATGCTCCTATGTGTACAGTTACCCCAAACTAATTAGGCAATAATTTATACTAGACAGAAAGAGCGTGTTATAAATAACTTGTTTGATTGGTTCAGGTAGAGTGTAACAAAATTTTGCGAGTATGTCAACATGGTTTGTTACTCATACCTCAACTTAATCAAAGTGTGAATCCCAGACGATGTCTTCATGAAAAATAACAACAACAATTTTTATTGTGTCAACAATCTATACAGCTGAACAACCAAAGAATAGGTTCAAATTTGTTGCTATTTGATTTTAACGCGAATGAAAGCAAATAGCTCTTCTTTACGCTGACTATTTCGTTAATGTATTTTACCCACTCCATATGTGGTTTTCCTGCAATATTTTATTAACTCCAAGCATCAGACTCAGTATGTTAGGGCTCCTAAAGAAGAGACTAGCGTTATTGGCATGAATCGCGTAGCGGGCATGTCACTAATTGAGGTAGTATCATTTATACATAAAATGAATAAAGGGGCCACAATATACTACCTTGTGGAACACCTTTGGCTATTTTCACAAGCGAAGACACCATTTTTTCTATGGTTAAACATTACAAATGGTGTTCTAAGTAGGACCTAAAGAATTGCGGAGAGGTACCGCTAAGTGGATATAGTTCAGTTTTTTCTAGAAGTAATTTGTGGTTTTACCGATCAAAAGTCTTTGAAAGGTCAATGTATAGGGCAAGGCGCGCTTTTCCAAGGTCAAGGACATTAACAATAGCTTATTTCTGCGTCAAAAGAACGATTTTAATAGACCTGGGGCCCTATAACGTAAAACTATTCCAATATGTTTCTATTCCAATTTCCTGACGTCAAATTTGCGTAACCACCGACGCAAGCACCGGGCGGTCACCCATAGGGTTGTCTGAACAGACCAATCAAACTCTCTCCTCGTTCATAGGAGGTCCCTTTTGTTTGCTTGAAAAACGAATAACATTGCCTACACTGAGCGGCTTGTTGTATCTAATTGGCTGACAAGAGGCGAGGAGAACGCTCAAGTGGAGAGGGATTCACTAGGGCAGAGCCAGTGCATTGAAAACCGATAACCGGATGAAGAGGGTGGTGCCGGCGTCTGCGATTGGTCGGCTTTCCCTTACTTAGCTTGTGGTGGCTGGTCGAAAATCGCGGCGGCATGCAACGGAAGCTTAAGAATGAAGCTAAAATTGACCCTCAGCAAAGAAGAGTTGGCAGAATGAGGTAGTAAACGTGTCGAAAGTGCTTAAAAACGTTACACGGTTACGCAAGAAGTTTTATTATACGAATATACACCCATGGTCTCCGGCAGGTGCGAGTAGCCAGCGTCTCAGCGATCGGCGGCAGCTATCTTTTATTCCTTTCGGAACGGGGCAGCCTGCGGCTATTCCGAAAAAAATTCAGTTTTGTTCGGCATATTAATGCAGCTTTATCGCGTACACGTCACTTTGACGCGGTGAGTTCGTGCGGTTTTGTGACGTCGCGTGACAGGCAGGTGAAGTGGGTGCAGCCCGAAAACTTTTTACCAATAGCCGAGGGCTAATGGCGAAAAGGGGTCGAATCAGAAATAACTGTTTTTCTTTTTTCTGTCAAATCATGCATAATCAGTGTGCACACATCATATCAGATGGGGAGGTATTGCGGTTTTTGTAACGTCGCGTGACAGACAGGTGAAATGGGGGGTGGTCGAAAAAAGTTTTTGACCAATCGCGGAGGGCTGATAGCAGAATTGGAATAGAAAAGTTTGGAATAGTTTTACGTTATAGCGCCCCTGCCTTGAAAAGCCGCGTTGTGACGTTCTGATTAGATGTACAGAAGCTAATTATTCTCCAGCGGATAATTTAATCCAGACCTTTAGAGATGATAAGCAAAACTGAAATTGGTCTGTAATTTGACAGTTCATTTTTATTGAGATTTTTATGTAAAAACAATTACTTTAAGAATCTGCACAAGCTTGGGAAAACATGTTGATAAGACAAGTTTATATGTGTGTTTAAATAGAGAACCTGTTATATTCTTACGCGAGTGAGGGGTTAAACACTGTAGGCTGTTTACAACTTATATTTACGAAACAATTGCAAAGCTGGCCAATTCTGCCGACAGATCGAGACCCAGGAGCACTTTGTCTACTTTGTCGAGGCGCCTGCGCGCATTGTCAAAAAGTAACAAGCAATATGCATGTAGCTTTATCCCTGGTGGCAGAAGCACCGTCTCCGTGCGTCTAAATGTTAGCGTTAACAGGAGAGTAATAAGGTTTGACGCGTGCGACATACACGACATCAGCGGAATGCGGGAGAGATCTGGCACTGGCATTCACTGGGGCAATTTCATGCGTAACGTGAGTCATGGCACGCGCAGAACTCTATATGGGCCTGCGTACCGAGACAGCAGTTTTTTCGGACAGCCCAATGCAACGGATTGAGGACTACAGCTTTACCAGATTTCCACAGAAAAAGTGCAGATCTCTGTGAAGCACAAACTAGTTGATTCTCTTGGGGAGGTCAGGAGGCGAGCGTGGGCAATTTCACACGCTTGGGCTGCCGTGGTGGTGGCGTCAAGTGCATATTCGATGACATCTACTGCGGCAGATGGAAGATATGTGCTAAATGGCAATGTTGGTGCGCGGCCAAACAACAGAAATAACGTAGAATAACAGTCACTGTCGTGGCACGAGGTATTATACGCAAATGTGGCAAAAAGGTAGACCAAGGTCCCAATCAGTATGGCTGGAGGAGACATGTTTTGCAAGCGTGTCTGTCAGGGTTCACCTCAGACGCTCCGTGCCACCATTAGTTTGTGGATGGTAAGACGTAGTCAATTTGTGACTGGTTGAGAAGAACTGTAGGATATCGGCAATCATTTTAAAAGGAATGTCCGGCCGTGATCAGTGAGCAGTTGGCGCAGAGCTCCATGTTGTAAAATCACGTCTTCCAAAAGGAAATTGGCGACATCTGTGGCGCTGCTTGTCGCAAGCGCTCCAGCGGTAGCATAGCGCGTGGCGTAATTTGTCACCACAGCGACCCAATTCTCGCCAGATGTTAAAAAATAGAAAGGATCAAGTCCAAGCCAGCGCGAAAGAACGACTCCGCGGTACGTGGAGCGGTTGAAGGCGTCCGGCATGAAGCGTCGATGGTGTTTTTCGGCGCTGAAATTTCTCGCACGCCGGAATGTATTTCCGGCCGGATGGAGCGGGCAGCGTCTGGCCAAAAGACGCAAAGGTGAATCTGGTCGTAAATGCGAGAAACGCCGAAGTGACCGGCCGTTCGTAAGTTGTGAAGTTCATCCAGAACAGCTGACCGGAGGTGCTTAGGAATGATGAGATGTAGGGCAGGACCGTCAGGGCGGATGTTGTTGCGGCAGATTGAACCATCCCAGAGACAAACAAGTGAAGAGATGAATCGGAAGGCAGAGGTACCAAGCGGTCAATGATGGCCCGCACGGTGGCATCACGGCGTTGCTCATCGGCGACATAGAGAAGTTGAGAAATGGAGAAAACACAAGCGTCAGTGTCGGCTTAAGGGAGAGCGGGTGGTTCATCCACTGGATAATGTGATAAACAGTCCGCGTCTTGGTGTAAATCGCCCAACTTGTACAGTACTGCGCAGGAATATTCTTGTAGCCGAAGTGCCCAGCGACCAAGCCGGCCGGTAGAATCCTTGAGTGACGAAAGCGAGCAGAGCGCGTGGTGCTCCGTGATGACAGAAAAGTGCGTCCGATAAAAATACAAGCGCAATTTGGAAACCGCCCAGACGAGAGCCAGGCATTCGCGCTCTGTAATGGAATAGCTGCGCTACGCTGCTGTGAGGAGGCGACTAGCGTAGGCAATGATACGATCTTGTCGCCGTTAACATTAGGCTAAGACGGCTCCGATGCCGTGACCACTGACACCGGCACGCGGACCCCTGTAGGAGGTGGCGTGGTGAGAACAGTGGTTAGGTGGGCAAAAACGGCAGCTTGAGCGGCATTCTACGCAAATGGTACATGGTTTTTCAGAAGATCCGTAAGTTGTCATGCAATCGCTGTGGAAAAATTCATGAAACCTTCGAAGTAGGGGCATAGTCCTAACAAACTTCGGACGTTTTTGAAAGACTTAGATAATAGAACGGACATGACACCACGAATTTTCTCTGGGTCTGTTCGAATACCGGAAGCGTCGACGAGGTGGCCAAGCACTCTAATCGGCCGGTGATCGAAGTGCTGACATTTCGAATAATTCAGTTTGAACTCAGCCTTCCGGAATACCTGAAGAATAGCTGCTAAGCGCTCAAGATGTGTGTCAAATGTAGGGGAAATTACGAGAACGTCGTCTACGTAGCATAGGCGTGTTGCCCATTTGAACCATGGAAGCAAGGAGTGTGACATATGTTCCAACGTGGTGAGGGTGTTGCATAGACCGAATGGCACAACTTTGCATTGATATATATCATCAGGCGCGACGAACGCGGTCTTCTCCTGGTCCTTTTCATCCACAGAAGTTTGCCGGTAGTCGGACCGAAGGTCAGTTCATGAAAAGCACTTGCAACCGGGGAGACAATCAAGGGCGTTGTTAAGGCGAGGTAAGGGTTACACGTCCTTTTTTGCTAATTCGGTTTAGATGACGGTAATATAGGCAAAAATGCCACGTGCCAGCTTTCTTTTTAACAAGCACAACGGGTGGCGCCCAAGAGCTGGACAAGGGTTCAAAAATTCCTTTAGCAAGCATCATGTTCACGTCGTCTTGAATAACATTACGCTCTGATGCAGAAACTTGATTTGGCTGGCGATGAATGGGACTAACATAACCAATATTTATGTAATGATTAGCAAGGGCAGTGTGACGCAATTGTCTGTTGTTGAGGTCGAAGATGTCGCGGTAGGAAACGAAGGGTACCATAGAGCTGCTGCTTCTTTAAGCAACAGTCCCGCAGCTGTCATGGGACTACATGTAGCATTGAGGCAAACTGCATCGTCTGGACATGGTGAAGAAAGGGAGCAGACGTCTACTGAAAACGTCGTGACGTGATAATCTACTAGAACACGCAGCGTGGTAACCAATATGCCTTGGAGTAGAACTCGCTTTGTTAGGCCAAAACTGACAACGGGAAGGCGTGTTATCGGCAAGGGTTACGACGGAATGGGGCACTGTGATATTGCGCATGAAAAGAACATCAGGAACAGATGTGAGACGTAATCACCATCGGGCACAGGGAAAATGATACCGAATCGACGAAGGTCAGGGCTTCAAGCGGGAAGTGTAAGAACGCGGTCATACGAAAGTTGTTCGGAAGTTCGGCCCGAATATGCACGAGTATAGGAAGTTCGAGGCAAAGGGTGCCGGAAGAACAGTCCATCAGAGCGGCGTTCGCTGTTGGTAAGTCTATACCTAGAGGAGGCACTCCAATATGGGCCAAATACTAAAAAATAAACGTGCGGGTGCTTACATTAAAGTGTAGTCTAAAGAACCTCCGGTTGTGAAGATTGACCCGGAGTCCTCCACGACGGCCCCCCTAATTCACGCTGCGCTTTAAGGACGTAAAACCACGCAAATTTATTTTGAGTGTTCAAGATCATAAATCACCATTAGGAAGGAACTCGCACAATCGCTATTTATGCGAGGTGATAAAAGTGTTTGGCAGATAAAAACACCGTCCTAGCACATGATGACGCAGATGCTTGTGGCTTAGGTTAGCCGTTGAAGGTTTGGTAAGAATTACAAAAAAAGAGTAGAGCAAAATACAATTTTCAGTGCACGGCCAGATAATGAATTCTTTGCAGATCCAAACTATATGTACTATGTGGATAGGAAACTCAGATATAGTGTCTGACCATGTCAAAAAACAAAACTAAATGTCAAATAAACATCGAACCTGTCGTCGTTGTCGCCGACAGAAGACAGCAGCTGGCGTTGATTGGTTAGTCAGCTTAGTTGCCGACGCCAGTCAATGATATTTTCGTGAGACACTGTAGGTAAACTCTCCATGAGACTTAACAAGTCTCTAAGTAAGCGTGAACGAAACACACATCACAAAACAAAATAAACGGACAGCGGACAACTGCTCCGTTTGTTTCTTCCGGGCTGTGTATGTCTCTTCTATGTCCGTTCCCCAGTTTTACGTGTTGGTATTAGATCGTCACAAATAAGTAGCTAGCCATTACCGCTCTAGTCATTTCTTCTGTAGCTTGTAACTTGCGCTTGCTTACGATGTCAAGAATGCACCAACTAGGACTACAGCAGGCGTATTTATGTCTCCGTGAGACGTCTAATTATCCCTGACCAGCTTAAACGATGATACACCTCTACCTGCGGAATACCTTGGAGTACAAAAATGACATATTCGCTATTTGTTCATGTACAGCATATTGAGCCAGTCTCGCAATGCCATAAAAGTATTGTGACAAAGTTTTAGCTCCTTCCCCGCCATGGTGAATATAGGTGTTTTGTGCAGGTTACGCCAGATTTCTTTTCTGAAGGAACTACTGCATTCAATATTTTATGTAGTACTTAAACAAAAGGAAAAATGAATGCCCTTTTCACGCATATAATATTTATTAACGAGATGTACGTCATAAAAAAGATATAAGTTGCCAAAATCCAGATTGTGCGATATAATTGAGCAATTTCGTAAAGACACGCTTGTATCTGCTAAGAAAAAATTTAACAAAAATTGTTAGATACAAAATGTACTGCCGAAATTTTCTATTGAACAGGTATTCATAATTTTTCATTGAACAGGTATTCCACTACAAAAATTTAAGTGCGAGCGCTACAGTTTGGCGTGCCAAGCTGCGGCCATCGATGTTCCGTGCTGGCTTGCGTCGTCGTAGGTCTCAGAGTCAAAGTCCGACGAAAACATAGCATCCTCAGACACGCTGCTGCTCGATCCATGGACGCAGTCAGCCACAAACGTAGGGGAATTGCGAGATCTGCGATCTCGGAATTCCCCTATCTACTCTACTCTCGGAGGCGGCTGTTTTCGCTTCCTGTTTTGACTGTCACCAAACTTTGGAATGCGTTCAAAAATAAACGCTTGGCGGGCAAAAAGCAAACTTCTGAGAAAACAAAAAAATATTGTTCTCCTTCTTCACGTCCTACTGCGCAGAGTGTCTTCGAACGGCACGGAAAGTCTTGAAAGCGGGCGGCCATTTTTGTTTTCTGTTTTGACAAGCGCGTAAACTTCGCAGCGAACTGCTTAGGAAACAAACGAATAGTTATCCTACATCACGTCCGAAAGCGCAGTGTGTCCGTGAGCGGCGCGGAATGTCTCGAAACCGGCGTTTCAAGCAATAGTTAGCGGGCTAACGATGCCCATTGGACGCGGTACGGAAACAGTTAAGCATGCCTTCCGGAAGAAAGAAGGATTTAAATCAGGAAAGCGAGGCCTATAATAGTTGCATACCCTCGTTAACATTTGCAGTGAGTATTAAGTTTACTTCTTCCACCAAGTTTAGAGCGCCGCCCTAGCGGTAGACAGGCCCGACCAACAGTGTTCTATAATAAAGAAAATTACCCTTTGGTATGATATGCCCCAGCGCATGCTAGTAATCAGGCCATAGCTCATGCTAGCAATAAATGAATCCAACCATATGGAAATTTCAGCGTCTAAGCGAAGTTTTCCTATGCCTCTCTGTGCGCAAAGTGCAGTCCAAGACTATAGCGCGTTTTTTTTACTCGTTGTCTCACTTTGACACTTGCCAGGAGCAGACATCTGCCGCATTGATCTGGCACGTAAGGAAAGAAGGTACAAGTAGATATTAAATCACATCTTCTCAATCACCGCTGGAGGAAAAGCAGACTCTGGCAGTGCTAATGTAGTTCTGCCGGTAAATTAATGGTGGCAGCACAACCGATGGTAACAGTCACTGTTCGTCGATTATATGTGTGAGTTCGCGCATCTCCGTTGCGAAAGAACGGGGATAATGTGTGTCAGCGTTAATCTTGTGAAACCACTACGATATACCAGGCGTACGTTGGGTACAGCCTGCCACACTGATGGCGCACAGGAAATAAGTCAAAACGAGCGCCCCGCAGGGGCGTCTGCGTCAGCAGGCGTTTGGTGTGTTGCGACACCACGGACCCGAGCACACGAAGGTTGGACCCTCCCGCGCGTAGCCGTGCGCGGCTTAGCCGTGTCCGGGGAAAGGGGGATCCTGGAGGTTGAGCCGATGCCGGGTGTTCGGACCTTTAAGGCCCCCCGGCGGACGCAACACACCTCTTTGGCCTCTGCTTCACGTAGACGGCACCCCCGGACTGACCCACCCGGGGGAAATCGGTAGTCGCCTCTTCCTATCTCTCTCTCTTCAAACCTTCGTCTTTATCTCCCACTTTTTTACCTTTCCTGTCTTCTTCTCTCTTCCATTTACTTCCTTTCTCCACGGCGGCAAGGGTTAACCTTGTGTGGATATCCTACCTTGGGTACACCATATTTGGTTATAGTGACGGCGTACGGCTGGCGTCGTGCAGGCTTGGACACAAGCCCTGCCGCATCCCCTCGTTGGGCTCCGTGGTGGGCGGTCGGCGCTGTTGCCGAACACACACACTTTCCTATGGCAGCTCAAATCTCTGTTGTCCATGATCGGCGTCTCAAAAGATGCCGCACCGAAGTACCATTTCAACTCTCCTTTCGAAGCAACGCTCCATCTTTCCCCAAATACTATGTAGTCCACAGTGAAAGTAACACGCCTATTAGAAAGCTTTCTCCATTCCTGGTCGCCAAATGCCTGAAAGATAAAATCGGACAGACATACAAAGCCTCCAAAATGTCTAGCGGGGACCTCCTCCTAGAACTGAATAGTAAAGATCAAGCAGATAAGCTATCTGAACTTACGAGTATTGGCGATGCGGCAGTGACTGTTTCAGCCCACAGAACACTTAACACAAGCAGGGGAGTAACATCTGAAGAAGACTTCATTGGTTTAAGCGACGAGGAACTGCTGGAAGGTTTCCAGGAACAAAATGTCACCAAAGTACAAAGAAGAGCAATCCGCAGAAACGACCAAGAAAACCCCACCAAACGCGTCATACTCACCTTCGGAACAAGCGTAATGCCTACTTCACTCGATGCAGGTTATGTCAAAGTCAATGTGAGACCATATATTCCAAATCCCAGACGAGGTTTTAAGTGCCAAAGATTTGGACATGCTTCACATGCATGCCGAGGGCAAACAACTTGTGCTAAATGCAGTTCTAACGACCACCAATCAGAGAATTGCACATCTTCGCCACATTGTGTTAACTGCAAGGGAGATCACCCAGCTTATTCGCGGTCCTGCCCTTGCTGGAAAAAAGAAAAAGAAGTCATTGCCCTAACTGTAAAAGAAAAAATTTCGTTCTTTGAAGCCCGAAAGCGGCTATCATATCTTCCGCGAAGAAGTTATGCCGATGTGGCGCAGGCGGGGGCAGCGCCACAGAGGCCTCCGGAGTCCTCCGAGCCCACGCGCAGTGGTGCCGAAGTGACTCCTCCCGCCCCCATGGTGGAAGCAGTCAGTACTGCTCCACCCTCTTCGGCGGCCCTGCAGACACCAGTCCCACAGGGCCCTAAAATCAAACGAACTCCAAGGCCCGAGGCGCGTGTCTCGGCGCCTAACTCTCGGTCCTCCAGCGCCTCAGAGAGAGCGATGGAGGTCGACACAAGAAACCCGGTGTCATCGACACCGAAGGACAAGCGCTCTCTTGAGCGCGGTAAGAGGGACAAAATCCCAGTAACCACTCAAATTAAGAAAGCGATAACCTAAAGGTTATCGCTCATTTGTATTAGCCTTTTTATCCATGTCACCTATAATCCCACCTCTTAGTTTTTCATAGTGCCATTTCTTACCTTTCAATTCCAAGATGGCTTTTATTATTCATTGGAACTGTAGAGGCCTTTTACATAACTTAGGTGACATCAAAGACTTGTTAAGTAACTTCTCTCCTGTGGCCTTGTGCTTACAAGAAACAAACTTAGGCGTAAAGCATAAAAACATTTTAAAAGGATTCACCGTTGTACGGCGCGATCGTACTCAGGCGAACCGGCTTTCGGGTGGCGTAGCTATACTTTTACGGAACGGCATTGCCGCTAGAGAAGTTACCATTAATACTCACTTGGAAGCCATTGCTGTCACGGTTTTAGCACATAAAATCATTGCCATTTGTTCAATGTACATTCCACCACATTCCCATTTTACTGTAGGAGATATGGAGTTAGTTTTAAACCAGCTACCCAAACCTTTTTTAATTGCAGGTGATTTTAACGCTCATAACATCTTATGGGGTAGCAAAAGAACTGACACCAGGGGACAAACACTTGAAGATTTTATCCTGACAAACGAAATATGCCTTTTAAACACTGGTGCACCAACCTACTGTTCCCCTAGCACAGGAGCTATGAGCTGTCTTGATCTGGCGCTGTGCACTCCATCTCTGTTGATCGATTTTAAATGGAGTGTTATTAACAATCCTTATGGTAGTGATCATATGCCCGGCATTATTAAAAACACATCTCCTTTCCCTACAGTCCAACTAAGACCACCCCGTTGGAAACTCCATCTAGCAGACTGGCCTCTCTTCACCGAGAAGGCCAGTCTTGACCACATATCAGATCAACAAACAATAGACGAAATGAATGAAAATATTATTGCCTCCATACTTGCTGCAGCAGAACAGACGATCCCGCAGTCCTCCGGCTTCTTAAGGAAAAAACTAAAACCCTGGTGGACGAATGAATGCACTCAAACTAAAAAAGCACAAAACAAAGCATGGGGTATCTTTCGGCGATATCCAACATATGATAACCTCCTGGATTTCAAAAAAGCAAAGGCGAGAGCCAGGTACACGCGCAGGCAAGCCGAAAGACAGTCCTGGCAAACCTATGTATCCTCCATCAATAGCTCAATAACATCCAAAAGAATGTGGGATCAGCTTCGAAAATTTAGAAGCGAGTACGCTCCTTATACGATCCCCATACTGTCACCTCCAGGTACACAAACGAATTTAAAAGAACAAGCAGATATATTAGGGCAGCATTTCCATAACATATCAAGCTCACTAAACTACTCCACTGAATTTCAAAAGTATAAACAATCAGCAGAAAAACAAAAACTTCCGACAGCAGGAAGTTCCGAGAAACCATATAATGCACCCCTAACACTTTCCGAAATTAACAGAGTACTCACTACCGGCAAAAAAACAGCGCCAGGTCCGGACAGAATACATTACACAATGCTCGCACACTTATCTTCAAAAGCAGTTAAGACATTGCTCCGCTTTTTTAACATAATCTGGGAAACAGGAAAAATGCCGAATGCGTGGAAAAAAGCCATTATAATCCCTTTCTTGAAAGCTGGAAAGCATCCTTCAACAGCTACAAGCTACCGACCTATAGCACTAACAAGCTGTCTCGCCAAGTCCTATGAATCTATTATAAAAATCAGATTGACATACGTCCTCGAAAATGCAAACCTGCTCAATAATCATCAGTGTGGGTACAAGAAAGGCTGCTCCACAACAGATCATCTAGTTCAGTTAGAACACGAGATACGTGCGGCCTTTCTACAAAAGCAATATTGTCTCACAGTTTTCTTTGATCTCGAAAAGGCGTACGACACAACATGGAGGTTCGGTATTTTAAGGGATTTAGCGGACTTAGGGATCCGCGGGAGAATGCTTAAATGTCTCGCTGATTTCATGTCCGATCTAACGTTGCAAGTGCGTTTAGGAACGGTGCTGTCCAGCGTATTTATTCAGGAAAACGGTGTACCTCAGGGATGCGTATTGAGCACAACATTGTTTGTGGTGAAAATGAACTCGCTCAATAATGTAATTCCATCTTCTATAATGCATTCACTATATGTGGATGACCTTCAAATTGCATGTCGTGCATCGAACATGGCAAGCTGCGAACGACAAATTCAAATTACACTAAACAAACTAACCCAGTGGGCATCTGGAAACGGCTTTCGCTTCTCAAGTGAAAAAACGATTAGTGTTGTCTTTACACAAAAAAGAGGCCTACAAACAGATCCCATCCTTAAACTACAGGATGCTACACTACCCGTGAAACAAGAACACAAGTTTCTGGGTGTTCTGTTTGATAAAAAGTTGAACTTTCTCGCACACATCAATAGTATTAGAATCAAAGCGAACAACGTGCTTAACATTCTAAAAATCCTCTCCCGGAAACGGTGGGGCTCTGACCGTAAATGCCTGCTACACATCTACCGCACTTTGGTGCGCAGCATATTGGACTACGGCAGCATTACATATGGTTCAGCAAGACTATCTTACGTCCGACGACTTGACCCACTCCACAACTTAGGACTACGACTAGCATGTGGTGCCTACAGAACATCACCTATACAGAGCTTACATGTTGAATGTAATGAACCTCCTTTACAGCATCGCAGAGCGCTACTAACTTTTTCCTACATACTCAGAATCCGATCCTCACCACAACACATATGCTACAACATCGTCACAAAGTGCAGCTCACGCTTACATTACACAAATAAACCAAACATGATTAGGCCGCTTATCTTGCGATACGAGGAATACTGTCGGGATTATGACATCCCCCGGGAAGTCCTCCAGGTTGCCAGAAAGCCAGAACGTTTACCCCCGTGGTGTGATTTCACAGCGTTATGTGATTGGACACTAACACATCTAAAGAAAAGAGACACAGCACATCAACACATTATACAGGAATTCCGCGCTCTTCAAGACAAGTATACAAACTACATAGAATTTTATACTGATGGTTCTAAAACGGAAAAACACGTGGGTGTAGGAGCCGTAACAGAAAATTGGGAAACAAGTATTCGATTACCTCAGCATGCCTCTGTCTACACAGCCGAAGTGTACGCGATATGGACTGTAGTTCAAAAGATCATTGCTGACAAACTTGAAAACACTGTCATATACACAGACTCATTAAGCGTACTGAAGGCTCTACACATGAAATCCCAAAGTGAACCCTTGTTAGGCGATATTTTGAATGCAATAACGTCAAACAAATATGGCAGGTCAATCAAGTTTTGCTGGGTACCAAGCCATGTTGGAATAGTAGGTAACGAAGCAGCGGATAGATGCGCATCAATGGCAGCTTACAAAAACATTCAAAATACAGCACTTCCATATAAAGACAGTGTCAATGCGATTCGGAAGGCCTTGACTTCAAAATGGCAACGCAATTGGGACACTTGTTTAAGTAACAAGCTTCATTTAATTAAACCTGTAGTTGGCGAGTGGAAATCATGCAGTCACCAGCAACGATTCTACGAGGTGATCCTTTGTCGACTTCGCATTGGACACACACATCTGACGCACAATTGCCTCCTCCGAAAAGAAAACCCGCCAACTTGCGAAAAATGTAATGAAGCTCTTACAGTCATGCACATCTTAATAACATGTCCATACATCGATACACTGAGACGGAGGTTTTTACACAGCCTGTATAATTTGCACATTCCATTACACCCTGTCCTATTACTAGCAGATGACCCCCTAGTGCCATTTCCTAACCTCTTCGACTTTTTAGAAAAAGCTGGTTATTTACACCAACTATAACGTCATGCAGGTTTACCTGCCCTAATGTTCCGTTTTATTTTGTCTTGTGACTGGCGCAGCATGGCCTTAGTTGCCTCTGTGCCACTAAACCCAAACTAACTAACTAACTAACTCAAAACGAGCGCCTACTTACTTTAATTTCAGCGTAAGTTTTTCGATTCTTGAAATTTCGGTCCTGCCTTCAACAATGGACATGGTGAATTTGGGCGTATGGCTTTAAATATTTAAAATGCAGTTAAATTGGACGAAGTATTTGCACTCACCTGTGATAGCTTGCTTTGCATCGCAACAAGATACTACAAACAAGGCAAGGAAGCTTTTGTGACTCATATTTTTCTGTGGGCTGAGAATAGGTAAACACCATTCTCGGCTGTTTGTGTCACCATGGGCTCTTTCGAACTAGACATTTCCTAAATGACGCAATAGCCACGCCGACAGGAAGCTGCGTAAAACCTCCATTAGTGCTACAAGTTTGTAAAACATCGCCCTGCCTATGGTGGCGAAGAGCAGGTGTGATCGCATATCTCAGCTAACTATAACAAGTAGATATTCTAGGTGCTCAGACTGCAAGCAACTATAATCAGCTGCACCAAGCATAACACTTGGGGATCAAAAACAACTTATTAGGAACAATGAAATTCAGAAAATGATGACACCGGCGATGACTACCGCTGCTGTATTATGGCCTAATATATTTACAGAGGCGTTGCACTTCACGTGAATCAACTGAAAATTGATGTATTGCATAGAAGGGGGGGGGGGGGGCGTCGGGCATATGTAACGTGCTTCTGCCCCGTCTCTCGCGACAGGAAGCGAGGCTACAGTATGTGGGCAGGTTCGAAGCGGTTTACAATTGAAGAAAAACCAAGGGAGACCTAATCTCATGACGACTAGACGGTAGTGCAAATAGCATTCTAGCAATGCACTACTATCTAGACTATATTCCTAAAGTAACGTTTACTTGCCACGTGCAGTGGTAATTCTCCGATTCTCATTGCTTGAGCTATTGTCACATACCTCAATATCAGGCCCTTTGCTACGACACTCACTTCCCAGGGTCACTTATGACATGGTGGCATGGCGACTGCGGTATGACCCTTACACAGTGAAGATGGAATGACAAAGAATGTATGATATCAACGAGACGACAAAGGCGGTATGGCAACCGCGTGATGGCAATGTCAATTCTTAAATTACGGCGATGGCGTAACAACCACAGTGTTACGACCTCGACATGAGGATGTTGACACCATGACGAATCTTTGACGATGATAGCGTGACGATCACGGTACGACGACAACCCGCCTAAAAAGCTAGAAGGTCAACCATGGCACGACTATGGCAGACAGACGACGACTACAACGGATGCATGACAGAGCCTGTCTGACGAAAATAGCATGAAACGCCGAAATAATCGTGATTGAATGACGACAGCATTAATACGATACAATGATAAAGAAGGAATGACGTCGAGAGATTGATAAACTGGGCATAATGGTGACGATATGACAACATTTGGATGACGCTACTGAAGTGATGATGGTGAAGTTACCGCGTGACGACGATGGCATGATGACAATCGCATGATGAAGAGTGTGTGGCGACAATTTGCCACGACGACATATGGATGTCAAAGTTACCTTGACGACGATGTAGTGAGCACGATAACATCACGGCGACTATATTGCAACGAATGCGTGATGACGAGGCAATGAAGATGATGGCATGATAACGGCATGACAATGGCATGGCGACAATGGGATAATCACGAGGGCGTGATGACTATGCCTTAATTATGAATGTGTCATGAAACCTGTATGACGACTTTGGCTTGTCGACAACATAATGGCGCAGTTGGTGAAACGACAATGAGAAAACCACGACGGCATGGTGACGACTGTCTGGCAACGAATGCACGACATCGACGTTCTGGTGATGATACCATCACAAAGGCAGCATAATAACTGCTGAATGACGATAATGTGATTATGATATAACGAAGAAAGACTGATGTTGAGGGAGCATTGAAGGTGGTATGCCGGCAATATAAGGACTTTACCGAAGTGATGGAAACGATGAAACAACAGCTTGACAACGATGACATTGTGAGAGTGGCATGGTAAAGCTGGAATGGCGATGATGTGGCAACCACGACGGAATGGTGATCGGGACCACATGCCTGGTAGCCCAAGAAATTTACAACTTGGACCACTTGGTCAGAGTATAAAGAATGACGGCGCCAGCATGATGAGAGCCCGATCACGAGGCTTGAATGACGACAATTTAACGGCCAAGACGGCATTACGGTGGTGGTGTGACAAGGAATGCATGATGACTGTATGACGGTGATGGCGTGACAACATCATGACACGAGTATTATGGCAACGCTGACATGACAACGATGCAGCGACCATGATGGCATCACGACCACGAGCGCATCCCTAGTGGCCGTAGCTATCAGACAACTTGTGCTACTGGGTTGACGTAAAAGGCGTGACGACAACGGCATGACGAAGGTAAGATCACGAAGCTCGAATGGCGATAACTGAACCACGAGGAGGACATCATGACCAGCAGCACATACCTAGTGGCCCAAGCAGGTAGACAACTTGGCCTTCTTTGTCCATGGAGAAGATAGATAGATAGATAGATAGATAGATAGATAGATAGATAGATAGATAGATAGATAGATAGATAGATAGATAGATAGATAGATAGATAGATAGATAGATAGATAGATAGATAGATAGATAGATAGATAGATAGATAGATAGATAGATAGATAGATAGATAGATAGATAGATAGATAGATAGATAGATAGATAGATAGATAGATAGATAGATAGATAGATAGATAGATAGATAGATAGATAGATAGATAGATAGATAGATAGATAGATAGATAGATAGATAGATAGATAGATAGATAGATAGATAGATAGATAGATAGATAGATAGATAGATATTCAAACGGCCGAAGTAGGCAAAAGTGTCACTTCGAATAAAAAAATCCGAGAGCACCTAAGCACTACTTATCATTTGTGAGTGCGAGAGCATTAATGTCCAATTTAACGCCGCTGAGTGGTGGTTCTAGCTTTGAACTGCTCGCGGACAAGCGAGCGCGTTGAAATGGTTGGTAAACGCCTCCTAGATAGCGCAAGCCTGGTGCCATTCTACCCGTGCAGTCATGTAAGTTTGTCCAACTGCCATGGAATCTAATGCGAACGCTCTCGAGTAAGCCTTAGAAGGGTGGTGGTTCAGACTATTTGTTTTTCCATTTTAGACTGTGTGGTGCAGCGCGAAGCGGGACAGGGGACGCAGGAAAAAACGAGGACAAACGAGTAAGCCCCAATGATTTTTACGTCACCGCTTTCCTATGCCGGGCTTGGCAATGGAAATTTCGTTCCAAGTAGCATAACGTCATAAAGCAGAGTGCACATGCTAGCTATGTAAGGGGCGCGTAGACCATTGGGCAAGACATTCGCCTTCTGTGCGTGGGGTCGTAGGTTGAAAATTCACTACCGCCAACAATTTTCTTTCGAATTTATTAATATTTCTTAATGCAATAATATCTTTGTAGAGATTACCGAGGCACAGTTAGAACGCTGGCGAGACATTGCGCGGACCAAATACGAGCGTATAGCACAGACTTCTCAGAGCGACAGTGACGTGGCACCGCCCCCTCCCATCACGCAACACCCGGCACGCTGTCGCCCAGCAGGATGGCCCTTTCGCCCGCCATGCTTCGTTGAAGTGCGCTCATGACGTAGAGTCGCAGCCCATGGGAATTGAGGTGCTGTTTTTCGCTTGTGCAGGTGACCGATATAGGCTGGGTTCCTCCGCAAGGGGGCCAACTCAGCGGACTTGTTCCACATGAGCTCCCGATTCAACGCGTACTTCCTGCGGACTGCAACCCGGAAGCGCCAGACCGTCTGCATTATTCGACGCAGCTCGAAAAGCGGCATTCAGAGAGACCATCCGCAGCGCTGTGAGTTTCTTTTTCACATATTTACACGCTTTGACAGCAGCAAGGCGGTGGCCGCCAAGCTAAGCCTACGGACGATTGCCAAGCTTTGCTCCCCGAGGCCACGCGCCTCGCGCGTCGGCCACGAGCCTCCTGCCCGTGCCCGAGCTTTGAGACCGAGCTTTTCGCTTCGTGAACCATCTGCCCGCTGCGTACTGTCCCTTTGAAGGCGGGGTACGCTTCATTCTCAAGATGGAGTATCAAGTGGCAGGGGAGGATATGTCCCCGGCAGAGGTTACCCAAGATCAAGGCTGGCAGTCTGCGGGGACCAGAAGAGTTGGCGCCAAAACACGCACGGCTGACACTAATGCGCTATCGCCCCAGCCGGGAGCGCGACGTGGCAAATCAGGCGGTGCTGCGCTAAAATCCAGAGTGATACGAGCGGAACGAATGCCCTCACTTCCTCGAGATGATATCAAGATTGTGATCAGGCCGCGAGGTGGACTCAATATCTCCAAGATTGGCGTTGTTACGGTGGCTGACGCAATACTCGCCGCCGCTGGCATCAGTCAGGAAGATCTATGCCAAGATACTCTATGCCCGAATCTACAGCAAAATATTATGGTTGCTAGTACTCCCAACCGCGAGGTTGCGAACCGCTACGTCCGGATGAAGCAGATGCTCATCTCGGGCAAGGTATATGAGCTCAGTGCCTACGAGACGGCCCCGCACTCCACGTGCAAGGGAGTGATCCGCAACATCCCTCTTCAAGACGGCCCTGACATCATCGATGCCAAGATTGTCAACAGCAATAATCCACTCACCTTAGCAGCGAAGAGAATAGCTCAAACCGGCACGGTCATCGTCGCGTTCGACGGGCATCGTGTACCGAACTTTGTCAGGTATGGACCGTTGCTCATGCAGTGCTCACTCTACCGCAAGCAACTCGACGTGTGCTATACGTGCGGCCGCCTCGGTCATCGCGCCGACGTGTGTCCCAATCCAGCTGACGCTATTTGCCGTGGCTGTGGTGCCCCTAGTCCCGATGAGCAGCATCAGTGCACCCCCAAGTGTAAGCTCTGTGGTGGCCAGCATCTCACGGCTAATAAGGACTGTGCTCAAAGATTCAAGATCCCATACATCGTGCGTCGTCGTCGCAGTGAGCGCGCCAAGATGGCCGGTGCCGTGTCACAGTCCCCTCATCAGCGCTCGGACACTGCGGAACTCGTCCAGGCTTCGTCCACTCCGGGTGCTCAGCGCAGAGGACGCTCCCGTTCCAGGGGCCGCTCGAGAGTCCGTTCCATATCCAGGGGCCACTCAGCCTCCAGGGCACGTTCCGGCTCCCGCCGTGGGTCCAGAGGACGGGCCTGTTCCCGGGCACGCTCCGGTTTTCGGCCTCGCTCCTGCTCCAGGCCGGGGTGCGACATGTCGAGGCGGACCAGGTCCCGCTCCCGCACGCCCACCGCCCTTAGAAGCAAGTTCACGCTCTCCTGGGCCGACAAGGTTCGAGGGGGACGTGAGGGTCCAAGAGGTGACGACCCGCCTCGCGATTCGCACCACGCACACGAGCTCGAGGAGTTGCGACGAGTTAACGAGCAGTTGAGGAAAGAAAACGCGCAGGTTAGACAAGAAATGGGCAGGCTAGCTGCGGAGATGGCGGAGATTAGGAAACTCGTGCTTTCACCCTCCTCGTCTCAACCCCCTTTGGCCCCGGTCGCCATGGATACATGCGAGACATCCCACGCGGCGCGCGCGCCCAAGCGTCGAGTGGTAGAGAACAGAGAGGAAGACGAGACTATAAAATTGCTCTCAGAACTCAAGAATGCTCTCGCCAGCATGCAGGCTAGCTTAGCTAAGGTCCAGGAAGCTATATCGCACCCAAA
The DNA here is from genome assembly GCF_038994185.2 of Dermacentor albipictus. Lineage (NCBI taxonomy): Eukaryota > Metazoa > Arthropoda > Arachnida > Ixodida > Ixodidae > Dermacentor > Dermacentor albipictus. Next base: position 51,171,698 of record NC_091824.1, read on the forward strand.
AATGATCTTAGGTGCACTCAGTGAACGGATAAGCAAATTAGAGGAGGTCGATGCCAGGAGAGAACCCAGCCCAGCTCCTTCGCAAGTCGCAACACGACGTCATGTACTAGCACCACCGACGGAGGGCGCGATTCTCAGGGCCGTTCAAGCCTCCTCTCAGCCTAGCCATGGATAGTGCGGACGAGAACTTTAGTATTTGGCAATGGAACTGCGGAGGGTTTCCCAACAAGAAGCCGCTTCTGCAGCAATATTTAAGAACTCTCACGGTTAAGCCCCAAATCATCGCTATTCAGGAAGTTGCAACTAGTACTCCTATCAAACTCGCAGGTTATCTGGTAGTATCCTCACATTCAGGAGGCAGGGGAGTTGCTACCCTTGTCAGCAAAAGGTACAATTGCCTCTCTCGCGACCTCGGCCCAGTTGGTGATGGCATCGAGTACGTCATGACGGAAATCCTCATGAACCCACCCAGAAAGGGCCTCAGAAGAAACAGCCTTTATATCCTCAACGTATACTGCAGCCCCAGCTACCGCAGGGCGAGGGCGAACTCTCTCCTCAAGAGGGCCGTCAGCCTGGCCGGTGGGCACCCCCTTGTCATCGTCGGGGATTTCAACGCTCCACATAGGGTGTAGGGGTACACCCATGACACGCCCAAGGGACGCGAACTGTGGCAGACTGCGATGGAACTGGACTTGACCCTTATCACCGATAAGGACTTCCCCACTAGGAGAGGCAACTCCGCATGCCGGGACACTACCCTAGACCTCTCTTTTGTCAAGAACGTAGGGGAGGTCAAGTGGGTCAACACGGCTCTAGACCTCGGAAGTGACCACTACGTCATCGAAGTCTCCCTCCCGATAGCCTGCTATAACACGAGGAAATTCAAGCTGTTCGACTGGGACGTTTTCCGCAAGATCAGAGCCGAGCGCGCACCGATGGCGGAGACAGATTTTGAAGGTTGGTGCAAAGGGATAAGGGATGACGCCGCGGCGGCAACCAAGGAGGTCGTCACTGAGCTCGACGTTGACAAGATGGATAGCAGATTGGCGCACCTGCTGGAAGCCAAGCAAGCCCTCCTCACGAGATGGAAGGGGCAGAGGCATAACAGGCGGCTCCGCAAGCAGGTTTCGGAAGTTAACAGGGAGATCGAACATCACTGCAAGAACCTGTGTAAGCAACAATGGGAGGAGCTCTGCGAATCCGTCGAGGGTCAGCTCAGATCAGGCAAGAGCTGGGGTCTGCTCAAACACCTTCTCGATGAGGGCAGCACCAGATCCAGCCAGAGACGATCCCTCGCGTGAGCCATCCACCTCGCTACGGACTCTACCCCGGACGTGTCGATTGTCGACAGGCTCATAGACAAGTACCTGCCGGTCGCGGATAGCTCTGCCCCTACCCAGTTCCCGGACTACGCGGGGTGTGCAGTGCCGGAGTTGGACCAGGACTTTACCGCGGCCGAGATCCGAGATGTCCTCTTCTCACTCAACGTCAAATCTGCCCCTGGTCCAGATGGCGTCACTAACAGGATGCTGAGGAATCTCGATGATGAGTCGATGGACTTCCTCACTGAAAGGATTAATGAAGTCTGGCGCAGTGGACAGGTCCCCACACAGTGGAAGGCGGCCTGCACGGTACTCATCCCCAAACCCGGTAAAGCACCAGGAATAGAGAATCCAAGACCAATTTCCCTGACGTCCTGCGTTGGTAAGGTTGCAGAGCATGCCCTGCTCAACCGGCTCAAGGTGCACATCGAGGCCAATGACATGTACACCCACAATATGATTGGTTTCAGAGCCGGCCTCTCGACACAGGACGCCATGAAGCTGGTAAAGCATCAGATCATCGACCGGAGCACGGGAGATACCAGAGCCATCCTTGGACTAGACCTGCAGAAGGCATTCGACAATATTTCACACGAGTTCATTCTCCAGTCTATTGCCGGCCTCGGGCTCGGGAAGAGGGTCTACGACTTCGTCCGATCCTTCCTTAGCCAGAGAACTGCCAAGCTCAAGATCGAAGGATACCTTTCGCAAGAGATCACCCTCGGTTCACGCGGCACGCCTCAGGGCTTAGTCATCTCGCCAACATTATTTAACATCGCAATGATCGGGCTTTCTAAGGAGCTCGCGAAGATTCAAGGAGTCAACCACACTATCTACGCAGATGACATCACCATCTGGTGCGTCGGCGGGAGCGACGGCCAAGTTGAAGCCGCCATGCAGAGCGCCATCGATGCGACCGAGCGCTTCCTCCGCCCCACTGGGCTCAGATGTTCTCCATCAAAACCTGAGCTACTTCTCTACAAGAAAAGACCCAGAGGTGGCGGCCATTGTGATTTGAAACCGGCGTCCGAAAGCGAAATACGGCTTTTCACTGGTGTCGGGTCTCCGGTGCCTAGAGTGGACTCACTCCGAATATTGGGGATGTATATCGAGTCTAACGGTTCCAATGGAACCGCACTCAGAAAGATCACCGCCAAGACGGAGAGTGCTCTCGGCCTCATTCGGAGGATCGCCAACAGGCACCGGGGAGTCAAGGAAGAAAATCTCATCCGTATTATACATGCTTTTGTTCTCTGCCACCTTTCATACTCGGCGGCCATGCATAATTGGCATGTGGCTGAGAGGAACAAGCTCAATTCACTCATCAGAAAGGTTTTTAAGCTTGCCCTCGGCTTGCCTGCAAGCACCCAAACTGAAAACCTGTTGAAGCTCGGAGTGCACAACACGCTCGAAGATATTATCGAGGCACAAGAGCACTCACAGCTGCTCAGGCTATCCGGCACCCCGACGGGCCGCAAGATACTCGACGAGATGGGCCTCAATCCTGTCGACCAGTGCCCTGACGCCATGCGGATTCCCAGCGACATCAGGTCTCAACTGCACATCGCGCCCCTGCCCCGCAATATGCACCCCGCAAACAACGTCGGCAGACGTCGGGCCAGGGGTAGAGCTCTACTCGAGCATGTCCGCAATAACCACATTGAGGCAAGCTTCGTGGATGCCACGGCATATGTCCAACAAGAGGCATTCGCCGTCTCCATCGTAGACTCCAATTCTAGGCTCACTTGCTGCGCTACGGTACGCACTTCAAGGCCCGTGGTAGTCGAACAGGTTGCAATCGCGCTGGCTGTGCTCGATGGTCGCAGAGAGGCAATATATAGTGATTCCAAGGCAGCCATTAAGGCCTACCAAACCGGTATGGTCTCCCCCCAGGCCCTCCGCATTCTCCAAAGCGCCAAAAGTATCTCTCCGCATTCTCTATTTTGGTTTCCCGCTCACTTGGGGTCGATTGAGGGTTCTCCCTCTAACCCTAACGAGGGCGCACACGAGGCCGCGCGAGGACTCACTGACCGCGCCACCTGAGCAGCCCCTCAGCCCCGCGGGGAACCCTTGCTTACGTTTAATGAGATCACGACGCACTACTATCTGTCAAGACGGGTCTTCCCCCTCCCGCACCCCGCCTTATGTAGGGCGCGGGCGGTTACCCTTCGACTTTTACAAGTCCGTGCGTACCCTAACCTCGCGGTTTTTCATGCCATATACCCCGAACGATACCCCAGTGCGGACTGCCCTGCCTGTGGACTAAGGGCAATATTGGACCATGTGTTGTGGGGGTGTGAAGCCATCGGCTCCTCCTTCAGCGAGGAAACGTGGGCTGCGCTCTTGTGCAGCCCCGAACTCAGTGACCAAACCCTGGCCGTCCAGAGTGCCCGCGATCGGGCCGTCAAGCACGGCTTGGCGGTCCCTACGTGGGACTAGCCGGGTGGCGCGGGGTCTCCCCTGCGTCTTCTCTGGACCAAAATAAAGTTACTTCACTCACTAACTCACCGATATAGGCTTTTTCGCACAGTTGGCCATTTGATGCTTTCGCTCTAAACTGTGCACTCTTCGTACGCTCCGAATAAAAAATCTGAGCTGCTCTGCCCTAGGGCAAAGCTTCTCAGGGCCTTGTAATTAAAGTTCTTTGGCTGTCTGTCTGTATCACACAGGAAGATAATGGCTCGAATTGCTGGTGTATTTCTTTCGCATATGGATCCGTTCGAGGAACCGTGCGTCAGGTCATCATGTGTAAGCACTTGTTCAAGAAATAGTGAGTGAGTGAGTGAGTGAGTGAGTGAGTGAGTGAGTGAGTGAGTGAGTGAGTGAGTGAGTGAGTGAGTGAGTGAGTGAGTGAGTGAGTGAGTGAGTGAGTGAGTGAGTGAGTGAGTGAGTGAGTGAGTGAGTGAGTGAGTGAGTGAGTGAGTGAGTGAGTGAGTGACACAACTTTATTCTGTCCACAACAGACGCGAGTAAACTCAACGTCACCTGGCTAGGCCCACTCGGCGACCATAACGTGAAACCTGATGGCCCTCTCGCGTGCCCTCTGGACTGCCAAGATTTGAGGTATCAGGGAAAATTTACACATGTTTGAAAGAGAAACGTACCAACCAATTTAATAATATTATGACGGATGCGAAGATTTCACTGGCATTGTAAGCCTAACGAAAAAAGCTCTTGGTAATGCGCGTGCTTTTATACTGACACAATGTCGAATCATATCAATAATATATTCTGTAGCACTGAAATTACCTAAAATACTGACAACAAAAGGAGTTGGCATTGGGTTCGTAAAAGGTGTACGAGACAAGCCAAGGTTTAAACCGAACCCAGCATACATGCAGTATGTAGTGACCAATTCTGGTCACTGCAACACGCTTTAATTGTTTAAAAATGCGTTGATGCGAGCAAGCTATGAGAACCTAAGGGTAGCGTTAGCCGCTACTGCTATCCACTGCTGCCATCGACAACAATTTTATCTGCGTAGTATCCCAGTAACCAGCACTTGTAATAAAGTGCAAAACTGAGCGAGTTCGTTGATATGCATGGTAAAAGTTGACAAAAACAACGGCACCATAAGACAGAGACGTACACAGGACAAGCGGTGATCTTGAGCGCCGACGTACGCTAGTCCGAAAATTGGCACATGTAGAATGCAAGCGCGGCGTGCACATGTCAATGCACGTCGCTTAGGGGGCCACGGCCGCCAAAATTCAGCCTTTCTCATGCAGGGAGGTTAGAGCAAGTGCAGCAGCTTAGTTCCAACTTATTTCCAAAGTTATGAAATATTCCGCAAATTACGCGTCATTTCGCAGCCTCTGAAAGCAAGAGCTCAATGAGTGCTTGTTGGTCCCTGAGGCGGGAAACGGCTACGCATCCAACAACTTTCAAATTTTGTTTACTAGTGATGTGCACGTCACCCTGCTTTCTATTGCGGTGTGCCAACAATACTTGCGAAGTTGAGCCTTCATTTGACTCCCTATCAAATGCAGTTTGTCTATGTGTCAGTTATTACAATTTTCAAGGGCTCGTCAACCGGTTTTGTACCAAAAAATTCATTGAAACACCAATCGACGTCGAAACCTTCACCGCCATGCGAATGAAACTGACAACCAGTAAATACTAAAATATTTTCTTAAGGAAGCAACACCAGCTGTTCGTCTTTTATTGTCCCCCCTTATTGTGAAAACACTACTGTGAACATCGGAGACAAACAACACTCAGAGGTTTCCCCGATACAAGAGATCCATCATCTCCAATGAGCATTATCAACTGTAGATTAGGCTGTAACAGCTTAAGAAAACATCATTCACTTTCCTACTAGATAGCCACAACTATTCATATATCTAAACTATTTAATTCACTCCTGCTCATTTCGTTCTCGCTTTTCCTTTTTTTCGTTTTTTTTTCATTTGCAAACTTCATGAAAATACTTTATTTGTTGTGCTGCAAATGCCTTAACTACTGTTTCAATTCTACTAATTATCATTCGCAGTTTGTGCTAAATTTACTTTGCATAATCTTCCACTTAGGGACTACTGCATTGCTATTTTATGCTGTATAGTTGAACAAATGTGTATATTTTCTGACAGGAGGTCCCCTTTCAGCAACATGCTCTGGGACCTCCATCTATACACTTAGGTAAGCACGTATTCCACTTTTGAAAGAGACAAACTCAAACTGAGAAAGTGCTTATCCGCGCTACCACAACTTCGCTCTTTTTTTCTGAGCCACAAAGTTTATTTATTATTTTGCTCCAGCTATAGCATTTCCAGCCCCTTCATTTATTGTCATACTTTTCATGCAGTGAAACTGTCCTCTGGCTGATTAACGTCTTCAACCAGCCGTAAAGACCTTTGTTTTGTCGAATTTCGGTACAATTGAAGGTATTAACAAAATATAAATGTGGGGTTAACATCACCGGGACCATAAAATCATAGAGCCACTGCGAAATACTGTGGCCCACCATCTTTGTACGGGATGCCTAAATCGCACTGGCCAGGCACGCCTCTCTTGGAGTGAATCTCAAAGGCCGGGTTTGCGCGTACTGAAAGTGCCGGAAGCGAACGCAGCAGCCTCAATAAAGTCGCTGCCGTCATCTTTTCAACGCTTCTTTTGCTGCACTTCAAAACACAACACTTACTAGGGCATTGAGAATTCATAGATGTGGTGACGAATTCATGATTGAAAGAAACATTTTGACAAAATAACTCCCACCATGTATTCTGGCAAGGGACCCTAACTTACGTAGACAGCTATTAAGACAATGGTGACATATGTAGTGAGTAATTCTGTGAAATTATCGTGTCCACCAAAGTGGAAGCTGCTTACTTGCACACTATACATTTGAATATTCGTGTCGTTAGTTCAAATGTACTGTCGTAGTTTTCGATATACCTAAGATGTTAGCCTGCGTGACCTTTCAAGACTAAGACGGCTTGCGTACGCCAAGATTTCCTACGTTCTGATGTCGGGCATATATCTGATTTATACACACGTAAAAAAGATAACTGTTGAAAGTCATAACTCCTACGTAAAATATCCGCGAATCGCCTTGTATGTTTCGACGAAAGTAACTGCCTTGAGCGTCGTTTTGTTCTCGCTGATAAATGCATTTACGCACACCAATGTGAACCAAACTTGAAGAGGCTTTAAACTGTTATCGTGTTTTTCTGATATGCCCTGACGCCTTCGAACACTTCCTTGATTTCACTGTACTTGCCCGTATCCCGCTTCATCGCGGCAAGTTGCCGCTTGGCGCATTTCTTGTATATGCTACACGCTACAGGCTACCGTACATCATCAATTGAACTTACTAAAAAGAGAATTAAACGAAGCAGCAGGCTCTTGCGCATCACTAGTGGAGTGCGGAGGCCGATGTACATGCTGCCCCAAGCCCAACCATACATCAGAGAGCACAGTTACGACGGTGAGAGAGGAGCGAACGTCTCAAAGTAACCGCAGCGTCACCGAAAGAAGTATCATGGTTCCTTTAAAAACGGCCCTAGTATGCATCGATATCAACATGCGCTGTCCTTCCAACCGCACCATTCACACGACCCCGAAGAAATAACCATTTGACTCTACCAATAACGCCTTCCTTACTTTACCTGTCCTCCTGGAGCTAGTAAGTTACCTTTGCGCTCAGTACCGAACACGCTGTAACAAAAGTTTTCCCAATGTCAGCTTCTAATTAAATAACACACTCTTCTTGTGTTCTTTCAATCATATTTTGAACACGATCATAAACTAGCATAAGGCTTAGGGATGACGGCAAACGGTGCCAAACATTCTTCCGTATTTCTAGTAGCTCTTCCATGCGACGAAGAAAAATTTTGCCTCCAGGCAGTACCGCTTAACGTGCATCCCATCGTGTCCACGAGCGTAACGGAATTCGTTCGCCCTTTGCTGCAAGATAACATTTAAAAACGTAGCGAGTAACGCTATGACTGAAAGGGTGGGAGGAATATGGCGGCGAGGGAAGGTGTGTATCCAGAGAGAGGCCACAGAACAAAGATGCAAAGCCGGATGCTGCATCTGCATAACGCTGTGTCGCCTCGTTTGTAGTGGTGGAGAAGCGCTGCAACTTAACTTACTGTTGCTATATCTGCGGCTGTTGCCGCTCTGGCTAGAACAAAGTGATATATGGCAGTGGAGCGGCTTGCTGGGATGCACTGCAAGGAGTGAGGAGGGCAGGCTGCACAGTGACCTTCGCAGGCGAGACGAAGTCAACGAACTGCTCGGCGGCTGGCTGCACCGAGGAATGCCGCTCGGTGTAACGTCGCGCCAGTGTAAGGCGGCTCGGGGCAGCCAAAATAGCGGGGAGGGGTAACAAGCGTAGCCGTGTAACGCCGAGCGAGCTAGTTAACCAGGCAGCAACAGGAGAATGATGCATTGTACGATGGCAACTTAGGTGTGCGCAGGTCCTGTGTGGGGCACATCCCCTTGGGGGACGTTTGCACTATGGAAAACGCACACACTTGTGAAGAATGACATTAGGTATCCACTGTATATATTTATATGGCTTATGAAGTATACCCCAGGAATTTTCAAAGTCAGGAGTACTAACATTGATCGCACGTATTCTAGCTAGTGTTCAGGTCCCCTGGGTCAAGAAGCGCACGAGGCAGCACTTCCAGTAAGTCAGCCGTTTGCACGACGTTGCTTTATTTTCCTTGACCATTTACAATATATTTAGAAGTCAAAACACCGTCCGTTGTTCATGATGTTTTAGAAGTAGAGCCGAAATTCTGGATAAAGTTGTGTCATTACGAACAGTAATGCTGAACACATAGTTGCAAACACAGGCTTCGGAACTTTGAGGTTTGTTCCTCAAGGGTGCGATTGGGGCAACTTGGCACATGATCCGATTTACTGTTTGGCATTTCTTACAGCAGACACAATTTTAAGGTTTATAGAAGCCTCAAGTCCATATTACGAAATCTGTAATTGGGGAGGTATAGCTCAGGTATATGTTATTGTGCGTTAAATGTAGGAGTACTATAGTACGATCAACTTCCCGCATAAAGCAGCAAAAGTCAAGAGCTAAGGTCAGGTAGGTGCATAGTTAAATTTAGTATTGACAGCGATATATTTCTCTAGAAAACATGCGCTGTCTTCCTTCTATTGCTTTGCTACAATTGACCTTGTTTTCGCATGTCCCTTTCTGTTTCTTTAACGTATGCAAAGATGAGATTTATCGACTTTGGCACCCTCACCAGCTAGTTTTCCTGTGTCGTCACGAAGGTCAGTGGATTAACGTTAGCTCTCTATGTGTAATTTATTAAATCACAACCTTGCTCAAGCCGGTACGGCATCCTCCGCGAGTTCTCGTGTATATATAGCTCCGCTGGCCGTCTCGGGACGAAGAACCAACGGCAAGCGGCGCCGACAATCAGGACGGCGTGTTCTTCTCGAACCAGCCGGGCCGCGAACAAACCCCTTCCGCTGCAGTTCGCCGCAATCATTAACCCGCAGCGGTGGCCCCGCTCGGCTTTAAGTACTGCCAAGGCAGTAACCGTGGCCGTGACTGCCAGTGATACTTTGTACCAAGCTTGTAGCAGGACACCTGGCAAAAAGGGCGCACATTCAGGCCCCGTGATTCTTGCTCGCCCTTCAGTGCCGTATATTTCCTTTGCTTCTGGCACCTCCGCCCAAGCTTTTAGCACCAGCGCATAGGCTGTCAATGGATCGCTTATGAGGCCGAAGGCCGTTCGAATGGCAGGAAGTGAGGCCACACCCCGATTTATTGGCTTGCTCTCAAGGTTGGTTTTGTTGAGGTATAAAACGATTGCAAGAGCTGTGGCTTCCTTGAGACGCAGTAAGACGCGAACTGACGTGGCATTCGTGACCAGAGCGACAAGAATTGGTGCGTGAGTAAGTCAAGCTGACCAGTGTAGTAAGTGGGCGAATTGTGCCTAATGTAAATCAGTATGCCCTAATGTTGAAAGGAGCTTGTCGAAACAGTATAGCTGACATAGAACCTTGAACTAGAAACTAGTCAGCGTCAAACAATATGCTCTACTGCCTTGTGTGCTGGAGTCTCCTTGTGTGTTCATGGCAAGAAGTTTACGCCTGGGCATATTGGTCCAGGCACATTCCTCGCACCGAGGAAATGAGGCTGACCACAATTATGCCCCAGGTTTCGTCAGCCGGGCGGTGGGAGGCCTCGGCCTGAGTTCAGCGAGGGATCACATGCTGACATTCCACGAAATTGCAATGCACTACCGCGAAGATAGACAAACATAAATAAGTGAATCAACTGCAGCAGGTTACCTGGCAACAGTTGCAGGTTGTCTAATTTGCCAACCCTTACAAGTATTCAATAATATATCCTGGATGTTTCTCGTCTAAATGCAAAAATTGCGACGCACATTAAGCGGACCTTACACATACCGAATGACTGCCCTGGGCAGTCGTTCAATATTTCAAAGCCTAAGGCGGAACTCCTACTTTATGATACATCTGACTGGGAGGTAGCGGTGTCTAGCTCGGATCCCGTGGTCCTGCTGCCGACCGTAAACGGGGTTCTTGTCGATCTCCGAACATCAAGGGCTTACGGCCACTTGACGCAGCCTGGCAGAAAAAATAACCCAGTATATCAGAGAACTCTGCCTTCTGACGGAAATCAAGTTTTTCCATCTGTTCCTGGGCAGGAGATTTCCACGCAACGAAGTGAGCCAGAATACCGGTTTTGAGCGCGAAACTGCTTACGAATCTCGCCAACACAGCGAAAACTACCACTGGAGTATGGGGCCAGGAGTCAAACACAATTTGTTCATAATTTCGTGTAAAAGCGGTTCAAGGCAGCACGGCAATTTCACTGCCAACAATGACTAGGTGGCTCCAAATGCACAATAATATCAGAAATTCGTCGTTGAGGCCTTGCTCAAGCTCGATTCAGTCCAATTTTCAGACACGGGAGGTCTCGATTTGACAATGAAGCCTTTAATTTCAGAGTTATAGAAATCACTAGCTAATCTGGTAGCTCGAATCTGCCTGGACTTACGATTCCTCTAGAGTCCTTCTTTAAACGCGAAACTTAGAAGGCACAGCTACGTCAGCTACGTTATATATTCAAAGCATAAAAATAAAGGCTAGAGAAGGATGGTGCAAGCGCAAACAAACATAAGCTCTATTGGCACCTGTCAAATCGCCACCGGAAATTATTCGTCGTTAGAAGGCACTTCTTAGCTTTACTGAATTCTTTTTGTCTGAAGAGTGCTCATTTGCATAACAACTCAGACAACAAAAGTATAGGGGGCGAACGCATGTATAAGTGTACCAGGAAAAATAAATTGTGGAGAGAAGGCGGCATAAATGGCGTCGAAAATCTTTTCAATCTTTGAACCTTGTTAACGTTTTCACTTTTTAATGCTTTGTAATTGAAAACACTCCCAATGAAGAAAGTAATAAGTATAATCTACTTGGACATCTGTCACTGCTGTGTGCTACACTAAGGCACTGCAAAAAGTTATCAGACGGGTTATTTCGACATTTTCTGCTCCCTTTGGAGCTGCTGCACGAGTGGTATGGAAATAGGGCTGCCCCTTCCTTTTATTTTATTTGGTTCTTTTCTTTTGCTCGTGAGAAGTGACACCGATGGGACTTAGAAGCAGCGCTCGGCGACAAACACGCAGTAGATCATGTATCGCTGTAGAGTACTGCAATTTTATTTCTATATCATGGCTTCTTAACACGAACCAGAGACCTTTAATACTGGCACAATACGCAGCGACCAAGTAAAAAAAAAGGAAGAAAGTGTTGGTCTCTGCCTCTTATCCCTCTTTCCAAAAGCGCATGTTCGCCACAATTCTGCAGCCATCCATCCATGCTTGCAGAGTGACAAACGCTAACAGCTGCAAAAACTTCACCAGCTGAACTGCAAGAGAGGCCAGTTCTCGCAACAAAAATAAGCTTGTTAGAAAAAAAATCAAAGAGATGAACGCCCCCGGCACGCACGATGGGACATCGAAGGTTGAGCCAATGAAGAAAAACGCGAAAAAAAGAAAGAGCGGGCGAATTGCAATGAAGAGTGAGAATGAGGAGGGTCTGTAGTTTGCACAGCGAGGTAAAGAATCAAAATAAGGGTTGAGCGCCCGCCACGAACTTGGTCAAGCGTGTCCCCCGACGTCGTCAACCCTAGTGGCGTTTGTTCGTCGAACAAGCGTACGCTTTGAGTTTCCACTCTCTGTGAGTTACAATTTCCCAGACCTCAGCTAGACGCCACGATTAGACAGTCTAGACTGCGCCCGCCAGCACTTACCATTGACGGGTCTGCGCGCTCCGAGAGAGACAATGTTTCTCTAGCGAATCTCAACCCCCGGCCCTGTCATATATTTTCTTTCTGTTCTTCGCTCCCTCCGAATACACCCATCGCTCAGCTCCGCTGAAGAGTGGCAGACAAATTCGCGGTGGCACCCATCATACCCTTCCACACAACTGTTTCCTTCCCTGACGGGACGAGTGTAAAACGATAAACGGTTTCATGGTTGCATACAGGATGCCCCCTTCAAGCCTTTCTTGCACTCTGTGCACAGGCCTTGCTTTTCGCAGGTCATGACCCAATCTCCGCACACAGCCTCGTTTTGCTTTTGAGGCCGCAAACAGCGGCTAACGCTTGTTGCTGACTGGAAGCACTCGAAATCTGTCATCTGCATAATGGTGAAAGCAAAAGTTCTAGACACAAAAGGCAATGGAACATTTCAAAGAAAACAGAAGAAGAAAGAAAGGAAATAAAAACAACCTCTTCAGAGTTTGAATGTCACAGGCGATGTTTAGAAGAAAGAGCGATGTTGATGACACAAGAAATGGCGTGAGCTTTTTTTTTTTTAAGAGCAAGTTGGGTGAGTAAATACGCTCGAATTGCATTTGGTGTAACTTTTTTTGTTTTTGTTTGGCCTGAGCAATGAATTGCGGATCCCACCGGGCCTTTCGATATAACACGTTTGCTTCCATGTTTGTCCAACCGTATGATTGTTTGCCTAGAGTCTTCGGAGCTACAACAACAGGCCCCGCAGTAAATGAAGGCATCAATCTATAATAAGTTTCTCGTTACACCTTCAGTGTAACTTCATTGAAACTTGCGTGTTGGTGATCTTCTGAATTTAACGAGCAAACCTTTAAGAAGGAGAGATGTTTTTTATTTCTTTTACGCATAGCCGCTAAAATATTTTCGGTTGTTTTGAAGGACCCATACCCTAAGAAAATGCTCCCGCACTTTAAGTATAGTGCGGTTGTAAGTGAAAACAAGGGAAATAATGAATTGCAGCGTCACCTAGGGCGTTATGATTTCATTTGCGTTACTACTATTCACCTAGGCAAGGTTGCGCCGCACATGAACTGGAGGCGATTCCACGTGGTGGGTGAAACAAAATCCAGGGGTTTTGCGGGGGTTTATGAAGTCCCCAACTGGCTAATAATAACCCAAAGCCTTCCTCGCAGGCGGCCACTCTATGTGCTCTTGACGTTGCTTGTTCGCTTTATGGTCTCTGGTGTGTTCCATATATATATATATATATATATATATATATATATATATATATATATATATATATATATATATATATATATATATATATATATATATATATATATATATATATACATATATATATCTACGCTCCGGGTATTGGCAAGTGCCAATGGCAGAGGCCGATCGCCAAAAGACAGCCTTTGTAACTCCTGATGGGCTATATGAATTCAGCGTCATGCCGCTCGGCCTCTGCAACGCGCCTGCCACTTTCGAGCGAATGATGGATAGCATTCTTCGAGGGCTGAAGTGGAAAACGTGCCTCTGTTATTTGGATGACATTGTGGTTTTTTTCCACCGACTTTGCGACGCACCTCAGCCGCCTCGAGCAAGTCCTTGCGTGCCTCTCCACTGCACGACTGCAACTAAATTTAAAGAAATGCCACTTCGGCGCTCGCACGCTCACTATTCTCGGTCATGTAGTTTCCAAAGACGGTATCCTCCCGGACCCCATGAAACTTAGCGCCGTAACCGAGTTCCCCAAACCAATCACCATGAAAGAGCTTCGCAGTTTCATCGGCTTGTGCTCATATTTCCGGCGCTTCATCCGTAACTTTGCCTCTATCATCGCCCCCTTGACGCAGCTTCTCACCGGCAGTTCTGACCTATCAGCCTGGTCCCCGGCATGCGACGACGCATTCCAAGAACTGCGACGCGTTCTCACCTCTCCTCGAGTACTGCGACACTTCGATCCATCTGCACCAACTGAGATCCATACGGACGCTAGCGGTGTCGGGCTCGGCGCTGTTCTTGCACAACGCAAGGATGGCTTCGACGTGTACGTCGTCGCGTATGCCAGCCGCACCCTTACCAAAGCCGAGGCGAACTACTCGGTTACTGAAAAGGAATGTCTGGCCATCATTTGGCCAATCGGAAAATTTCGTCCTTATGTCCCTTATGAAAATGGTTATGTCCTTTATGTTTACTGTATGTTCCCCGCAGTTCACATGAGGAAATATCCTTTATGTTTCCTCCATGTTGAAATTTGGCCACTGCTTTTATGTTTCCTTCGTGTGTCCTCCCTTTATGTATCCCTTATGTTACCGTACTTTATGTTTCCTCCATGTTGAAATTTGGCCACTGCTTTTATGTTTCCTTCGTGTGTCCTCCCTTTATGTATCCCTTATGTTACCGTACTTTATGTTTCCTCCATGTTGAAATTTGGCCACTGCTTTTATGTTTCCTTCGTGTGTCCTACCTTTATGCATCCTTTATGTGGCCGCAGTGACTAAATCCTGTATTTTACGTAGACATGCATAGATGAAGAGTTCCGTGTACACATTTTATATTTATAAATTTTTCCTGAGTTAAAAAGTTTTGCATTGGTTTTCATTGTAAGGTTACTGTTCCCTACATGATGCAGCGCATGGATTGAAACTCTGTTATGGCACAGAAATTCATGACAATTTGTTCTAAAATTGCAAACTAATTAGCCTTCATAGATTATTTCAGTATAACACTTGGAGAACCACTGTACGTTCCTCACTGCAGTGCTGCTGTTCTAGTTATGTCTTTGTGACTAATATAATATGTAATGTTTGGATGGAAAGATCAGGTTGGATCAGTGCTTGCACTTTTAAAAGAAAGTTTTGACTATACTTTGCAAAAGTTTGTCTGAAACTACGAACAGTTTATTGGACTATCTGAATGTTACTTCAGTTTGCCACGTCTGCTCACAGCAGACCTCTGGAATGTGTTGCTTGGGTGAGAGCTCACAAGGCACCTGAAAAACAAAACAAAAGCCAATCTTTTTCACTTATTCAAAAATATTCATTTAAGCAAGAACAGCCTGGCCTGTATGCACACAGCGAAGAAACGTGGAGAAGTCAAAAACAGATCATAAAAACATCAGGGCCACACAGAAGCTTTTAACTAATTGTTTGAAAGAGACTGACCTGCCAGTCCACTCAGGTATTAAATTGCTCACAAATTTTTTTAAACATTTCTGCAGCAGCTGCTAAGTAGTACATGACCTATAGGAGTAGGCAACTGGCCAACAAATCTTTGTGTGCCTGCTTGTACAGATGTCTCGTAGTTATATCTCAAGTGGTTACACTGTTATATGGTAAAATTCAGGCGGGAATAAAACCAGCCGCAAACATCAGACTACATGGGAAATTATCACCAAAACTTAAAGATCTAGTAAATCAAATGACCAATCGATTACGAAGGGTCTAAAACCTAGACCGCGATTTTGTAGCGATCCCTTTTCCGATGCTACTCCTTTGCTCATTGATCTGACCGACATTCCGCTATCGTTATCAACTATAACAGCCAGCCGTGAAAGGTGGGTTATAAGAGTGGCAAACATCGAGCGCAAAGCATCGCAAGCAAATCGCATCCCTTATTGGGCAGTGCTACAAACCACTGTCTTTAACAATCGCAGGAACTCACATCCCGTTCTTCGGATGAAAATATTAATGAAAACGAGCGTCTGATTGAGATGCCTCGATTAAAAAGAAATTTCGCTGTTGTAATGTCGGTCTACATTTGCCCTACAATATAGAAGACAAATACACGAGCACGTCGAAGAACACAAACAATGCAGACAAGTTCTCGCGAAGCTGCACTTCAATCTGAACACTATCAATAAAGTAATCTTCACACAAGCTAATACCTGTTCAAGTGTCAAACATCGCAGTCGCGTGCCAACTCGCGATGCCCGTGACACATCGACATGCATTACAAACGTAACTTGCGGAAATTCATATCTACGGAAGAATTTCTTGCCGGGAAACTACCGAGAAAACAGTAACTTTCAGCGTTTAGGTAAATATTTGCCCATTAAGTCCCAACAATCGGCGGTGGTAGCACATCACTCCATAAAGCAAGTAAGCGGTAAGAAATGATACATTTCACGGAAACTCCCCTCGTGAAACGCTTTGCTAAATGTGCACAGCAACATGGTCAACGTACGCTCAGAAAGTGTTCTGTTTTCGTTCCACAAAGCTTACTACATGAACCAAAAGCTGCGAGAATGCGCGCAAGCGTCAGATCTGCTTACCTTCAATGTGGTCAGCAAACGGCTTCTTCGTCTCGCAGGCACCACGCGGCGACACTCTTTCCAGCGCGAACACTGTTGAATCGCCGATGAACACCAGCGCACGAAAGCACAACTGTCAACAAATTCTTTCACGCACCATAATTCGAAGCCACAGTATCAGGTATTCCACGAGCGAACGCGGACAGGCGAGAACAAAGGCCGCTCGGACGGGCGCTACACAAGACACTGGCGTATCACACGAAACATAAGGCGAACTAATGGCGTTACACGAGTCCAGAGGTTTCCTGATGGTTAATGCACACGGTACGGATCACAGTTTGTTTAGGCACTTCGAAAATATGATTAAATTACTGTGTAACGAACACTCTCACCGCTCACAGCAAAACAACGTGACCCAGCTCACCGTCAACCGTTACACTGCGGCAGCGCCGCACTGCGGTTAAAACGTGAATTTAGCCTCCGAGATCTACATTTTTCTTTAGGGCGTGAATTTTGGAAAAGCACGGCCTTCGAGATTTAAAAACGTCCTTGCTGGAAGGAAGGCTGGTATTTAAACACAAATTATTGATTTTAAAGTGTCTTGGTGCGCTGCCTTGTTTTTTTAAAGTATATGCAGAGATTTTAGACGAACTATGCGCGAACGCTTGTCCTGTGGTTTGTCGGCGGACACGAGCCAATCAGCGCGCATCATGTGCTCTTCCGTCGCTTGGGATGACGCACGGTGTGCGGGCAGCCGCGAGAGCTGTGACGCCTACCGATCAGAAATTCGGAATTGCCACACATATACACGCTTCTTATGGTGCCCAGTGGCGTGTTTTTGAGAATGTCAGGCTTTATCTTGCATAGGTGGCACCATATTTGCTCGTAGCGTAAGGAATGAAGGCGACAAAATGTGGCGATAGCTGGCTTGCAGCGGCAGCGGAACTTCGGCCAAAGTGAAACAGGCGTACTGCTTGCATGCTCGCGTAATCAAATACGGCCATACTCCGCACACAACTTTCATACTTAGCCAACTCACAATTATAAATTGTTCAGTTGTACGCCCAAGCAAGCATTTACGGGATCCGCGCTGCCCTGCTTCTACGCGTGCTAATATCGACACAGCAGTTACTCGTACTTGTGGTCAGCGCGAAAGCGACACGGACAAAAGGAAGAAACACAACAAGACGGCGCTGTTTCTTCGGAGTGTTCCTTGTTTCCGCGTTGCTTTTGCGCTGTTGCTAAAGGTACGATGAATCGTAACCAACTCGCCAACTATATGCTCTATGTTACCTACGTGTGTACTGAAGTGCACACCTAGGTAACATCCTGCCGTAAACACGAAGGACACATCCTACAAGAATTATAATAAGGGTTGTTTTCTTGGACCAAATGAAAGCATAAGTCAAGATTTAGTACTTACAATGACTCTGCTGAGTGTATCAATGCCTGTCACACAGTACAGATAGATCTGCCTATATTATATGTAAAGACAGTTGTTATGTGCACTCTATGTTACCTACATGTGCACTCAAGTGTACACTCAGGTAACACATAGTGCACATCCAGTTAACATCCTGCCGTAAACATAAAGGACACATCCTAGAGGCATAATAAAGGTAACTTCCTCGAGGTATACGTTAGGATGAGTAAACACGTAGTACACACAAAGTTCACATCCTGGAGGTCACACAAAGGACAAGGAAACATAAAGGTCACATAGGACACAAGAAGGAAACATAAAGGAAACATAAAGGCAATGGCCATTTTCATAGGGGGTGTACGGGCGTCCATTTGACATCGTGACCGACCATCATGCCCTATGCTGGTTATCTTCATTAAAAGATCCAACTGTTCTGCTCGCCCGTTGGGCATTGCGCCTACAAGAGTACGACATCCGCGTTGTTTATCGCTCCGGCCGAAAACATTCAGACGCAGACGCTCTATCTCGGTCACCCCTGCCCTCCAGTCCTGTCCACTCGTATATTTCCACACATGGAGCCTTCGCACTCAACAATACCGACATGCCATCAGAGCAGCGCAAGGACCCATGGATCTCTT
Organism: Dermacentor albipictus; assembly: GCF_038994185.2. Taxonomy (NCBI): domain Eukaryota; kingdom Metazoa; phylum Arthropoda; class Arachnida; order Ixodida; family Ixodidae; genus Dermacentor; species Dermacentor albipictus. The sequence goes on from NC_091824.1 coordinate 51,190,092, forward strand.
CGCTTATTGACTTCCTGTCTAGCCAGTCGCCAGCGCCAATTTCTCGGACGCTCCGTCGTCAAGCAGCGCACTTCATCATTCGGAATAACCTGCTGTACCGCCGCAACTACAATTCGAGCGGTCGCAAGTGGTTGCTTGTTATACCCCGACACCTGCGCCCTGACATCTGCGCCACGTTCCACGACGATCCCCAATGCGGCCACGCAGGTGTCTTAAAGACATACTCTCGCATCCAGCTTCGGTACTACTGGCGCGGTATGTACCGCTTCGTTCGCCAGTACGTCCGGTCCTGCCTCATATGCCAACGACGCAAGACGCCACCTCAACATGCCACCGGCCCCTTGCAACCTTCACCATGCCCACTGCCCAGTGCCTTCAGTACACTATATATATATATATATATATATATATATATATATATATACATATATATATATATATATATATATATATATATATATATATATATATATATATATATATATATATATATATATACACACACACACGCATACCTTTTTCCGCTGTGACACTCCTAGCGGCAGCGCAATAAGATTACCTGCCTTACACAGAAAGCTTCATACCCGTAACTGATCATTTTGCACGTGCTCGAGATAACAATTTGAACCCATCACAATGTTTGTTCACTATAGAATTTATCCAGCTTTTCTTGATTAAGAATGAACAGGAAGGGAACAAGAAACGAGGGACGCAAGTCATCAAGTGACTGCAGTTAGCGACCAATGTTTCTCCTTTCCTGTTTTCTTCTTCTTCGTTAATAAAAGAAATGCTGGATATATTTATTATAGCCAGGTATCCAGTTAGCCTAACATCCTGCATTAACTGCTGCTTTCTTATTGTAACGAAGTCTGCCTAAACATAAAACCAACCTTGGTCTCATTGCGGGGTGCAAATGTATTTGCGCAAGCTGGCACCTTCCCTAGAAAAGTAAACCTGTCTCCTATCAGTGAATTTAGTTGTGACTGATACTCTTCATTCGTGCCCTACTGTTACTTCACTTTGCTTTGCGTACTTAACACCGTAATGATTACACGCTGGTACGCACGCCATCCGAAGTAACACGGAACGTTCTGTAAACCTCGCCTGATTCGAACAAACGACTTGTAACGTAGAACAGCACGGCTTCTAACACGCTCTTCTATTTGTGACAGGATGACAAGACGTAGACAGCATGTGTAAAGATACTTGGACTTGGGCAACGAGGTTCACTCCTCAGATGCTGAGGAAATTCGTGTTACATTTCGGTTTGGAAATTTGTCCTTTTACTAGCCTTGGTAGCCTCTTAGCGCATGAAGGGACATTGTCGGAGTCGAATAAACCAAGGCAGCATGTTTCGAATTTATATAAACATGATTTTGTTCCAGAGCAATGTGTGGTTTGCTTTCGCGACATTGAAGTGTGTGATAAAGCAAAAACGAAAAATAAAATTGTGCTCAAATTAATTTCAAAAACTGAGGGCCGACGAGTGTACGCACCTTCTTTTTTTCAGTAGTTTGTTTTAGCGCTAGTCATCACAGAACTGTCACGTGTGATCCTTTTTATGGCGATAGCAATTATATGGATACCCCAGGCGCATTTCTGCCATCGCTGTTGCCGTGAGTTTACGCATGAAGTCTGAGGGCGATAACCGCGTCCCCACGTCGCCTTACGCTGTATGTGCGAGTGAAAGCATGCAGCGGTTAGCCAACAAGGGCGGCTCAATCTCGGGGGTGCATGGCAGGAAAGCGGGAGAAAGCGCGCCGTATGCCATCACATGCAAGACACCAGTGGGAGAGGTAGGAGTGGGAGCGTTTTACGCCCGTGGCTGCTGCGTCGTTGCTTAGTGGCTACAGTGTTAGGCTGCTAAGCAAGACGTTGAGGGATAGAGTACCGGTAACAGCGGCCGCACTTCGATAGGGGCGAAAACAGTCGTATACTTAGATTTAGGTGCACTTTAAAGAATTCCGGGTTGCCCGAAATTCCGGAATCCACCACTACGGCGTGCCTCATAACTATATTGCGGTTTTGGCACGTAAAGCGCCACAATTTAATTTTTTTTCGTCGCAAAAGAAGGTGGTTTTGGTGTAGTAAGAGAGCATCTACTCCATAGCTGCACGTTTCTTGGTGTGAAGTCACATAAGTTTGTGAACTTCTGTTATCATTTGCGCTCTTCCGAGACTTCGAACGTAGTGTAACAGGTAGCCGTTATGTTACAGGGAAGCTTTATGTTAGAAGAATACGCCGATACCCAGGTCTTAACTCTATAGCGCATTAAAAGTTGAAGTTCAGGGTTTCCTCAATTTTGTTTTCCATGCTCTTGTTTCAACGTTATGGCTATCATTGTTAGGTTTTGCTTCAACGTGCTGTTCATGTTTTTTTGCATCATTCACCTGTACAAGGTTACGTTTTTATGCTGCGAGGAAATAAATATACAGCGTGGAATTCAAGGCATGGGCGTAATAAGGGACATGGACAGCTTTCCGTAGCTTGAGTTCTTTGTAAACATTTTTGTACCGTGTTATCAAATTAACGCGGCTTACTTCAGTTTCTCTCATGGAACTTAATACTTTGATGTAATTCTACATGTCTCTGGAGTTTACCACATTATTGATTTGGAGACCAGTCAGGTCTCTGAGCAGCACAAATGAAGCTATCGGGGGCACCATGTGTGCATAACAGGTGCTGCTGGCCACCATCTTCAAAAGTGAAGGGTGGCAGTGCTTTGATCACTTCCTGTTGGTACTACCGCATGTGCTGTATTGACTACTTCAGGCATGCTGCAATGTCGGCAAGGTTAGGCAAGAAGGCCGACCAAACATAGGGTAGACCACAGAGGTAATTCGCTGTTTTTCTGCATTACACAAAATGAGCTAGCACTTGTGTTGTTGAGTAGTATAAATTATGCACTACCATTGAAATAAAAGAACTTGATAAAAAAGTAAAATTTTGAAGTCTCAGCCAAATGTAAAGGTAAAATATATTGTGTTGTGGTCGCAGCTGTTAGTAGAGTATATAATTTTGTGAAAGAAAACCCTAATGTTTATTGGAAAATATATTCGCTTAAGTGTGTTATCCGTATTTAAGTTTGTTACATTTTTATTTATTTGTTTATTTCGGATACTTTCCTGGCCCGAAGGCATTACAGAAAGGAGTGGTAAGTGAACAAAAAAAGTACATAATTATACAATAATAGGTAGTACAAAACGGCAGAAAATACAGCAGTTTTGAAGTTGCCAACGTCAGAAATGGCAGCGATGGAGGGAGGAAGGTCGTGCCAGTCGGCGCTGGTTTTAGGAATAAAAGAACCATGACACATCTTTGTTCTAAAATATGGAACACCAACTTTAAACATGTGATCGAAACGGGATGAAATGTATGAAGGGCGAGTAACAAGATGATCCTTTAATAGTGGGTTGTGGTGATACAGCCTGTGGAAAAGACACAGTCTAAAACATTTACGGCGCAATGAAAGCTCCGGTAATGTAAGTGTGTTTTTCATGGAAGTAATGCTGGCGTAACGGGAATAGTTAGATAAGATGAAACGTGCTGCGCGATTCTGGATGGATTCTAGAGTATTTATCAGTGTGAGTTGATGGGGATCCCATACGGTGGATGCATATTCTAGCTTTGGTCGCACTAATGTTTTGTAGAGGGTAAGCTTTATCGGCATAGGTGCAGCAGAGAAATTTCGACGCAAGTATCCAAGAACTCGGTTAGCGTTATTAGTGACGTGTTTGATGTGCGTATGCCATGATAAGTTACGTGAAATATGGACACCTAGGTATTTGTACGAGTTGACGGATTCAAGAGAGGTATCGTGAAGTAAGTAAACACACGTATTGCCAGTGTTAGTGCGGCTTGATACATGCATTGTTTTACATTTATTAACATTTAGTCGCATGAGCCATTTATCGCACCAGTTGGATATGCTTCTAAGATCGTCTTGAAGCTTATCAGTATCAGTGTGGTTAGTTATTTTGCGATAAATGACGCAGTCATCTGCGAAAAGCTTGATAGATGAATGGGAAATGCATTTAGGAAGGTCGTTTATGTAAATGAGGAAAAGGAGGGGTCCCAGTACCGATCCCTGTGGTACACCCGATGTTACGGAAGTGCGAGAGGATGAACATTCATTAGCTGAAACGTACTGAGTTCGATTAGACAGAAAGCTTTTAATCCAGTTTAGTACATTAAGGTCAATGTTAAGCATGCTAAGTTTAAGAATGAGAAGATCATGTGAAACAGTGTCGAAAGCTTTTGCATAGTCCAAAAACACGCAGTCTACATCGAAGCCCATATCAGTATGGGTAAATAGGTCATTAGTAAAACATATGAGTTGTGTTTCACATGAAAATGTTTTCCTGAAACCGTGTTGTTCAGTCGAAAAGATGGAATTAGACTCAAGGAAATCAATCAGATGAGAATGTATAATATGCTCCAATATTTTGCATGGTATACTTGTCAGTGATATAGGACGATAGTTATCGGGGGAATGAGTGTTACCTGATTTAGGGACCGGAACAACCTTGCCAACCCTCCAATCGCTTGGAAGAACTGAGGAACCAAGAGACTGGGAAAAGAGCATCGAAAGCATAATGGAAGAATATGGTTCAGTAATTTTGAGCATTTTACAGTTAATTGAGTCTTCACCTGATGAAGAAGATATTTTCAGGTTTTCAATCAACTTTTGTATGCCGGCCCAATCTATATAAATGGAGTTCATTGGTAAATAGGAGGATTTAGTTACCGACGGTAGAGTGGCAGGAGCACATTTGTGAAAGACAGAAGCAAATACATCATTCAAAACGGAACAGCACTGGTTCGGAGGGATCGCGACATTGTCAGAACGGGCTAGTTGGATTGTTTTGCTTTCTTTGCCACCAACAATATTCCAGAATTTACGTGGATTAGACTGCAAAAGTGATGGGAGGGTGTTATCGAAAAAAATCTTTTTTGCATTTGTAATAGCGATAGTATATTCTGCGTGAATGCAATGATATGCTGCCCAGCGTTCGGGAAGATTAGTTGCTTTGGCGCGACGAAAAATACGTTTCGTTTTGTTGCGCAGGCGGCGCAGAATTCCAGTAAACCATGGCGAGGAAGGACTCGAAACAATCTTTCTTTTCGGTACATAGCGATCCATTAGTGTTAGCAGTTTGTTCTTGTACAATGACCAGTTCTCTTCAACGGTACGTTCAAAAAAGTTGACTGTGTAGTCAGTAATGAATGATTCTAGCTCATTTAAAATGGATGTGGTATCGGCGGCATGGTAATGACATATAGTTTTAACTGTTTTCTTCGAGCGAACTTTCTTCTTGAGTGTTAAGTGGAGAAGCGAGTGGTCACTTATTCCTGTAAGGTATGTTGGAGGAGAAACCAAATCTGGAGCTGTTGTAAAAAAGAGGTCTAAAGTATTAGACGAAGTGCTGGTAGTGCGTGTGGGTTCATGAATCAGCTGGGTTAGATTAAAATCAGCGCAAATGTCCAAAAAATGGGTGCACTCGGAAGATGACTGCTTAAGGGAGGGAACACCATTTTGCCACACTATGTTTGGAAAATTGAAATCGCCTAGTAAGAACAAATGTGATTTTGGGTATCGAACAACTAATTTGTTAATGACGTCATGAAGGTCAGTGCAGAAATTGGTAGTGGAGGATGGGGACCTATAACACGCGCAAAAGATGAGGTCGCCAGTGGGAAAAGCAACACGAGTGCGAACTATTTCTAATGGTGAGTCAGTGGGGATAGTGAAGGAAGGGATAGCAGAGCTCACGGCAATCAGTACACCTCCGCCCGTACGGAAATAGCGATCGTACCTGTAAAAGTTATACGTTTTTTGACAGTCTAGTATTTCACTATCTTTAATTTTTGCTGAAAGCCATGTTTCGGTGAGCACAACTATATCAGCTGAGCATGCGTCGATATGTGATGACAGTGATGTGCGTTTGTTGGCGATACTTCGGACATTTGTAAAAAGAAGTGATAAGGAGTTTGCTTGCTTTGGAACGCGAGATAGCTATGCTGCACCCAAATGTGAAGATTGTGGACCCGATGGTTTGTTGCTTGTTGGGGCAATCGCGCTCCTAGCTGGTCCAATCTCGCATACTTCATCTGTAGCTGCGCAATAAACGTAACATTTTTTACCTATGATTAGTTTGTTATGTCGCAAAGAAAAAGACTGGCTGCTGGCCTTGCCAAAGTCATTTAGTGCTTTCCGTGATTGACGAGTGGCTTTGCAAAAGTCTTCGCCGACTGAAATACCATCGGCTTTAAACTTCGCTTTTTGCGACAGTATATGGTCTCTGATTTTGGAAGACACAAACTTAGCTATAACAGGCCGTGTCTTGCCGACAACGTATGTGCCTAGCCTATGAGCCCTATGGATAGCGACTTCCGAGGGAGTCATGTTGAGACAGTTTCTAAGAAAGTTATGGATCTGGGCTTCTGATTGAGCCCACGTTTCTGATACGTTGTCTGAGATACCATAGAAGATCAAGTTGTCGCGTCTTGAATGGTCCTCCAGAATGTCTAGTCTTGACGCGAGCGAAGCGCTTTCATTTGAAACTGCCTCATGGACTGCGGTAGTAACATCACTTCCTGAAGGCATATTTTCAAAAGACTCAACCGCAGCTTCCACAGCAGTCACTCTATTGGAAAGGTCTGAAACGGTCTCAGTAAGGTTTTCTTGGTTAGCCTTTAGTTCAGCTATGGCATTCATCATCTCGGCATGTCGCGTGTCAAATTGTAACGACAAAGCAGCTATGGCCGCCATAACTTCATTGTGCTTATGCTGAGCTTCAGTATGAGGGCCAGGGTTTAATTCTACATCCCCGGAAAGTAAGAGCAACATAGCAACAGAGACACAATCACTCAGAGTGGCAGCCAGCACTTGTGGGCAAGGGAAGAGCAGCAAACCAACATTGTTTGTACGTTTACAACAAAGCGATTCGGCCTGACTAAACTGCACAAGAAAGCAGAAAGGAGAGCTTAGCAGCGACCGCATGGTAGCTGCTCTCCCGTGCCCACTGGAAGCGCCTTGCTGATGCCAGTTGCTTAAATCTGAGCGCTGCAGTGCTGCCGCTGGCGGCAGTGTCCGTGTCCCGCTTAATACCGGCGTGAAGATGATGACGTCTTCGATGCTCAGATAATCAAGGCTGTTGTCAGCTGCTTGTGGCGGTGGATCCAGCAGGAAATTCGATTGAGATGTAGACGTAGCACACGTGCTAGACGGTGACGACGATGAGCCGAAAACAGCAATCTGCACAAGAAAGCAGAAAGGAGAGCTTAGCAGCGACCGCATGGTAGCTGCTCTCCCGTGCCCACTCACATTGTTGTTCACATGACTTACACATACATTTTACACTTACACTTACATTGTTGTTTACACTTACATTGTTTATTTTTTTAAAGAAAGTTGCAGTTACATATCAGTATTTGTTGGCCAGGCTGATGTAAGCAGACGTCCCGTGTACTTAGATTTAGGTGAACGTTAAAGAACCCCAGGTGGTCAAAATTTCCGGAGTCCCCCACTACAGCGTGCCTCATAATCAGAAAGTGGTTTTGGCACGTAAAACCCCATAATTAAAAAAAATTTGATGTAAGCAGACGAGAATAAATGTATGGTTTTGCATTACAAGCAGTTCACAAAAAATATTTCAGATTTACAACACTTCTACTCCTGAGAAGGATTGCCAGTGTGGTGAGTTGGGCTATTACAAAAATACTTGCTTCAACTCTCATAAAAATACTTGCTTGTTTAGAGGAATTCAGGGCAGAGTATAATTATGCTTAGGCCAGCAAGGGCGATTGCGCTGCAAACTTTTAAAGCCTTATTTGCTTGATTGCCTGTACATTCTTGCATTTTTTGTGTAACGTTTTGTATTTTATATGCATGTAAGTGTGAAATAAAAAGTGGTTGAAAATCAATAGTCTCGCGTTTTGTATTGCACCGTCTTTGCTTACGTACTGTCATGTCCGGCTAGAAATATCCTACATTGTTGTTTTAAAGTTGCTTGAATTTTAACGTTACCTGAAAGCACAGCGGATAATTAGAAAACTAAATTACGTTATCAAGACGTTACATTGATGCTCTTTCTACCAATGTAATGAATGTTCTGCTAAACATTTCCAAACATTATGGTTTAACTTTGCCTGTTGATCAAAAAGAGGTCATTAGCAGTATCATGAAACGGTATACATCGACATTTGGGCACGTTCAGACAACGGTTCAGCAAAATTTTACATATATGGGATGTAAAATTAGCAGGCAGAGGATGAATTTTCAGCGGTATAACCTTATGTGGTTAATACACAAAGAAAGCGTCTTACGGACCTTGGTACTACGTCTTTCAAGGCACTTACTGTCTAATTGCACTTAATATTCTTGAGACCGCGTTGCCGGCGTGCTCAGGATAGCCCTATGAGGTGGACATTCTTTCTTCACCAAATGCACAAGTAAATGTTTACTTAGGTTCGTTTATATGGGGCCACACATACTATTTTATGGAGTGTCTTCGTTAGGCTGCCAGCAAGATTCCTTCCTTTCTTTCTTCCTTTATTTAGTTATTTATTTATTTATTCATCTTTGCCTGTATTTCTTCAAATCAACAATTCCGTATGTAGGGATTGGTGTCTACGATAACAATGCAATAAATGGCCGTAATGCAGTATGTATTTCAGATCAACCTCCGCATTTGATGACCTTGATAGTATAGTCTACCGACAACCATCATGACGCTTCAGTTTTGTGCACCAACATCCATCTTGTTCTCCGTCATTATTCATCCCATACCTTAGTTTGGACTAGTCTTCTGTTGCCGCTCCTGCCAACTTCGCGCCACTTATTTGCTCTTCCGTGCCATCTGCGGTAAAGCCCACTGGCACCACCTGCTCGGACTAAACCAGACCTATAATTCAAACACCACGCGAAAACTAAAAGGTGAACACGCAGGAGTACCAGCAGTTTGTCGAAGCAGCAAAGTTATCTTCGCACCTCGCTGGGTCCATTAATCCATCTTTGACTGTGAATAGTTGGTTATTCTCGCAAGTACTCCTTGCATCACCACACACGTACTACCTAAATGGGCTTCGTATACACACAGTATTCGCTGAAGCAGAGGAGCTTGCTCACTGTTCGCCTCCAGCGTTTTTTCGTGGCCTGATTGCGAACACACAACTAGAAGCTTCTGGGCGAAGTTTGGAGTGAGAGCCTCTGCGCCTTGGGGATATGCACTTCTTCCCGCCTCTGCTGAACTCGGAGCCAGTTCCGTCGCCACCGCGGCAAGTGATTTTTCGCACAGCTTCAGCCCGCTCTGCAACAGTGTACTGGCAAATTCGGCCCCGGTCGCGCCGTGCCTGCCTCACCCATCAGAACACCCATCCGTGCAGCGTAGAGACGGCCGACCTTCCCAGTGGTGATTCATTTGCGCAGAAAGAAAAGGGCGAAAACGGAAAAAGCCCAGCCAGATCCAAACCAGACCTTCGCGAAACGACCTCATCACCTCCTTCCCGTGGCATGCCCTTTCCTCCCATGCCTTCTCCGAACTCACGTGTTAATCCTGGCAAGAGGACCAAAAAAGAAAAGGAGAGAAAAACTGAGAGGACGTGAGCTATTTCATATTTTATGCAGTCTTCTTGTCCTTGTTGCTGAGTGCAACCGTTTCCCCTTGTCTTTCCTGCCCCATTCTCGACGACACGGGTCAGACGCTGGCAGTATTTAAGCTTTGGGGCTACGACCATTCTGACGTGACTGCGTGACAGCTCGTATACGAGCCGGTCGGGCTTCAGCTAGCGGCCAGCAAAGGGTCGAAAGAGAACAATCCTTCTCAGTCAGCGCCGCCTGCTCTGAACGGTGTTGTGGTTGGCTGCGTGTGCCTCCACGAGCTGCTTACTAAAACTTGGTCTGCCGGAACAGGCTCCGAGAGGGGCGTTGCGGACGAGAGAAGGAGTTGGTGGCGTAAGGCTAGCTTTATAAACGTGTATCCTGTATGCGTACTGTCCGTCAGTGCTGCAAGGGTGGTACATTGTTGCCCGTTCGCCTTGGTAATACGCTCGCCCCCAGATGAGAGGGGAAACATTTAAAAGAAGCACGGTAGACAATGGAAGGAAACGTGGGGTGAATAGACCCTGGCGCGCATCCTTAGGCGAACCTTTGAGGCTTATTTCAGTGCAAGTCACATTATCGTCCTTTTTGGGCGATTTGTTTGCGCGCTTCATTTATTGCTTCTGCTTATAAGTTCACTTCCCGTTGTGGAATAAAAAAAATCATTCCGTTTATATTTACCTTTTTTAAAAAAACTGTCTGCAAGGATTGCAAGGAAGCATTTCGTTTCTATTTTCTTTTTATTGCTTGTGCTTGTCCCGTGGTCTGAATACGAAACAGGCAAACGAACTATGCAATAAACGTCTTCCTGGAACATCCATGCAAGAGTCTTGTCTAAATAATGCGAGCCACATTTCGAAAGTCAGTCAAATCACATTGTGGGCAGAGCTAGGTAACGTGCCTCAGAAGCACATGAGTGCCTAGCATTGTTCTCGTCATGCCTGAGTTGTCCGCAAGTTTAAATGTGTTTCAGCAAAACTTGTTTCAGCAAAGCGCTCGTCCGTGTCTCTTCTTCCTGTGTCGTCTGTTTGGCGCTATAGTACTTCATTAAATGTGTTTAAACAACATCGAACGTACATATCGGTGCCCATCGTGCCATGAAATAGCCTCTCATGTAATCCATGCAATTTTTGTCAGGTTCCGTGAGCAAACACAAACTAGTGCGAATGCTACGTAATATCTCTCTTCTGTGACGTATACAAATTGGTTGTTGTAACATGCGGGCTTTTATTTTTCGACTGTTATGGCGTTTCTCGCTAATCCAGCCTTTGTTAGACAAATTCTAGGAGAGATCTCATGAAGAATAATTTGTTCAGGTTACAATGTAGCGGTTATAGCTTTTGTCTACTCCCTTCGGCTATCTAGGCACATCTGCCACCGTTTGTGGAGGTCATGGCCGCAAGCCGACAAAGCTTCATTCTGGATGCTCTTCAGTACATTTGACATGGCTATTTAGATCACAGCCATATCTTCATGACGCTTCACTTCCCTCTGAGCGACCAATTTCACAGAAAAATGCAAGCAAAATCAAAGGGCGACAGGGCGGGTGAATATGGGCGATGTGGCATGAAGCAATACGGCGTTTGGCCAATTACTCCTAGAGTGAAATAGAAGTGTGGGGTCTCTCGTTTTCGTTCAACGAGAACCACTGTATAGGTAACCAAGCCGAATGGGGTAGCCGCTTGGCCCTGTAGTTTTAGTACGTAAATGTTCGTGTTTGGGTTTATTCTTTCTCAAAGGAGATACTATTGCTAGAGCAAGCCTACACTTTAAAAACAAAAAAAAAATTCAATCGACATTCTCTTGGTCGCTTCCTTTGTGGGTCGTAGTGAAAGCCCTAGCTTTCGCTTCACCAATGATATTCAACACAAATGCGCGATCATTTCTCGCCGTTGGCGAAAGTTCAGTAGAAATTGTTAATTAGGATTAATTTCTGTTCACCCATCAGTCTGTGAGGAGCCGCAATTTCATTGCGTAAAATTTGATGAAGCACACATAGGCTTGATTGAAGACCTTCTGATATCATTCGTACCGTAACACGGCAAGAACATGCAGCAAATGCCTGCCGCATTCCACATTTAAAGCGGTGAGTGTCGTTGATGGGTAGCGGACTCTGGAGATCGTCTTGTGCAGAACCACTGCCCTCCTCATTGATGTGGCACCATTCAGAGACCACGGTTTCTTGTGAATGCTTTGTCATCTTATACGTGCTGAATCATCGTCCACGTAAACAGAGGTTCGCCTAGCCCGACGCAGAACAATCTTAACCACCTACTCGGAATGTCTGGCCATCAGGTCACTCGTGTAACGGCCAACCGAGTGCTCCAGCAGCACAAATACTTGGTTGCTAAACACGCCTCGGCCGCTTAGCACATACACTGTGTGTAACTCGCTGCGAACCTTCCACTGTGTGCGAAACTGCGCTCTCTCTCTTTATCCCCGTACCCCGTTCTTCCCGTGCAGGGTAGCAAACCGAACCTGCGTCTGGTTAGCCTCCCTCCCTTTCCTGTCTTCTATTTCGCTCTCTATGTGTGTGTGTGTGCGCGCGTGTGTGCGTGCGTGCGTGCGTGTGTGTGTGTTGTGTGCGTGCGTGCGCGCGCGCGTGTGTGTGTGTGTGTGTTTGGAAACCTTTCCAAGGCTATGTCAACTCTCAGCTCATAGAAATCGACAGAAAACAATGGAAATCGAAAATCACCGAAAATAATATAAACAATCAGCCTTGGAAGTTTTTTTACAAATAATGTGTCATTTACTTTCATTGTCGTGATAAATTAGCAAAACTCATTACTCCAATGTATAGAGGTACGACTTGAGCTGGTTGGTCGGTTTAGAAGGCTGGAAACAGCCGAAAAATCAGCCGCGCTTTTGGGTTCTTTTTCTCGGAACTCGTTTTTCGCTCTGTTTCCAACTCGCCTCCGCACAGGCAACGATTGGTATTGTTCATGTGTCCCATAGATAATAAAGACTGCTGAAATTTGGGGTGGACGTCACTCCCCTTGCAATTATTTTCGAGCGGTTATATTTTGAAAAAAAATGATAGATTGCGAGGTATTGAATTGCTAGCCAGATAGCATTAATGATTGATCAAGTGTTTAATTGATTGATTGATTGATTGATTGATTGATTTGCCTACTTAGTGTACGGAAATGACCGGAACGTGAACGGCGATATTGTAATACATATATATACATATATCTTTTTTTGGAAGTTGGGTCCGAAAAGGGAGCTGAAATAACGGATTTATTTGAAGTAACCTGTTATTTAAAGTAACGTATTTCAAGTTCAGTATACTGCAACCTTTTACTAATGCGGATAACTGATGACACGGTTAGGTTAATCACGGTATTTGACTCAATATACAATTAGCACCGAAGCAGACAACTAATAGCTCGAGTAGCTAGCGCTACATGAGTGACTGCATGGGTACTGAGGGCATTTCTTATAGTTGCGCACTGTTCACCGGTGGCCTTTGACCACGCACACATGCTGATTCCAACTAGCTCATAATATGGACGCGATAAAACAGTAGTGCTCGTGGGGGTAGTGTTGGGCCGTAAATAGGTCCAGCAACACCATCATCCAAACTTGTTTGTTGATTTAGTGCCCAAAAGCCAGGTTATGGGGGTATAGAAATCAAAAGTGATGGGTAGCCAAAGTGCGCCCCATTAGAACTGCAAGCAAGAACAAAAGGTAACCCTTTTGAAGTGTGGGTTTCGTCAGCGCTCTGAAAGGAGCACTCAGGATAGGACAACAGAAAGATTTGAAGTTGATAGCATCGCCCCTGACTAAATTCATTCACTTCGATTTAAAATGCACAGCAACCAGATATATTGTACTACACAACCCATTCGTTTCTACAGTGAAGCTGCTTATGGCTACGGTTCCGTTGATTTTTTCGTGTCCGTCAACAAATGTGCGTGTGCAAAAACAAACTTGCGAATTTGATGCAAAATCGCTTCATTCCATGCAAAAGCTGATACGTCTCATCACTTGCATGGGCATTTTCAATAGATTAGTTATCAATAGGCACCATTTTGAAGATCAATAGACCCTCAGCTGCATAATTTTTTTCGCTTGCTTACACGGGTATGAACCGTTGATTAAGGGAGTTTGAACCACTCATTGCCGTACGTGACGAACAAATTTCTCGTTGGGTAGGTATAAAATTGCTTAAGAATCTAATAACAGAGGTTATATGAGAATCTGTGTGCGTACTAATCGTCACGATGTCCACCGATCAGGACACGTAATGTCTTCGTGCCTTTATTCAAAATGTTGTGTCTCCTGTGTCATTGGCTAAACAACTTCGCTGGTAATACATCTACACAAAGTGGAATGGCTCATGTTTTTTTTTTATTTTATTGCGTAAGCATTCTTGGCGAGCGCCCCGCGCTGTCACACGAAAAGCTTGCTGCCTTGTATCTGCATAAAAATGCGCAATTTGTAAATTAATTATGATGAAAGTGTAAATGTAGATGACCGATAGCTTTTAATCGATAAGGGACAACTTAAAGCAAAAAAATATAAATAAAAGGAAAATACCGAGACAGATACATATAGCTCCTTAGAAAATACATGGGGAAGATTATAGTAGGGGTAGGGTAAATGAAATTTGGGCGTGGGTCACCTTCAAGTATGGGGTTCGGTCCACTTGAAATTTGTGGGTGGGCCAACTTGAAATGTGGTGTGGGCTAACTTAACATTTGTACCTGGGCCAAATGAAATATGGGTGCGGCCAATTTGAAATTTGAGCGTGAGCGAACTGAAATTTGGGAGTGGGCGGAGTGGAAACTTGGGGTGGGCCAACTGAAATTTCCGGGGGACCAAGTTATGTTAGGGGTTGGGCCTATTTGATATTGGAATGTGGCCCAAGTTAAATTTGTCAGTGGGCAAAGCTACATTTGGGCGTGAGTCAGCTTGAAATTTGGAGGTGGTCCAATTTAAGTTTGGGGGTGGGTCAGCGTAAATTTGGGGACGGGCCAACTTGAAATCTAGGGCTGGGCCAACTTTAAATTTGAGTATGGGCCAACTTGACATTTCTTGGTGGCCCAATGTCCAATTGGACTCTTCTGAGTGGCCTTCGAAGCTATGAGCACTTTGCGGGCAAGCGAGCACGCTCAGACGCTTGCAGCGTCTTCATAGGGCTTTACCAAGGCGTAGTCATAACGCAGGCGAGAGTTTGCGTGGGCAAGGAGTGCGTGCATAACACAGGTTTACGAGAGCAACAGTGAGCGTTACGTGTCATCGCGGGGATGCACTCTCCCCTCACGCAACTCCTCACACTACTGCTGCAGCTGGTGTCCCCTTTCGACCGTTCTCCTTCGTCGAGGCGCACTCGTGCCCGGCATTTTGACTCAACTGGTACAATTGCATTGAACAGGCCACAGAACAGAAAACCCCGTAAGTGCCTAGATTGTTTGCCACTGGAATGGTCTTGGCTAGGCGCGCATAATCTAGGAAGAGGAAGTAAGCAAAACTAAGCCGCAACGAAGTCACAGCCGAGCTAAACACTGCTTACGAATTGGCAGACAATTATCAACATTTCTGTAGTTTGTTTTTAGCTAGACCTTCGACTGTGTTGCTGTGCGTTCCGGCATACTCCGTTATCGTTTGTTGCAGTCGTAGTCGACCATTACAGGAACTAAATAAATGCATCTTCCGTTTCCGGAGCGAGCGCGGAGGAGGCAGAGGAACTATCGATAACGGTAGCCATAACGACGAAACAGCACTGCAAGCGCGTCGTATTCCTAACCGACTCTCAGACTGCACTTAGAAATATTTTCGAAGGCCAACATATTGAGGGACGCACAACATCGCATTCTGAGTTTAACGCGCCAATTCGTACGGTGCATACGCACGTGTAGACTCTGGCCATAAGTCATTACGCGGTAATCAACAGGCACACACGTGCAACCGAGTGCATGCACACCGGGAACCGCGAGAGGGATGCGACGAGCAGTTCCACCTTCCAACCGCTGTAATTATTATATAATTATTACGTGACATATAACTGCGCGTTATAATACATAACACGTAACATAATGCTCTCACGCAGGAGGAAGCTGTAGCATGGCAGAAACTATAAACCAACACGTAACCACAGTTTAGTCTGTACGCGCTCAGCATGCTGCACTGTATCCTTAAGGCACGTGTATAAAGTCCCATGTACCTTGAGCCCGCACGCGCACATGCTGGCGAGGACAGCAACGTCTGTAGTTCGAAGTTCGACGCACATGCGCAGCTAACGTAACCGGACGAGGGCAAAGCGCTGCGACGTGGCCAAAGTCGAGATGGCTCTTGCTCTATCCGCGGGTTGGTCTGTAAGTTTTTCAGGGCAGATAGTGACCCCCCTTCGTCCGCCATTACGTTGTTCAGCGGTAAGGCGCCAAGCCCTGGGAACATAAAGATGAACGTAAAGCCAACCGCTTTCACAGTACAAGACTATAAATGTTATATGACTCTAATTGCATTCCTGTCTCAAATTGAATCATACAATGTTTGTGTATTATTTAATCATGGCCTTATTTATATACCACCACCCATAGGGTTTTATTTACATACTAAATTCTGTACACAACTGTACTCGGATGGATACCCCTTGTTGTCGCAGTATATATAGTGTTACGAATTTATGTATAGTGGTCCCGTAACGGGATGGTTTTACTGCCCCTTTATAGGATCTATGTTGGGGGGAAAGGGGCAACGGGGGGGGTATACGGGCACAACTTATTTTAATGGCCGCCATCTCGGCTATGACGTCCCACCAAGAGCCACCATCTTGAATTTGGAAAACCAAAATTATGGCGCCATTTTGTCCCATGACGTCACAATCACGTGGTTCTACCTCTATCCGCCATGTTGGACCATTACGTCACCATCGGCACCCGAATTTGGCCGCCATCTTTGATTGCAGAGTTTGAAACTATGCCGCCGTTTTTGATTGTAACGTCATAATCACGTGGTTTCATTTCTAGCCGTCATAATGAATTATCCGCCATATTGGATTAAGACGTCCTCCTTGGCCCCATAATCTGACCACCACCTTGAATTATGGCGTCACAGTCGCGTGACGTCAGCAATCACCAATTGGGTTACCATTGATTTACTATGGGGACTGCCATCTTGGATTTATCGGTGACGTCATCAAATGGTAGCTATCTTGGATATATCAGTGACATCACCAATCGCCAATTGGGTTTCTATATCGATTTACATTGGAGGCCGCCATCTTGAATTCCTCGGACTGAAAATTTTACGCCAAACGAAGGTGGTCAAACGAAGGGAACCCAAGAAATCGAGAAACATGATGAGTAAGAGCTAACACTCTTAAAAAATTGCCAGGCTTAACTTGGTTAAGCCAAGAATGCGTTGCATATTGCGCGGCCGCGCAATATGCGGCCGCGCCAGTTGGGGCCCAGCTTTTCCTCCGTGACGTCACGCGCCGGCGCAGCGCCCCTAGCTGGAGGAGCGGGAGTCAGGTGGTGGCTGCGGTCGCGCACGACCGCGCGAGTTGGGGCCAGCTTTTCCTCCATGACGTCACGCACCGGCGCAGCGCCCCTAGCGGGAGGAGCGGGAGTCAGGTGGTGGCTGCGGCCGCGCGCGACCGCGCGAGTTCGGGCCCAGCTTTTCCTCCGGCTGTCGTGACGTCACGTCACGTGGTTGCGCTCAAGGTCAATGGTGGCTGCCCGGCCGCGCCCAAGGGCTGAACTGAACGATTTCAATGTGCAACGCATAAAAAGATCTTGCAGATCGAGCTGCGAAAAGGAGATGCGCGTTAGAGCGGAAGAGGATCGAGCGCGTCAGCACTGCATCTCGGAAGCGTCGACAAGGCCTTGGCGTGTTGCTCGGCTTCCAGTCTGGCCGCGTCTTCGTAAGGCAAGCACCGAGGCTCAGGAGTTCGCGGGCCGCGTTAGTGAACTTGATAGGAAGTACAATACGGACATTACTCTGGTGACTATGTCCTGTTTAGTTAAGAACATTCGCGAGTCACTCATGTTTGGAGACAGCATATTTCTCATGCATATAGTTATGTGCTTCTTGCGAACAGGAATGTTCTGTGAGCACTCGTAACGCACAAGGATTCTGAATCATCTGCTACGTCTAATGAATTTCTATCGACCATGGTGTTTTGTATGCTGCGTTCGTGTGTTTGTCATGAAATGCAGTTTGCTTATTTTTTTTTAAACCCCTGCGTCCTACCATTCAATCTGTGCAGTAGGGCGATGGACAAGACTTTTCGTGACTATGACACAGGCATCAGAAGCACTCGTGAACAGGAACAACTGGACATTATTTACTATGACCTAAGCAGTGGGTTTGATGTTCTCAGTCATACTCTCTGGTTCTTCTAGTAATAATAATGATATTACTAAAAACTGTATTACTAATAATATAATGAATACTGATCCAATATTCTATATTGTATACTAGTGATGTTTATGCCTTATTGTGACCAAATACATGATAAAGTTTTAATATATAAAAGAACCTACTGCACCTACTACAACTAACGCGCAATATAGGGCAAGAAACTTCACTGTCACCAGGTAGTCATCATCAAACCCAGCCAACTAGGTTTATCAAGTTAGCAGAAAAGCGAGTTGAATACGCTTTTTCTTCGATAACCAGTAAGGTAATGAAATATAAAAAAGCCGGAAAAAGAAATGAAGAGCTAAGCGCAGTCAAACACGCAAATATGGAAGCAAACGTCTTTTTTTTTCTCGAAGCAATCCTTGCCTGTAAGAACGAACTTAAGCTTCAGAGCAATCACAACAGGGTTAGCCGTTTTTGGCTCTTGGCAAGCAGCGAAAGCGCGGAGGCCAGAGCGACCGTGATCCGCTTGTCTAAATTTTAAAAAATCATTCAAGTGAAATAAGACTGCCATGTTGAGCGGGCAAGAGGTCAAAACCCATTGTAATACGCATGTATACGCATGTTTCAAGCTAAATACAGGAAGCTCTCAGTTATTCGAAGATCGGTTTAACGAATATTTCAGAATAACAAATTTTTAAAAATCCCTGGCAGCTTTCCTATGCATTCAATCGAAAAAGCTTACAGTTAAACGGATTATTGAATAGCGAATGTTTCAGTTGGGTAAACTTCATCAGTGAACCCGGGCTCAATTTGGAAATCAGTTCAAGGAAGTTTTGTTCTCTGCAGCCCTGTCATAGCCGATTCCTTCCACACCCAAATTACCCCTCCAGCCGCAGCTACCTGCAGTGTGACAGTGGGCTGGTTGCCTGTGCTGGAGCGTGAGATCTGGAAATTGTTTCCAGGAATATGTAATTGGCCGAATATGGAATAGGCCTAGGCAGATTCAAATCCTGTAATTCTAGCTGAGCCTGTAGGATGCTGTGGAAAGTTGCGAGACTTCATGTCTCATCAACAAGCTGTGCCAGCGGAAGTGCACAATAACATGGACTCTCTGAACAGCTTTGTTACTTCCTGCGCCTAAAGATCACCAGTGCGAATTAAAACCACAGGTTCTTTTCTTTTTCAAAATAATATAGGCAGCAACGTAATCGTTACGCATTTCGTATATATTGTTGTACATAACCCCATAAATTGCATTTCGCACTTTTGACTGGATGTCTGCTGTGCCCTACGCTCTTCCATATTCTAGTGAATTTTCAGTTTTGCCAACTTTGAGTTAAATGAACTATTACCTTGGCATCCTTGAAGTTCACCCAAGTGAGAGTTCACTGCAGTATTTAATAGTTAACTGTAACTGATCGCCCCTAACTCCTTCCTTATAGTATTACTGTCGCAATTCTGATAGGCCCACTATGTGATCATGATACACGTGTGTCTAATTTACGTGGTGCCAGCTGACTGGATAAATTAAGAAAATATTTCTGATTGGTATTACCTGTATAATCAGTGACATATGCAAAGTTTCTCTACTACACAGAGCTTTCATCCGACACCTTTCTTTGACATCTTATGGAAATGAGTACACGTCTCGACTAAAGTACATTATTAACTTTTTATTCAAGTTCATTGCACTTAGGATATCGCTGTAATATTAGAAAATGTCGGTTGTAATTAGGTTAGTCAACTATTAGGTTTACCTTCGTTAAATGGCCGAAAGGGTGGACGGCAATACAATATGAATTGAGTAAACAAAGAAGTTCTTTCCTTTTGCCCATACAGCGCGCGCCATTTAAAATTTTTTGTTGAAGCTATCTAAGTTACGAGTGAGAGAAGAAATATATTTTGTAATGATGAAGACAAGTAGATGCGAGCAACCTAGGAGATTACAACCGTTAGCACTATTTTCCAATTAATTTGCTGTCATAGTATGGCACCTGTAGTAAACGATTTAACGTCATAGGCGCTTCTGACGCTATGCCAGGGATTTTTTACGGAGCATAGCCTTTTTTTCAAATGCAGGTTTCGATCAGACAACTCTTGTATTTAGAAAATAAGAGCACCGTCACAACAGCAGTAACACGAAATAGGCACTGGGATATTGCACGAAAAAAATAACCTACTTTCCCCATATTTTAAAGGACCCTTTTTGGAGCGAAATTCCTTCTTTCCCCAAACAGGAGATTGAGCTTGCATTAGGAAGTGCTAAGAAAAAATGGGGGACAGAGTTACTTCCTGTAAGCACTAACATTTTAGCGTACATTCAATAGAAAAACGCTTTCAACCCGTAATTACTTGAATTTATGTACAAATGTCTCAGTTCTGACATCCTTCAAATTTATACTACATGCTTATACATTATAAGTCTAGCGGCTTTCTGTGAAGTAAATCCTTGTTCTTGAGTTCGATGATTACGAAAATAGAAAATTTGCTGTTGGTCTGTGTTATTCATCTTTACGGTACACGTCATAGTTGACTGCTTAACGTGGTATTTTGTTCGGGGTTTATTGCGTTACACAAAGTTTTTATGTTTCTTTTTGTCTTGTCTTTCTTTTTTTTTCCACCTTCTGTTGCCGTCTTGTATATTCTGTCTTCATACATACCTACATAAGAGGTCTCTTTGCAGTGTATTACTTGTTTTTAAAAATTTGGGCTGTGTTCCCAAAACTACTATATAAAAACTGAAACAGAAAATTCATAAATTTGTATTTAGCCCGATAATTTCTCGCAACTAAGTTGCCTCTCTGCGAGGCCATGAGTGTTGCCATGCCTACACAACTGCTTGACAGCGAGCCAAGTATAAAGAACTATGCAATTAATGCATGGGCCGGCATTGTGCTTTGCAATGAAATCGTTTAAGACGGATAACAATAAAAAAAGCAGGTAAAGTGCTTATTCATGGTGGCACCAAAAAACTAGCCAAACTCTGAGTATAAACTTTTCTGAGCAGCTTCTTGTTGTTCGTGTGTAGACTACGCTCCATAAACATTTTCATTTTTTTTTTCTATCCTAGCCTCAGCGTAGCGCATCGTTCACTGCACTCGTTATGGCTAACTCTCACCGGCTAATTGGGGAAGTAACATATGCTACACTCACAAGCAGCACCAGTTAAGAATAAATAAGAAACAAAAACTTCACGAACTTCCGTTTCTCACTCCACAAGGCGTATTTGCTTCATTTCTATCTGAGAAGCTTAACAGCAATCTTATCTCCTATCTTTCTCATCTGGTTAACGTGCGCCGTCAGAAATTGCGCTCTGACTTCTCTGTTTCATTCCAGTAATTCCTCGCTATTCACCATGTAGCAGTGTAAAAACAAAATGGAGAAAAAAGAAGGGTCAGTAAGGCTCAAGCGCCTGTAAGAGCGAATGCATTCCAGCACTCGCAATCTAATTTGCGGAAACCGACTTCTGCGGAAGCAAATAGCTTCCTTATTCTTGCGTCTACAGTTTCCTCTGCGCCAAAGCATTGCGCAATCAGCTGTCACACAAGCGCATCCTACGCTGACGTACACTCTGCAGGCTGCGATACTTGCGCCATTTCGAACAAAAGAGCCACTCGAAACACCAGCTATAGTCGTTAATGTTACGTTTCATCCTCTCTATAACGCGACCGAACGAGCTGGGAGCAACACCTGTGGCGCCGTCTGCAAGCGCGGATCATACACCTACCTCGTCCCTTCTCTCCCCATACCGACCAATCCCACTTTTCTGCCATCTGTGCAATGCGCCGAAAGCAAACCTGACCCATATACTGCTAGCCAGCCCGGCTTCTCCTCCCCCGGAGGGCCTGTACCACTCTCCAACCTGAAAGGATTGGGAAATCTCACTGCGTTCCTCGGACTCCTTCCAGACAGAAGCTCGCCGCCAGCAGGGCTGAGTGCAGTGGAGTAGTTCGGGGACTCATGGGGCGTGAGCGGTCCCAAATGCCCTGTCAAAATAAAGTTTCTCTCCTCCTCATCCTCCTCTTCCTGCGGCGTATACTCAGAAAACCTCTCGCCCTTTCATGCCGACTCTTTGTCCGTGTTTCCAGAAATGAACTCATTAGCTGGCACGCAGAAGAAAAAATAAAGTCGCTGCCTGGCAACAGTCTGGCAGCGCCAAAGTTTTAAGCACACATACGCGACGGCGTAGCGGAGCAGTTTCCAAGAGATTCTCTGTAATCGAAACAGGCGACGAGCGAGAACAGTGTCACCGTAGTCGCGTGAAATGCGAAGCGTCGCGCACTCGCACTATATGCACGTTTCATATTGCGCTGTTGGCTGTGCAAATGGCACTGCCTAATGGGGTTCTGCAAGTAAATGTGAATTCACATCTATACTGATTCGCGGGCCCGCATAAGTGCGCGAAAAAAAAAAACGAATCGAACTCTACCATTGCACCTAGCTAGTAAAGCGGTGGCAACGAGAGAACATTCGTTAGCTGTCCTGCCCTACGGGGGCCCGACTATTTCAAGCCTGATTGCGGCGGCTGTTTCGAAACATCCTAAATAGCGTGGAGTCAGCACATGTGGAGATTTCCGTATCAGACCCTAGGGAGGGCTCGAGTAAATGACTCCTGAGCCGACGCAACTACGATGATAACGGAACCACCACGCTCGGAATCGTCTGGAATCTTCTCCCTGCCCAACTCTGGGACACTAATAATCATTTACTTGGTTTTTCTTCAGCACAAAGTCGTTATTAACCTTTGTTTAAGCAATTGCGTGCCGACATAATTATGCGTTTCTGCAGCCCTGACCATGGTGCACAGATTTTCTCTAAGGAACGTTCGTTAAGTCTTTGCGGTCCGTGAACATTGCGTGGAAGTTTTTACACCGGTGCCACCCTTATCTCTTTCAGAGTCACGAACGGCAGTCTATTTGATGTGCGTGGAAACGAAAGTAGTATAAGATTTATATGCATTGAATGCCTTGCAGGAAGATTACTGAACAAGAGAGAGAACGAAGGGCTAACCACGCATAGCGTGCTTCTATTTATGTTGTGGCTTTGTGCAGCAGGTCACAAAGCACAGGAGCTTTATTGCGGCATGTAACACTACCACGTCAAAAGGACGTCTCGTCTTTTTTCTATAGCAGTGGTGCATACTTACTGAGGGAGGTTGGCCAAGAAGCAGGCGGTTTCCCGTATGCTTAGAATTAAACTAGATTTCAATAGTAGAGCGTCTGACGAAATAAATGTGATTTATAACTTTAATAAGAATGTTGTTAAGAATTTTGGTAAAGAAATTAAACATAAAGAAATGAAACAACAGAAATAATTGATCATTTTAGAAATTCAGCAAGGTACTATTTTGGTCTCTCTAATGAAATTGTAAACTCCAAGAAAATCATTGGCTGGATCCCAGTGAAATCACCCAAAATGAAAGCAGGGTTGGCGAGGCTAACGATAGCCCAAGTTTGCTAAATGAGTTTTCTAAGAGTCTTCTTTGTCTGCAAAGTTGGTGGCACGAGAGAAGGTAATGATCGTTAGATTCAGGTGCATTGCAAAAAGAACATAGAGGGGACAAGCCATTTATCAAAGACATTCTCCGTATACAAGTGTGTGGCACGTAACAGCAGAGAACGTCGAAACAGTGAGGAATACAAGTGATCGATTTTTATGCGAAGCATATTACTAGAGCTCAACCCAGCTCCTCAGGCGCGGCGGTGTCGTCTTCAATACCACGTGACACCGTGACATCACGACAGAGGAGAAACGGGGCTCCAACTCGCGCCGTCGCTCGCAACGTCGCCTTCAAGGCTGACCACGTGACACCGTGACGTCACGACAGAGGAGAAACGGGGCTCCAACTCGCGCCGTCGCTCGCGGCGTCGCGGCGGTATATAAGCAGCTGCGCTTGCCCCTGCGAGACACTCACGAGGTGAGATGCCTCCTGGAGACAGAGCTGCCCGTTGGAATGAGAAGCGGAGGTTGCGGCGTGCTACAGAGACTGTTTCTAGGTGGCTTTGCTACGGCGCAGCGACTACGCGCTCCGCATCGGACGTGGTGAGCGTCCAGCAACGCAGCGTTCGGCGCGACAACGAAATGTGCGCCTGAGCAAGCGCCGCACGCCTGAGCCAATGCCGACGACACCGGCTTTTCTGCGACACGAGCTCCTTAACGCTATCGCGTTAAAATAAACGCTAGTATGCTTCGCATCCGGGGCCTAACCTTAGTTAAGCCACAGCATTTTTTTTTTCAACAAGGGATGCATTTCTCAAACGAACACAGAGTTGAACCTATCCCTGTTTCAGTTGGAAAGTACCTAACAACCCTATGGCCTTCTACAAACGCTTATCGGCATCTGGTGTGTCTACTAAGTCACAAAAGTAGCTGGTTATGCACGTGATTACATGTGAAGAGGCCGTTTTATCCCACCAATTCCTGTCTAAGTGCACATCAAAGTAGGGAAGCGTTTGGACGGCTATTCAATGAGGCTTCATGAAGGCTTCATCCAAGGTCATCAGAAGACCTCTACGGCGGGCCTAGTAATGCTGAAATTGAGGTTCAATGGGAGTAACTTCTGATTTAGACTCAGAAAACCTAACGTGAGGAGAATATTATAGCGTTTTTGAACCGCCGGAATCAAGTTCCTACTGTGTATCGTTTAGAAAAGCAGTTATGTATAATTAAAATTAGTTGAATGATGAAGGTCTAACTCTGAAATAATTTCATTATTCTGTTAAGTACGTACACTACATGGTAACAAACAAAAGTACGCGCGTTAAAATATTTCTTTCTGGTTTGCACCTGAGGTTCAGCAGTAAACCTTTGCCGGACTACTTAGGCACGCTTCTTACGGCGACAATTTTGCTTCTAAATACCGAATCTCTCGGTATTACTTGGACTGCCCACGTCGCGGGCGATTCGCAGCTAACGCCCCTGAAACGAAGCGCGTATAAATAATGCCGGCCTGCCGGACCGCCCTGAAGAAATCCGCCGCGCGCTAGGTCACAAATAGCCGCGCCTCGAGCGCAGCCAGCTGCCACCGGTAGGCGGCGCTGCCAGTCCCGCGAAGAGTGGAATTTTTGTGCAACACTGTCTCAGATTACGCAAAAAGAAAAAAAAAGAGACAGCTGCTCGATATTTCCGTCTTCGAGCGGCTGTCGCCATGCCCCTCGACGAAAGGGGAGTCCGCACTGTGGTCTGTGCACCTTTGTTTTCTGCTGCCCCTCGCCATTATATTTTTCACTGCCTTCTGTTCCTGCCCCCCCCCCCCTGTCTTCTCCTTTCTGCGGTCCCTCTTTATTTGTTTTTGTCCACAAACCCTGCAATCCCCCCCCCCCCCTTTCTCAACGCCCTCTGAAGGCGTCTTGCAGTATAAAAAGGCATATTCTCTCCGCACCCCACTCTTCCCTAAGCCCATGTGGAGGAGCGAGAGGCTGCCTCATTTGACTAACAAAGTGCGCACCGTGCCAAGTCGAGTGAGTTCTCCGTGGCAGCCACGCCTCACTCCCTCCTTTTCTTTGTTCTCACCCTCAAAGCACAGAAGTCTTTCGATCTCGAGAACGCGCGGTAGGCGTAATAAAGGAAGAGCGAATAGAAGGAAATGCAAATGAGAGTGAATTATCTCAGTTATTAGACAAACTATCCTCCTTTGTGTTCAATACAAATGTCATAGGCACATGTGAGAAAACGTAAAATGCTGAGGCCAAGGGCAACGCCGTTTTTGCGGAAGGAAAACCTCGCGTCCCTGCCGAGAATGTATGCGTTGTAGGAGCATAATTTTACGATCAAGTGGCATAATAATGCGGTGCCTGTTAAACTTCCATTGGTATGCGGGATCAAGATGGTGACTCTAAATGAAGGCGGCCCAGAGCCCACGCAGTTGATTCAATTATCACCGCTGTAAACGGGTAAAAAAAGAAAAATACTTATTTTAATTGCAACAGTATGCTGCACGCTACATAATACGAGCGACAAATTTATCTACAAGAGGTGGTCAAAACCCCTGGCATCAGATTACTGGAAATTGGTGTTTCTGCGTAACAATGTCCAGATAATATTGCAATAAAGTTGCTCTTTCCTACAAAAACTGAACGATATCTCAGCTTGGGCAGCACTACCATCAGGCTCAGTTACATTCTTGTCACGAAACGCTTGTGAACGCTTCAGTATTCTCTGCTGCGCTTAAAAACGTCCCTTTAGAATAGGTGGCACAACTATAGTCTCTTTCTTTTTTGCCTTCTGTCAACCTAATCTTGGTCTATCAAAGTTGTATTGAAAACGACAACCTACGATCACGACGTTCATGCGTCTTTCCCCCATACGGTCGGATACAAACTATACCTAAACGAAACGCTTGAAAACCGTTCGCCTAGCTGGCTAAATGCTGCGTCGCGTTGTTGCCTTTCTACGTGGGCAATGTTCGTCAGCAGGAAATCGCACCAAGTCAAAAACCAGCAAATACAAAAGGCCAGCCTACAGGGAGCCCCCGGCGCTGTCTGGATCGATGTGCGATAAATAGAGTTCTCCCAAATGCCTTCCGCGTTCAACAAGCGCTAGAGATAAAGAAACAAACGGATCAGCCGGAACAGCGACATTATCGTTGCGACACGCTGTTCCGCTTTTAAAAATGAAAAAAAAGAACATAAATAAGCTAAAGCCGAGCAACGCAGCACGGCGACTGGAGCAGCGCAACACTTAGGCGGGTGTTGCCACACACCGAGAGTCCCACGCCCGCACGGAGAAAGAAACACCGTTTACAACTCGGCCGACATTCGTGCTCGCAGCGCCAGGCGGCTCTTTTTTTAACCTGTGCAACATAACCTGTCGTATGTAACGCGCGCGCAAAACACAGTTGCTTTGCGATTGCCCCATCGGAACCGCGGAAGTGTTGAGAAAAAAAGATGTCAGAGTGGTTGTAATTCCGTGACACAAAGCACCTGGTAGCCGCCCGCAATTATAGCAGGGATTTGCATGTCTAAGCGACCGCGAAAACGCGGCCCTCGAGAATTTCCAGTTAACCCGCGCTGGCTACATTGTTGAAGCCCGGCAGTTGGTTTGACAGTTTGGACATCCGGTCGCGGAGGGGCGTTAATAAGGCGCTTGGAGATGTGCTAGTACAGTGGTTGTCATGCGGTGTGTAAATAAATGAGCACAGGGTAGTGATAGAGAACAGTGTGATGAAAGTGGAGAGAGAGGGGCGCGCAATGTTGATATAGTGTCCTAGACGGCGCTTTTAACTGAACAACAGGCTGCAGGAACACAACTTGCCCTTTGAAACGAAGTTGCTGGACGATGCTCAGGAATGGGGCACATTCGCAACTATAATTGACCTTTTCACTTCGACAATGTGAAAGAGTCCAAACGATTACAGCCGATGTTATGTTAAAGTAACTGCGCGTTGTCCCGTAGAGGGACCGTGTAAACTTCCTCCCTTAAACAACGAACAACATCTAAACCACAAACTGAGGAAATGCCAACGGAAAATGAAAGCTTATTTAGTCTACTGCATTGCGCACCTGCAGTCTCTCGCACTTTAACTATGCCCCGAATCGCCATCAATACAGCACCTCTCTTTTTCATCTCCGTTTTCGGTTAATTGTTCCCAACATGCGAATAATGCGTGCACTTTTGGTGGGACGGAAGTGAAAAGTCAATGCTCCCTCAGCTTTAGCGTTTTACTCCCGATCAGATAATTAAGGCGACCACCACAGCTAACTCCGAAAGTGATCGGCAACTTTACCTGACACACAAGTTATAAGTACAATATTCACAACTGTTCCACTTTAGAGTGGGTATTCTTCCTCAAGCAGGGAGCGCACAAAGGCGTTTATAGAGTGGCCTACTTATTAAGCCTATGGAAGTTGGAGCTCAATGCCAGCACTTGTGGTTGTAGAGAGTGAGTTGAGAGCCATCGCTTAGTTCTTTCATAAACACAGAAAGGTTTGGTCGATGCCGAAACGTTCGCGCACGATGGGCTGCAGAGGGCATTATAACATTGAAAAAAAAAAAAACCGTAGGGCTGTATTCACAACGCCTTACGTTCGTAAGTGCCCTTTGCCATTGGTATTCCGCCTTCGCTAATTGTGTCTGGCATGACAATTGGCTATGATATTTTTCCTTCAGAACAATTCTAGTGTAAGAGGTTTTTGTGAATGCGGACACTGGTCACGGGCATCATTTGTGGACAGAAACTTAGGTACGATGAAAATTATTGTGCGCAACGCTAATATTCTAACGCTACGACGTAAGGACGATGTCGAAAAGCAGAAACGAAGGGTTGGCTCCGATTTAGCTTTTGATCTACTTCTACATGAGTTCGTTTTAAGTCGATCATAACTTTAGATCAGACGGTCTTACACCCCGTCGCATAGCTCAACCGCGATCATAATTGGTCACGATCGGACTGGATCGCTATTGAAAGCGCCCTTCTGACACCGGTATTAGGTGCTAATCGTTCTTTCAGTATTGCGCATTCTGATACAACCCCCTCTTGGTTGCCGTACTCATTTCATTTTTGGCCATGTGGCTTCACAAAAGTATAATTCCTAATATTTTCTTCTCTTCTTTAAAATGAGCGTTTTCCTCAACATCGACTGGATATTATCAAAGCGCCAGTTAGCTGATAACTGTGACGGCCTCACAAGCATCAGGGTGAGGGAGGGAATTAACCCTACATAGAGTAATGGCTTCCCGCACCCCGAATGTATAACATTATTTCGAATTATGGTTATCAAATTAATGGGACAGATTGCTTATGTTTTTATCTGTTTTTTTTATCTTCGTAGGTAACATGTATGCTGTAATGCTTTCGTAAGGGCCACAACTATCCTGTGGTAGAAATCACTAAAAGCCTGTGACCTACACGTCCCTCCTAAAGCGCTCACTGCCCTCACCACCACTGGTGCACCCCCGGAGTCTTGGCAGGCTACACGCGCTGTTCGTTAGGGAAGAGAGTCGCTCCTTGGCCTTGAGAACGCGGAAGAACAAAAGCGGAGAGGAAACAATCGGTTCTTGTTTTTGCTTTTTATGGTGCTCACTGGATAGGTGTTTCCCCGCACGCTCTCGCCCTTTCGGCTCTCCAGTAATGACGGGGAAGATGGCAGCCGATCGAAGGTTCCGTGCGTGCTTTGCATGTGCAGCGCTCCTCCGGGTTTCTACCCGCGCGATGGCGGTGTGGTGGCGGTGGTGCTGGTAGTGACGAAGCGGGAAAAAAAAGTAATACGACCGAGGGCGGGGGGGGGGGGGGGTGATGTGGTGCAGCCGGCGTAGCGCTGCCGCGGCGCGCTTTCGCCCCTATCGCGTCGCGTCAGCCGTTGCTATGTGCGGGCGCACAGCGGAGGAGGCGTTGCATCACACCGCACCCACGTAAGCCGACGCCGGCCGCCGTCGCAGAGCCACCAGCGCGCCGATCGGGTTCGCAGTGCAGCGGTACCGAGCGATGCCGGCGCGCACCGCCTGCACCGCCCTATAGGACGGGCCACCGGCGCCCGAGCGTGCGTGTGCAGTCGCGCTAGTCCGCACGCGTGCCTGCCTACGCCGAGCTGCTCGTTCGATGCGCTTGCGTAACAGTGCACGGGCGAGAGGAAGCGATGCTTTGCTTTCCGCGTTTAAGCCATTTTCCTGTTCATTAGGTCTTCCATTTCCAGCTGCACACTCGCAGCCCGATGTCCACTGCTATCTCTCTCTCTCTCTCTCTCTTACAGCCCTGTCGGTCTGTCTAGCTCGCCGCATGGAGAGGCACCGAGCAAGTCACCAATTTCGTTTGTACGTTTTTTTTCTTTAAACCGAACAGGCTTTACAGCGGTATATAAAGCTGTGGATTCCCTGTGCTGATGCAGAGTAGGGCTAATTGAATATGTTAAGACCTTTGTCCCGCAGTGGACGTAACTCGGGCTGATGAGTATGTGCACAAATTACATTCGTCGGCGTGCTAATGTGCGATCACACATGTGCGTGAGAATATGCATACGTGCGCGTGTTTGCCTCCCTCATACGGCCGCACGAAAAGAAAGAAGAGGAAAAATCAGGAGCCTCGCTGCGTAGCACTGCTTCCAAAGCTCTCCTACCATCGGCATGGCAGGCAACGCTTATTTTGCCATCTTGCATCGGTCTTCGTGCGACCGTGCAGGTGGCTACTTCAGGGAGACGAGGCATCTGTGCGCAACAGCTTCTATTGTCGACCCTTTCTCGGCGTCAATCCTTCATTCGCGTCTTGTCGGACGAGTCCATCCCTTGGTTGGGCTCCAAATGAAGCAGCCGTGCGTGAATGAACGATTGCGACAGAATTGCACTGCAAGGCAGTGTTTTTCTGATTGTTCAACGAGCCTTGCGAATGCTTTTTTTTTTCTTTTTGCGTAACGAAGGGTAGCCAAGTCAGCTCTTGGAAGAGTGGAATCGCACTTGCGAATTGCGGAGAGAAGGAGAAGTACGTTACAAAACATGCAATCGAGTATCATGTGTACCTGTGACGTTAGTAGGGGATGCGGCTTACAATCGTCTCATGTCGACCGTGAATACATTTACTCCGTCAAATAGGAAGCGACGCCTGTGCATTGCCCAATACTTGAAACGAGAACAAATTGGAAACTACTCCAACGCAGTATTTCGTTCGCATGCAGGTTCACCTGCGTTTGCAACTGCACCCTAATTCAGACCCCAAATCTACATTTTGGACTACTTCATGCATTGAAAGTGGTACAGAGTGATTGCACGTCAAACTTCCATGTATTACTGCCTAAAAGACGTTAGTGGCTGCTCGCAGTGGTTCGTGGTTCAAATTTATGAGCACAGTGCGTTGTAGTACGTTCTGTTGGCGATTCTACGGCGACAAACAAATACCAGGCCCAATCGGCTTTCCTGCTAGTGCCTCATTCGTTGGACAATTGATGGTGTACACTTATTGAATCCATTCCAAGGCGCTGGACGCTCATAACATTGCACGCGTATTCTTCTTTGTTTTTTTACATACTGCAGCGGCAATATCGGTTATCGTGTTGAAAGCACACAGTACGTGCTTCGTGTCCCACGTAGACTGAAAAGCAAGAAATGCATAACAATGAAGGAGTACACTCGACAGTACGGAATGATGGTCAGTAGGATGACATGGGAAGCCAATAATCTAGGAAGCCAAAAAAGCCTATTCAGGAGCTCTTCCAGTCGCAAAAAGTCTCAATTCGCCTGTCACATCATACAATATTGAACCGCACAAATTTAAGCGTTTCGGTGCATGTTTCGAACAAAATTTACGCGAAAGTAAGAAACAGCCTTTGAAAGTACACGGGTACGATTACTGCACGAGCAGCATTCTGAACAGCGCTTACGGCAGGGTACGTTTCGCGTTCCATTTTTGGCCCAAGTTAACAGACAGTTCCAGCATATCGCTACTACTTCCCGTTATCGCTGTCGCCTCTGCCACCTACCCATCAGCCAACTTGAATTCAAGCTATCTTACGGTTAGTACACGTTACCACCTAATATAGTTAAACTAAATGCGTCTAATGCATCAGAAAAAAAAATGATAGAGAAGCAGTTACCAATACGAACACGCGAGGACATTGCGTGAACGCAAAATCCTTTGTGCGTGCCTCCTGTCAGCGCACACAACGGCGGCGCAGGCCGTGCCACAATGTCTCATCGAAACTTACTCTGTATGAAATAATTCGCGGCAATCTTGGTTCGAAATAAGCTAGAATCAGTCAGAGCGATGCTAGGGCTCCCGCGTTCTCTTCTATCAATTCTTTCTTTTCGCAAACGTATGTCCATAAAGCCTTTGATGGGCCAGCATAATCACTGTGCGCGTTTCCGCTAAGAAATTTGTTATTTTTAGTAACCTCGGTTGTCCTTTACACATTTGGTTTTCTTTCAACTGCATGGGTTTTTCTCTTCTCTTTTTTTTATGTTAGTATAATTCGGTCGCTTCAACCACTGGTTTCGTTTCCCAAGTTTCGTCTAACCATAACGCCTCTCGAACGCCGGGCAAATCGTCGTAAATCTATACGCCGCCTTTGGCGCTTCGTGACACAGCATCCGTGCTGTTTGGTCTCCTACAATGTGGAGAGAACCAGAGCTATCACGACCCTTTCAGCTAGTGCTCACAGAAGCGACTATTAGGTAGACATGCGCCTCAGGCGCCCACAAAAATACGGAGAGATAGCCGTGGGTGTCACTGAATGGCTCTGCATTTGCGTGTTGCCTCGTTTTCTTTCTCTCCCTCCTTCGAATTCTGCAAGCGCCTTGTAATGTGTGAGGAAACTCTTTTGGGTAGCCCTGTCCATGCCTATACATATATCCATACGCTGTCCCACTCCTCCAACTTCCCTCCTCCTCCCGCCCTGTCACCCATCCACATTTCCTATTTTGAAACCTTACTTAATGATATCGAGCTGAAAGGCCTCACGCAGTTATTTCTTACGTAGACCCTCACAACGGTTCGCCTCAAGCACGTGATTACTTCCAAGGCAGACAATCTCGGATATTTAGTTAGTTCCTGACCCCCCCTGTCCAGCATTTCGGCTGATGGGCTACCACCACCCGTGCGGAGCATCGTCGTGTAGTAGCGCTAGCCCGCACAGAAATCACGAGAGGAGTTGTCATTCCACGCTGCTCCGCTCGTGCCGCGATAATTAGGCAGCGCATGCAGATTTTCCCGACCAATCGATCCGTCACACGGCCGCGCAGCGTTTCGAAGCGCGCTCTCTGCCGGCTCGTAGCATTTAACCGAGTCGGAGACAACGGCGGGTCCCACAAGCGTCGATGCTAATGCAATTTATCGAACAGTACAACCTCTGTTTCCGTTATGCGTGCTCATTCGTGGCTTCCGCGCAAAAAATAATGAAGGGCACAGTGTAGCCCAACGCTGCAGCATAGGGCCTATGTTTCATGAATTTGGATTGTAGCGCGAAGGGACACGGACGCAGACTAGAAGCTGACAGGACGAGCGCTAACTCTCAACTAAATAATAATAAATAAAAAATTCGCTGAGTTAGCGCGCATGCTGTCTGCTTATAGTCTGTGTCCGTGTCCATTCGCGCTACAATCCAAGATCATTTTGCCGTACCAACTCTCCCAACTTTCTATCCTTTTGGCCTATGTTTCATTGTGTTCTTTTCCTTCCGACTTGCCAAAAAAATAAAAAATAAAGCCTTCCCACTATCGGTAGAGCGAGAGCGACCATTCCGCCCATCGGTGCTCCCCCCTTCTCTCTCAGAGACGCGCGGAGAGCTCAAATTAGCTACAGGCTCCATGAATCGGAAATGCTGGCTGTGCAGGTTTACTGGCCAACGCCCTCCTACTCCGAATCTTTGCTGCCGAAGCCAATTTGGCCTATCGGCTGATCCACAATTGAATGGTCGAGATTATGGAAGCAGACTATGGAGCAGAAAATGAGAGGACGTACGTGTGCGTGTATGTCCTTGGGGGGGGGGGGGGGGAGAGGAGGACGGGGGGCAAACTCACTGAGGTTGCCTGCTGCCTCGGCGGCCCGCGGATCTTGTCGAGATGCGCGCGGGACAAGCTCAGTCGCGTATACTGAAGCTACGGTGAAGTGCTAGCCTGTTTGACTGACGCAACCGTGGGCGAAGCGGCAGTTGTTCCACTTGCGTGCTCCTGTGTAGAGAGGGAAAGTCGGACGGATAACGAAGTCTTGGGGATAAGTACCAGCTCGAATGTTCAGAACAATATTAAGCGGAGAGGAACAAAAGTATAAATAGATAATGCAGATTAGGGAAAAGTCTTAAGCAGGAAATAGAAAACGGTGAGCATGCTGGAACGGAAAAAGAAAGTGGGTCGGACACGAAATCGTGAACAAGGAAAGGTGCCGTATCGTCAGCCTTCTTTGCAAAGGAAGAGGGATGCGTAAACGACGAACGGCTCTCCTGTGAGAGTGAATGCAAAAAGAAAATTAACGGTAGCAGTGGATCCAACTGAAAGTGCCGCTCTCCTATTTGTCCTTCGTGACGGAAGCAAAAACAAAGCTGACAGAAAGAAGCGAAGTGAAAATACTATATTTCCTCTAAGAACCGATGCCATTGTTCGCGTACCTCACCCGCGTGCGCTGTATGACGACTCCTTTTACTAGCTCATCTCACAGCAGTGCGATGGGATGTTCTTACCTGTAAAGGAAACTTGATTGCCTTGTCTTTTATTGCAAGGTTTCTTTTTTTTAACTTTTGGTACTGTTTCGTCAAAGTACATTCACACTAGCGACAAAGAACGCTTAGCCCTTCGTGTGTGTTTGTGAGAGGGAAAGAGGGGGCTCTTTAATGAATCCTGGAGAGCCTTTTTTTCGTGACACGCCTATAGCAGGCTATACCATCCAGATGGCTGCACATGGTGAACGATGTCGCGCCACAATTTTGCGCGCAATTTATTAGTCTGACATAACTCTGCAGTTTACACGCTTCAGAATGCATGCCGCTTCTGTAATACAGTCGGGATCCTCTAAGTCATATCAGTGACAGACATTGTACAGTGATAAGGTGATTATATTACAGCCCGGCAGGCTTTAAACAATAAAAAAGGAGACCACTCTACAGTTGACTTAATATTTATAAAGAAAGAATAAAACTACATCAGAAAATATCACAATTGAAAAATGTGAGAAAGTATTAAAAAGCGAAAGTTCTGGAAACGCAGTATAAAAGAACGTCTCACTGTGCAGTCATCGTGCGACGTGTTGAGATTACCTGTATCCGTATTTGACCCCCAATTGTCTACATTTCTTGCAACTCTTTTACTTTTTCAACAAGTATTTTACCTTTCGCACAAATTCTAAGAGATAGTCAAAAGTGGTACAGCGTCTATCAAAGACCTTGTAGAGCCGTTAAAAGGAAATTTTTGTTCAAGGTTTCTACATTTTTTGTATTTTTAGTCCACCTAGCGGGGAGGTCCTGCCGAACTAGATTCGCTCAGTCTACATAACTGCGTAAGCACTCTTCGAGAGGCGAAATGGCCAAACTATTTTAACCGAGCCTGGTGCGACACTTCTTTCACTCGCCGCTGCTTGTGGTATGTCAAGGACAACACTGAGGCCTTTTAAGTGAAGGGTTTGCAGCTTATTGTATCCAGATTCACAAAAGATATGAAAGGAAGTTGAAAAAGCGCGGTTCACAATCACTGCGATGCGTGACCTTACCATTGGTGATGAATGACATCCCCATCTTTTCCTGCCAATCTATGAAGTACGTTTGCACATTGTCCAAGGGCTGTAATCGTAGCCCTTGTAGCCTGCCTGTTTCCTTAATTCCTTCTCTAACTCTTATTTATGTATTCAAACAATAATATAGCCACTATAATAATCATATCAAAAATAACAATAATAATAATAATAATAATAATAAAAATAATAATAATAATAATAATAATAATAATAATAATAATAATAATAATAATAATAATAATAATAATAATAATAATAATAGTCAATCAACTAACCAATAATTTACTTACCGCGCCCAGGAGCAACCATGAGGTCTAACTGACGGCGCATGCGAACATTAAAAAAAGATGGCAGGGGAATATAAACAAACGATTAAACAGAGCAATCTTGAAGAGGTGAGCGTTCATACAACGAGGCGCAATGTGAATATAAAATAAATGGGACTAGAACGGCACTTGAACAATTAGTGAAACTATCACACAAGAATGCAAAGCTCTGAAAAGAAGAATGACGGCGAGTTATGACAAATATCAAGATCATGAAAAAAATACGTTATAAAGATTCTCTTTTCTGTAGACGGTTGAATGTTGATGATGACAGGCAGAAACAGGGAAAGGTCTATGCTTTCTGGTGATATTCCGCGGAATACGAAGCAATATACAACTGAGCCGTTCGAGGAAGGTCGGATACCGCGAAGGTATTTGAAAAGAAACAGAAGGTCAGCGCGATCACGTTGACAGCGAAGTAAAGACAATGACAGTAATCCAACAGTGCCAGAACAAGGTGTGGTGTCCGTGTTAGCGAAGCTGTGATGATATATGCTTTCAAACTCTAATAAAATAATGACACTGTTGGATGTAGAAAGGCCATTCCAGACGACCGACGTGTATTCGAGTTGAGGAAGTCAGATTGTTGTGCGCTACCTGCGGAACGGTGCATGCGAATTGAATTCTCTCCTTAGTCTACAAACAGAGCCAACAGAGCTCATACCCCGCATTACAACGCGTTTAGTGTGAGCTGGAATGTACAAGGTTGTATAAAAAGTACACCACCATCATTGATCGCACACACGTTGCGCAATGGCACAGAATCTACAGAATAAGAAAAAGAAATGTTTGCTGCTTTGTGCGTGCAAGTCATGATTTTTGTCTTAGCAGCATTCAAGGTGAGTGTATTACCTTTGCACCATTTAGAAAAAGAAAACAGGTCAGACTGCAGGATGCGACAATCACCAATAGTATAAATTTCTGTAATAATATTGATGTCTTCGGCACATAGAAGGAATAAAGAATTTAAAAAAGAATTAAAAAAAAAGATTAGTCCTAAAAAAGATCCTTGACAGACGCGGCTTGTTACTGTGTAAAAAGAAGACGTTTGGCCATTGACGTTAACATAACAGTATCTATCAAGAAGATAACTGCGCAGGAAATTTACAGTTGATGAATCAGCACCAAATTGCGTAAACTTGATCAGAAGCAGTGAGTGGCTGGCTACATTAAAAATATTTGGTGAGGTCCCAGTAAATGGTGTCAGAAACTCCCCTGTGAAGTGACACCGCGGATATCTGTGTCATCAAACTTCCTAGATTTGTGATAGGGGAGCGGCCGGTGAGAAATGCACGCTGATTCGGAAGCAAAGAGTTCTTCACAGAAAAATGCTTGCTGTGGAGAGCGAGTTCAACAATCATACATGTGGCACGGAGAAGAGAACTCGGGCGCTAATTCAAGACATCCGTTTTATAGCCAGGCTTAAACGTAGGAAGAACAGGAGCAGTTTTCCAGGAGTCAGGAAAAGTGGAAGTATACATAGAGTTATTAAATATACATGCCACTACTGGGGCAAATGTGCTGCCGCAAACTTTTAGAAATGCGGAGGGTGGGCCATCAGGACAGCAGGATAGGGAAGGCTTCAAGCTCTTGAGGCGTTCGCTGATCAGCTTTTCCTCAAATAACACAGCACTATAGGTGTAGGGAACCGTCGTGTGCTGCGGACTGACACCAGCGATGAGACCTGCAGCTTTGTATAAGCCCAAGAAATGGCCAGCAAAACAATCCGCTACTGCTCGTACTTCTGCTTCGCTACAGTCAAGCAGCTAAAAACACAATCCACATTTAGCAGAGCTCTCGCGTATCTACTTCCACCATTGCGCCGGCTATTCGGAGGCGCTCTTTTCCAACAGTTCTATATGTGAGTCGTGATGCCGCATATAGAGGCGCTTGCGAACAGTCCGAAAAAAAAAACAGAATTCTTCTCCCTGCTCAATGGGCACAGAACTTCTGGATTTAAGGTGCGCGCCATCTTTACACTTTAGGCCAGGTGTAAGTTTGCATGAGAACTCGTGGGGATACTTAGAGCGCTCAGGGTTGTACTGGGGAACGTATTTGCGCATACTGCTCAAAACAAGCTTCGTAGATTGATCTACTAGGTCATCAACATTGGTTTTGTCTGTGACCAGTGACCAATCGGTGGTGAACACAAAAAAAATATGTAAACCAACATAATCACGAGCCTTGAAAGAAAAGCGATAGAATTCAGTAATGCAGATCAAGGCGCTCTGCCTCAAGGCTGACATAGAGTCGCTTATTTTAGTCAAGGACGATGCTTAACGGAACTTGCAAGGGAAATGTCAGAACGAGAAAGATCTATCACTTGAGCATTCGATAGGCAAAGGCGATGCATTGCCGCACAAATTGGCGATCAAGCTATGTTGCTGAAATGAACAGAAAGGACAGAAATGGACAGAAAGTTCCACAAGAGACCGCCTTTGTTCTTTATGCGTAATGATTGTAATGATAATATCTAAGCATGTTCTATTCAGTTCCAAGCGTATTAAAATCACCAAGTTGATGATGATGATGATGATGATGATGATGATTGTGGTGGTGGTGATGATGATCCACATGTAACATCAAGCATCAAAGAAAGCAGCGAACATGAGACAACATCTGTAGTTTCTTGTAGTTAGCATTTCGTCGGAAGTACAGGGACAAGATATGCCCAAGGATGTTCTCGCCTAGACATTTATAACATCACAGGCGCTTCTTACAAGTAAATTAATGTAATTACGAACAGAGGCGATATAGGACTCTGTCCTGAGAGCGACAGTTGTTCCCCCTGTTCCTACTAGGGAAGGTGGCATGCGCGTACACCTACACTTTTAGTAGATATGTTGATAGGCTACATTTTCATCCCAGTCACGGCGGCCTCATTTCGACGGGGGCGAAACGCTAAAACACCCATATACTTAGATTTAGATGCACGGTAAATAACCCCAGGTGGTCAAAATTTCCGGAGTCCCCCACTATGGCGTGTCTCAAAATCAGATAGTGGCTTTGGCACGTAAAACCCCATAATTTAATTTTATTTGGGCTACATTTTCGACCCTACACAAAAATACATGGCATTTTTCTCCTGTAAATAAGGAATAGAAATATCATGTAACACTTATCCGCCAAACCACTTTTTCTCAGCGCCTTCGACAACACGTGCCATGGTGACCAGTAATGTAAACTAGTTTTATTGCGATTGGAATAGCATAGGGATGTTCGAGGCACGTCTGCGCCGTTGGTGTTGTCGCGCTGTCGCGGCATCTACGCGCATAGGCGGCCAGCGAGTGGAACGTTAGGTCTTCCACAGGCACTCAGTGTGTGTGGCTGCAAAGGCGATGATGAAGACACGTGAACACGCCGTCACGCTGCACTCAGTAGGCTCTGCAGGAGTAAGGGAAGCGTTCCGACTTCCGCTTCCGGTAGCTTGCGCGCACAAAAACTAGCGTTTCTGCTGAGCAGCGGCGGAAAAATCGCCTCATGTTCTGTACAATAATCTGAGAGAAAGGCACACCTAACGCCAATGTATATCTAACCCCTTCCTTGGGTGCTGACGAACACCAATGTTTTCCCTTCGGCTTCATCATGTGCGCCATCAAGATGCGACGTTTGTGGCGCTGTTCCTCATCATGCTAGGTTTCTGAGAAGCTTTCAGCTGAACGCCAAACCTTGCTACAGCTTTCAATGCTTCGTGTTTGGGCGACAATTCAACATTTATGGCGTTCGGCCTTCTTTTGGGAACTAACCAAATTTTTCTCGTGTCTAACTGCTTTCGTAGGCCACCGATTCCGAAGATAGTGCAGGCTAACAGAAAAGTGAAAACTGTACACTGGTACCAGTATCGCCGGTACCATCAGTCCCAGCACCCCATGCAAGTCTGGTCACAGCGTCTGCGGCAAGGAATGCGCCGCCCAAAGCACATGGTGCAACACAGTGCTACAAATGAACACCTACAAAAGCATGGTAACCCTATCGGACACCGCTTTATTCCATTGGTTGAAAACTTGCTTTCGCCACATCTCTTGCATCTTCAGATTCATAGAAAGTGTACAGCAGTATAAAAGATTAAGAAACTTCAAGTGTTGAGTGAGTTCGGTCGAGGTTACAGAATTTCGACTCCATGCAAAAACTCGCTACATGAACAAAAATACAGAATATAAACTATTTCGCGTTTCGAAAAGCTTGAAAAGCACTTATCCAGCCACATGAAAGTTATGACTCGTGCATGACATTGTGAAAAACAATGAAAGCGAACCCGCCACTTACAACATACTGACACAGAGCAAAAACACCCAACCGTCTACCTTCCCACTCATTTTGCTCAAACATTCTGCAGGTTATTCGAAATTGCACCACAGTTCCCATAATAAGTGGCTCAAGACGTATGCAAAACACTTCAAATATCATTACTTTCATCAGTGCTTTTGCTGTTTATGCACTATCTTGCTGCACACAACTGTGTAGACAGCGTCCGAAATGGTTGAACGCATTTATGGATAGCAGCCTCGTTTGGTTCTTCACAAATGATTTTACTCATAAATTATTAATTAGGTGATCCCTCAAGCAGCAGCAGACATTATGGCTATCTCCTTAATGTAGGCGGGTACTTCATACGGTGAATTTGCTGCCACGCAGATTCGTAAAGTTTCATGTCCTGTATAGACGAATGAGCGAAGGCGCCCTAAAATATCCCCTATCGCAAGTTGCCAAGTGTAGATTGTGGGAACACATACACGCACATACACACAAACGTAAACGCACACACAAACGCACGCTCGCACGCACGCACGCATGTAGGCACGGACGTACATGCACACACAAACGAACACACGCGCACGCACACCGATACAGAAGTAGATGTAAACCTTCGCAAGCTTCTTGAAGTGAGCGAAAAAGAAATGCGTTAGGACGAGATGAGTTGATCGAAAGTAAAAGAGAAGAAATGAAAAATTGACAGGTCACCCGACCTGTACTTGGAAGAAGCACCGGAAAACATCAAGAAAAATAAAATGATCAGCCGGGCCTTAGGGCATGTTTGCTTTGGCTAGAGCATATAGGACTGGTCGCCGCTGGGTCCAGCAGGCGAGTGATATCGACTGCTGCGCCCTACTAGGAAGGAAAACAATGTGACATTAAACAAACAAACAAACAAACCCCACGTTACCGGACGACCTGCGATTAAGAAGACAGATCCTTTCGCATTCAGGAAAGCCGTTTTCTTGCTTAGAATTGGAGGCATGTCGACGCAGTAAAGGAGCAAGCTGAGGGCGATTTCCCACTCGGCAAAGACACCGACGTTAGTACTTTCGAAGTAACAACTGCGGTGTATAATCAAGAATTGGGCGAGGAGTGTACACAGGTGACGGGGCGATATCATTTAGCGTACAAGAAAACTGTCTTCGCAGGGCATGTTTTAACGAAAGCAAATACGAAAACGAACTAGTGAACCAGCGTCATGTGCTTTTCTGCTCATTCAGTGGACATCTCGACGGATGGCCTGCCTGGTTCAATGAAACAGTTCACCATAAACCATTAACTCCGTAATCTGAGCACCGGTGCGTAATTGCATCATCCAAAGGTCGACCCCATGTATCTTCCGAAGGCCCGGAAACTCCTTGAAAAACGTCAGCGTAAATTGAGCGAAAGAGCAAACATGAAAACAGCTGAAAAACTAGACATTTGAACGCAGACAGCGCATTTTTCACGTCGTGGGCACCTCAGAACCTTTTAACATCACCGCAGGAAGTAATGGCAAACAAAGATATCATATGAAAGACTTTCGGAAGAGAAGTTGTCCGGAATGTAAATAAATATCCCGCGACTATATGCGCAAGTCTCTCTCGCTGTCGTTTTTGACGTTCGTCATCTCTTTTCACGCGGGCGAATAAAGAATAAAAAAAATTCCGAGTAACAGCAGCGTGCCTCATAAACTCACTTTCCCTCTTCAACCATTGCTTTTAAAACATTTTCTCCTTCTCGATTTCAGTACGCCTCTCTGCTCTGCGCCCTGGAACGATGTGTCTTCTGCAGGTGACAGCAGGTTTAGCGTTAATTTTCGGCGCGCGTATTTCTTTCACTTTCTGCCTGACAGGCACCGCCAGGCTTCTAACCAAGCGCGAGCGGGAGATGCCATCCGCGCCGTCGGGGTGGCGGCCCTCGCGAGTGACGCTCAGGAGTCAGGCGTTGCTTTCGTCAGAGCGCTCCCGTGACGTCACGACGGGCTTTCCTCTCTCCGTTCTCGCCTTTCCTACCCATGAGCTCCAGTGAGGAGGAATCAAGGCTCACCCGTACTCTGAAAAAAAGAAAGAACATTCGCTCCATTCCCTTCCTACTTCCCTCTCTCTCTCCCTTTCTTCGCGCTCTCTTAGCGCTGTCAGCGTGAGAGGGCGTCTCTCGAGGTCACTCGGACTGTTGCTACGGCCACCCTCAGCTCCCGTCAAACCACGGGTCCGGACCCCGTTCGGGCACGAATGGGTCGAACAGGGGAACACAGGAAATCGGGGATTGTTTCGGGCAGGCAAAAATCCACCTTGGGGCTCCAATAAAATAATCGTTACTTCCGTTTTGCTCTTGCTTCCGCATTTGGGCCCTCCCTAGTGCTATCGTGTCACCACTCGCTAGCCCGAGCTCTCTGACTCGCGCCCGACTCCCTGAGTGGCGAAAAAGACATATTTGTATCGCGCTGCAGTGCCTCCTTCTTTTCTTCGCTTCTGCCTCCCCCTCCCCTTCCTTCTCCGATCATCCTGCAGTTCTATCGCGTGTTGCCTCGCCCTCCTCTTCCTTCCAGATTTTCCTTCTCGTTGAAACCTTGCCCTCCGCTCCTCAAAGATCTCTCCTCCCGCCTCTCCCAAACTCTTTCCCTAACCTTCCCGCGGCGTGGAGCATAGATGTGCGGCAGGCATCCCCGTGCGCCCCTGTGCGCGCTTGTAACAAGTGGGCGACCTTGAATGTACCGATCGGCGGCCTTGAAACTGAAACATTGCGTACAACAATGCCTTCGATAGCGCGCGCACTAGCGTTCTGTACGCGCGCTACTGTTTTGTTACGGAGTGCTCGTATTTGGCTTTGAGAGTCGCTGAAGCTTTCCTGTTTCAATGTTTTGCGCGTTCACGTTGCCCCCACAGAGTAAAATTACCCAGCGTTCTGCAGCCTTTGTTTCATCTCTAATAGCCCAGATGCACTTCAGACAGCGATCGAGTCTAATCGGGATCGAAATTGGTAGATTGAGATTCGCTTCTGTGCGCAAGCTGCGAAATGGGAGCCCATTGCAATCGAGGAGTTCGATCATGATCGCGCAAGACTGTCATTCAAAGTGGTAGGCTTGATCGGGGTACTAATTGTGGCATCGTCGAGAATCGCTCTCCTAGTGATGAACAATCTAAAAGCACTATTGACACTGCGGACACTGTTGCCAACTGTTGAACGCAGAGGAGTGAGCCGTTCGAGTCAAATTGCGCATTTGTGTGCCTCAGTACATATATTTCCTCTACTTAAAGACAGTTTGTGTGGACTTTCTTCCCTATCACTTCGTTGTTTGAGTTGTATTTCTCCCAACGAATTCTGTCAGGATAGTACAAAATGTGAACAGAAATATGAAATTGCAAAAAAAAACACAGTACTATACGAACCCAGCTTAAAACAGTTGTATGGAAGGCTTGGTGGTTAGTAAAAGTAGAAATTACGCCTATCTACTTGTCTTTACCAACTATATATCATAACGAAATGCACAACAACATTGTGACAAATATATTTATTGATCTTATATGACTATAACGCTCTGCAAGTTCTCACTAACTCCGAAACTAATACAAGTTGAAGCAGTTCAGATTAAATAGACGCTTTCATATTGCCACGTTGTAGTGACGGTGAAGAAAGCAGCAAAACTGGGGATGACAAAACTACAGTGTTTGATTGGGCGAACTTCTACCCTCAGAAAACAGGCTACACTCAAAAACGGCGGCAGCGGTGAACGCAGTCGGCAATCGTCGAAAGTCTGATCAGTGGGTCAAGCGCGTCGGCTTTTATACATCCGTCGTCGAATGTTCCAGAGTAATCGCTGGGATCCGCGTGTCTTTCGCAAAGCTCTACATTATTTGCGTCATGCATACATGCAATCAGATTACACAAAGTTCGGTCCCAGACAGCGGATGGAACCATCGATAACATTCCAGAAACTTCCTGTACATGCAGGCGAGTCCTGCTCTGTCCGATAACATTAGCTAGGAAGTGAAACATGGTCGCCCGATTAAGATGGACACGTGTCAAAATGCTCACTCGCATATTTTTGTAA
This sequence comes from Dermacentor albipictus, assembly GCF_038994185.2. NCBI lineage: Eukaryota > Metazoa > Arthropoda > Arachnida > Ixodida > Ixodidae > Dermacentor > Dermacentor albipictus. The sequence continues at coordinate 51,233,762 of NC_091824.1, forward strand.
ATACTATGAATATGTATAATAACGTCATAATGCGCTTCAATTTCTATCGTTTTCAGCTTGCAGGAAGTTAAATGACATACATACATACATACATACATACATACATACATACATACATACATACATACATACATACATACATACATACATACATACATACATACATACATACATACATACATACATACATACATACATACATACATACATACATACATAAAAATATTAAATTATGGGGTTTTACATGCCAAAACCACCTTCTGATTATGAGGCACGCCGTAGTGGAGGACTCCGGCAATTTTGACCACCTGGGCGACCTTTAACGTGCACCTAAAATCCAAGTACCCACGGGTGTTTTCGCATTTCCTCTCCATCCAAATGCGACCGCCCTGGCCGGGGTTCGATCCCGCGACCTCGTGCTCAGCAGCCTAACACCATAGCCACTGAGCAACCACGGCGGGTATGCATACATTCGCGTATATTTGTAAATACTATGAATATGTATAATAACGTCATAATGTGCTTCAATTTCTACCGTTTTGAGCTTGCAGGAAGTTAAATGAAATACATACATACATACATACATACATACATACATACATACATACATACATACATACATACATACACATTCGTAAGTATGCGCGAGCACCCAATGTTCTAAAGGAAGCATGGAACATTTCACTGGACGTCGCTTAGGGGGAAGGCGTCACCGGTGGAAGTCTTTCATTGCAAGAAAAAGCTCTTACCTTAAGCAATTCAGGGTAAATAGTACCAATGGACCAAGAAGTTGCACCACACGGCCACCGTCAGTGCAGCTGCACTCAAAAGCAGCGAGTATGGATACAAGAGCCACCAATGTCTACAAGTGCTTCGCTCGATTAACTCACAGAACAAAAACAAATCAAAAACGCCGTCGTTCCCGACAGGGATAGGATGCACGTATTGCGAGGTCGTGGCGGGTCCAGCGCGCGCAATGAACAAAAAAGGAAAGTCAAACGTGCTTAGTATGTCACAACGAGTAGAAAGTGAAAGCGCTGCATCGCCAACATAGGCTGAATTTTTCCTAAGGTTCATTCTGAGGGAGTTTAATCTCATGGCACCGCCATACGGGTTTGAGCTCTGTCGTCGATTAAGTTTGGTTTCCTTCTGTGCAATTTTCTTGCTTAAGTGATTCTTCTTTTATTTTTCAGTTTGCTTCATAATTTTTGAACCATTTTTATTTGTATCCAAGACAAGACTACAGCTGCCCCTGTTCTGATATTTTTTTTTCATTCATGGCGAACGCGTCAAAACTGGTATGCGACGCTTCTTTATGAAAAGGTAACAAGAACAAACGTAATTTTTAGCTGTGACCTAAGTGTAGTAGTGCTTTTTTATTAGATGCAATCTAGAATCTGGATGCAGGTACTTAAGTTTCAGAAAATGACTGGACAAGCAGGGCTAAACGCGGCACCGCAGCCGAACTATGCTATGTTCTATGCTGTTGCCTCTGCATTATCTGTATCCTCAAGAGTATGAAGAAGCGAGCCGTCATTCTTATGTGTAATTTCATTCCAAGATTAAGTACCCTGGCAAACCAGCCCCCCCCCCCCCCCCCATAGAAGGGCAACATTATATAATTCCTGAATAGCCGGACAGGCAGTAGTAATACATTTGCTGGGCGTGTAGCTGTAGCTACGTCTAGTTTTCAGGTTTCCTTTCAAGTAATTTCTAGTCATGACGTTCTTCTGTGTTCTGGGGAACGGCTACTCGACAACTCGGACACTTAGCTTCAGATGAGCGATCTCTTGAATCATAGCTGTTCCTAAAGAGGCAACCAGATCGCACACCATTATAGGGTACGAAATGGTGGTGGTGGCATCAGTGAACTAGAATGAAGGCTTAGGCTCCTCCTGGCATGGCACATCTCTGCAAGCCTTCGCTAATTCCCGGCACGAGACAGTCAGCTGCTGCAAAACTCCGTCATCACGTCATCGAAGACGACACAGTCGTGAGAACGATGACACCAGGGACAAGACGACGATGTTGCACTGTCAAAGTTTTCGAGCTTTACAAAACAAGCCTCGCACCTGTAATCGACTCACCAAGGCATTGGTGATTGGCGGATTTTTACACCAAATTTTTACACCAAATTTGCCTTAAGGCAAATGTGGTGTAAAAAAATAGGGGGCGATAGGAATGATTGTTTCCATAATTGTTTCCTTCACTCTAATGTTGTCCTGTGTAACTTATTTTTCGTCCTTTCTTAGTACTCTATGCAAGTATAGTATACTCGATGTAGTACTTTGAACATAGACAGTTTGACGGCGTAAGGGAAACGACGCGGTTTGCTTGATTCCAGAGGCCCAACTTTCGCTGAATGGTATACCAGGCCATATGTAAAAAAGAAAGAAAGGAAGAAAGAAAGGAAGTAGCAGTCTTTTAGCGAATCTGTGAAGCAGTAGTAGGTAAATTGTGCAGAAAATGAAACACGCGAGCTGTACTTCGTCAGGACCCTTACAGAAGCTCATAAACGCAAACAGTCTTATTATTGTTGTTGTTGTGAATATAATAATAATAATAATAATAATGATAATAATTATTATTATTATTATTATTATTATTATTATTAGTAGTAGTAGTAGTAGTAGTAGTAGTAGTAGTAGTAGTAGTAGTAGTAGTAGTAGCAGTAGTAGCAGTAGTAGTAGTAGTAGTAGTAGTAGTAGTAGTAGTAGTAGTAGTAGTAGTAGTAGAAGCTATTCATAAAACAGCAGCGTGATTTTCATAGCCCTTCGTTCGGCGGCCATAACGCTAGGACAATAATTCGGACCACCTACAATCGTAATCACATTAGCATGTCGCTATCAAAAGCGAGAATGTGCGCGCCAAATGTCTTCGCGGTGAAGTCGTGCAATGCTTGATACCTGTATTTATCTATTCTGCTTATTTGTTTATTTATTTTTTAATATGTGTTGCCCTCTTTGTGCTATTTTACTTTGTTTTTTTTTTCTCGCGCACCGCAAGCATTACTTCCATATTTTCTGTGTTTTTTGTCTATGTGCACTTCTTTTGGGCCTTTTTCGCGATTGTTTTTTTACTTGTGTTTGTATCTGTTGTTTTCAGCTGTGCTTCGAGAAGGTGCCGTGCGATGACCCACGCGAACCGAACGTTTGTGTTTCGGTTAATCTCCCCGGGCCTTTCACATCTCATTTCCTTCTTTCTCTCTCTCGTACGAGTAGTTACTGTGCTCTGTAATCAACCATTCATTCCTTGACTGAAAATACTTGTTTTATAGAATAGGTATTTATTTTATTTTAATATCAACATTTCTACCCACCAGTTTCAGAGAGTTGTAGCGCATAAAAATAAACACAACAACCCATCTTACGAAATTGAGGCGCCCTCTTGACCACAAAGCTGCACATTAATGCTATTGCAAGAACTGCGAATTTCCTCGGATACATTCTCCCCGTGCATCGGGAATCCAAGATAAATCAAGAGAAATACTGTTGCGGCTTGCATATGTGCTTGACGAAAATGTTGCAAGATTGCGCACGTTTTTGTTATTTCACGTAATGGCAAAACTGACGACGCAATCTTGCTCGCTCGCGCGCGATATGAGTGCGGCTCGCCGCAATTTTACTTTTCCTTCCTGCGGTTACTCAGACGTAACTCTTTATATGCTAGGGTTGCATGAATCCATGACCACTGTAAATGGACAAGAAAAAACACGACTGATGTGCTGTCTGTTGCAACTCTCGCCACAGCCTTGTTCGCATACGCCACATGCATCTTTACTTTTTTTCTTTGCGTTATGCAGATTACCGCGAATAGCCTGTGCCAGATGGCACTATTCTGCAACATGGGCGTAATCATCGCAAAGGGAGGACATTAGTCTCACGGCATGTCACAACGATAATTCACGTAATGGGGTTTGCTAGTGAACTTCCATGAAATAATAATACCTGCTCAATTGTGATACACGGTAACACTTAATTATTATGTTAGAGAGGAAATGTTTGTATGAAAAAGAATGCATGGGAGAACACATTGCGCAGTCGAATACGGTTCTTGTGCTGTACGACATTTCTGTGCTGAACATGGGAGTCGCACCCCACTAAACAAGAATCAGAATGTAATGACTAGATTCATCATTAGAAAATGTCTGAGCTACCGTAGCTGTAAAGTGGGTATACATGCATACGTGTTGCGTCAAACTGAAGAGAGTTGAGAAAGCCGAATGATATGGTTTTTAATTAAAATATAGTTGAACAGTTTTTTCTGTACCGACGCCAGCGGGTGCCTCGCATCTCAAGTCGTGAGTGCAATATATATAACGTCTATACGCTGGCAGTACATAAACGAACATGACATCATCGATCGCAATATTGCATGAAAAATAATTTAGCAGTTTTACCCGCAGCACTGACAGCACTAGCAAGGTTTAGTTTTGTGCTTGAGCTCATGGGATGTTGTAGCTGTAGCTATGCGCGGGTCCAGCTATAAGTGGACGCGGCGGCTCTTGTGCGACAACATTTCAGGTACCTTTAGAGGCTTCACCAAGCCGTGTAGGGCCTTCGATGACATCGCACAGGCCGCAGCACTGCCTATAAGGAGCGGCGCCAGTGAAATTAGTTTCACTTTCAGAGTGCCATCACTACTATTGTTCTGTACTTTTTTTAATAGTCTGTAGGGGACTGGGGGGAGGGGGGAACGCGAGGCGATTTCAGATAAAATTTGTGTTTTGTGATTGTATTGGTTCATGAGTTTTGCTTGCACGTGGTCCAAATTTCATACATTCTGAGGAATAATTTAGTCGAGAACGCTAGACCTGGTGGGAGCCACTTTGGCGGTTCAACAGTGTAACACTTACCTCGCATATCCGGCGTGAACATATAGCACATACGTACGTTAGCATATAGCAATACATATACGTAAATATATGCGGAACAATATGGCGATAGTGACGCTGACGGCAGAAATTCGCTTGAAGTGTACATATAAATGCTATCGCAATAAAATTTCCGGCAGAACACATCTGCGATGATTGTATAAACAATGCGAGAGCCCCCCCTTTAATCCCCCCCCCCTCCATTCGCACAGCATACATACTTTATTAAACAATTAATAAACCCGCTGAGTGTAGCGTGACGGTACAGCCACTTGGCTTTGTCGCTTTTGTAGCCAGATGCGCCGCGCCCGCCGATCTTTCGGGACCGTTTAAGTTCGCGCATGAAAACCGGACATCGATATTGTAACAGCATGACGGTGGCGCCGCTCTTTCCGTTAACTGATTGTCACACGTATTAAACACCATTTCGCAAGTATTGGGGTGGCGCTGTGGATTGGTACTCGCTTGCCATGGTTAGGTTCTATTCCTCGTAGGGGTTAGATTTCTTCTTTATTCTACAATGTTACACGGCCATCGTATCGAGAAACAGAGATATATCAAAATGGGAAGTAGAAGGTAGTCAAATGAATGGTCTAGCATAAATGCATGCATTTATGAAAGAAGTGTTCTTTGTAGAAACTGGTTGTTTACGTACATGAAGCGCGGATTCTGTGAATACCAACGACAAAAAAAATGTTGCTGGACTTGTAGCTTTATTTTTTAGGCTTGGAATGGTACTACGCTGGCCGTTTAGCGATGGGCATGACAGAATACAACGAACGACAAAAAAAAAGAAAGAAAACTGGTAGAATACATTATGGTTTACATTGATTTGCTGTTATTTGGTATGAGGGCTGCCAAATCCGTTACCTGAGAGAAAACAAATGTGAAATTCGACATTTTATTTCGTTGCCTTGGTGAATAATAAATCACTAGTTTCGCTCTATGCGACTTGATAACGCATTGCAACATGCCGTCTCTGTTGTGCCTCTGGGCCGACGTGTCTGCAGGCATGAATACTTATATTATACTGCCGCTTTCAGTATTTCTAGGCAATAGTTATAAGCCCGAATGGAGAATTACAAAATACAGAACTACTGCACACATAACGCACACAACGCAGACCTGCTGGAATGTGAAAGGCCATACATGTTTTCGCTAGATGTCCTCAAAGAAGCCAATTTGTTTCTGTTAAAAGTTTCTGCTCTCACAAATGTACGCTTTTCTCTCACATAGCAGAAAAAAGAAACACGCTGAATATATATACCAGCTGGAACTAAGACTGTCATTTAAGAAAATTTTACTGTGAAATGAACAGGAAAACCCACTAGTAGCTTTAAGAGCGCAACGCGCCATGAAGAAATGTGTGCGCAGTACAAAAAAAAAGCGATAATGTGGCACTAACAAGTGCTTCAAAACAGCTTCTTTCAATTTGGCTTTCTCTGCCTTTCCTGACAACGCTTCGAGGAACTGTGACGTGGTAGCACTTTGTTTGAAGAACAGTTACGACTTGCTAAGCTGCCCTGAGCGGCATAGAAGGCACTGATTTCTTAATATTGTTGTTTTATACGGCGGAATAACTTTTTCGCGGGACGTTAGCCTCACCCGAACTCACGTAGCACTATTTCATTCAAGAAGTATGCAGGTTCATAGCCTGGGCGACCTCGCATAAACCCGTTGCGGAATACCTTCCGTTAGAAAATCATGTTTAACGAAATTGCAAAAGTGACGATTGCAAAAGAAACGATTAAACAGGCATATCTGAACCAGTGAGAATTAACGTCTTGGCGTCAGTGGCAGAATGAACTTTTGAACAGACCGTACAAGCCACTGACGTTTGCTATTATTTCCATGGCTTTCATACAACATTGGATTCCTAAAAAAAAACTGGGCAGAAAACATTGAAACTGGCTTTTCTGAAGGCTGTAAACACGTGCGATAGATTCATTACTAGGGCAACCTTCCAGCAGGTGAATCCGTATTCAGCGCGTTAGCAGTAATAAATGCAACTAATGGATACATGTGACCTTGTTGCAATGGTCCTCCTCGCTGTGTCAGGGAATGAAAATTGACACACCTCGTGAACGTTGCCGCTGCCAGCAACACGTTACAAATACAACGCAATATTCAACAGCAAGCTTACCTTGGACGATGAAAATACCCTAGGCAATCTTACCCTGGATCATTTATTACATCAACAGTCCCGTGACCTAAATTACGTATTTTCGCCCGGCTGAAACAAAGCAACACGATATTCTGTCGCAACTACAGAAGTTCCTTTCTTTCATCAGGACCTGCTAGCGATTTCTTCCAAGGCGTTGGAAATGGGCAACTTTCTCTCTCAACGACGTCAATTTTGATGTCCCGACAGAAGCGATTTCCATCTCGACGTTAGTTGCTTTTCAAAACTTTATGTCAGTTTTGCCTGTACTTTTGTCTTATCCGGTATTCGAAAACGTGTTCTCCGAATCTGGTAGTGCGGATAGCACCGATGCCGGCATTCAAGTCGACGTGGCCAGTGACTTTGATTTGTCGTAATTGTGCTGTGAACATGAGAAACAATCACCCTACCGCACTGCTTCCTTCCGGCCACTCATCGAAATCATCGCATCGGCGACAATGGCTGCGTATTCATTTTCTTCTCTTTTGTAAGATGTGGCGCATGGAGCAGTGGACTTGCATGTAATGTTACGCTTACATAAGAGTTAATTTTGCAGGCCAATTGCATCTGCTTTTGCCAAACGGAGTAGATGTTGTAGGCTGTTGCCCAAGGTTAGCTGAAAATCTGTCTCGCTCGGGTGTCCCTGTTCTCACATCGGCGGTACCGCGAAGCCATAGCTACGCTGTCTAAATAAGCACTTATCCACGAATGCTCAGGTAGCTGTTTTGTACTGAAGACAAAAATTATATGAGTGCTAAGAAGTGTAGAGTAGAGAGCGAGAGACAGATGCTGAAGTTAGCAGTATCAACCCTTTCAGTGCGCACGGTCGCGATGGTCGAATTCCGGATTTCTTAACTGAAGTAGTTATCGTAAACAAAATCACTGTTCCAGCACTTCACAGATTTTTTTCTATGTGATAGAAAAAATCCTTCAGCTCTACAAGAGAGGCGCCAATTCACGTTGCAGATTGAAAGCGCAGCTACAAAATCCACATACAGGAGAGAGAGAGAGAGAGAGAGAGAGAGAGAGAGAGAGAGAGAGGAAAGATAGGGAAGTTTACCAGGGATGAGTTTATGGTTTGCTACGTACAAATTTCCGCACCAGCGTAGGCGGAGGTTGTCACGGCTGACAGTGGTCGAGACGTGCTACGCACCACGTGTAGAGCAGTGGTAAGATACTGGATTCGGAAGCCTTGAGTCCTAAGTTCCGAATCCCTAACTTGAAAGTTCTTTTAACTTTCTTGTTTTATTTTCTGATTTTCATTTTTTTCCTTTTTTACGCTAATAAATTTATATAATCTTAAATAGCATTCTATCGTCTTTTTTAACAAATAATGATGAAGAACTACAACACGTCCCAAAATACGCCAAAAGAAATTTGATTTTTTTTTGTTGTGCTCTTCAACTGAGATTACATGCACTCATTATTTGGCATGCGCTACACAAACTAATGTTTTGTGTAACATAATATTACAGAGAAGAACGGAAACGAAAAAGAGAAGGTTGGGGAAGCAACCCAAGAAGAAATATTTGGTTTGCTGCCGCACTCGAAGTGTTGGCAGATAGGGATATATACAGAGAGAGAGAGAGAGAGAGAGAGACCGAACACATGCACACAATCACATCTGTTCACAAAACAGGATCATTGTGGACACTTCTAAGTGCCAGTGGTTCCTGTGCAGGTTTGCTGCGTGCAAGAACTGCAGCAATGGATTCACAGCCCTTTGTTGCGACGGCTAGTGAGGTCGGTATTCTAAAATTATTTGATAAATAATTTTCTTCTGACAATCGTTTGTGGTCCGTACAAGCTAACGCATCGCAAGCGTTTCCATTTGCACATTGTATTGAGGAGAGTCACACAACAGGTTTCGAGTGTCTCCATAAGACTCCATTCGTCACGAGCAGCATTTTCAGCCATTGCAATGGGGAATAAAAGAAGATTTTACAAAGTCTAGTCCTAGCTATAGCTGAGAACTTTGGTTAGCATCACGTCGGCGCAGTGCTCGTGAAATGCAAAGGCGGAAGAAGATTCAAGGTGGTGCACTTGGTTGTTTTGAAAACTTCCTGTGGGCCACATAGATAGCACGATTTCTCATGCCAGCACGCGAAGTATTCTAGCTGAACCTGAGCGTGACAACGGCATGAATTCTTGTGGTCTGTCATTAAGAGCTGTGCGAGCAGCGTTATCTGCGTGCTCGTTGCGCATAATGCGCCAATCGGCCATTAGCCATTGTAACACGATGTGGTTATATATACATATATATATATATATATATATATATATATATATATATATATATATATATATATATATATATATATATATATATATATATATATATATATATATATATATATATATATATATATATATATATATTGTGGGATTTTCCTTGACTGACCAGACGAAGTGCACCACGAAGAGCAGCAAGTTCCGCAGCCCTCGATGCCGATAGGCTTCACGTCTTGAAGCTAAATGTGGTGACTGTGGTTTAGAGAATGGCGGTTTCTGCAGAACCGTTGGGAGTGGCTGACCCATTAGTATATACCTGGACATGGTCGCTGTTCTCGTGCAAACGAAGCAGACGTTAAGAGCGCGGGATGACAGCTAGGATTTTTGTTTCCGATTATTGGTACGTTCAAGTGAATTCCGGGTCGAATCAAACATCCTGGAGCAGTTGACAGCTTAGCTGCCGGAGTGAAGCTTGACGGAAGCCTCATGCAGTGAGCAGAGATGGTAGCACAGAAGGACGTATGTGGCCTTTCTTAAGGTAGTGAGGTAAGATGGCAGCAACCGAGGCGCACAAGGCGCCTAACATGCCGTCTGAACATTTTCACCGAATGTGCGTCTATATCGGGAGGCGACGGTCGAATGCAATACTTGCCGCGGTGGATGCACATCTGGCTGCAGTTGAAGCACGGAACCCTTGCACATCGTGCTGTCTAGAGTCGTGCTAATCGTAAAACGCTGTGCAACATGTACGTTAGCTGCACCCCTCCAAGATCCTCAGTCCAATGTTCTTGCACAGGCAGTCGACTAGCCTGAAAATCAGCTTCGTTTGTTGCTCTGAATGTATTAATAAAGCTCATGCAAAGGTAAACCAACGCTCATTTCCGTAATAAAATCCCCCATAATAACTATTTTAAATAAATACTTGGTATTGTTATATTTATATTCGTCAATTCTCGGAAACATTCATAAACAGTCTGGAATGCCTTCAACAAATTCCGAACTGTATTAAGCACCTCGTACTAAACTTGTTCATTCAACAGTGTTTATTTACATATTATGTGTTGCTTGCCGTGAGCAGTACTTTTGGTTGTGAAAGCTTATGTTAGGTGTTTGACGAAATCACAAAAAAGAGCACTATTTCAGTTTTCACTGAAATAGTGCTCCTTGTTATATTCACGGAAGGGGGTGGCATATATGTTAAATATCTAACTAAGAAAACACAAAATCAACAATTTTCCACCTGTACCTTGCCATGGAATAAGTAGCACGTGAATCTCCTACCTTCTAGCAGTTTGGGAAAATCTGGAACCTTAGCAAGTTCTGGCGTTCACATACAGGCCGAACATGACAAAAAACAAAAGAAGTTACACCTTGCTCAGAAATTAAAAAAAAATATATAAAAATACAGCTTACTGCTTTTTTCTAAAACCAAGAAGTGTTAACGAATCAAAGTCACACAACGGAAATCTACATTTACTTTGGACATTCCGGCATTAACGAAGCCCCAAAAGTTAGGCACGAAAAACGTGCAGAGAACAAAATTGGCTCCATCCTTTAAGGACGTATGACCTACGTTCAAGGAAAAAGAAATAGTTGCCCGCAGAGTTTAGGCTGTTGAGAAATGAAACACTCGTTTGACCGCAATTCACGGGGCAACAGCACTTCTCTGTGAGCGGGGAAGGGGTGTTGGTGTCGAGGGTGTTATGAAGAAAAGCATGAATAACTCGGCCGTTACCCAAAAGGAAGCGATACATTAAAACAAAATTTAGTAAAAAAAAAGAAAAGTTGGCCTTTACTTTGGCATAAGCTTTTGCGTGATGCAGATTCTCTCGTTAAGCGAGGACAAAAAAGAACTAAAGTAATAATCGGGCGGAAAATCGGTCTCAACGGTGCATGCGAGGCAGATAAGAAAAAAAGAAATGCAAAGGAGATATACATTAACGCGTAGTGGCGCAAGCACACTTTTCTCCTGAATTCTTCGCTCAGCTTTCGTGCAACTGGAGTTGTAAAGTGAAAGTGCAACCAGGGTAGAATGACCACGAGCCACCCCTCATTGAAAGTCTCGGCATCGGCGTTCATGTTTGGTAAGAATGAGCGCAACACGTGAAATGAAACTACGATGAGATGTCATTCTGCTCAAGTGTCATCAATGGTCTGATGGTCCTGGGAAACGTGACCATTCACATTACTTGGGAGACATGTAAAGCCTTCGATCATGACCGAAAGTTGTTGGGAAACTACAGGCCACATGTCACCTGAAGCTAACTTCGCAAATATGATGTATCGTTTTTCCCTTTTATTCACTGAACAATTATCACTTTAATGCCTGAAAAATAGGGACCACGTGCACTGGCAGATGAAGTGTGCGTAGAATTCCTTATACAATAATTGCACAACTAACAACAAAATTTGCATCAAATACGGATTGAAACTGGTCGCATATTGAGGATTCTTTTTTTACCGTCTAATGGGATGTGCCACTTTCCCAGCTGCTGGAGAAACCTCTAGTAGGAAAACGGAACATTTCCGCAGCATTCAAGGTGGAACGAAGAAGCAATTTCTGATAAAGAAATGATAAAAAATGGCAGAAGACTTAGAGGGTAGTGGCCTTGCACAATCGCAATGAAATTTGCAGCGAAGCGGTGTTGTTCAAGCAATTCTAAAAATAAATTCAATGGCATGTAACTATAAGCCATACTTTGGTATGCTGGTTCAGCTGACCTGATTGTCCGAAATGGTGTTCGAAATTTTACGCAGTCGTGAAACTCAATCATATATGCTCTGGAGCATTTGAATACCCAATTTGTTACGCAGGACCTAATGGCTCCAAACACTTAAAATTTTGCTTGCACATAAAACATACCGTGCACTTCCTTTTGTTAAATAGAATTTTTTTTTTCTGTAAACGTATAGAGTTCCCGGGCGGCGTAGCGTGGCCATGTAATCCTGTCGCGCACTTAATAAAGGGATTTTTCCCAGAGGCCGCACTTGATCCACATCCATTTAACATCGTACTCAAAAGGCTCATAACCTTGACCGAATTTTCGCTAAATCTGATCTTGGCGCCATTCAGAGTTCTGAAAGGGAAAAACTAAATTTAGCGTGATCCTACGTGACACTCATAACACTCTAAGGGGCTCACATACGTAATTTACTGTAATGAACGCAACTTCTCCACATACATTAAACTTGACCTATAAATCACACCTTACTTGTCGCGTACTTTCACCAAAAATTAACAAGGTCCCTTGTTCACTTAACCTAAGACACCGTGCGGAACTTGTATATTCATGGAAATACGGAATAACAACAGTTTATTTGTGATTTGCAACTCTCAGAAATAAGACAGAAATATTCAAATTTATTTTTATAATTGCAGCTTCCGTGCCACCTATACTTAAAATATTACACATTATGTAAGCTGCAGTTCTCCCATCGCAATGAGCAACATGTGTGACAACAGCTTAGGGACCTTTTCGAGAACTCGCTAAGGAAGTTTTTAGGAAAGCTGTATTTGATGCGCAAGCATTTACCTAGGCACATAAATTTGCATAGCTTGAGTGCCATGTTTCCAAATTGCATTTCAGTGGCACATTGATTGGATGTCATCTCTGTGCACTTTAAACTCTGTCACATTATGGTGCCGACACCAGCAGAACTTCCTGCTCTACAAGGTGACATCGATTCTGGACTTCAGACGTGGTGTAATCATTGGACAATTGTCGGCGTATTGAAAGCAACCCTACAAACAAACCGCGCTAAGTCATGCTTGACACGAATGGCTACTGTACGAAATTAGACCTGCTCACCGCACAGTGCTCGCGAAGGGGAACATCTTTCTATTTCAATGACCTTCGGTGGCAACTTGGATTCTCTCCCTTCATGAAACAAGAGAGAGAGAGAAAGCAAGGGTAGGGAAGGCAGGGAGGTCAACCAGAACAGCATCCGGTTTGCTACCCTACACTGGGGGTGGGGGAAAGGGGAATAGAAAGAGGAAGAAAGGGAGAGAGTCAGCACTGAGTACATGTGGGAGGGACAACTTACACAATGACACTATAAGCGGTCTCTTAAGCCCGTGCACTTCAAGTACCGCACTAGTGCACGAATCGCTTTACGAGCCAGTGAGGGTTGTGGCCACGGTCCGAGTATCTTTGACTCGGTGAACGGTCTCGAGTCTAGTCTGTGTAAAGTTGCCCGCAGAGAGAGGCGTTGTACATCGTAGCGAGGGCAGGTACACAATACGTGCTCGATGGACTCCTCGCACCCACAGGAGTCGCACATCGGGCTCTCGGCCATTCCCATACGGTAGGAGTATGCGTTCGTGAACGCCACTCCCAACGACAAGCGACACAACAAGGTTGCTTCGCCGCGGGAAAGGCTAGATGGCAGTTGTAGCCGTAGCGTGGGGTCCAGTTTACGTAATCTGCAATTGAAGCCACTTGATGTCCAGAGATATTGGGACTTCTTGCGCGCAAGTAGGCGAAGTTCTCTGGCAGCGTCCGACCTCGCCAAAGGTGTTGGACGCGTCTTTGCATCTTCGTGGGCACGCCGGGCAGCCTTGTCAGCTAGGTTGTTGCCGACGATGCCACAGTGAGCAGGAAACACGTTTATTGTGTTGTATATGGTTTGGCATCGCCTTTATGATTTCCTATCATTCTTAGTATATAGGAATGTCATGTTTAGTAGTGCCACCTGCAGTTTTTACTAGTGTGACGACACAATCATCATCATCAACAACCCATTTTATGTCTACTGGAGGACGAATGCCTCTCCCTGCGATCTCCAATTACCCTTGTCCTGCGCCAACCAATTCCAGCTAGCGCCTGCGAATTTCTTCATTTCATCACCCCACCTAGTCTTCTGCCATCCTCAACTGCGCCTCCCCTCTCTTAGCACCCATTCTGTAACACTAATGGTCCACCGATTATACAACCTATGCATTGCATGACCTGCCCAGCTCCATTGATGTCTATTTGAGTATTTCTCTTAATGAGTGTTTAAAAACAAATGCTTTTAAATACTCATTTTCCCCCGCACCAATGTTCAATGGAATAGTCCGCCAGGAAACGTGGCCAGTTCCGAAACGGTGAACTTGTTTTTACAAGCCCTGAGTGAACAATAGGGCACACATGTAATTTGTTTCGAGTCAAGTGTTTTGCTTTAGTACTCGATTGTACTGTGTTTTGGACTCTGATCGAATCTCGTTGTTTGCTTGTTCTCTGGCAATGTGTGTTTTCCCTGTTTTTATGCGAAGCATATTACGAGAGCTCAACCCACCTCCTCAGGCGCGGCGGTGTCGCCTTCAATACCACGTGACACCGTGATGTCACGACAGAGGAGAAACGGGGCTCCAACTCGCGCCGTCGCTCGCGGCGTCGCGGCGGTATATAAGCAGCTGCGCTTGCCTCTGCTAGACACTCACGAGGTGAGATGCCTCCTGGAGACAGAGCTGCTCGTTGGAATGAGAAGCGAAGGTTGCGGCGTGCTACAGAGACTGATTTTCTAGGTGGCTTTGGCTCAACTCTTGCAAGATGGGCTGGGTGGGAATCGAACCAGGGTCTCCGGAGTGTGAGACGGAGACGCTACCACTGAGCCACGAGTACGATGCTTCAACGCGGTACAAAAGCGCCTCTAGTGAATGCGGTGTTGCCTTAGAAACGAGCTGTTTCTAAGGCTCAGGCGTGCGTCGCTTGCTCAGGCGCACATTTCGTTGCCGCGCCGAACGCTGCGTTGCTCGACGCTCACCGCGTCCAATACGGGGCGCGTAGTCACTGCGCCGTAGCCCATTGTCTTACATCCCTTGGCGCATGGAGTTTCTCACTATAACACCTAGAGGGTAATCTGGCGCCACCGTCTATGGGAGTTTCTTAAGGAGGCACCGTGCCGTCATGGGAATGAAGGTATATGTGTCTGCGAGGCTCGTGTTGGCTGGTGTTGTAAAAGGCTTCGTCTAAAACGTGGATATGACTACGCAAATAAAAGTAAACTCTTCATAAAATGTTTCCATTCACGCATATTACATCCTTACTCACCCACGATGCATGACCAAGCGAAGAAAAGCAAGAACAGACGACCAACTGTTTCAAAGCGAGCGCGAACCTTGTCGTCTGTCCTCCAACTTTAGCGGCCGCTGATACTTTTTACGTAACATGTAGTCGTACACGCAATAACAAGTTCTCATAGTTAGACAAAACATCTTTTCGCGTAATAATAAAGCTAAAACAGCTTTTCACGTGCTGCCTTGGTAGAAAATGAATCATTGTGACAGACGGAACGGTACTTGCCAAGCGCGTCTTCAAGGTGTCTTGTCTCTACGAGAACGATGTCAATCCGAATCCACAATATACCGGCATTCCCATGCATACCACAGCGCAGCAGCGCCAGATTTCCCTCTAGGTAATGTAGTGAGAAACTCTATGCCTTGGCGGGTCGACGGGAACGCTGTCGCGTTCCACTCTTGAAGGCGAAGCAGAGTAACGCATGAGTTGTTTCTTCGTCTAGCCGAACCAAATATAGCCAAGCAACAGCAGTTCACCAGGCTAAACAGTGGTTCAACAACTAAAATAAAGGCTAGTATGCTTCGCATCCTGGGCTTAACCTTAGCTAAGCCACAGCCATTTTTTTATTATTTCTGTACCCGACTCCTGCTTTAGCCCTGCTATAGAGGCGGGCAGTATTTGGTAAATAAATAATAAAATAAATAATGCTGATTAGGATACCCGCCACCCATATAGGGCACATTTTCTGTCGCTGCTAATACTTCGAAGCTCGACAAAGGGCTTAGCGAGCTACTTCCACCCGTGAGAGCTGACGGATGATTCGCGGAGGAAAATATCCTAGGACGTTAATCGAAGTACTAAATAAAAGGCCACAAAAAACCCTATCGTGCTCCTTGAAGTTAACTGGTCTGTAGGAAAGCTTGCGACTGCTAGCGAACATTCTTCTGAAAGTGTGTTGACGATAACTTCTATAATATTTTCATGTGTTTGATCATCCATCCTTCCCCTTTCATCTTCTCCTGGCAGCCAACTGGGTATGTCTGATTAGCTTCGCTGCCTTTCCTCCTTTGTCTTTCCCTGTCTCAATCATGAACATTTGAAGGCGCCAAACTGTATCCCACATTCATTTAGAGACTTCTACACAAGTCAGACGTGAATCGCTTTCTTTATGCTAATTATGCTTGTTTGCTATCAATATATCAATTTATTATCTGTGGAGCATATGGAAATGTAATGACATTGGTATTTGATAGACCCATATTTCCACGGTAGGCTGTATTACTTTATGTAACAAAAATAAAGTGACTCCAGAAATCTTTTGTCATCGGGATAGAGCATAAAAAAACAAAAAAGGATAAGAGATCTAACCAGTGTAACAAAGTTAACATATTTCCGTCTCGCCCAAAATCCGGGCATTGGTCATAATCAGGTCTTGTTTTTGAACAGGACTCCATTGTGAAGGTCCTGCGTTTATTATTTCTTCATCTTGGTCGGTGCCCACTCTGCTTATTCATATCAAAAATGGACACGCTCAAACGCTCAGAGCGACAGGGTCGATGTGGCGATTCCCAGATGCATTGGCGTCGCCACGTCATTGAAGCAAGCCAGCTGGCGTCACGTCACTTCGACCAAGCGTCCTTCGCCTGTCAGGCGCGGCCACCGCCACGCCGCGACTGACGGGAGCCCTGCCCCGGGTCTACGCTAAGCAGAAGAAAAGAACTCAGATTGCAATCGAGTGCAAACTACTTGAGGAGAGTGCGGTGGGTAGCAAACGGACAGCCAGACTGCAGTAGCCGTCGTGGCCACCATGGTTGCGACAGGCTATCCGTCGCGGAATGATAAATGCCAGCTAGGAGCAACAGGGAAGGGTTGTGAGATTGATGAGCAATCCCATTTGAAAAATAGCGGGCGAGACGCGCAGCCGTGGAGCGGCAGCGGGGCCGGCATGCACTCCCTGTTGCTGGATTACCTTCGCTTTCTTTTTTTGGGGGGAGGGGGGGGGGGGTCTTTTCAGTCAAACTGTTGTCCAGCCCGACAGTGTTGATAGCTGCACACAAATGTGCCTTTCCAAAACGGATAATTATTGGCCGTTCAAAAGCTAATAATCCTAATTTGTCACTGTAATTACATTGGGTCGAAACACATTAGCAATTTTAAAGAGATTAATGGCCCCATGCCCAGCGATAGCCATGCGAGGTACCTCTTGGATAGCAGTGAAAATGTTCCTGAAGACTGTGGTGTGGCTGGGAAGCCATTAACAAATGTAAGATGCATTTTGTTCATAATAGCGTTCTTGAGTTCTACTGTGGCTGCACGTGTCGCGGTATATTTTTGTTGTTGGCATTGCTGCTTTTACAGCTTCTTCGTAATGTCGTTGTGCATTTTGAACTGGTATGTGCAATCACCGTTGTGCCTGCATCAAATGTTGTGCTACTTGCTCTTCTTCAAAAGCATGTGCATCAGTGTAGGAAAGAATACTTGTACATAACTGTATCACCTATTCAATTGACACGGAGTTGTCGGCGTCATGTTATGCACCAATATCGCAGCTAATTACATGGGTCATGGACACGTATTCTGACAGGTGCGGCTCCCGTAGCGCTTTCAGAGGACAAATGGCGACTTGGGTAAAGTGCGCTGAATTGCAATCACCCAGGGTATTTGTGGCATCGGGTTGCCGCCCTTGAGGAACCCTTGTGTCGCGGGCTCGATACCGCTCAGCATCGAATAAATTTAAGGGCTATTTTTCGTCATCGTATAGTGGCACAATCCCTGTTGCACATACCTAGTTGCCCAAGTAGGCGTCAAAGACTTTCACCGAAGGGTGGCACACACCTACTCCCACGTAGCCAGTGACCCAAGCTGGCGTCAAAGAGCTTCACTGGATACCAGCATGCGGGAGGTGGCACTACCCAGTATTCCAAATCAGTACTCCAAGTCAATGTCAAATAGTTTTTTTCAACAGCGGTATTCGCCTAGTCACGCGTCTCCAGCAAACCATGACAGCGTGAATGAGGTTCATTGAATAGCCACACGTATGCACACATTGCCACATAATCAGTGACTCATGTTGGTCTAATGATTGATTTCGAACAGTGTTATCTCGGCACAGCAGCCCGATGTGCTAGCCATTTGACCACTGACTACCCGCTGATCTATGTAGGCGGGAGAAGGGTTAGATACAAACATAGACGGCTCCAATCATACAGACATATAGAGATGATCTATAGCTTCCCGGAAAGTGTGGGAAGTATCCCCCGATTACCCATATTACTAATGGCGCTACAAAAAATACATGGTTTCGGCATAACCTCATGGCGAAGTTATAAAGGTGGGCATTTTCCCACTTGAAATCCAACCAGCATGTTTAACCTTAAATATTAAAAACAGTCATGTAGACATATGTTATTGCTTTATTTCGTGAGGACGGAAAATAGCGTTGATGTTAGTGAAACTTACATAAATATTGTACACACTGGTTCAGATCCAGGCGCCATATTTTACAAATACGTGGCGCCTGACGCCGTCCTTCCTTATGGTCCGCTGTTGGAAATTTTACTGTCACTAATGTTCACTAAGTATGAACAAAAGTATCGAAAACGTTATAATTTGTCGGGACGCTATCATTAAACTAAAAACCACTGGTTGCTTTCAGCTTGAGATAATACGCTACTTCATAATAATTGGCGGCGTTAGAGAGCACGCTATTGATTTTGCCACGAGCTGCTTCTTCGTAAATCGCGACACAAATGCTTCATACTGATATACGCCCGGCCTCTGCACCGGTAGAACGTACCCCTCCCAACGTCAAGTTTTGTTTCCTCGCGTTAAATACCAGCAACAATAATGGCAGGCGTCGTCGAGACAGGGCTGAATCGATACGTGCTGACAAACACGTAAGCAAGAACGAACGCTTCAAGTTAGCATCTCATCCACACCATGCGGTCCTGGCTGTCCCCACAGCGCGCTTCCTTGGCAACCGCAGCAACCACCATACGTGATACCCTGGCGAGAGAAGTAGCGATGGAGCGAGCGTCGGGAATGGCGCTTCGCGTTCCTGATGAGCAGTCGGTTGTTAATTGTTTCGAGCCTTCTTTAATTTTTTCCTCCTCTCTAAACTGTTTTCTGACCTCCCCTGTTACCTTTCCCGACCTCCTGCTTACTGTGATCTGTTTCGCGAAATCCGCGCAGTGTCTCCAGAGGTGTGAGCATTCGCGGAGAAGATAACTTGCTGAATGTAGAAGCTAAGCGCTAGACCTTGCCAGCCTCCCACGACAACGCACTTCACAGCGCCGTGTGTGTAGGTCACACCAAATCGAGCCTATTCAACACCGGCCTATTTCTTTAGAGCCCGAGAGAGCTACTCAAATTCTCGCATGCGACACTACTGGTGGAGTCGCAGCGTGTTGCACTGTCAGTGTCAAAAGCGAATAGAACATTGTTCGCTTTTAGTTATCTCGAGAAGATTACCATCAAATCTTATGAAAAGCTTAAAAAAGCGAAGCATGGAGTGCGATAGAAAATTAATAGACAGCTGTACAAGTAAGGATATTAGTTTTATCGTCCGTATAAGCTTGAAAACATTCGTTAGGTAAACGAATTAACAAGCACGGTGTCAGCGGGCAGGGCAAGCATGAACAGATCACACTCTATGACCGCGGACAGTCTCTCTGAAAACACTGGCGTAAGCAAGCACGGCAGCAGCAGCGAGCGAAGTGACCTTCTTGCTGTCTATCGCTTCAACGCAAACAGCGGCGCTTAAGCAGCACGCACAGAGATAGGCAGCGCCTGCTGATCGCTTTCAAGATACGGTGCGGGCCACTGCGCCCCCGCATAGGCACAGCTGCTAGCAGCGCAGAAGCCGCACTCCCTCTCCCTCCAGTGCTGCCTCCCACAGTTCTCGCTTTTGCGGTCATCCCGGTACTTGTAGCAAAAGCGCACGCTTCTGTTATTCCCTGCGGGGTAATTCTGTCGAGAAGGCCCGGAACCAATGAGTCGAAAAATGAAGTTGCTTTCAAGTCATCATCATCATCATCATCATCATCATCATCATATTTTATGTCCACTGCAGGACAAAGGCCTCTATCTGCGATCTCCAATTGCCCCTATCTTGCGCCAACCGATTCCAACTAGCGCCTGAGAATTTCCTCAGCCCATCTGTTCTCCTGCCGTCCTCGACTGCCCTTTCCTTTCTTAGCAGCCATTCTGTAACCTTAACGGTCCTCACGTCTCTTAATGTTACGCCTAACATTCATCGTTTCATCGCTCCTTGCGCGATGCTTGTTCTTGAGCTTCCTTGTCAACCTCCCATGTTTCTGCCCCATCTGTTAGCACCGGTAGAGCTGGTAACATATGGTATGTGTATGTGTTGTATGGCATATATGACAACATATCCGTACATTAGCGCGTGAGAAGTGTTTGAGGCGAAAATATAGCAAATTATTCGTGATGCGGATGAGGAGCTATCATTGTCTGAAAATTTGCTTCATAGTGTTGGAAATGCTGCCATTGATAATGCGTTAATTTCTAGCTTGTCAAAACTGCTACGTTTGGCGTTTCGTTGTTGGAGGGCACGGATGAAAATCTGTGCGGCACTGGTCCCCGAGGCTAGCTAACGTTTTGGCACGTTCATTGTACGCTGCACTCTTATTACACCCGCGATGACTTATACAGCAGCGTTCTCGGTGGCCTATGGCGAAGACGAATTGACGACCGCTGAGCGTGACGACGGTGGCTTAGGAGTTGTGGCACCATTAGGAAAAATTACGCGTCCCTCTCTCGGAACTTGCAGCACGTCCTCTGCTACCCTTCATCACTCATCATTTGCGTGTTGTGAACACAGGCGCACATATCACTGCTGAAAGCAATGAACTAGCGTGACTACTGTATGACACAATACTCGGGGTTATATCATAAGAGAAACGGTAAAAGACAACTAGGACGAGACAAAAGAGTCGCCGTCTGTTGTCATACGAAAAACTTTGCAGTTCTAGCCGCCCTTCATGGAACGTTGCATTCCGTCCCTCTGCTACCATTTGTATTTGCAGGGATGGTCTCCGCAATGCGTCAATGCGCATTCTACATTTTCTATATCGTCACGTAAGTGCGTATTTCCTCCAACGGTGGCGTCGCTTTGTTTCCTATATTACTACAGTGCACGAAATATGTCAGCGCGTGCAAGCCTACTGAGGCAAAAGAGTTGTAATAAGATTAATCGCATTCACTTCAAGTCAACACATTATTGGGCAGAAAATGGGTTTTACGAAGGGCTGCTGAAAGCGCGTATTAGGAAAATCACTGGCCACATGTAATGGACGATCCATTTGGTAAGACTAAAACCAGTACCTCATTCTGAAAATGGTATTGATTGGACGGACGTTCATTTGTTTGTTCATTAGTTAGGTGCCAACACAACGAGAAAACCCGTCCGTGCCATCCCATTCATCAGTCCATCTGTCACGCAAGACAACTGCAATAAATAAATTAATGCATAAAACAGACTGAATTCGAAAGCCAGTGAGTTCATTAGTATGATGAGGTGGGATTGAGGGTAGATGGGTCTCATCACGGTTAATAATGGTTCGGCACGGATGGATAAGGTGTTAGAAAAGCGATAAGGGCTTATAATAATCGGATAGATTGTTATAATGGTAATAAGTACCAATAAGGGTTGGTAAGGGTGGCATCATGCCCGATAAGTTTGATAAGGACAGATGAGGGTTGCTAAATTGATCGGATCAGTTGCGATAAGGTTGACACCAACTGATAAGTCCTGAGAAGGATCGGATCAATTGCGATAAGGTTGACAACCGATCAAAGTTGATAAGGGCTGGATCTACTCCGATAAAGTGGATAACTTCCGATAAGGATGAATAAACTTGATCCTAGTCGGATCAAGTTTCATAACTTGTTAATGACACGGGCTACGCGTAGATGTGCAACTAGTAAAATGCTTACGCATATCTAGACCACTCCCAGAGGAGTCCTTGCGGGAATTCTTTTGTTCCTGGTATGTGTGATTGTTACGTTCACCTTAATGAATATCTTCTTTCAAACTACCAATGTCACACCTCGTGTCATATTCGGCTAATGGAACGTCTTAAGAGATCCATCGCTTCGCAACAAAACTTGCTTGTTAGCCGTACAGGAATTCTGTGAACACTCACTCTCATTTTGAGTCACAATTTTGCCCAAGAGCCCTCTTCCGTTGTTCATTTTGGCGCCTACACTGGCATGTTCCATCCTGATAGAAAACTTCTAGAGAATGAAAAAGAATACGTAAGTAGTTACAAAAAATATCGGTCGCTGGAGGAAAACACGTGCATACACAAGTGCTTAAAATATCGTGCTGTGATGAAAACATCCCTATTCACTCACATGCAAGTTCTAAGCAGTACGCCTGTCGCGAGTCCTACTAAGGCTGTGCGCATATGTCAATTCGGCGTTGCTGCATACGGACTAGGCCGTTGCTGGTGGGATAATAAAGAATGACTAAGTGTGGTCAAGTACTATAATATTAGATTTTATATACCTTGTAAGAGTACGAAATGTCTACCGGGTCAACATAGTGGTTTAGTAGCTATGACGACATGCCCTTTATATACGCGGCCATGGGTTCAATTCCTGTTGGCAGGAGCCACAGGCTAGTGGCTGTGAAACTTTAAAAAGTCGCAGTTTCACAGGAAAGACGAAGCATTGATTGCGATAGCAAATCAATTCACAGTTATACGATGTCATGGTGGTTATTTTATGGGCCCTATTAACTTCGAAGCATTTGCTTACTGACTGAATTAACAAGCCAGGTGTCAGCGCAGAGGCAAACATAAACACATCCCACTTGACGAATGCGGACATTCGCTTCCGAAACGCTAGCGTGAGGAACCGCGGCAGCAGCAGCGAGCGAAGTGTCCCTCGTGCTGTCTATCGCTTCAACGCGAATAGCGGCGAGAAAATAGCCCGCACAATACTATGAACCATCTGCACATGATTTTCAAGATACGGCGCGCGTGACAGTGGTGCGCCGCGCGAAGAACGCAGTTGCTGGCGAAGTATAAGACGACCCCACCCCGTCCCGCTCGCGCTACCTTGCCTCCCCCCTTTCTTCCGTTATTGAGCGCGATTATGAATTGGCGTTGCGCCCGGCCGTGAAATACGCAGTTCCTGTTGAAGCGCACATTACCCCCTCCCCATTTTCCCATGGCCTTTCGGGTGACAGAAGAGGGCGCGCTTGCTGTCCGCCTTACCCCATCGCGTGCGCATATTGAGCCGCGATCGTTGCCCCACCCTCGGCTGCTTTCACTCGCACATACAGCATACGGCGAGTGGCAACGGTGTTATCGCCCCTGAACTTCATGCGGAACACCACGGCGATGGCAAAAAAGCGCCTGGAGTGTCCATCTAATTGCTGTCGCAATAAACTGAGCATTCAATAAGTTCAGCGAATGCCTGAAAACACTATTTGTGAACGGGAAAAACTGTCATCCAACCGAATATAGCACGAAGTTACAAAGGAATCCCCTACCGGGATAAATATATCCTGAACTGCAAAGCGCTCTTTCTGAGAAACTCGTTTGGGTTTTCTCTGTAGTTTTGTGCTACATTCGGGTGGTTCACAATTTTCCCCTTTCATGATATTTCCTTCATATTGTGGTATTGCGCAGAACTAATTTCCAAACACTATTTATGTTAATTATCTCGTAAGGGGTTCACTCCGCGCATGAAACTACGTATGACCGCAGAAGAAAGACGCTCAGAGGCCTGTCTTTACCGATATCCTTACCAATAAGGAAACTAGCTAGGCCCGAGAAGACACCGTCAAAAGCGAAGACGTCATAGCTAGTAGATGCAGACAGCTTCCCCACCAGTATTTTCCTTTTAGTTTATTCATTTTCTCCACGGACCGAATGAACAACTGGCCTCAGAAATTCGGCACATATATCATCAAAGCTATGACAAGGGACACGACATAATCTTTCAGTGGCTTCCAGGACATTGTAACATCAGCAGGAATGACCACGCCGACGAAGCCGCCCGATCTGCACACGAAAGTGGTCAACGAGTCTTCATTCCGCTTTCGCGAACAGACGCTGCGGCTGAGCTGCGATTGATGTCCCGTGAGTGTACTTTGCCCCTGTGGGACTCAAATGTTTCCACCATGTGTCGGTTGCGTTCGTTGTCTCCGGACATACGGATGCACCTCCCGCCTGGATTACCACGACGTGAACAGACCATGCTCTACCGTCTGTGGCTCATTTCTCATAGGAATGGCCAACAGTCCCACGTGCGACACATGTAACATCGATGAGACACTAGCTCACATTATCTGTGTCTGCCCGCGGTACAGTGGTGAGAGACAAATGACGTGCAGAGTACTGGACCAGTTGGACAATCGTCCACTTTCAGAACTGAAAGCTTTAGGCCAATGCTCCGAAAGAACATCCGCGTTGAAGGCCTTACTCGCGCTATTAAGGTTCTTGCGGTCCACGGGGCTTCACGACAGACTCTAGAATGCCGGCCCCTACCGCTGTGTAGTGTACGCGCTTTGTTCGTGCTCGTCGTCCTTTCTTTCTATCTCCCCCTTCCACTCTGTTTCTCTTTTTATCCCCCTTAACCCTTCCCTCTGTGCAGGGTAGCCAATCGGAACTACCTCTGGTTAACCTCCCTGCCTTTCTCTGCATTATTTTCTCTCTCTCTCTCTATTCATTTTCTTGTTTCTTGTTTTCTCGGCCGCATCTAGCCGTCTCTGAGAGTTAGAGCGGCATCTTTAGTAGTGTTGAGCGTAATGGACTAATACATTTGAACTTCTACTTCCGAGTCCCTGCAAAAAAAAAAAAGCCTGAGTGTCTTTTTTGCAGTTCAGTTTTTACTCGTACAGGGCAAGGCGGATGCACAGACAACAAGCACGCCGAAATAGAATTTCGCCGTGTCAGTCACTACCGTTTTGTTTGCGTATTTGTCGGCAGGGCAGCAGATACGACGTTTTAAGTCTTTATTGCGAAATGCCGCTGCGTAAAGCTATACATAAACCATAAGACCTGAAACCTGAGTCTTAAACTCGAGGTTTAAACGCTGAAGGAAAGAAAAATGGCTTTCGGTTTAAGATTAGTGTGTATATTTGCGGCGGTCGGCACAAGAGATGCGCTGAGCTTGCAACGGACGCGTGTCTGCCAGCCAGAACGTGCAGCTCTAAATAGAAGGGACAAAAAGAATTGCTAATGATGAGAGCATAGGAACGCGCCTGCATCCTACAGTTTTCAAAACTGACAAAGAAACAAGAAATGCTCGGTAAAGTGAAGGCGTGCGTGGGACGGAAGCACTCAAACTGCTGCTCCCTGTGTCATGGCTTCTTGGTCCAAGTATTTTATCTTCTGGGATATTTTAATTACTTTGATCTCGTTTTGCGCACGAGCAACTAGCACTGAAATTTTGCGTGCTAGCCTCAGCGCCTTAACACGCAGCCCAGAGGGCGCTCGAAAGAGTATTCAGCTGCAGGTGCTGCTATGTTAGCGTGATCAAATTGACCGCTAGTAATGAGGACCGTTTTTCCAGCACGTGGATTCAGTGTGTGCTAGTGTGGTAGAAAGTAGAAGGGCATTTGCTCTTCTCATAGCATCTGGCCATGGACAGAGCTTGGCTGGCCGCATTGAGTGAAGGTAAGCTTTGATGCAGGAAGGCGTTCGCACAAGAGGCAAATAAAGGTATTCACTGTGAACGTAAAGAGGTCAACCAGAGGCAGCTTTGGTTGGCTACCCTGCCTGGGGCGACGGGGTACATGTATAAAAGAGAGAGCGAGAGCATTATACATGACGTAGAGCCA
The DNA here is from genome assembly GCF_038994185.2 of Dermacentor albipictus. NCBI lineage: Eukaryota > Metazoa > Arthropoda > Arachnida > Ixodida > Ixodidae > Dermacentor > Dermacentor albipictus. The sequence continues at coordinate 51,259,843 of NC_091824.1, forward strand.
GGTGTAGATAATTATAGTAGGCAGTGTTCTGAAAATTTGTCAAGTAGCTCTGTAAGACTCCGGAACTTGAGCAGCGCTGATATAGCTTTCATAGCGGGAAGGCATAATAAGGACTGGCCTAGAACTCTATGCAGTCTATGCTTTCACTTCTATCTCGGTACTACAGCAGGGACTGGTAAATAGAAATCGGCACACGTTTTTTGTCACAGTTGCATGAGCCACGTGTGGGGCTGCCGGCCATTCTACCGAAATTTCTACAGTTGGTAGCTAGGATGCTGAGCCACAAACGGTACGATATGATTGGAACCCATGCAGTATGCGTACTTTTACAGCTGTAGAAAAACGAACGTAGACCAGACAAAGTGGCGGTATTGGACTATTACAACATCAGTATACAACTACGGCATATCGAGCGCAATCGAGCCGCAGCGTCAGTTCAAGAAACATTTGCTGCATTTGCTGCAAACAAGCTGCATTTCATACATTCTGTGAAATACAAATGTACGTCCACCCATGCGGGAATTTTCACTCCTGCCGAGAGAGGTTACTTAACACGTTCTACGCAGTACCTGAGTTAAACACGCACTTTAGGAAAGGTCAAGTACTGACTGAAGAAGCAAATCCCTCAGAACCATTTTCTTTCAATGTTTTAGCTTTTAAATGAAGTCGACGCAAAATTTCTCAGACCTAGTCGTATACCAAACACAGGTTCATATTTCACTGTGGAGTGGCGTTGGCTTTCTTCGAGCCACCAATAGTTTACGTAAACACACATCGGCACAAGTGAATAAATCCGAAGCTATACACGTTCTCACTACCTACTTTAAGAATACGTAAGCCACTATCCGCTCTTTCGCACGAACAGTTTCTCGACCAACAATTTTCGAAGCAAATATAATAGGAACGTAGAGGTACGGTCATTCATGATCCATATTAAGCAGTATTATGGACTGTGTTTTTGGCGTAGCCTCTATTTTTTTTTTCGGTCAGCGAGTCATGGTACCTCACACTGGACTATTTTTTGCGCGATAGCCCGAGTTTCCGAACGGAGATACAGATACAAGAATGGAACCCTCAACTTTTAACTCAGGCGGGCGCATGCGAATCCTATGCAGCATGGTATGCATAATTTGCGTCACCAGTGGCTGAAATTGTACGCTGAGAACACGCAATAAATAAAGCCAGTGAAACGCGCTCATGAGCAAGCTGGTTCATTACCATGCAATGGTAAGAAAAAGTGCTGTGGAAAAGAAGAAGAGCGACAACAATACGGAAAAGAGACCTGGAGAAAGGTGCATTGCAAAGCATGGGCGCTAAGCTTCCAGTCAAGATGGTTTGTCCCAAGATTCCGTTAAAACCCACCTCGCGATGAGTCTCAACATTATTCCGTTAGCATTGAAGTTATGCCGCGAGCCACCGAATGGCCACCTCCGAAGCGCGTCATATACGCCGCGTGTACTGCTGCCAGACTCCTCTCTCTCGCATCCCTCTGAACAGGCTACGCCATACAGAGGGGCCACTACGGAGTCCAAGCGTGGACATTCAAGCAAGAGTGCTTGAATATAAATGACGCGGTTTCGATTCGGCCTAGCACCCCAAAACCTTAAAGGCTCCTTTTTTGTAATTGAAGAGAGCCACATACCTACTGGCACGTACCCATTGACCCGAATTGATGTAAGGAGTTCATCGAATAGTGACGCACGCCCGCTGTCGTATACCACGGGTACCCAAGTTGGTCCGACACTTGGTTTCAAATCTGGTTAACTCAGCCCTGCAGCTCTCTACCCATTAGACCGACACTGCCCAGTAAAGGTTGGCGTAACAGAGGTTGCACGGCGAAACAAACGAATGAGCAGACAGACAGAGAGACACACCGACAGGCAGACTGGCTTTCTGAAAACTGAGTAATGTTTGGGCCCCAAAGGGGCCCAAACGCAGTGCTTTTATTCAAGCACCTGAGCAGCATCTGTACGAAGGCATCAAAACCTACAGTCCCCCCCCCCTCACTCTGCCATTTCTTGCGCTGTGATTTCTTGTTCCTAATACAGTCAGCAATGCGAGAATGGTCAGGGCTTGAGCCAGTGCACCTGGCTTTCCATGACTAGAGCTGGTGTAGGCCGCAATTGCTGCGTAACTTGGCGTCGTAACCAAACAACGTATTTGTTTTTATTTCTGGGGCCCTAATTAAAACATAAGCCATTGCTACTATACTTAAGCTCAACTTGCAACCTATGCAGCGGTTACTTAACATATCTCAAAGTCCAAGGTGAAAGCACAGTTTAGCTCAGACAGCTAGGTGTGAAAAATTATTACTATCGCGAGTGGAGGCTGCTGCGCTCGTCGTTGTGCCAAGGACATCCCTCGTCCTTGGTACCACGTGGCGTCGGCTAGGCGCGCGCTTTCGCCACGGTCGCATACTAGTTCGCACTCTCTAGCCCTAACGCGATTTGAAAGCAACCTCATTTTCCCGCTTATTGGTTCGGGGCCTTCTCCAAAGAAGAAACCCGATGGCGAACAACAGAAACGTGCGCTATTGCTACAAATAACGGAACGAACAACTGCGAAGCAGAAACGGAACGAATGCAATGACGCTGGCTTCGATGCACGTACTTTTCCCGAAATTCGACGTTACATTTCCCTAGCGATTTTTGTTTACCTCACCATTTCGTTCCATCTCTGCCTTTGTTTTTTTTTCTTCCTCTTCCCTTTCATCGTTCATTACCCTTAGCTCTCCGCACGCACTTCATCTTTGCACTTATGCATTGTTTCAATAGTGGCCGCAGAAGGCTCAGCTAAGCGGCCACCTGAAGTTGCGTTCCAATTCTTCCGTAGCCGGCAAAAGAGACAGCTGTACGTGTCAGCATCCACATGAAAAACTACAGAGGCTTCTTAGCTCCCCACATAAAATGGTGGCGGAAGAAAAGGCTTGAAGGCTCGAGCAGAAGGTTGTCTGCTCAGTGGGACATGTTTATTCAAGCTTTATTAGGCGCTTAATATATGCAGGCTGTCTTTTTTTTTTTTTACTGCACACGCAGACTCTTAGAATCGAGCATGGACAGTCTTGCGAGCGGCGTCCTAAGCCTCACCTACCCTCAAACTCACTTGTTGAGGTGAGGGTGAGGTGAAATATCTTCGCCTTTACGAAGGTTGGTAAGGGTGAGATAGGTGGGCTCGCCTTCAGGAAGATTGGTCAGGGTGAGATGAAGAAAGGCGGACGTTGTAAGATGAGGGTGCAGGGATGATGCGCGGTTAAATGAGGAAAAAGGTGATTCGCATTGTTGAAGTAGAGCAAATCACTCATAACGTACACGTGGTGGGTTTGATGTCTAATATTTCCAAGTGCACTGGCAGAAGGCTTCTCTAGCGCAGATGTATTACGGCCAAGTCCACTATCAACTGACGTCGAGTCACAAATGGCTATTGATTTAGGTTTGTGGCTAAACCTACTGAAATCTGTAGCCATGAAAGCGGCAACGAGAGTGAAACGAGCGACGGTGACTTCTTGGCGCCACTCCAAAATAAAAGATTTTTATTCTAATCACCACTGTTCGGCGCACTTCTTTTCTGAAGTAAACACCCACGAAATACCTTTTCTTGCCCTAATTAAATGGACAAAAATTGAGTTTGAGGATTTTCGGGCACTGGAAGTCTTTGTTCGCAGGTGAACTAAAGGAGCTATAAAAATCAAGGAAAAATCAAGTTGGTAATATAGCTAGAGCTCGTCTGCAGTGCAACGAAAACTAGTTTGTATTATTGTTAAGCTCGCGCGTGGCAACGACAGTCGAGAGACCGTATTTAGAGTAAACAACCAGCTTAAATGCTTTAGATCAACCACCACAACGTTGAGCTGCCCCGCAGGGGCGTCTGCGCAAGCAGGCGTTTGGTGTGTGGCGACACCACGGACCCGAGCACACGAGGGTTGGAGCCTCCCGCGTGTAGCCGTGCGCGGCTTAGCCATGCCTGGGGAAAGGGGGATCCTGGGGGTTGAGCTGATGCTGGGTGGTTGGACCTTTATGGCCCCCCGGCGGAGGCAACACACCCCTTTGGCCTCTGCTTCACATAGACGGCACCCCCGGACTGACCCACCCGGGGGAAATCGGTAGTTGCCTTTTCCTGTCTCTCTCTCCCTACAACCTTCGTCTTTTCGTTACTTTCCACCTTTCCTGTCTCCTTCTCATTTCTTAATTACTTCCGACCTTCCTGGCAGCAAGGGTTAACCTTGTGTGAGTAGCCAACCTTGGTTATATCATATTTGGTTATAGCGGTAGCGTACAGCTGGCGCTTGTAGGCCCTGTTTTACAGGCCCTGCAGCGTCCCCTTGTTGGGCTCCATGGTGGGTGGCTGGCGCTACTGCCGAAATATACACTCCCACTTATGGCTAGTTCTTTCCCTCCACTATCTGATCGCTCCCTGAAAAGGGGGCGCACCGACGATATATTTGAATTTTTTGGACGCCAAAAAGAAACTTTCCCGCGATTCCATGTAATCCATTCTGAAAAACAAGGAAAACAAGCACGAACAATCTCACCTTTTGTTGATTGAAGAACTCTAACTCAGGCGTTTGGACCAGGATATAAAGCATCAAAGATGGCTAGCGGTGATCTCCTTTTGGAGCTCCGTGACAAAAAACAACACGAGAAACTGCCTAACCTTTTATCATTTGGAGATGTCCCAGTCACAGTTACCCCGCACCGCACGATGAACACCACCCGTGGTGTAGTTTCGGATGATGACCTGATGGAACTTACGGACGCTGAACTATTAGCAGGCTGGAGTGATCAAAACGTAATCAATGTTAAGAGAATTCTGCTAAGGCGCGATGGAAAAGAAATCAAAACAAAACATCTAATTCTCACCTTTGGTACAAGTGTGCTCCCTGAGAGTATTGAGACAGGATATGTGAAGCTCCGGGTCAGACCATATGTCCCAAACCCTCTGAGATCTTTTAAATGCCAGCGATTTGGCCACAGCTCATCGAACTGCCGCGGCCGCCAAACCTGTGCAAAATGCAGTGCACATGAGCACTCCGCTGAATCGTGTGAAAACACTCTCCACTGTGTGAACTGTGATGGGGAGCGCGCCGCGTACTCGCGGTCGTGCCCATCTTGGAAAAAAGAGAAAGAGATTGTAACGATAAAAGTAAAAGAAAATATAAGTTTCAAAGAAGCACGCAGGCGGGTATCCTTCCTGCCAAAGCACACCTTTGCCGAAGTGGCGCGTCAGGGGGCAGCGCCACAACGGTCTCCGGCGGCTGTCCGACCCACACCCAGTGAGGCGGCAGTGACGCCATCCGCCCCCCCGGCGGCTGCAGCTGACGCTGCTGCGCCAACACAGCAGACGGGGCCATCGACCCCGAAGGTGGGCGCAGCCGAGGCTGCCCCAACCTCCCAGGCCCCTTCCAGCGCTGGCAACAGCCGGCGCAGCCAAATCCCTCAGGGAGCCCCATCGGCCTCCGGGCTGGTGGGCGCAGGGGTCTCGCCTTCCGAGGTGAGACTCTCTCGAAAAACTTCTCGCTCTCAAGAGCGCGTGTCCGGCGCCTCACATGAGGCAATGGACACAACACCTACCCCCACGGCGCTCCAAGCGCCTAAGGAGCGGCGAGGCTCCCTCGAACGCTCCAAAAAAGGCAGAACCCCGGTTACAGGGCCTCGCAAGAGCTCTGTAATCTAAGACATCACTTCCGTTTCCGTAAACACAGCACCAATTTACCTTAAACATGGATACACAAATCATTCAATGGAACATCAGAGGTCTCCTTAGAAACCTTGATGACTTGCAAGAACTCATCCACAAACAAAATCCAAAAGTGCTGTGTTTACAGGAAACAGACTTAAAATCAAAACACACCAACTTTCTCCGTACGTATGTTACGTTTCGCAAAGATCGCGATGATGCCGTCGCATCATCGGGTGGTGTTGCGATTCTTACTCATAGAAGTATTGCGTGTCAACCTTTAGAGCTACAAACGCCCCTTGAAGCAGTGGCGGTTCGAGTTGTCCTACTAAACAAACTCATCACCATTTGCTCCCTTTACATACCCCCACATTACCAACTGAACAAACATGAATTTCACTCCTTGATCGATCAGTTGCCAGAACCTTATGCTCTTCTTGGCGATTTCAATGCGCACAGCTCCCTGTGGGGCGACTCTCGTATAGATGCGCGAGGTCGCCTTGTTGAACAGTTCCTTTTTTCTTCTGGAGCGTGCCTTCTCAAAAAAAGAACCCACATATTACTTTCTTGCAAACCGATCCTTTTCGTCAATAGATCTTAGTATAGTCTCCCCGTCTGTGCTGCCTGAACTTGAATGGGAAGTTACCGACAACCCTTACGGTAGCGACCACTTCCCTATACTGCTAAGATCATATAAAGAAAACGAATATCCACCATACGCTCCTAGGTGGAAGATTGAGACAGCTGATTGGGAGAAATTTCGATCTCTAACTAGTATCTCATGGGCTGAGCTGTCTCCGTTTGGAATTGACGCTGCAGTCGAGTTTTTTACAGCATTCATAATAGATGTCGCATTTATATGCATATCAGAAGTAAAAGGCTTGGCCTGCAAACGGCGTGTCCCATGGTGGAACGACGATTGTAGGATCGCTCGTAAAAAACAGAACAGGGCGTGTTGGTTGCTACGCGCTTCTCCCACTGCAGAAAATCTAGTCAACTTTAAAAAAGTAAAATCCGAAGGCAGGCGAACCCGCCGACAGGCCAGACGAGAAAGTTGGCAGAAGTTTCTATCAAGTATTAACTCGTTCAGAGATGAGGCGAAAGCCTGGAATAGGGTCAATAGGATAAGAGGGCGACAAGCACATGCACTCCCTTTGGTAAACACAGAAGGCGATACCCTACAAGACCTGGCGGACTCACTTGGGGAGCACTTTGAGAGCGTGTCAAGTGCCAACCATTACTCGCAATCCTTTCTGAAATATAAACAAATAGAAGAATGTAAGCAACTCATGAGAAAATGTCAACAGAATGAACCATACAATTGTCCTTTTAGCATTGCCGAGTTGAGAGCTGCCTTGAGCGCATGCAAGAGCTCTGCCCCGGGATCTGACAGAATCATGTATGAAATGATCAAAAACTTACATAAAGACACCCAAGTTACACTAGTCACAATTTTCAACACGATTTGGGCTGCGGGATACTTCCCGACTGCATGGAAAGAAGCCATTGTGATTCCGGTTTTGAAACAAGGCAAAGATCCTTCCTCAGTGGCAAGTTACCGCCCGATAGCCCTGACAAGTTGCCTTTGTAAGGTATTTGAAAAAATGATCAATCGCCGTCTCGTGCATCTCCTCGAGTCCAGTAAAATGCTTGACCCATTTCAATGTGGTTTTCGTGAAGGGCGATCTACAATCGACCATCTTGTGCGGATCGAAGCGAGCATTCGCGATGCCTTCGTGCACAAGCAATCTTTCTTATCTGTATTTCTGGATATGGAAAAAGCGTACGACACAGCCTGGCGGTACGGAGTCCTGCGCGATCTTTCCGCGCTAGGTATCCGCGGGAATATGTTAAATACTATAGAGAGCTACCTAGAGAACCGTACATTTCGAGTGAAAATAGGTCCTGCACTGTCGCGTACATTTATACAGGAAACTGGGGTACCCCAGGGTGGCGTACTCAGCTGCATGCTCTTTGTCGTAAAGATGAACACGCTTCGTGCATCCTTACCACCAGCTATTTTCTATTCCGTCTACGTAGACGACATACAAATAGGTTTTAAATCCTGCAACCTCACAGTCTGCGAGAGACAGGTACAGCATGGTCTGAACAAGGTGTCACAGTGGGCAGAGAAGAATGGATTTAAAATCAATCCTCACAAGAGTTCTTGTGTTCTGTTTACGAGAAAGAGAGGCCTGGTCCTGGATCCTTGCTTAGAACTGTCTGGACAGCAGATACCTGTAAACAAGGAACACAAATTTCTAGGTGTCATACTTGACTATAGACTCACTTTCGTCCCCCACATTAAACACCTTAAACAAAAATGTCTGAAAACAATGAATCTAACGAAACTTCTATCCCAGACTACGTGGGGTAGTGACAGGAAGTGTCTAATGAATATCTATGAGAGCCTAATTCGATCACGACTAGACTATGGTGCCGTGATCTATCATTCTGCAGCCCCGAGCGCGCTAAAGATGCTAGATCCGGTCCACCATCTAGGAATCCGTCTGGCCACTGGCGCTTTCAGAACGAGTCCCATACAAAGTTTATATGCAGAATCGAATGAGTGGTCACTTCATATCCAGAGAACATACATCAGCCATACATATTTTCTGAAAGTCCACTCAAATTCTCAACATCCCTGTTTTAATACCATTCATGACATGACATATGCTACACTCTTTCGCAATCATCCCTCCGTAAGACAGCCTTTCTCGCTGCGTGTGAGGGAGCTTAGTGAAGAAATGCACTTTCCACTCCTCGAGCTTCGCCTAATGCATCCAGCCAAGCTGCTACCTCCTTGGGAGTGGCAGCTCATACAATGTGATATATCTTTCGTGGAAGTCACAAAGCATGCTCCAGAGATTGAAATCAAGATGCATTTCCGGGAACTCCAGCACAAATACTCCTGCACGGAGTTCTACACAGACGCATTAAAGTCACACGACGGGGTGTCCTATGCAGCCGTCGGTCCATCCTTCTCGGAATCCGACGTACTGCACCCGGAAACTAGTATCTTTACGGCTGAGGCCTACGCCCTGCTGTCGGCCGTAAAGCATATAAACAAATCACAACTCCCGAAATCAGTTATATATACGGACTCCCTCAGTGTTGTGAAGGCCTTGATGTCTTTCTGTAATCACAAAAATCCAGTATTATTGAACTTTACTCCGCACTGTGCAAAGCATATATATCTAACCAACATGTAATCATATGCTGGGTGCCTGGACATAGGGGCATCGAGGGAAACGTTCTAGCCGACCAGATGGCCACATCAATCTCATTGCATGCAGTTAACTCTACTGCTTCGGTCCCTGTCACAGACCTGAAGCCTTTTTTAAGAAGGAAACTATGAAACCACTGGCAACGCATGTGGGACGAAGAAATAAATAATAAACTGCATGTAATAAAGCCACAATTAGGTTTCTGGCCTCCTGTAACAAAATCCCGCCGGACAGATGTCCTATTCTGCCGTCTAAGAATAGGACACACTTTTAGCACACATAACTTTTTACTCACAGGAAACGAGCCTCCAACCTGTGGTAGATGCGGGGAGAGGCTGACCGTCCTCCACGTTGTACTGGAGTGTCGGGAAGCCGAATCTGAAAGAAGGAAACATTTTCTCTTAGCATACCGGCAGCAGATCCCCCTTCATCCTGTTATGTTACTTGGTCCAGAACCACTCTTTGACACCAATGCCGTCCTAGGTTTTTTGAAAGATGTTGTATTGCATGTTATTAGCCCCACACATTCGTAGCGCTTCCTCTCTTCAGAGGATGCCGCTGTGATCATTATTTTGAATAGCACATGCCTCTAGGCCCTTGTGGCTCAAGGGCTCAGGCGAGGCAGCAGTGCTCCAAGTAATTTTACCATCTTATATATTTTATATTTTGCATCATTATTCTACGATGGATTTTAGTGTTTAGAGTATTCGTCATTAGTCATCGCCATAATTTTATAGCACGTAGATTTTACGCACTTTACAGCGACAATTTTTTAGGCCACTTTACAGCCAAGTCACATCTCCATAATACATCGTCAACATCACCACTTGTCATGGCGCTCTTTGGCCAAACCTGGCCCTTGCGCCATTAAACACCACATATCATCATCATCATCACAACGTTGAGCTGTTGCATCTTATTCTCAAAAATAACCGCAATAGAAAAGTTGAATAAAGTGACACGTAATTGCGTAGTATATATTCACGAATTGCAACAAATTCTCTGTTTTCGCATTCCCGGAACCAGCCTGCAATATTAGGCATGCCAAATACCGCTATCGATTTACTAGAAACATGGCAGCAATCAGCGCATGCATTCATGTTCCATCTAGTTCGTCATCTATAGACTTGCGCTGTAAAAAAAAATAATGGTCAGCTTAAAAGCTGGTAACCAAAATACTTATCGCTGGATAATTGTTGGCTTCGGCTTTTCAGTGTAATAATGTAGGCCTATTTGACTACCAGTGAGCTCTAGTAATTACTGCTAAGGTAGTTTGATTTGCGTACTGCTGGCGTGCAACCGTTGTGGCATAAACGAAAAACATGAGGTCGTGCTTGGCAAAAACGGCATCACTTTTTCAGACACCGCGGCTGGCATGCAATAACGAAAATTCAGCTATGATTACATGTTCACATGTTAGGAGGCATATCGTATTTCTAAAGATTTACCATCGCCACCCCATGCTTAACCACCACGAAAACAAGAGCGAAGTTGCACCTAATATTGCCACGCGATGTTTGCGCTTGAACGCGACAACCATGCAGTGAGACAGAGGAGGTGTTAAGAAGAGCTGGACGAGCTGCCAATCGAATAGACTGTTTGATACCGCTGCAAATATTGTGTAAATACATTCTTACTTTCTTTTGAGTACGTGTTAATCCCCGTACCAGTTTGGTGGAATGTTAAAATGCTGCATACAGCGACTCTCTTGTTCAGTTTTCGGATTTCTTCGGAATATTGGACTGCAAAGCTGCAGTGTCACATGATATAAGGAGTCACAGGCTCTAAGCGAAATGTTATATTCGAAGAACGGCGACATGTCGCATTCGTTACTGTTTGCAACTCTATATACGTAGGAGTTTGATCGTGTCTCGACTACATTTGCTTTTGTTCGTGATTCAACAAAAGGTTTCCCGTGAACAGTACCGGGAATTCTAAATTCAAATCTGGGGATAATGAAGAGAATGAAGACAAACTGCCCTAGTGGCGCAATATAATCTAGCAGTACAAGCCCTAGCTCACTGCTTACACTATAGGAACTACTGAGCTATGAGTGAGCCTGTGCAGGCTCTCCTTTGACAATATATCCCGCCTGTCCCTTTTCATTATGTAAAGGCAGCGAAGAGCGAAAAATGCAACATTTTATAGTAAGTGCACACAACTGCACGTGAAGGACACAAAGGAGATCCCCGTCCCAAATTTAAGCACAGAAAAGGCAAACTATATGTATAGGCCACAGTGAGAGGGCGTCATCAAGTGTAGACAAAAAGCGTTTGTCTTCGCCAGCGTCTTCAGCACCTTGCCGCCCCATTTAGCCGAGTGGAACCTGGGCTTACAACTGTTACGCGCTCACATCCACTAACACCCCACCCCGCACTTCCTTTTCAACTTGCAGGTTATCGCACTTTCAAACATTGTATGGTACGCGATAGGCTTTAGTGGCGCCCTCGCCTCACGCAGCCCACTCCACGCGCTCAGCGGATAAAAATTATTTCTTTTGCACCATGTGGTGAGGACCTATTTCATATGAGATTTTGTTCTATATGTTCAGTACTGTGCTTCCAGATGATCACGTGACGCTCCCTCTTGGATCTTTTCCATCCATTGTGTTTGATGATAACGTTCAGCGCGATTGGCAGCAAATATGGCTGTCAGCAGGGTCACTGTTGGAATTGCGCATCTGCACTTATGGCACATATCTAGCGTGACAGAAGAAACTGCGGTTGATCTTGGCGACCAGATAAGACTTCATGAATTCTCAGCGCCTAGCGTATGTCCGACACATCCAAAAGCATTACAGCGAGCTGGACCTTCCGCAATTCTGTAGTAAATCGGGAATAGGTGGCATTGCGTGTAGTCAAGCTGCTTTGCCCACCATTCCAGCAGGGAAAACTTTTGTTTACGAGGCAGGCATTTATTTAGTGCAGTGCTAGAAAGAATGGACTTTTATCTATACCGAACTACCAGAAATGGACATGCGCCACAGAAACAAAATCATCTGCTGACTACACGCAAGCGCGCCCGCATGCACAAACAAACAAGAATTGGTGTATTCATTAACGATACTTTCACGCGTTATATCCTTACGCTAAATAAATCTAACACGGCCAAGGTCAAACAGAATACTTATTTGGTTCTTACGAGACATCGTCATGAACAATAAAGTCATTTCTAGTATATTAATGACTTTCGTGCATACTTTTTTTAATTATTAGCGTTTGTGGTCCCTCTGCATTCAGTATATATTAGAAAAAGTCTGAGTTCATGAGATCTGTGGGCCAAGACAGCCGTTAGAGCCTGACTTAGGGAGTCCAAGTCGAATAAAATTTAGCGGAGTTTGAGTGGGAGTTATACCGGCAGAGTATAATTCTGGTGAGTGAGTCCGAGTGAGCCCGGCTGAGTAATATTTTCGTGAATCGGAGTCTGAGTGATTCCAGCTGAGTGTAATATTGTGAGTTTGAATTGGAGTGAGCCCGGCTGAATATAGTTATTGAGTCTGAGTCCGGGTGATCCCGGCTGAGTAGCATTTTCTTGAATCTGAGTCAGAGGTGAGTCCGCCTGAGTAGAATTTTCACGAGTCGGAGTCCAAGTGATCCCAGCTGAGTATGGATCTGGTGAGCTTGAATCCGAGTTAGCTCGGCTGAGTAGTATTTTCATGAATCATAGTCCGAGTGAGTTTAGCTGAGCAGAATTTTCGTAAGTCAGAGTCCAAGTGAGCATGGCTGATCATAGTCCTGGTGAATCTGACTCCGAGTGAACCCGGCTGAGTAGAATTTTGGTGAGTTTGAATTAGAGCGAGCCTGGCTGAGTATCATTCACGAGTCTCAGTTCTAGTGATCCCGGCTGAGGGGAATTTTGGTGAGTATGAGCCTGAATGAGCTCTACGCCGAAATGTTGCAGTTTCGCCCGAAAGGCGAATCATCGCTTGCGATAGCGACTTAGTAGACAGCTGTACAAAGGACAGTTGTTTTATCGGCAGTATAAACTTCTAAACGTAGGCATAGTAACTAAATTAACGAGCATGGTGTCACGCGCGCACAAGCAAACATGAACACATATACTCGATGACCGCGGAAAATACCTGCCAAAATGATGCAGTGAGGAAACGCGGCAGCTGCAGCGAGAAAATTCACCTTCGTGCTGCCGCTCGCATCAACGCGAAGTAAGCCGCGAAAACAGAGCTCAGCGCAGACTGTAGCCGTCGCAGATGGATTTCAACATACAGCGTACCGGCTGGTTGCGCGCGACCGCCCAGAGTAGACACTCCCGCCTTCCTACCCTCCCCCTAAAGCATTGCGTGCGACGGAAGGCGCCGCGCTTCCTCCGTTTTAGTCTGTTGCCTGCATGAGAATCAACCGCGATCGGCAACTCACTCTTGCACGCTTTCACTCGCACATACAGCATACGGCGCCCGGCGTACAACTTTTGAGTGAGTCTCAGTGAGCTCCGTTTACAGCTTACTTATGGTGAAGCGCCTAAATGCAAAGCAGTGGGTCATGCTTTGACGATTGGAATGGCACTAGATGCTCAGTGTTGTAAATTAAGTTCGCTGGTCGAGCAAATGGTTTATTTGAAATTGTAGAAAACGGAAGGTAAGAGAGGAATGATAGCCTTTTAAGCGTGAGGGAGAGTGTGTAAAGCTTCCTTAGGTGAGGGAGGGCAATCAAATTTTTCAACTTGAGGGTGAGGGTGGTACTTATGCCATTAGGGAGAAGAGAAAATAAAAAAAGAGGTTATTTAACCCCTCTGGTTAGAATACAGTGATAATCTGTGCTTCTCCTATTTATTTCTTGCCGACGCTATATTTGTCAATTCTTTAATTCAATTACTAAGTACAAGTGATTTCCCCCATTTTGTGCTTGGTGTCATTGTTTAGTAGCTTCTTGCGATATTATAAATAAAAATCGGGCCCCTCGGTTAACCCCCTTTCTTCTCGTTTACCATACACGGAGGGACTCGAATCCGCAACCTTGACGCTTTCAGGTAGCACTCAAAAAGATCTCATACTCATGACGCCTGCGGCAGAAAGGATTTTACACAGCCGCCGCCAAGGTTTCTGAGTGATGGTGCTGGCTAACACTCCCAGGGTTAGTTCTTGTAGTAAAACATAAATGCCCAAGTAAGCGGATGGGAAAACGGCACCGCGGTAGCTCAATTGGTAGAGCATCACAAGCGTAATGCGAGGACCTGAGATCGTTCCTCACCAGCGGCAATAATTTATTGTTTCTTTATTTCAATTAGTAAGTACAAATAATTTCTCCTTTGCTGTCCTTGGTGTCATTGTTTGTTGGTTTCTTATCAGATTCTAATGACGGTATTTTTCCAAAAAAGCCACTTTTTTTTTAAGATAGCATGAAGCAGGGCACGCTCACGCACTGCTTGTGATACGGCCGTGCTAGGTGCACAACCTTCACTGCACAGCCAACTAATAATCATAAATGATTCAGTTGTGCGCCAGAGCAAGCATTTACGGGATCCGTGCTGCTTACTTCTCTTCGATCACCAACCTCGACGCAGCGATCAGCCGCAATTACGAAGAAAAGGCACTTTTAACACCGACCGCAGGTGGTGCATTTGTGAGACAGCCAAGTTTTGTGTATGATTTGGATAGGACGGTAGCGGGAAGGTTTCTTAACATGCCGAGGTCCGGAAAAAATGAGGTAACCTGAAGAGAAATAAATGGCCTTATGAGATGCTACAAAGCCTTACGGGAGTCAGTTTTATCTGGTGTAGTGGGAGCCTCTCTGGCTCCCACGCAGAAGGTGTGAGTTTGAATCCCAATGCATAAAAGTCTTTCTTTTTATTTTGGAAGAGACGTTACAAATATATAACCTCCCTATGGCAGCCAAATATATTTTACCTTTGCTATCGCTCACTTTATATGCATGCCCATGGAAAAACTATTCTGTATCCTTGCTTTCTTTTAAACTGCAGAAAGCAATTGTCACTAGGACACTCTGCTATTCGTACTAATGACTGTGTTACCACTTTTCCATGTTAAGCTTCATAAGTGTTCGATAAGCGAATGAATGAAGCAAATGCAGTTGTTATAATTTTACGTAAACAAAAGTAACAACACAGCCAACCAACTTTATTTATACAAACGTTCTTCAAGCGAAAGTAAAGAGGGAACCTACCAACTTTCTTGCAACATGTAGTAATAGGAAGTAAAATTAGATAGGATGTTAATAAAGTTGATAGAAAATTTGAAAGGCTGCTAAAAAAATTAAGGAGGTTCTCGTATTTTGGTATCGATTATCTTTTTTATTTTGCTTTACGGACAACACACTGCCCCACTCCAGCCCCCCATATAATACGTATGTCATATTATGCGATGTTAGAGTTTGAGAGCAAATGTTGCGTCAAATATTTCTTTGATTTGTCAGGTACTCCTTTTTTGGTCAGAAATGCAAGCAGTGAAGGGAGTCTATGTAGCGTTTGCCGCGTTGCCTACTACCCAAGAAACAGAGTACAAATCTTCGGCTCTTCCGAATAGGCATTTGGTGTAAATATCTTTCGAAATTCGTAAAAAAATTCAAAAATTGTTTGACCGTTTTCGACGAAAATGGCTTGGCTGGACAACCAGGCCAGAGGCTGCTCTGTTTTCTTTGCTCCTTGATTAAGACAAAGTGACAACTTTGGACACCCTTATAATCCGCGACCCTTGAGAAGCAACAACTGAACACCGTTCCAGCTTGAAACAAGCTTGGGGAGAATCACACAGCGGCAAACATAGAGATAACTTGGTGTATACGCATAAATACTAGACAATTGGCCGATCTAGTAGAGTACTTCTTTTCTTCAGCCGATTGCCCGCTTGTGTAAGGGCAATAGGCCGCATTTATTTATTGTACAGGACGCTTGCAACGTGTTCCAACCATTGGTTTTCATATATATAAGTACATGTACTAAACACTGCGTGAGTCGTTGCTGAACACACTCAGGTTGCAGAACTCGTACTAGTGTATCCGCGTACAATTTCCTGTCGAAGAACGTGCTTTTCAACACGTTCTGAATGGGCGTCAACCTATTTTATTTTCAGCCCCCGTCCTCGTTTATTTTTCTTCTGTCTTGTCATCCGCTCGCCTACTCAAACGGGCAACCTTTTACTCGTCGCCGCAAATTCGAAGTGCACGTAGATTCTCGTGACCCGTGTCGCTTATAAAATAGCATGCAAGAAAAACGCAGAGGCCGTATGTGTGTCGATACGTGCTATTCGAGCTCTCTTTCTGTTTTGCAATCATATATATACAAGTAGAGAACGCCTCAATAAGCAACGACGGGAAAGCAAGACGTTTTCTTTATACGCGGTTCATTCGCCATCAACAAATGGTAGAATTCTCAAAGTAATGTTGCTCGTGACATTGCCGCACAAAGTTATAATTATGTACGATTCAATATTTTCAATACAAGCCGATTCTTCTTCCGATTCAAGCACTCGAAAGTACAGTAGTTCTAACGTAGTGCAGGTGAAGGCAAATGCTTCCTTAACTCATCTATGCAGACACGATCATTCCTACCTCTCCAGAGATTTCAAAGTTAGTTTCTCATTGCAAGCCGGACCAATTTAAGCAATGAGCACAAGATGGTTTTGTAATAGCGCAAGACATGAATTGTTCGACTCTGCCCAAAGTTAAATGATCTTGAAGAAAAGCAACGCTTGGCAATTGCCTCACTGTCGCAGCAATATTGCACGGCATGAAGTCAGACTGCCTGAATAGCAAGATTCCGTAGACGGGAATTTTTCTGAAGCTCAGTTTCCTGATTCATTGTTTCATGTTCCGGACTTACATGTGTTTTTAGGCTCAATTTCACATTTATGGGGGCAGTGGTCAGCCGATTCAGTGAAGCAACCTATTCCATTGGGCTATACGTCATTGTTTGATACCCGTGGTAGAATGTTTTTGTAGCTTTCTTAACTCCAAAATATAGATGGCAACTCTGTCTTCTGAGTGGCGCAGTTTCGAGAATCGTCTTCTTCAGAGTAAACCAATTGCTGGTCCGCCACCTATGTAGAAAAGGTGTAACGCCACTTCGTTAGGACAACCATCTATTAAGTAATCGCATGAAATCAAATCTGTTAGTTTTCTTTCAATCGTACTTTGTAGCTTCAAAACACTCTTGGCTGCCAGAACTACAATATCATTGTGAGGCAGGCCATAGTGGGACATTTTTACCACCTGAGTTGTTTAACGTACACCTAAATCTAAGTTTACAAGCGCTGTTACATGTTCCTGCCAAAGAAATGTGGCCGGCGTGACCGAGGTCGTACCCGCGACCTCGAGGTCAGCAGCGCAGCACATTTTGTGCTTTAAAACAAAAAAGGTCCGAGCAGCTAACCAGACTTACATGTGCTCCGCGCCACTCTCGACTACAAGTGTTGGGAGCAATACACAATCGGAACAAGTGCTGCTTTAAAATCCCCTTCGGCGTGCCCTACAAGCCGCCAGAAATCACTGTACTCGAGGTAACCCGTTTTTTTTTTTTTTCGACGGAGGAAGCTCCATAACTGAGGCCAAAACATGCATGTCCCCGCTTTGCTCAGCTAGATGTATCTTCCATTCGATACTTGCGCTTCCTATTTCCTATATCTCATGTTTCTGTTTTTCCGCGAGCACCTCGGCTTCCGCGATGCGCCTCTTCGTGCGTTTAGTTAGGATGCGCATAGCAACTAACCATGGCGCCAGCCGCTGAGATAGCAAAGAACTCGACCGCGCCCTTCGTCGCTGGTTCGCCGTCTGGTGCACCATGTGGTACGTGCTGAACAGATATGCAAATGCGCGATGCAAAGCCTGCATATACGCCCCGACACTCTGATAAGGATTCGGCATAGTCAGTCGAAGCAAAGACAGAGTGCGTGCTCTATCAAAACGATAGCGCTCATCTACATGGAGCCGTATGACGGGTCCGCAAAAGCTAGGATGTCGCAGTGAGCGAAATTGGGAGAATGAATAAACCAGTTCCTTTTTTTTGTATTCCTGAGATAAACACCTCATTGTTTCAGTGACGACCTATATGGAGATGCCATTGTATGCGCAACACGCGTGACATAAGGGCATTGATGAAAAAAAAAAAAAGATAAGCCGCAACTAAGGTCAACCTGCAGTGAAGCTTTCCACCGTTTACATCGAGTCAGTTAGTCTACATATAAAAGGCCCCCTATGCCTCACTACACGCCACGCATCACTTGTGCCGTGCAGACGACGCTTTTCTGGGCACTAGTAACAAGTCTCACACCTCGTGTTTAAGTTACTTTGGGGCTGAAACGTCCGCTTACCGAGTCATCAATGTACGGTGAAGAACCTCAGCTGGTCGAAATTATTATGGAGCGCTCATCCACAGCATTGCTTGAAAAAATTAAAGCGGGTGAATGTATCCGAAAAATGGCAGGTAAGGGACCACTATGAGCACATGATGCGGTTTAGCGCTTGGAAATTAAGCCTTCATTATGAAGCACACGGGCCCGAGACACCGCCATGTTAGAACATGAGAGCAAATTCGCACTTCTGTACTGTACGCTGAAATGCATCGTATTAAAGCAAGCCTTGATACAGGTACACGTCTCTTGTCGTTCGAAATGTGTGAACTCCGCGGCGTCCGGAAGCATTCTTTGCATGCGTAATGAAAAAGCCCCAGCAGCTTCAGGCTATGGCTGGTTACCCATAAAGGTTCAGAGGAAGCGAAGCCTGCGGCGAGACGAGCATCCACACTAGTCTCCTTCAAGGAGAAAATTGTAATAAAGAAAATGTACCAAATGAATAATAACAAACGTGTACGAGTGGATGTATATGTGTGCGTGTCTGTGTGCGTGTGCGGTTGAGGGGGGGGGGGGGTTGAGCGAAAGCGTCCCTGCACAGTTTTCAGTATCGCCAAGGTGGTATTCTTCGCTTTATTACGTACCACACTCGCTCAATTCATGAAAACTGGCTGATATTCAAGAACAAATTAAATCATCTCACTAATATGTTCGTACCAAGGATTACCTTTCATACTAATCGCAATAAACCATGGTTTACCCAGCACTTAAAACGACTCGAAAACAAAAAGAAACGATTGTTTCGTACCGCCAAACGAAACGACACGCCTGCCGCATGGGGAAAATACTTCGAGGCCGAAAAATCATACCTACTTTCTGTTCGTAACGCCAAGTACTCATTTTATCATAATGACTTACCAAACTTACTTATAAGAAACCCCAAGCAATTCTGGCAAGTTTTAAACCCAACACATCCTCCCGATATTAAACTGACGAATTATTCACATGAAGCGGTGACTGACCACGACTGCGCAGAAATATTTAACCATGCATTCGCATCTGTGTTCACTACCGAACTCGACGCACCTTCACAATTACCACCCTTTAACTTAGATACCCCCATGCCGGCAGTCACGTTCGTCGAAGAAGGCATTTCATCCATAATTCATAATATGAAACTTTCATCATCAGCTGGTATGGACCTGATTAATTCAAAACTATTGAAAAATGTGGAATCAATTTGTGCATCATATTTATGTCTCATTTTCGCACAGTCACTCTCCTCAGGAATTTTGCCTCTTGATTGGAAAACGGGGAAGGTCGTTCCAGTCTACAAATCAGGTAACAGAGACTCGCCCTTGAATTACCGCCCCATTTCATTGACTAGTGTGCCCTGTAAAATCATGGAACATGTCATCTACTCACAAATCATAAACTTCTTGGACCGAAACCATTTTTTTCACCCTTCACAACATGGGTTTCGTAAGGGCCTCTCTTGCGAAACCAAACTAGCGCTTTTCCTTCACGACTTGCACACTAATCTAGACCGTAATATGCAGACCGACACCATCTTTCTTGATTTCGCTAAAGCTTTTGACAAGGTTCCCCACCGCCGGCTATTACTAAAACTCTCAAAGCTGAACCTACCCCCTAATATTCTCAAATGGATTGAAGAATTCCTAACTAACCGTTCTCAGTCTGTCTATCTTAAAGGCCATCTCTCTACATCTCTCCCGGTTACTTCAGGCGTCCCACAAGGTTCTGTCCTCGGTCCCCTCCTATTCTTAATATATATTAACGACTTGCCCCTGCATGTTTCCTGTAGTATTCGAATTTTCGCAGATGATTGTGTTGTTTACCGCACCATTAATAACTGTCACGATCAATACACTCTTCAGACAGAGCTTAACAGCGTACTAAATTGGTGTAATAACTGGCTAATGTCCCTCAATCCTAGTAAATGTAAACTCATGTCCTTCCCTCGTCGTCACAATCCATATCTCTTTCATTATTTAATTTCTAACACACAGATTGAGCAAGTACAATCATATAAATATCTAGGAGTCACCCTCTCTTCTAATCTATCATGGCAGGTTCACGTCGGTAACATCATTTCAGCATCAAACAAAACACTCGGTTTTCTAAAACGCCACCTTCGTCTTGCCCCACCACATGTTA
Source organism: Dermacentor albipictus (assembly GCF_038994185.2). Lineage (NCBI taxonomy): Eukaryota > Metazoa > Arthropoda > Arachnida > Ixodida > Ixodidae > Dermacentor > Dermacentor albipictus. Next base: position 51,280,177 of record NC_091824.1, read on the forward strand.
AATTGCTCGCGTATAAATCACTTATAAGATCCAAATTAGAATATGCATCCCCCATCTGGAGCCCACATCAAGCATATCTAATCACCGCATTGGAAGCTGTGCAGAATCGTGCTGCCCGATTCATTCATTCCTCATACTCATATGACGTCAGTGTTTCATCCTTGAAAGCTACATCCGGACTGCCACCCCTCTCTTTTCGTCGTCGCATTGCTAGCCTCACCCTTTATCACATATTCTTTTATTCTCCTCTCAATCAAGCACCGTATATCGCCGCCGCATCACGCATATCTCACCGCACCAGTCATCCCCTTCAAGTTGCCCGCCCACTATCACGTACTACTACGTTTTCAGCTTCATTATTTCTTCGAGCAGCCACGGACTGGAACGGCCTACCCCATGACATCGTCGCCATCGCTTCAACACCTGCTTTTCAAGAACGCGTAACAGACCACCTTCAATGTTAAATCACCATCGCTGTTTGTTTTCCTCACTACAAATGTAACCCCACCCCTTATGTAACACCCCCTGAAATGGGGGCCTTTAAGGAATAAAACTGAACTGAACTGTACAGAAAGGAAGTAAATGAGTGATCTGTGATCTCTCCGTATCGCAAAGGCGCGCCTGCTTCAGTGACGGACATATCCCCAGCATTGAAAACGCGGATTCAACGGGAGGTTATGCAGGGAAGGATATTACTGCGGAGTTTCAAGCAAGCCATTGCGACCTCTTTTTTGATTTCAGCTTAGGATCCTCTACCGGCGGTGCAGAAAACCGCATAACCATAGGACAAAGCAATGGGATCAGCACGCTGCTGCAGTCCAGCTTGCGCGCACCTCGGGCTTCAGCAATCTTTGGAACAATTCTCATGCCGGGGCCATGCAGAACAAGACAATAACCCAGTTGAATGCTTGTCTGACGGACCAACGTCAGGTGCTTTCAAAGGATTGACCGTGCGACTTTGTCGTGGTACATAGACACAGATTCACGGGCACTCGTGCGTGGACAGCAGTAACCTGCCGCACCATGCCCGTCCTGCCTCTGGTTTTGCCACTACCTCTGCCACTTCACTGGCCCACTGCCGCTTCTGCCATTCGATGGCATGAGTCTCCAAGCTGTCCCCTGACAGCGAGATGAGCACACCCACTATTGAAGGGCGGCGCTTCACAACCTTTCGACGTCTGCGCCATCTGGCTTTCACTTTACAACTTCGCATGTCTGCGGACCTAAACCAGCTTTATTACAACGTTTCCAATTGAAAAAAAAATCTAAAAGCGAAACATGACTCCATCTTTTGTTTAATTAACAAAGTTTCGCTCGCCCTCCACAGAAATTTTCTTACACATTCCTTGATTCCTATTTACTTATTTATTTATTTATTTATTTGTTTATTTATTTATTTTACTCTCAGGGCCATGCACGCATTGCAGAGGAGACTGGGTACAAAGAAAATTAAAGCAGACAATGGGATCAATCCAGGTACATAACTCCTTGCGCATGAAGACTAGACTTCGAGCCATTACTTATAGAAGATATAATAAGCTCTTCCTGAAACTCATTAGAGTGATCATGTTTCAAGGGTGCGCTTCCAATGTGCTGTTCTCACAAAGTGCGTTTACGATTTTGTTTTATTTAGCATTGGAACCAGGAGCAGCCGGTGCGACATAAAGGCGTCAACTTCGCCTTTATGATTAGTTCATAAAACAATAACCGTAACCACATGAATCAGGCGCCTTTAAGGCATTCTGTGTCATTTCGCTATTATTGTCCCAAGATTATGCTTACATTTTCATTTTACATTGTTCTCTATATTGCTCCAGAATATTTCTTCTATTCTTCCGCATTAGGATGCCGCATGTACATGTCAAGTCCTGCATTGTATCGGACTTGCATTGTTTTGTTTAGTGACAGTTACAGTGATCGTATTTGAACCTCAGAGGGCAAGGCTTCTATGTTAAACTAAGTCACGATGGATTTTCTGAGATCAAAACTTTTGCGGAGAAGAAGAAGAAGAAAAGATGCTGTTGTGGCATGACATGACGACAAGAGTATGGCGTAAGGAACAAAAGAAAGCTGCCTAAGAAAGCAGCAAACTAAAAAAGAAAGAGCGCCGGGACAAGTATAGTAATCCTCGAGAAATAGGAATAGTGGCGCAGGTGCAGGGAAAATCAGTAAGTGTTTGATGAAAAAGTAGCAGTGATTGTGTTCGCACACACGACACACGCAGACACACCTACACAATTACGCACAGACACTCAGAAGAAAATTATTCGGAAGGCTAGGCGAAATACAATACTAGCACACTAGTACACGGAAGAACACCCAGCAGAAAGCGATCAATCGTTATCACAAGCGCCAATGGGCAAATGGAAGAACAAAAACAAACGCCTGACGTGCCAGCCACTTGCACCTCTATTAAAGGTAAGGACCGTGAAAGCGAATGCATTGCCCGGAGCTTCGCACGAAGGGCAAACAGCACAACCCCTGCTCCAGGCTTTTTCGTTTCTGACCCGGCCGCCATTTCTGTATTTCTCTGCTTTCTGTGAATTCCATCCCCGCTTGACAGAAAGCGATAAGCAAAAAAGTGGAGGCGATGCGGCACTCGAAGCTTCTCCTTTCAATCATCGCCACTCCTGCGCCAACTTCTACCACTCTCATTGTGCCGGACGAAAATGGTTCGCACGGATTCCGTTCTTGTGTTCAGAACCAATCTCTCCCATCATCCCGGGCATGGCCCGTTCGCTTCTCGATCTTGGGCATGCTTCACATACATGTTGCTTTTTCCGTGCTGTCTTTATATTTCTTGTGGTTGGAAGTCGCCTCTTGAATCTGTTTGTGAATATTTATTCGTGATCTTGTATGTCACAGTAATATTAATATTATACATTATCGTGTAATAGGGATCCTATATATTTATGTATCCATGCAATTACATATTATGTTATCATTACGTTTTAGCATTTACACGCTCACTTACTGCGCTCATTGTGGACAACTTTGTGATGTTGAACCCAAATACATGCCTGGAAGATTAGAAGTACTTGAAAGGACACTCGTTATCCTGATTATGCCGGCAAAAAGAAGAAAAAACAACAACGAAAAGAATAATGGCACGTGAAATAACGCACAGTGTTTCATATCGAAAAGTAGCAAATTACAACCCTTTACTGCTCCTAGTCGCGGCACCTACCTCTGTCACTCTTTAAAACTACTACACCTGAGCAACTACGCTTCTCGCGCCTGTGCTCTCCGCTTCAGGGACAACAGCAATGAGAACGGCAATCCTCACTGTCCGTCTTCCTTCCATTCCATCTTTGCGAACAGTGTTGCTACCTCCATACTGGTTATTGTTGCCCTATAGTCACTTTACTTTGTTGCCCCAGACAGCGAACTTTCTGCTGTCTTCTCTATGATTTCCTTTTCACTCATGCTAGTGAGAAGCAAGGCCAGATCAAGCAGTGCAGCTCAGGAGAGCGAGAGGAATACGCAGAGAGAGAGAGGACAGACGGAAGGAGAGGCATGCGGCGCGGGGTTCTCCTAGGGATGAGCTCTAGCCACGGACGGGGAAGGCAATGCGCTACACTCTGTTCTCGTCCCTAGCCTAGGGAGTTTACGATCTGGCCGGTTCTGAAGAAGAGAGGAGGGAAGGAGACGATGGAAACACTTTTCTCTCTCTCTCGCTCCTTTCCTTCTACTCGGCCTCTCTATTTCTGCTCTCTCGCTGCAATCTCCGTGAGGTTTGGCAGAGAAGCAACCGGCATGCGAAAGAGGGAAGCGCGGAGGTAGAGGTTGAGGGCGGAATGTTCCTCTCCCAGGAGAGTGAGGCAAGTGCCGCCAAAACTGGAGGAGGAGGGCGCCAGTAAGGAGCGCCACTATGTTCTATGTTGTAATCCACGGCGGTGGCGCTTCTCTCCGAGTTTCTTTTTATCTTACGTTGCTTGTTCCTTCGTCCGAAGCTTCGCTAGCGACGCCGGCAGTACTAGAAGCCCTCGAGGGTGGCTTCGGGAAACAATACGAGTAGACACAACCCCGCAGGGATCACACGCACCCCTGTAGAAAGACAATACAGGACCCAGTGTCAGATAACTAGAATAATAAAAAAAGAAGTGTGAAGCATGCACAGGCAGGAAAAGTTAGCCAAATTGCTTAGGTAAAAACTTAGGACGAATAAAAGTTGAGCACGTTACAAGGCAGTCATGTTGCTGAAAGGCAGACGTCCAAAATTGAACGCACGAAGGAACGAAGCAGACAACACAAACGACGGCTGTCAAGTGGAGGGTCGTTCAATGTCAACTTTGTTTCTCGTAGAACGCAAGCCAGGGATTGCGAGGTAATCGACTGACTTAGTGAAGACTTTCCCATACAAAGGAAATAGACTATGTTGCCCAGAGATTAATGGCCAGATGTGGGGCTACGCGGAATCAATGAACAAGGAAATCACTATACATTGGCGAATGTAGTGCGAAGCATCAGATACCTGGGGGTGATTTTTTCGAGCATAGTTGTAGTGACGGATGCACAGGATGCCGCTGATTAACATAACTCGCAATTCAATTTTCCATCTGTAAGCGGGAATAATAACTGAAACTGAGAAATACGCCTCAGCTTGAAGTCCATGGTTGACTTGCTCATGATAACGCCTGGCGTGAACGAACCCAAGATCAAAATCTTAGTTTGAGCTAGTGTGTAATTCAAAGACCTTCACGGCGCAAACTAGATGTGATGCAAGAACACGACGACAGGACGGGTGCCAGCATGCTCATTGGACGGGTGCCCAACAGCGCGTTCCTTCAAGCGTTCACGTCAGGCACTGTCTTGACCAAGTTACCTTCATGACCTTCAAGTTAAGTCTCGTTTTTGAGGCAGGCGTAAGTGTAGGGGAAAACGTACAATTATTACACATGTAATTCTTTGAAGCCTCCCTCCCCCCCCCCCCCTATTAAGCAGACATAGGATACTGAGTACACCTTTGTAGCGTTACATATTTTTCACACTTTAGTAAAGTTCTTTGTTTGCAAACTCTTTGGTCATCGCCATCAATAGCGTAACCTCCCCTATACAACCCCCCAACACTTTATCCCATCACATCAACTCCTGTTACCCCTTAACAATGCTCCAGTGCCCTAAAGAGGGCGCCGGAATCGAAAAGTTGTCTTTCTCCTTCACATGTAATGCAAGCTTGCGAAGAGAATGCCCTATTTACAACATTTACGCGTGGTCGCAAACATTCGCCTAAGTGTCCCAGAGTGACCCTTCGGGGCGAAACGTACATTTTTATGGCGGCGCCACATCGATCGTAGCACGGCCGCCTATAGACAAGCTCAATGTCGAACGGACACTTTGGCCGCCACTTCCGCAATGTGGCGAGCCTCTTGCGAGATCTAGCACCCACAGCCATGCGCTTTTCTTTATAAACCTAGTCTTTGATACATGCGCTTAAGGGGAAAAACACATGAAAAAATAATGAAAGGAAAAGAAACGGGAGACGTGTCGCTGAAAAGCGAAGCTGCTCGTACTGCTGGCGAATCATCAGATTTATGCATGCCATGGCGAAGAAAATAAACGCGTATATTTTGGAGACCAGCTTCGACTCAGAATGGATAGCGGAAGGGATTCTCCCGTGCCATCGTAAATCTCTGCGAGGGCATCATCTTTTCGCCAAACGATAAACATTAGTTTTCTGTTTACTACGCTCCATTATTATCCGATAAGCGGACTGCATATATTTACGCTCACCATAGGCCTCCTCTCTCCCACGCTCGGAACTTACATGCGTATTTTTGACACATTGGTTGCTGTTCCTTTCTCATCATACTATTATGTATGTATGTATTTATGTATGTATGTATGTATGTATGTATGTATGTATGTATGTATGTATGTATGTATGTATGTATGTATGTATGTATGTATGTATGTATGTATGTATGTATGTATGTATGTATGTATGTATGTATGTGTGCATGTATGTATGTATCTATGTATGTTGATGCGTACTTGCGTATTCCTACGTTGTACCTGGTTCAGTAGGCTCCAGGTCTGTGCCTGTTTAGCCTCCAGGCTCTGGAAGTAAGCACCCTCCCCCCCCCCTCCACCTAGACCTACGAAACGACAGTGTCGAACCGAAGCGGACGATTCCAGAAAAACACGTCGAAAACGCTTACCGTGGTCGTGGTGTTTAGTGTCCACCTGCACAACAAAAGATTATTTCCGTGAGAAAACAAAAATAATCAGGCAGCTGCCTTGCTATAAAATTTCTGTAAACCTCTGGTTTCTATTTGTGATTTTCCTATTATTTAAGAAGTTGTTGTTTTACTTTAACCGAAATTATGTGTTTAATAACAGTTATATGTTTTGTAATACTAAAAAGGTTAAATTTTCTGTGGGAAATTCTTTCGATTATTTCATTATTATTTTCTGTTTCGAAACGGGGTCCAAGTGGTATTTACGAGCTGTCTCTGTACGCCTCTTGTGCTACCAAAGACGGCCTTGTTCAAGCGCATCTGCCGCAGTTGTGGGAGGCAGTTGCTGCCGCCGGGTATACCTACCTGTAAAATAGGTACAAGCGTACTCCCGGAATGGTGCTCGGCCATTATGGGACCTCAACGCTGGGAAAGGGCAGTTTGTCACCGACCCGAACGCGTCCCCTACTTCAATAGGTGCATTTGGCCACCATATGGGAAGTGGCCGCTATGTGGCTGTACTACAGAACCTGCTTATATATTAAACCACAATGGTGTCGAAAAATTATCAATGTGGCCCCGTCATTACGTTCTCGAAGATTTTTCAACTCAATTTTGTAGGCACTTATGTATATGGAGACATTTGGTGCGACGTCGTGCTGCTGGGCTGAGCGTCGTTTCTTGTTACCACTCCCACCGCGTCATAGTGAGAATGACCTGGAAGACAGCAGTGACGCTTTATTATACATAGAACACCAGCATGATTGTACACAGCATGGTCAGGCACTCTAGCACAGGTTCTTTTTTATGTGAAGAGCAGCCAACAAATCCATGCAGTTTGTGCGTGTTTGAGTACTCTGTGCGAAGTCACTCACAAATAATGTTTATTATGCCAGTCCGACGACTATTGACTGTGATGAGGTAACTGCAGAATAGTAGTACGTCACCAGTCAGTGGGCACCGTATATACATTGAAATAAACAGTGCTCGCCATGGGACAAAATGTACATGCACACACACACACACACACACACACACACACACACACACACACACACACACACACACACACACACACACACACACATACACACACACACACACACACGCGCACGCGCACGCACACGCGCACGCGCACGCTCGCACACACACACACACACACACGCGCACGCACACGCACACACACACACACACACACACACACACACACACACACGCACGCACGCGCACACGCGCACGCGCACGCACACACACACACGCACACACGCACACGCACGCACGCACGCACGCGCGCACGCGCACGCACACACACACACACACACACACACGCACACAAGCACACACACAAACACACACACACACCGCGCCTGCGGTTTTCCTTCCTCAATACTGTTAAGCATACAAAGAAGTCACATTCAGAATGGCCATTGCCTTATTTTAAAGGAGTCAGCAGTGAAGGACGACAAAGAAAGCAAAAAATCCTAAATGGAGCTCCACCCGTTCAGCTGCAGTTGTTTAACTACCACCTTCCACTGTCTTGTTTATATTGTTGCATTTGTTTTTATGCACGTCAAATATGCATGACAATAGTAACAATCCCTGTGTGAAACTATGGTTGAAACATTTTCGAACCATGCAGTTAGTTAGAATGTGATGTTAATAACTAATGTCCCCGTCCTATCATGACTTTCTTTCTCATAAGTCTTCGAAGCTATCCTAGTATTCACTTTAGGACTCGTTTTGAAATTGCGGAAATAAAGCCGATCAGCGAAGTGATGGTTTTTGAGTGGAAGCAGTAAACCTAGCATGAATTTTGAGATGATGATGAAGATCATCGCTCATGAATAGCATTATCATTAGCAACCTTTTCACGTCTACAGCAGCAAGAAGACCTCTCCCAGCGATCTCACATTACCCCTGTCTTGCGCCAGGTGGCCCTACCTTATGCCTTTCGAGACTTTTCAGATATCTGGTCTTAAACCTGCAATGAAATTTATGGGCGTTCTAGCTAATAGCTTCCAGAATGCGTGCATGAAACGGTTCAGGATGAGTTTCACTGTAAAGTCAAAGCAGTTTTTTAGCAAATTTTGGAGACGGATTCCTCGAAAGTGCCGCTAGTCTTCAAATTTCTGCTACGGAGCAGTGACTTGATGAGTTATGGGCCTCAGTTTCGGAATTGGGACATACGCCCTAAAGATAACAATTAGGAATTTATTCAGTGAATTGTTTTAGTTAGCAACCTGGACATTGCGATTTATTGCTCAAGTCAGTTCCCCTTCTTCAGGTACTCCACCTCAAGAACAGGCCGATTTTTTTTTTCGAGCTACTAAAAAAAAAAAAAAAAGGGAGCCAGAGAACCCATAGTATATCCGCTGCATAAACATGAAGCTGGCTTTCCTGCAACTGAAATAAAACATTGAAAGCGAAGTTTGCTTCTCCGCATTGAGGCTTAGGTACGCCCAAAACATGTGGCAGTCTACAAGGAAGCAGGCGTGATAGGCTTCCAGGCGTCACGGCTGCTGTGCGACGCGCGGCATTGCTGGGTCCATACATGCTCTGCGGAGTGCGGTGACTAGCTGGCGTGTTTACACGTTGGATGGAGGAGCCTATAGCATCTACCTCTATATATTTTACTATCAGCGCGTTTCCTGGACCACCTCTATTATCAGCGCTGAAAAGGCCGTGGAGACGCACATGGCACAAAAGGAAAAACCATATTTATCGTGAGCAACGTGCAATCCAAGTTTTCGTGTGTAGTATGCCCTACGTCTCGTCTACGGTAATGTTGAACAGCAGAAACGGATGAAAATTCAGAATTTATAGTTCATTACAAGATGTGTCACATGCAACAGTTACACGGCCCTTCCAATGCAACGCACGTCGCAAAAAAATCAGACCTCAGCTATTTTTCAAGACAATATCAGGTAAAATGCCTCAATGTAGAAAATAGCCTTGATAATGTATTGTTTTGGAGAGATTACGCTAACTGTACATTATTAGTTACGTGAAAAAATGACGCATGCTTCGTTTTATTTTATTTTACTGAACTTTTTGGTGCTGTCCAGTTTATGAATTTTTTTTTGCATTTATTCCGCATTCTTGCTGTCCGTCGTTCATGATGTTTATTTACTCTTCGTCAGAGTCGGGAGGCGAGGCTCGCAAGCGACATGCCAGTGATTCTTTGGAGCCACGAACGTGACGGTGGCAAGTGTTCAAGCATGTGTAGTAGTATCTCCGCTGCGCTTTCGAAATGCGCAGATAGTACATCAGGCTACGCAGTGCCGTGTTCCCATTAACTATATTCAAAATGTAACGACGCAGCCAGCGGCCACGCAAACTGTTTCTCCGCCATTAATGAACTAGAACACTCGAACCGTGGCAAACGAAGCAATAAATCAATACTAGTTGCCATGTGCCCTCATATCCGGCGGGTTCATATGCCAGCGTACTACTCCAAACGAAAAAAATATGATAAAATATTCCATTATCATATCGTCGTTTAAGCACGTCAAACCCCAGAATTTAATGTTGTTCTTTTGAATCATCCATTGCGCGATCCTTATCTTCGAGCCTTTTTGTTATCGTCTAAGTTTTAGCGGCCCGTAGGCTACTGCGTAGTCCTGTTAGAAATTTCTAAATTTATACTTTTCTTTCCAATAATATTCTTAAGGTGCCATTCATAACTCAGGAGTGCCAGCCATCTACACTACAAGACATTAGCATTCGTCCTGAAGTTTCCTTCTAATGATGCGGTCTGCAGCGGCTTGATAGCCAAGATAAGTCCATGTTCTTGCACAGCTTCAAGAGGCTGACTATGAAACAATACTCATGTTCCTATGTCTATCTATTTAACTTTGTTTTAGTATCGTACGTAACAGTATTTTTTCATAACTTCACACGTTGCAGGTTCAGATCTTCAATCATTTGTTGAAAGGCATCTACAGCGCTACCGACTAGGACAGTGTCATCTGCAAACCGCAGGTTTCAGTGGTATTCCCCACACGTGACCGGCAATCTTCAATATTATTCTACAAGCATGAACTTATAAGCAATAGACAGATCGTACCATCATGCCCGACACCCTTTCTAACTATTAATATTCGGCTTTTCTGCGAAGAATTATAGCAAGCGTGCATCCTCAGTATGTTTTCCACTTCGGGGTATATGTCACAGTAGGCTAATATGTGCGTATCGTTGTTGTTAGGAGAGGCTGTAATTATTGCAAAGGTTGCAATTATTGCTCATAAGCGTGCTATCCTAGAAGATATCTTTACATCATTACTCATAACCACCAGAAAGATGTCTATTTTTTTAGCAAAATAGTGTAGTTCAAATGTGCAGCGTTGATCAAGCACGGCAAGTTTCGTTGGATTAAGCTCAGGCAACACCACTGATAAAAATAATCAGGAGACGAGTGCACCGCTAATTTCTTATGTTAACTAAGTATCATTCTCTCTCACGGTTGACTGCTTCCCCGCATACTCCAATGATAATGTTGGCTTGTTATAAAAATCCAGTGTTTTCTCTATGTTATTTGTCATATGGCGGTATGTTTTATAGACCCTTATCGCGAAATATTTTGCTCTAGACACTATCAGCCACACGCATTACGTGACTAAAGTACAAGAATACGATATCATTATTACTCCTGCCCTGCTACTGCGTGATCAGCTATCAGAAAGGTAAGTAGATGATCACTAACAAACTGCGCTTTATTCACGCTGGAAAATGAGGAACAGCAGAGGGAGGACGTCTTCAGTAGAGGCAGGAAAAACAGCCACTGACTATTAAGAATGGAATCAATCTTTGTGGCCAAGTTCACAGACCACTGCCACACAAGGACAGCATGTGTTGCAGGTCCTTCGCATAAAAAGGCTTTCCTCGAGGACAAAAAATATTCAATCATGCGCCAGCTTTATATCACTAGTGTCAGAAGAAACCTAGAAGTGTCGAAAAGGATAAGTATCGCTCGTTAAACACACAATAAAGATGTAGCGCCCTGCTTTTCTCACGCGTTACATATACACATCGACTTGAACTCACCCTCAAACTTAGGCGCACCCTACAGCCACGTCTCAAGAATGAGTAAGAGGGCGCACTTTTGAAATAGTGCACGGAAGAATGGGGAATGGCCTGCAACGAGAGCACACAAATGTTCAAAGATGGATGGTGTAAGGTGGTTCACAGAGTAAGTGAAGGACAAGTCCTAATGCGTCTTTGCCACAAGCTATTACAAAGTGCAGAGCATCTACATTCGAAGGTTCGTTGGGGGCAAAAAAAAGATTTATAGCAACTGAGCACACAACAACCGATTAGACCGCAAATAAACAATCACATAGAGACCCCAGCATAGAAGGTCACTGAGTGAGAAATATGACGCATGACTACTTCAAAGTGATCGACAAACAAATAACACAGAGAGAAACACACTAATCCTGATTTAATTAAGAAGGGGAAAGGTTGGACAATTTGAGCAACATTTCTAGCCCCGTTCTTTTACAAGCATTATATATACGCTGCTCGCATCGTTAGGATACCACGAGATGAGCCGAGAAAGCACTTACATGCCGTCTGAAGCTGCGACCGAAGCTTTGGGTCGTCCACCTAGGGTGGTATTCTGCAAGAGTCCACCTAGTGGACTGACCATTTAGGCCGCTGCTGATTGGATGCAGCTGTAGGAGCGAGGAGGAGACGAGCGGCCCTAGCCAATCAGGAACGGCTGAAATGGACAGTCCACTAGGTGGACTCTTGCAGAATACCCTCCCTAGTCACTGCCTACGAAAAATGCTGCAATACATGTTCGCTGAGCCACATCGGTGCGTCATGAACATTCATTATAAAGAGAGAGTCAATGGAGGTAGCGAGATAAGAATGGACGCGTGACCGCCTGGTAAAACATGCCAGTGTACGAAGAATTGCCCTTGAAAAGTGTCTATAAAGTGTTTCCTTTCTAACATAAGAAGACCTTATTTTTCGCTGTCTTATAAAATCCTACGGTAGAGAAGGAACCCATACTACTCACACTACCCATACTGTGTGACGCAGCGAAATGATTTTGGCCCTTGCGGCTATTTCACCAGGATCTCAGCTACATTTTTTCTTTCTGCCTTGTAATAGAGTTATTTATTTATTTAACACACTTTCAAGGCCCGAATGCGTTACAGAAAAGAGTGAAGTCGAAAAGAAAAGTAATGCAGTAAAAATACAAACACAGAATATTGACAAAAAATATTAACAAAAGGCATTCTGAACAGCGCTCTCGAAGTCGGTAGAGTCGGTGATGAGTGCGATTGATGCGGGAAGGCGATTCCAGTCCGTGCTTTTTCTAGGGATGAATGAGTCACTGTACTGGTTTGTACGGCACAATGGCAACCCGTCTTTAAGGCTGTGGTCAGTGCGGGCAAAATATAAGACGGAACGGCTTCTTTTAAAAGGAGGTTCACATGAAAAAGTTAGTGAAAAGGGAGAGACGGGAACATTTGCGGCGTGACGAAAGATCACGTAGGTTAAGAGTTCGTTTCATTGAAGAGATACTTGCATAGCGAGAATAATTAGATAAGACAAAGCGTGCACCGCGGTTCTGACTACTTTTTAGAGTAGAAACTAATGAAGACTAAGACGGATCCCAAATGGCTAAACGATACTGCAATTTGGAACGAACTAAAGTTTTGTAAAGAGTTAGCTTCAGGGAAGAAGGGGCAGAGCTAAAATTACAGCGTAAGTAACTAAGCATGCGGTTAGCGTTATTAGTAACATAGTCAATATGCGAGTGCCAAAAAAGGTTATTTGATATGTGAAGGCCGAGATACTTGTAAGAGGTAAATGACGTCACATTTGCACCACTAATAAAGTACGTGTGCGTGGCAGTTTTACGAGATATTCGCATGGCCTTGCATTTATTTGAATTTAGTTGTATGAACCAATTAGAACACCACTCAGTTACGCGGTTAAGGTTGTCCTGCAGATCTTGGGAATTTCGGTTTCTACGATGGAAATGCGTTTTGTAGATACATTTATTCCATGGTAATGCATTACAGTCAACCTTCATCATGCGACGGCTTGATGACTGGTGCTTCTCGTTGGTTTCTTTTTGCAACAAAAACTATATGATAGCAAAAACAAACAACTAGTCTGTAGATAGGGATGCACGCAAACAAACAATTTTACTGAAAAGAAGAATTTGGGGCTTGAACTCATACAAAAAAACAACCAAAGGAACAAATAAAACGTGGAGGCTGGATGGACATTTCTGGTATCCTGCGCGAGCGTATATCATGAGAAAGTGGCATTTTGGCAGCGTGCCAGTGCCCGAGCTTGTAGAAGTAATACATGAAGCTTTCAAATACTCTCGACAGGCGTCCAGTTACTCTGGATGGTTTCATCCAGCGTAGTGGTTGCGCTTGACTCTTCTGGCATGCCTTACGAGCAACAAAAAACAAATTGATCACACGTTCGTGATAACTAGAGAAATATGATACTCGAGTAAACTGTGGCGCATTTGTCAAATTGATTTCGGAACCTCAAGGCAGACTTTGAAGAATAAATTGCCTTGAATTTTCTGATGTTGCTTTGACGGTATGAGTGAGGAGGAGCTGTTTCTACAGTGTCAACACTAAGATTCGGTGGCAGTTACCCCATCATCGAAAGGAGTGCACAAGGTGCCATACACTTTATATCCATAGAAATCTGAACTGGATTGGCAGTGCACTGTCTTCGGTTTTCGTACCTCATGTTTCCTTTTCCGTGTGGCCAATAGTGTGTTGGAACGGCTATTTGTATTCGAAAGGCGAATGACAATTTACGGGACGCGTGAAAAGTCTAGTTGGTTGCTGCCAGCTGAAGCTCCGCAGAAGAATGACTCAAGTGACGTGCAATGGCGTAGTTGCTACGACTCGCTTCAAGCAATGGTAGAGTGAGAGTGCTTATTATTATGAATAAAGAACTGCGAGGCACTGCACAGCTCTCGACTTTGTCAATAGCGTGATTGCACTCAAAGATATTCTTTCAAGTTCAGTAAACAGTTGCCATCCCGCGTGAATCGATAATGATAGGCTCTGCATGTCCGGAACCTTGAACGCGCGCGACCCCTCTCATGTCGCAATTCCAAGGAGCTTGTGAAGTGCACCCAGCAAACCACAACGCAATAGGCCACTCCGCGTGTAGTATTTGTTGTCCTTTTACTACAGAATTTCACAGAAAGGCACTTCTGAAAACTGTCACATAAAATGATATTCAAAAATGACGAAACGTTTTTGGAATGGAAATGATTCGTTGATTGAAGTGCTGAATTTTTATACTAATTCCAAGCATGCTTCTTGGGGCTGTGTAATTTACCTACAAAAGCAAAAGTGTGTACTTTATGTAACCCATTAAGACCCAAGGAAAATATTCCAGTTATATTTTGTAGATGTTTCATGTCAGACGATCTTTTCACACTGTAAATACGTTGTGAAAATTCTGTGAGTGGCGCTTTATTCTTTGAAATGCTACGACAGTATACTTTGTAAAGTATGCTGGCCCTTAATGGGCGCAAAACCTTATGCAGGTCACGAAACGTATAAGCTATATCGTGGAGTTTCAAAAAAAAAAAAACCTTGCAGTGAAGAGTCAAAACAAATTTTGCGCAAGCTCACATAATTTTCTGGTCAGAAAGCTAGCATTTTCGTGGGAAATATTGTTTTTATGAAGGTGGTTTTACTTATGAAGTGTGTAATATGACTTCATAAGTAACAAGGAAGAGCTTTGCGCTTGCTTTCAGACATGCGCGCAATGCAAATATCTTATTGACGCGCAAATAGACGCCATAATTGGCGCCGAATACGGGCATTCAAAACTAAAGCATTCAGTAATTGATTCAGTGATAATTGGAACATGCAAGAGACTGGTGACATCTCCTACAATGGCCGCTTGTTCTTGCAGTAAAATGCTGTTCTATGACTGCTAGGGATCATTTTCGTTACAATTTTCTGTCATTTCGAGAGGTGGACTCTACATCTGGTTCACCAATCTGGGTTGCCCTACTTTTATTGCAAAACTCATCTCGATTCGCATAAGAATATACATAGTCTTCGTAGTTTTCGGTTCCCACTCTGTCATTTTCCAATTTGTAGTAAAGCATGCATCCTTTTGTTTATGCATTCTTCATGTGATAACTAAATGGTTTCTATTAATCTAAATTTACTCTAACACTTCTCGCTATATTATTTAATGAGAGGATAAGAGCATCGTCATCTTTGTCGGCAGAAAGAAGTGAACCAGGAAGAATATCGGTGATGTTGTTGTAATTCGAAGTACATTTCTTTCCTGCAAGAGTCTCTGAAGTTCGTAGCCCACAAAAAAAAAGAAAATTGACGAAACACAGATAAAAAAAAACGTTTGCGCTTCGAGATCAACCACACCCTCTACCATACACATAGGCCTAGCGTACTTTACAATGACTTTGACTTTGACTTTATAGAAATTTAGACAATATACAGTTGTCCGGGTGAAGAGGGCTAAAGGTGACACACGTGGTCACCTGACTAGGCCCTAGACACCCTGAATTCACGCAGGCACAGTTTCGACATGGTAAGTTGCGAAGTACAATTTTTTTTCTTTTATGGGAAGATTATAACAATTCACCTGCATTCACTTTCTTGCGACGGGATAAATTTGTATTGTATATGGTATGTCATGGCGTTCATCAGTTACACCCTCCTCTTCTCAAACTCATCCAAAAACGTCACCTTCGGGAAGCATATGCTATGGTTGACCAAAAATAAGAAAGCTGCATGTATAGCAGCATCTGCTATGTTCAGCACTTTTCCCAAGTTTGGAAACGAATAGATTAAAACACATCCTGCAGCTGCCAAAAAAAAAACTACAATGCGGTCATCTTCGCAGGACCCTTGTTAGCAAAATGGTGCAACAAGGAACACCGTGTGCTTTGTCTTTCATTATTGACGGATGAATATGGCACTGCACTTTTAAATGTACGCTGGGTGCTAGAAGGTTAGATGGCACCTGTCACAAGCTATACTTTTAAAAGGAAACGTTTTCTTTTGTGAACCTAGACGGGTTTTGTGTCCGTGGGTGCTGCGGCCGGGCTTGTTACTTTGCCCAATAGGCCAATCAATCACAGCGGAGCCCGCGCGCCCCGCTTACCGCTGGGTTCCTTGCTGCACCACCAGATGGCGACCGCCTCCGCTCATCCGGCACAGCGGGGCGCCGGCCCTGTGGGGGAAACCAGAATAAAGAACCAGAAAGCTCACCTTCGGGCATCTTCGGCTGCGCGGAAATGAGACATTAGACGCTTGTTGCTGATAAAGGGAGTATAATTCGCATGCTGCCTCTGAAACCTTGATGCGTTGAAGGCGCTTGTCGTACTCGGTAGTAGTCAGCCACTTCGGTTTACAAAATGTTCGGTATAATTTCTGTGCGCCCGCCAATGTGCGCGTGTGTGTGTTTGTGTGTGCGTGTGTTTTTGGGTGCGTGACTGTGGGTGTGCGTACGTGCATGAGTGAGTGCGTGTACTCGTGTTCCGACTCTTTAGGTACACTAACACAAAGCTGCACTGTATATATGTTTTAACTAGTTAGACGTACTGCATTCTTTTTGGCAAAAGTGAATCAAATCTTCTAGCAATACCCACATTCAGAGAGGTAAAATATTGCCCAGTAGTCTTGAGCAACTCGTGTTTTCTTAATAGTAGCAAATTAATTCAGAATGAAGCAAGTTGCAGATCAAACATGAAATGCCTGTAAGTGCTGGAAAATTATGTACACACAAATTAGTAGCCTCACGAGAAGCATGTTTTCCCCGCTTTTAACCTATAATTGAGATAACTCATTTTCTTATCAATTCATGCTGTTCCGGAATTACATAGGTGTGGTTCGCTGTGTCGTGCCTTAAGTCTTTAGTGAAAGCAAAGGTCGTGCGCACGTTATGCTACATAAAGAACGCATTTCCGCACCAACGACACGTTTGAGACACATTGCCTCTCCTAAAAGTTTTATTGCGTTAATGTATAAAATGTTATTTCAATTTATAAAAAAAATGAGAAAGGAAACTATACAGTAATGCGCTTGTGTTCATTCTAAAATACGGTAATGAGCTTGTATCAACTCGGCAGAACACCAGCGATCACTCAGTTTCCGCAAATTGCGGTGAAGTGGCAAGAAAAGTTGTCATTTATTAAACCTTAGGTTGTAAGAAAGTGGACATGTCTAGCCTCGTTTATTTTTCCGTCTGTCGTTGCACTCTGTTTAGCATGCGTCACGACACTTCATAATCGCCCTGAAGTCCACTAACCTACTTCAACATCTATAGAATACAAGTTTCGCTGTTGTTTATCCTCTCTCCCTTTTTGTACATGTTTTCATTCGTTCAGCACCTTGTTCTTACGTAGGGTAGCAAATTGGACAGTAGGCTGTTTCATACGCATGCCTTTTTCCCCCTTTTCTCTACCTCTCTTTTGGAAGAAGAAAAACCGACGGGTTATCTTTAGATGCTCGCGGCACTGGTTCGCTGAAGTGGCTGCACCTTATAACAAAGTTATTTGTGGAAAATAAGAGATCGCATCATTAACATGCCACAAAGCGCATTACTTTGTGCTCACGTGACTGCGCATTAGGTTCAAACGGTATTGTACAGGCTTTTATTACTCCTTGCACAAAATCATGAAATAATATTTATTTGCAATACATATTGATAAATAAGAACTGATTACCTGTACTGGAGCATTTCCTGCATTCTTGAAAAAAGCCTACTCGTATGCGATATTGAAGTCGTTAGAGCTCAGTTATATCCGACAGGCAACAACCATATGCACGTCTCTGAGGCATCCTTTGATATTTCTTGTTATAGAAACCTCCCGAAACCGCCGGAAGTGCGAATTTAGATTTTCGGGATAATACTAATCAATAAAATTTCCCAAATTGTTGATGATAAATACGTTTTCAGGAGCTTATCCCAAAGACAACTCAGTCGGGCGTCGGCTGGCTAATCGTCAAAAGAAATAGTTGTCATACTGGTTGGACCGCGAGTGCATGATCACGCCAACGCAATTATGAAGTTTTTCTGAAGCAGCGTTAGCATTAAATTCTGCCGCATGACGCATCATGTAGCACACGTGAATCATCTCGCCCGGAGGTAGCGCAAGGCAACGCCTATGCCGGAATAATGAATCATCGTCGCTTCATTTTGAACTTGAAGATAAACTGCGAGAATTTTGCATCACAGATTGCCTCTCTGCGTGCACAAGTGCGGCTAGCGTCGGCTCATATGGGATTCAGTGACGGCACATTCGTTTTCAATGGGCAATATCAAAGACGCTCAGACAATGAATGGCTTCAACTAGTTGCCGTGCTGTTAATTTGCATTCACGCAACCTTAGTGTTCGCTCCGTTTTGACTTCAATTTAAATGTATATCAATTTCAGTTTATCTTGAACTACCACTGTCCGGGAGCCAGGGACAAAAGACAGCCTACCTGGCTGACATTGTCCCGAGGAGCTGTCAACAATCATGTGACGCAGAAAAATAGAAATGTCAAAGTGGCATATATTAGCAGTGACATGTACTCCGCTGCCGTATCCGTACAAGAAGACAACACGTTTTTGGTTAGAAGTGAAGAAATGCAGAGACTTCGTTAAAAAAAAATGTTTGAAGCGGTAAATAACAATTGACGCTAGGAAACAGGGTTAAGTTCGTATACATAGCAGAAGACATGTTTGAAGCTGGCCGGCTTCCGTGTACACGGTGCCACTCGTGTATACCATCTGTCAGATAGCCTTCAATGCTTAATATAATACAGTGTCATGACAGTGCGTCCTTATCGGACGCGCTCGAGGGTAATAATGCGCACATTCGTGTGTTGTGCTCACGAGCTTGGTAAGTAAATATAAATATTGTTCTATATATCTCACTTCTGCTGCTGAAATTTCAGGAAGGCAGGCATTTGTCGTCGACCTACCGAATGCCTTATAGTAAGGTTACAAGGTGCGCAATGCATATTACTGAGATACGCGCACTGATCCAGGTAAAGCAGTCTACCCATCCAGTTCAAGAACAGTGTGTTGGGAGGCTAGTTGGTCAGACATATTTTCGGGAACTTAAACTGCACTAGGGGCGAGACACCAAGGTAGAACAAGGCAGGACGAAAGGCTGAGGAAGACAGGTTCCATGTTCTTCTACCTTGGTGTCTCGTCCCTATCGCAGTTTCAGTTCCCAAAAATATCCATCGCGTTTTTTCAGTATGTCGTCTCAAGGCATGCATGTGCACTCGTCGTGATATCTCAGCAGCCCTGCCATTTCCCTGCTGAAAGAAGTGTGGCTGGTTAGACTTCGAGCTTGGGTGGTCTCATTTAAGGAATTTGAAAAATAACTGTTCGCTATGGCGTCTGTGATTGCCAAGTCTCAGTTTTCAAGTGTCAAATCATAGCATCTAGTTATTAACCGACTGAAGGCTACAAGAAAGAAGCAGTACGAACATAGCAGAATAAACTGTCCTTTATAATAGAAATATGAAGATAATATAATTAGGTGAATTAAAGGGGAAAAGATAGAACTTATCATGCAAGAACATACATAGTTGATAAAAATTATACCAATTTGCGTAGAAAGCAAGCATTTGGTTATGGGAGATGTTGGGACGTTCGCCTCCGAAGGATTTTTCACTACGCGGGTGTTTTCTTCCATCACCAATAAAGTTATCTACAAATTCTGGACGAAGGATTCTCCCATAAATTCTCAATGAAATCCAGTGTAGTGGCTCAAAATTGCGGTACACAAAAGTTATTTCATTCCAGAGCAATGGGAATACAGTCAACCCTGTCGGAAATGGCCCCCATGACTAGCACCTGTCTAGCGAAATATTTAGACTTGTATAGTCACACTGCCTGCTATTAAACTAATTTCATGCGGCATTCATGTGTGTGCTGGTTACCCGCACAAAGCTTGTTCACTCTATTCATTATGGAGTGGGTGAGATATCTTCTTGAAACCATATAGCGATATTTAATACCGGCCTATGATTGAAGGAGTAGTTGCTGTCTTTTTCTGGTTACTCTGTACAACTTGTGTCAGTAAACACAAACAAAAAATATATTTCGATCGTACAACATCTGAATTCACTGTCTGCAATTATTGTGTCGTATTTCTACCTCCATCGTTTAACGTTTCAGAAATGGTAAGCAAGCTGACAACTACTTCACAGTGGATTCACTAAATGCTCCACGATTTGTAGTCCACTTATTCCTGCATTCACTTAAATTAGAGGTCCCCTGCAGCTTCGCTCAGATCCTGGCATCCTGTATTTTCTATTTGACGCATAAACACAAAGCCACTCCATAGATACAGCCTAAAACAAATGCTCCATGATGGATAATCCTCATCGCGAGTAATCATACTGACAAGGACAGAAATTGTCTGATTATAACTACACCTAATTCACTAATAAATGCACATGGACTACGTATAAGAACGCAGTGCCTTTCCACTCTGTGGAGAAGGATAAGCAGCGAAGATGTGTATGTGGGCCCCTAAATAGCGAACTGCACCTCCACCGCGGGTCGGCCCACCATTGCACAATCTTCTGGATCGGCCCACGTATGGGGAGCTTTTTTGTCTACACACGGACAAGATCCTGGGGGAACTTGCGTTTAACAGCTCCACTGTATTTCGCTGTAAATTTCGTTACGTCTTTGTGTTTCTTAACTAATTAATGTAGACGACGAACGCGGGAACAGTGGCACGAGCACGCTCGCGCAGTAGCGCCGAGAAGCGCCAACGAGCCAGCTTCGGAAGAGGACGATCGACGCTGGAGCCAATCGTGATGATGGTAGTGTTGTGGAAAAACGTCAACACGATCCTGGGGGAACTAGCCCTTAACAGCTGCGCGGAAAAAAAAATAAAATAAAACACATGGTGCGCACCCTGAAAGTTATTTTTGCATTTTCCTTGGGTGATAGTTAAGAAGAAATACCTCTTTTTCGTCAAATTTGTTTTCCTCCTGCAGTCATGCCTTCAAACAGCCATCGGTCTCGAAAGAAGGGCTCAGGTGCTGATGGCGCGCAGCTTAGAACGTTGCCATGAAGCCGCACTCTCGCCATCAGCGACCCGAAGAACGACGAAATAGATCGTGTAAAGCTTCGTAATCCTTGAGTTTCTGGCAAAAAAAGAAGATTGCGCATGAAGGAAAGAGAGAAGCAGGGTTATATCGCCTCATACATATTCCGCATGCACGTATAAAACTGTATGCGAGTCAATAAGCGAACTTACTCAAACAGAAAGGTCATCGTACGCTGAACATGTACCTCGAGAGCTGCAACCGCCGCTTTCGCAGGAAGTACCTCAGTGCTATGCAGTGCCCAATAATTTTGCTGAACCTGCTCTAAGTTCGCGTACCACTTCTACAGGCGGCCCAAGGTACCCACGTGAGGACACGAGGACATCCCGACTTTCCACGGTATATTCGCACCTAGGAAAGAGCAGTATAGCGGTCCAGATTCGTCCTACACAGAGGAGACGACGATTCGATTTTCGATCGAGCGAGAAGCGTAAGTGCGGCGAAAAGGAAAATGGGAGAGAGTAGGGCGCATGGTGAGAGCGTGTTTTGAAAGCCTTCTTGGCGGTAGAAAGCAACGTTGACAGCATTGGAAAGAGAACAGCAAGAAAGAAAAGAAACATGCATGGAAATTGACGTGTTTTGAGCAAGAAACGAAGAGTAAGATTTCAAATCTGAAGTGTGCGTGCACATAGGAGAACCACTTGGTGACAGTGGTGTCAGCAGATGGATGCCAACCGTGGAAACCAGTCGTTTTTTCCCGCCAAAGAAGGAGCGGAGTGCTTATAGTGACCAAGGAGTACGATTTCAAAACTAAGAAAGCAAGCAAGCAAACGTACAAAGTAAGGGTGCATAAAGGAAGCGTGTGCGGCACAAACGACAAGTTGCTCTCAACAGTCCGCAAAAGAAACACGCACAGAGTGGTTGCGGATGCGGCGGGCGGCGTTTTCACTCCGAGACGCGCCATATCGCGTTGCCTGCGTGGTCGTATACAACCGAATTGCGTGACGCGCAATCTCCCTAAAACTTTTGAGTTGCTCGGCAATTCTGGAGTATGTGCCTTTAGGACGCGACGAGAAACGTGGAATCTTTGTGGTGCGAAGCTTTGAGGCGTACTGCATGTGCAGGCGGAGACTCCAGGTAGAGTTTGCCGCCGGTTGGTGGTGCTACAGCATCGGCTGCAGGCTTGCGAGTCTTTCGGGAACGAGGCGCGCCTTCCTGCGATCGCGGAGTAGGGAGGCTTTATACAATAGGATGGCACTGCGTGTACATAGCAACGATTGTTGGATGGTCTAATTACCTGCCGATTCGAGAGGAGCTCAACGCCACAGACAGTTGCCGCGAACTACAGACGAGCTCAGTGCACCGCCGGAAGGTGGTGACTACGCGATTTCTAGAGAAAGGCTGTTGTGTTTCACTTCATATCGTGTTTCGTGCATAATACGAAAACTTAGAAGAATGCCGTACTTTGTCGCTCCCTGAGATAAAGATGTAGGTACATAAGGCTGAAGAGAGCCTGGCGAACACAGCGTTGAAGGCAAGGAGTTTGTACGCCTGCATAAATTTATCTTTACCGCATAGAGAGAGCTAACATGTATTTAATTTATCTGTATGTCATACTGTATATATTTGCACTTCATAATCTGTATATATCAACTGAAATCTATTTACTGTTTAGAGAGAACTCTCGAGGGGCATAACAGGCGCGACATGCCTGAAGTTATCATATACAGGGTTTCCCAACTATCCAGCACCAAGGTTTCAAAATAAGCAAATACTACGTAGATGAACAGACTGAATGTAATGTTGGCAAGTCGGAGTTGTCTGGAAGGATGGATTTCTCTGCGTATAAGTAATTTGGAGGGGGGGGGGGCAGTTTAACATTGTCAAGTCCTTTCGGCCCATACGAGGTCACTCTGCCGACTATCCTTCGTTGAGAATCCGTTTCAGCAGCATTTTTATCCTTCCGTTGGACGCCGCTGTGATTTTCGATCGCTCAGCGCAAGAGAGAGAGAGAGAGAGAGACAAAGAGGAGGAAAGACAGGGAGGTTAGCCAGTGTAAGTACTGGCTGGCTACCCTGTGCTGGGGAAAGGGGTAAAGGGAATAAAAGGAGAAAGAAGAAGAAGAGGAGAAAAAAAATTAAGGAAATTCACGCAGTACCGCGATACTACGCGGTACAACACTCAAAGGCGATCGCACAATTCGCAAGTCCTTAGATACTTCAGCAAAGCCTTTAAGGCCTTGAGTGCTGAAGCCCGTCTGGACCAGTGTCCTAGAGCCTTCTCCTCTGTAAAGGGGCGATTGTCCAGTTTTTCGAGCGCGGTTACGAGCACTGTTCTTGGCACTTTGTAGCTGGGACAGTCACAAAGGAGGTGCTGAATCGTCTCCTCGCAGTCGCAGGTGCCGCAAGTAGGGCTGTCGGCCATTCCGATGCGGAATGAATAGGAGTTCGTGAAAGCGACGCCGAGCCACAGGCGGCACAGAAGTGTTGCTTCCGCTCGTGGTAACCCTGGTGGTAGCCGGAGTTGCAGGCATGGATCCAATCTGTGGAGACGTTCGTTCGTGAACTCACTGGTGTTCCACAGATTCTGCGTAAGCTCGCGGGCGAGGGAGCGAAGACTTGTGGCTGCGTCTGTTCGTGACAGTGGTAGTGGTACAACGCGGGCACCGTCGTGGGCCGATCGGGCGGCATCATCCGCATGATGATTGCCCGCAATTCCGCAATGACCCGGTATCCACTGGTAGATGACGTTGTGCCCTTTGTTGATTGCTTGATGGTGGAGTAGTCTATGTATCGCTCAGCGCAAGCTAAGCAAGGGGAAGTGGACCAAACGCAGATGCCACCACCGCCCTCCTAATCAGGTTATTTACTTTCATTGCGCTAGATCTCACCCACCGAAACCCTCTCCCCTATTGCGTGCTTCCCGCTTCCTGTCAACCAAATCGATAAGGAAAACTGGTCAAGGTAGGAAATGCTACTTGCTTTCAAAGCAGACAAAGTGACCTTCTAAAAACGATGACTTCGTTTGAACGGACAGTTCAAACGATGATGCCAGTCACCACCAGATGTTTGCAACGGTGGTTACGTAAGTATGACGTCAGGAGCATGGAATAAAGTGAGAAAAGAATATTTTTATACGTTATACGGCGCCAAAAGTAAGTGGTAGTCAGTAATACAATTCCTACAGAAAGATAGACAACTTCTTCGCTGGAAACAGTAGAAACGTGTCGAATGGAAAGTCAGCTATTCTCGGTTCACATTGAGCGCCTGTTTCATTACACACTCTGATTAATGTATGAGTTGCATTGGTGACAGACGCAATGCATCCGTTAGTTCTGCCGCGCACTTTATGTATCCTTTTTTGCGTGTGTTTTACGCGACTTTGTTAATTAGTGAAATTATTGTATCACGCTTTCAAACTGGATCTTCGCAGCGTACATAGACGCAATATGTCCTAAAGCATGTCTATATGAACGTGAAGTGCAGATGATGAAGAAATGCACCTGCTGACGCCGCACTTGCTCCTATAAAGAAAATTTAAATCGCCGGTAGCCATTCCTGCGAATGTGCCTGACGCATGCGCAAAAAGATTTGCTGTGGTGACACGAACAGTATACAGGCAGGCTTCGCTGGTGCTTAGCATCGGCAAAGATGTACACATAACCGCGTGCTCGCCCCTTCCGAGCACTGCATGTACAAAAAATGGCGATGTGGCATAAACGCACAGTGAGACAAACTGTGCAGCACCTTGTATGCAGCCAGCTGCTCACCTTTAGATGTGGTGACGAGTCAAGCCACCTGTACTTTTAGCCTTCAACACTTCTGCCTCGCTATTTCCAGCATCTCTATATGTACGACTTCTCGTCAAGAGGCCTTCGTATTTTTCTTTCCGCAACAACAGTTTGTGTTTTTTCTGCACAGACGCACATTTCCCATGTACTGTAGTTGCACTGCTGGCTTGTTTTACTTTGACTTGACATGTACATTATATTTCTTTCATTGGGGGGAAGGGGTCTATGGAAGGGGAGAATGGTTGGAAGTGTTAAGGAATGTCAAGTTGCTTACTTGCCTGCTGACCCTGCCTACTGCTATATGCATCGAAACTGACCCCATGAGAAAAAAAAACTGTCGTAGAAAAACAAAAAAAAACACACACACACACACATCCGCTCCTCTCCATGCGATCGCACTACAGATGGCACACTCGAGTAATGTTTTATGGTTTAATTTCCATAGACAGTAAAACACATACTATGTCGGCACATCAAAAACAACAACTCACTATGCATCGCGGCTCCCTGCTCTATACTCCTGACACACTTTGTTTCGCATAGTTACGAGCGATTAAAAAACCGCAGCCTTGAGTTAACCACAGCGTAATGTGCTTTGCTGAAACATCGTTTCTGAAACTCGCAGTAAGAAGCAGGTAACGAAGCACAAACCCCGTGCAGTGGACGTGCGTGCCCGCGGTAAGCACATAAACTCGCAGTTCGCGTCAAATGTCGCGGTGCTGCCACAAACCGCGAATAGCAAGCAAGAAAACCCGTCGTTAGGCGTCTGTATAGGGAGCACTGTCTGCTAACGCTTCATTAGCCACGTACGCTTTAGGTGAAAGCGGGGGAGGGGCGTGGTTGGGAGCTCATCTAGCCAAGTACGCTAATAGTTTTCATCTTCCCATCAAGAGTTGTTGCGCGAACGACCCAAAGTCTGGCAGTGATGCAATCTTGTGGGAGGCACTGGTTGTACCAACGCTGCTGCGCCTGCAGCCGGTTGTTCTCACAGGACACGCTCAGCACGTACTCCCGTTATACACTGCGAAAAACCATTTCGCACGTAACGTACAAGCATCATATGCTCGCAGGCGAGCAGGACGGGTCACGCGCATCGAGCGACAAGTCTCAGTTTCGCCGAGGCGGGACTAGTTACGCCTCCGTGTCGCGGTGGCGTAATTACCCTTTAACAGTGCGTGCCTGTAACCCGTGTCTCGAGGCACGCTAACGCGCAAATGTGTCGCCTTTAAGGCGCCCCCCTCATAACGAGGCCTTTGTGTGGGATTCCTTTTCTAGTTTTTTCTTTGTTTTTCGCTCTCCCTTTAAATTTCAGATCTCGAAGAACTTGCACCGATTTAAGCTCAGTTTAAAACCACTCCCCTCACCCTTCCTCTTCTTCTTCAATTTTTTTTTTTTCAGAGACGATGGCGCGAGTACGTTGCCTGGGCCCTACAACGATATAACAACCATAACACAAAATGCTATTTGAGATATTCCCGTCTCGAGGGGGCCTCTTGTTAGGAGAGAGCAGTGATACAGCGACATGCAGGACAACGAATCAGGAAGAAAATTATTATTGTGTGGACTGAGTGAATGGGAAATAGGTTGCAAGGCACTGGCGAAACGGAATCGCAAGAAAACAGTTGCGACGAAAAAAAAAGCATATCACTAGCTAACGTACGATGATAACGCTTCTTTTGACTTCTTGTTCGATGTTCAGTGCAGTTCTACCTTCCAAGTAATTCCAAATAGATATTAGGCCAAGCGACTCATGTAATGTAATCGAAAAGACAAATATAAATTGCGGAAACATTTCCTCCTAGCATGCAATTTGCTTGCTTTGCTTGTGCAATACTCCGTTTGGCTGGCTTACATGGATTGCCGTTACATTTTGTAATAAGAAACAATCAAAAGTGACTGCTTCCTTTGCCATGCCGCATTCGCCCTGGTCTGTCATTCAAACACAACTTCGATAACGTAGTAGCCCTGCTTCCCTTCCTGCTAAGTTCCCTTGCGCGTTGTTCATTGTAGACTAGACTAGAAAAAGTTTAGCCCGGGCTGCTCTCTCTACTTTCCCAAAAAATATTTTTCCCTTTTGTAATTTCAGAGTTACATCGGGGAGGCATATGGGTGTATGCTTCACGGGCCGTTTTATTGGAGCTGACATACTATAACCAGCAGAATACATTCCTTGTTATAGATAATAGTCGAAATAATCTTCCTTCATCGCTATTTTGCAGACATCATAGTAGTAAGCCGTCTTCATCCCTCGCTTGAACGCATACAAAGAAATAAAGCAATAAAATGAAAAGGAGAGCTGTACACAGTACCGAAACAAAAAAAGTAAGCGCGTTTCGCAAAATAAAACACATTAGTGTGCGATGGCTGCTTGAAACTGTGATACACCATCGAGATTTTAATTTAAAATACGCTTCGTCTGCTCATAAGTGGGACGTTTATCACCGGAATCCCTTATGGTCACTGTGGATTTTTCTCCTTCTTTTTGGTTGTTTGAGAGAGGGAGAGAGAGATCGCTTAATTCTGTTTAGCTACAGGTAAAGCTAAGGCCCTTAGGCCAGACGCAGCCTCACTACAAGCAGAAAACTAATAATAAAGACGTATAACTGGCTCCATGAAAGCAAAAACACCCCTACAATTTCAATCAGCTTTGATACCTTCACGGTCTCGGAACACACATAGAAAATAAGTACAATCGCTATAGAGCTGTAAATAACAACAAGCGTACTTAATCTACATAAGTCATGAAACATGAAGACAATGTTTTGCGACGACTATATGTATTTTATATATATACTTGCGCACTCCACTATGGTGCTGCAAATATTGTAATAAACGTATACCCGGTGTTTTCGCGAACAAGCACATGTGGCAGATAGCACAATTTTAATCCTTGAGCTTGATTTTCGGAACTGGCGGACATCAGTTGCGCGATAAGTCTAAATGCATATGTTACTTGTTAATGCAAAATTACTAATGGGCGTATTAATAAATATATTATTGCACATATTGCAAATCACAAATTCTGACAGCTGACTTTACAAGGGATGTATACTTAAAACGTACTTTCAGTGCTACATAAGTTTCCGGGTAATAATTCCCGAAGTTGGCGACGAACTACACATGCGTCCCATTTACTTTCGTGCTTTAATGCATAAAATGATGCTCTCATTAAAAAGTACGCGGAGAAACGGCGCATTTTAATTTCAATTTTGATTCCGCATATCTCGAAACCGGTGCCATCTTTAGTATTCGCTCTAAATGGATATGCCTTGGAAACTCACTTGCTGCAATTCGCAAGTTGCAATACATACCGTAAATTTATGTAAGAAGATAATTAGTAAATGTATGGTAATTAATTTCGAGTTCTTGGGCTAGTAATGAGCTCCTCTTCGAGTGGGCTAGTCCAAAGACATAGAATTGTGACATCTTTCAAAGTCGATTCTTAAGAATTGCTTAATGCGTTTGTAGAAGCACCTAATATAATACACATAATTTATGAAGTTACATAAAATAAGCGTTTCTAAGCATGAAATAAATAAGCCTTTATGTTATCAAAGCACGTTAGCGGGTTACCTAGTTCTGATTTGAATTAAACGGCCGAAGATAGCTGTAGCTGGAAGCACTGAGTAAACTTAGGGTAATTGCGCAACCGCTTGAAGTCACTTTAAAATAGCGATATATTTTAAAATCTATTTATTTAAGCTACCATCTTGATCTCAGGGAGCCTGCATGAATTTGCATAGAGCACTTTGCTATTTATTGAAGCGCCAAAGCATGTAACTAACAATTCTGACTTGCAATGGTTCAAAAACCTGAATAACCCTCAAGTACGTTTATATATATATGTTAAGAACATACCTAAACAACATTATAACATTATAATACCATATAGGCACGACTGGTACTGATATCAGCGTTATTCTATCGGGCACGAGGTGTCGCGATAGGAGCAAGTGGCACCTTTTCACGACCCTGTATGCATTGATGTACTACAGAAATACGAGTCCGTCATTTCGAAGTTCCATCAACTGAAGGCCCATGAATTGTTGGGCCTTTAGTTAGGCCGAACTTTGATGCACTGAGTAGAATGTGCGTTGGCTCAGCGTTAGGCGCGAATGGGGGCCGAAAACTCTAGAGAGTGCAATATCCTGGATCTCGAGATCTGAAGCTTTTACGTAATGGCTGGTAGGCTACATCGGATTAGATCACGCTGCTGATCGGAGAAACAGCGTTCTAGTTTTGTACATTGTTATAGGTTATTTTTGGAATGTGGAAATTTTATAACTTTGCGTTCGCCCTATACAAACTTTGCATGCTAACCCCCGTGGTTTGCCAGGAAGCATCAGCATTCAGAAATGTAAAATGGTTTAATCGATTCAGCATATGCAAACTCATACGTAGAATACAACTCACCTTTATGTATACATTTCCAGTACTACAGCGCTAACCTGTGATCACATTTTGTGTGAAGGCGAGAAAAACAATTATCAATAGACTGTTTGGCGCAGCACATCAGCCATATTATGGTACGCTACTTATACCTTATCATTATCTTTTGTGTACGCAGATAAGTGTAATGTGCACCTTTCTAGAACCCTGAATATAGGAGTTCTGTTTTAGCGGAAGAATAAAAGTTTACCTGATAAAGCAAAAGCATAGATGGCCGCATTTTCGAATGCTGCACTAGCAAATTACACGGCGTACAAAACAAAGAGACGATGAAACTCTTCAGGCAAATAACCTCCAATAACTTCCATAAAAAACTTTAAAACACTTGCTGCAGGCAGCAGCCAATGGGTGAAGGCAGCTGAAGGCTGCAGGCAGCAGCCAATGACACATTACACGATTAATGTGGTCTTTAGGCCAAACATGTGTCGAACCACCTAGTGCTGCACCTATGCGACGATCAAAGCCGCTGCATATACTTTAAAGGCAACGGTGGGCCTGCATGAACCAATGTTGCGGCTGACACGAGGCATGGCTGGCATGCGTCGGCAAGGCCTCCCCCGGGGGGAGCAGGCAAGACGCACCGTTATGCGGCGAGCCCGATTACTTACCCTTGGATTTCACCAGGATTTCGTGACAGGCTCGATAAAAAGACCATCACCACCCAAGCAGTGCTTCTGGGATGGTACTTGATATATTCTCGGCCCGTGCCCTGAAATTCGCGGTCAATAACGTCTCATGTTGGCGTCGGACGCTCCGTGCGAGCCGGGGAACGAGATTTACTGCAACAGACGACACATGGGGGGCAATAATGAGCGTCATTTTCTCTTCGTATGGCATCGCGGACCCGAAACAACGTGCTTTTTTACCTAGCGAGGCTATCTGCCCACCAAAGGTTTGTAATGGAGGGAGCAAGGGTAAGAACGATGCGGTGTCCGCACCTATACACGGCATTACTTCACAGCCTCAGAGACGCTATGCAAAGAAATGTAGCGGTGCGTGGGCAAAATGGAGTGGTGATACGTATTTGCAGAGTGGTTGCGCGTCGTGAAGGGACACCCGCGCGATCAGGTGCTTACTTCGTAATTGTGGCAATCGAACTACAGTACTACATAGTGTTAATTAATTGTACGAACAACCACGGTATCTTTACGTCTCTTCACAGATACGTCAAAAAATTGCTGCGTCCTTTAGGAAAAAGGTCTATATGGAGTTTATAATGTCCCGCTGGTTAAATCATCATCTGATCTTTCTTCCATCAACTTGACTAGAGCTGGAAGCCACAGAATCAGCGAATAAATGACTAAACTAACACAAAATTCATGCTGTCTAACGGCCACCACCCCCGCCATGGTTGCTAAGTGGCTATGGTGTCAGGCTGCTGACCACGAGGTTGCGGGATCGAATCCCGGCCATGGCGGCCGCATTCCGATGGGGGGGCGATAAGCGAAAACATCCGTGTGTTTAAATTTAGGTGCGCGTTAAAGAACCCCAGGGGTCGAACTTTCCGGAGTCCTCCACTATGGCGTACCTCATAATTAGAAAGTGGTTTTGGCACGTAAAGACCCATAATATTTTTTTTTAACAGCCACCATCCTGAAACCTCTCAATAAGCACTTTGAAAAAGCAAGTAATATTTGTGCGAATGACCAGGGGCTTGAAAATGTTACAGTTCTTCTAGGAAGGTGAGAAGAAGGAACATGCCTATAGTCGATTGAGAACTAGTTAAGACACCGCCTCGTTGCGAGGTCCACATCAGTGGCGCTGTAGTTCATAGTGAATGCTATTGAATTGAAGCTGTTGCTGGACGCGCTCAGGCATACATCCGATAGTGTTGATGCTAGGAGTGTGTGACAATTCTCAATCGAGGAAGTGTGTTTGCCCAGTGTTGCTGTCTGCTACGCGTATGTCTATCAAACTGTACGGCATGTACTGTCAATGGGGACTGCCTAGATCTTAGATGATTTCGCAGCCTGGGGCCTTTTCTGTGCTCTGTGTCGATTTGCCTCTCCAATAGTTAAATTATGTAGCCGATCATTCTAGTGTCATCCTTCCAACTCGCAGGGCTGTGAAGGGACAAAAAAGTTAATCTTGAAGATTCTGTGCGGGTGTGAAAGTTCACTTGTGAAAAACGCTTCGGTTCACTGTGGTCTTCCACAGAACACAAGTCAACAAAACTACATTGCGAATAGAAGGACCTTGATCAATGATCCTTTGTAGCAGAATGCGGAGTGCTTAAAAGCGACAAGGGCCACCGTTATATCGGCGGTTGCGCGCATGCAGATTTTTTTAGAGCTTGCAATGTGTACTGCACTGATATATTTCAAGGTCAAATGTTACACCTATCTACGTAAATCAGTAAATACTTAAGTCTTATATGTTGAAAAAAAAAATGTTATTGCGAATATCACCGACACAATGTCAGTAAAAGGTTTAGTGGTAGGAGTTGACTACAAAGTTTTAAGAGAACTCCGCGATAAACGCAAGTGTACGAGTGTAACAGTTTCTGCAGAGTACCGCCGTATACCTCATCCAGGGATTTTACCAAGGCTTTCAACATTCCGCATTTACCTAGGCTTCCAACGTAACAACTGTAGCTATGGCTGGCAATCATGTCGTATGAATAGGCAGTGTAAGCCAAAGAGCCGGTGTAATTCAATCAACCAAGCCAAATACATTTTATGAACAAAAGTGGGCAAACTGTGCAAGGCGGCGTAAAGAAGCGTAAAAAAGGCGTAAAAACACAACAATGAATAATGTTTTTGGCACAATACATTCTTAGGTAAATACTTCAATGTAATCCTGAGTATACTCACAAGTGCGTGACCAGATGAGACACGTCCTTTTTTGAAGGTATAGCCTCATGACACGTGACGCGCAGGTGCCTGCGAAAGCTGAGAATTGTTCCCTCGCTCGCCGCAGACTCTGCAGCACATACTCGGTGACCCAAGTTGGCAAGAGGTTCGCGAAAAGGGGCACATACCCAGCGCGTTCATGGAGCAGCTCACTAAAATGTTGGCGTGAAATACATTCATGCATTTGAGGCACAGCTTCCTAAAGCCCGTACAGAGTGACCCAAGATGGCATCAGAGAGGTCTATTCAGGAAGGTGAACACATACCCAGTGTTCCAAGTCGGCGCCGAAGAGTTTCATTCAACAATGGTACCTACGCAATCATGAATCTACAGTGACCCACGTCGGCGTGAAAGAGGTTCATTGAAGAGCAGCATGTAGGTACAGTCGAGAGCAAAAGTCTAGCGACCACGTCATATAGAAAAAAAATTGTTCTAGCGCAGCGGTGCAACGAGTAATTGTATAAAAGCATGGCGCCGATAAAGAGGCCCATTAGGGCCGTATTTATCAGTAAAGCGATAAAGCTTCATATCTAAGCTGAGAAGAAAAAAATTACGGGCACCATGGTTCCCCAGTCACCATGGTTCAACTTGTCTTTAAAGCGCCTATCAAATAAAAAGAAACGAATATTTCGTCACGCAAAGCGAATTAACATTGCTGACCACTGGGTGGCATATCAGCGCGTTCATAAAAAATATACCTGCGTGACTCTGTGGACACAAAAAAATTATTTTCAAAAGAACACCCTGCTGTCGGTACTTCAAACTAACCCTCGCAAATTTTGGAGCATTGTAAGCAGTACAACAACACGACTCATACAGTTATCTGATTGCGATGACACTACCCTTCCACTCAGCCAGTTTTGCCGTCTTAAGCAATGCATTTGTTTCCTTCTTCAGTACAGCCGCTCCTGCATTGTTACCACATTTAGCTGACCATAACTCTCACCCTATGGATACCATTGTTATTGACGGGGTTGGCGTTACCAAGCTCATTGATATTCTGAAGATCTCTTTCAAGCTTGAATAACAGCGCAAGGACAGCAGAGGACAGTGCTCTGTTCTCTCTTCGGTCCCCTCTGCTGTCCTTGAGCTGTTGAAAATTTGAAATATGTTTCACAAACAAGCCCAGTCCTACGCCCTTCTGAAGATCTCCTCTTCCGCCGGTGCTGAACTACTCAAATAAAACATCTTAAAAATAACTGGAGTGTACTCAGCAATCATTCTCTAAAAACGTTTTCAACTATCTTTACAGTGTTCCACATTACCCAGCGACTGGAAGGTGGGGAAGGCGGTCTCTATATTCAAATTAAATAATGCTCATTAAGCAGATAACTATCGTCTGACCTCACTGACAAGGATTCCTTGCAAAGTTTTAGAATACATCATACATATTCAGTTAATTGAATTTTTTGGAGAACAATCCTTTCTTTAATAATAATAATAATAATAATAATAATAATAATAATAATAATAATAATAATAACTCAACGTGGATTTTGGCAAATTATTTCATGTGTGATCAAACTACTAATGATTACTAATGATCTAGTTATAACTACTGACCTCGGTTTCGATATAGACTGCATTTTTTTTTAAATTTCGCAAAGGCATTTGACTCAGTACCTCATGACTCACTCTTTTTCAAGCTTAGGGAACTTAGCAAATATTAACACTAGAGTATTTAACTAGATTAAAGACTTTATTTCAAACTGTACCCAACATGTAATTGCTAACGATTATTCTTCTATTCTTTCTTCTGTTACGTCCGGCGTACCGCATGGGGTCTTTACTGGGCCCTTTGTTGTTTCTTATACATATCATTGATCTTCCTGTCAGTATTGTTTTTTCATCAATTAAGCTTTCTGCTAACGCTGGTCTGACCTGCGACAAAATAACAAACTCATCTAATTAGCTAAATTTCCTCAAAGATCTCGACCAATTATTCCTATGGTGTGACTTATGGCTATGCACTTAAACGTTAATAAGTGTAAAACGATGAAAATGCTAACCATACTCTTGGCTACCAACGCCGTACCTTTTCCAAAGCGCCATCTTCCTTACAAACAATTCTTTGTCAAACTTTAGTCCGTCGAAAACTAGGATATGTATCTAGCATCTGGCACCCCAGAAAACCCATACTAATCACTACCCTCGAATATGTGCAGAATCGCGCCGCCCGGTTTATTCTGACGAATTATTCCCGCTACGCTTCTGCATCCACAATAAAGAAGACGCTTAACCTGCCCGATCTGTCTCTATGTTGTAAATGTCGTCTCTGCCTCTTTCACAATATTTATCATCGCAATGAAGTGTTCAACAGCTACCCTTTTCTTCAACCCACGCACATTGCATCGCGTGTGGACCACAAGTTTAAGGTTGATGTACTATTTTGTCGAACTAACTTATGTAATGTTTCTTTCATCCCAAGTACCAGCGCAGAATGCAACTGCCTTCCTGCCTCCATTGCTCCCAATTCAGAAGGGCCATTCAATATTACCTATTTTGTTAACTTGTAATTTCATAAATTGTGTTGAACACAGTATATGCAATAACCACTCCTTTCTGTAATACCCTCAGGCTCTGAAAGTATTTGTAATAAATAACAAATAAATAAATTGTCTTGAGATCCGGCCAGCGAGAGTGCAGGAATGGTGAGATTCGTTCATGCGTAGCATGTTTGTGTCTATGACCTGGCTAATTGGTGCGCATTTATATAGCAAACGCAATGCTGCAAAATAAACAGGGATATTGACACAGGACAATATAAAGAAAACCAGATAGTCACGGCTGGCAATCAGTATATAAACAGGGATATTGACACAGGAAAAGATAAAGAAATCCAGATAGTCACGCTGGCAATCAGTATATAAAATCCAGTTTTTTTACTCTACTTTGATGACTAGGGCTTGGAAACGTGGAAAAATCAGAAAGTAGAAAGTAATCAGAGGGCGCACATAATTTACAATAAACCACATTTGATAATTGTGCACATCATAATCACTTCAAAGGAGGCACACAGAATGACGAAGATGTCTTCACGTCCGCGAGTAGTTAACGTCATAGCATCAGCAGTCTAACCCGGTTTTAAGAAACAAGCTCTGATGTAACAATAGTTCGTTTTATTGCTAATCTGATGCATACAATCTCACCTATAGCGACGCGCAACGAAGTTTTTTTTTTTTAACGGTTCCTTACGATACGTTTGTCATCTCCACTAGGAAAATTCAAGAAATAAGTTTTTCTTTTGGCCGTATAGCCGTATAACAGCGCAAATTACAGGTTTAAAAAGAATAAAGAAACTCCAACCAATATTTATTTTCAAATCCGACTTTTCGGAGCCCGACTGGCTTCTCCTTCAGGGCTGAGACGGCCTTACGGGTAGCAGTGCTTAAATGTGTTTTGTAACAATTTGACAGGCGTGTGGATACTTCTCGCAGTCCTTGAGACTTCATAAATGGCAGGAAGTGTTCCCGAAGAATGATTTATGGTTCTCGACGTCTTTCGGATGTGCCAGAATTCCAAAGGAAGCCCTTTAGTAGTGGCTCGTTTCTCTCTCCAAGACGACGGCTCCGTTGGGTCTAATGTGGTAGTCGGAACGCTCGTAGTGTTCTGCCACATCACTGCGTTTTCTGTTTAGGTGGCGAATGTAATTGCTGTGATGATTAATTCTATTGTAGCCTCGCCAATATGATGTGGGTTATTCGGTGCAACTAATATCTATCTATCTATCTATCTATCTATCTATCTATCTATCTATCTATCTATCTATCTATCTATCTATCTATCTATCTATCTATCTATCTATCTATCTATCTATCTATCTATCTATATCTTTCTGTCTATCTATCCGTCCGTCCGTCCGTCCGTCCGTCCGTCTGTCTGTCTGTCTGTCTGTCTGTCCGTCCGTCCGTCCGTCCGTCCGTCCGTCCGTCTGTCTGTCTGTCTGTCTGTCTGTCTGTCTGTCTGTCTGTCTGTCTGTCTGTCTGTCTGTCTGTCTATCTATCTATCTATCTATCTATCTATCTATCTATCTATCTATCTATCTATCTATCTATCTATCTATCTATCTATCTATCTATCTATCTATCTATCTATCTATCTATCTATCTATCTATCTATCTATCTATCTATCTATCTATCTATCTATCTATCTATCTATCTATCTATCTATCTATCTATCTGTGTTTTCTTACGCCAACCTAGTGACTCCTGTTACGAACTTGCACCGCTGCACCACGAATACGGCTTTGTGGTCCCGTAGCGCTCGTCACCCGTTTCGTGACAGAGCGTTGGTAGCGAAGACTCCGAGCCTGGCGTCGATGAGAATAACAAAAGGGACTTTATACATTATATACAGGTTATCATACAGGACATGAACGGGTCGGCACTGGGGCCGAGTGCTCACAACAAACGCGACTGTTCTCGCACGACGACGTCCGGCGAAAACGCGTTACACATCTCACCCCAGTCGGGAGCGACACTCTCTCCCGGTGGGGTCGGCAGATCCTGTTTTCGAGCGGCGTGTCGCTGCTTTTATAATCCCCGAGGCCCATGGTCACTCAACCGGCCCAATACAAAGTCAGCACACGACGGTCGTCCGAGGGGTCCAACCAGCGACCGCGCTGGCCACCCGGTTCAAAGTTCGCGCGCGCGGTGACCTCCAGGCAAGGGAGGTGCGGCGCCGGGCCGTCTGGCACACGCGGACACGTCTAAACACGCTGCTCGCCGAGGCTTCTCCCGCACGACGGCGCAGCCTCTTGTCTTGTGAAGGGAGAATTATGGCGCTCGCAGGATAGATTCCGCATCTTGCAGATTCGGAATCCGGGCTTGTGGTAATGGCACAACAGCATCCCCGCCCTCAGATAAGGCGCCGGGAAGACGAGCTGCCTCCACGTGGCTCGGATGCCAGGCGCGCACGTTCGTCAGGCTCGTCCAAGTTCACGTCCAGTGTCGGGACGCCAGGTAACATCACGTGCCCAGGTCCGACTCGCCAGGACAGGAGCTCTGCTCACCACGTCGTCGCCAAGGCACCTTGACCAGCTCCGCTCGGGTCGTTCCTAAGACCTTGCTTCTCGCCACTGGTCCCGCTTGGTCGTTCTGCAGCTTGCAAAACCGACCGGCAAAAGGCAACACCCAACACGAACAAGTGCCCTCTGTCTCCCGTCAAACACCAGACAAGGCCATAATTCAAATCAACCTAACTAAATTGTTTTCCCTTTTTTTTTTCTCCCGCTGCAACAAGAGGCAGGTGTACGATCTAGCACACAAGGCTCAAACAACCAGTTTTCAAATTAACAACACAACAAAATAGAAACAATTATTAATCAGCAATAATAATTACAAATAGAATGGTCCCCTTGAAATCGCTTTGGACCGAAAACATACTTCTGAGGAAGCAAATGAGGTCATTCATTTTTCCCGGCGATATTTTCGCGGAATCTGAAGCTGCTTATATTTGCGACCCTGCTTATCCGTGTAGCGGCGGTACAATAAGCCAGGTTCCTTGCCAAATGAAACCCCCTTTTTTTCCACTCCCCGTTTGACGCTCTTCCTCAGATCGGCTAATGAACAATCTTCCTGTTGCTCGCGAATCAGACTTTTTCTTTCAACTGCAGTCTGCTCCTGCCGGCTGGCGGAAACCGGAGCGAGTGCGGAGCCCGCGTCGCCTAATTGCGGCGTCGAGTCTATATCGCGGCTAGCACTGCACGCGTCACTCCCACTCACTTCCAGGACCCGCTCGTCTAGGCCAGCCTCCGAGCTCTGCCTCTCCCGTGACTGCTCGCCACTCAAGTTACCGTGATCGGTCCGTGTGCCGCACCGCTGTTCGCTCACCGACGCTAAGTCAAGTTCCCTCGACAGCGGGCGCGCTTTGGATCGCGTGGGGGCCATGTACGCCACGTCGGCAAAGAATGATTTGCCGTGATCCCTTAGCAACTGCTCCGAGCTATTTGAGAAGAGGTAGGAAAACTGCTCCGGGAGGGCGGCTGACACAGCGGCTTCGGTGTTAAGTTTCCCAAATTCTCCTTCAATGCTAACCGTTGCGATCGGTAAACAGACACTCTCCTTCTCGGCCACTTGCCGTATCCTAACGCACTCTCCCGTAAAATCACTCGAGGAGACGAA
Organism: Dermacentor albipictus; assembly: GCF_038994185.2. Taxonomy (NCBI): domain Eukaryota; kingdom Metazoa; phylum Arthropoda; class Arachnida; order Ixodida; family Ixodidae; genus Dermacentor; species Dermacentor albipictus. Next base: position 51,318,615 of record NC_091824.1, read on the forward strand.
AGACGGGTGAACAACGTCCATAGTTGCTGCAGAGTCCCGCAGTGCTCGGCACTTCTTGCCGTTTACCTTAATTTCCTGCACATAGGGCTCCAATAGACGTATGTTTTTGTGAGTTTCCTGTATCGTTGCAAAAGCAATTCTCTCTGGGCAGCTTGCAGCGATGTGCCCTTGCTTTTTGCAATTGTAGCAGGTTAACGGTCTCCGTTTTTCAAAAGAACGCGTCATTTCGTTTCGCTGTTTCGGACCATCGTCATCATTCTGAGATGCATTCTGTCCATCCCTTACAGTTTCTTTGGGAAGGGACTCGTCGTCCCGAAACTCGCGACGCGTGATTTCCTTCCGTTCGTCGGGCTTCCCGAAAAAACCATCTCTTCTATCTGCTTTTTCTATGCGCACTGCCTTGCTGTGCAAGCTGCGGCGGGTGTAATACTCTTCCGCTAACTCTGCTGCCTTGTTTAGCTTAACCTCCTTTAGCCTATCTTGCAGCCAGAGCCGGACATCCTCATCAATGCAACGGTAGAACTGCTCCAACGCGATGCATTCGACAATTTTGTCGCGGTCGTCGTAAACCTCTTCGCCCTTCAGCCATTCCACCAAGTCGGCTTTTAGACGAAACGCGAAGTCAACATTCGACTCCTTACCCTTTTTTGCATACCGGAACCTCTGCCGGAAAGCTTCGGGCGACAATTTGTACTTCCGCAGTAGCGCTTCCTTCACATCACTGTAGCTCTCAAACGCCTCTTTCGATAAGCAAGTTATTACGTCTGATGCCTCCCCAGGAAGCAACGCTAACAGATTCTGTGCCCAAAGGGATCGCTCAATGCTATTCCGTTCACACACGTGCTCAAATTTCACGAGGTATTTGGCCATATCCTCTCCGACGACAAAGGGTGGAAGTTGATCGCGTATTCTTGGAACATTAGAAGTGAGACTAGGCGCTGGCGAGCTATTTCGGGTCTCCAACTCTTTCATTTTAAGCTCGTGCTCACGAATCTCTCTCCTTTCCTCCATGCAACGTTCCTTCTCCCTCTTTTCCTCCTCGCGACGTTGCTGTTCTCTCCTTTCCTCCTTTTCCTCCTCGCGACGTTGCTGTTCTCTCCTTTCCTGCTCGCAACGTTCCTTCTCCTCCCTTTCCCGACGTTCATTGATACCCGCCAAGGCCTCTGCGGCTTCCTCAGCCGTTACGTCCCCAGTCCTCATGACCTCAAGGATCGCATTCTTTCTTTTGGTTGAGCCCAACTCAATGCCCAACTCCTCACAAATTTCGAGAAGTTCCTTCACCTTGTACTTCTCCATCGTTCACACTGTCCTCCTGCTGTTTACCCTTTTTGAATATACCTGCCGTACGCTACTATAACACTACTAGTAAGACATATGCAAGTATTTCACACACTGCCCTGTTTACCCCCTCAGCATCCCCTGGTTTTCAAAACACTCTTACTAGGCTTGAACCACACAAGGTTATCACAATGCAACACCAAATCCTTCCCTAAGCTACTATAACCTGTGTCAGAGAAAGTCTGGTGTTTGAGGTAAACTTCAGGCACTCACCGCGCCGAGGTAGCTGATGCCGGTCAATCCCGTAGCTGCCATCCAGTGTTACGAACTTCCAACCGGTGCCACCAGTGTTACGACATCCAACCGGTGCCACCAGTGTTACGAACTTGCACCGCTGCACCACGAATACGGCTTTGTGGTCCCGTAGCGCTCGTCACCCGTTTCGTGACAGAGCGTTGGTAGCGAAGACTCCGAGCCTGGCGTCGATGAGAATAACAAAAGGGACTTTATACATTATATACAGGTTATCATACAGGACATGAACGGGTCGGCACTGGGGCCGAGTGCTCACAACAAACGCGACTGTTCTCGCACGACGACGTCCGGCGAAAACGCGTTACACATCTCACCCCAGTCGGGAGCGACACTCTCTCCCGGTGGGGTCGGCAGATCCTGTTTTCGAGCGGCGTGTCGCTGCTTTTATAATCCCCGAGGCCCATTGTCACTCAACCGGCCCAATACAAAGTCAGCACACGACGGTCGTCCGAGGGGTCCAACCAGCGACCGCGCTGGCCACCCGGTTCAAAGTTCGCGCGCGCGGTGACCTCCAGGCAAGGGAGGTGCGGCGCCGGGCCGTCTGGCACACGCGGACACGTCTAAACACGCTGCTCGCCGAGGCTTCTCCCGCACGACGGCGCAGCCTCTTGTCTTGTGAAGGGAGAATTATGGCGCTCGCAGGATAGATTCCGCATCTTGCAGATTCGGAATCCGGGCTTGTGGTAATGGCACAACACTCCAGTTGTCTGCTTGCCCGGGCCACTATAGGTACGATCATGTGCTCATGGTCGTGATTCCATCGTGGTCATTCCATCGTCGTCATTCCAGCTTCGTTGTCTGACGCCCGTCATGCGTTCGTCCCAATATCGCAAGTTGTCTAAAAGCTTGGGCCAGTAGGTACGTGTTCCTCATCGTGATGACGCCGTGGTCGTTGCATCGTAGTCATTACAGCTTTGTCATCCAACTTTAGTCATGCCTTCGTTCCAACGCCATCTCTGTCATACAGTCGTTATAATTTGCTCTCGACCGACATCTTGATGCTGTCGGGGTCGTTCTGTTCCCGTAAGTCCGGCTTTGTCGACTCCCGTTACGTCGTCATCTGCGCGCCATCGTCGTCGTACTCTCATCGTCACGCCATTGACGTGATACACTCGTCGTCGTGCATTTGTCCTCACAGCATCGTCACGCTCTGATCGTGATTTCGCTGTCGTCATGCAGTCGCCGTCATGCATTCAAAGTAATACTGTCATCGTGATGTTGCCGTAACATATTGACACGACTATATTTGGCAGAACCATAATTCAGCGGGTATGCGCCAGTGGGGACAACGCTGAAGTAGCGCGGGTTTTTAGGTGAAGCAGGGGAAACGAAGAAGACGTTGTTGTTGTTCCCTTGGACGACTGATAAAGTGCGTTTCTTGGCGGTGCTGCTACGCATACTCGTCGATCCCACGTCGTTACACTGGTGGAGGTGCGGGGTATTCTTCATGCTTGGCACCCCTTCGCGGAGCCGACGATCGAGCCCGGAATCACCATCGCGCATCGAAACACCTGTCCACCGCTTCAGTCGTCGCCTGCTAGGCTTAGCGCCCGAGTCCAGTACCCTGCAAGAAACTTCGAGAAATCGTTTGCCTCCTACAAATAACATGGCCACCGCAGCTCCATCGCAAGTAACACTACAGAATCCTATGGTCCCGGAGAGCTTTCATGGTGATGCCTTTGAAGACGTCCAAGATTGGCTAGACCAGTTCGAGCGCGTCGCCCAGTATAACCATAAGACCAGCTCGGCGGACAAACTCTCGAGTGTATATTTCTATTTGAAGGACAATGCTCGTACGTGGTACGTAAACCGGGAGAGGAGCTTTGCCACGTGGGACGACTTCCGCGCACAGCTGCTGGATACCTTTTCAAGCATCGACAGGAGGGAAAACGCGCAGCGTCTCCTCGAAATCCGCGTTCAAAAGCCCAATGAGAGCGTTGCTATGTTCTCGGAAGACATGGCCCGTCTTTTCCGATGGGCAGACCCAGACATGCCAGAGGAAAGAAAGCTGCGATATCTCCTGCGAGGAGTGAAGGAGCAACTGTTTGCTGGCCTTGTGAGAAATCCACCGACAACAGTGGCACAGTTCACAAAAGAAGCTACAGCCATTGAACGGGCCCTGCATCAACGATACCGCCAGCATGACATGGGCAACTCGACGGCGAACACTTCCGTACTGGCTGCGAGTAACGACATGTCTCTGCGTGAAGTTGTCCGAGAAGTGGTGCGAGAAGAGCTTCGGCAGCTCGGCTTTGTGGTTGCGCCTACGGAACCGACGCCAGCGTTATCTTTTGTTGCTGATGTTGTCCGGGAGGAAGTCCGGCAAGCTTTTTCAGCGCCAGACTGCGGCAACGTTCCGCGGCGCCTCACTTATGCGGAAGCTGTTCGCCGTCCACTCAACGCAACTTCAACGCCGTTGACACCGATAACTACAACACCACCTACGCCACAAGTAGAGCCGACATCGTCACCCTCGTCGACTCTACCGACCCCGCCGATCATGCCAGCACAAACAACGCCGTATTTTGGACATGCGCACGCCACTCCTTGGCTCCATGGAGAGTTACCGCCGAACTACCAGCGTCGGAAAACCGATTTGTGGCGCACCGTCGATCGTCGACCAGTGTGCTACCATTGTGGTGAAGCTGGACATGTATATAGAGTTTGCCGCAAATGGAACAACTATCGCGCCGCTCAACACCCAAGCTTTCCTGCCAACTATGCTTACTCTCCGTGCGACGGTCGACGCGCTTACAACGACGCCCCTGTGAACAGTCAGCCACCAAATACGACGACGCCCCGACCACGTTCTCCTTCTCCATCTCCGGCGCGCTACAATTCGCCGACTCGTCGCAGTTTTGCCGACGTCACTAGGGGCAGGTCGCCTAGCCCTCGACGGGGAAACTAGCCGCTGCGACCTCCGGGGGTGAGGTTGCCAATACTCTAACTGCTCCACATCCCCCGTTATCGACGAACGACGACGTGAAGACTACATTGACGAAAAAGACGCCCAGCACAACGACGAATACGACGAATGGAAGTACGAAAGACGTAACTGACATCGTCAGCGCCGAGCTCATCGTTTACATTGACGGCCACGAAATAGCCGCTCTGGTTGACACTGGCTCCCATTTTTCTATCCTTAGCTTACAGGTCGCTGACAAACTGAGGAAGGTGAAGACACCATGGCACGGGCCCAACATAAGAACCGCCGGAGGTCAGTTGATGACACCTGTCGGGAAATGCACGGCCCGACTCTTAATCGCCGGTTCAAGCTTCGTCGTCACCCTCGTCATCCTTACTGAGTGTTGTAAAGAACTTATACTGGGCATGGATTTCCTACGGGAGTACTGCGCCGTGATTAACATCCGTGACAGAAGCGTCACATTTGCCACGAGTTCGGATAATGTCACCGATGAGAAGCCACAACAACCTCGCTTACGTATTGCCGCGGACGACGTCATACTTTTGCCGCGGAGTTGCTCTCTCGTACAGGTGCGCTGTGACAGCCTGCAAAGTGGGACTGGAGTAGCTGAATACATCAGTGCGCTAGCACTGAATTGCGGTGTGTCCATTGCCAGAGCCCTTATCAATGTAATCGACGGAAGCGCCGAACTCTTGCTGACAAATTTTAGTAGAGAGCGCCGACACATCGTTAGAGGCACTGCTGTCGCCTATTTCGACGAAGTGACAGAAATACAAGACTGCCACTTAGCACAGGAGTCGGCCTCTACAATCCACAGAGCTGCACCTATTGTAGACGTTAATCCGACGTTAACGGCCGTTGAGCGGAACCGTCTGTTTGAGCTCATCAAGCAGTACCAGGGCTGTTTCTCCTCTGCGTCAAGAGTTGGTCAAACGCCACTTACCAAACACCGCATCATTACTGATGTCGATGCCAGACCCATCCGACAAAACCCTTATCGTGTGGCCCCAAAGGAACGCGAAGCAATACAAAAACAAGTGAAGACGATGCTAGAAGATGGCGTTATTCGACCATCTAATAGTCCGTGGGCATCACCTGTGGTTTTAGTGAAGAAGAAGGACGGTAGCCTGCGCTTCTGCGTCGACTATCGGAAGCTCAATCAGGTCACAAAGAAGGACGTTTATCCACTGCCACGTATTGATGATTCCTTGGATAGGTTGCGAAACTCGTGCTACTTTTCCTCAATGGACTTGAAAAGCGGTTATTGGCAGATCGAAGTGGATGAGAGAGACCGTGAGAAAACAGCCTTTGTGACGCCTGATGGACTTTATGAATTTCAGGTACTTCCTTTCGGTTTGTGTTCGGCGCCAGCAACATTTCAGCGTCTAATGGACACTGTGCTCTCCGGACTCAAATGGCAAACATGCCTGGTGTACTTGGATGACGTGATTGTCTTTTCCGCAACGTTCGACGAACACTTACGAAGGCTGAAAACTGTTTTTGAAGCGATACGCTCTGCCGGTCTTACTTTGAAGCCTGAGAAGTGCCATTTTGCTTTTCATGAGCTTCAGTTCCTCGGTCACGTCGTCAGTAGCCAAGGAGTCCGACCTGATCCGGATAAAATTGCCGCCGTCGCTAATTTCCCGATTCCATCAGACAAAAAAGCCGTGCGACGTTTTCTGCGACTCTGTGCATATTACCGGCGATTTATTGCGAATTTCTCGCGTATCGCATGGCCGTTAACACAGCTCACCCGCGAAGATATGCCTTTTACTTGGGGCGAAGACCAGGAGCGGGCATTCCACGAGCTCCGGCAACGCATGCAATCGCCTCCCGTATTAGCACACTTCGATGAGGAAGCCCCGACGATATTGCATACAGACGCTAGCAATGTCGGTCTAGGGGCGGTGCTAGTACAATGGCAGGGCGACAGCGAAAAAGTGATTGCTTACGCCAGTAGGACACTATCCCGAGCCGAAGCTAACTACTCCACCACTGAAAAAGAATGCCTCGCAATGGTATGGGCAGTTCTGAAATTTCGTCCGTATTTGTATGGTCGGTCTTTCACCGTCGTAAGTGACCACCATTCCCTCTGCTGGCTCATTAATTTGAAAGATCCTTCCGGCCGCCTCGCACGCTGGAGTCTTCGACTCCAAGAGTTCGACTTTGTTGTTACATACAAGTCGGGAAAACGGCACGCAGACGCCGACTGCCTTTCTCGGTCTCCTGTTGAGCCGGCAGCACAAGACGATGACGACACCGTTTTTCTGGGACTCGTGGATACTGCCGATCTTTCACGCCAGCAACGGGATGACATTGAATTGCTGCCGCTTATTGATTACCTCGAAGGACGAACCAACAGCGTGCCGAGGCTCTTTGCAAGAGGGGTGGCATCATACTGCTTGCGTCGCAACGTCCTCTACAAGAAGAACTTCTCGCCTAGTGGCAGCAACTACTTACTTGTTGTTCCATCACCGCTTCGACGTGAAATCTTACACGCCTGCCACAACGAGCCGACTGCTGGGCACTTGGGCTATACTCGCACATTGGCACGGATTCGGCAGAATTACTACTGGCCGAGACTTACTGCGGGCGTTAAACGTTACGTTCAGACATGTCTGGATTGCCAACGTCGTAAACCGCCATCCGTCAAACCAGCCGGCTTACTGCACCCTGTTGACGTACCAGCCACACCATTTGCGCAAGTAGGCATGGCCTTTCTGGGCCCCTTCCCTACGTCTACTACTGGTAATAGGTGGATAATCGTTGCCACGGATTACCTCACTAGATATGCCGAGACAAGTGCCCTGCAACGGGCAACAGCAGATGAAGCGGCACGATTTTTTCTGGAATCCATCGTTTTAAGGCATGGCGCTCCCGCCGTAGTCGTCACCGACAGAGGTACTGCGTTCATGGCCCAGTTTTTAGATATCGTTCTACGTCTAAGTGGTACCGCCCACCGGAAGACAACAGCGTATCACCCCCAAACGAATGGACTGACAGAACGACTCAATAGGACATTGGCTGATATGATAAGCATGTACGTAGATGTAGAGCACTGGAACTGGGACGAGGTTTTACCTTATGTCACCTTCGCGTACAATACGGCTCGTCAAGAGACCACTCGCAAGACGCCCTTCAGTCTCGTCTACGGCCGTGAGGTTACAACAACATTAGATGCAATGCTCCCTCATGAATTTGACGACAACGAGACGGGTGCTGAAGAGATAATACACCGAGCAGAGGCAGCTAGGCAGCTTGCGCGTCTGCGAATCCACGAGCAACAGGACATTGACGCCCGACGCTACAATCTTCGGCACAAAGCCGTAACATACAACATCGGCGACAAAGTGTGGGTGTGGACACCTATTCGACAGCGTGGGCTCTCTGAAAAGCTCCTACGCAAATACTTCGGGCCCTACATAGTTCTCCGACGCATCAGTGACGTCAACTACGAATTCGTTCCAGACAGCTCGCACTGTTCAAAGCGCCGACGGCATTTACCCGAGGTGGTTCACGTGCTGCGTATGCAGCCGTACTATGAGGACTGCCAAGACTGCGCAGTTCTTTACCGCTGCTTTCCACGCGTCTATCATCGGGACGATGATCTTTTCTAAAGGGGGACCAAGTGACACGACTATATTTGGCAGAACCATAATTCAGCGGGTATGCGCCAGTGGGGACAACGCTGAAGTAGCGCGGGTTTTTAGGTGAAGCAGGGGAAACGAAGAAGACGTTGTTGTTGTTCCCTTGGACGACTGATAAAGTGCGTTTCTTGGCGGTGCTGCTACGCATACTCGTCGATCCCAAGTCGTTACAATATTAGTCATTCTAAGTTGATCAGCCGATTCTGGTTATGCCGTCAACGTCATGGCATTGCCGTGATTGTATTTTCGTCCTGCCGTCACCCAAACGCGGTCGTTTTACTACCATCATGGCTTCAAGAACGTCATCTCATTCTCGTCATGCCGTCCTCCTCATACCGTTTACTCCGGTCTATCGTAGTCATTCCTTATTCGTGATTCTATTGTAATCATGCTGTTGTCCAAGCGTATCTTTAGTGCCGTGGTAATGCCATCTTCGTCATTCCGTTGTCCTCAGACAGTGACTATCGCGCTTTCGTTGTCATACCATCGCCGTCATTTGTCATGTTCGTGCCACCATTGTCATTCCAGCTGCGTCATTCTGTTGTCATTGAGTTGTCACCACGCTGTCACCGCTATACCACCATCAAGTAAGAATTGCCATCTCATTGTCGTCATGCCATCGTCGCCCTACGATCTCGCTTGGTGTCATACAGTTGTTGACACGTCGCCCAGCTCATGGTCGGCCTTTGCAAGCGAGCGCCGTAGCGAAGTAGGACGATAATAGAGTAAGTCGCATATAACCTAAGCCACGGAAGTCTCAGAATTACCCCACGGAATGTTAAATCAACGTCATTTCATAAATACAGCGCCATTGCATTGCCCGAATGCTAATTGTATCATCCTCAACTGTCACCGTGAGATGGCTTTTGTCGTATTTTTTCGACAGGACGGAGGGCTTTTAGACGACAGATTAGTCTTCCGACAGTAAACAAAGATTTATGAGCGGCGTCAATCCCTCAAACTTAAGGTATATAGAGAGAGTACCGCTGTTAGGATGGGTCAGCAGGCACTACCTTCCTTTGTTCCATAGGCAGTGAGCTCGGTGTGTGAATGCTCTTGTATAAGCGTTGTTTTTAAGGTAAGGGATTGCTGTGTTCTGTTCTTTCGTCTGCCTGCATAGGATTCATTCATTGTGCAACATGCCGGTCATTATGGAAATTAATGACCACTGGCTGGGCGTGACGGGCGCAGTGGAGCGCTGAGAGTCGGGAGGGAAGCCTGTTCGGAAGCGATCGCGTGGCATGGTAAGATTAAAGGCTGGGTAGGATGGTAATGTATAATTGACGATGCTGCGAACCAAACGGCCATGCAAACGCGGGCGCATATCTTCATGCGCTGCTGGTCGCTTAGAAAGACGGCAATGAAGCAAAGCTGATGAGACCTCTCATTCAGTACAGGAGCAAGCGTTTCGGAATTCAGGGATCTTTTCTTGAACGTGTCTGCCACACATTACCCCCTCCACCAATGTACCGTCGTTACGCAATGGAGAAAAACTCAAGAAGTGATCGCCCCCATAAGTAGCAACACCTCCAGCGTTGAAGAGCGTTATGCCAAGTTTGCTCTTCTTGCTGCAGCAAATTTTTAAAAATTGTCGCTTACAGATGGTACGTTTGTAATCCTTGAGCTAAATTGCACAACAAATCAAAGTACTCATGGAATGATTAGCATATTTATCCTAATTACGTTATTAAATAATTACTTTAGGGCACAAGTTTCAATTTACAAATTGCAGCGCATGTGTTGGCAAGGTCCATCTACTTAGAATAAATTCTCAGGACGACATGAGTTTCGAGACGCTAATTTACAAATTGTCCGACTAAATGCATAAGCGTTTCACTTACTTTTGTGGTGCAATGCATAAAACATTGTTTCCTTTAAAAAAGAAAATGAAGCAACGGTGCATTTTTATCGCAAGTTGGACGGCATATATCTGGAGAACGGTACCATACTCAGAATTTTTTCCGAGGCGATATGCGTTGCAAACTCACTAGCTACAATTTGTAGGTGGAAATGTGTCTTAAAGCAAATAATAAAACAATTATTAGTGTAACAATGGTAATTATTCGGTTAAACAGTGTGATTTCTCCTAGAAGTTAACGCCGCCTCAATGAGTAATTGAGCTCAATGTGGTTAGAACCGTGCTATCTACGACAGGAAATTTTTCAAAGTTTGTTGCAGGTGAAAGGAAAGAAAGAAAAAACACCCTGGTTAACGGCGATGCGATAAAAACGGTTTATTCCACAGCCGCACGCATTACCCTACCATGCAATCATTGACGAATTTACCGGAGTAACAGGGAGAGGCGTTTCGCTGTCCCCCCACCCACACTCTCAGAACTGGATGGGTAACGTGTCGGCCTTGGCACGGCCGTCATCAGAATGAAAATATACTGATGATGCGTTAAACCATAAAGCATGCAATTTTGGGAAGTGTGTCCCTTCTTTTTTTCTAATATATATGTATACTATATACGTATTTATAGTTAGGCTACAGTTTGTAATTTGCTCCGCCACTCGAGAAATAGTTAGTACGCCACTGTATACAATACAAAACCTGTTGGCCAGACAGTCATAACAAGCGGCTTAAATCAGGTCTCGAGACGCATTGCATACATTAGGCCAAGTTAATATGGAATATGTATTCAAACGTTTGTTAGACTATGCAAGAAGTGCGGTTCCCATGAAGCCAAGTAACTTATTGGTTAACAAGCGTTCGTCCGTACACCAGCTGTGGCAACTGCCATGCCCGTTGGGATAAAAACCACGAACAAAACCCTCCAATTGGTTGTTTCTGACATGGTACTTCAAGGCGTGAAGGCTAGAAGGGTGAGTTTCGAAGATCAAAAGCACGCGCCAGACATTTCCGTGTATCACTCGTAAATCTGCACGCATATACACATAAATGAAAATATTCCTAGTCAGCTTGGCGCAAGAAAAAAAAGCCAAGTTCAAGCTGTTTTATAGACCCGCCTAGCTGCATCAGCAAGCGCCGTTCGCTGTATTTCATTGTACGGATGGTAGCGACGTCAGCGGCCTCGCCTGTGAACAACGCGAGACATTCACGCTGTGCACACGCTTTGTTTCGATCGCAGAGCATATTCCGCGCTGTGGAAGACAGGGGCACATGATGTCAGCGTTTTTTTTTTTCTTCTCAAGAAGAAGCAGAGACCTTAAAATACAAAATTCGACCACCGAAATAATAGCTCTCTTTTTTCACGTCGAAACAAGTCGGCGCCTATAACGCTGCACGTACTTCCGTTCCGCATGACACCTCGGCGAACCGAATCACCGGCACCACCGGCATGCGCAACATAGCTGGAGCCTGTGCCTGACACGTGTAAAAGATGGCACGCGTAAAATACATTCTCCTTCTTTCTTTTATGCGAAGCATACTAGCCGCACAACCACGCTCTTCCTTGCTGCGCCACGCGCGGCCGCGTAGCTACCATATGACGTCATAACAGCTGCAAAAGCGGAGGCTCAACTCGTGCGCTCGCTTGCGGCCGCGTAGCTACATAGCCGGGTCTCAGCGCGTGCGCTCGCCTGCATGAGTTGTTTCTTCGTCTAGCCGAACCAAATATAGCCAAGCAACAGCAGTTCACCAGGCTAAACAGTGGTTCATGAACTAAAATAAAGGCTAGTATGCTTCGCATCCTGGGCTTAACCTTAGCTAAGCCACAGCCATTTTTGGTTTGTCGAGCAAACTCTGCGCTTAAGAAACAGCATTCTTATTTGCTCACGGCTTTAGCCTCTCCTATATAGCGGGCGTTTGCATTCGCGTCCAGTACAGTGTAACCAAACCCTGAAAGGAGACGCACGGAACGAAAGAAAGTGTTTAAGCGGTTAGGGAACGTCACACACCGACGGGCTCGCGCTAACTGAAATTGCCGAATTCGCATACTATACGCTCTGGAAAATTGGCCAAGCGAAACCACACGTCATATTTTTATCTCACTTTTCTAAGCCGCCAGAAAAAAATACAAGAGATTACGGATGTTACGGCGCCGTGATGGAATAATGGCACGCAACCAGAAAAGCCTGCATTGGATGGCCCCTGGATAAATAACAATACGTTAGAGCGGGCAGCGTGCAAAAGTTGCCAGACGTCCAAATGCGCTCTTCTCGCTCAGTCTATATGCGTGCAAGACGTGATGCATTTACCGGCCCAAGCTTTCAGGCAGCTCTCATAAGGATATACGCATAGCGAAGAGGAATGAATGTGGTAATCTGCGTGGTCCAAGGAAAAAGAAAGATGGGCGTGTGCTCCAGTGTGAAATACAAGTACTAAGTGTCAAATATAAATTTTAATATGGACAATACTTTGCTGCCCAAATACGTAGATCTGAAGGCCACGAATATTGTACATTTGCTTTAGTGGGGAAGATTCCTGCAAAACACGTTAGGTCTTTAGGGAAGCTTTCAAACATTTGCTAAAAATTTAAAAAATGGGCAGGTACTCACGTGCGCTTACATGTGCAAATGCGAAAGCATTGGAGTCCTCTTGGTAAAATATTTCTGATTTATATTTTCTACAGGGAATAAATTCTTTCTGCTGATTCGGTGTGTGCGTTTGCTTATATATTGGCCACATACCGGTTTATTTTATGCGTTCCTAAAGCTGCGTCCAGAGTCCATCGGAGTAGATACAACACCGATTAAATCCGAAAAGCTATTGAAGCGCGGGAGACAGCCAGCTCATTTTTATACACTCGAGGCGTGGCACCATCTCCTCCCCATTGGCTGCGCCATCACGTGCCCAATGACGCCCACACTAGGCCGCACCTTTCGTCAGGCAGATGGCTGCGACGTCACGTGTGCAATGACGCACGTACAGCAGGCACACCCCTAGTCAGCCAGAACGGTGGAGTCGCTGTGGCATCAGGGAAGCGGGCTCGTCTCGCGTTCCGTAGGCCTGGGCTCGACTTCCACCCACACCGAAGTGTGTCGAATGTTCATTTCAAAGAAATTCACTTACTTTGTGTACAGGTCCATATTTCAGAAATTTGACACCAGTCTGCGAGCTTTCGACGTGTTTTACTCTTTGAGCCGTCGACCATTTTTGGTACCACCGATCGGTCACGCAGACTACGCAGACAGATTTTTGCGTGATGGGGCACAGAATATTTTCTCATTCGAAAAATTCTGGCGCTTTACTTGGGATACTTAACGTGCACCTAAATGGAAGAATACGAGTGTTTCTATTTTTTTTCTTTTCTTTTTAGTTCGCCCCTATCACAGCACTGCCACTGCGGACGCGATTGAACCTGCCATCTCGAGCTCTGCACCGCAAAGCTATAGCGACTGGTCTACCACGGCGGGTAATCGTTAAAGTCGGCGGGTATGTTTTGCGTTGCATAAGAAAATTAAAGCCGAGCTCTGGGCGTAATAGTTCAGGACTTCACGAAGAGCTGACTGGTGCCCGAATGTCGGGTTGGCTTTGGTTCTTGCATTTGTTCCGCTAGCACATTGCGCGCTGTCTTGAATCCAGCGATTTTACAAGCCGCATGGTGCACGAACCGAAGGCCTGTTCAACTGCAGGTAAAGGGGAAGCGCCTTGTTTGCGTGTAAAAATCGCCGAGAAAGCCGAGGCTTCGAGAGGCGGCAGGGAGAAGCGAGGCAGGGAGCGTATAGTTGAATGAAATAAATGCGCGAACACGCTGCTCAAGTATAAAGAGGCTGGCCGCTTAATTAACGCAATCTGTTAGAGTCAGGGACACTTATATTTCTGTTTCTTTATTAGAGTTGTCAACAGTTGAGGTAGTGATTATCGGACTTTAGTGAAAGCAGGCGAAGTTGTTCGGTCTCCTTCCTTGCGGGTGACATCCTCAGTCAAGGAAGCCATGTGACTTGGCCACCCTCCTTGCCCTGTTCACCAGTGTACGCTGGTTATCGGGGTTGACGCTGTCGAGCTTTAGGTCTCCCACTGCTCCAGTGTGGAGTGGGGTCCGGATTGCCGATTGACTTACAGTGGCAGAGGAAGAGATACGTTGTTGGCACTTTATCTATAGCATGCGTATATAAGCTGCCACTGCAACCATGGTCCGAAAACGAAACAGTTCGTGCACAGATGAGATCACGTTCACGTGCCCACTCTCAATTAGTGACACCATCAGCTCTTTTGCAAGCAAAGGCAGATTATGTTACTATAAGCACTGTCACAATGACTCCTCATGAACAAACACACCAAGGATATATTTGTAATCCCCTACCCCGGCCTCCGAGCGTGTACTTGTGCGTGTGTATATGTGTGTGTGTCCGTACGCGTACAGATGCACGTACGCGCTCACGTGAATTCGCGTAGATAGAAAGTGAACGCAGCAACAAACGAAACTGGCCCCAATAGCCCAAAACTTTTAATTCCTAAGTGTTTTGTTTCCAACCCGCCGTGGTTGCTCAGTGGCTATGGTGTTAGGCTGCTGAGCACGAGGTCGCGGGATCGAATCCTGGCCACGGCGGCCGCATTTCGATGGGGGCGAAATGCGAAAACACCCGTGTACTTAGATTTAGGTGCACGTTAAAGAACCCCAGGTGGTCAAAATTTCCGGAGTCCCCCACTACGGCGTGCCTCATAATCTGAAAGTGGTTTTGGCACGTAAAACCCCATATATTACTATTATTGGTTTCCAGTGGCCTGGCGCCTTCGCTTATATCTCGTAGGTGAGGATTGGCCGGCATTTTTTCTTACAAAAAATGATAGCGCAAGAAGCTTTTGTGAACACTGGCTTGGGCACGTACAACGGAAAAAGTGAGCGTTTCGGCAAAGCAGCGCCCAGATTCTTTGTAAAGCTGCGAAGATAGGCGCACTCTTTTGTTACGGGCTCCCAAAACAGGTCGTAAAGAATAAATTACTGTCGCGTAGTGAGTTACGTCGGTTCACACCGCCTGCCATGGCCCTTGCAACATTGTAATAGCAGTGAAGGCGGCGGGCCTGCCTTAACTGCGAAGGTGTTTAATGGGCCACGGAGACGCTCGCTGAGTAGATCCGAAGAGCAGAAGCCGACGCCGCCGAGCAAGCTTTAAACATGGTTACGCCGCATGGCGCTCCGTCTTTCCTTCGCCAGCACCGTGGTTTAAAAGAGCACATCGGCAGACCAAGTGCGAGAACACAGCGGATGCACGCTAACGTATACAGAGTAGAAAGCTTCGGCCAAGTTAAATACCGCGCAGTTAAACAGTGCCTTATATTCCTTTCCCCGCTTACCTCTCTATACTCCCGCTCTTCTTTAGCACATGGTACTGCTGTGCTGACTGCAGAGAATGGTGCTGTGAAAGCATGCGTGATCGGGATTTTATTGAACAAAGTGTCGGAGGAACCTTAGTAGGCCACGGGTATTCATGGTGAACGCGGAGATGATGCTCTGGAGGAAATGGCAGGCGGTAAGCGGGGTGGTCAGGAAAGGTGCATTATAGTCAGCACGAGTATATATAGGCGCGCACAGTTGCCTCATACAGTTTTCAAATGGTCATGCTGGCGATGCCTACCCGCAAAAAAGATCACCGCAACGCTAAAACTACTGCTTAAACTCAGGTTGCGGGGCGGGCTCAGCGCCCCTCGGCAGGCCAACTGTAGCATAGCGGCTCCCATTCGACAAGCGCTGGAGGTAATTTTGTGACGACTAGGGCCAGCTGCGGGGCACTGCATGTTATTTTACTTACTACCTGATTCTATTCGATATATATTCCGCGGTGACCAGTAAAGCGGGCGCTTTACTGGTCACCGCGGAATGTGCGCCCCCCCCCCCCTGCCCTCCCCCTCCACTGAACGGGGACATTAAGCCCTGCATACAATGAACATGGCAAATTTATATATGAACTTATTTCAAGCCAAAGTTTGGAATTCCTGTGCCGCAAAGATTAACTTATAAATTAAAAAAACACGGCGACGAGAATTTATTAACAAAGTTACCGCGAGCAGTTACCGTGCCGTGAAGGGACCCGCTACAACTCCCAATACTACGCGCTTGATCACATTTTTTTTTGACAAACTGCGATTAGGGGTCGTGAAATTTAGACAAATATATGTTTATCAATACAAGACGCGCGTGCTAGATTCGTTGAATAGGCACATTCTCAGAGTAATTTTCTGTACAAATCCGCGAAGAGGCGGTTTTATATGTGTTTCTACAATCGCCAGAGAACACACTGAAAATGAAAGCATCACAAAGACCCTGTCACGTGTCATGCAGAACCCTTCATTCAATCACAGCCAATGGATGAATGACAGCGACACATACGTCAAGCCAGTGAGCTATGGTGTGACAAATTAGGTGCAACATTTGAAAGTAACAAACAGGCTGAAGAAGAAAGGACTTGAAAGCTCACTGAAGACATAAAGCACGCGAATGAGAGGCCACATATTTTGGCATAGTAACTGTGATTATGAGCGACTTGAATGTTTGGCCGCCGATTGGCTACTCATGGCTGCCGCCGCAGTGCAACATACCTTGTGTTCATTGTGGCATTAGGGAGCCCATTCTTCTCTTTTGAAGATCTAGAGTAAGTGACCTCAAAGGCAGGCAAACAAAGGTAATGAGTATCATCATAAGAAAGCTGCACGTGCGAGGGCAGAAAAAGATAAAAACCGCGACATAACTTCCCGACAGCCCTACAGTGTCAAGCGTCTCGTGCATATCCAGAAGATAAATGCAGGTCACCGAACTGGTGCGCGCATTTCTAAAACACAATTCCACGTGGGATAGTATTAAGCTATGTTAAAAGCTTGCGGAAGAAACAAGTGCAGCCCGTACGCTTACCTTCGTATGCTGGTTATAAGGGATGTTATCACTCATGCGCGAAGAGTTGTGCGTGTCTGTGCTTTAGCACTGTATGAAGAACGTGAACGGTTATACACAGCAGGCAGCCAAACGATCTTTTCTGGCGGTTCACATTACGTTGTTCTCTTGGAAAACGCACAGCAACAAATTCTTCTGCTGTGCAACTAGGACGAATGCGAAAACGCCGGTCACATTAAGATGCTGGTTCCTTTCCGGCTGACAGCGATATAGATGAGTATTACGCCATGCGCCGTCAAGGGTGCCAAACTCAAAACACGATCGGTCCTATACAGACGGTCGTGAAGGGCGACGTGTTCTGAAGGCAACTCTTTGAATAGAATACTTCTAGCACAGAAGCGAGATGAATGAGTGTCAA